>NC_140412.1:79000000-80200000 GCF_965140295.1 Lepidochelys olivacea
CCCTCTGCGGAGCGTGCCGGGAGAAGCGGGAGGAACTTCGAGCCCTCGAGGACCACCGGGCCCGAGGTGCCTTTGTCCGGTCCCGCATCCGCCTCCTTCAGGAGATGGATCGCGGCTCCCGCTTCTTCTACGCCCTGGAGAAAACGAGGGGGGCCAAAAAACACGTCACCTGCCTTCTAGCGGAAGACGGCACCCCCCTCACGGATCCGGAGGAGATGTGTGGGAGGGCCCGTGACTTCTACGCAAACCTTTTCTCCCCGGATCCGACCGATCCTGGCGCTTGCGGGGTGCTCTGGGAGGAACTCCCCACGGTCAGCGTGGGCGACCGAGACCGGCTAGAGCTGCCTCTCACCCTGGCCGAGTTCTCGGAAGCCCTCCGTCGCATGCCCACCAATAAATCTCCGGGCATGGACGGGCTGACCGTGGAGTTTTACCGCGCGTTCTGGGACATCCTTGGCCCAGACCTAGTCACTGTCTGGGCTGAGTCCTTGCAGGGCGGGGTCCTCCCTCTCTCGTGCAGACGAGCGGTGCTCGCCTTGCTGCCGAAGAAGGGGGACCTCCGCGACTTACGAAACTGGCGTCCCCTCTCACTCCTTAGCACGGATTATAAAATCGTAGCGAAAGCAATCTCGCTGCGGCTAGGGTCCGTGATGGCGGACGTGATTCACCCAGACCAGACCTATACTGTCCCGGGTCGCAGCATTTTTGACAACCTCTTTTTAGTCCGAGACCTTTTGGAACTCGGGCGGAGAGACGGTCTGTCGTTCGCCCTCCTGTCTCTCGATCAGGAGAAGGCGTTCGATAGGGTAGATCATGGGTACCTCCTGAGCACCCTGCGAGCATTTGGATTCGGACCTCAGTTTGTGAGTTTTCTCCGGGTGCTGTACGCCTCCGCGGAGTGTCTGGTTAGGCTCAACTGGACCCTGACCGAACCGGTCAGCTTCGGGCGAGGGGTGCGGCAGGGGTGTCCCCTCTCAGGCCAGCTGTACGCTCTGGCGATCGAGCCTTTCCTCTGTCTCCTCCGCAGGAGGTTGACGGGGTTGGTGCTGCGGGAGCCGGAGCTGCGGCTGGTCCTGTCGGCGTACGCCGATGACGTCCTCCTCGTGGTCCAGGACCCGGGCGACTTGGCGCGAGTGGAGGCATGCCAAGCCATCTTTTCGGCAGCCTCCTCCGCCCGAGTCAACTGGGTCAAGAGCTCTGGCTTGGCGGTGGGGGGCTGGCGGCAGGTAAGCCCCCTCCCACCCGCGCTTCAGACCATCCGGTGGAGTGCCGGCCCTCTGCTCTATCTCGGCGTTTACCTTTCTGCCACGCACCCTTCTCCGCCGGAGAACTGGCAAAATTTGGAAGGCGGCGTGATTGAGCGGATCAGGAAATGGACGAGGCTACTCCGATGTATCTCCCTTCGGGGGAGAGCACTGGTGCTTAACCAACTAGTCCTGTCCACGCTCTGGTACCGGCTCAACACCCTAGCCCCGGCCCCGGGTTTCCTGTCCCACCTCCGGAGATTGATTCTGGAGTTCTTTTGGTCAGGATTGCACTGGGCCCCTGTCGGGGTTCTCCACTTGCCCCTGAAGGAAGGAGGGCAGGGCCTGAAGTGTCTGTACACTCAGGTCCGCGTTTTCCGCCTCCAGGCCCTGCAGAGGCTCCTTTATAGTGCAGGTAGTTCGCCGTGGAGCATATTGGCGCATGCCTTTTTACGCCGCTTCCATGGGCTCCGCTATGACCGACAGCTCTTTTATCTTTCCCGAGAGGTTTTCCGCGAGACCTCTCCGGGCTGCCGGATTTCTACCAGGACCTCCTCCGGGCCTGGAAACTGTTTTCAACGACCAGGTCCGTGGCGGCCATCGTGGGGGCAGATCTCCTCACGGAGCCCCTGCTACACAACCCCCAACTTTGTGTGCAGGCGGCGGAGTCCCGCACGGTGCGCCAGAGGTTGGTCCTGGCGGGAGTTACGAGGGTCGGGGACCTCCTGGACTACGACCGGGGGGACTGGCTGGATCCCCTGACGCTCGCTCGACGCATGGGGCTCTCCAGCCTTCGCACCCCCCGGCGCGTGCTTCAGGAGGTGGAGGCCGCTCTGACCCCCGCCGCTCGGGCTTATGTTAGCCGAGCCTTGTGCGAGGGCGCGCCCCGCCCATCCCTTACCCCAGGCCCGCCGGACCTTTCCATCGGGCCCCTACTCTGTCGATCCCAACACACCCCTCATCCTTTCACTGCGAGCCGGCTGCATGAACTGCAACCGGTCGGTTTTCAAGTTGCATCACGGAAATATCTATATACACTCACGCTCCATACCCTTCATGCCCGCACCCTGGTGTCCCGCCCCGATACAAAGTGGCGAGATCTCTTACCACCTTTGGAGGGTGAGCAACCTCGGTGGGCCAGCCTGTACTCCACCTTGGTCCCGAGGCCCGTCGGGGACATCAGTTGGCGGCTCCTTCACGGGGCTGTGAGCACGGGCGTGTTTTTGACACGTTTTACCTCCCTTCCGGAGACTTGCCCTTTTTGCAACGTGAGGGAAACCCTGGCGCACGTCTATTTAGAGTGTGCCAGATTGCAGCCTCTTTTTCGGCTCCTCACAAATATTCTTTTGCGCTTTTGGCTTCATTTTTCTCCCCACCTCTTTATCTATACACTCCCCATCCGTGGCCCCACCAAGTCGCGGGATCTCCTGGTTAGCCTCCTCCTAGCCTTGGCTAAAACAGCCATTTATAAGACCAGAGAGCGGAGGTTGGCTCATGAGGCGTCCTGCGATTGTGAGGCCGTTTTCCGACTCTCAGTACATTCACGTATCCGGGCGGAGTTCCTCTGGGCAGCGTCCACCGACTCCCTTGACACCTTCGAGGAGCGGTGGGCGCTGTCCGGGGTTCTCTGCTCGGTGACCCCGTCCGGTTCCCTCCGTCTGACCCTCTGATTGAGGGAAAGAGCGAGAGCCGCCAGTCACAGCCGTTAGTTGCTGTGAATACCATCATTACTGTCTTCTAGGAGGGGTCCTATAATACATGGGTGTACCCCCCTCCCTCCCAACCACCCACCCCGCAGCCGTGCCCATCTTGTCGGGCACTCTCAGGAGAGGGAGGGTCGGTGACCCTGGGCGCGGCACTAGGTAACTCGAGAGGGTGGAAGACCACGAGTGTCGAGGAAGCCCCCCCGCTCTAGGCCACCAGGTAACTCAGGAGGGTGGAAGACCACGAGTGTCGAGGAAGCCCCCCCGCTCTGGGCCTGGGCTAACCCGAACACCTCTCCCTCCTGAAAGCTGTTGTGTTATACCTTTTGATTGCGTTGTTTTGTTGCTAAGTTTTTTTTTATCCCTTTGTATTCTTTGTAACTGTTACAAATAAATTTCCTTTCTGTTTCAAAAAAAAAAAAAAAAAAAAAAAAAGCTTCCCTGTTGGGAAACGGAACGTCCTTTGCTTGCTCCTCAGCTATCTGCTTTCTATTCTTTTCTAAAGCCCCCTGGCCTGGATTTTTCTTACTTTTTGAATCTGCCTTAGTTCCCCCCTCTGACCGGGCCAGACGCTTTTTGTTTTGGTTTGATTTTTTGTTATTTTTTTTTCTTGCCGTTTACATGCTGGTCGGCCTCCAGCTTGCCGTCAGCACCCGCCCCCCCCCACGCCTGCTTTCGGGCGCAGCTATTTGCCTCAGCTGAGCCCCCCGGAGGAGGGGGGGGAAGATTGCCGATTTTGCTATCCGGAGCGGGGAGTGGAAACCCCCAGACCTAGCCGTTTTGCTGGCAGCTCGGATTTTACTTCTTATCTTTACAACATTCTCTGCATGCCGGAAGCCTTGGAACACAGCCAACACAGCTGGAGAAGAAGATTTCACAAGACAGGAGAAATAACACAGGGAAGCTAAAAATCATCATGAAGGGGGCCGTAAGACTGAGTAATTTTCTGAATTATACTCTTGTGGGGGGGAGTTTGACTGTGGTTTACTTGCGTTTGTGGCGGCACAGGGGGTGTGGTGCGGAGCCCCCTCCCCAATCCATCGGTGCCCACCCCCCCACCATTACTACAACTGTTACGGCCCCCCCGCCGTCCGTCCCTGCTGGCAACCTGCCATCTACCTTCGGATCCAGCTGTTCGCTTTGAACTTTGCCTTTCGGACCGGACATAACAGCCGACCAACCGAGACTCTTTGGACAAACGTGCGTGGGTCTGCACCCCCCCCGGATTGCTTATCCCACAGCTTGCCCCTATTACTGGACCCCGATTTGTTCCCCCCCCGAGTCCAACCCCTTTGGCATTCCCCCCCCCCGCCTGCAGCCCAGCAGGGAGGAGCGGTTACTCTGCTTCCTCCTCCCTCCTCTTCCTTCTGGTGTCTCCCCATCTCTCCCTGCTCACAATGGCGGGGAATGAAAGGGGCGAGGCTCCTTTAATAAAATCAGTTGTCCCTCCCCCACCTCCCCCCCTGCCCGAGCCCCAAGGTCCCCCCCCACTATTGTTAAGATACTTGCCACGCCCCCCCGCTGGAGCACCGGCAGCAGGAGGCACCGGGGTGATTACTGCTGCTGCTGCGCCCACCACCACCCCAGATTCTAGGAAACCCCCCCAGCTAGCCGGAAGGGCCAGGGCAAGAAGAAAGGAAAGGGCCCCGCTAAAACCACTAGGCCCTCCATGGCAGGGGCTGGCCCCACCGCTGTGGCCTCGTCATCGACCGTGGCGCCCCTCCCTGCGTTTCCCTCCACCAGCTCTGAGATTGTCCCTTCCCCGGCCCCCAGAACATATGCCCGGGCAGTGACGGGCTCCCCCCTGCCTGCCGCCTCGTCATCTCACCCTCCCACCTCCGCTACCATCACCAGCGGCCGGAGCCCTTTCCCCGCCTTAACCAGGAGGCACGGTGGAGACATACATGCAGGCGTTGGTGAAGGTGGTAGGACCCACGGCTATTGTGGCGGCCTCCAAGATGTATGGGAAGGTCGTTTTTTTCTTAGCTTCGGAGGCTGCCGCCCAGGAGGCAGTGGAGAGGGGCCTGGCGGTGGGGGGGGGTGTTTGTCCCCCTAGAGCCGCTGGAAGACCTGGGCGTTCGCCTCGTCCTCACCTCCGTTCCTCCCTTCTTACCCAATGTTGCCCTGTTACCCGCTCTCTCCACCCTGGGGAAACTTGTCTCTGTCATCAGCCCTCTCCCGTTGGGCTGCAAGGACCCCACCCTCCGTCACGTCCTTTCTTTTCGCCGGCAAGTGCAGCTTCTACCGCTGTGACGGACAGGCGCTTGAGGGGTCTTTCCTAGTCCCCTACCAGGGAGCCCGCTATCGGGTCTTTCACTCCACCGGAGAGGCTCGGTGCTACCTCTGCCGCTCAGCGGGGCATGTCCGCAGAGACTGCCCTTTGGCCCGGGGGGGAGGGGCACCCGAGACCCGGCAGGACATCGGCCCCATCACTGCCGACGCCCCTGGCTGCCTGGCACATGAAACCAACCCTCCTCCTACTCGACCCATCGCTGCTCCCGTCCGGGCCCAAGAGATACCTTCCCTACAATGCCCGGGCGAGCAAGGGAGTTCCACCCTTGCTATTACCAATCCAGCAGAGCCTATAGAGGAGGGTGTGGCAAGGATATTACCGGGTACAGGAGAGGGCCCGCCCCAAGGAGAACCCCCCTCCCCCCATGCTGCCTCACCGCTACCCCCCTGAACCCCTGAACCATCGCTTCCACCCCCCGACACGACCCCTGCTAACCAACCCCCAGACGACGCTATGGAGGGCTGGACCCTAGTCCAGGGGAAGCGAGGCAAGCGGAAGGCTCGAGCTCCGCTGAATCCATCCGACGCGGAAGGCCCCCGGAAGACCAGGAAAGGAGGCACTGATATTGAGCCTCCCGCTACGGCCATGAGTGAGATCCATCCGCTAGTGTCGGGAGGGGAAGACGGACTGGCATTGGAGGGCAGAGTCCCCCCTCCACGGGAGACCCTCCCCTCCGAGACTCCTGAGGACGCCCCTTCTGCCTGGATACCACCTGAACCCCCCGCGGACCCCGAGGCGACCGTTGAGGTGGGCCCTAGAGGAGAGGACAGGACAAGGAGTAATGGTCTCGAGTTGCAGTGGGGGAGGTTTAGGTTGGATATTAGGAAAAATTTTTTCACTAGGAGGGTGGTGAAACACTGGAATGCGTTGCCTAGGGAGGTGGTGGAATCTCCTTCCTTAGAAGTTTTTAAAGTCAGGCTTGACAAAGCCCTGGCTGGGATGATTTAATTGGGGATTGGTCCTGCTTTTGAGCAGGGGGTTGGACTAGATGACCTCCTGAGGTCCCTTCCAACCCTGATATTCTATGATTCTATAAGAGGCCCCTGGGGTAGCAGGAGCTAGCCTCTCCTCTGTGTATGCGGAGATTGAGGCCCTAGATTTGACCCCGGTCACCCAGGGAGAGGATGATCTACTGCCGGCTGGCCTCGAGCTGGGCAACCTTACCCCAGCCCCCCTTTTCCCATGCTCCCTCCCCCTAATTGCCTTTCCGGGCGAGCACCCTGCAGAAGGTGGTCCACCACCTGATGCCATGGCTGCCAAGACCACCACGGAGCCAGTGCCTAGCATTACTGGGAGCCCCCTCCCTTACCCCTTAACCCTTGACTCTGCTCAGGAGGCACTTTCCTTTAGCTGCTTGCCTCCTGAACCCCAGAGCCTTGCCTCTGCCCCCGCCCGCACCCCTGTCCCTGCCCAATTCCCCTCCTCCTGCAATGCTAATGCTGCCCCTGGGGTTATTTCCTTCCCGCCTTTCGCAGATTCCCCCCAGGGAGCAGTCTTTGCACTTTCTAGTCGCGACCCATTAGGAGTTGCAATTTTTTCCCTGCCATCCCCCTCCACCCCAAGGCGTGAAATGAATTTAATAACCCCAGCCTGTCAGATGCCCCGTCGGTGGTCCGCACCCTGTCTACCCGCCTTAGCGGACCACGAGGCTGTATTAAGAGCCCCACCAGGGAATACCCCAGAAATTGTAACCCCACCCCCCCATGAGCTGCGGCATGCACTACGGAAGTTCCTAGAGCACACCCGTGGCGCCCGCAATAGGGCACAGCTGGCTCTTCAGCTATGGGGGGACTTTGATCAAATTCTCCAGGCCACAAGGGCCCTTATAAAGGAGGGTAGGGGGCAAGGAAGGCACGGTGCTGCGGCCTACGAGCGAGCCCGCAGCTTCCGACACGATCTACTCACCCACGGGATGGGTCACAGGTTGCTGCGCAACCCTCCAGGGGCCCTGAACACCCCCGCCAACACGAAGCCCCCACCCCCCAGCCCTCCGCATGACGCCTCTTATTATTGCGACCCTGAATACCAGGGGCTGTAGAATGGCTCTTCGCAGGTCCCAGGTGCTCTCTTACCTTCGGGAAGGGAGGTACTCTGTAGTTTTCCTGCAGGAGACCCATACGGACCCAGCCGCCGAGGACAGGTGGCGGCTGGAGTGGGGGGACGGGGTATACTTTAGCCACTTCGCGACCTGGCAAGCTGGAGTGGCTACCCTGTTCTCCCTCAACCTACGGCCTGAGGTGCTAGGGGTCAATGAGGCCGTGCCGGGCCACCTGCTGCACCTTCGAGTCCGTATGGAGGGGCTCGTTGCTAATCTTGTTAACATCTATGCCCCGCAAATGAGCTCCAGGCGGCCACAATTTTATCAGCGGGTGTCCGACTTTCTCGGCACCCTGGATTCGCACGAGTGCCTGGTCCTGGGAGGGGACTTTAACACCACCCTCGAGGAACGGGACCGCTCAGGGGCCGAACCGAGCCCGGCCGCTGCGAATATTCTCCAAGGGATAGTTGAACATCACTCCCTAGTGGACGTCTGGCGTTACCATCACCCAGATGACACCTCCACGTTCACCTTTGTCCGGGTGGAGGCCCATTGGTCACACCACTCTCGGTTGGACCGTATTTATTTATCCCGTTTCCATCTTTCACAGGCCCACTCCTCTGCCATTCGGCCGGCCCCATTCTCCGATCATCATTTAGTCACCGTAACGGTCTTCCTCCGTGCAGAGAGACTGGGGCCGGCCTATTGGCACTTTAATAACAGCCTGTTGGAGGACGAGAAATTTGTAATGTCCTTCCGGGAGTTCTGGCTGGCCTAGTGAGAGCAGTGGCGTGCCTTTCCCTCGGTGCGGCAATGGTGGGATCTAGGGAAGGTGCGCGCCAAGCTCTTCTGCTGTGACTACACTTGGGGCACCAGCCGATGGCGAAATGTGGCGATAGAGCAGTTGGAACGGGAGGTCTTAGAGATGGAGAGGCGCCTGGCCGCCAGTCCCAAGGACCCGTCCCTCTGCGGAGCATGCCGGGAGAAGCGGGAGGAGCTCCGGGCCCTCGAGGACCACCGGGCCCGAGGTGCCTTCGTTCGGTCCCGCATCCGCCTCCTTCAGGAGATGGACCGTGGCTCCCGCTTCTTCTATGCCCTGGAGAAAACGAGGGGGACCAAGAAACACGTCACCTGCCTTCTTGCGGAAGACGGCACCCCCCTCACGGATCCGGAGGAGATGTGTGGGAGGGCCCGTGACTTCTACGCAAGCCTTTTCTCCCCGGATCCGACTGATCCTGGCGCTTGCGGGGTGCTCTGGGAGGAACTCCCCACGGTCCATGTGGGCGACCGAGACCGACTAGAGCTGCCTCTCACCCTGGTCGAGTTCTCGGAAGCCCTCCATCACATGCCCACCAATAAATCTCTGGGCATAGACAGGCTGACCGTGGAGTTTTACCGCGCATTCTGGGACATCCTCGGCCCAGACCTAGTCACCGTCTGGGCTGAGTCCTTGCAGAGCGGGGTCCTCCCTCTGTCGTGCAGGCGAGCGGTGCTCGCCTTGCTGCCGAAGAAGGGGGACCTCCGCGATTTACGAAACTGGCGTCCCGTCTCACTCCTTAGCACGGATTACAAAATCGTAGCGAAAGCAATCTCGCTGCGGCTAGGGTCCGTGATGGCAGACGTGATCCACCTAGACCAGACCTATACTGTCCTGGGTCGCAGCATTTTTGACAACCTATTTCTAGTCCGAGACCTTTTGGAACTCGGGTGGAGAGATGGTCTGTCGTTCGCCCTCCTGTCTCTTGATCAGGAGAAGGCGTTCGATAGAGTAGACCATGGGTACCTCCTGAGCACTCTGCAGGCGTTTGGATTCGGACCTCAGTTTGTGAGTTTTCTCCGGGTGCTGTATGCCTCCGCGGAGTGTTTGGTTAGGCTCAACTGGACCCTGACCGAACCGGTCAGCTTTGGGCGAGGAGTGCGGCAGGGGTGCCCCCTCTCGGGCCATTTGTACGCTCTGGCGATCGAGCCTTTCCTCTGTCTCCTCCGCAGGAGGATGACAGGGTTGGTGCTGCGGGAGCCGGAGCTGCGGCTGGTCCTGTCGGCGTACGCCGATGACGTCCTCCTCGTGGTCCAGAACCCGGGCGACTTGGCGCGAGTGGAGGCATGCCAGGCCATCTATTCGGCAGCCTCCTCCGCCCGAGTCAACTGGGTCAAGAGCTCTGGCTTGGCGGTGCGGGACTGGCGGCAGGTAAGCTCCCTCCCACCCGCGCTTCAGACCATCTGGTGGAGTGCGGGTCCACTGCTCTATCTCAGCGTTTACCTTTCCACCACGCACGCTTCCCTGCTGGAGAACTGGCAAAATTTAGAGGGCGGGGTATTAGAGCGGTTCTGGAAATGGACGAGGCTACTCCGATGTCTCTCCCTCCGAGGGAGAGCACTGGTGCTTAACCAACTAGTCCTGTCCACGCTCTGGTACCGGCTCAACACCCTGGACCCGGCCCCGGGTTTCCTGACCCACCTCCGGAGATTGATTCTAGAGTTCTTCTGGTCAGGAATGCACTGGGCCCCTGTTGGAGTTCTTCATCTACCCCTGAAGGAAGGAGGGCAGGGCCTGAAGTGTCTGTACACTCAGGTGCGCATTTTCCACCTCCAGGCCCTGCAGAGGCTCTTTTATAGTGCAAGTAGTTTGGCGTGGAGCATACTGGCGCACGCCTTCCTGTGGCACTTCCAAGGGCTCCGATACGACCGGCAGCTCTTTTATCTTTGTCCGAGGGGTTTTCCGCAAGACCTCTCCGGGCTGCCGGTCTTCTACCAGGACATCCTCCGGACCTGGAAACTGTTTCTAATGACCAGGTCCGTGGTGGCCACCATGGGAGCAGATCTCCTCACGAAGCCCCTGCTACACAACCCCCAGCTCCGTGTGCAGGTGGCGGAGTCCCGCTCGGTGCGCCAGAGGTTGGTCCTGGCGGAAGTCACGAGGGTCGGAGACCTCCTGGACTACGACCGGAGAGACTGGCTGGATCCCCTGATGCTCGCTCGGCGCATGGGGCTCTCCAGCCCCCCGTACCCCCCGGCGCGTACTTCAGGAGGTGAAGGCCGCCTTGACCCCCGCTGCTCGGGCTTATGTCAACCGAGCCTTGCGCGAGGGCGCACCCCGCCCATCCTCTACCCCAGGCCCACTGGACCTTTCCATTGGGCCCCTACCCCGTAGATCCCACCAAACACCTCACCTTTTCACTGCAAGCTGGCTACATGAACTGCAGCCGGTCAGTTTTCAAATTGCACCATGGAAATATTTACACACACTCACGCTTCACATCCTTCACGTCCACACCCTGGTGTCCCGCCCTGATACAAAGTGGTACAATACCTTAGGAGGGTAAGCAACCTCGATGGGCCAGCCTGTATTCCACCTTGGTCCCGAAGCCCGTCGGGGACATCAGTTGGTGGCTCCTTCACGGAGCTGTGAGCACGGGCGTGTTTTTGACATGGTTTGCCCTTTTTGTAATGTGAGAGAAACCCTGGCGCACGTATATTTAGAGTGTGCCAGATTGCAGCCCCTTTTCCGGCTCCTCACAAATATTCTATTGCGCTTCTGGCTTCATTTCTCCCCTCACCTTTTTATCTATACACTTCCCATCTGTGGCCCCACAAAATCGCAGGATCTCCTGGTCAACCTCCTCCTAGCCTTGGCTAAAACAGCCATTTATAAAACCAGAGAGAGGAGGTTGGCCCATGAAATGTCCTGTGATTGTAGGGCCTTTTTCCGATCCTCAGTACATTCACGTATCCGGGCGGAGTTCCTCTGGGCGGCGTCCACCAACTCCCTTGACGCCTTCGAGGAGCGGTGGGCGCTGTCCAGAGTTCTCTGCTTGGTGACCCCGTCCGGTTCCCTCCGTCTGACCCCTTGATTGAGGGGAAGAGCGAGAGACGCCAGCCCCAGCCGTTGCCGCTGTGGATACCATCATTACTGTCATCTAGGAGGGGTCCTATAATACGTGGGTGTCTACCCCTCCCACCCCTAAACCACCCACCCCGCAGCCGTGCCCATCTTGCGGGGCACTCTCAGGAGAGGGAGGATCGGTGACACTGGGCGTGGCACTAGGTAACTCGAGGGGGTGGAAGACCATGAGTGTCGAGGAAGCCACCCCGCTCTAGGCCACCAGGTAACTCAGGAGGGTGGAAGACCATGAGTGTCGAGGAAGCCCCCCCGCTCTGGGCCCAGGCTAGCCTGAACACTTCTCCCTCCTGAAAGCTGCTGTGTTATACCTTCTGTTTGCGTTGTTTTGTTGCATAGTTGTTTTGTTTCCTTTGGTGATTCTTGTAAGTGTTACCAATAAACTTCTTTTCTGTTTCAAAAAAAAAAAAAAACCTTCTCTATCACCTCACTCAGGCAAAAGGGACCCACGCAGCCTGGGGCCAATACATCTGCCCTCCACCACTCTCCTATAGCCTTCTGGCCCGACCCTGTCACAATAGGCTAACAGTTCTAAGTCAACAACAGTAAACTGTTTATTCAAATGAAAAGTTTTATTTGGGAATTAGAGATATATTGGTTTTTTGTAAACTCAGAGGTGGAGTTGTGTTTTGAGTTCTGTTTTAGTTCTGCAGCAAACCACACTGATGAACACAATTCAAAGCATTAATCTACTGAATACTTTCCCCCCTGTCTTTCCATCCACCAAAATAAACCCTGATATTTACCCAGAAAAATTTACAGTTTTTGCACTGATTTCACCAGTTTTTGTTATTGTGGTAATAAACACTGATAAAGTCCCAGGAAAAATTAAATAATATAAAAACTGAAAATGAAGGGCCTAGTTATATGGTTAGGAGGCCTGTAATCCTCTCACTGGAACAAATTAAGTGCAGTATAGAAGAGTATGGTTGATGGGCAGAGAGCACCTCTCACCTGTGCTCAAGTTAAATAAAAGTTTCAACCTGCCACTTAATTCCATGCATGTCTGTCCTCATTTTGCTGCTGTATCCACATCAATGAGGCTAGGCCAATTAGTACCTGTTGAGGATCTGGTTCTGAATTTTTTACCTTGGTTTTCATTTATTTCAACAACTTGGTGATAGTTGGAACTATGTTCCACTTTGAAACACAAAAGATATCAACAATAGATACATCTGTGAATTTTTAGTCATCAAACTCTTGTATTTGGAAGTCTGCACAAAAGATTCTATATAGTACTTCAGAGTAATTAATTGTACCAGCTTTGAAAGTCCAAATACCGCCAATAGTGGTATTACTGACTATATTCATGCTTTACATACAGAAAGAAGTGGGTGTCTTATGATTTCAGTCTGTCATCTCTATTCATTAATGACCTCATTATTTCTTTTCTGTTTTTTTAATGCACAAAAGCAATGTTCTTAAGTACATTTATGCAATAATACAGTTGACTTTCCTGCCAATGGACGCAGGGAACATTTTCAGTAATCCGTGTTCTTTTACTAAGCAAACAATAACAAAAATGGTATGTAAGGGTTTTTATCATTGTTAGGTTGCTGCTTCTGTTGAGCTGGAAAGTGATAGTGGTAAATTCTTGTAAAGAATTTGGCTGCCGCCGAAACACAAAAAAACTCCACTCCCTCCTCCCCACCCACCCGCAATCTGATAGTGCCTGGCTTTCCAAAGATATTGCTTTGCACAAAGGTACAGATATACCTCGAAGTTATTTCAGGTGAACACAGAAATTTAATACATGGTCTTTTTATCTCAAAGGAATTAACCAACTAGGGTGTCTCCTTTCGGTTCTCGTATGGGTCTCTTTACCAAGCACAAAGAACTGTTATGCAAGATAGTAAAGATTTCAAAAGATAAAACAGGACAACAAGCCCCTGCCTTTTCCCCAGTGACAGTGGAACATAGAATGACCATTAGTAATCATTCTGCTCAAAATAGTATAGATGGCATAACATCTGAGCAAAATCCCTTATCAGCAGACTAGTATCTGGATTCACTGCCTTGGGAATGGAGAGCCCTATGGTATAGTAGAATGAGAAGACTCACGAAAACACTTGCATTAACATAAACGATTATAAAAGAAGCCTAATATTTACTTTATCCATTTTTATTTCAATTTGTAAAAACTGCATCTTGCCATTTTTCTAGGTGCATATATACTGAAATCAGTAATAACATGTACCAATTATCAATGATCACTACTTTTCAGCCTATCAGTCAGAAAACATTTTAAGAAATCATGAACATGAACAGCATTTCTTGATTAACATGAAGGACATGCACATTCACCATCTATCCCTCTCTTTTGCTCCCATCCCACTGTTCTCAAACCTGTGGTGAAGCATATGCCATGCATCATGTTCTGAAGTCCACAAGATTCAGGCACCATTTTCCTGAGGTTGGAACTGAGTTTCTGAGTCACTGCCTCCTCATATTATTATTGCCATCAGTATTACCACAGCACTTTGAGGTCCCATTCAAGATCAGGGCCTCCTTGCATTAGATTGACCAGAGGAGGGGAGAGGCATCACAGGCAGAGAGGAGCAAAGATTCTTGCTTGAGGACACTGGCAGAGCCAAGATTAGAAGCCAGTTCATCTGGCTCCTGTCTTACCTACTAGGCCACTCTGCCAGCAGTTTTCTTATATAAAGCATCTGACTGTCAGTGTAAGTTGGTCCATGTGAAGGAAGAGACAGTCTCTCAGGTAGCCATGTTGCATTCTGTTAAAGGCTTCATAGGTTAAAATCAACACTTTGCAAGGCAGCCTGAAACAAACTAAAATCAGAAAAGAGGTGTACTGTGCTCCCTGAATATGCACCACCAAGCAAGTGGGCTATCACATTTTGCACTAGCTAAAGTTTCCAAATGGTCTTCTAGTGTAACCCCGAGTAGAACAATACCAAATTTCATGTTGACAAAGTCTTAGATAGCCTTATATTATGGGAAGAGGTTTTGTATATTAAAAAAAAGAAATACATACATAACCTAGTTTGATGATTCCAACTGCCTTTTTGTCCTTATACTCTCTTTAAAAATAATAAATACATACATACATAAGGAGCCAGCCAGATTCAGCCAATAGTCTGTGCCATCTTCTGTCTTAAAGACTTTGGTAAAGCTCCCAGAATCAGCCAGTTCACCAGGGACAGAAGTTTCAGCAGCACAAGCTGATGCAAGCTCCTTCCATCTGTAGCTTGCAGGAAACTAAAGTTGTCCTGAAAGTTGATGACACTGGCTGTCCACCGCCCAGGGTTTGTGGTCAAGGTAACTTGGACATATTTTGTTTCATTCCCCACCTTCAGCAGAGCTTCTGACAAGTAAAATTCACCCCTAATCAAAGGGACACAAGATCTATGTGCCACTTATATCCTTGCAGCGACAGGGCGTGGTCTCCCTACCTGACAGATGGGGAGAGAACCACAACCGCCCCCTGCTGGGTAGAGCTGGCACACCCTTGACCGCCCCTCTGGAAGCAGAGGGGCGGAGCAGGAACCAGAAATATAAAAGGCAGGCCTTCCAGGTCAGTTGGAGGGGAGTTGCCAGAGGAGCAGGACATCTCCCCCTGATGGGAGGAGCTCGGACCCAAAGGAGGCCACTATCGCGCCAGAGATCTGGGGGGACTGCCGGAGTTGCCAGGCACTGGGAACACCAAGGAGTTGTTGGGGCTGCCACTATCCATTTACCCCAGTGGGACAAACGACAACCCCAGAACCCAGGTATCCCCTGAATGGAAGTGTTAGAAGTAGCCCAGGGAAGCCGAATAGGGTTCGGCTGAGTTACTGTCTGCAAGCCAGCCAGTGTGTTGCTGCCAGATTTCCCCATTGACTCAGTGGTGAACCACTCTGCCACTGTTAGGGCCCTGAGCTGGGACACAGTGGAGTCGGGTGGGCCTCTATTGGTCTGTCACCTGCCCGAGCTAGGATGCCACACAGTTTTGCTTTCTGTCTCACCAGAGAGTTGATCCCCCTAGACTGCTGTGTTGCTGTGCCTGACTGCAGGCCAGAGCCATTACCTATTTTCTCCCCTGCCCTGATTGAGAGCCACAGGCATATAGACTCACTGCTGCTCTGCCTGACTGCAGGCCAGAGCCATTAACTCTTTGCTGCCCCACCTGGTTGAGGGTTGGGGCTCACATATCCAATTGCTGCCTGGCCTGGACTGCAGCCTTGGGCCTATTAACTGTCAGCTAATTTTCCCCTGAATTGCGTCGCTCCAGAAGCATTGCAGTGAGTGGGCGTGGTCTCGCTCCCTGACGGACAGGAAGAGAACTGCGACCACCTTACAGTCATCAAATGTAAAACATTAGCCTTGTGGAAAACCTTAAGGAGCAAGAGAAGAGGTGTAATTAATACATCCTCATATCATGTTGATCAACTCTAGATCAAAGTGTAAACTTTGATCAGAAGGAAAACTAAAGATTTTCCTTAAGGTTCCATTTACCTTAAGGTAAAAAGAGTTTATAAAGGGTTAAAATGATTAATAAATGTTTTACTAAAAACAGAGATTCATATAGAGTCCAATAGTTCAATAGGTTGCTTATAACCATCTATAACACCTTTCTCTGATGTGCATATAACCATTTATAAAACATACTACTCATGGCTATAACATACATCTATCAATTATTTATTAGCTTTGGAACCCTAATTCAAAGTGTGTCCTTCCTTGCTATATCTGCATAATGAAATAATAAGTGGGGTTTAGGGTTAGCAAACAAGTGTTGATTTTTTCAGAGTAAAATAAACAGCTCATTGACATTGTATTTGTAATACAATGAAGGAAGCTTCCGTGAAACATAGTCAATTTATTTAAAAAATAATCTTTGAACTATTTTTCTTCATTGAAAATTTTTAAAAAATGTTTTAATGTTTCATAAAAGGAAAGAGATCTAAAACAAAAAATGTGTAATAGCTGAAGGGTCATTTCTGTGGAAATATTTTAAGCTGCTCAGAGGTTGGGTTTTTTTCAAGAAAATAATTATGATTTTTAAACTGAACTGGCTGGTTTATATCTTGTGGCAAGAGAAAACCAATGAAAACTAAACATTTCTATCCCTGCTGCCAGCTGGATCCTTCAGAAGTGCCTTTTTGGTCTTGATGCTTTCCCTCTCTTTTCTCCTGACGCTTCTAAGAACCATCTCTCTCCTTCTTTCCTTGGTATTGATTTAACACAGCACTGAGACATTCTATCCTGTGACACTGATTGGTGAGAGATGGTGCCAAAGTCATAGCAGGTTGCAAGTTCCAGCACCTTTTGGTTGACTTGTAAATAGATTGTAATTAGAGGCAGACTCAACTAAAGAAAAGCTGTGCTGAGTTATAGCCTCAGAGGCTTTGTGACGGTAGTGGGTGTCACACGCGGGGCTTGGTCAGTCATATCTAATAGTCGGACTAGGCATCGGGAGTCAAGCCAAGGGTCAGAGCCGGAGTCAGAGACTGGGGCAGGGCCCCCGTGCCCAGACCATGGCCCTGCCACCCGCTCTGACCTGGGGTCCCACCTGCTGTACCCGTGCTCTGTCCCGATGCTTTACCCATGCTCAGCCTCTCCCCCCCACCCCCCAGGCCTTGTCTGCCGCTTGCATGGTGGTGAGGGGGGCAGAGGGGAATGACCCTAATGTGGGCAAGGGAGAAGGGGCAGAGAGGATCGAGCAGCGGGTGGAGGGGAAGGGGAGGAGATGTGTTATAGGGCTTTCCCTTCACCCTCTCCCCTAGTTCTTGTCACGCAGACAGAAACCAGAAGCCTGAAGTGCAGGCAATGCAATGTTTATTGGGGTTAGTTTCCAGCAAGAATGTCCATAGCTCTGATGCCACAGAGCCTTGTTTCCCAGTATCCCCTTCTCCCTTCTCCTTAGCAGTCATAAGTATATCTGAAATGCATGCCCGCAGCGCCCCCGCCCCCTTACAATTTATGAGCATGTTCCATTTTGGGGGGGTCGTGAGTCTAGGGTCTTCGTCCCACCTCTTTTGTATCCCATGGGAGGGGTAAGGAGTGAGGTTGTGCTATGGTCAGGAATGGGCATTTCTTTGGCGTTTTAGTGTTTTCTCCCCCCAGTCTCCTCTTGTCCCTCCCGACTGGTTGCTTAACCTTGCCTTGAGATAGGAGTTGAGGGAGTCTAAAAGTGTGTGCTCATATATTATACTCCCACCATGCCCAATCACACTTTAACTGTTCATATCTGTTCCCATTATACTAACAAACCCATCTGGCTAGGCAGAAGCAACATACACAGTGTCTTTGTCCTTTGTTTACACATATTAGGAAGGATCCCTTTGTACACACACATTAGTTAAGAATACAAGTGTATCAAGAATCAAACGGGCAAATCAGACCTAAAATTCTATCTCAGGCGAAAATATAGGCTGAATCCTACGTTGTCACTAACACTCCTAAAAAGGGGATCAAGTGGTGGGCAGGGCCTCGGGAGAAATAGGCCTCGGGAGAAATGGGTGGGGCTTCATTGTGGAATGCAGGCAGAGTGGGGGGCTGGGGCAACGGTCTGGGAACCGGGGCCCCTTCTGAGTGTGGCCCTGGAGCCACGATGTTATTGGCATCATTGTAAACCCGGTACTGGCTAGGGGCAAGGATCAGGAATAAGGCAGGAAAGGCAACAACAAGGAGCATATCAGGAAAGCAGGAGCCAGGACAAATTAAGAAGGCAGGGCTCAGGAGTCAGGCCAGAAGGCAGGGTCTGATGTAGTAGCCAGCCAGGAATTCACCCAGTTGCTTGGACAACTTTCTGTCTTAAATAGCATACCCGGCTAAATCAGGGACTCAGGAATTCCTCCAGTGAGGCTCCTGTGGGAGGTACCTTTACTTCACGAATCACTAGCAGAGCTGTCTGGTATTGTTGTGGATGTGGCAATGGCCCATATGCCTGGGTTTAGGACATGACGATCCTCACAGTTGGCTTGTGGACATGGAGCTCAATGAGAGGGCTTTTTGAAAAAAGAAGAGCTGTTCTAGTGTTCATTCATCCTAAAAGGAGCTAGAACATTCTCCCCGAAAAAGAAGACGAGGAGGGAAAGCCTGTTAGATTGATAAGGAAAGCCTGGAAGAAACAAAGTTCTTTGTGACACATCTAACATAATGTGTGAATAGAAAGGTTATTTCCTCTTGTAGTATTCGGATAATGTTAAGGGGCATGACCGGGTTTTCATGTATCCAATATTACATTCAGGGCACACTTAAAGGATTCTGTCTGGCTTTAGAAGTATTACCCATTCCAGCAACACTCCCTGGACTTAAAACGGGGAATAACGATTGAACTAGTAATAACTTAAGACTGAAATGAACTTTTCCATGGACCATCCTATGTTGTTTGTGATATGATTCCTCCATCCCAGAGAATACTCAGAAATAGTATCTTGGTGTTGGATTCTTCCTTTTTTCTTCCTCCCTCCCCCACCTTTTCTTTGTAGAGGTGGAAGGAGCAGAGGGGACAGGGCAGCGAAGGGGGAGAAAAGATGAAAGTCTCAGAGGTTGCCCCAGCATTTGCCATGTTTCTTCCCCTGCTCTTTATTCATTATTTCTCTAGTCCTTTTCATTGTTTTGTTTTCAACTAACCTTCATTTGGCTGCTCTCAGCACAAGGATATGTATTCACTTTGGAACAAATACTCAACATTGAAGGGTAGTCCAGTTATGCTAGTTCCTCTAGCAGAGACTATGTAAGGCAAGTCTCTGGCTGTATATGTAGAGCCCTGTGTGGATACATAGTTTGTATCTGTATCTGATCTGTGATCTGCAAACATGCTCCATGGATATAAAGTGGATATCTGCAGATTTGCGGGGCTCTATGTATATTCACAGCTCTGGCCCTAATAGCAGTAAGTCTGGAGAATGGAAGGGTTGGAGACAGCCAAACTATTTTCTTCAGGTTGATTAAAACCAATTTTTAATGGGAAAGATCCTCAGCTGGTGTCAAATTTTTATAGCTCCATTCATATCCATGGAGCTTTGACATTTTACACAGTCTGAGGATCCACCCCAATGCATTTTTTATTTATTTTATTCATTCCCATTTAAATACTCTACTCACATGTGATGAAAGCAATAATAAGAACACACAAACATTTTTCTTCATGTTGTGGAATTTCAATTTCAGAAGGCAAAATTCAGTATCTTCCATTGTGAAACCTGTACCTATATCTGCATAGATATCATGATCGATACCCCCACAAGACACCTTTCAAGATCCATGGGTCCTATCCATGTCTGTCACACCATGTGGTGTACCGCAGCCAGTGCACTAAATGCCCCAGTAACAACTATGTGGGTGAAAAATGCCAATCACTATGCTCTTGAATTAACTCACGTGGAAAAATGATAAAAAAACAAGCACACTATCGCCTGGGGGAGAACACTTTTTACAAAGCAATCATTCCATAGCTCACATCTCAGTCCCCATGCTCAAAGGAAACCTGCATAACACCTTAAAATATGAGACTAGGAGTTTAAATTCATAGTTTTGTTAGACACTAAAAATCATTTATGCTGTATTACAACAATCTGTAACCGACTAACTTTCTTTTTTTGTCCTATGACTGCAGAGATGTTAATTGGCCACTTCACCTTGAATGGCCCCTTACAATGTGTGTTAACTACTTATACTAAACAATCTGTTCTACTTTGTATTTAGCTGTTACACTCTGAGTATCTTGCCCGGACCTGAAGAAGAGCTCTGTATAAGCTTGTTTCTTTCACCAACAGAAGTTGGTACGATAAATGATATTACCTCACCCGCCTTGTCTCTCTAATAGTCCTATAAGGCTTAGAAATCTTTGGAATCTACCTTACAGTGGATATTACGGCAGTATCTCTCTTAGGAATCTACTCTAAGAATCTCTATTTTATGGTTTGGAAAAACCATCCTTGATACCCAATCTCTCTGCTGCATGTTCAAGGCCCTCTGAACTCTGTTCCTAGACTTTTGTTTCACTTTTTTCCTTTTAACTTACCAATTACTGCTTGCCATCCTTCTTCCTCCCAATGGTTTCTGGCATGGATGACGGAGTTCTGTTTCGGACCATATCACTTACTGTGTTTGTTCCAGTAATACTCGGTCACAGCCTTTTCACATGTCACCATTGATTTAATCTTTATAGGAGCCCCAAATTCATGCTGAGCACTTTGAGCACAGGAAATATCAGCCCTTTAAACTTTGGGCCTGAAAATTCTGGAACTAGGCCTTATTGAAGTATCCACACCAGTATTTCAGCTTATACTTAGTGTTGATGTTAAAATGCAATACAGTGCCACCTCATAGCTATGATGATACATTTCTCGCCATCTCTAGTGGCTGTCCAAAATCATGTGTCAGTTTAAAAAAATGAAACGGGGCTATAATACTAGTGTTACTGTATACTAAGATGTCTAAGGCTGTGTATGGGCTATTTCTGTCTGCTTCATTTTACCTGTATAATCACCACACTAGTTACCAATATTTTACTCCAAACTTTGTAAATCACTTCAGGACACCTAGAGTAGTAATGGCATCATATAAAACTACATTCAGTCTGTTCTGCTTTAGCAGTGCATTGCTCCATTGATATTCAAGAGCTTCAGTGGCACTCCAGCCTTCAGACTTTGGAGGAGTTTTACATTTTATTTTCACACTTTGTCCCATCAGGAACAACAACAACAACAAAAATCCACAAAGAAAATGCAGTCCTCAGATTTATGTCATTCAGATAAAAGAGGGGAAAGTGAAATGGTCAGAAGGAGATAACAGAAAATAAAGCTGTTTACTACAAAACATGGAGATGCCCATAGCAATGTGAAGGATAACAAATTCCAAAAGAGTAGGTGATGGGCAACTTGAGCAGGATCACAAAACCAAAGTGACTCACACAGTCTTCTCTTAACAGGGTATTTGTGTGATAATATATAGCAGAAAACTGCTGAAGTGTAAAATATAAACCTCTGCACCAGCAGCTATTCTTCACACCTAGCATCTTGTGAGTTCACAGGCTTTATCCTGCTCATAGTATTTTTCTCGATCAATTCTTTTCTTTGGATTCAGTTCATTTATTTTATTATTTCTTATAAGTTTTTGTCTTTAACTCCAGTGTGTCACTACATGAAGTCAGAGAGCAGCAATTTTCAAACCTAACTGCAATCTTTTCCCTCTTGCGGATTCCAAATTTCTACTAATGGCAGCAGAATCATTTCTGAGGGAATATTTTGAGCTGTTTAACGAGAGCAAAGGATGGGCTGCTGTTCATTAACTTTCAGATTCTTCACTTGCAAATAAAGAACACAAATCACTTAAAGAAGACAGGATGGGAGAAAAGTGGAAGACACTTAGACTCACAAAATTACTTCTAAATGACTAAGCAAATTATTAAAAAAGGAAGAATCTCTCCTCCCCCAAAACACACTCAAATGAATTGCTAAAGAATAAATGTTAAACCCAGACAACTTCCACTTGCCTGAGTATTTGTGAGACATGCGAGAAACAGAGATGCTTTCAAGAACGGATAAAGCCCTGTTCAGCAGAATACATACTATTTCCCTAATTATGAATGCAAATACCATGTAAGTCCTTAAAAGTCCAAAGACCACAGTTCTATAGATGAAAACCAATCCTGCAGAATCAGCCAAAGGTGCAGGCAGTACTTTCGAGTGGAAAAACAAGAGGCAATAGAGAAAAGATAGGAAAAGAAACAGAGAACAAAACATTCCAACAGAAGTGAGTTTTCTGCACTTAAAAATAGATTAAAAATCGTGTATTAATTATTTCATAAGTTTCCCTAATAGAAGCATTACCTGGGGGAGCATTACCTCAAGTGGATAGATTTTGGGGGGGCATTCCTTACTAGAAATTACTGTCAATTGTATTTGATGCTCATACATGAATGCACATCCAATTCAGAAACATGCCTGGCATGCACAGAAGGATGCAGCAGAAACATACCTGGTTTCCAGCAGAATTTCATTGAAATTGACATGGTCCCTGTAGAATGTTTCAATTTTGATGAAGTTGCAAATTCCAATGGAAAATATGTTCTGCTGATTTTTTTTTCAACCAGCTCTAATCTCAACAGATGTTGACTAGACCTGGTTTGTCCAACAAAAAGAAGATCCCTCCCCCACCGCCCAAATATTCCTCCTGACAAATTTTCCATTTCCAGTTAAAATGTTAATGGTCATCTAGGTTGAAATCTCTCCTGCTGGTAGTGCCTTAGAAGTAAAATGTCTGCTTACACTGCACAAATATTTTTCTTATTAAATTCTTTAGAGAAATTAAATTTCTTTTCATCATCTTCTCATTCCATGAATTGCTGCACGAGACAGAACTCTTAAGGGATTTTTTTGTTTTTGTTTTACTCGAGGCTGAAAGCATGGAATGTGTTTTCTGAGTAACTTCAAGGGCAAATTCAGTAGAATGTAGGGTTTGAGAGACACCATTTAACAAATTCTCTCAACCCAACAACCCCCTCCCCAAAATAAGTCATATATTTCACTCTGTGCCAGGGAGCAGAGGGAGTCATTTCTCTCTAACTCCTTTCTAGGTTAAGCTGGACCTGTATGCATATTCTCTTTCTCCACCTTAGTGATGAGCACGAACCTCAAAGGGCTCAAAAGTTCTGATCATCCTCCATACGTCATAAAAAGTGTGGATGTTTTCCAAAGCCTATGCAAACAATACATACTTTGAGACCCTCCAGTTGTCTCCTGGCTCCTCTGCTCTTTGAGAACTGAGTTGCTTGGCTCAGCAAGCCTGACAAATGCTCTGCAGAGATATTTATTTGCCACTCCATTTAAATCTCTGAAGTGCAGTCCACTCTGACTGGAACAGCCTCAGTGTGAGAAATCTGAGAGGAGTACTATGTAGCCCTCATTTGGGGGATCTGAATGTAAGGAATCCATGTACAAAATCACACAAAGACACACCAGAGGCTAGATCTAGAACACTTGCTCTTCAGCTCAGACCCACTCTAGCTACAGGATAGCTCCATTATTTGGCTGAGGTAAGCAGGTTTCTATTCATGTCTTGCAGGTCAGCCACTAAAGGACAATATCACACATTCAGATACACCAAGCCAGTATGTTTGGAGTTTGTTATGGACCTAGAAGAGACGTTGGTCATGTGAAAAGGAGTGCCAGAAAGAAACTGCTTCACCATCCTTCCCCAAGCATGCCTGCAAGTATTATGCCTAACATTGGCATAATGCCTCCAGGAGCTACCAACCAAGCTCTGCAACCACGTCTCTCTTTCCAGCATCCTATTGTCCCCAACGCGCCATAATATGGCCCAGTTGTACATATAAACTGCAGATGTAAGAGCATGGGGGGAAGCTCCATGTTCACAACTGTTGGAATCCTGTTGGGGTTTTTAAGGAGAAGCCTATTCTACTATAACATATAACCAATCTGTTGAAAGAGTCTCTGCCTGCTACAGTTATAGTATATATCTTACTGATAAAATGGTGGGTGTTAAGTTCTGAGCCTTGATATTTCTCAAGAATTCCTACCAAGATGTTAAACACAAAAATGCATGCAAACAATGCAATGGGAAACAATGTACACCAGGCACCTGCTTTTGTCCAGTTTATTTACTATATAAAACCATTTGATGCTTATTTTAGCTCTCATTAAAACAAAATTTTCATGTCAATAAAGGCATGAACAGTCTTCCTCACCTAACCTTGTGCACAACCTTAATATTGATGGGAGACCTCATCCTGCCTATCTATAGACTTTAATGAATATTCACATTTCCGAACACACATAATTATTTCCAAAGTACCAACAGCGGGTATGCTGCTGGAGAATGATTTTGCAATGCATGTTTGAACTAATGGGGGAAGGGAATCTTTTCATATTTACTTGGACAAACACTTAAAATAGGTTAGTGCGTTAAAACTCCTGCTGACTACGTACTTGCTGAGAACACACTGTCTGAGTGCCAAGAGAAATGAATTTATAGAGTAAAAGCTTCTTCAGCACTACTTGGTATTTAATCCCCCCCAGGCTCCTTGAAATACACACAAACACCATACATTTTTAGGGGGATTATGATAGTAGTGGTTCTAACTGACTGTGAATTTAGCCTTTATAGCTCAAGGATCACTTTTGTACTATAATCCAGATGGCCCTAAAAGCTTATAGTGGGTTGAGGCTTGATTTAATTTTTTATTTCAACTTTTGGCTATCCACAAGTCCCATTGTAAATAGCAGCTTAATGTATCACTGGAAAAACCAGAAATTCAGTATATAGTGAATCTCCAAGGTCCACCAACTGAAATCCTCAACAATCATGCACTAGTTTTCAGAAGAAAAAATACTTAGCTGTTGCTAAGTTACAATGAATACCCATTGAATTACACATGAAGCCTCCATTAATTCCAAATACAGTCATTATGAGTGGCGGCATTACAAAGAACACCAAATGGATTCAAAATAATGGAAACCTAAATTAAAGAGCTGTCATCACCTTTTGCTACATGTTGCCTCTGCTTTTGTGGGTATTTTAAAAAATAGCTTTAACTGCCGTGTGGCATGAAATATTAAGTAACCTTACTGGTAGCAGCACAGTACAAACCATTTCACTGCCTCTAAGGTGAAAGGAGAAGCAAGAAATGTGAAGTAAGAATTCATGGGACAAAAAGGAGAAGAGCAGCTGGTTTGTGCTGATATGTGCTACTGAATTCTATCACATAATAGCTATTTTCTGTGTATTTAAAAATGTCAAAACTTGTCGCTCTTCTTTTTTGCTATTGCCACTGTTGGAATTATGCTTATTTATGCTGGACCCAGGAGGCTTATGAATGTAGTGCATCTTGTACAAATTGGGAGAGACTAATCATTACCAGTTCCATAGTCAGCTCTGAAACCCATGTGTCTGATGGCTCTGTGATTTAATATAGCACTGAACTTGAGCAGCCCAACTGAAGTCACTTGCCACCACCTTCCAATGTGGGAGACACTGTGTTGACTCCATGCACATGGGCCAGATCCTCACATGGTGTATCAGCTTGTATCAGCCACTTTACACTAGCTTCTGGCTCATAAGTTTCATCCTTTACCTGCATGTGCACTCTACTGCACTGCTACCAAGTAAACCACGTCTGTGAATAAGGCCGGGTCAACAACAGAGGCCTGCAACAGGACTGGAATCCCGTGGGTCCAGCAAGACCCACTGTCATTATAGCGGGAGGAGGTAAAATGTACTTTATTGCAGGTGGGATTGGGTGGGCAAAAAACCAGACTGCAGTAATTTGCAGGAAAACGTTGAATCTCTTGTCAGTTTTCCAAATAGAATTTCAAATAGAATAGTAAAGAAAGCTTTTCTTTTTTTAAAAAAATAAAGGTTTAATTTTAAGCAAGGGATGGAAAGAGATTTGATATCTATTATAACAGGAGTTAAAGTATTTTACATGGTTTAAGCAAGAT
This sequence comes from Lepidochelys olivacea, assembly GCF_965140295.1. Lineage (NCBI taxonomy): Eukaryota > Metazoa > Chordata > Testudines > Cheloniidae > Lepidochelys > Lepidochelys olivacea. The sequence continues at coordinate 79,025,588 of NC_140412.1, forward strand.
CTGTTTTATTCTTTTAGCGGTAAAAATGTGTCTGAATTCCCTTTATATATCTAATATGTTAACTGACTTTTTGTATAGCATGGGGAAAACGTTTCTCTTGTGGGATTTGTGGGATATAAGGTTTTTGCAGGTGGGAGTGGGATAAAAATTTAAAAAAACAAGGCAGGTGGGTATTGTGGGGTGGGACAGAGGATAGTCCCGCACAGGGCTCTAGTCTACACCACCACATTTTGTCTGGAACACATGACTTATGAGGAGAGGCTGAGGGAACTGGGATTGTTTAGTCTGCAGAAGAGAAGAATGAGGGGGGATTTGATAGCTGCTTTCAACTACCTGAGAGGTGGTTCCAGAGAGGATGGTTCTAGACTATTCTCAGTGGTAGAAGAGGACAGGACAAGGAGTAATGGTCTCAAGTTGCAGTGGGGGAGGTTTAGGTTGGATATTAGGAAAAACTTTTTCACTAGGAGGGTGGTGAAACACTGGAATGCGTTACCTAGGGAGGTGGTAGAATCTTCTTCCTTAGAAGTTTTTAAGGTCAGGCTTGACAAAGCCCTGGCTGGGATGATTTAATTGGGGATTGGTCCTGCTTTGAGCAGGGGGTTGGACTAGATGACCTCCTGAGGTCCCTTCCAACCCTGATATTCTATGATTCTATGATTTTGCTGGCATAGCTATGTCAGTCCAGGGTGTGATGAGGTGTGAGCTCCGAGTGACATAACTTTGCTGGCAAAAGCACTCAGTGCAGGCAAAGTTATAATGGCAAACAAGTCCTTTGGCCTGTATAGCTTACTCTGTTAAGGGAACTAGTTTAAGTTACACTGGCAAAACAATTTCTATATTGGAAAACCCTTCCAGCTATAGAGAAGGCCTAAGCAGGGAATAGAACAGTGAGGTCTGGGGAATTAGTAAGAGAACACTGACTGGCTTCATGATGAGGAAGAGACAAGGTGAATGGGGAGCAGGGAAAGATAAGATGAGGAAGTGAGACAAGGATATAAGAGTGAGGAGAAATGGGCTGGGGTGGATAGAAGGAAGGGGAATAGGATCTATAACATGCAGAAGACAAGGGACAAGAGAAACAACTGTGGGAGGAGATCAGGAGGTCAGAGAAGAAGAAGGAAACTAATGTGGGGAACATAGGAATCCCATATTGGATCAGACTAGTAGTCCTATGTCCTGTCTGACAGTGGCCAGTACCAGATGCTGCAGAGGAAGTGACCCTGCAATAGGCAGTCACAGAATAATCTGCTGCCAGAGAAATTTTCCTCCAGAACCCTAATGCTCTGAAATGAGGGTTTATCCTCTTCCACAAATTCGTGTTTATTATAACTAGGGCCAATGTTTGAAAAGCACCTAGCACATTTTTTATTTATTTATGTATTTATACAAATGTTAAAACAGCACGACTATCCATACACTCTAGGCAGCTTTAACATAACTCAAAAATGCATTATATATAAAACCTTTAATGTACAGCCATGCAATTCAATATAATCCACCACCAATCAAGGCAACATTAAATTCCAGTTCCACTCCAGCAATTCCCTACCTTTACAATCCACATCTCCTTCTAAAGTCTCTCTTCTCCCTCACCCCTACTGTCAAATGTCTGAGTGGAAAATAGGAATGTAGGAACTTTCCAGCATACTCTGAAAATCATCGATTCAGGCAATTTGGGACCAAGAGGAAGTGAAGGAAAATGAATTTCAAAACCTTGGGGAACAGAACAACCTGCTAAGAGTCCTCATACCAGTAGAGAAGAAGCATAGTTGGGTGTCATCTGTACTATATTCATGGCCCTGGAGTTCATGACATTTTATCTTCATTCCAGCTGATTTCACATACGTGGCACAGAAGAGGAGTGAAACTATTGAGCCCTGTAACATATGTACTGTACATACGTGCCTGTCTCCTACTTTGGGCTATGCAAGCTCTGATAAATATCTTGGCACAGTGAGGAAGCCTGTGTTTTGCTGAATCAGACCCAAAGAAATCTGGCCTCCCTCCCCACCACAATTCTGGCAGCATATTTCCAATAGCGGCTGTAGCTATAGCTGAAACCAAGGGTTATTTCATAGAAATAACTCATGCATCAAATTATGAGGAAGACTGTATGACTATAATCTGCTTTTGAAATCTGCGAGCACCAGAGGATCCTTTCATTCTAACCATTGCACACAAGACATTCAGAACAAGGCAAAATAAGGCTTCAGGGCATATATAACACTTGACAGTTCAACATATGCCCAATTTAAACCAATGCTGTCAGATTAAAATAAATGTTTTGTAATATTCACCCTTCTCTGCCCTATCATTTCCCTTCAGCAGGTGAGAGCCATGCAGGAAGTTATTCTTTCTTGTACAGACCAAGTAATTGGCATTTCTCTGGCTGGAATTTCTTGTCAGACTCAAGCTCCTTGTGTATTTATTTGTATGCCTCAGACTCACCATTGTGATTAATTTATATCTACCATTGTTTGGGCAGACCCAAAGGCTGATATAGTGCTTGGTAACTGGCAGAAGTGTCCACACACTCTAGACAAGCACATTTATTGAGTTCATTTCCCTATCCCCCTGCCGTAACAAGCACTATTCCAGTTTGTGACGTTGGGTATTTCAGGAAACACTAAATAAATAACCACCAACTCCGGTGGGTTGTGAGAGATGCACATGGCATCACTGCAATAACTGAATTTCAGAGTATTCCTATTATAAACCCTGTCTGCTTTTTCTCCTTAGGACACTGACTCATGCAGCTTCACTCTCTTGATTGCAGTCATTCTGTTGGGGTGATGCCAGAGAACAAGGAAAAGGCTGCCCAGTAAAATATCATCCTTCCTCTATCATTCTCGCTGTCACGAATACCTGGGACGAATGCCTTGTCTTTGTCTTGCAGAATAAACAACAAATACTTGATTCTTTGTAAGGGCAAATTTTCAATTACCCTTCTCGAGTGTCATTAGAGATGGATTCCAAACTCCCCAAGCTAAGGAATAACCTGAAGAGGGAAGATCTAGGCAATGAATAAAGCAAAATGCTAAGATGTTGTGAAAATAAACTATGCGTTACCATTTTATTGCATAAGAGTCAGCTGAGAGCCAGCTTTCAGAGGAATGAGGTGTGGGAATGCTGGCCGAAAGTGTACTCTACATTCATAAACTTAACCAAATGTCAGCTCTGGCAGCCACTGTGAATACTTCAGGCTGAGTCAAATACGGCAAGGTTTAACTCAGTTTATCAGTATGAGGAAATTAGTATCCCTTCATCTGTAGTCTCTTTGTTAACTCCTTGACTAATAAGCCTGATTGTTGTGCATGATTAAAACTATTTTTGTGTCAAGAGAGAGGATTTAATAGCTGTAATTTGACCACAGCGTCAAATTCTATGGCTTTCTTCCCAAGGCCAATTGACTGTCCCCAGATCCTACAAAATCAGGCCCAATTACTCACACAACAGGCTGTCCCACAGGGCTCCAACTAGGAATAAAACATAAAATCATCATTCCCAGTTATGTTCTCAATTTGCCAGTTGTACCACAATGAAACAGCCATGTTGATATGTAGGGCTGAGCAAACTATGGCTCCACAGGCTTGTTAAGTGTTTCCTCAGATGCTTTTGTTGCACAGCCCCTACTGAAGCTAACCATAAAGGACACGAGAGTAACAGAAAGGGCTTTTCTGATGATTGTTCTCCTCTGAGAGCTTTTAGTGCTAACAGAAACAGGTCAGCACATGAGGAAGAAGCGCTGTAAAGGGGAAAACAAATATGACCCAGGAAGAGAAAGTCTGGAAGAAAATGAGAGGATGAGAATTAGAGAGAGTGGAAGAACCCAGGGAAAAAAGGGGATAGATTGAGAGAGAAAGAGAGTGGTAAAATGGAGGACAATGAAAGAGCAGAAACGAGAGAGAGAATGAAACAAAGGAAGAAATAGGCCTTGTCTACAGCATCACCACTCGCTTTTCCACTGAGGGCACTCTCATTCTGGTGTCTTTATGCCGCTGGGCAGGGGCGAGCTCCTCACACAGTTCGAGAAAGGTGACTTTGCGCATCCGAAAGTTCTGCAGCCACTGCTCACCATCCCACATCTGCATCACGATGTGATCCCAGCACTCTATGCTTGTTTCCCAAGCCCAGTATCGACAGTCCACCATGGCAAACTGGTCCATGAATGCCAGAAGTAAGCTTGAATTATCTGTTTCCATGGCAGGGCAGACATTACTGATTCGCTCTCTGTTTCACAGCTTATGAAATAGTACAGGACCAGCTGCATTGTGTTCATAATGTTCATCACCAGAATGCTCAGAAGCTCAGGCATGTTATCAGGCAGAGACGGTGGGTGCACAGTTTACAAGGGCTGTTGAAAAATGGCACAAAATGAAATGGGAAGCCCACGGAATGCTGGGATGGAAAGAGCTGCATCACAGAATGGCGAGCACGTCCCCATGATGCACTGCGATCCATTCCCAGTAGCAGGAGGTGACAGAGGTTGGCAAACTCCACTGTGTGATAGCTGCCCACGATTCAATGCTCTGTCTGTCGGTGCAAGAGCCCAGCCAACACAAGGAACATTGTGTGGATGTGCTCCATCCATTTTATTAAAGCAACTTCTGATTGTCGACAAAACTTAAGTTGACTTAATTCTGTACTGTAGACATGGTCTTTGAGGCAGCGGAAGAAAGTTATGTGGGAGACAAAAAATATAACGCTAAATATGGTTGGCCTTGAGTGAATGCTCTAGAGTTGAGAGGGCAAAGGGAATCTTTACTTTCCCTGAGCTGCACAGGAGACAGCCATAAATTGGCTGCAAGCACTGAGGAGGAGTGTGATAGAGGAACCATTGTCACAACCACCAGCCTATATTTCCACAAGGTAAACCTTTTTAATGGGGTACCAAGAGCCAGTGATAATCACATTAGTTTTCCTAGTGGCACTGTGATTTAGAGGGGCCTGGTGTGTCCCTCCATGCCACATAAACACTACAATTACTCCACAGGCTTTGGATGACCCATATTTTTTAGAAAAAAAAACATCTGAAATATGACATATAGTTCTCTGAAAATGTGTATTTATTCATTGTTCTAAAAGTTGGAGGGAATGATTTTGAACATCCTCTCTTCCATGTTGTTGTTGATTCCCAGAACTTTTTTCTTTATCCTGATTTTTCTTTTTTCTCCTTTCTGTCTCCGTGTCTCTTTGAAAGCTATTGAAATATGATCCCTTAGTGCAAGGGTCAGCTCTGATAAAACTGAGTAGTGTCAGGCATATGATTACCAGAAAACTGTTTGTTTAACGAATTTAGCCACTATTCTGTTCATGAATTACCTGGGATTCATGACTTAGACCATTATAAGTTTGTTCATTATTTGAAATTGATTATTGAATGTTTTCTGCAAACATATTCAGCTTATAGATTACTTGAAAACTATTTACTATAATTATTGCCATGAGTATATGACAGAGTCAGTATAAGGCACAGGCATCACAGGCCTGTGCCTATGGCTCCAAATCCTGAAATCACTAGTTTCCTTCCCGCTAGAACCAGACTTAATGGCTGATGGCGCTGACTCCCCATGACATCACCCCCAGACACAAGGGATGCCCTAGCCATGAGTTACCTATGACACTGTCAAGCTGTCTGGAATGGGTGCCAACCTCAGGGCAGACTGTTACAAACCAGGGCACAAACTCCAAACTGGCTGTGTGTTCTATAGTTAGATTTCACCAACCAAGTATGAACTCTCCAAACACTGTAGCAGCCTTAGCATGGAGTCACAGACAGTCCCCTTGGGGACTCTGGTCTGTCTTGCCACCCAGGCAAGCTTGTCTTTGTGATAGTTAGTTCCTAACACCAAAAATCACAACAATATTCAGGTTACTCCCAGTCCCAATGAACCAGTTACTTACTCCAGGTCAATTGTACCTTAGATCTGTCACCAAAGACAGCACTTGTTGCCAATCCTATAATTAACTAAAGATCTATTAACTAGGAAAAGGCAATACAGTTTAAGCAGATAAACATGCACACAAATGAGTTATAGTCATAGGTAACAGAAGCTGCTGGCCATGTGAAAGCTCTATGTGTCCTTTAGGGCTAAGCCAAGCTAAGCAGCTTGGGGATCCCTTGTTTATGCTTAGAAATATTGACCTCTCCAAATTCCAAGCAGCATAGTGATACAGTCCCTTCTGGTCAGGGATTTTTATTCACTTCCCCCAGAGTTCTAACCGTGATGGGACAAGGATTTGTGCATGTCCCCTCTTCATGGGTGTGGGGGGAGCAATCAACAGAGTCTTTCCTCCACTGACATTCCACAATGGTTCATCTGGTGTCTATAGGCCTTTTGTGTTCGGTAGGAAATGACACTTCTTGAGATAAACCAGTATCTCACACTTGGTAATGCTTCTCTCGTGACTGTGGGGGTGTCATAGCAAACACTTGTATAGTTTTTATAGTTACAAAGTAAACACTTAAATATTACCTTATAATATGTGATACAGATATTGTAAGTGAGATTAATGCATGCAGCAACTCACGAGCATTTCATAAAGTCCAAACACTAAACATATCTCTGTAAAACTAATGCCTATTTTAACAATACTAACACACAGGTGAGCCAGCCTGGTTTCCAGCTCTGCATTTGTCAGTAGTCAGTGAGGACTAGGGGCCTTGGCATGAGCTGGCACTTGGTCTGCCAGCCTCACAGACACCAAGGTGAATTTCTTCTAATTTTGAAGTATTTTTGTCTAGCCCTAGATGATGAATCTTCTGGATTTCATGGAAAACAGCACCATTTGGTACTTTAGCCAAGTGCTACTGTGTCCCGATTACCAGATACCAAAGCTTTATTCTGAGCTAATGGAAGATTCTTCTGGCAATATTGCAAATGAAAACACCAGTTGTTGTTTATATTTTTTTAATTGTTATATCTGTGTTACAGACACCATTAAAGTAATATACTGAAATATTGGACCAATCATCTCCTCCACTTGTGTCAGAGTAGACTCATATCAGACACCATTCGGGTTTTGGAGGGAAACTCAAGGGATAGCAGCAGAGTAGTGTGGCATGCTCCCCTTTCCTTCTGCTGTTCTTTGCATTAGAACAACAAGAGCAGGCATTTAACATTTATGGTATTTGTATTCAGGCACCACACAATACACAACCAGAACCTATTTTAAGCTGTTCCCCTTTGCTAGAGTACATTTCAGACTCCTACTCCTGGGCTTTGCATGGGGAACCCTCCTGCTGCCTTTGGGAAGACAGGAATTCACCCAGAAATCATTCCAGCACCATTATCAGCACAAACACTCAGCTCTATTAGTAACACCTGGATCAGCAACAGACCAAATCAGTGTCCAAACATCCCCAGCCCCAAGCACTCTATAGTGCAAGCTCGGAGTAATGAGCCCAGCTCTCTGCTACACTTAACATCTCCTGCCTATAGCTGACTGGGCCCTGGGAAGTCAGGCCTAGTGGGGAAGCAAGAATTCAGGCTACCAATTAGAGCTGAGTCCAGGGCTGTTAGAGTCCAGGAAATGAGCGGAGGGTCAGTACCAGAGAGACAGAAGCTGAATGCCAGAATGAGAGGATCAGACAGCAGTAAACCAGAAGCAGAGCCAGAAGTCTAAAGCCAGAGGGGACCAGGGGCTGGAGCTGAGCAAAAACAGGGACAGGAAGCAGGAACTGGAAAACAAGCTGGAACAAAGCAGGGACTGGAACAAGTGCAAGCACAGCTGCAGGCAAGGGCTGTAGCCACTCTGTCAGTTCCAAGTGTAGTGAAGTTAGTCAAGGAGCAGGCCAGCAACTAGTTCTAGCTGGTCTGGTCCCTGACACTGCCATAGTCCAGGTACTGGCCTGGACTTCTCTGTTGAGTTTTGTTTGCCCCCCACCCCCAGTCTGGCCCCTGGGTCAACCCCTCAGCCAGAGGTGCACTCTCTCTCTCTCACACACACACACACACACACAGCTGCAGCAACACACAGTTCCAGGCTGCCCAACCATGTGGGACACAATGGAACGATACATCCAGTCTGCACCACTGCATTCAGTCCCTCTGTCCATGATGAGGGGCCTCCTTCCCTTTGGGTTCTTGGTGATTCTCATTTGCAGCGCAGTGAAGGTTCACAAGAGCCACATGTTCTGGCCACTTTCTCAACTTGTTCCCTAGGCCAGAACTGGCTCTCAGCCTGTTGTGTCCCTGCGACAGAGGCTGCAGTCCCTGTGCCATTGCTGCCTTGACCATCCTTTTTTCTTAACAACACAGATTGCCACAGGATAACTGAGGCAGGATTCCCTGCCACTTCTCTACCCCATCAGAATGTGGGGGGAGAGGAGGGAAAGGGAAGGGTGAGAGAGACCAATTCCTCCTATTTGCTCATTCCCTTCCAATCAGAGCCCAGGAAGCAGGGCTAGCTTTTACAGTATTGCTTCTGTTCTCCGGAGCGGGACTTCATACCTTCACCCTGCAGCCTGTCTGATCTGCCCCCTGCAGTCTGGAGCCCTGCTTTCCAAAATTGAGATTGACCTTTGGGTTCTGAATCCACATGCCACATCCTTACACAATAACAGCAGCTGCTGCACACATTCCTCACTGAAGGTACATGATACATCAGGGATTTACAAGTCGGTAGAGTGCATAGTATAACAGATTTGGGAGGTAGCTATGTAGCTAGGCAAAACAACACTTTGTGTTAGTGTTATCTTATACTTCTTCCTCTTCTATACCTTTTGCCCTTCCTGCCCGCTAGGAAAAGAGACTGAGGCACAAGCTGATGGAAGCTATGGACCATTGGCTAATGAGGAACCTGGGCTGTGATGGGAGGGAAGAGTGGGCTGAAGAAGCGTTTGGAGTTCTTTGTAGATCTCAAAGCATCGATTTATAAGGAAGACTAAGCCTCCTGCTCTGTCTGTAGTGAGCAATTCCTTCTCCCACAGCCTGTAGGGATAATCTGAAGGAAACCATGCACATTAATACATATAGGGCACACATGGCAAAATTTCTGTTGATTTCTATGGGACCAGGATTTTGCCCATGGTGTTTCTTGGCCCTTAAGCTAGTTATAACCCTGGAGCGGATGGTATGTATCGTACTTTAATCTACATTTTCCTCTGTTTAGCATTGTGCCAAAACAAAAACCATTCAGCAAGGAAGAATAACATAATTAAATCCCTATGGTGAGTCTTTCATTTCGAAGAGAGGAGTATCTCAGTGAGCAATATCACTAACATTAAACATTAAACTTGCATTAATGATAGACACCAGGGTGCAGATACAAAATCACAGATTGAATGGATATGATGTTTGGACTATCATTGAGATAAATTGAGAATATGCTGATATTTTGTGATTTAGCAAGAGATGTGAGAAAAATCATTTACTCTGTTAATTCATTATTTATAATGCTAAGTTAATTATGAGTTTATTAAAGATTGTTTATTCATGGCAATATATTTACATGGAACTTTACTTCCGTGATAAAGATCTTACTTAAATATTTATTTTTATTATAATTTATATACATCTATAAATGTAAATTGTGCTTTACACAGCAATTTAGTAATGGTTCCATTTCAACTGTATTGGGAAGATCTACACTTCAGGCTGTGACAAAGTAATTGTTACAGGAAAAATGATGAACCACTTCCTGTGGCAATTCCTTTATATGTACAACTCATCTATTTTTTAGCAAATTTATTAACATTGAAATTGAATCATTATAATAATGAGCACTTACCTAATGCTTTGCATTCTTAAAGAACTTTAAAAATTTAACTGAGGAATGCTTAGAAATTATCACTGGAAGTATATTACATTTCCAGATTGACTTCAGGCCAAAAAACTCCCATACAAAATGATATTTACTACAATTACTTTAGAGAGGAGGGACACTTTTTCCAGTTTAAAAGGGATGCTTTAACTAAGTCAGGTTCAATAGATAAGCAAATGATCTTAGTATAATTATTTTCTTCATCATGACACAAATGCTATTCTGGGCAATGTTAGTCCTATTAGAACAGTTAGTTCCATCTGTAAGTAGAGCATCACAGAAAAGTAGGACTGAAAGGGACACCAAATGGTCATTGTTGTTTCAACCAGGCAAGGTACTAACAAGCTTCAACAGGACGATATTTTCGAAGTAGAACCTCTTTACCAAGCTGCTGCTGCACCCTCTGTAGCTCTCTTCCAGCCTCTCAACTCCTCCTCTCTCCTTCCTGTTTCCTGTCCTTTCAAACTCCCAACAGCCAATGCTCCCAATTCTAATAATTACGAGCAACATCTAAACACCACATTCCCTCCTCTCTTAAGAAACTCTCCGAATTAAAATAAACATTATTGTTCTAACCACAGGAACAAATATGAAACAAAACACAATACTGTTGGCAGAAATATTACACTGAAAGCACTACATAACAAAGTCTCTAGTGCAGACAGGTTTCAGAGTAACAGCCGTGTTAGTCTATATTCGCAAAAAGAAAAGGAGTACTTGTGGCACCTTAGAGACTAACCAATTTATTTGAGCATAAGCTTTCATGAGCTACAGCTCACTTCATTGGATGCATACTGTGGAAAGTGTAGAAGATCTTTTTATACACACAAAGCATGAAAAAATACCTCCCCCCACCCCACTCTCCTGCTGGTAATAGCTTATCTAAAGTGATCACTCTCCTTACAATGTGTATGATAATCAAGTTGGGCCATTTCCAGCACAAATCCAGGGTTTAACAAGAAAGTCTGGGGGGTGCGGGGGTAGGAAAAAAAAGGGGAAATAGGTTACCTTGCATAATGACTTAGCCACTCCCAGTCTCTATTCAAGCCTAAGTTAATTGTATCCAATTTGCAAATGAATTCCAATTCAACACTTTCTCGCTGGAGTCTGGATTTGAAGTTTTTTTGTTGTAATATCGCAACTTTCATGTCTGTAATCGCGTGACCAGAGAGATTGAAGTGTTCTCCGACTGGTTTATGAATGTTATAGTTCTTGACATCTGATTTGTGTCCATTTATTCTTTTACGGAGAGACTGTCCAGTTTGACCAATGTACATGGCAGAGGGGCATTGCTGGCACATGATGGCATATATCACATTGGTGGATGTGCAGGTGAACGAGCCTCTGATAGTGTGGCTGATGTTATTAGGCCCTGTGATGGTGTCCCCTGAATAGATATGTGGGCACAGTTGGCAACGGGTTTTGCTGCAAGGATAGGTTCCTGGATTAGTGGTTCTGTTGTGTGGTATGTGGTTGCTGGTGAGTATTTGCTTCAGGTTGGGGGGCTGTCTGTAGGCAAGGACTGGCCTGTCTCCCAAGATTCGTGAGAGTGTTGGGTTATCGTTCAGGATAGGTTGTAGATCCCTTAATAATGCTGTCAAGGTTCCTCCCCCACTCTGAACTCTAGGGTGCAGATGTGGGGACCTGCATGAAAAACCTCCTAAGCTTATCTTTACCAGCTTAGGTCAAAACTTCCCCAAGGTACAAAATATTACCCCTTGGACAGGCCGCTACCACCACCAAACTAATACTGGTTACTGGGGAAGAGCTGTTTGGACGCGTCCTTCCCCCCAAAATACTTCCCAAAACCTTGCACCCCACTTCCTGGACAAGGTTTGGTAAAAAGCCTCACCAATTTGCCTAGGTGACTACAGACCCAGACCCTTGGATCTTAAGAACAATGAACAATCCTCCCAACACTTGCACCCCCCCTTTCCTGGGAAATGTTGGATAAAAAGCCTCACCAATTTGCATAGGTGACCACAAACCCAAACCCTTGGATCTGAGAACAATGAAAAAGCATTCAGTGTTTTACAAGAAGACTTTTAATAAAAAATAGAAGTAAATAGAAATAAAGAAATCCCCCCTGTAAAATCAGGATGGTATATATCTTACAGGGTAATTAGATTCAAAAACATAGAGAACCCCTCTAGGCAAAACCTTAAGTTACAAAAAAGATACACAGACAGAAATAGTTATTCTATTCAGCACAATTCTTTTCTCAGCCATTTAAAGAAATCATAATCTAACACATACCTAGCTAGATTACTTACTAAAAGTTCTAAGACTCCATTCCTGTTCTGTCCCCGGCCAAGACGACTACAGACAGACACACAAACCCTTTGTTTCTCTCCCTCCTCCCAGCTTTTGAAAGTATCTTGTCTCCTCATTGGTCATTTTGGTCAGGTGCCAGCGAGGTTACCTTTAGCTTCTTAACCCTTTACAGGTGAGAGGAGCTTTCCCCTGGCCAGGAGGGATTTCAAAGGGGTTTACCCTTCCCTTTATATTTATGACACGCCCCCCAAATCTCAGCTAGGGTGAAACACTGGCTGGGATTTCTTCCTGGAGCTCTAGGAAAACAGAGTTAATAAGACACATGCATCTCTAAATATACTACCAAGTACATAAAGACTAACAATATTTTCCACATCTCAAGGACGATTTTAACCAGTTGATTCTGGGAAACTTTCACGGGAGAGTGCATCAGCCACTTTGTTAGAAGCTCCTGAGATGTGTTGGATGTCGAAATCAAAATCTTGGAGAGCTAAACTCCACCGAAGAAGTTTTTTGTTAGTTTCTTTGACGGTGTGAAGCCACTTTAGTGCAGCATGGTCGGTTTGCAGGTGGAAACGCCGTCCCCAAACATATGGGCGTAGCTTTTCCAGAGCGTAGACAATGGCATAACATTCTTTTTCAGTGACTGACCAGTTGCTTTCCCTCTCAGACAGTTTTTTGCTGAGAAACACTACAGGGTGGAATTCTTGATCAGGTCCTTTCTGCATTAAAACTGCTCCCACACCACGCTCGGATGCATCTGTGGTTACTAGGAACGGTTTGTCAACGTCTGGGGCCCTTAGTACAGGGTCAGACATGAGTGTCGCTTTAAGCTTGTTAAAGGCCTTCTGACACTTTCCGGTCCACTGAACAGCATTTGGCTGTTTCTTTTTGGTTAGGTCTGTCAGTGGGGCAGCGATTTGGCTGTAGTGCGGTACAAATCGTCTGTAATAACCGGCCAAGCCTAAGAAGGATTGAACCTGTTTCTTTGACTTTGGGACAGGCCACTTTTGGATAGCATCCACTTTGGCCTGTAGGGGGCTGATAGTTCCTTGACCCACCTGGTGTCCAAGGTAAGTCACTCTGTTTAGGCCTATTTGACACTTCTTAGCCTTAACAGTTAGTCCTGCCTCCCTTATGCGCTCAAGGACTTTTTGTAGATGTTCCAGGTGGTCTGCCCAGGAATCCGAAAATATGGCCACATCGTCAAGGTAGGCGACTGCATATTCTCCTAATCCCGCTAGGAGACCATCTACAAGTCTTTGGAAAGTGGCGGGTGCATTTCGCAGCCCGACAGGGAGTACATTAAATTCATACAGCCCGAGATGTGTGATGAAGGCTGACCTTTCCTTGGCAGATTCATCTAGCGGTACCTGCCAGTACCCCTTGGTTAAGTCCAAGGTAGAGATGAACTGGGCCCTTCCCAGTTTCTCTAATAGTTCATCTGTGCGTGGCATGGGATAGTTGTCTGGGCGATCCAGGTTTGTTGTAGAAAGAGGACTTTTATACAAGGAAACTCTTTCTGGGGGACACCAGGAAGACTGGCATCCTCAGAGACAGTTGGTAGTTCCAACTAAATACCGGGCCAAGCTCTTGAGCTTAGCCCATGATCACCCTAGTGGCCATGCTGGGGTGAACAGGACCAAAGACCGTTTGGGGGGGTCATTCCACTGGGAGGGAATGGGCAAGGATGTTTCTACCTATGTCCAGTCTTGTGAGGTGTGCCAAAGAGTGGGAAAACCCCAAGACCAGGTCAAAGCTCCTCTCCAGCCACTCCCCATCATTGAAGTTCCATTTCAGCGAGTAGCTGTGGATATTCTGGGTCCTTTTCCGAAAAAGACACCCAGAGGAAAGCAGTACATACTGACTTTCATGGATTTTGCCACCCGATGGCCGGAAGCAGTAGCTCTAAGCAACACCAGGGCTAAAAGTGTGTGCCAGGCACTAGCAGACATTTTTGCCAGGGTAGGTTGGCCCTCCGACATCCTCACAGATGCAGGGACTAATTTCCTGGCAGGAACTATGAAAAACCTTTGGGAAGCTCATGGGGTAAATCACTTGGTTGCCACTCCTTACCATCATCAAACAAATGACATGGTGGCACAGTGGTGGGATTAACCTGAAATCATTTTGAGATCCAGTTGAGATTTTTTGAACTAGAAATACAGATTTTAAAAAGGAATTTTTAGGAAGTCCAGAAGGCAGCTTTGAAACTGAAAGCAGCTTGGTTTCTCTCTGCTTTGTGGCCAAGCAGAGACAAAAGGGGATTATCTTGTGAATTGCAGGTTTTCTTGCCTGGAGGCAGGGTACTTAACTCCTGCAGGGAAATTCACAGTCTTCCAACCCAGAGGTTTTTTTTTTTTTTCTTTTCTTCCTAAAAGTAAATAGGGGGTGTGTGCTCTACCCATTTGCCTGGAGACAAAAGTGGCAGGGTTTTTTTTTTAGGATTTTGATTTTTTTTTTTTTTTGTTTTACAAGGAGCACAGGTTTGAAAAGAAATTTTTTTTTTCTTTGGGCTGGGTAAGCAGTTTTCCAAGTAGTTGGAGGTTTTTTGCTTTAATTTGGGCCCAGAGCAGAGACAAGGGAATTGTCTTTTTCTGTAGGCTGACAATCACTATCAGAGAATAGGTATTCTATTCCAGCACAGCAAAATTTTACAGCCAAGTTTTGTTTGTTTATTTCTAAACCTCGGGTGTAAAGTTAGTTAAAAACAGAGAGGTTAGAATGGCCAAATCCTCAGCTCGACTACAGCTGGAATTAGCCAAATTGCAGGCTGAGGAAAAACAAAGGGAACATGAAAGACAGATAGAACTCATGCGGCTGGAGAAGGAGGTACAGGAGGCTGCCCACAAGAGGGAAATGGAGGCAAGGAAGCATGTGGAGGAGATGGAGAGGATAAAGGCCCAGCAGAATATACCAACAAACCCTAGCAATCCTTCTCCAGGTACCACTTCCCATCCCAGAAAGTTCCCCACCTACAAGGCAGGTGATGATACTGAGGCCTTCTTAGAAAACTTCGAAAGGGCCTGCATGGTCGGTTTGCAGGTGGAAACGCCGTCCCCAAACATATGGGCGTAGCTTTTCCAGAGCGTAGACAATATCCGAAAATATGGCCACATCGTCAAGGTAGGCGACTGCATATTCTCCTAATCCCGCTAGGAGACCATCTACAAGTCTTTGGAAAGTGGCGGGTGCATTTCGCAGCCCGAAAGGGAGTACATTAAATTCATACAGCCCGAGATGTGTGATGAAGGCTGACCTTTCCTTGGCAGATTCATCTAGCGGTACCTGCCAGTACCCCTTGGTTAAGTCCAAGGTAGAGATGAACTGGGCCCGTCCCAGTTTCTCTAATAGTTCATCAGTGCGTGGCATTGGATAATTGTCTGGGCGAGTTACAGCATTTAGCTTACGGTAGTCCATGCAAAAACGTATTTCCCCATCTGGTTTGGGAACTAGAACCACTGGAGATGCCCATGCACTTTCAGAGGGGCGGATTACACCCATCTGTAACATATCCTGGATCTCCCGTTCTATAGCAGTTTTAGCTTGAGGAGACACCCGGTAAGGTTGGACCCTAATTGGGTGAGCATTACCTGTGTCAATGGAGTGGTATGCCCGTTCAGTCAGTCCTGGGGTGGCTGAGAACGTTGGCGCGTAGCTAGTGCACAGCTCCTGGATCTGCTGTCGCTGCATACGCCCAAGGGTCATGGAGAGGTTCACCTCTTCCACACCACCAGCACATTTCCCTTCGTAGTAGACACCTTCAGGCCACTCAGCGTCGTCTCCTCCCTGGGCTGTAAACTGACAAACCTTTAATTCTCTGGATCGATTAGAAGAGCTGAGAGGCGGTGGGTTGCTCCGTGCCGCCGTCCAAGCTCTCTGGAGGCTTTCATCTGCTTCCTGTTCGGTCTGGAACTGTTCCCTTGATGCTGGAGACATCAGTTCCTCATGGGATTGTGGACCTAGGCTTGGTCCCTCTGGAAGCAATATAGGGGATGGAGCTGTTTCTGTTGACTGTGAACCGCTCTCCGCTGGTGCACTATGTTGGGATTCAGGCTCCGGCTGAGCCTCTTGTGTAGGGTTATCGGCTGCTGCCAGTTCAGGTTCGGTGGGGCCCTCTGGTGTTGAGGTTGCAAGTACTGGATTCAGTGCTGGCACGGGGTCTGGTGTTGGTTGTTTGGCTGGTTCCGGTTCTGGGACTGGTTCCGTCTGGGTCTCTGGGACTGGATCCACTACTGCTGTTGCAGACATTGGCCTGGGGTCCAGGTCCATCACCTCTGACTGGGTCCTGATAGAAGTTTCCGGAACAGAGCTAGGCCTCACGGCTTGTTTAGCCTGGTTGCGGGTGACCATTCCCACCCTCTTGGCCTGCTTCACATGATTGGCCAAGTCTTCCCCCAACAGCATGGGGATGGGATAATCATCATAGACTGCAAAAGTCCACATTCCTGACCAGCCCTTGTACTGGACAGGCAACTTGGCTGTAGGCAAATTGAAAGAGTTGGACTTGAAGGGTTGAATCGTCACTTGGATCTCTGGGTTGATTAAATTGGGGTCCACTAAGGAAGCATGGATAGCTGACACTTGTGCTCCGGTGTCCCTCCACGCGGTGACCTTCTTCCCGCCCACACTCACAGTTTCCCTCCGCTCCAAGGGTATCTGGGAGGTATCTGGGCCTGTGGACCTCTGGTGTAATTCCGGTGCAATGAACTGTAATCTGTTGGGGTTCTTGGGGCAGTTGGCCTTTACATGCCCCAGCTCATTACACTTAAAACATCGTCCAGCTGACGGGTCACTGGGGCGAGGAGGGTTGCTGGAGAACGGGGTGGTGGGACGATAAGGGGTCTGGAGGGTTCTTTGGGAGGTAGGTGGGGCTTTGGGCGGCCCCCGGTAATAGGGTGTGGTCTGGGGTGGTCCCTTCTGGTCTCCGCTCCAACTGCGACCAGTTTTCTTCTTCTCTGCCACCTCCACCCATCTGGCTCCAATCTCTCCTGCCTCAATTACAGTTTTGGGTTTCCCATCTAGGATGTATCTTTCTATTTCCTCAGGAACACCCTCTAAGAATTGTTCCATTTGCATTAGGAAGGGCAAATTTACTGGAGATTCAACACTTGCTCCTGATATCCAGGCATCCCAATGTTTTACAATGTGGTAGGCATGTCGGGTAAATGACATGTCTGGTTTCCACCTTAGGGCTCTGAACCTCCGACGAGACTGCTCGGGTGTTATCCCCATTCTGACTCTCGCCTTGGATTTAAACAGTTCATACTTGTTCATGTGTTCTTTAGGCATTTCAGCTGCCACCTCAGCTAAGGGTCCACTGAGCTGCGGCCTCAGCTCTACCATGTATTGGTCAGTAGAGATGTTGTACCCAAGGCAGGCCCTTTCGAAGTTTTCTAAGAAGGCCTCAGTATCATCACCTGCCTTGTAGGTGGGGAACTTTCTGGGATGGGAAGTGGTACCTGGAGAAGGATTGCTAGGGTTTGTTGGTATATTCTGCTGGGCCTTTATCCTCTCCATCTCCTCCACATGCTTCCTTGCCTCCATTTCCCTCTTGTGGGCAGCCTCCTGTACCTCCTTCTCCAGCCGCATGAGTTCTATCTGTCTTTCATGTTCCCTTTGTTTTTCCTCAGCCTGCAATTTGGCTAATTCCAGCTGTAGTCGAGCTGAGGATTTGGCCATTCTAACCTCTCTGTTTTTAACTAACTTTACACCCGAGGTTTAGAAATAAACAAACAAAACTTGGCTGTAAAATTTTGCTGTGCTGGAATAGAATACCTATTCTCTGATAGTGATTGTCAGCCTACAGAAAAAGACAATTCCCTTGTCTCTGCTCTGGGCCCAAATTAAAGCAAAAAACCTCCAACTACTTGGAAAACTGCTTACCCAGCCCAAAGAAAAAAAAAATTTCTTTTCAAACCTGTGCTCCTTGTAAAACAAAAAAAAAAAAAAATCAAAATCCTAAAAAAAAAACCCTGCCACTTTTGTCTCCAGGCAAATGGGTAGAGCACACACCCCCTATTTACTTTTAGGAAGAAAAGAAAAAAAAAAAAAACCTCTGGGTTGGAAGACTGTGAATTTCCCTGCAGGAGTTAAGTACCCTGCCTCCAGGCAAGAAAACCTGCAATTCACAAGATAATCCCCTTTTGTCTCTGCTTGGCCACAAAGCAGAGAGAAACCAAGCTGCTTTCAGTTTCAAAGCTGCCTTCTGGACTTCCTAAAAATTCCTTTTTAAAATCTGTATTTCTAGTTCAAAAAATCTCAACTGGATCTCAAAATGATTTCAGGTTAATCCCACCACTGTGCCACCATGTCATTTGTTTGATGATGGTAAGGAGTGGCAACCAAGTGATTTACCCCATGAGCTTCCCAAAGGTTTTTCATAGTTCCTGCCAGGAAATTAGTCCCTGCATCTGTGAGGATGTCGGAGGGCCAACCTACCCTGGCAAAAATGTCTGCTAGTGCCTGGCACACACTTTTAGCCCTGGTGTTGCTTAGAGCTACTGCTTCCGGCCATCGGGTGGCAAAATCCATGAAAGTCAGTATGTACTGCTTTCCTCTGGGTGTCTTTTTCGGAAAAGGACCCAGAATATCCACAGCTACTCGCTGAAATGGAACTTCAATGATGGGGAGTGGCTGGAGAGGAGCTTTGACCTGGTCTTGGGGTTTTCCCACTCTTTGGCACACCTCACAAGACTGGACATAGGTAGAAACATCCTTGCCCATTCCCTCCCAGTGGAATGACCCCCCCAAACGGTCTTTGGTCCTGTTCACCCCAGCATGGCCACTAGGGTGATCATGGGCTAAGCTCAAGAGCTTGGCCCGGTATTTAGTTGGAACTACCAACTGTCTCTGAGGATGCCAGTCTTCCTGGTGTCCCCCAGAAAGAGTTTCCTTGTATAAAAGTCCTCTTTCTACAACAAACCTGGATCGCCCAGACAACTATCCCATGCCACGCACAGATGAACTATTAGAGAAACTGGGAAGGGCCCAGTTCATCTCTACCTTGGACTTAACCAAGGGGTACTGGCAGGTACCGCTAGATGAATCTGCCAAGGAAAGGTCAGCCTTCATCACACATCTCGGGCTGTATGAATTTAATGTACTCCCTGTCGGGCTGCGAAATGCACCCGCCACTTTCCAAAGACTTGTAGATGGTCTCCTAGCGGGATTAGGAGAATATGCAGTCGCCTACCTTGACGATGTGGCCATATTTTCGGATTCCTGGGCAGACCACCTGGAACATCTACAAAAAGTCCTTGAGCGCATAAGGGAGGCAGGACTAACTGTTAAGGCTAAGAAGTGTCAAATAGGCCTAAACAGAGTGACTTACCTTGGACACCAGGTGGGTCAAGGAACTATCAGCCCCCTACAGGCCAAAGTGGATGCTATCCAAAAGTGGCCTGTCCCAAAGTCAAAGAAACAGGTTCAATCCTTCTTAGGCTTGGCCGGTTATTACAGACGATTTGTACCGCACTACAGCCAAATCGCTGCCCCACTGACAGACCTAACCAAAAAGAAACAGCCAAATGCTGTTCAGTGGACCGGAAAGTGTCAGAAGGCCTTTAACAAGCTTAAAGCGACACTCATGTCTGACCCTGTACTAAGGGCCCCAGACGTTGACAAACCGTTCCTAGTAACCACAGATGCATCCGAGCGTGGTGTGGGAGCAGTTTTAATGCAGAAAGGACCTGATCAAGAATTCCACCCTGTAGTGTTTCTCAGCAAAAAACTGTCTGAGAGGGAAAGCAACTGGTCAGTCACTGAAAAAGAATGTTATGCCATTGTCTACGCTCTGGAAAAGCTACGCCCATATGTTTGGGGACGGCGTTTCCACCTGCAAACCGACCATGCTGCACTAAAGTGGCTTCACACCGTCAAAGAAACTAACAAAAAACTTCTTCGGTGGAGTTTAGCTCTCCAAGATTTTGATTTCGACATCCAACACATCTCAGGAGCTTCTAACAAAGTGGCTGATGCACTCTCCCGTGAAAGTTTCCCAGAATCAACTGGTTAAAATCGTCCTTGAGATGTGGAAAATATTGTTAGTCTTTATGTACTTGGTAGTATATTTAGAGATGCATGTGTCTTATTAACTCTGTTTTCCTAGAGCTCCAGGAAGAAATCCCAGCCAGTGTTTCACCCTAGCTGAGATTTGGGGGGCGTGTCATAAATATAAAGGGAAGGGTAAACCCCTTTGAAATCCCTCCTGGCCAGGGGAAAGCTCCTCTCACCTGTAAAGGGTTAAGAAGCTAAAGGTAACCTCGCTGGCACCTGACCAAAATGACCAATGAGGAGACAAGATACTTTCAAAAGCTGGGAGGAGGGAGAGAAACAAAGGGTTTGTGTGTCTGTCTGTAGTCGTCTTGGCCGGGGACAGAACAGGAATGGAGTCTTAGAACTTTTAGTAAGTAATCTAGCTAGGTATGTGTTAGATTATGATTTCTTTAAATGGCTGAGAAAAGAATTGTGCTGAATAGAATAACTATTTCTGTCTGTGTATCTTTTTTGTAACTTAAGGTTTTGCCTAGAGGGGTTCTCTATGTTTTTGAATCTAATTACCCTGTAAGATATATACCATCCTGATTTTACAGGGGGGATTTCTTTATTTCTATTTACTTCTATTTTTTATTAAAAGTCTTCTTGTAAAACACTGAATGCTTTTTCATTGTTCTCAGATCCAAGGGTTTGGGTTTGTGGTCACCTATGCAAATTGGTGAGGCTTTTTATCCAACATTTCCCAGGAAAGGGGGGGTGCAAGTGTTGGGAGGATTGTTCATTGTTCTTAAGATCCAAGGGTCTGGGTCTGTAGTCACCTAGGCAAATTGGTGAGGCTTTTTACCAAACCTTGTCCAGGAAGTGGGGTGCAAGGTTTTGGGAAGTATTTTGGGGGGAAGGACGCGTCCAAACAGCTCTTCCCCAGTAACCAGTATTAGTTTGGTGGTGGTAGCGAGGTTACCTTTAGCTTCTTAACCCTTTACAGGTGAGAGGAGCTTTCCCCTGGCCAGGAGGGATTTCAAAGGGGTTTACCCTTCCCTTTATATTTATGACAAATGCGTTGGACGGGTTTTAGTTGGGGGCTAAAGGTGATGGCTAGTGGCATTCTGTTATTTTCTTTGTTAGGCCTGTCCTGTAGTAGGTGACTTCTGGGAACTCTTCTGGCTCTATCAATCTGTTTCTTCACTTCCGCAGGTGGGTATTGTAGTTGTAAGAATGCTTGATAGAGATCTTGTAGGTGTTTGTCTCTGTCTGAGGGGTTGGAGCAAATACGGTTGTATCGCAGAGCTTGGCTGTAGACAATGGATCGTGTGGTCAGGGTGAAATCTGGAGGCATGTAGGTAGGAATAGCGGTCAGTAGGTTGCCGGTGTTTATGTGGTCTTCGTTTATTAGCACTGTAGTGTCCAGGAAGTGGATCTCTTGTGTGGACTGGACCAGGCTGAGGTTGATGGTGGGATGGAAATTGTTGAAATCGTGGTGGAATTCCTCAAGGGCTTCTTTTCCATGGGTCCAGATGATGAAGATGTCATCAATATAGCACAAGTAGAGTAGGGGCGTTAGGGGACGAGAGCTGAGGAAGCGTTGTTCTAAGTCAGCCATAAAACTGTTGGCATACTGTGGGGCCATGCGGGTACCCATAGCAGTGCCGCTGATCTGAAGGTATACATTGTCCCCAAATGTAAAATAGTTATGGGTAAGGACAAAGTCACAAAGTTCAGCCACCAGGTTAGCTGTCACATTATCGGGGATAGTGTTCTTGACAGCTTGTAGTCCATCTTTGTGTGGAATGTTGGTGTAGAGGGCTTCTACATCCGTAGTGGCCAGGATGGTTATCAGGAAGATCACCGATGGATTGTAGTTTCCTCAGGAAGTCAGTGGTGTCTCGAAGGTAGCTGGGAGTGCTGGTAGCGTAGGGCCTGAGGAGGGAATCTACATAGCAAGACAATCCCGCTTTCAGGGTGCCAATGCCTGAGATGATGGGGCGCCAAGGATTTCCAGGTTTATGGATCTTGGGTAGTAGATAGAGTATCCCAGGTTGGGGTTCCAGGGGTGTGTCTGTGCAGATTTGATCTTGTGCTTTTTCAGGGAGTTTCTTGCCATTTACAACACACACTTTGCTTCTCTACAAAAGAAAAAGGACACTAAACTTTCTAAACTACTACATGCCACAAGGGGCCACAGCAATGGTTCCCTCAACCCACCCAGCAATATTGTTAACCTATCCAACTATACTCTCAGCCCAGCAGAAGCAGCTGTCCTATCATACACATTCTAAGGAGAGTGGTCACTTTAGATAACTATTACCAGCAGGAGAGTGGGTTTGTGTGGGAGGGTAGGGGGTGAGAAAACCTGGATTTGTGCTGGAAATGGCCCAACTTGATTATCATACACATTGTAAGGAGAGTGATCATTTTAGATAAGCTATTACCAGCAGGACAGTGCGGTGGGGGGAGGTATTTTTTCATGCTTTGTGTGTATAAAAAGATCTTCTACACTTTCCACAGTATGCATCCGATGAAGTGATCTGTAGCTCATGAAAGCTTATGCTCAAATAAATTGGTTAGTCTCTAAGGTGCCACAAGTAGTCCAGACAGGTGGTCGTCTGGGTCTGACAGGCCGTCTCTCAAGCCCCGGTTCTAGTGCAATGTCTTATTGTGTTGGTACTACGGTGAAGTCATCCAATGCAGATTGGGTGTTGGCATAATCTCCTCTTGGTGCATAGGCAGGTGCAAGATAAGAAGCATTCCATACCTGCCCATCAGAAAGTCGATAGGTGTAAGGTCCCTTCTTCTCTATGGTTTTAAGAGGAGCTGTGAATTTATGATCCCCTTTGTGTAAAATTCCAGGTTTTTGTATTCTAATGAAGGAACCACACTGAAACTTTGGTTCCTTAGCACCCCGCCGCTTATCTGTGAAAGCCTGAGACTTTGCTTGGTTCTGTTCAACTGTTTTTCTCACATCATCCTCGTTTGGGGCATCAGGCCATGCCTTTAACAATCCAGCAATGTTCAGTTTAGTATTCCTCTGTTTCCCATGCAGTAACTCTGTGGGTGATCTTTGCGTTGTGGCATGTCATGTAGCTCGGTATGCTTGCAAGAAATCAGTAGTGAAGGGTATCCACAATTGCCCTTCCAGTTTAGCCGTTGCAAACTCTCTTTCAAACTTCCGTTAAACCGTTTGATTTCCCCATTGGCTTGAGGGTAATATAGGGATGACCTTCTCTGTAAAATGTTCCTCTCTGCTAGAAAAGTTTCAATGTCCAGGGAAGTAAATTGACTACCAGTTCTTTGGGGTTACCTTCCCTGCTAAAAACTGAAGAGAGGAATTTAATTACTGAAGCAGAAGAGATTTGCGATGTAAATGCTACCTCAGGCCATTTACTGAAATAGTCTATTAAAGTGATGGCATAACAGCAATCACTTGGAGCAGTATCAAAGGGTCCTAGAATGTCAATCGCCACTTTTTCCCAGGCAGATTCAGGAAGAGGAACAGGCTGTAATGGAGGGGTACATGTCACTGCTGTCTTATCATGCATTTGGCAAGTCACACAGGATTTTATGAGTGCTTCAGTTTGAGAGTCCATCCCTGGCCACCAATACAGATTCCGTAGTCGTTGTTTGGTTCAGACAATTCCTTGATGAGTATCGTGTGCCAGGTGTATGAGTTTTGACTGTAATTCTTCTCGCACAAGGAGCCGGTATGTACCTCGTAGCACACAGCCATCAAACAAAGAAAGTTCATCCTGAACTCTAAAATAAGGCAGCAAAACTGGGTCAAGGTTTTTAGGGTTACTGGGCCATCTCTTTGTCAGAAATTCCCATCATTTTGTTGAATTGGACACGCTGAACAAGCAGCTTGAAATTGTTCTCTTGTAACTGCAGTGAGAGTGCTTGTAATAAGTGCAACTACTACATCCTCATCCTCCAGTGGACCATTGGGTGAATGCAAAGACAGGCGAGAAAGGCAATCAGCTGCCATATTTTGGTTTCCAGGCTTATATTCTAGTTCATAATTGAAAGAAAGTAGTCTTGAAGACCATCGAGCAATATGATAACCTGCTCTTCCCAGTCCTTTCGTGGTGAGCAATGTCGTCAAAGGGCTGTGGTCTGTGCGCAACTTGAACGTGCGGCCCCACAGGTAAGTTCTCCATTTTTCAATAGCCCAGACACAAGCAAGTGCTTCTTTTTCGACTGTAGAATATTTTCTCTCAGCATTACTTGGTGTCCTTGAAGCAAATGCAACAGTCCTCTCTGTGTTGTCCTCATGCAGTTGTGTGAGACCAGACCCAAGTCCATAATCAGAAGCATCAGTAGTTACAATTGTGGGCAATGCAGGACTGAATAGTGCAAGTACTGGACTATGTACAATCAAGTCTTTCACCGTTTCGAAACTAGCTTGTGCATCCATTGTCCACACTAAGGTTGAACTTCCCCGTAGTAATTCCCGTAATGGTTCAATGACAGAAGCATAATTGGGAATGAAATTTGCATGCCAGGAGGTAAGATCCAAGAAGGAACGTAAGGTTAGCAAATCTGTTGGAGAAGGAGCATTTGAAATTGCCAGGATATGATCTGGATCAGGTTTTAGTCCAGCCTGTGAAATTGTATGCCCCAGAAAGGAAAGTTCAGTTTGTCTAAATTTGCATTTGGATCTATTGAGCTTGAGGCCTGCTGTGCTGATGCAGTTGAGTACAGACTGCAGGTTATTGTCATGCTCCTCAGAAGTATTTCCAAACACGATACTATCATCCAGATAACTCTGAACTCCATGTTGATTCTTCAGCATCAATGACATCATTTTTTGGAAGGCACTTGGGGCAGATGCAAGACTGTATGGAACATGTTTAAAATGAAATAGTCCCTCATGTGTAATAAATGCTGTGAGGTCTCTGCTATCTTCATGCAAGATAACCTGGTTTATGCGCTCTGCAAATCAAGAGTAGAAAATATCTTTGCTCCACGGAGTTCTGCAAATACTTCTTCTATGTGAGGAAGAGGATGGCTGTCAATCACAATAGCTTTATTTGGCTCCCTTAAGTCCACACAAAGGCGAATGCCTCCACCCTTCTTCTGCGTCACTACTATAGGTGAAACCCATTCTGAGGAGTCAATCTCTTCAATAATGTCCTTTTGAACAAGTTTTCTCAGTTCCTCTGAAACAGCTTCCCTGACTGGAAATGGTAAGCGCCATACCTTCTGTCATACAGGCATCACATTATTCTGCATTTTAACTTTATGCAGAAACCCATAAGCACAGCCGAGTTTCTCCTCAACCTGAGGGGGGTGAGATAGCTCAGTGGTTGGGGTAGGGTTGTGAGTTCAATCCTTGAGGGGGCCATTTAGGGATCTGGGGCAAATACTGGGGATTTGGTCCTGCTTTGAGCCGGGGGTTGGACTAGATGACCTCCTGAGGTCCCTTCCAACCCTGATATTCTATGATGTTGGGTACCAGCTGAAACTGATGCGTTTACCGCAAGAGTGCTTTGCTGAGGAAGATCAATTCGTCCATTAACTATCCTGAGATTTAAAGCAGCCAATAAATCTCTGCCAAGGATAGGAGTGCCTTTGTGGACAATGTAGAACTCTGCAGTTACACAGCAATCACCAAAAGTAACTATTGCTGGCAGGCAGCCATATACTGGAATATGGTTTTTCAAATAGCACACGAAGTGAAGTTTGGGTTCAGTAAGAGGCACATCTTTAAAGTAATGCAAATAGATGGAATCAGGTAGTATAGATACTGCTGAGCCGGTGTCCAATATTAGCTGAATAGAGTGTGATTTGCCTGAGGGTATGGTGGAAACGTTTACCGTGCACTTTATCTGTTCTGGAATATGTGCAGTAGTGATTTTGTCCACGCTCAGCACAGTAACATCTGGTATTGTAACTGCATGCACCTGTTGATTGAACTGGCTACTGCGACATACTTTAGCAAAATGTCCAATCTTTTTGCAATGATTGCACTGAGCTACTTTTGCCAGACATCCTGTGTAGCTTGCAAGGTGTTGTGGGGATCCACAGCGAAAGCATGCTTTTACTGTATTTTGAATTTGCTGATTCGGTGGTTTTTCATTAGTTTTCCTCTTGCAGTCGTGTGTCTGCAGTGGTAGTGAACTTTTCTGCAAAGGAGTCACAGCCTGGACTGTGCCTTCTGTATCCATGCTCATTATTTTGGCTTCAACTCAATCTGAGTAGCAATGGTTACTGCTTTTTCTCGTGTAAGTTGTGGTTCTAGAAGTAAGCGTTCTCTTACACGAAGCATGGTTGTTTTCTCAATAAGCTGGTCTTTAATCATCTCATCTGACATATTCCCAAAGTCACAAATTACAATCAGATTCCTCAGGGAAGCAATACACTGCATTATAGTTTCCCCTGGTTTCTGCTCACGCAGGCAAAATCTATAGCGATTAGCTACTACATTCACTTTTGGCACAAAAAATTATTTAATGCAGTGAATGCAGTCTCATATTTATCATCTGCATGGGAAAAAGTAGAAGAGATCTGTGATATAAAATATATGCTGCCCTTCTGCTCCAAGGCAGTGGATTAGCAGAGCACGCTTTCTTACTTTAGAAATCTTTGTAGCACTGATTGCAAGCAGATAAGTCTGAAATATATGGATCCAGGTAGTAAAAGCAATTGGAGGTTCACCTGGGCTTTGCAGAAAGGGTGCAGGTGGGTTCAGAGGCAGAAGATCCATCCTTGTCACCAAAATGTTATAGCAACCAGGCAAGGTACTAACAAGCTTCAACAGGACTTTATTTTCAAAGTAGAACCTCTTTACCAAGCTGCTGCAGCACCCTCTGTGGCTCTCTCCCACTCTCTGTGGCTGTCTTTCAACTCCTCCCCCCTCCTTCCTGTTTCCTATCCTTTCAGACTCCCAACAGCCAGTGCTCCCAATTCTAATAATTACAAGCAACATCTAAACACCACAGTCATCTAGTTCAATCCCCTGCACTAAGGCAAGGTCAAGTATTATCTAGACAAAATGTGGGCAACCTGCAGCCCACGGGCTGCACATGACCTATCAGGGTAATCCGCTGGTGGGCCTCGAGACAGTTTGTTTACATTGACCATCACAGGGACATGCTAGCTGCCGCTTCCGCAGCTCCCATTGGCCGGGAACGGCAAACCGCGGCCACTGGGAGCTCTGCGCAGCCGTGCCTGCGGATGGTCATTGTAAAAAAACTGTCTCGCAGCCCGCCAGCGGATTACCCTGACGGGCCGCATGCAGCCCATGGGCTACAGGTTGCCCGCCACTGATCTAGACCATCTCTAACAGGTGTTTGTCTAACCCAGTGGTTCTCAAACTGTGGGTCAGGACCCCAAAGTGGGTCACAACCCCGTTTTAAAGGGGTCACCAACGCTGGTGTTAGACTTGATGGGACCAAGGGCTGAAGCCGAAGTCCGGGGCTGAAGCTGAAGCCTAGGGCCCATCACCCAGGGCTCAAGCTGAAACCTGGGACCCACTGCCCAAGGCCAAAGCCTGAGGGCTTCGGCCCTGGGTGGTGGGGCTTAGGTTAAATGCTCCCCCGCCTGGGGCTGAAGCCCTTAGGCTTCGGTTTTGGCCAAACCGTGCGTGGGGTGGTGGGACTTGGGCAGGCTCAGGCTTCTGTCCCTTCCTGGAGTTGTGTAGCAATTTTTTTTGTCAGAAGGGGGTCGTGGTGAAGTTTGGGAACCACTCTATCTGTTCTTAAAATCTTCCAGTGATGGAGATCCCACAACCTCCCTACGTAGTTTGTTTCAGTGCTTAACTACCCTTACAGTTAGGAAGGTTTTCCTAATGTCTAACCTACATCTCCCTGGCTGCAATTTAAGCCCATTGCTTCTTGTCTTGTCCTCAGTGGTTAAGGAGAACAATGTATCACCCTCCTCTTTATAACAACCTTTTATGTACTTGGAGACTATCATGTCCATCTTCAGCCTTCTCTTCCCCAGAGTAAACAAACCCAATTTTTTCAGTCTTCCCTCATAGGTTTTCTAGACCTTTAATCATTTTTGTTGCTCTCCTCTGAACTCTCTCCAATTTGTCCATATCTTTCCTGAAGTGTGGTGTCCAGAATTTCACACAATATTCCAGTTGAGGCCTTATCAGTGTGAGCAGAGGAAGAATTACTTCTCGTGTCCTGCTAATACATCCCAGAATCATGTTCGCTTTGGCTATGAAACAACTTAAAAAAAAAAGAAAGAAATCCAATTTCAGTGGAAGGAAAAAAGCCACTTTTGGAAAAGAATGATTCTATGGCACTTGTCTTTCCCAGCAATCGTGGTAGTATTTCAATGATTTCTGAAGCTAATTGTCAACAAGAAATAATAATTTATAAAGCAAACACAGTATTGATGCTGCTGTAATCTAGAATATCTATTGTCTTCCCAGTCTTTGCAACTGTTTTCTGTCTGTATGTGTGACAGAGTCTGTGAAAGTTCATAGGAAGTGTGACATTGCCTAGTGTCCTAAAGAATATCAGAGGCAGATTGTAGGAGAACTTATTTATTTAATAAATAGTGCTCCTTATGGAGCACAGTGCATTTCTTGTGCATGTTTTCTTAAAATATCCCTTCTTTGCCATTATGTTCTGCTTCATGTGGTGTGTAGTTTGAATGTTCAGTGTTTCGGTACAGCACACTGAGGTAAAGACCAATACAAACTGATACCTTGACAAGAATAGATTCTTTAAGGCCCCGGAAGAAATAATTTGCCCGCTCTTTGCAGTGGTTGGTGATGTTTCTCTGCTGAAATCAATCTGTGTTCTGTAAATAAATTGTTAATAAACACTCCTGCTTATTGGCATTAGCCAGAGGAACAGATAAAATCCCCAGCCAATGACTTCACTGTTCTAGGAATCAAGAAGTTAGCTGATTTGCAGTCAGATACAAAGTCTTTCTATCCTCGGGGGATTCTCTGGGGAATGCTTCCTGAACTGCATACATATCACCCTATCAGAAGAAAAAACACTTCAGCAAGCTGCAAGCTTCTAGCTCACACAATGTCAAAGGGAAAGGCTCAAGGTGCAAAACTTTCATAGTAGCTTTCCTAGGAGACACAGAATTTGCTGCTACTAAAACAGGTTTGTCAAAAAAGGACAGCTCATGCAAGTGGCATGAGGGGAAAACAAGTCTCTGATGGCTTTCTCCATCCAATTGAAGCACAGTGTTTGATTTCACCACTTATATTGACAGTAGTTAACATGACACGTTGTAGATGGGTCTTCCAGCTGAAGCATCTATATGCAAGCATTATGGATTAGGAGGAGAAAGTTTATATTGTCCCTAGATGGCATTGCTTATGAGCAGACATGAGTGTATGATAGCGTTACCTTGCAAAAATTGGATTGCTATATATCAGACAGCTTTGTAAGAAAGCCAAAGTTTCAGAGAGATTCTTGCCATTTATGCAAGACCCCATGGAAAATCATGGGAAAACACATTATTTTCCTAGAGTACGGAGTGAATAATTCATAATGAATCATTTATTAGATGAATTTTACCTCTTTTTCTGTCTCCAGGATGTCTGCAAACAGATCACAATTTTCTCACATTTATTTGTTATTTAAAATTATTTGAAAGGTCGTTGTGTATGTGTGTGTGTGTGAATTTATTACTCTATAGATTGCAATTTGGAATCTGAAATTATAGCTTTCCTGCTTAGGTGTGACTGGTTATATAAATCACAGGGCATTGTTTCTCTTTCTTGATTATATTAGCATGCAGCTTACATAAGAAGGGCTTTCTTCCACTGAAGTCCATGGCAAAACTTCATTGAAATCCAGGGCTGCAGGATCAGAATTCTAATCAGTGTCAGTTTGGAGGGGATTTACAGTGTTGGCTCAGCTCTTTTTTTTTAATGCTTTTGTTTTATTATTAATAATAACAATAATTCATTTGAATTCATTGGTGCCCAATGCCAAAAGACAAATATAAAAGATATCTTTAAAACAATACATTATGAAAAGTCCCCATGCTCATCTTGCTGAACATGCCTGTAACATTTGATATAATTGGTCACCAAATACTCCTGTGCAACCACCAAGAAGCTCTTAGTGGGAGCTTGGTTCCCTATCAAAAACCAAGTTAAGAGGAGATGTTAAACACAAAGCCTCATTCTGGCTTTTTATCATTCTTACATGAATTTAGCTCCATTTGTGTCAGTGGATTTACTCCTGACGTAGGTCAGGTGAGAATTTCACCTATTTCATCCATGACAGTTTAAATTTTACACACTCACACACAAAAGGAATGTTTATTCTTTCCCTACAGGAAGACATGGGAGGGGAAGGAAATACTTTATCACTGAAAGATGATTTATCCATGGTCCTCAGAGACAGTAAACTAAAAATGGCCTTCACGTGCTAATCATTCATACATTAAACTAGCAAAAAGTACATTTTAAAGCCAAGCTGAAACAAAGGATAACAGTTTCTGCTGAAATATTGAGTGGATTTGTTGTGGAAATGCAAGCAACTGGAGCAACGAGTTGATTTCTAGCCAGGGATTTAGCATTTAAGCTCACAATTACATTGTAGTAGTTTCCAGATCTTATTTGCACTTTCACGAGAAAGGAGGAGAGATGACAGAGAAATGGGGTTGTGGTGTTCTTCACAGTGATAGCAAACATAGGTTGCCCCAAGGAGGAAGGAAAGGAAATTAAAATTGTAGCATACAGCTTGAGCTGGTATACAGTACTGACTGAGAATCAGGCACTGACAGGCAACAACTCCAGGGGAGCTGTCAGTGGTTCCACTCTAAGCTTTTCTAGCAGGTGTCATCGTAAGATAGTGGCACCCAGGAATCTTGAGACAGGTCGGAGAGAAACCGCAAACACTACATAACTGAAAGTAAAGATACATAAGAGTATGTGCAAACGCTATGTTGTATGTGCTATACCTGACTTGATAATTAAACTTAGTTTTCATATAAAGTCTCCTTTAAATAAGGAAACAAATTGTGGAGTCTTTTCAAACTTTTTTTATCCATGCTGGAGGGTGTGGCATTAAACCAAGCAGTTATTTGTTTGTGTGCATCTTATATACAGGACAGAAAAGACTTAGTGACATAGAACAGACTCAGGAAAACCAAATGTGTGTGTGTGTGTGTGTGTGCATACATGCACACACCCACACATTTCTTTCAAACTGCCCCTTTTATACCAACATTCAGTCTAAATGGAAGACAAATTGGTGCAGTGCCTTTGCAGCTGCAGCCATGTTTAGTGCATAAGGTTTCAAGTGACAGGTTCCTTCTATTTTTAGTCTTTACTCCTCATTTTCTAATTTTCTCTCATTGCAATATAATTTTATTGTGTAGATTTTATACTTCTCATTCCTCCATTACCTTGCCCTTCAGACACTATTTCGATTTGTGTTCTGCCTGACTAGATCCACAGCATCAGACGCCTCTTTGTCAGATAGTCAGTAGAGACTCTAGTTTTATTGCCCATAACAAATAAAAGTTATCTTCCCTTTTTAAAGCTTATCTGAGACTCTGAGAGTCTACAAGTTCAACAGCACACTGTTGATGGAAGGCTATAATACCAATGAGCAGATGAGACAATTAGATTGTAACCATTTGTTTAAAGGATTTAGGGTCTCTTTACAGCCTCTGTGAGCCATTATTAGTATTTTATTGCTTTGCCTTGCTGTGGAAGGACAGATAAGACAAAAGATAATTTTTCAGTTTTCTTTGTGGCAAGATCTGGTAGGGGAATCCATTAAAATGATTTCTGGAACCTATGAGCTACCTGTGTTATGCAGTATTCAAAACCACACATTGCTTCAGAAGTGCTCATTAAAGGAAACCAGTGAATTCGTTATAGCAAACAACTTTGTATTCTATAATATATGTTCTGAATCTACCCTGAGAAGCTGTATCTCAAGAAGCTTGTACTAACAGATCTTCCTTTCAGCTGAAAATTCCTTTGCTGATAACCCCAATATAATTGTAAATTATTCATGGATATATTTTCTCCATATTGTATCAATTAAATGTTGACAAAATAAAATCTCCCAGCTTTGAAGCGGGATGAGGAGGAGCTGAGAGCGTATCACACGCACACACACATACACACACAGACTTTTCCAAGAGCAAAAACCAAAGCATCTGAATCTTTATTCCATGCAATTAAATATTGACTGTAGCTCCCAGCTTCTGAAGAAGCTTTAGGACTGCAAATGCAGGCCAAGAACAAAGGTTTTAAATTCAGCCCTGATCTCTCCAATCCCCTGCTGGACAACTTCTGTAACTATAGATAGAAAAATTGTTCTGATACCCAGCTGCCTACTGACACATTGCAGGGAATTCACTTCTATTCTTCTGCCTTGTATAAGGCTGCTTCCAAAGGAAGCAACAGAATTCTATGGGATGCATGGGGTTCTTTGGCTCACAGGCTGCTCCAAGACAAATTGTACATTTGAGGCCTTCAAGCTGCTTGGAGGCCTTCAAGCTGCTTTAAAGAAGCCATCCTTGTAAGATACAGTGTCAATTAACATTATTTTCCCTTTTAATTTATTAGACATTACAAACTCCAGAGTTCAAAGCTTGTTCAAGCTTGAAATGTTAAGAGCTTTACAAAACAAACACGTTTTCATCCTAAAAGAATGACATTTGAAAAAGGCTAATAGTACATTTAGGTGTTTGCTTATATTTCTAGGCCAATAGCATATCACACTTTTTTTTTTTTTTGTAGAACAATGCTAGTGCAAGTGATTTTTTCCCCTCCCACTCAAAAGAATTGCAGATAAAAACTTTACAGTAAAACAAGCAAAAACTGGAAGTGATTGCAACTATGACACTGGGAAAAATAAATCTGTAATTGCCAATTATTTTACATTAGAAAGTGTTATTTGCTGCTACTTCTAATTACTACAAGTAAACTTATTCATCTATTTCAAATAGCTGTGTTGCAACACAGTAGTGTAATATCTCACTAATTAAGGCACTGCAAATAAGGGAGACAGGCAATTAGGGTATTGCAAATAGTATTATGAATGCAAAAATACCTGTTTCTGGATGTATTAATACAGTTTATGCTGGGTTGACATCTCCTAGTCTTGTGTCCAAAGGTGGGTGTCACCCATCAAATTAAAGAGGGGAAAGCTGCTAATTGTGGAGAGGAGATCATTAGGAAAGGAAGGAAAAGACAGGTTGTAAATAAAAGAGAGAGAGAGACACCGGAGGCAGTATGGGACCACCACTCTTTCAGCTCTGTCAGCAGGACTGCTTTAAAAAGCCAGTGGCAGGCTGCTTCTACCCAGATGTATCCATGATGCTCCGTGACCACAGAGTAAATCCCCAGAAAGGCTGCCATCATTTCAGTTACAGTGATGACCTATTGTCCAATGAGTGTCTCTGCTGCATTTGGGGAGAGGAATGTGGAGAAGAAGATAGGGGATTCAACCTATGACTGTGGAAATAACCAGCGCCTGTAGGAGGACATAAAATAGATGAAAAAAAACTATTTTTTTTTTTTACTAGCTCTAATGATATCCTAATCTGATGAACACTCCAGTCACCATTGATAAAAGTTTGTGTGTGTATGAGAAGGGAGTAGGTTAAGATTACCATGATGAGAAGATCTTGAGAGGTATCCATAGGGGAGTGTTGCTTTCAAACAAACCAACCAACCAAACATCCACTTTTGGTGCCTGGTGAACCTTTCTTAGACAGTTGTGTATGCTGACAGAGGGCACACAGGGAGAATGGAAGAAGAAAGAAATCCTGTTCCTATGGAGCCAAGAAAGCCGATGGAAATAGAATGAAAAATGTGATCACTCTGCCCGAGTTTCTAAAAGAAGCCCATCCCCTGTCAGAATATCTTGAGGAAAGGGGACAGGATCCAACAAGGCCTTGAGTTGCAGACCCTTAGGTAGGTGGAGCAATTGTAATGCATCTCTTTACTCTTCTTCCAAAGGAAGAGCAGATGGGGTGAAATCCTGAACCTAATGAATTTAATAGAAGTTTTGCCATTGACTGCTATGGGTCCAAGATTTTGCCCCTGGTGTTTAAAAGTAAGAGCTATATTTCCAAAGTTGCCATTTAGATTTTCATGCATACAAAAGTGCTGTCTCAAAAGGGCACTCTGAAAATGTGACCCAACGTGTTTCTTTTATTTATGCTATGTAGGGTAGGGAAAAAAGGTTACCAGGAAGTAATATAGGTATGAAACTTACCAAAACTAGCATAAGCAAAGCACTCAAATTAAAATATGGTTATGGACAGAAAAGTGACCACGTAGAAATAGCAGTGTCCTTTGATGTCATGGATGGAGAGTGGAAATTCCACTTCACAGAGGATTTTGGGATTTCAAAATTTATTTTTCTTCTATTAGGAATGAAGCCTGAAAATGTCAATATTCTCAAAGAGCAAATTTTATATTGTTTAATATATAATTTATATATTGCATTATATTATATAGAGAGAGGGGAGGATTCTATTAAATACAATAGAATACAATTTAAGAAAAATTTGAAATAGAAGTAATTTTGAACAGAAAAATAAAAAAAAAATTAAATAACTTTTTGGAGAAAATTTCAAATTTGCTCTGAGAATTTTAAAATTTTTAGGTTTTATTTCTAACTGAATAAAAACAAATATAAACACTTTGTAAAATCACTTTGGTGATTTCATCAAAATGTAATTTTTTTTCTTGGAAATAAAATTTTGGTGATATCAACACAATTTCACAAAGTGTTTAGATTTCAATGGATATGCATTTTCCAATGAAAGAATGTTCCATCAAAGTTTTTTTTTTCTCTGACTAGCCCTAGTGATACTTGCTGAATTAGCTGAAAAAAAAATTGTACCACTGCAGACTCTCAGAGCCAATAGAGCTATGGAAGAGCCAGATGGATTCTATTCAGCTTTGTGTATCATCAAGAACATTTTTGACTAAGGGCGAGTCTTTAGGCATTCAATGTCATGAGATACCTTTGAAAATCCTAACCTAAGTTCTATCTGTAGAATATGCACTAGAAGTTTCATAAAGAGTCTGATTTTCCATGATCTGCCTTCAGAGTGCTTTGGAATCAGGCTCTAATACGTTGATGATGGAAGAAACAGAAACACAGCTCAAAATCCCAAGTGGGACTTGCAGCACTAGCAGCCAAAATGAAAAATAACAAAACAAAACCTTAGACTTCAGCACTGAGTAAATTTGATAGGGACATCACTGATAAAGTCATCTTCATGAAGTCATCTTCACAGACTCACAGTTCAGAGCATAATTGTACTTTAAGAGGAAAACAATTTACATGAGAAACAAAGAAAATTCTTTCTGTGGTGTACAGGAGAAGGAAAAGGACAACACTATAGGCATGACATTAAAATTAAAGATCAGTTAAATCTAGAAAGAATGTTATTAAACGTCTGTTGTTTGAAGCATTTAAGTAAAAAGGAAGGATAAATAAAGAACTTGTCTAAAGACAATAATATCAATGACTGTCAAGAGAGATGGAATTCATCAACCTCAACCACCATCATCTCTAAACCATTAGAGTTTATCACCTACAATCAGAAGAAAAGGAAGATTTAGAGTTAATGGCCAGAGTTAGGTTTATTTGGGGCAGGGGCTGAGGCCTAAAACTTTTCTTGACTTTTGCCATTAAGTTTATGAGCTGGGTGGTAGAAGCAAAAATTGTACTCCATTCATTGAGTTTAGAGCCCTGGCAAAACTGTCAACAGACTGATATCAGTTTGAGATTCAGAGGGAATAAAAACAAGTCTATGACATCCTCAAACTCTAAAGTATATCATCTTTTATCACATCCACAAACCATCATCAGATTAAATTTCCTGAAAGAGAAAAATTCTGAACTAAAGACTTGCTTTTTCTACCTATGTATACAACAGAATCAAGTAAAGATATTATAAGGAAGGCTTCCAGTTTTCCACCAATAAAAAGCAATTACTCCACCACAGATCCACAGATTCTAGTTACTCTGTCAATACTATTAAACTAGCAAGTTTTGACAGTGGTCCAAGAGAAACTGTATATTAAAAGCTGTTGTTTCCTTTTTTTTTCCGTCGCTGCTATTTTATCAGTATACTGGTATTTCAAAAAATAATATAATACTGTAGTAGCCTGAGATAGATATTTCCGATATTGTGGTGTTTAGATGCTGCTTGTAATTATTAGAACTCGGAGCACTAGCTGTTGGGAGTCTGAAAGGACAGGAAACAGGAAGGAGAGGGCGGGAAGTTGAAGAGGCGGAGTGAGAGCTACTGAGGGTGCAGCAGCATCTTGGTAAAGAGGTTTCCACTTTAAAAATAAAGTCCTGTTGAAGTTTGTTAGTACCTTGCCTGGTTGCTACAACATTTTGGTGACAAGGATGGATCTTCTGCCTCTGAACCCACCTGCACCCTTTCTGCAAAGCCCAGGTGAGCCTCCAATTGCTTTTGCTACCTGGATCCATATATTTCAGACTTATCTGCTTGCAATCAGTGCTACAAAGATTTCTGAAGTAAGAAAGCGTGCTCTGCTAATCCACTGCCTTGGAGCAGAAGGGCAGCATATATTTTACACTTTTCCCCTTGCATATGATAAATATGAGACTGCACTTACTGCATTGAATAATTTTTTGTGCCAAAAGTGAATGTAGTAGCTATTCACTACAGATTTTGCCAGTATGAGTAGAAAACAGGGGAGCCTATAATGCAGTATATTGCTTCCCTCAGGAGTCTGATTGTAACTTGTGACTTTGGGAATATGTCAGATGAGATGATTAAAGACCAGCTCATTGAGAAAACAACCATGCTTCATGTAAGAGAACGCTTACTTCTAGAACCACAACTTACACTAGAAAAAGCAATAACCACTGCTACTCAGATTGAGTCAGCTACACCTGAAGCCAAAATAATGAGCATGGATACAGGAGGCACAGTCCAGGCTGTGACTCCTTTGCAGAAAAGTTCACTACCACTGCAGACACATGACTGCAAGAGGAAAACTAATGAAAAACCACCAAATCAGCAAATTCAAAATACAGTAAAAGCATGCTTTCGCTGTGGATCCCAACAACACATTGCAAGCTACACAGGATGTCCGGCAAAAGTAGTTCAGTACAATCATTGCAAAAAGATTGGACATTTTGCTAAAGTATGTCACAGCAGCCAGTTCAATCAACCAGTGCATGCAGTTACAATACCAGATGTTACTGTGCTGAGCGTAACAAAATCACTACTGCACATATTCCAGAACAAATAAAATCACTGTAAACTTTTCTGCCATCGCCTCAGGCAAATTACACTCTATTCAGCTAATGATGAACACTAGCTCAGCAGTATCTATACTACCTGATTCCATCTATTTGCATTAATTTAAAGATGTGCCTCTTACTGAACCCAAACTTCACTTGGTGTGCTATTTGAAAAACCATATTCCAAAACATGGCTGCCTGCCAGTAATAGTTACTTTTGGTGATTGCTGTAATTGAGGAGTTCTACATTGTCCAGAATGTAGAACTATTGTCCTTGCAGAGATTTATTGGCTGCTTTAAATCTCAGGGTAGTTAAAGGACGAATTGATCTTCCTCAGCAAAGCACTCTTGCAGTAAACACACCAGTTTCAGCTGGTACCCAACATCAGGCTGAGGAGAAACTCTGCTGTGCTTATGGGTTTCTGCATAAAGTTAAAATGTGGAATAATGTGATGCATGTATGACAGAAGGTATGGCGCTTACCATTTTCAGTCGGGGAAGCTGTTTCAGAGGAACTGAGAAAACTTGTTCAAAAGGACATTATTGAAGAGATTGACTCCTCAGAATGGGTTTCACCTATAGTAGTGACGCAGAAGAAGGGTGGAGGTATTCGCCTTTGTGTGGACTTAAGGGAGCCAAATAAAGCTATTGTGATTGACAGCCATCCTCTTCCTCACATAGAAGAAGTATTTGCAGAACTCCGTGGAGCAAAGATATTTTCTACTCTTGATTTGCAGAGCGCATACGACCAGGTTATCTTGCATGAAGATAGCAGAGACCTCACAGTATTTATTACACATGAGGGACTATTTCATTTTAAACGTGTTCCATACGGTCTTGCATCTGCCCCAGGTGCCTTTCAAAAAATGATGTCATTGATGCTGAAGAATCAACATGGAGTTCAGAGTTATCTGGATGATAGTATCGTGTTTGGAAATACTTCTGAGGAGCATGACAATAACCTGCAGTCTGTACTCAACTGCATCAGCACAGCAGGTCTCAAGCTCAATAGATCCAAATGCAAATTTAGACAAACTGAACTTTCCTTTCTGGGGCATACAATTTCACAGGCTGGACTAAAACCTGATCCAGATCATATCCTGGCAATTTCAAATGCTCCTTCTCCAACAGATTTGCAAACCTTACGTTCCTTCTTGGATCTTACCTCCTGGCATGCAAATTTCATTCCCAATTATGCTTCTGTCATTGAACCATTACGGGAATTACTACGGGGAAGTTCAACCTTGGTGTGGACAACGGATGCACAAGCTAGTTTCGAAACGGTGAAAGACTTGATTGTACATAGTCCAGTACTTGCACTATTCAGTCCTGCATTGCCCACAATTATAACTACTGATGCTTCTGATTATGGACTTGGGGCTGTTCTCACACAGCTTCATGAGGACAACACAGAGAGGACTGTTGCATTTGCTTCAAGGATACCAAGTAATGCTGAGAGGAAATATTCTACAGTCGAAAAAGAAGCACTTGTTTGTGTCTGGGCTATTGAAAAATGGAGAACTTACCTGTGGGGCCGCACGTTCAAGTTGTGCACAGACCACAGCCCTTTGACGACATTGCTCACTACGAAATGACTTGGAAGAGCAGGTTATCATATTGCTCGATGGTCTGAAAGACTATTCTCTTTCAATTATGAACTGGAATATAAGGCTGGAAACCAAAATGTGGCAGCTGATTGCCTTTCTCGCCTGCCTTTGCCTTCACCAGATGGTCCAACGGAGGATGAGGATGTAGTAGTTGCACTTATTACAAGCACTCTCACTGCAGTTACAAGAGAACAATTTCAAGCTGCTTGTTCAGCGTGTCCAATTCAACAAAATGATGGGAATTTCTGACAAAGAGATGGCCCAGTAACCCTAAAAACCTTGACCCAGTTTTGCCGCCTTATTTTAGAGTTCGGGATGAACTTTCTTTGTTTGATGGCTGTGTGCTACGAGGTACATACCGGCTCCTTGTGCGAGAAGAATTACAGTCAAAACTCATACACCTGGCACACAATATTCATCAAGGAATTGTCCGAACCAAACAACGACTACGGAATCTGTATTGGTGGCCAGGGATGGACTCTCAAACTGAAGCATTCATAAAATCCTGTGTGACTTGCCAAATGCATGATAAGACAGCAGTGACATGTACCCCTCCATTACAGCCTGTTCCTCTTCCTGAATCTGCCTGGGAAAAAGTGGCGATTGACATTGTAGGACCCTTTGATACTGCTCCAAGTGACTGCCATTATGCCATCACTTTAATAGACTATTTCAGTAAATGGCCTGAGGTAGCATTTACATCGCAAATCTCTTCTGCTACAGTAATTAAGTTCCTCTCTTCAGTTTTTAGCAGGGACGGTAACCCCAAAGAACTGGTTTCAAATAATGGTAGTCACCTTCTGAGTTAGTTGCAAGTTTTTCCTTTGAGAAAATGTTAGTGTGAACTCTGAACCAAAAGCCCTTTGTGCAGCTCTGCTTTGCACTTCCTGCTTTTGGACCAGGTCTTGAAGGAGGAATACATCATTCACAGGAGTAAGGCTTTCTTTGTATTTCACTCATCATTCCTGTGATCTGGCCATGTTGGAGAAATGGGTTGGATAAGTCAAATCAACTAAAAAACTCAAAGCAAAACTTGAAAAAAAAATTTCTTCTAGTTCCATGGTGAAATGACAAGAATCCTATGTTTCTTTATGCAGCTAGAAAATGTCCACACTGGAGCTGGAAAGTATAATCTCTGGTTAGAATAGATATACTTGTGCTAACTTGATGAGCACTAGCATGCTAAAAACAGAAGGGTGGCCACAGCAGCCCGAGCAATAGGAGGGGCTAGGGTGTTGGATGCGATAAAAAATTGTCTCTTAGATTCTTAACTCAGGTCAGCAAACCAGTGTCAATTAACATGGATTAAAATAGCAGTGAAAACACAGCAGCTCAGCTTCTAACTTGGAGTAGTAGCTCAAGTTAAAGCCCAAAGAGGAGGCTGGGTTTGAACTTGGCACTACTGCAATACAAATAGATAAATAAATAATAGTAAGATAATGTATCCAATAATTTTGCTTACGTCTGTTTGCAAATTATCTGGGTACAGGTTATGAATTCTACAACTGTGTTTGCTATTTGCAGTTGTTCAATAAATAGCTTGTGTCAATTCATTTTAGCTTATGGTTTGTTCACAAGGCTATCACGGAGACTATTCATTATTCATGCTATATGATTTGTCATCTAAATTACTTCTCATTCTGTTCCCCGAACAGACGAAATATAAAGAACTTTATAAACAGAATGAGCCCTCTTTTCTATTATCAGATCAATTGTGAACATTTGTAATTGTTCAGATCTATCATTCATATGAAAAGCAGCTTTTCAAAATGCTGGTGAATTGCACTGCTGGTGCCAGTACATTCATTTTCACTAGAATTAATGACACTTTCTTTTCTTGGAAATACTTGAAAATAATTTTTACTAACTTATATATTTTTAAACAAGCGAATAAAATATTGCAAATAATACAACATGGGACGGGAATGGGGTTGTTCACAACAATATTTGCAACTACTTTTAGCCATGTTTGTATAACTGATACCAACAGAAAACTTCAGAATGGTTCACTCAAAACCAGATCTAGTTCATTCACAGGCCAAACAGGGACTGGATAATTCAACAGATATATGATGGCCCTGACTGTGCAATCTGATCTGCATGGGTAGACACTTTCACGTGTGCATAGTCTCACTGAAATCAGTGGGGTTCTGGAATGTGCAGCTTTTGTGGGTCTGGGGCACCAGGTTGGTTCTGGGATTCAACATATCAATTTTATCTAATTCTAGCATTGAAATGTGTGAAGGTTTTGCGACGGGGTGGAAATTGCAAGTTTGGGTCAAGTTGTATGGATTGCTCAGCTTCTTATTCTGTTCAGAATTACACACATATTTCTCCTTGTTTGGAGAATACAGATGGGGAGTGAGCTGTTGCTAATGTAAAAAAGAAGGTACTTCTTTTCTAAGCATGAAATATGGTCTGGAAATGAAAGATAGGAAGAAAGGGCAGAGAAGATCATCAAAACTCCTGCACTTAGGACGAAAGAACCCCATGCACCGCTACAGACTAGGGACTGAGCGGCTCAGCAGCAGTTCTGCAGAAAAGGACCTCAGGGTTACAGTGGACGAGAAGCTGGATATGAGTCAACAGTGTGCCCTTGTTGCCAAGAAGGCCAATGGCATTTTGGGATTTATACGTAGGGGCATCGCCAGCAGATCGAGGGACGTGATTGTTCTCCTCTATTCGACATTGGTGAGGCCTCATCTGGAGTGTCCAGTTTTGGGCCCCACACTACAAGAAGGATGTGGAAAAATTGGAAAGAGTCCAGCGGAGGGCAACAAAAATGATTAGGGGACTGGAACACATTAGTTATGAGGAGAGGCTGAGGGAACTGGGGATGTTTAGTCTGCGGAAGAGAAGAATGAGGGCAGATTTGATAGCTGCTTTCAACTACCTGAAAGGGGGTTCCAAAGAGGATGGCTCTAGACTGTTCTCAGTGGTAGCTGATGAGAGAACTAGGAGTAATGGTCTCAAGTTGCAGTGGGGGAGGTTTAGGTTGGATATTAGGAAAAACTTTTTCACTAGGAGGGTGGTGAAACACTGGAATGTGTTACCTAGGGAGGTGGTGGAATCTCTTTCCTTAGATATTTTTAAGGCCAGACTTGACAAAGCTCTGGGTGGGATGATTGAGTTGGGGATTGGTCCTGCTTTGAGCAAGGGGTTGGATTAGATGACCTCCTGAGGTCCCTTCCAACCCTGATATTCTATGATTCTATGAACTCCTTTAAAGGGGAGGGAAATTCAAGGGGGGGGAAGCCCAACATAACACCCAAACTTCCAAATTACAAGTTTCCTTTCAGTCTTGTCTAACCAGAGAACTGCTCAGCTCACAAAACAGCAGGAAGTAATCAAATAGTCACTGGTCCTGGGAACAGCAATGCCCCTGAACCAGTGAAAAGAGGTTGCATAGCTGTAGCATCTCCCTCAGATTTGCATTTTACAGAGGTATTTACAGCAGCGGCAGCATCTGGGGCCTCCAGCTTAACTGCATGACTCAGTAGGGATAGAATTTAAAAAAGAAAAAAAAAAAGGAAATATAAAGCAAGGCATTTGGTTGGGGTCCTGTAGCTGCCTGGCATTTAAATACCATCAAAAGCATCCAAAGCCAATTGCTTTTTGTGGGTTTTTAAAAAATAAAAAATAAACATACAAAATCAATTCTTTTCTGAAATAACAAAACAACACAATGAACCACCATGGGAGAGAATGCAATCAATCCCTCCTTGCAAGGTGTTTTATTGGAATCACCTTAGGTGCAGGAGAAGGACAAGTGACCACAATTTTATACCTCCTTCTTTATTTAGTTTTATAAAGAGCGGCTTGGACTGAGCTCAAAAAGTGGGCTGATAAAGCATCCCAAAGTTTTTACTGCATTGATGGAGCCCCTGCCAGGCATTTCAAAAGTGCTGCTCATGCTTCTGTTTGGGGCTGCTGTGTAAGTGCAGTGATGATTGGCGCTCGGCCCACTCTGCCTGGACTCAGGGAAGTAAGTAGAATGCCAGGAGCAAGGGGGAGTTCAGAGAGAGAAAGAGAGAGGTTACCTTGTTCAGCGTCAGCCATCAGGAAGGAGAAAAAAGGAAAAAGGCAGAGCCTTCCAGTAGCTGGAGGGTGAGAATAGAACATCCCTTTCCCCCACTCCCAGCAATCACAGAGAGAGCGGGTATGGTAAACGTTTTTTGCTGGGAATAGGGACAAGCAATATTGATTGGGTGAGGATCACCTTTTCTCCCCTATGTCAATCCTGGGTGGTAGGAAGGCAAGAAATGTGCAAATATCTGTCTTCATTATGGGCTACAGACTCAAGTTGCCATGCTTCTCCGGCTCTGACAATGGCTGCCGTATTGAGATTCCATCTCAGAAAGGCATTAAAAAGTACTACTAGGTTTAGCACTTTCTCCTCTCTTTTCTTCCTCTTGTTTCCATTTAAGTATCTCTTGTAGATGCTCATTCATACTCTGTAATGTGTGTTAACAAGTATTTGCAAACACCGAGTAGTGGGAAGAGAGAAGAAGGGAAGAAGGATAGATTGAAATGTGGGGAAAAGGAGATAAGGCGCTTGATTTTTCATTGCATGCAGTCATGGTTCCCTGATTCTCAGCCACCTGTACCTGTTGTAATCTGAAGCAGAGGTGGCTTTATTTATGCAGCTAGTGTAAGTAATATACACCAGTAGGGAATTGGGCAGTCCACCAAACCCCCCTCACTGCCCCTTCCCTGACACACACCTTGCCTCTTATGCTGGGCAGTAGAGTTCTAGCATAGAGGGCAAAATATCAGAGCCACCACCTGCTTTGCAGTGGTGGAGATTCTCCTTACGTAGCCTGAATATTCTAGTAGAAAGATCCAACTATTTTAAGTCACCTTGTGCTGCAGAAGAGGACTATAGAATCTGGCCCAAGACCTTCCACGTTTTAAAAAATACCCTAGCTGCCCCTGCACCAGATAGCCCCTTTCAAGCTGCTCCTGTAGTGATTTTTAAACATTAAGACAGATTGTGCCCA
The DNA here is from genome assembly GCF_965140295.1 of Lepidochelys olivacea. NCBI lineage: Eukaryota > Metazoa > Chordata > Testudines > Cheloniidae > Lepidochelys > Lepidochelys olivacea. The sequence goes on from NC_140412.1 coordinate 79,069,421, forward strand.
GCATTGCAAAGGTGCAGCAGGAAGCTGGAGGGAAAAGTTCAAGGAGCCTTTCCCTGCCCTTATGTCCCTGTGCAGGAGCTGAACACAACTGCAGTCCTTGCTATGAGGACTCACAAGGGCTCGGTGAATCTAGCACCAAAAGCAGCACGAGCCAGAGTAGTCTCCATATAGGGTGATAGAGGGGATTGTGGCTCCATCACTCTGTGGATAGGCCAGCAGAGCTGGCCTCCTATATTGGAAATCATGCTACACTCTCTAAAACAGTGGCTACACTCTACAAAGTTCCATCAGGCACAATGTCTGCCAGACAGTGCCCCTGCAGGAACATGGGATTTCCACGTTGCTCTCAAAGCAGGCATGTGTCAAGTCACAACAGAGCCCTTGCGTGGGAATTTTTACTGTTCTTAACTTTTAAAAATATTTTGCTTGCCTGAATAATGGAACAATCCAAAAAGGTTGGTTAAAAAATGATCTGGCAGGTATACAAACCCAACAGTGCTAAACCTATTGTACAAAAATCTGCCACAGAATTCTCATAACATTGCTGTAGAATGTAGATATTGACCCTCTCAAGTGCACCTGTGTTACAGAGGCCCTGATATGGATGATGCCACAGGAATATCCAGGCATTTTGCTTCTTTGAACTTTTTTTTCCTCCAGGAACTATGAGGATAACCACTAATGTAAGTAGTTTAAGAGTTACAAATGAACTCTAAGAAATCTCAAATGCCCTAAAGGAATGTTGATTGAAATCTCATATTGCGGTCAGGAAACTAACTACAAAAGAATAGTGTGATTTTTTTTAACAAATGGTTAAAGAAATTACAATACATTTGCATTCCTTTCTGGTTTATATAAAGCAAAATGGGGAAAAGTGCAACAGAGGCCAGTGTGGTCAAGTAACAATGCAAAGGTTAGTGTATGAGTAATAAGCACGAGGCTTTTAAAACTGATCCAGAACAACAAAACAGAAGTGAATTAAAAAGATAATTAGAGGAAAAAAGAAGCTCTGAAAGTTAAATTGATGAGGCTATTTCAGCCTTGGCCATTCTGATAAATTTGCATTGAATAGAAGGTCACTGTAATTGGTTATGAAAATTTTATTTTCTCCAATTCTCTTTCATTTGATATTGTAAAAAGAATAGCAGACTAAGTCCCTTTACAGAAATATAGGTCTCGTCTGCTGAACCTTTGCTCTAGCTCAGGTGCTAAAACTCTACACTTAGGTTCAATCTGATGACTGACTGAAGAAGTCATGCTGTCAGGTGGGGCCAGTTAGACCAGCTAGGATATAAAGAAGGGAGAGGGGCGAGTGCCTCTTTTGTTCCAGAAAAAAATGACAAGCTAGGAGAGAGGAGGGAAACCACTTTTAACAGACAAGCCTAAGCTGAGATTTTGTTTTATAATTCCTAATAAAGCCCAGGCCCAGGAAGGAGATGAGTTTGACAGTAACTCAGGTTCTCTGTGCTTTGTTGAGAGAAAGGTAGAGAATCTACCAACTGAGTGCTAGAGAGATACTAGTTAATCTTCCAGGTTAAGAAAATAAAGTGAGCCTGCAAGGGTTCAGTTACTTGTGAGGCTCCCCGTCCATCTTTCAGTCGCTAGCTGGTTCACTTTTTCTTCCTTGCAACCTCCCAGAAATCCGTAGGCTGACTGCTATCCTCTGAGCTCTGCTAATAGGCCTATTCACTCTCTGTGCTTTATGCAATGCTGTAGTAGATGGTAGCACACTTCCCCCCTGCCCCAGCTCCCTCTTTTCCAAGCTGTGACCCTTTATGCAGTTTCTCTAATATCCCCTTTTTTGAAGAATGCATTGCTGAATTTAGAGTTCTGATAGCCCCTTTTCTGGGGGTCTGGCAGCCAGTGCATCCATATTTTACATACTCTAGTGTTAAGAGCTGATATGAAGAACTGCACAACACGAAGTTAGTTGTGCTGGTCCTACAAAACCCAGAAACTATGCCAAGTATTTCTGAGCACTATCTACTGGCACCTTATCTGTTAACTAACTATACATATATAGACACAGTTTCTCACAACATCTTTCTTCCTATAATAGAAACTGAGTAATTTCAATTAACTATACCCTCTTTGAAATTACTATGCAACTTTACTGCTCTTCCATTTCATGTAGCGTTATCCAAAATCTCATCCTTCTCATCCATAGGAAATGTCTGTGGTGCTAGATATTTTAACGTCAATTTTACCAGTTCCTAAGGGTTGATAATAAGGCAGCCAGAGTTCACCTATCTAGATTTCAGGGCGTGCTTTAATACCTTTGACATAGCAATATTTGGCTTGCTGCTGTTTGTTTTCCTTATCTAGGAACTAATTATTGATGTGTCTATATAGATATAAAGTGATCTTGTAACATCTACAACTGTGCACTTTAAAGTTCATTGAGCATTGCCAAGTGTGCATATTAATTGAATACAGAATGGGCGAGAGCTCAGACAAGAGACTGAAAAAATGTTCTGAATCTCATTAAAGGATACCGAAAGTATGGTGTTTGTAGAAGGAATTATCTGTAGATCAGCTGGAGAGGGTTGTTATAGGTTGGAAGGAAAGACTGGATTCTTGGAGCTCAGTGGGCAAGGAGGGATGGCTTTGTAGCAATATTGGTAGTTGAGGAGACTGAAGAAGAAGATCAAAGACACTTGATCTGAGATTTATCCAAATCTTAAAAAAATCTCTGGTTTAAGAAAGGCCAAAGGTACCGGATGAATTTTATGTTCTGACCTAGTTTACCCATTTTTAATTGTTGGTGTCACCAGAAACCTTTATTATGTACAAACAAGGAAACTGTTCCTTTATTAAATAAATATAATGAATTAGGTCTCTTTTATAATGCTATAAAGTTTTAGTTTTGTTATCTTACACTATGGGGTAACCAAGGTGAATCCAGACTTTTAGAATATTTTGAGAAAATGGATAACAAAACCCAAATTTATTCTCAAAATAGAAGATTCTGAGATGACCTGAAAAAGAGTAGTCAGAGTTATAAGGGTGCTACATGAACAAAGGTGGAACAAAATATTCACAATGGCAAAGAATTCAAACATTAGAGCCCACAATTTAAATGCAGAAAAGTATAGCGCACACGGAGTTCAGAAGAGAAGAATTTCACTCAGAGCAGTTGCCAAGTGAGGCCATCAAAGCAAACAGCACAAATGAATTTCAGAGATAGCTAGGTGTGTTTGAGCAGAGAGGGAATCAAAGGATACAGTTACTAAGTAGGAAAACGGGAGTGAGAAAAACTTTAAGAGAATAGGCTTAGTGGGTCAGCGTCCTTTCCCACTATAGCAGTGCCTTGTATCCTTATTTTCTAATTTTTTATTTAAAAAGGAGGCTTGAAAAATAGTTGGAGAAAAGAACACAAAGACTGTAACTAAAATGTACGGCAAATATTTGAATTTGTGTGCTCTGTGTTTTGGTTTGGGGTTTTCACATTAACTAGAGAAGCTCTGGATGATGTTACAGCCATTTTATCAAAGACAAAAAGAAAAGGAGTACTTGTGGCACCTTAGAGACTTAACTAATTTATTTGAGCATGAGCTTTCATCAGCTACAGCTCACTTCATCGGATGCATTCAGTGGAAAATACCACTGAATTTTCCACTGAATGCATCCGATGAAGTGAGCTGTAGCTGACGAAAGCTTATGCTCAAATAAATTTGTTAATCTCTACGGTACCACAAGTACTCCTTTTCTTTTTGCAAATACAGACTAACACGGCTGCTACTCTGAAACCTAAATTTATCAAAGACAGAGGCTTAAAGAACAGACTAAGAGAAAGAGAGATTCTTTACTGGTGCAAGCATCTCTTGCATATGATCCAAGAAAGTTTTGCAGAAAAAAACAGGTTTGAGGGAAGAAAACTGCATAAAAACGAAAAAGGAAAACAAAAGCTATAGTATAAAGGAATTAAACAAGGCAATACAAACCATAGACTGAAATATCTGTCTGAAAGCAGTTTTGTACAATCCTGCTATCTACTTGGATAAAAACTAAGCACAGGTTGCAATGTTAGATACATTATATCAATATATAATTTTTAATATGCAGCCCAATGGAAACTAATTTGCATGTTATAATTACCTTTCCAACTGTCTTTTCAGAGGTAAAAACACAGCCATTAACAAAACTTTAATGTATCAGTTTCTTTACTAAATACATTTATTTTATGATATTGCTTAATCTTTTTGAGAAAGTGGCAAAGAATTCTTCATTAAACACACAGAACTGGAAATGTTTCAGGTTTTTAAATATTAGTGTTAAAGAATATTTTGTAGCAAAAACCAATTTAATGATTAGCTTTCAAAAATTAAGTACAGGTTTGTTTAATAGTTTCTGACTTCATGCTTTCTCATATTGTTTAAATTAGTGTAAATAATAACATTTAGCACTTATCTGCAAAGCGCTTTGCAAACAATTTATTAATTAAACTTCTGAACACCTTGGTGTGAGATAGCTCAGTAAGTTGTTGCTGTTATTAGAATTGCCAGTTTTCAGATGGAAAAATGGAGGTGAGGAAGTTGTGACTTTCTCAAGATTACAAGAGGAGTCATTACTACAGATGGGATTAGATCCTGGTCCCCAATTCTGTATTCAAACTACTTGATGATTTATAATTTGTGACCTCACAAACTCTAGAGATATGGGACAAAGATATAAGAGAAGGCACGAAAGAGTGTTAGCACTGCAGGATACGGAAGTGATTTGAGGTTAACATCTGCACCACAACTAGCCTTTTCTATATCGCGAATTCATGATTCAGTATTTACAATAAAAATAATGCTGATGTAAATAACAGAGTGCTCTGTGCAACACCACTTTATTTCTTAGAAGAAGCAGTAAATTTGATTCTAAAATGACAAATAGCAGCGCTAATGAGAGATGTGCGCCTTTGTCACTTTCAGTTTGGATTACTGTAATAAACTCTATATGGGGATACCCTTGAAGACTTCAGAAACTTCAGCTGATGCAAAGTACAGACCCCAATTGCTGAGCAGTTTTTCACATATGGAACATATTTAGTCAGTTCTCTGCTGTCTTCAAATTCATTTCTAGATGGAATTTAGGACAATGGTTTGGGTTTGTAAAGCCCTCTGTTTTAGAGATGCCTCTCTTACTGGTGCTACAACCAGTCAGTTGAGATCAGCTGGAATGCTCAAGCTGACAGTCCCTAGATTTCTTTGGCTGGGGACAGAGCACTCTCTATGAAGGACCCCAACCATGGAGTTCTCTTTCACTCTTGGTCCAACAGCACCTAAGCTCGTGGACCATCAGCATATGTTGCTAGGTCTATCTAGGCTTTTTAAAAGACGTGACTTGGAGGCAACTTGAGGACTGGGATATTTTATTATTGTTAGCTGCTCTGCATTGAATTGGTGTTGATGGAGACAGTCTGTGTTATTTGTATGGTTTGTACATACTACACCTCTGCAGAGAAAGGTAACTCTGTTTTGTGGAGGATATTGATATTTTGAATTCATTCTGATTTAGAGTAAGCTGACAGGAAACCAGACAGGTTTCCAGTGAAAACCTGCCTGCTTTCTATAAGACCTTTGTCTAAATCAAATAATCTCCATGGAACATTCTGATTTCAACAACTCTGCATTCTCTGATGGAAAAACATTGTAATGGTGAATTTCCAACCAGATCTAGTGCACACACTTAGATTACAGCATGGGTGTATTTTATAGGTTGAAAAAAGTAAACTATGCAATAGCCGTTAATCTGAGATCAGAAACATGGTTTATGATCTGCATAGTGAAGGACTAGGATAAGACGAGAGCATGCATTTATTTTCATTTATGATCTGGGGACCTGAAACTGAGCCTTTAAATGTTCTCTGAAAGATGCGTCCTGTGCTGCCTAAACCCTGCAATGCTTTCTGATCTTGTGTAAATATAGTTTGTTTAAAAAAATCTTGAAGTGCATATGTTGGTATTAAAAAGTACAGTGTAGTCCTTGCTCTTACATCTCAACTACAGAGAAGCACTGAGCGCAACCAAAGAGGTAGCTTTAATGCAAAGTACATATATTTTTATCAGTGACTAGATTCTTTTTCATAGATTCCTTTTTCAAAATAAGCTTTTTAGTTTAAATCCAAAATGCAAATGTACCTGAATATATTAGCATTGGTTTACTTTGCATTCTGTGTGAGGAACTCACATTGCTAGTTTTCAGTGATATTTTTCACACTGAGGTGGGCTTGTCTGCATGTTGAAACATAGGGACTCTTTGTGTCATCTTGCTAGAATACAATATTCCTCTTTCCAGTGTCTTGTCCCAACGATGTAATGTAAGAAAATGTTTTGACATAAGTTGCTAACGGCAATGCTTAGAGATATGCAAACACATCTGTTCTTCTAAGTGGTGTTATGGGGTCCTATGTTGTTGTGCCTTTGGCCTAATATGGGCTAGTGAAGCCATATTTGGTTCCTAAAACTGATGGGAGAAATAACATTAAGAAAATGTATTGTCAGTTCACACTGTAAATTTTATATATATCTATCTATCTCCAGAATAAAGGTCCTCTCTCACTTCATTGCTCTTCCCAGCTCATATTATTTTCTGCTGTTGATAAGGCTCTAAAAGTATTTTGAATCCCTGTGGGTGTGATTTTATTTGACAATGCATTCAAAGTGCAGACAAGCTGATTCAATTAAACAAAGATCTGAAGTTGTCAGTATAGGACGAAGTTGAATAGCCGCTTTTTATATAGTTAATTGTACATCTAAAGCACACAAAAAACCAGCCTGCAATAGAAGAGCATTCTTTTGCCTAATACAACTGCTTTGCTGACAAGGTTTTTCTTCATGGTTTTGTAAGATTCAGAATAGTCAATAAAAAGTAGAGACAGGAAAAATATACTTAACTCATCCACATGCCTGTTGGTACCACCAAGCACCCTATAGTGAATGATTGTGTTATTTGATCCACCCAGATGAGTGGCACCCACTGAAATCACCTGTAAACTCACAGCTTGAGGTTGCACTAAATATTTTGTCATGAGTATTCGTGCCACAACCATAATATAAAGCTAGGAAGAAAACAGATATAATCCTGGGAAAGATAGGAAGGAAGACAAAAAGCCATGAGAGGAAAACATGGCTTCTTACTCCTGCTGTGAATGAGCATACACTCTCTCATTCTCCCCTCCATGACTCGGTCAACTGGTATATGCAATATTCTGAAAAATGATCAGCAGCACAAAGATAATGCAGCTCATATTGCGTAATTAGCCAGCCAGGAGCTAGATTTTCCTCCGGGAAATTCAGGAAACTAGGAATTGCTCTATTGGATCAGAACCAAGGTCCAGCTCGGCCAGTTTCCTATCTCTGACAATGGTCAATACTAGATGTTTCAGAGGAAAGTGTAAGAACCCTTCTGTAGGCAGATGTGGAATAATCTGCCCCTCCCCCCACATAGATGTCATCATGATCAAGGATAGAGAATGACTTACACTCTGAAGCATGTGCATTAATATCCCTTCCAAAATGTAGGTTTTCATTATGAGAATACTGGATATTCTTGTCATCCATATAAATGTCAAATCTCTTTTTTAATCTCACTCTTTGCTAAATTCTTGGCCTTAATGGCATCATGTAGCAATGAGTTCCACAGCCTAATGATGTGATCTAAAAAAGTATTTCCTTTTACTGGTTTTGAATTTGCCACCTTTTTACTTTCACTGAACAGCCCTATATTCTTGTGTTCTGAGACATGGAGAGCAGAATCTCTTGATCTGTTTTCTCTAGAACATTTATTATTTTATATGCTGTTTATTCCCCCTTTTATTCCTCTCCTAAGGTAAGCAATCCCATTTTTTTTCAATCTCAGTTTATATGAAAACTTTTCCCATAAATTAAATTCTGTCACTGCAAAAAAATGAACAGTTCTAGCACTATGACTGCATTTAGTCATTTCCACTATTTTCAGATCAACTTTTTCCTCCAAGAAAGAAGCGGGAAGGTGCACAGGAACAGTAGCACTGTCCCTTATAATTCTACAAGCTGTAATTGATATACACTGAGCTAGATCCTTAGGTGGCATAAATGGACATTCTCCATTGAAATCAGGCTACAACAGTTTATACCCGCAGAGGATCTGGCCCTCCCAGAATGATTACATGTCAGATTAAATGGAGCTCAGCTAGAGAAGAGCAGTGTGTTTTGTTTTGTTTTGTTGTTTTGTTTTTTTAAGAACTGGTCACATCTCACTTCTCAGTTCACATACCTACACATTCTCTAACAATCTTTCACTCACAGAAAAGGCTGTTTGAGTTTATTTGAATAGTCCTGTTTCTTTGTTGTAGGCTCAAGACCCCCAAGCTTTCCAGGTGCTTGATAACACTTCATGTACAAGATTCTGATGAGGATGGAAAACAACCCAATCTCTGTCTTTTCAGCCTTGAGTTTGATAACATAACTAGCCAAAGCTGCCACTGAACTCCACGGACAAAGAAGGGTGAGGTGATATCTATTACTGAACCAATGACGAGAGAGACTGAACTCCAGGGAAAGTTTTGCATAGGAACTAAGTGTGGGAGGGTTTAGTATCATGGGCTTTTGTGATTTTGGAAAATGCACAATTTGTGGCACCTAGTATTCAGCATTCCCTTGAGCTGGCTGGAAACTAATTTGCAGAAAGCACGAGTTTCCTATGGAAACTAGGACAGAGTTTAGTTAATCTTTTAATGGGTTGAACAAAAGGTCTAAATATCAGATACCAGGCAGGAGCTCATTTGAGGACCACTGCTAGCACACATAATGCCTTTTGCTAAGCAAGTTAAAGAAGTGAAGAAAACGTAAGGTATATATGAAGCCAAGCACCATTCTGGACTATTCTTTTTACATGAAGGCAAGCTACTCTCTTAGTTGTTACCATCACTCCTGTGGCAGGTTTACTGTCATATGAAATGTAACCATTCACAACATAGTACTGTGTGTTTCCTGAAAGCCCTAATTTTGAAATGGGCCAGTAGAGAGCTCGAAGAAAACTCCAACGTTGCTTATACTGCATATCAATATTTCTAACCTCAGGATATCCACGATGCTCAGGAAGGGATAACCTTTCAGAATTGTCCTCCAACTATCCTGGAGGAAAATAGTGGAGCAACAGCAGGGGAGTGCCAAACATCAATTATGTGGTTCATCTTGAACAGAAGCCCTGAGGTAAGCTATGGTGATGGGTGTAGAGCTTGTTGGAAATCCCTGCCTTGGTGTCAAAAATTAAAAATGACACCAAATATTAATTTTAGACACTTTTGACCAGCTTTAGTTGCATGTGAGATGGCTGCCACCCCCGAATCAAGTGGGCTGGTGTGAAATGGGGGTGATGATGTGTCAGAGGTACCCGTAATTTATCCTAGGGGCACTAGCTAGGTGGAATGTCACAGTACAGGAGCTGTGCACTATTGCTCTAAAGATTCCTGAGGCTTTGAGATTGTTCTTAATAAATTTCCTCAAGTCCAAGAACAGCATGTGATACTTATTCCACAAGAAATTGTACACCAGCTAATATGCAATATATTCCTAACAGGAAAAGGTCTTATCCTTGGAATTCTTGTCAGAAGCATGTGAAACTAGTAATCATATTTGTTTTAAGCCCCAGTGGAGCCATGTAGTGTGTGGAGGGGAATAGAGATACCATTAAGCTACCAGAGATGATGACACACATGGACCTGGAACATGTGCGCGGGCAGTTCTCTCAATGCCAGCCTTTGACATTTTTGTCTTATTACACTGTATATAATAAACATGGGGCTGGGACACCAGTCTGTAGCACCATCCATTGAGAGATGATGCTCAAATCAGCGGTGCAGAGAATGGGACAGCTCAGAGGACTCAGTGCATGCCATTCAAGTGTATCTTGGTGGGAAGCTAAGGACACCCAGGTGCTCCAGAATAACTGGATGTGCAGTAGTGCTGGAGACACGTTCCAGTTACAGGGGTGAGGTGATTTTAGCACAATACATAGCATGGTTTGTGATTGGGTCATAGTATACAGAGGTGATGGGAGGAAGCTAAGGTCCGAATGGATGTTGATGACTTTAGTGATTGAAGCAAATCTACCTTTGTTTTTTCTTTAACAGCTGCTATGATTGAGTTTTATGTATTTATTTATTTCTGTTGTCTTATTTCTTGTCTGCATTATTCTGATGCTGCTGAACCCTTGTTCTCTTTATACTCATGATGTACCAATTTACATTCTAATTGACATGTTTATTTCCATTGGGTGTCTGGTATTCACGCCTGTTTTCTGCTCATTTGCATTGCTTGTCCTTGGATTTCTCATGCATTGCACCTTTTAGTAGATTTCTGATGCTGTGGTTATTATGGGGCTTTTAAATAAATAAGTTCCACAGTCCACAACAGATATCAATGTCAGGATATTTTCCCATGATATTCAGCCTAAATGTTCCTTTGCGCTCTTTTACCTCTTTCTTTCTACTTATGTCTTTTGGAGAGTAGGAAAAAAGTTCTTCCCCTTGCTTAGTGTTTACACCCTTCAAATTCTTGCAGAAGGTTATTGTATCCCCCTTAGTTGTCATTTGGCTGAGCTATTTAGTTCTTGTAATATTTTCTCATAAGTCAGCCTCTCCAGTTCTTTAATCATTTTTATTGCTCGTCTCTCAGTTCTCTCTGAACTGTGTGCGGTATTCTAGGTGCAGCCTAACTTGCAGTAGAAGAGGGACTTTCACGTCCCTGATCCTTTATATCATGCAGGTTGATTGCACTGGCTGTTTTTGTCATGGTATCACATTGTAACTTCATATCTAGTTTTCTGAAATTTTATCAGCCCCAAGCTATATTTTGGCATTACGTCTTTCCAAATGTTTCCCTCCCATTGCATATTTGTGTTCAGAATTATTTTTCCCCTGAAGTATTAGTTTGCACATTTCAGGTTGAATCTCATACCTCTGTCCCCTTTGTATTGTTTCTCAGGTCTCACTAATACTTGCAACACCTCCTGATTTAGTATAATCTGTGAATTTTATTTAAAGTGCTGTTTACCCCTTTTTTCAATTCAGTCTTAAAAAATAAAGATATTAAGCTGAATCTTGTCAAGAAGTAAATGTAATTTAATGCTAATGTATAAGAGTAAACCTCAGGAAAATGACTAAATAGAGGGAATGTCTTTTAGCTGGGAAAAGTGAAGTAAGATTTTTGCCAGGAAAGAGATTTGGGAATTTCTGCAGAAAGGTTAGAAAAGCCTTCTACAGCTACAGGAACAGCTGCCAAGAAAACTAACAGGATTCTGAGATAAATTACAGGAGATACAGACATTATAAATCAGAGGTGGTATAACAGTGACATACCATGTCTTCTGCTTTGTTTCACAGCTATGTGAGTAGAAGTAATAAGCAGCATCAGTGTGAAATGTCTAGTTTTAGATTCTCCATAGTTTCACTGGAGGCATTTGTTTCTTGAATACTGCTGTAGGTTACAGAATGGCACAAAGTATGATGCAGCATTACTTGTCAGTTCAGAAAATAATGTGCATATCTGCAATGGTACTATTGCTAAGTGATGTTGGTTAGATACCCTCTTTAGTATAGTAGCTAGTATGCATCTCAACCTCAACATGGCAAAAGAAGAGCTTCTCATTCTCTCCTTTTGCTCCTGATCATTCCACTGTTGTCCCTGTCACCCGAACATACAAGCTTGATGTTCTAGTAGACCCCTCTATCTCCTCAACCCTACATCTCCAAGCTGCGACAAAACCATTTCAGCTTCATTTTTAGATTTGTTCTTTAAGAAAATTCTATCATAACATGGTCTCATTATTGTACCACCAGTGTCAATAGCAGTATAAATACTGACTTCAGCAGGATTAGAATCAGAGTAATGTTCCCGTAATATCATGACAGAGCAAATCCAAAGGCAAGTTGTGCTGGTGAAAATTGGAGCTGTGCTTACGCTATCAGGTACCCTAGTATCCCACACAAAGTCCCACTGACACTAAAATCTGTCACCTTTTTTTTTTATATATATATCATTGATAGACATTTTGGACCAGATCCTCAGCTGGTGTAAATTGCCACAACAATATTGGCTTCAATGAAGTATCTGGCCTACTACCTCCAAGAAAGAGTTACATTGTAGAATGGCCAGACAATGTTGGCCAACAAGCATTGCATGACTCTATGATGTAATCCCTGGCATTCACATCTGTATGTAGTTTACATCCAAGATTAGCAATATCTGAGACACACGCATCCACTGGTTCAAAAACAGGCTGAGCAGGCAAAATACCTCTAAATACAGAAACTTTCAATGACCACTATGTGATTCTGATTTCTTTTAAGTCCAGAGCTACCACAAAGTTCATGAAATCAGTCAAGTCAATTTTAAAAGAAATTTTCTTGGGTGGCTGGTGGGGGGAGAAAAAACAACACTACCATAGTTCCCTCCACATACTCTGTAGCACTGAAACAAATACTTTTTTTTATAAAATGAAAGCCATTCTAAAGAATTCCCTTGAGGAGATAACAGCCACACAAGGTAGCTATTACTTGTACTCACAATTGCATCAATCTTTGATCTTTATTGTTTTAGTATTATTCCTATTCTCGTGCTATAAAAATGTTCCTTGTGGAGTTTCCTTAAATAATAAATGTGTCTACCCTAAAACTGTTTGGAAAGGAAGACAGTTGCAGATCACTGCTGTAAATAAAAGCTAAGGAGCCCCTTTATTTAATTTAATACAGAGATGGCTGTGAGATTGCTATCTTGACAGAGTACGAAAAACAAGTTTTCCCATTTTTTTCTAGAGCAATGCTTATCACGCAAAAGGTATTTTTATGCCATTTCGTGCTCCTATTAATTTTTTATCATGAAAATTAGGCACTGCATTAGAATTTTAATCCATAAATATATAACGTGACATATCAAAGCATTCTGTACTTTTCAGACTTTTCATTCAACTGTATTTTATGTGTTGGTATATTAGCCATTATACTACCTTCAGCTTACTGGGCGCTATAAATTGGGATAAATTAGAAAGCACAGGGTTCCTCCTCCAATTTGAATATATAAAGCTCTGGATACAAATATTCACAAGGTTTACAAATACTAGAAATATTACTACAGCAGAAATAGTGATTCATATTGATGACTACTCTGAGTACAGTAGACACAAAACAGTTTAAATTGTACTGGTGCTTTCTTGAGAAGATGCTAAATTCAGAACAAGACTTTGTTTTATATTCATAGCACTGACTAGTAAGAAGAAAAAACAGTCAAATTGATACTAGAAACATAAAACACATAGTGAATATTTCCTTAAATGTGTTGCTAATATCAGTTTACTATAGATTATTTAAAGAGAGAGGATTTTTGAAAGTATTTTGCAATTCACAAATTATTCTGCTAGTTTAAATTCTCTAATTCACTCAAATTGGGCAATTAAACTAGACTGGTGATTTGTTTCCAGTCCATTTCACATTCTTATTCCCATGTACAATACTCTGTCTCTAGTATTGCATCGGAATGTTTGAATCCAGAAAAAAATACAGATCTTTGAATTTAAAAAGAAATTATGGAAGCATTTAAATCCATATGTGGTTTAGTGCACCCATTTGTGTTATTTAACATTTGTATAGCAGTAGTGCTTAAAGGCCAACTAGGTTGGTGCCCTGTATTGCGAGGTGCTATACAAATACATGATAAATTACAGCCCCTCCTCCAAGGAGTTTACAGTCTAACAGACCAGGGCCATAACAGGAGGATGAGACAAATAAACAAGGAAAGGGAGAGGGGTGGAAGAGATGGGATAACAGAAAAAATGGGATGTGTGTAACTGTAGTTGGTGGGGAGCAATAATCCCAGCTTGCCTCCTGCCAGGCCATTGTCACTTGCTGTTTTCTGAATGCAATACAACAGAGGTGAGTTTGGAGGAGTTTTGAAAGAGGATAAATTGGTGGCTTTATAGATTTTGACTGGGAGATTTTTCCCATTCATAAGGGGTGACGTGACTCCATCTTCTCCATCACCACCTCTTCCTCCTTTCCATTCCCAGTTGAAGTGGCTGGGCAGAGAGGGGAGAACCCACAGGGCATCTTTCATAAATTCTACCCTCCTAGTGCTCCTTTCAGAATGGTACAGATTAATATGCTCACTTTATTGAGAGCATGCAGTCAGTGGAAATTGCTGCATGAGATCCTATGAAGCAACCAGCAGGCTCTGGAACAATATTTTAAGAAAGACTTATAGAGGTGAGAAGGGGGAGAGGGAACCTTTGCCTACCCATTCCCTTTCTTCACATCACCTGTTCATGGGATCATCTTCCACTCACATGACTCCTATTCTTCATCTTCCTAGAGGAGTGCTGAAATGGAACTGTCAGGGAGACCATATTTAAAACTGCAATTGCTTTAAAATTCTTCCATGACTTTTTTCAGAGTAACAGCTGTGTTAGTCTGTATTTGCAAAAAGAAAAGGAGTACTTGTGGCATCTTAGAGACTAACCAATTTATTTGAGCATAAGCTTTTGTGAGCTTCAGCTCACTTCATCGGATGCATACTGTGGAAAATACAGAAGATGTTTTTATACACACAGACCATGAAAAAAATGGGTGATTATCACTACAAAAGGTTTTGATAAGCTATTACCAACAGGAGAGTGGGTTTGTTGGGGGGGATGTGGGAGGGGGGAAGAAAACCTGGATTTGTGCTGGAAATGGCCCACCTTGATTATCATACACATTGTAAGGAGAGTGATCACTTTACATAAGCTGTTACCAGCATGAGAGTGGGGTGGGGGGAGAGAAAACCTTTTGTAGTGATGATCACCCATTTTTTCATGGTTTGGGTGTATAAAAACATCTTCTGTATTTTCCACAGTATGCATCCGATGAAGTGAGCTGTAGCTCATGAAAGCTTATGCTCAAATACATTGGTTAGTCTCTAAGGTGCCACAAGTACTCCTTTTCTTTTTCCATGACTTTAATTCACCTGGGAAAGTATCGGTTTCCAATGTTATGTTACCATGAGGTAAAACTGAACATATTGTCCTGTATGTTCCCCCAACTTCATCCCCATCCGTCCATTTTCCATATATAGGCAAGGGGTTGTCTCAGGACCACAATGCCTGCATTTAGCATGATGCTGTTGCTACAGTAGGGAATTATTCATTCTAAGAATTAAAGTAGTGTCTGTCTGCATCCACAGAGAAAATTTCAGGCTTGATAAGGCTGTAGATTAAACCAGTGTAAGATTCTAAATGCTTTAATAAAAAGAAGTGCAAACTCCAGAGGGCTGCCATAGGGTTGAAAGGCAACATTGTAATAGTCTGCCTACATTATTTAAAATATAGGTGGGGCATATCCTTTGTCTCTTCCCAGAACTTACTCACACTCTCACTGCACTAAAGTGAATAGATCCCTTTCCTCAAGCTAGAGTCTGTTATTAGTTTTTGCTCATAAGTCTCTGTTTTAGCAGTTCACTTTGATCTGTGTAGCTCAGACTCATTATCCAGTCATTAAAGTAAATAAACCTGAATTCCTCCCATATTCAGAGCACACAACTGCAGGATGTTGCTGTAATATTTAGCATAAGTGTACTGAATTATTGCTGTAATATTTCAGTAATGTGCTACCGAGCTGTCAAGGTCAGGACAACCTGCATAAGTGAGACGTAAAAAGAGAAACACATTAGATCTGAAAATTTGGACTGTAAGTGCTGTAAAGAATCATTTTATTAAAGGAACAAAACAGCATTAAAATGTAGAGATGTGAGATCCTGGAAAAACTTAACTGGGATGCAGGAAGAAAATATAATGCTTCTTCCAGCTTTGCACTATTGGTTTTAAGAATGTTGCTATAAAGCATATATGATAAAACTATGAAACTGGACACTCTTGGTTGACAGATTTTGGATAGAGTATGACAGAATATTTTAAATATAGTTCAGTATGTTTAGCCCATATTTTTTAGTCACTGGCCTCATATTTTTTCAGAGTATAAATGAAGGGCTGAATTTTGCGCCTACAGTTAAGGAGCTTAGATTTGTGGGTACAATCAAGAACTTAGACATCTCAGCAACCTAAATAGCTGGTACAAAATTGAACCTGTAATTATTTGGGTCTGCAAAAATGGGAGTCCAGTTAAAGCCAGGAAAATCTGGCCCTTTTAAATGCATTGCATGGTATATAAATCATAAAAATGTCCCAACCATTTATCCCTCCATAACCTTCAAATTGTTCGCTTGTCTGAAACTATGAGTAAAAATACTCAAATATGTTAACACTAAATACCAGTTAAAGTGTATACAACAGTTAGTTACATCCGATAGCAAAATCGTTTTGGAACCAGGACTGTCATCTGGTCTCTTTTGTTAATTTGCTGCACTCTTCTCTTGTTTGTTGTCTATACTTTGCTGCACAAAGTGTCAGAAAATCCTCATTGTTAATATATTCCCTAAGAAGTCTGTGCAATTGTTTATGTTTAGGTGTTTGTTTTAGAACTGGATCAACCTTCCCTTGTGAGTAAACCTCTTTGAAAGGTTGCAGGCTTAATACCGATTATTTAGGAGGTTTGCTTTTCCATGTCCACAACCTTCCCGTGGAACAGGAATGGACAGTAGTGCTAAGCAGACATGGAGAATAAAGCCTCAAACATTATGAGAAGCTGTAATATGGGACAGATTTTATCTATCTTTGAGAGACACCTGAGAGGTCTGTTCTTTTACACTTCGGCAACACTTGTATAGCTTGTCATACTAATAAAGTACTACTGAATTCAATTGACATCATGAATCTTGAAAGGGAGAGTGAGAATAAAAGCTTCAGTGCTTACATAGCTTCACACCTAGTAGATGGGAAATGCAGCAGTTTCAGGCAGGAGGAATCAACACAATTGGCAGAAAAAAAGATAGACAATCTTCATATTGAGAACAAGTTCATTATGTTACTCTGAACACATGGTTTTTGGTGTATTAGGGCAAGCCTATTGTATCAGAGACAAGAGGAGACAAAGCAAACATTCAGTCTTTTTTCCCCCTAAAGCATTAGAGAGAAAGCAGGAGAAATTTTGTCTATATCTGTACAGTAAAGCAAAATAAGTAGCACAAGATAAATTGGTTTGATTAAGAACCAGATTTTCAAACAGGACCTGAACTTCTCCCATACATATGAGAACACCAGACAGCTAATTGCACTACAAAACCTATGTTTGGATGGGAAACCCAGCTTAATATGTAGGTAAATTCAAACTGCAAGTACTGGGGTGAATGAGAAATTAGCCTGCTTTTGCAAAAATGAGTTTGAGGGCACAATTCAAGCCCAGTTGTGAAATAATATAGGGTAATAATTTAATATTTCTTATTCTAACTTTTTCCATAGCTTGGATTTTTATTTTTTTCTCTTTTCTCTCTGATTCACAGTATATGCTTTTTTTTCAGTCTCCAGAGATTTGAAAAGCTGGAACTGCTTTGATAAAAATAGCAAGCTGCTTCTTCAGATGGGTTTTCTTTTTTTCATTTAATACATTTTACAAGATACTAATACAATAGATTAATGCAAAAGCAAAAGTTGTAATCTTTTCTATTCAGGTAGATTCACTTATGAATTGAAATAAAGAACAATGTCCAATCCAGCTAATGTTTGAGTGGAAATTAATAATTATTATACTGAAAAACCCATAACAACTGTATTACATTTATTTGCAGGTAGCCAGTAAAAATGTCAACATTACACATTTTATTCAAATGATACATTTCAACATACCTAAACTTTAAAATATTCAAGATTATGTTCAAGTGAAACACTAAGTGCTTGATTTTCTACTAGCTTGTGTTGAATACAACAGAAGGTAAGATTGGGGGAATTACCCGGGCACAGAAATTCTCATTTGAGAAACTGAACAGAATTTTGCAATAAGACTCATGGTTAACATTAATTTCCCTGGTCAGGGCTCTCCCTTCTGTACAGAAGTCTTGCAAACCTTGGTTTGGTCTGAAAACTATGTGGGTTGGGTCACAAGCAGACATGCCAAACCCATGGGGAAAAAATGCAGAAATTGGGCTTGTTTTGGCTTAATTGGATTGTGAGTTGCTTGTTGGCTAGTTTTTGGCTTGTAGCTTCTTTTTTTGATTGGCTCCTGGCAAGCAGGGGCAAGGGAGGAGTGGAAGCAGGGGCAAGGGGGGGGAAAGAGTCAGGGGTGCACAGCAGGCCCACCACAGTCCCAGACTGCATGCTAGGGGATCTAGTCACATAGAGTGTTGGGGTTCTTAGGGATTGGCTTGTTTTGGCCTTGTTTTGAAATGGGATTAGCTTGATTTTTGGCTTATTGTGAAAGTCGGGGTGCTTATTTACCATGTGAAAGTTGGTAACTGTGGTCACAAGTAGATTTTAATGATATAGACAAAAGAACAAGGCCCACAGAAAGCAGTAATGCATAGTTGTGCAGGAGCATCCCAGGAATGGAAATGTGATGCTGACAATCACAATTTATTCTCTACTACCTCCTGAGGGATGTAATATACTCCAGGCCAATACCAGTAATAAATTACTACTAACATGCTCTCTCTCCCACAAACTCTGGTGGCCAGGTAGTAGGAGAGGTGGAGTCAAGATAATAAATTAAAAAAAAATCCGTAAAAGGACCAAAAAAATGCCACCAATTGAGTAAAAGAGGTGGTTAGAGTCAAAAAGGCATCCTTTAAAAATTGAAAGTAAAATCTTACTGAGGAAAATGGAAACAAACTCCAGCAAGTCAAGCGTAAAAATATAATTAAGCAGGACAGGAAAGTATTTGTAGAGCAATTAGTACTAGACACAAAATCTAACATCAAAAAAACGTTTAAGTACATCAGAAGCAGAAAGACAAATCTGAGTAACTGTCACAGAGTGAGGTGTTGATACAGGAGGTATTGGAATAAATTAATAAGTCACCAGGACCAGATGGTATTCTCCTAAGAGTTCTGAAGGAACTCAAATATGAAATTGCAAAACTACTAACTGTAGTAAATAACCTATTTCTTAAATCAGCCTCTGTACCAGATTCTCGATTTTTTTTAAAAAAGCTCCAGAGGAAATCCTGACAATTACAGCCTACTAAGCCTAACTGCATTACTAGGAAAATTGGTTGAGACTATAGTAAAGAACAGAATCATCAGACACATAGATGAATATGATTTGTTGGGGAAGAGTCAACTTGGCTTCTGTAGAGGGAAATCAGGCCTCACCAATCCATTAGAATTCCTTGAGGGGATCAACAAACACGTGGACAAGGGTGATCCAGTGGATATAGTGTACTTCTACTTTCAGGAAAGCCTTTTGACAAAGTCCCTCACCAAAGGCTCTTAAGCAAAGTAAGCAGTCATGGATAAGAGAGAAGGTCCTCTCATGGATCAGTAACTGGTTAAAAAGACAAGAAAAAAATGTAGGAAGAAATGGTCAGTTTTCACAATGGAGAGAGGTAAACAGTGGGCTCCTCCAAGGATATGTATTGGGAACAGTGCTGTTCAGCATATTTTAAAATGATCAGGGAAAAAAAAGGGTAAACAGTGATGTTGTAATGTTTGCATATGATAAAAAATTACTCAAGATAGTTAAGTCCAGTGCAGACTGCAAAAAGTTATAACAGGATCTTACAAAACTGGATGAGTGGTAAAGGAAGTGGCAGATGAAATTCAGTGTGGATAAATGCAAAGTAATGCACATTAATACACCTAACCCCAACTATCCATTAAAATTATGGGGTCTAAATTAGCTGTTATTTCAAGATCACTTTCTTGAGTGGTGATTGTTCTCTGAAAAGATCTGCTGCTCAATGAACATCGATAGTCAAAAAAGCTACCAGAATGTTAGGAACCATTCCATTAGAAAAGGAATAGAAAATAAGATAAATATCATATTGCTACTATATAAATCAATGGTTCACCTACATCTTGAATACTGTGTGCAATTCTGGTTCCCCCATCTGAAAAATGAAATATTAGAATTAGAAAATGTCCAGAGAAGGGCAACAAAAATTATTAGGGGTTTGGTAAAGCTTCCATATGAGGAGAGATTAAAAAGACTGGGACTGTTCATTTTTATAAAGGAGGTAATAAGTGGGGATATTGTAAAAGTCTCTAAAAATCATGAAAAGTGTGCACAAAGTGAATAAAGAAGTGTTATTTACCCTTTTTCATAACCCAAGATCCAGGGGTCACCCAATGAAATGAATAGGTATCAGGTTTAAAACAAATAAAAGGAAGTACTTCTTCACATAATGCACAAGCAACCTGTGGAATTAGTTGCCAGAGGCTGTTGTGAAGGGCAAAAGCATAACTGGGTTAAAAATTAGATAAATTCATGGAGGATAGCTCCATCAACGGCTGTTAGCTAAGGTGGTCAGGGATACAGCCACATTCTCTGGGTGTCCCTAAACCTCTGATGGCCAGAAGCTGGGACTGACTCCGTGATCCATCCCCAGTTATTAAGTGCCCTGTTCTCTTCATTCCCTCTGAAGTATCTGGCACCAGACACTGTTGGAAGACACGGTACTGGGCTCATAGGTGCTGACTTTCTAATATGGCAGGAGGTCCTTCCCCCGGCTCTACCCCAGGCCCCGCCCACACTCCACCCCTTCCCCAATGCCCTACCCCAACCTGCCTCTTCCTGCCCCCGCCCCACCACGGCCCCGCCTCTTCCCAACTCCACTCCACCCCCTGAGAACGCCCCACCCTCTCTTCTTTCCCTTTCCCCCAGCGCCTCCTGCACACCAGGGAATAGCTGATTCATGGAGGGTGGGAGGCGCTGGGAGGGAGGGGAGAGGTGCTGATAGGGGGGCTGCCAGTGGGTACTCAGCACCCACAATTTTTTTTCCGTTGGTTCCTATGACTGGGCTAGATGGAAGATTGATCTGAAACAGTATGGCCATTCTTTTGTTCTTATGTTTGAGTCGCTCCCCACCCACCTTCTCCAGGGCGGGAATAAAAAAGTGCATAACCCATTTTTACTCCTGCGTGCTTGGACCCAGAATTCAGGCAGCACCTGTGGGAATTTAAGGGGGGGGGAGGTAGACTGAACTCTTTTGCATGTGCATGCAATCCTAGTCACAATGCAAAAACATGATGTGTTATCTTGCCTTCTACTGCTTAGCCCCCTTCACCAAAGTTTACCCACTTGTTGTGTGTCATCAGATGCTAAGAATGTAAGCTCTTTGGGATTGTTTACAGCACCTAGCACAATCGGGAGCTCCAAACCCTGACTGGGATTGCTAGACACTGCCACAATACAAATAATAAATAATGATTTAAATTAGGGCTGTCAAGCCATTTAAAAAATTAATCGTGATTAATCGTGCGATTAAAAAAAATTGATTGCGATTAATTGCACTGTTAAACAATAATAGAATACCATTTATTTAAATATTTTGGATGTTTTCTACATTTTCAAATATATTGATTTCAATTACAACACAAAATACAAAGTGCTCACTTTCTATTTTTTTCGAATACAAATATTTGCACTGTAAAAAACAAAAGAAATAGTATATTTCAATTCACCTAATACAAGTACTGTAGTACAATCTCTTTATCATGAAAGTTGAACTTAAAAATGTTGAATTCTACACACACAAAATAACTGCATTCAAAATCGCTCAGACAAACAAGTTTGTTTACATTTGCAGGAGATAATGCTGCCCACTTCTTGTTTACAATGTCACCTGAAAGGGAGAACAAGTGTTTGAATGGTTCTATTGTAACAGACGTCATAAGATATTTACGTGTCAGATGCACTAAAGATTCATATGTCCCTTCATGTTTCAACCACCGTTCCAGAGGACATGCGTCCATGCTGAAGATGGGTTCTGCTTGATAACAATCCAAAAGAGAGCAGACCGATGCGTGTTCATTTTCATCATCTGAGTCAGATGCCACCAGCAGAAGGTTGATTTTTCTTTTTTGGTGGTTTGGGTTCTGTAGTTTCCTCATCGGAGTGTTGCTCTTTTAAGATTTCTGAAAGCATGCTCCACACCTCGTCCCTCTCAGATTTTGGACGGCACTTCAGATTCTTAAACCTTGGGTGGAGTGCTGAAGCTATTTTTAGAAATTTCACATTGGTACCTTCTTCGCGTTTTGTCAAATCTTCAGTGACAGTGTTCAAAAATCACACAACATATGCTGGGTCATCATCCGAGACTGCTATAACATGAAATGTATGGCAGAATATGGGTAAAATAGAGCACGAGACATACAATTCTCTCCCAAGGAGTTCAGTCACAAATTTAATTAATACATTTATTTTTTTAACGAACATCATCAGCATAGAATCATGTTCTCCAGAATGGTGGCTGAAGCATGAAGGGGCATACGAATGTTTAGCATATCTAACAAACAAATACCTTGCAACGCCAGCAACAAAAGTGCCATGAGAATGCCTGTTTTCACTTTCTGGTGACGTAAATAAGAAGCAGGCAGCAGTATCTCCCTTAAATGTAAACAATCTTGTTTGTCTTAGCGATTAGCTGAACAAGAAGTAGGACTGAGTGGACTTGTAGCTCTAAGGTTTTACATTGTTTTGTTTTTGAGTGCAGTTATGTGACAAAAAAATCTACATTTGTAAGTTAAATTTTCATGGTAAAGATTGTACTACAGTATTTGTATGAGGTGAATTGAAAAATACTATTTCTTTTGTTTATAATTTTTACAGTGCAAGTAATTGTTATAAAAATAATGATATAAGGTGAGCACTGTACATTTTGTATTCTGTCTCATTATGGAAATCAATACATTTGAAAATGTAGAAAAACATCCAAAAATATTTAATAAATTTCAATTGGTATTCTATTAACAGAGAGATTAATTCCAATTAATTTTTCTAATTGCAGTTAATTTTTTTGAGTTAATCGCATGAGTTAACTATGGTTAATTGACAGCCCTAATTTAAATTGATAACAGAATGGATAATCAGCGTGATTTCAGCATCAATTTGCTTGATTTTGGGGATTATTGCCATAAACAGCTGATCATATGTGCTAAATTTTGAAAGCATAATAAGTACTTCACAACTGTGAAATAATTTATCAACAAATTGTCTTATAAGTTTCAAAATCCAGTGACCATTAGATTAAATAACAAAAATGTAACAAAATGTTTTAAAGAATGTTCTCTCTCCCTTTTTTTTACAAGAGGAGAATATCAATAGCCACTGATTTGATATCAAAGCAACATGAGAAATATAAGTAGATTTGTATAAATAGATCTGGGAAGAAGGATAAAGGAGTTTGAGGCGCAAGTGGTGTTCTCGTCCATCCTCCCCGTGGAAGGAAAAGGCCTGGGTAGGGACCGTCGAATCTTGGAAGTCAACGAATGGCTACGCAGGTGGTGTCAGAGAGAAGGCTTTGGATTCTTTGACCATGGGATGGTCTTCCATGAAGGAGGAGTGCTGGGCAGAGACGGGCTCCACCTTACGAAGAGAGGGAAGAGCATCTTTGCGAGCAGGCTGGCTAACCTAGTGAGGAGGGCTTTAAACTAAGTTCACCGGGGGAAGGAGACCAAAGCCCTGAGGTAAGTGGGAAAGCGGAATACTGGGAGGAAGCACAGGCAGGAATGTCTGTGAGGGGAGGGCTCCTGCCTCATACTGAGAATGAGGGGCGATCAGCAGGTTATCTCAAGTGCTTATATACGAATGCACAAAGCCTTGGAAACAAGCAGGGAGAACTGGAGGTCCTGGTGATGTCAAGGAATTATGACGTGATTGGAATAACAGAGACTTGGTGGGATAACTCACATGACTGGAGTACTGTCATGGATGGTTATAAACTGTTCAGGAAGGACAGGCAGGGCAGAAAAGGTGGGGGAGTAGCACTGTATGTAAGGGAGCAGTATGACTGCTCAGAGCTCCGGTACGAAACTGCAGAAAAACCTGAGTGTCTCTGGATTAAGTTTAGAAGTGTGAGCAACAAGAGTGATGTAGTGGTGGGAGTCTGCTATAGACCACCAGACCAGGGGGATGAGGTGGATGAGGCTTTCTTCCGGCAGCTCGCAGAAGTTACTAGATCGCACACCCTGGTTCTCATGGGTGACTTTAATTTTCCTGATATCTGCTGGGAGAGCAATACAGCGATGCATAGACAATCCAGGAAGTTTTTGGAAAGCATAGGGGATAATTTCCTGGTGCAAGTGCTAGAGGAGCCAACTAGGGGGGGAGCTTTTCTTGACCTGCTGCTCACAAACCGGGAAGAATTAGTAGGGGAAGCAAAAGTGGATGGGAATCTGGGAGGCAGTGACCATGAATTGGTCGAGTTCAGGATCCTGACACAGGGAAGAAAGGTAAGCAGCAGGATACGGACCCTGGACTTCAGGAAAGCAGACTTCGACTCCCTCAGGGAACGGATGGGTAGGATCCCCTGGGGGACTAACATGAAGGGGAAAGGAGTCCAGGAGAGCTGGCTGTATTTCAAGGAATCCCTGTTAAGGTTCAGGGACAAACCATCCCGATGTGTCGAAAGAATAGGAAATATGGCAGGCGACCAGCTTGGCTTAACGGTGAAATCCTAGCGGATCTTAAACATAAAAAAGAAGCTTACAAGAAGTGGAAGGTTGGACATATGACCAGGGAAGAGTATAAAAATATTGCTCCGGCATGTAGGAATGAAATCAGGAGGGCCAAATCGCACCTGGAGCTGCAGCTAGCGAGAGATGTCAAGAGTAACAAGAAGGGTTTCTTCAGGTATGTTGGCAACAAGAAGAAAGCCAAGGAAAGTGTGGGCCCCTTACTGAATGAGGTAGGCAACCTAGTGACAGAGGATGTGGAAAAAGCTAATGTAGTCAATGCTTTTTTTGCCTCTGTCTTCACTAACAAGGTCAGCTCCCAGACTGCTGCGCTGGGCATCACAACATGGGAAATAGATGGCCAGCCCTCTGTGGAGAAAGAGGTGGTTAGGGACTATTTAGAAAAGCTGGACGTGCACAAGTCCATGGGGCCGGACGAGTTGCATCCGAGAGTGCTAAAGGAATTGGCGGCTGTGATTGCAGAGGCATTGGCCATTATCTTTGAAAACTCGTGGCGAACGGGGGAAGTCCCGGGTGACTAGAAAAAGGCTAATGTAGTGCCAATCTTTAAAAAAGGGAAGAAGGAGGATCCTGGGAACTACAGGCCAGTCAGCCTCACCTCAGTCCCCGGAAAAATCATGGAGCAGGTCCTCAAAGAATCTATCCTGAAGCACTTACATGAGAGGAAAGTGATCAGGAACAGTCAGCATGGATTCACCAAGGGAAGGTCATGCCTGACTAATCTAATCGCCTTCTATGATGAGATTACTGGTTCCGTGGATGAAGGGAAAGCAGTGGATGTATTGTTTCTTGACTTTAGCAAAGCTTTTGACACGGTCTCCCACAGTATTCTTGTCAGCAAGTTAAAGAAGTATGGGCTGGATGAATGCACTATAAGGTGGGTAGAAAGTTGGCTAGATTGTCGGGCTCAACGGTTAGTGATCAATGGCTCCATGTCTAGTTGGCAGCTGGTGTCAAGTGGAGTGCCCCAGGGATCGGTCCTGTGGCCGGTTTTGTTCAATATCTTCATAAATGATCTGGAGGATGGTGTGGATTGCACTCTCAGCAAATTTGCGGATGATACTAAACTGGGAGGAGTGGTAGATACGCTGGAGGGCAGGGATAGGATACAGAGGGACCTAGACAAATTGGAGGATTGAGGGCCAAAAGAAATCTGATGAGGTTCAATAAGGATAAGTGCAGGGTCCTGCACTTAGGACGGAAGAACCCAATGCACAGCTACAGATTAGGGACCAAATGGCTAGGCAGCAGTTCTGCGGAAAAGGACCTAGGGGTGACAGTGGACGAGAAGCTGGATATGAGTCAGCAGTGTGCCCTTGTTGCCAAGAAGGCCAATGGCATTTTGGGATGTATAAGTAGGGGCATAGCCAGCAGAGCGAGGGATGTGATCGTCCCCCTCTATTCGACATTGGTGAGGCCTCATCTGGAGTACTGTGTCCAGTTTTGGGCCCCAAACTACAAGAAGGATGTGGATAAATTGGAGAGAGTCCAGCGAAGGGCAACAAAAATGATTAGGGGTCTGGAACACATGAGTTATGAGGAGAGGCTGAGGGAACTGGTATTGTTTAGTCTGTAGAAGAGAAGAATGAGGGGGGATTTGATAGCTGCTTTCAACTACCTGAGAGGTGGTTCCAGAGAGGATGGTTCTAGACTATTCTCAGTGGTAGAAGAGGACAGGACAAGGAGTAATGGTCTCAAGTTGCAGTGGGGGAGGTTTAGGTTGGATATTAGGAAAAACTTTTTCACTAGGAGGGTGGTGAAACACTGGAATGCGTTACCTAGGGAGGTGGTAGAATCTCCTTCCTTAGAAGTTTTCAAGGTCAGGCTTGACAAAGCCCTGCCTAGGATGATTTAATTGGGGATTGGTCCTGCTTTGAGCAGGGGGTTGGACTAGATGACCTCCTGAGGTCCCTTCCAACCCTTATATTCTATGATTCTATGATTTTGGGGGGTCAATGACAAAACGGAAGCAAATTTTGCCAGCGTCTGAAACTGTTTTCCTATAGCGTTTAAACAAACCTAGTGGCCCATTTATATCATCCATAAATAATTGAACCAGATGGGATTTCTAAAGTCTGTTCAGTTCATTATTTTTCTAATATAGTATTTTTATTAATAATAAACTGGTGACACCCTTATGTAGGCAGTGCTTATACATAAGTTTTAAAGTATTAATGCATGATTAATGGATGTTTTTAATAAATGTTTAATAATTATTGGTTATTATAGCATCCAACAGGTTAAAGGGTTGCTTATTACCATGGCTTATACAATTTACAGCATCTTCTATGGATTTGCTTATCACTGTCTACAATACATGTATACAATACAGTATCATGTCTGTAACTTGCTTACAACATCAATTAATCATTATAAACACTTTATAAATGGAAACTTAATGTAAAGTGTGTCAGATTTAAATTTGTCAGTGCCTAATGCTAAACCTTTTTTCAAGGAACTTAAAAAGATAACTCAAAAAGCACATCTTGACCTCACTGTAGGGCTTAGGACATATAAATGAGCACCAAATGCTCTTGTTCTGCCTTCAGGAAAGCACTGCAGTGAACTAAAATGACTTGAAATAGGTCTTTCCTCCCAGAATCCAGACAGTTGTTACAGGCAACTGCTCTTCCACCTGTATACCTCTCTTCTGCTTATTTCTCTTCTTTGTATTGCTCAATCTCTGTTTGAAACTTTTGGAAGGGCTGAGAAGACAACAAAGGGTTGAAGTGCCAATGCAGTATACTGATGGAACCAGTTCTACATCTCCTTTATGGGAAACAAGAAGGACACCACTCCTATATTTCTCAGTGTCTAGCTGAATGCAGCACCTGAATAAAAAGAAACAATTGGCTAAGCTGAACACAGGAAAGATTAAGGTAATGCGAGTAGGAAAAGAAGTGCTTCAAAGAATTTGCTTCCTCTCTAACATCCCCCACTATTGAGGGCATCTGCTTTTAGATTAAATTGATCCATATGTAAGGGGACTTTTGCCCCCTTACTAACATTCAGCGGGGGTATTTTAGTTGCTAGCTCCCAGTACTAAAAGGGGGAAGGATCTATGGGGAATCAGGACCCTGAGACTGATAGACCCCAGGAACAATGGGGAGAGGCCAATGCTCCAGGTCAGCCTGAATGACAGGGCGAGCAGGCTAATCAGGGAGTCAGGAGACCAGGGAGGTCCCGTCCTCCGTGTGAGCTGGATTTGCCTGGGTCAGACAGCGTGGGGCTGAGCTAAGGAGAAGGCAGGAACCCAAGCTGAGCTGGGGAACAGAGCTGTGCCAGATCCAGAGGGACCAGAAAAGCAGCCCAGAGAGAGCAGGCCCTGTCCTGGGAGCAGAGCTGCAGCCCCAGAGCTAGAGGCCCAGCCCAGACAGAGCAGACTTGCCCTGGGAGCAGAGCTGCAGCAACCAGAGCCAGAGGGGCCAGAAAAGCAGCCCACGAAGCAGGTCAGTGCTGGGAGCAGAGTCACAGAAGCAGCCTGCGGAGCAGACCTGGCCTGGGAGCAGAGCTGCAGCAACCAGAGGCAGAGGGGCCAAAGAAGCAGCCCAGGGAGCTGGAGGCAGAGCAGCAGCAGCCGGGCAGAGACAGAGTGGTGGAGCTGGGGCTGGAGCAGTCCGGAGCTGGGTGCGGTGAGCAGCTGAGGAGAGAGAGGGGGGACCCTGGGCAGCGGGCCCAGCACAGGGAGATGTCTCCGCCAAGAGGCTCTGCAGGCCAGGCTTGGATCGTAACCCCGACAGGGCGGGGGCGAGACTGGGAAGAAGGGTCCTACCACTTAGACTCTGAGAGCGTGTGGCCACCACCGGAGCAAGTGTCCAACCAACTCACAGCATCCCTGCAGCACAGCCAGGGCCTGAGAAGAAGGCCTGGGACTTACAAGGAACAGACTGTGAACTGCCCTGACATTCCAGAGACACTGTTTGTGATGTTCCCTGGCACAGAGCGGGGTGATGTGTTTCCTTTAACCTTTCCCATTTCCCCTAATTCTTTTTAAAATTAATTGTTGATTAAATAACTTGCATTTGCTTTAACTTGTATGTAATGGTCAGTGGGTCAGAGAAGTGCCCAGTGCAGAGAGAGTACCCCGGACTGGGGACACCTTAGCCCTGTCCTAGGTGACCACAGCAGGGTTGGGGGTCAAGCCCCCCAGGAATCCTGGGCCCAGCCTTGTTGGGGTTACAAGGACTCTGCCGGACAGGAGAGTGGAAGGGGAGTCCTCAAGGGTAGGGAGGCCACTGGTAAAGGAAGTGGGAGCGAGGACTCAGATTCTTTCGCTAGCCCACTTAACTGGGGTAGTGCAGAAACCAGGAAAGTTCCCCACAATAGCGGGACTATTCCCCTGCTTACACATAGCCTAGGCCCTAGGGTCCTTTTTTGTGGGCTTCTCAATACAACTGGATACCCAAATATCCATGGCACCAATAAAAAACAACTTTAATTAATGTGAAGATTGCACTTCATCCTATCACATGCCAACCATTTGTGACCTGAGGTCTTCATTTATTGCAACTAACTATATCTAGAACTAAAGCCACACACCCTGAGAAAAGCTCCAGCTGGTATAAAATTCAACAACTAGCCTGCCTAGCAACACAGATCACTGTGTACACATAGAATCATAGAATATCAGGGTTGGAAGGGACCTCAGGAGGTCATCTAGTCCAACCCCCTTCTCAAAGCAGGGCTAATCCCCAATTTTTGCCCCATATCCCTAAATGACCCCCTCAAGGATTGAACTCACAACCCTGGGTTTAGCAGGCCAAAGCTCAAACCACTGAGCTATCCCTCCCCCCATCACTCCAGGGTTCTACCCTCTACAGCCGATTGTCCATAGATTACAGAACTCAATTCAAGGGGCCTATAGGATTGTCTCTAGATGTCTGAGAGTGATTACCCCTCCAAAACCAGGTACTTCTCCAGCAGCTGCATCCCACTGAAATGGTGAAACTGTTAAATATTGGGGGAGTCACTTGAGTCCAGGAGATACAACATTCACAGCTCCTGACCAGAGAATATGGAACTAGCTCTCACATCAGATAAGAATGACCACTGTAGCAACCTTCATGAAAAATGGATCCCTACTCAGCAATGTTGAATCATCACAGTATACCCTCTCAGGGACTCAGTAGTAGCCCAACACAGGGACTGATGGGCTGGAGAACCAAAACTCAGCTTTCCATGCTGCCCAGCGGAAGAATGACAGAAAGGACACAGAAGCAATTAAGAGAATGCCAAGCTAGGCATGCAACCTGCTATGTCAAAGGAGCCAAGGGCCTGAGGCCAAGATACACAGGTGAGCAAGTCTGGGTCCAACCATCTGT
Organism: Lepidochelys olivacea; assembly: GCF_965140295.1. Lineage (NCBI taxonomy): Eukaryota > Metazoa > Chordata > Testudines > Cheloniidae > Lepidochelys > Lepidochelys olivacea. Next base: position 79,099,260 of record NC_140412.1, read on the forward strand.
AACAGGGTGTGCTGGGTCAGGAGTTGAGACAGCAAGCTGTCACTCAAATCCCCACCAGTATACATTGGAACCTGTCTGAAAGAGGGTGCCAGTTAACTGAGCAGAGACAAAGCTGAGGGGTGATTGTGGGGGGGACCCCAGCAGCTGGGATTATATAAGCAGACAGGAAGGAAATGCTAGGAAGGAGAGTAGGGAGCCTGAATGAAGGCACGACTGACTGCTGCTAATACCATATCCTTCCCCAGAAGCATTGGCTACTGACTGTGTCCTGTCAAAGGGATAGAATAAAGCATGGTGGTGGTTAAGCACACATGGCATTGTGGTTATTTACTGGGACTGGAAAAGACTCTCAGGGGATCACCCCATGACACCATCAAATAGCCAAACAAAGCAACCATATATGATGAAGTGGAATACCAGGCATATGAGGTAATTACAGGACAGCAGTAGCTATGAAACCAAAGCCAACTGTGAAGAGCAGTAGACAGACGTACCTGGGCAGATGAAGCCAAGTCCAGGACAAGGAGGACATTGAGGAGCCTCAACCATCAGCCAGCCTGATGTGGAAGAGTCTGCAGAAATGAAATATCCTGACTCCAGCTGGACACCACAAAATAGAATAAAGGCAGGAACAGAGTGGAAGCAAGTCCCCTACCAACAGCAAATAACACAAATCTGAAGTGGGAGATTGGGTCGAAGACCATCACACTTCAGAGACTAAAAGGCCACAATAAGCTGGCAAGGAAGATCACGGCCCCATGGCGGGCTATGTACTAGTAACCTCTGGGTCCAGCAATTCAGCAAATATTGGCACAAAAGATATAACTACAACAAAATTTATTAAAAGGCAAGATTTAGCAAGTTGGAGGGAGCAACACAGGTTGTAGGAGGGAGGAGTTTGGAGGAGGCACCAAGAATTCAGTCAGCATGCATTTTGTTTGAATGCTAACTAAAGTTACACCATCTTTGTAAATAATTCTCTTAATAAAGACCCAGTTTAGTTTTAGAAACATTCTCTCTCATTTTGTTACCCAGCACATGGTACAGGTACCAACCATGAAACTAACCGTTGTCAGAACTAAATGCAAAATTCTTCTCTTCTTTTTAGCTTTCCCTCAATAATCTCTCCACACGGGCACATGTGGAATACGCCCACTCACTTAAACATAAACAGGCAAACAATACAAAAATTGTATTTCTTCTACAGTCAGGGAAGGGAGAGCTTCCTACTCTTAATTCTGTTTTTAATACCTGAGAGGTGCCCAGGTGACACTTTGGCAAGATAGGGGTCATATAGAGCTCAGACAGACCAAAAAAAAGCATATTCTGAATAAAGAGACACTAGGTACCATTAAAAATCTAACACTGGCCACTTTGTAATGTCAGCAGTACCATGGAATTTTCTGGTGGAATAGAGGGAGGTAGATTCCGTGGTTATTGCAAAGAGCAGACAAAAACAAACAACTCCAAACTCAGTAGGAAATTCAGAAATGGATCCAAATTTTGAGGCTTGAATCAATTTCTAGTAGAAAGGGAAATGGAAATTAGTGGTAGATAGAGGGTGCCATAAGGTGTGTGTGTGTGTGTGTGTGTGTGTGTGTTTGTTTGTTTATGTGAACCACGAAAACAAGCCTAAGTATTTTATGAAATAAAAATATCAACTTAAAAAAAAAAGACTCCCTTGGGTTTCTCTATCCTCCTCACATACACAATGCTTCAGCATAATATTTTTGTTCCTTGCTATTTATTAGTGGTAAGCACAATGCACGGTTACAGGGTGCTTTAGACTCCTTTTTGTCCCTCCCAAGTGTACCCTGCAGATGACAGGCCTTGCTTCCCTTCTCTGAAGGGTGGAATCATGTAGTTCAGCCACTCCTAGTCTTGATCTCTGGGTGGTAGTCCCCCGTTTACCAAGCATGTTAACCTGACAGGCCCAACTGGGTTTGGCATCTGCAAGCCCTTCCCCCGGGAGCCTGTGACAGAATAAGAGTGACAGAAACAGCTTCTTCAAAGCACAGCATTATTTATTTTTTCACTCAAAGGTACAAAACACACAGAGCAAATTAAATAAAACATAAAAGGTCTGTAAGCATAATTTTCCTGACCCACACCTTAAACTTTCCTTGCAAGCTTTAGTAAGATCCATTCAGCCTAGTTACCTCTATCTCTAGGCTGGGAGGAGCTGACTGCAGCATCTGTGTCTTTCTGTGGGTCCCACTCTTCGAGACTCACCTTCAGGCATTCCATTGACGACAAGCCCATTCACCACCCTAACTCTGGGTAGTGTTTTCTGACAAGACAGAACTCTGACCTGTGCTTCAACAAAGAGATAAGAAAGGGAATGTTATAGTTATACATATTATTTTCTCAGCATCCCCTTACCCTGGTAACTGATTATTGTGCATTGTGTGCATGGCCACATAAGTCACATGGAGTCTGAGTCTCTTCTCATTTACATCATTGTACATCAAGAGTAACTCCACTGATAGTTACACTGGTGTGAAGCTAGGGCAACTGGAGGGCAAATCAGACATATGATATTGTTTGTTGGCTGATTGAGTGTAACTTTAACGAAGAGAGAGAAGGTATGATGAAGTCCTCCATGATAAAGTCATAGAGGTGTTATTGTGGAAGAATTGAGGAATTCTGAGGATACTTAAAACCCTTCATTTCCAGACCACTTGATGTCTCAAGCCAACCTTGCCTGTATGCAAGAATAATTAGACTATTATAATATTAGAGATTAGAGTTAGAGTCAAAATTAATAGTACTTTGCAAGGCAGAATCCTTTAGTGGAATAGCAGCTTCTGTGCTATACCCCTTCCACCATCCCACATGAGTGACAGGGATGGGGAAAAGATATCTTAGCCAAGCCTCAGATGCCATAATGCCCCCTGTAGGCTGTCAGCAGACACTATTAGATACAGCAGCCTTTAAATGCCCTGTATTGCACTGGCAACTGGTCCAGCAGCTGCTGGCCCCAGGATCATATGTATACAAAAAGGTGGCTTAATGCCAGTACATTTTGCCTTCATTTGTGTGCATTCTTTCCTTAACTGCAGGTGACTGCCCATTTATATGACACGAGGTAAATCTATACCCATTATTCATAAAAAAAAAATACAGCAGTAACAAAGATAGTGCTAATGTCTGGCAGCTTTGAGTTGCCAACCAGCTGTGCAGTTTCTGGTTCATTGTGTAAGCTACAGACATAAATATACTCTTGATGAAGGAAACGATGGGTCCACCAAAAGGCCTACGAAAAAGCTTTATGATTTGGAATTTGGCTCTCACTATTATTTTATAACATCAGGTTATTTTTGAAGAGCTTTCAGAGCACTTCTAGCCTAGAAAAATCAATGTGTGTGATAGAAATTAATACATTTTACAAAAATAAACAAACAATTTAACACTGAGGACTTAAACGTTCAAATAACATCATTTTTCATCAAAAACACCATTACAGGCAGTTATGGTTGAATGCTGTTTGTCATATTTTTGTAAGAGAGAAATGCATGGGATGATGAAATTAACTCCAGCTTATAGGAGGCTGACATTTGAATAAGGAAGAAATTGCAATGTGTTTGGTTGTTTGAGGTAAACACATTAGCTGCTGAATGTGTAAATTGCAAAAATAACTTAGTAGCCAAAAGTGAGAATGAATGAACGAACAAGCAAACGATCTAATTTCTGTTGGAACACATCACCTGTGTGATTTTTCAGGGTCCCTGAGGAACAAAGGAGCAGATGAAGTGGGAGGAGCATCTGTGGTATCAGTTGGGAAAAAATCAATAACAAATACAATCTGAGTACCAGCAAACAAAAACTCTTCCTGCTACTCTATGAAGAGTTGGGACATCTGAAATAGTGAAAGTCAGGACTCGAATTGAGGACTGAGATACTATATGCTTTATACACTCTCTACCACTAGTATTTGGTGAAGCCAAAATTTGTCTATCTGTAGTTCTTGGAGTAAATATATGGCAAATGTCAGTTCTACTTTTTGAAGTTATGGCCTAGTGGGAGACCCTTTCAGAGAGAAGGATGAAATTGAGCTCTATTTTGATAAGGGAAAAAATTCCTTGCCATTTGTGAAATGAAACCAGAAGCAGGGACCACAGTGTCTTGTGATGTGGAGGAAATATGAAGCCCAGAGAAACAGTTAGGATGCAGGGTATCTTAACTGCAGAGCAGCAGTTCACCAAGTGCTATTTCAGCAAGCAATATAGATGCATGCAATGTAATTAATTGGATTTCATGGTCTGCTAAGAACAGCATGCAACCAGTGTTTTAGATCATGATAAACCTACCCACTGGGATGAAGGTCCCATGCCCCTTCAAGCAAGCACAGCATGAGACCTGGCTATTAGTGAAGCTCTGAGAAAATAACAGAAGGGTCACAAATAGATTCTTTAAAAGGGTTTAAGCTGAAAGTGTGTTTCAGTGGAGTCCAGCTACCCTGTAAAATGAATATTGTCCTTTAAAATATATATAAAACTTCCATGTCACTCAGTCCTTGTTGGAGCAACAGCACTGCTTACTGACACTTAAGATACCCTGCTCCAGGGAGAGAGAACAGACTTCTCCCTGCATAGACAACCATTTTCATCTGTTTTTGCTTCCCTTTTGTGAAGAAAATATTGTACCCTCAAAGAGAACAAAAAGCAGCATTTGCCACATGGTTACAACACAGCGGTGTCTGTGATTACTACAGTTTCCCCCCTAGTGAAACAGGAGATATCTGTGGTAACTGTGTGGCAACACTTATGAAGGTATTAACCAAGTAATAGCTTTTTCTTTTATGTGAAAGTCTCAGAAATTCCAGTATGTTATAGAGTGAATTCGACCTGTAAAAATGAAGGTTCCAGACTCAGACCTATACCTGAGTAGAGTGACCAGGACGCGTGCGATGGCTGCCTGAAGGCAGCATCTTCTGTAAGAGGAGTTGCCTGTTCTCATAGTGAGGAAACTTGTAGGAAGCAGGAAAGCTAATATCAGGAGGAGCAAGCTTGCTAGGATCAGGTGTTTTCTGGTGAAGAGTAAGTTGGAGAGAGACCTGTTCAGAGGTTCTCCCAGCAGGAAATTCTGGGTTGGAAGTGGAAAGAACCAGTCTGATGGCAAGAATGAGGGAAGGAACCTGCAATCCAGCCTTGTGACCCAGAGGCAGAAAATTACAAAGACTGAAAGGGTAGAGGGTTTGCTTATGAAGCCCTGCTGATCAGAGAAGAGACTGTTGGTACCAAAGAGGACCAAGCAAACTACTTTCTATGTTATGGAAGCAGAATGATTTAATAAAACAGAGACCTAACAGGAAGTTAATTAAAAATACTCCATTTGAGTTAGTTGAAGAGGCAAAGGAGAAACTGAGGCCAGCTATATTGCATATTGCATTGGGCCTGGGGAAGAGGCATACCCCTACGATGGTAGACCAGGGAAGGCATAGTTGTTGTCGCACCTTTTGCATCTGTTTCCCCTCAGGTGGAGCTTGCCACTACTTATTCCAGCCCCTCCCTAGCCTCTTTAAAGAGGCTAGTGCCACTGCTGACACAGTCCCCCCTATCTGCATGACTAGATTTTTGTATTTTAAGAAGCACTCCCACTGCCTACGTGTTTATGCAGAATCTCAGGGAACACCTATCTCTAAAACACGGTAACACAAATCCTATGCATATTTTCTAATTAAACTCTTTTTATCTGGCTCAAAGATTGCACTCAGCACCTTTCTGGTAGCAAACCTTAATTACTATGTCAATCACAGGCATAAATCCATGGTACACAGTAAACTGGCTTCAGGTTTGCAATGCAAAGGGCACTCCGTTTTGCTTTAAAGTGATAGAGGATGAAATGTACAAATATTGAAATTTGGATATAGCCCTATCATAAAAATAAAAATTGGTCCAATGGACAGAGCCTGATCTTGGATTCAGTTTATCTGAGTGTTACTCTCTGCTCTCACTGACCTGCTGTTTATTACCTTGGTTGGTTGCTTCTCTCTGGGCCTCTCTTTCTCCTGACATATTTTGTGTGACTTGTCTATTTTGAATGTAGGCTCTTCAGAGCAAGGCCATTCTCTTACTACTTGGTTGAAGTGTGTAGTACAATGGGGTCCGGATCTCAGCTGTGCTTTGAGGCACTATCATCATACACATCATAATAATAATACTGGGGCAGACGTCACCAAGTGGCACTGTTACACATCATCTTTCTAGTCTTTTTCTTAGTATGCAAGCAAGTTTTGACTTTTGGGAAGGCACGCTGTGTTGTTAATATTGGGGATATGCAAGGTTTTGTACAGAGGGAACTCTGTGTGCAGCTAGAGAATTTAATCTTTGGCTCAGTCTTTTGTTAGAGTCAATTCTTGAGGTGGAGTTACTCCCTGGAAAGATGGTATAGGTACTGGGTTGAGGTTCCTGGAAGATGGGATTGCCCTGCATGCGATTTGACCGGCTCTGTTCCAGGACTGGTGTATGTGTAAATACAGCATGTTACACTTAAAATACACTCAAACTCTGTGTCATTGATTTCTCCTCCAGTGGACCTCCAAGATCCATGACATCTGCTACCACTAAGCATGGGGTGACATTGGTGTCAGAAAAAGAGACAATGATAATAATGAATAAAGTAGACCAATCTTGTAATTAATCATTGCAGAATATGATGCTCACATGAGACTGAGCAGTATTATTTTACTATTATTTAGGTGGTTCCAGCAGCATCCACTATGAGGCAGCTTCTGAACAAACATGAAAGAAAGTATGATTATTACCCCCAAAGAGCTTACACTGTAGTTTCACTGACCCACTGCTAACCACTAAGCCTGCAATTCTTAAATGTTGAGAAAGTGGCAGATCACTTTTATCTCAGCTCGTGCCTGATGCCTGAAGAATGTTAGAAACATAGGCAAGAGCATGTAAGGTGAGTTTTCTTTTCCTTATTGTAAACTGGCAATGTGTCAAACCATGTTAACAAATTCTCTTTAACACAATTTGCAGTTTGGGGTCAGAGTCCAACATCCTGTACATGGACTTTGTACATCTTCTTTACAATGCTGATTTGATTAAACTAACAATGTTACAAATCTACCATCAATTCAAGAGAGAAGATAATTAAACAGTCATAATATCATAGAAATGTAGGACTGGAATGGTATGATGCCTTTTACAGTTCACAGGGCAGATATTCATGCCGATAAAGTTATAAATCAAATAATTCCTGAGCAAGCAAATGTGAAGTAGTGAAATGTTACTTGAACAGACATTTAATGTGTGTGTGTACAGAATTTTTAAGAAGCAAATTCAGCCATGCTTATATTACTATGATGAGAAAGGAATCCACTTTTAAGAAAAGACCTAAGATGTGAGAGAGGAGTGCTTGAACTAAAGATACCAAAAAGGCAGCTGGTGTACAATGACGATTGCTTGTCCTGCTGACTGGTATCATGTGCATTGTTTCCTGGTGCTCCCCTGATCTGTGTTGTAGTTACCTCATACTTGCATTGCAAGCTCTTTGGGGCAGGAACTGTTTCTTTGTTATATGTTTGTGCATTGCCTAGGACAATGGGGCCCTGGCTGGTAGTTGCTTCTACAATACAAAGAATGAGTAATAGTAATAAAACAGGTCAAGGTCAACTAACTTTTTTATAAGGATGCTATTATTGAAGAGGAAAACAGATGCAAAGCACAACTGCACTGACGGAGAAATAACATACACATGAAGCCAAATTGTGTCTCTTCTTCCTCAAAAAATATAGGATCACAGGAGTTGAGGAATTGAGCAAAGGACAAGCTTTCTTACATGGCATTGTATGCATTATTTACTATACAGTAGGGCTACTGGATGGAAGCTGAACTGCTCCTCCCCTTTTCTGATTAGGAAATCTCAAGTTTGAACCTGCCCCCTATCCAGACATGGTGGTGGGAGTGAGTGACGTAGAGTTGGAATATACTCCAGTAGGAGATTCCTTATGACAGGGCAGTTCCCAACTGTCTCTTTCAGGAAACTGCCACCCACTTTGCCACTGGGATTATACAGAAGGAATTTGGCCTGGGCCAAGGAGTTGGCCCTGATTTCTTTTTTTGTAAGTTTTCCCATCTCTAGTCTCACAATGTTGTTTCAGCTACATATGATCTAGAAAAATACCAAAGGTTAATAAATATATTTCAAATTGATGTGGAGAATACTTACTGCATATGGTACTTACTCTATATGGCAATTTATAGCTTGGAGTTAATTTTTTCTGAATTAATATAACATTTTATACCAGCATGGAAAATAGATTTTTAAATTAATGTCCAAAATAGCTTGGATAAAGATATTGAAGGATTCATGAATCAAAAATTTGAATTCTTCAGAACATCAGAACATGAAATATAATATAATGTTTTAGATATAAAATGACATGGAAATTGATGGTCTCAATTTTTTAGCTGGATTTAATAGTGCTTAAACTAAGAATCTGTAAATTTTAACATTTAACTTTCATGCTTAATTGAATTTTGAAAACTTTTTTAAACATAAGCAGTATACGTTTCATGTATTTTTGACAATGTCACCTTATAAATGGACTAAATTTATTATAGATACATGTTTATCTTTCCCATGTAATCCTCAGGCTCTTCCTAACTGTTTAAAGAATGGATATAAGCTATAGTTTTTGTGATGATGTGTCTGCTGGCAAAGAAAGATTCTAGTGGTGACGATGTTTCAATAAATTGGCAGAAAGAGGAAATAGACTAAAAGATTATTTGTCAGATGAGTTTTTTACTTTTTAAACAGCGTGTCTTGGTTAAACTCAGTTAATCTCTGATGTTTTATTCTGATTTTTTCTAGAGTATAAAACATTGCTAATTGCATCTGACTTATTACGACCACATGTTGACTTGCAAACACCTCCATATTCTAGTAATTAGTGACCTGTCTCTTCTGAACGATACTAAAATGACTATTTGTATTATGGTAGCACTTAGAGGCCACAGTCAAGAATGGGGCTCCATTGTGGCAGGCACTATACAAACACAAAGACAGACCCTGACCTCAAGAGTTTACAATTTCAGATAAGACAGAGAACAGATGGGGAAACAGGGGTGCAGAGAGGTGAAATGACTTTCCCAAAGTCACACAGCAGGTACGTGGAAGAGATAGGAATAGAAACCAGGCCTCCTGACACCAGTCCCATGCCTTGTACACGAGATCAGGCTCCCTCTTCTAAAGACCAAGAAAGATTATGGATTCCATGTTTGTACAGACAGTAATGCTAGATAAAAAAAGTGCATTACAGGAAAAGATTGTGGAATGTAATACAGGACTTCCATCGAGGAAGGTGCAAAGTCACAAATTAGTATAGACAGAGGCCCGAGGGCAAGGAGTGTGTCTCAAGAGGGAAAGTTACCTTAGCTAAGGATCTTGGACTGTGGATCTCCAGGATTAGTGGCTCAAAAGCTACAGATCCTAAGTATAATTCTACAGCCTGTTTAACAAAATGTATTAAGCCATGGAAGATTGGCTTTGTTCTTTTCTTCTCTCCTTCACAAACCTTTGAATCTTTTTTCTCTAAATAACAATACAATTAGTAACAATGTAAACATCACATAGAGCAATCATCTTTAGTCATTATGGCTACACTTTTATGTGGCTGGGCTCTCCCCAGCTAATTGACAGGACCTGTTGTGATGAAGCACAGAATCACAGAAAAATGCTGGTTTTGTAGAGTATCACCCCCAAATGACACCAAGAGAGAGACAGCAAAATTACTTCCTCATTTTTAGTCTTACATTATGGGGTTAATGTTCCCCAGCTCATCCCATTCACCATTCAAAGATGACCCAAACTGAAAAACTCATCCAGATTACCATGAAACAGGCGAGAAAGCCATCTCTGCTGAGGGCTTTGTGCTGGCTCATTTGCAACTTGTGTCACACCCAGAACCAGATGGAAGAGTTCACCATGCTAATGTAGGTTTAAGGCAAGCTTTCCTTAAGATTTTACACCCATGGGGTGCATTCATTACCCTGTATGTGAATTCAGCAGGATAAAGTTGCAATTACTCTAAGGCTATCGAAGCTTAGTCCATACATAAGGAAAATAGGGTTTAAAATATATATATACAATCTACATGTCACACAGAAGTGTGCAGGGTCACTCTACAGCAAGAGCTATAGGTGAAGAATGGGATGCAAAAGAGTGGGTGTTTTCTCTAGAAAATGTTTCTCATTTTTAAAGCAAATATTTGCAGTCTGGATCATATGTTAAAGAGGTCACTTCATGTTTCATTGAATAAGAGTGGATATTGAAATTTAGCACCTGTAGTAAAAAAAATTATACGTAAGTTAAGCCCTGAATTCCAAATCAGACAAAGAAAAAAAACAACAAACAAACAAACCAAAAAACCCCACTGAAAAGCTATTCAAGCACTAGTGAAGTAAGGCAAAGATTTGAGACATGGGGCAAAATCCCAGGCCTATGGAAGTCAAGGATAAAACTCCCATTGACTTCAATAGGACCAGAAATCCATGTTCTGTACATTGCTACATTTGGGCTATTGTTCTTGCAGTGCTTCAGTAATAATGAGATGCATTAGAACTACTTGTGGAAGATCTACCCCATAGATTTAAAAAACCCTGAAGTACAGAAGCAGTTGGACAGGGATTATTACATATCTCTATTCTGTGTGGCTTTGCTCACCATGAATAAATAGTCTATTTTAGCTGTTCACCTTAAACATTATTGGCCTGATTCCACTCTTACTTTGGCTTTGAATGGAATTACACCTGTTTCTCCCTTTCTAGAGAAAAGGACAATCAACCTTATAGGTTATCAGCAGCCATCTTAATTCTGAGTTTTCTACAGAAGAATAACACAAGAGGTGTTTGGGGGTTGGGTTTTTTTTTTTTTTCTGACCTGCAACTTGTGGTATTATTATTAATCTGAGAATGTGTTTAAATTCCAAATGTAACAGGAGTTTGGTTCAGCTCATCATAAAGCAGAGGTGAGCAAACTACGGCCCACAGGCCACATCCAGCCCACGGGACCTTCCTGCCCGACCCCTGAGCTCCTGGCCTGGGAAGCTAGCCCCCTAGCCCTTCTCCCGCTGTTCTCCCTCCCCTGCAGCCTCAGCTCACTGCACCGCTGGCACAATGCTCTGGGTGGTGGGTCACAGAGCTCCTGAGGCAGCGCAGCTGCAGAGCCTGGCCTGACCCGGTGCTCTGTGCTGCGCCGTGGCATGGCTGTAGCGCTGCCAGCCACTGGTGCTCCAGGCAGTGCGGTGAGGGGGCAGGGAGCAGGGGAGTTTGCGGGGGTGGTCGGGGCCAGGGGTGTGGATAGGAGGCGGGGTGGGAAACGGGGGTTGAATGGGTGCAGGGGTCCCGGGAGGGCAGTCAGGAAGGAGAGGAGGGGTTGGATGGGGCGGCGGGGGGCAGTCAGGGGCAGGGGTTCCGGGGGAGGTCAGGGGACAAGGATAAGGGGTGTCATAAAGGGACCAGATGAGGAATTCAGATCTAGACTTGGCTTTGGATCCCAAAGCTCTCCACAAACAAAACAAAGACAGAGAAGTATTATATAGGGCCTGGATTTGTGCCCATCTCTAATTACTCATGGTTTTAGTCAGTATACAAGGAGGAAATGTGGTGAGAAATATGATTCTGATTCTCAAAGGATTCCTTGGCCCTGTGGAAGTGGCAATATATTTCAAACCAAATTTTAGAAGCATGTTGTCAGTGAAACTGGATTGTTGCATTAGGGGTGTCCACTTGTGATTTTTCACTTCCAAAAAGTGACTGAACATTTCTATTTTGTCATTTCCTTCTTTGGATATGTAGCATTCTCCTAATTCTCTATATTAGTTTTCAGAAATTCTCTACTGATTGATAGTTTGGACAGTTTCATCTCAGCGTTTGCTATCCAGCAGCTTGTAATTCTGATACCATCAGTCTCCTCTGCTGTGTGTGTCACACTATCTGAAAAAGAGTAACTACCAGTACTCTTCTTCAGGATTTCTTACATCCCTACAGAATACTATGAACAATTGATTTTTGCGCATGACTGTAGGGTGGTTGTGATTATAAAATGATATACAGATTGTTTTATCTCTCAAACAGAGACTCTTAAAAAAAATCCTTTCCTTCATTTAGCATTCGTGAATGTAATGTGTGCCTCAGGGGAAAGAGAAAGAACTCCTACAGAACTGAATGTGCACCGTTCATTCAAGTCCACTTCAACATTAAGAGAGCTGACAGATACTGAACTACACATGACTCCTTGTCTGGCTGGGAGTGCAAATATATAGCCATCATGTAAACTATACAGTACTGCATTAAAGTTTCAGATGCTAGTAGAATGTTGAGTACTGATGGAAAACAGGTTCTCAACCATTTTTTCCTCTACCACTTTATTATGCATTATGCCCTTGAAAATTTACAGAAGTGCTTGTCATATTTTTCAATGATGATTTTATTAATCCAAACTTTTTTTATATATGGAGCCAGCTTCTCAACAGGTCTTCCAGAAATCACTGCATCTCAACTGAAGTCAACATAGCTATGCCAATTTACCTCAGTAGATGATCTGACTCCAGAGATACCTATGCACCAGTAAACAGATACACATAATATATTAAGTCCTTAATGCAGATTTCCAACCTGCATACATTTAATTTTAAATAATGTATTTCAATTTTATTTTTTTATTGTTTCCCCAACTGAGAAATGTCAAATGTAATAATAGACAGACAAGGTAGGTGAGGTAATATCATTTGTTAGGCCAGCTTCTGTTGGTGAAAGAGACAAGCTTTTGAGCACTACAGAGTTACCAGTTAAAAGATAGGAAACAAATTGTAGGAATAAATGGTCAGTTTTCACAATGATCTGTATCGGGATCAGTGCTGTCCAACATGTTCATACATGAACTGGGAAAAGTGGTAAACAGTGAGGTGGCAAAGGTTGCAAATGACACAATTTACTCAACATATTTAAGTCCAAAGCTGACTGCGTAGAGTTACAAAGGATCTCACAAAACTGGGTGAGTGGGAAAGAAAATGGCAGATGAAATTAAATGTTGATAAATGCAAAGTAAATAGGAGAACATAATCCCCACTATCCATATAAAATTATGGGATCTAAGTCAGTTGTTGCCACCCAAGATTGTCCCGACGTCACTGTCTGGGTCTAGGTGGTGTGAGGGTTTTCTGCTCACAATAAAGCACTTTCTGGCAGTGGCATGCAGCATGGTAGCTCTCTTCCTCTCTCAGGTGGCAACTGCCTCCTTCTGCAGTGTAACCCACCTTCCTGGGGCAGATCAGTCCTAGGGCTTTCCCCTGCTGGGGTAGCCCAAACAAAGTAAAGGGGAATTAACAAAACTCAGTGTCCATATAAGAGGGAGAGGGGAATGCCTCCCTCTCAGACTGTCTCTGTAGCAGGTCCTCCTTTCCCTTAGGGAGGGACCTTTGGGCAGTTGTTGTGGGGAGAAATTCTACCATCTCTCAGTTCTCCTCTGCTGGAAGTGCAGGTTGCAAGTCTGCTCTCTTACCTGGTCTGCCACCAAACGAGCTGCTCCCTTGCCTTTTAACTCCTCCAGTTACAGCATTTGCTACAGGTGTGGTGGGTGGGGCTGGCTGAACCCAGAGCAGCTCCTTAACTCCTGGTTGCCACGTGTGGAGTTTGCATACCCCACCACAGAATTTTATTTGCCTCTTCTCATCACACAAGAATCAGGGGGTGAACCAATGAAATTAATAGGCAACAGGTTTAAAACAAACATAAGGAAGTTTGTCTTCACATAACATGCAGCAACTTGTGGAACTTCTTGACAGGGTATGTTTTGAAGGCCAAAATTATAACTGGGTTCAAAAAAGCATTAAATAAGTTAATGGAGACTACGTCTATCAATGGCTATTAGCCAAGATGGTCAAGGACTCAACCTCAAGCTCTGGGTGTCCCTAAACTTCTGACTGCAAGAAGCTGAAGACTGGATGACAGGGAGACGGATCACTTGATAATTGCCCTGTTCTGTTCATTCCCTCTGAAGCATTTCGCACTGGCAGGAGACAGGATACTGGATGGACCATTGATGTGACCCAGTACATAGGTGATGGAACAATTTTTGTAGTGGGGGTGCTGAAAGCCATTGAACCAAACTGTAAATCCTATATATGATGAAAACCACTGCAAATCAGGCAGTGCTGCCGCACCCCCAGCATGCTTAGCTCCAGCATCTATGACCCAGTATGGCCATTTTCATGTTCTTAAATTATCCGGACATTTTATCACTCCCTGTAAATGACCTTCAAGTTTCCCCAGAATCCTCTCACCCACAAATCTCCAATAGCCTTCCACATCTCACGTCTCTGTGTCAAGTACCTACAAAAGCCGGTCATGGCCTTTGAACTTTGCTGGTTTGCCTAGCCACTTGAAGACTCCTCTAGTGGCTTGCAGTTGCTATAGTGATTCCTACACAATCTCTTCTTCAGGCCCTTGCATACTAAACATGGATGATGTAAAGGAGACATGGATGGTGTTAGAGAGCTTATTCCTTCACTCTCCCACTTCCCAGGTCCTTCTCGCATGAACAGAGAGCAACAATACCCGAAGTCCAAAGATGCAAACAATTCAATGTTTATTGGGGTGAACTTCTAGCAAGCTTAAATCCAAGTTCCTTTTTCCTTATTTTCAAATCCCAACTTACTTCCTATTTGCCCGTAATCTGTATAGTAGTATTCTCAGTTATACCTTAACCAATCATTTTACTTAAATCTATCTAACCAATCCTAACATATTGTAACATAATTCTCTACCCTAATTAACTTACGTCTAGCAAAATTAATTATACAGTAGACAGAAACAATTCAAGAACCAAACAGATTAACAATAGAAAAGTGGGAGCCATAACGATAAAACATACAGAAATGAGGGTTTCACAACCACTTCTATTGAGAAGTGATTTCTTGCCAGACAGGATGTTATCAAACTAAGTTTAGGCATTATCAGGACAGGATTGTATTCCGAACAGCCCAATAGCACCTTATTTCAATGTAACAAGTTTGAAATGTGAGGATATGACCATACGCTTCCCAGTTTACGGCTGCCTCTGCTGCTTAGCCAAAGACCTTAGCCTAAGAACACAGCCTTAGACTATCATAGTGAGAGAAGGCCTATAAACAGGCAGACAGTGATTTTGATTCTTTCTTTTATACCTCTATTACTGGATAAATGATAAACATATACCTAAATTCTTAAAGTATGGGCCTTTACAGGCAGGCCTGCATATCTATATCCTAACAGATGACACAACCCTCTGACCGATTATTCCCTAGTTGCTGGGATATCCCTTAGAGTCATGGTCATCTGGCACAGGTTTGAACATGTTTCAGGATTCTCCAGTTCGTGCCAGGGGACTAACCCAGCACAGAGCTCACTAAGGATCACCTTTGAACTCTCCCCTCCTGCAATGAATTTCATCAAGTGTTTCTAAGCCACAGTACAGGACCTGGCCCATTATCTTTCATATCTACTGTGATAGAAACAAAGATAATTTCAACTCCATTCATACTGTGCACCGAACTTTGATATCTAAAAATCTATTTTGAAACTTTTTAAATTATATCTTTAATCCCAAACTTTAGGCTGTTTGGATTCAGTCCATAATAATGAAAATTCATGCTGTGAACTCTTTTCTGGGTTGACAGTTCAGTTTAGGCCTAGGTATAATTACTATGCTAACTGGCTTTAAGAATGTAAATCCTATAGAATAAGGGCTAAATTTCACCTTGAATAGTTGATTTTCATGTTTCGATGAGGGTTACCAGTCAGATGAACTAATATCAGTGTTTTTTGTTTTTGCTTGCAGAGGTTTGTGTGAACCTGTTTTTAAGTTTGAGTCCTCATAGGAAAACCTGCCCTAAGCTTCACCTTCAGGTCTGATGCTCATGACCCCAGAATTCAAAAGCAAAACTAAGTCAAACCAACACATTTTGTGTCTAGATTTGGGTTGAACCAGGAAAACCATGAGTTTTTAACTGTTCCTGTACAAAATAAAGCACAAGTTTTGCTTTGGCCATCCATACTGAAAACTGGCTTATCTCTCTTGAATTTCAGTCTTCACTATGAAAGTTTTGCACAGCGCTCGTCACCCGTTTACAAATGGAGATGAATATTCAGTGGAGTACAGGAGTATATCAAGGACTCACCAGTAACTGTGACCTTACACTCACTAGAATAACTAGTTATTGAAAAATATTTTCCCCTTCCTTGGAAGGATTACAGACTTTGATACCTTGGATTTTCTATATTTTCAGTGTGGAAATAAATAGACATGAAGTTCTTTTTATAACTGGAAGGCAAAGTCATTACAGATTATATGTAGGTCACTCTTTTCTTTTTTCAAAACAAATATATGTCACTGACCTCGTTGCAGATGCTATTTCTTAAATTGTTTTCCATTAGGAAAGTCACAATAGCCTAACATGGAACAACTGTACTTCAGGGAGCTTGAAGATGTATGTGGATAAAATAGCCAATCAATCTAACAGTACCCATTAACATGGAACATGAATGGATATATTCTAATTGTAACTAAATATTTATTGCATCATTATGTTATGTCACTGCTGTTAATAAAACCTGGAATAAAACTAAAAGATAAAACACACCTCATGATTCATATTGCTAATACCAGTTATTTATGATCGGAATGAAAACCTGATTTATAAATAAAAAGAGGAAGTGAAAGAAAGGTGTGAGTTAACTACTAGAGAACTGCTGATCTGGTGGAAAAAATGCTTCAAAGAACAAGTTAAAAATGAATATTTTGGAACAAATCTTGATGCAAATGTAATGTTTTGCTTCAGGAGTTCTGTACTTGGTTTTCAACATGTCAAGCTGATCAGTATGACTGAAATTTGTTACCTAGCAAGATGGCATCCTCATTTTCTGTTTTCAATAAAGAAGAAACAATTAGGGAGAGTAATGTTATACCTCACTGTATTCATCATATATCTTAACATTAACAATGGATAACTTTTAAAACCCTTTTGTAAAATCTTTTAGGAGTACTCTGATTTGTTGTGCATACCATGAATTTGGGGCTCCTCACAGGCTATGTGCAGTGTAAATTTAATGACCGACACTGTAGAAGTACATATTTTAAACATTAAGACATTATTTTAAAATACAGTCTAAAGATCATCAGACAGAATAGCAAAAAATGAAAATGGAATACAAATATACTTTCTCATTAGTAGAAAAATAATGGAATTATCACATTATGCTTTTGTTTTGGACCAGATTCTGATACCGTTATTAATGCTAAACAATACCCAATACTCTATGAGTAATCCCCCTGAAATTAGTGGGACCACTTTTGGAGTATAGTGCTATTCAGCATGGTTAGGGGCATCAGAATTTACCCTATAATATATATCCAAGTGAAAATAAGTCACCTGTAAGTCTTCTAACATAAGAACATAAATCCACTAACTGTAAATGTATCTTCATACCAGTGATGCTGTTGTTAAGGTCTATCATTGTTTTATTTAGAAATTCTAATATAGAAAAAAGCTGACATCTCAGCTACCTCACATCAGATTGACCTAACAATCTGTATTTTGAGTTTCAAACTCATTTCTTCTTTCACAAAAATGTATATTCGCTGTCTCAAAAAGTCACAAAACAATAAAACTCTGGAGTTTAGAATTATTTTTATCCATGATTTAAACCAAAAGGGGGTTCATTTAAAATATGTCAATTTTTGAATTTACCATAAATGAATGTTAACTTGCAAAAGGTTAATGTTAATAATAAAATACCCATGCTTAAATCAGCTTTTTAACATTACAGAGTACAGTGTGAGGAATATTCTAACATGTTGTAATTTGAAGTCTAAATCATGATTTGAGGACTTCAGTAACACAACCAGAGGTCATGGATCTATTATAGGAATGGGTGAGTGAAGTTATGTGTCTTACAATGTGCAGGAGGTCATATTATATGATCATGATGATCCCTTCTGGCTTTATAATCTATGAATCTATGAGTTGTGTGTACTTTAAAAATGTGTTACAAAGTCCTTACATATTTGAAGATATAATAATTTATACATTTCTCTATATGCAATGATATAGTAGTTTCAGACTTCCTTGATTCTTGTCAATGTAGTTATAGATCAAAGTACAGTACACAGACTGCACTGGTTTTGTTGGTCAATAATCTTCTGGCAGGAGACCAAAAATCAAGAGTCGCCTGTGACGCACAGACCCCTTGGTAAAAAGTCTCCTGTTCTTTGCAAACTTTTCTCACCTCAGTACTGACAAACTCCCTACACCAAATACATCTGACAGGATATTTATGAATAAAAAGTAGCATGTAAGGTATCTACAGAAAGCTCGTAACTTGTCAAGATTCATAATCATAGCAAGATGTATGTATGGGTAATATTTAAGGAATAATACATTTACACTGAAACTGTACATCATGGACTTGGAGTAGAAATTAGTCCCTTGGATAATGTGTCTCGGTGATGACCCCTTCAGGCAAGAGGGAGTTGTCACCTCTCCCTAGTCAGCCAGCACAGTAATGCAAGGATCGATTGTCTATCAACTTCCCAGATGGCCTTTTTGCATGGGGTCTCACCAGATTTTGTCACTTCCCTTTTCTACAAGTATATATGGGACTTCAGGAGAGAAAGTGAGGGGGATATGGGCTGTGGTGCTTCCGGTATGTGCATGACACTCAACAGGATGTGTCTGATCCAAACACCATTACAGTCATTGGAAGGCCTTTCTTTGACTTCTATTGCCACTGGAACAGGTGCTAATTTTTTGTCTCATCTGATATAGTTGGTGTAGCTGACTAATTTCCATGTTGGGATCAGGAGTTGGATGAAGGTGAGAGGTTTAAGACATAACCAACAGAACACTGAGGTCTGGCTGACAGGTTGGAGAAAACTCTTGGGAGAAACATAGGAGATTGTATTAGCTTGCACATTTTAAAAGGTTTTGCTTGCCTGTTAACACTGAGTTTTGCAATTTGAGAGTTTTATTGGATCTTCAGCTGCTTCTGGATGTCCACTCCAGATAGCAGCAGTAGCTAAAGTACCTGTTAAACCAATACTTGGCCAGGAGATTGTAATCTTTTCTTCCCAAAGTGGACCTTGCCCCAGTGATTTATACTTTTGTCACTTCTGAAATTCAATGTACATAGGGCTCCCTAGGGCTTTCTCCTAAAACTAGTTATTTGTCTCCAAGTTAAGATACTGGCTTTAATTAGAAAGAAAGAGAAATTAAAAAAAAGTCCTTACGAAAAACATTAAAGATTCACTTTCTCATGACCACTTTTGTTCACATATTTGCAAACAGTCAGGTGACAAGGTTTTAATGATAGTTATATGAAATACTGTGTGCTGTATATGGGATTGGGGAACTGCTCCCACAGAAACAATTAAATGAGCCAGACAAGGATCTGACTGTCATCTATACAAATAGGACAACACATGCATTCACACACATTTAATTGGTGTGAATGTGACAAGAGGAAACTGAACATAAGGTCTCTAGACAGCCACCAAATGTGGCTTGTAATTTTCTCTCTCAATCAAGGAGGAAACTAGCTATTTTTAAATCTCAGGTTCATGTACAATGTGTTTTTCCTGTGCAAAAAAAAAAAAAGGGGGAGGGCAAAAATGGTTTCAAATTAACTAAACTCCTCAGGCCTGTTTATTTCCTGCTAACTCTGATTCCCGAAACTGTTCCATTTCCCAGCCCTCCATCTCTCTGAGAAAAATCAAAGCCTAAGTAATTTTTGTCAAGTCTCTTCCTGTTTCTTAAGCTTAGGTCACACTGTCTGGAAATTAAGAGTACAATTTATTCTATTCATTTATTGTAATTCATTATTTAGATTAGAGTAATACCTAGAGGCCTCAACTGAGATCAAAGCCCCATTGTGCTAGGCACTATACAAATATATAATAAGAGGGAACCTCTGCCTTGCAATCTAAATAGACAAAAGGTGGCAGGAAACAAGAAGGGTCACACAGGTAAAGCAACTTGCCCACAGTAGGTCAGGGGCAGAGTTGGGACTAGAACCCAGATCTCCTCTAGCACAGCTCAGTGCTCTATTCAAAGACAATGCAGCGTTCTTTAGGTGACTGGTCATGAATGCAGATAGAGGTTAGGAAAAAAGGGAGAGAGAGCAGAGAGAAGAATTGTGAACATGTTTGAGAAATTTCAATGCTGCTTTTCAAAATTTCAAAAGCAGATCTGACAAATAGCAATTTATGAATAACAAATACTCATAGGATCAGATGGGAGTAATTTACCAAATGACCAACACTGAGCTACCCCACCCAGGAGACAAAGTCCCATCCACAGCTCTCTGGCACTGATCTATTTAAATGGACCAGTTCACCCCCCCTTCACCAGGGCTGGCCATCTGCATCAGCTAGTAGTGAAGAGCAGGCAAGGGATGGATAACTCATGCCAAAAAATGGATCTACACTTGTCAAATTATGAGCTGGAGAATGTTCATTCCACTATAGCTTTAATCTGTAAAGCTTTTACTGTCTTTCGTAAGTTAAACACTTCCTCTGTCCTAATGTGTTACTTATCATCTGAGATCTGCTGAGCCATTCAAGTTCTCTAGTGTATGGGTCAGAGATGGAGGCAGATCACTTCGGTAAGAGCACTTTGAAACTTGCTCCCTCAGAATCTGGATTTACTGACCTTCAGGTCACATTACAAGTTTATTTATTTCCCTAGCGAAGAGGGCTAAGGGAATGGGAATGTGAGGTGGGAAAGTCTTAGTCTGAATGTGGGATCTGATAAGGTTTGGTTTACACTGTCTATTCAGGGATCCAAATTCTACATTATGGATTTTTGTTATTCATATATCTGTAAATGTACCCAGTGCTCTGGATTGAGTATATTTAAATACATCACAATAAATAAGTAAATTACAATAATTTATTAGAGATAAAATCAATTGCTCTTAGCCTTCCATGTATTATTTATGAAGTATTTAGAAGTGAAACCTTCATTTAAAGTGTGGCTGTTAGTGCTTTCTGTGGGCTAAACAGCACATTTGAAAAATGAACACTGAACAAATACAGTAATTTTCATAATATTCTTTTATTCAACATGAACTCCTAATTCAAGTGATGAATGAGTTTTTGTAGTATTAAAAATCATTATGTGAAGTAATAACTGTGAATACAGACTAATATTTTTCTGCTGAATTCCCAGATCTGCAACAACCAGTCCATAAACCTGTAAGACTCCAAAATTCAGAAGGCAGAACTTAAATCAGCATAGTAATTGAGCAAAAATATATTTGAAAGCTGTGATTGAACCCTTTCACCACTGAAGGTATATGCAAGTTAAATTCTTTACTGAAACATTGTGATTTTTGGAGCAAATATCTTTCTTACCTCTTCAATCTAGTTATCTTGGCGGTCCACTGGCAAATTATCTGTACTTCATTAATCAACACAATTTATAATTATGTGTGCAGTTAAATTCCAAAGTATCCTAAGAGAAAGGTTTACCCAAATAAGAGTCTATGACCAAGTATTACAGAAATTGCTGAGTTACGAAGACCACTCACTAAAGATTGTCTGTACCTCTAGAGTCCCACAGGAAGCCTCTCTACTACATTTTGATTAAATGAAAATGTATTTTAAGAAAGTAGGGGATCAGATTTGAAAAAAAAATACTGTACTCTTCAGTCCCTGAATCACAAGGTGTTTCTCTTAAAATGATCAGCAGTGAAACTACGTTGACATTTATGTTGGCATCAGTAGGCTTCAGTGTCAACATCCAGTGAGATGGATGGGATGAGTTCACACTTCTCATAAGGCTATTGCTGTAGTGTCTGGGAACTCAAGGTGTTAACACTGGACTGATTAATTTTTGGAAGTCTATCTTCTCAGTCACACAGGTTGCAAAATCATTTTTTCTAGCTCATTGAAAGCTTAAATTCTGCAGAAACTGATAGGACTAAGAGAAAAGTGCTAGCATCTGACCTATGAACAAAAATGATTTTGTGGTTCATTATTCTTCCTTTTTATTGTTTTCAAACTCACCTGGTGATTTGTAGTGGGTCTGCCAGTTTAAATTAGTTAGGTTTTACTATATATTACTGTTTTTAATCCCATAGATATTTTAATGATACTAAGTTTCTCTAAATAGCTGATCACCTAATCAGAAAGTTCTATTTTGATTACATTTATATTAGTTGTTTGGTTTACAATGGTCATTTATAGTGCTTCTAGTTTATGAATTAAACAAAAACTGATGGGGGCCTTAAGTTATGCACAGCTGAAAAATCCTAATTTATGGCTTGTCCCTGCAGCCCTCCTGAGCATAGCTCACATTAAATTTGTGAGTTTTGAATGTAAAAACACTGAGTTCAGTGTAGTCTGAAAAATCATATATTAACTGTATGAGGGTATCTCACTGCTGAGGTTACCAATTTGACTTGGTAAACTAGTTTCAGTGAAAAGAAGTAAAATCATTCCAAGAGAAAAAGCATTGAGCACTGATGATGACTGAAATTTGGTCCCAAGGTTGCAGTGCCTATTCTTTCATGAATTGCACTTTGGGTCATTCTTTTTCAAAAACCTAAACTCACTCTCTCAGAATAAACAACCAAGAAAAACAAATTAATTAAACTTTTCTCTTTGAGAGGTGAGGTTTATTCATGCTGGACTTTTAATTATTATTTTTGATTAGCCAGTATGTTTACACTATATAACAGACATTTGGCTGAGGATTGCACAACACAGCTAAGGAAGAAGGTGGCTTTATGTCTGGCAGAGCATCCCATAAATGGTTAGAATCTAGATTAAACTAATCTCCTCTGGAATCTGGCTCACAGCCAGCACCTCCACCATACATGCATTGTCTCCAGCTCTTAGGCATTTTGTCCTGAGCTTTGTCAGCTGCATTGTTCCAATCAAGCACCTATTTCTTGGTGGCTCATGGATGGAGATGCAGTCACTGATGTATCTGAGTCCTCATCTGTTGATGGATTTGAAGATCAGGATCAAGGCATTGTATTAGGCCTGCTCAAAATTTACATACACATTTTTTTTTTTAGTGAAAATTGGGGGGTTGTTGAAATTAATATTTTTGCAGGAGGTGTCTGCTTTCCTCAAAAAAAAATTTTCATCAGAAAACTGAAACCCCCAAAATTTCATTTGAAAGCGTTTTGGTTTCTAGCCAACATCTGAAATATTTTCAGGTTTTTAATTTTTGTTTTGTTCTTTTATTAAAAGTCCAAAATTTTGATGACAGTGATCCCCCACCCCCATTTGTTTTTTCTTTCAGGTTCAGATACAATGTGCTACAGTAATCCAGTCCGTTAAGTGATAAACATATAGATCAGAGTGTCCAGATCTTTGATATGGAAGAATCCCTTTTACCTGGTAGACCGAGGGTGCTGGCTGGGTAAATATACATTTACAATGATCTGTTCTCCATTCTATTAGATTTTTCCTTCTTCCTTTTAATGCTTGGCTCACCTTTAGAGCAATATAGCTTTGCTTAATCTTCCCCCTCAAAAATCTTTCAGACATAAAATCTTTGGCCTAACCTTTTAAAGTGCTGAACACCTGAAATTACCACTCAATTTTGATTAATAGATTCTACGGCCAGAAGGGAGCATCCAGTCTGACCTCCTGTATAACACAGTCCATAGAACTGTCCCAAACTAATTCCTAGAGCAGATCTTTTAGAAAAATATCCAATCTTGATACAAAATTTTTCAGTGATGAAGAAGCCATCATGACCCTAGGTAACTTATTCCAATGGTTAATTGCTCCCACTGTTAAAATTTTATACCTTATTTCCAACTGAATTTATCTAGCTTCAGTTTCCAGCCATTGGTTCATGTTATATCTGTCTCTGCTAGATTGAAGAGCCCATTATAAAATATTTGTTCCGTTTGTAGATGTTTATAGACTGTAATTAAGTCACTCCTTAACCTTCTCTTTGTTAAGCTAAATATATGGAATTATTTAAGCCTATTACTATAAGGCATGTTTTCTAATATTTTAATCATTCTCATGACTCTTCTCTGAATCCACTCCAATTTATTGAGAAGACGGGATTTGAACAGATTTCCCATTTCTCAGGTAAGTGCCCTAGCCAGTGGCACCTACGTTTTGGATGTGAGTCCCTTTGTGGATCTGGGCCCCAGCTCTCACTGACTTTCAAAGGGACTGGAACATCTAACTAGAGCTGGTCAGGAATTTTTTGACAAAAAAGTTTTTCACTGGAAAATGATAATTTGTTTGAAATGAAACTTAGTGGAAAAGTGTGTCAGTTTCAACGAAATTTTCTGAGGTCCAGGGTGGAATTTCTGGTCAGACAGAGAGAGAGCCCCAACTCAGAATATCCAACAGCCCAGTGATTAGCACATTCACTTGAGATGTAGGACGGTCAGGTTCAAAGTCCCTGCTCTGAATCAGGGACTTATTAAATATTTATTGAGCCAGAGAGATAATAAGGGAAAGTAGGAACTTGAGCTTCCCGTGTCACAGATGAGTGCTGTAACTACTGGGCTATTAAGCAATTCTGAGGTGGCTCTCTCTCTCACACACACTTTTTTTTTTCATGAAATAAGTTCATATATCCTGACTTTCTTCTGATATGGAACAAAACTAAATTCTGAAACCTCCACATTTTTCACAAACTGGTACTCTTGTTTTCTGGCCAGCCATGCACCTAACTCCCTTAGGCTCTTTTGAAAATCCCCTCCGTAGTCTGAAATAATTCTCTTGCGGCATCCACCTATACAGGGTATACTGTGAAAAAAATGCTTTCTGATATTGCTAAGTGTATATAATGCTACAGAACAATAATAACTATTTCAATTTGCTCAGCTAGGGCTCTGTTTTACTACAGGACACATACTGTGACTCAAGATATATATATATAAAACATGCAACTAGAAATTAAAAGTCTGGGAAGATTTTTTTTTTTTTGCTTTCAAAAAGAATAAAAACTTTTAAAAATATTGTGAAAGCTTGTAGAATGAAAGCTGGGGCTAGCTTAGCTGTCTGATTCATCCACCCACTCCTGCTTTTAACATTTCTTCCATCTGCACATACTGGGTTCCTCATTAACACTAATATGATAGAGCAGCACACCTGGTGGAATCACTAAACAATGAGGAAGTCATGCAAACGATCTTATTAATTATTTATTTCATTAAAATGCATGAGAGACAAGATGATTGAGGTAATATCTCTGAACGCTTGTCTCTTTCACCAACAGAAGTTGGTCCAATAAAAAGCTATTACCTAACCCACTTGTCTCTCTCATATCCTGGGACCAACACAGCTAAAACAACACTGCAAAAAACATTAAAATTCAAGTAATTGTTTAGAATATATAAGCCATAGTTATTTTCACTGAGTCCCTGTTTTCCAGGTAGGGCTACTTGAACTCCTTTTTTCAAACTGACAACATTTACAAATATGCAGAAATGTAAATGATCATAAAACATGCACTTACAGCCGAAAACCAAAATATAATAAACAGAGCAAGCGAGTGTCTAAAGGGTCAGGTCCTGCAATAAATTACTCAGTAAAATTGATGTTTTTGTTGCAATGCAAATCTTTTAGAAACACACCACAATGTGTGTGATGTCAGAAGCAGCAAACCAAATATTCAGCCAAATCAAGTCAAAGGATGGACTTATTATGCAGTTCAGATACTTCATTATACTACTTGTATTCTGCCTTTGGGGTCTACTCTTCTTTCATTCTGCAAACAAGTTCCATTAACATTAATATGAGATATGTGTGCAATACGGAGGAAATTAAGTCCTAATTATCAGTTTTTCAAAATGCCTTTTTAAAAGAAAATATGTCTGCAAGGGACTCTGAAAATACAAATAGCAATATAAGTATCTATTTGGATTTGGCTGGTATTTAGATGAAGGGGGGAAATTTTAGATAATAGTTAGGGATTTTTTATTTTAGCTTCAGATAGATATAAACACGGATGTAGTAGAGCTCAAGTGTCTGGTTTGATGGGAAGGAGAGTCAGAGCAGAAGCACAACAAGAGAAGAGAGGAGAGGAGAACAGGTATGTTTTCATTTCTGTATATTATGGCTATCTATATCCTTTATTGAGTGGTGGCAGAAAGATTCAGGATGCTCAGGAATGGGCAGAGGACAATAGCAACTGCCTGTGCAATTACACACTGTTCGTATCCATCAGAAGTTGAGAAGTGATGTATTGGTGGATGGGCAACAAGAGTTCAGCACTCATGCAGCAGAACTAATTGCTGCAGCTTCATCAACACACAGTTGCCATTGACCAGGGGATGGGCCTCTGGGCTTCATTAATGATTGGACACGAGGAGTTCAGCATGTGACAGCACATGTGGCTTTGCTCACACCCTCTGTCTCTTGGAAGAAAAGGTCCGGAAGGTCAGAGAGACGCTTACCACAGCATGCAATATCTGTGGACGTTTTCACTGCTCAATAAGAGTAATCAACCTTCTTTGCAGGGCTGGCCCACAACATTTTGGCACCTGAGACGGGAAGCTCAAATGACGCCTCCATGCCCCCTCGCTTGGGCCAAAACTTTGAAAGGTCTCTATTCTGCCTTCTTCCTGTTCTGCTCCTCTCATGGTACTGCTCTGCTACCTACCCCAATAAAGGAGAACTAATAACTTGAAATGCCTTGTTCAAAAATTTTAAGTAACACTTAACTTTCAAATGCCAGAACAGCGAATGTAACTTTTCTTGTCTGCATAGTAAACACTGGCATTTTTATCTGTTTGAATAATCAAAGTGGTGCTTTCTGTGCCTTCTTGGATACAAAGATTTGAACTGCTTCCTGCTGAAGGTCCACAGTCTGAGCCAGCTCATGCTCTATTGAGATGGTTGCAAGGCCGATCAGCCTCTCCTGTGTCATTGTGGAGTGTAGATGTGTTTTTATTATCTTCAGCTTGGAGAAGCTGCGTTATCTGCTGGCAACTGTTACAGGAAGTGTTAGAAGTATGCGCAAAGCAACAAAAGCATTTGGAAAGAGGGTGGTCATCTTATTTGTGCACATATATTCCAGAACAGCCTTTGGAGTTGATCTTGCTGAAATGTATCTTGAAAGGGCTTTCAGTTCATCACCTAAATCACTTGCATCAATATCGTGCATGTCATCATGTGTCAACACTGTCTCTAGTGCCCTGCATTGCTGGTGTAGGTCTTCTCAGGTCTAGTGAGGAGTTTTGGAAAATCATACAACATCCCAAATATACTGCTGTGTTCCTTGAGCTGCATGAAACGTTCTTCAATTGACTGTATTGCACAATCAAGCACCTGGTTAAAGAATTCAACTTTGAATTGTTGTTTGGGGTCTCTTATGGGATTATCTCATGCCTCATAATCAGAATGTCTTCTTCTTTGGTGACTCTTGTATTCTTGAATGGGTGGGAAAATAGCTTCAGTGTGAAGCTCCTCTGGCAACTTCTGTGCACTCTTCAGAATGTTTTGAAATCCCTCACCTGACTGGTAAGACAGTAGGTATGACTTTGCTTTGTTCAGTTGTTCCATTGCTCCAGATATATCAAGGTCAACACCTTGGAGTCTCTTGCTTACAACATTTATTTCAAACGGTATGTCATGCCACAACACTAAGCCACACAGAAATTTGAAGTTATGTATGTTTCTGGTGATTCCATTTCCCTCTGCCACTGTTCTCCCACGAATAGTTCCTGTCATAGCATTATCCTCCATAATGGCAACTATGGCATCATTTATCTTCCCAATTTGGTGTTTGATAGGCTTTATTGCCTCCACTCGACTTTCCCATCGTGTGGCACTCAATGGTTTCAGTGTCAGAAAGGATGTGCCCAGATGTTGCTTCAAAATTTGCCATCAATGAGTTGATGCAGAGAAAAATACATAGATGCTTTGAATTACATTAAAAAATTCAGCAGCTTCACTAGAAGTTGATGCTGCATCACTGACCACCAAGTTCAATGAATGAGAACTGCATGGGACAAAAAGAGCTCGAGGGTTTAACTCTCGGATCCGTGTTTGCACTCCTCTGTTCTTTCCTCTCATGTTGGCCCCTTTATCGTAACCCTGAACTCTCATGTCAGCTATCGCAATTCCCGTATCTTCCAGCTTTTTAAGAAACACATTTGTCATACCAGCTCCTGTAGTATCATCAATGTCAATAAATTCTAGAAAATGTTCTCTGACAGTCACCATTGCAGGGACATTTTCACTAGGTTCTGGTGTTGTTACAAAACGCACCATTAGAGTCATTTGTTCCGTATGGCTGATGTCAGGTGTGCAGTCCAGAATAACAGAGTAATATCTTGCTGACTTCAGATCTGCCACAATCTTCCATTTGACTTTTGTTGCCAGTAACTCTATTATCTCATTTTGAATTGTTTTTCCAACGTAGTGGTGTGTGTACATTTCTTGGGTACACCTGGAGTACAGCATCAAACTCAGCCATCAGCTCCACAATTTTAAGGAAGTTTCCATTGTTTGGCACATACAGCTGATCTGAAGTGCCGCACAGTGCTAGGTTTTGGGTTCTCACAATGGCAATGAGCCTTTTCAGAACATTTTGCCAGTAAAGAGACTCTGATGCAATCTTCTCTTGATGCTGATCATCTATGTGGCCTTTAACCTGAGTCTCATCTCAAGCTCTTGCCACCTATGGAATGCTCTCTGGTGATTTGCTGCCTTCTCATGGCATGCCAGATTTCTAGCCAGATTTTTCCAGTCCTTTGTTCCTGTAGAACTCAATGTGGCTGGTACATTAGACTGGAAGAATTTGCAACAAAAACAGTATGCAGCATTCTGGGTTTTTGAGTACATAAGCCATGGCCTTTCCACTTTGTCACCATTGGGGATTTCATGCCAGTAAAGTGTTGGATGGAAACTTCTAGTTTCATTGTCTTTGGGGAACATGAAGTTTTTTACTTGCTGTGGCCCATGTAGTACAAGGAAGTCCCTCAGGCTACTTCTCAAGTGGGTCCACAATCCTGGATGATCCAGACTTAAGGAACTAAACTCAGCGGCAGCTGTTTCTTGTGGGTCCACCACACTCTTCTCTGATCTACACTTTTCTTCAGGAATGTGCATGGTTACATCCATTTGAGATGGAGATATGGACGCTGCAGTAGCTGCCAGGTCATCTGCACTCTGACTAACTGGAAGAGAGGCATCTCCTCACCACTCACATCCTCACTGGGGCCGGAAGGCCCACCGTGAACACTTGTGTCTATGTATCTCAGGAGAGCTCCTTCCTGCTTAGATAGAAAAGCTTCCTTTGCTTTCTTTCTTTTTCTGAATGCTCCCCCAGAGGGGTGTTTTCTTCTTTCACTCATGACTGCTGTTCTGTGCCAGCTATAGTGGCTCTCAACACTCAGTTGAAGGGGACAAATAAGCAAGCTGGTGGCAGGGCCTGAGTGAGGGAAGATATCAGTGTCTTAAGGGCCTAACTGGCTCCTACTACTTCAGTTGACTGCCTGTTCTCCTCAAGCGGGTTTCAGGGAAGCAGCAGGAAACAGGAAGCTTCCTGAGAAGCTGGTGTTAATCAGTCCAGGCTCCTGGGGGTGCTAGAGAGGTACATAAGAGGCTCCCCCTCCTCTCTCTCCCTGCAGCTCCTGCTGCTTTTTATTATTCCCTCTCACCTTTTCTCCTGCCTGCCTGTTATGTCTCTTGTGCCCTCCTTCCTCCAGCACAGCACTCTACCATCTCTGTGCATCTATGCTATACCAATGAAATAAAAACCAGCAGGATCTTATTAAAGGGGAAAAGGCAAAATGCCACATTTATTGTGAATACAGAAAAAATCCTAGTAAGCAGTTAGTTATAGCTATAACATTCTATTCAATTTCATATTTATTCACACATTCATTCACACACACACACACACACACACACACACACACACACACAGGTTCTGCAAGGTTGTTATCATAGTTACCAGCCTTAGAGTTGCTCATGCCAAGCCACTGGCCAGGTGGCCTGGACATGAGGCGGGAGCAGGGCCTTGTCAGATGCTCATCTGATGCTCCTGGAAGTTGGTTT
This sequence comes from Lepidochelys olivacea, assembly GCF_965140295.1. Lineage (NCBI taxonomy): Eukaryota > Metazoa > Chordata > Testudines > Cheloniidae > Lepidochelys > Lepidochelys olivacea. The sequence continues at coordinate 79,129,305 of NC_140412.1, forward strand.
GCAGAATCAGACACCAAAGTTCTCACTTTCTAGAGCCATTTTTATAGGAATTTCTTCCTATGCCAGTCTATGGAAATTGCTTCATCATGCTGTTGCTGAATCAATCAGCAGCTGGCACATTCCTGATGGCTCCGTGCTGCCAGATGTTATCTTGTTCTTTGGTTCTCCCATTCTTGAGGCTGTTGGGTGGATTCCAGTCTGCCCTCCGGGGGTCGTCTGGTTATTTCCACTTGACGCCTTCTTCAGCCGATGAACACTGGATTCTTAGGCTGGCACCTCCCTGATCATTCAGTTATTATCCACACCAAGCATCCATCCACATACATCCTCTATCTCTATTTTAATCACAATTGTTAACAAAGCAAGATGAATACAACAAAAGGGCGGGGAGTCTCTGAGTGCTGTTTCTGTTGTTACAGAGTATTGCTTTGAGTCTCTCTCTGTGTGAGTAGTTACTGGTTACAAAGAATTGCTTTGAGAACAGACTCTGTCTTAGAATGTACTAACACAATTAGCAGCTGGCAAGTTTCACACAGCGAGGGAGAGAAACAGTACCAAAAACCAAGAGACCTCTTAATTAGTAATACCCTGGAATTTAAACTATGGGGAATCAAACTCATTTGTGATTTTAATACAGAACTTCTTTAATATGATCCAGCATCTAGAGCAGAGAGAATACATATGCACCAGCAGCAGACACAATTTTCTACATTCTGGGTCCTAGTGGTGCCCCCCTCCCCACAGTCTGGCACCTTAGGTGGCTGCCTCAGTTCGCCTCATGGCAAGGCCAGCCGTGCTTCTTTGGGCAGTTCAGGCTAACAGGCATACCAAGTGCATAGTCTGACAAGACACAAGCATGTGCTGGTAATCCACATTGAATATTATGTGGTAAAAATAAGCAGCCTCAACATCAGATGCCTACAGGAAAGGACACAAGTGTAGTCTCCAGTAATAGCACTGATTCTTGACAGAGGCATTAGTAAGAGTACTAGAATCTCCTGAATGCAAAATACCCAAGTGCAGTGAGAGCACAGCATCTCTGAGCCAACCATCCCCACATCGCACGCATACCAGGCTTCCATGATCAATTTCTCGGAGCCAGTGAAGAAGGATCCAGAGAATAATTCCTGCTCAGAATACTGAGCAACAATTCTGCAAAATCAGCTCACTACATATTCACAAGCTATCCTCACCTTAGTGTTAGCTCAGAAGTACTAGTTGTACCACCAAATATGAGCCATCGATTTATCAACGAGGGGTTGTTACGGGAAGTAGCAGCAAGGGGGAAATACCATGATGACGTATTGAATGAGGAATAAAGCCTCTAGGGAATGTCTCTTCAGACAAAACCACTGGAGGGAAAATGCATTTGGGGAATGCATCTCTAGACAAAACCGTTGTTAAGTAAAATGCCATACTGTCTAGCTCTGTGAGCTCCTGAAATGAGTCTTCGATGACTGCAAGCAAAGCTCCAAAGAGTATATAGGTGAACTAAGGCTTGCTGTGCTCCATCTCAGGTAGGCCTAACAAGATCCCTTATAAAACTTGACTCAGCTACTCTCTCATGGTTCCTGATGGTTATTTTGCTATGGTGTGCTCCAGCCAAAATCCCTCAGAGAAGAATATCTCCTCTCTTAGCACTGCGATGAGATGCAAAGGCAGATCGTTCTTGGATATCTACACTTGTTTCATCCTCTTTTTTTTTAAAAAAAAAACACATTTCAGTAGAAGTTTCAGACTGTAACTTGTTATTTATATGACACCATATTCTTGGGAGCACTTGATATTATGAACCTTTCACAATAGTCATTGTCAGAGAGTTTCACTGAGGGCTGTAGAACCAAACTGCTTCCACTCATGGCCAGAAAAAAGGAAACACTAATTCCAAAGTGATTGATTCATATGCAACATATGACTGAGGCTAAACCCAGTCACTGATTAAATGGAATGATCTCATTAGATTTTGGCAGCTCCCACTAACCTGTAACCTTTTGCTGGCATTTTTCTGAGTAACTTTTGGACACCTTTGGATCAATATATTATTTTATTTCGGGCCGTAATGAACATTAATTATTTAGGATAGACAGCCCTAAGAGCAAATAGTATTCAAGTAAAATAAGTCCTGTGGGCAAGTAAGTGGTATTGAATAGTATGTGTTCAGTTTACAGATGAAACTGTTTTGATGGGTTTCATATGTCACATGCCATACGTGCTGTTCTCTGATCAGGTGAACATAACTCATGGTGTATATGCAAATTTCACATTTAAAATTTGATTTCTGTGAATATTCTTTATTATTTGGTTACAATTTACTTCACACACACACACACACATACAACTTGATAGTGAACGTTTGCTGAGATATTTATGTAAATTGAACGCCAAATGGGCATGAACGCAGTGAAGCAAATCCATAATTTGTTATTTGAACAAATATTGGCAAACGTTTCAAGAGTTTGTTCAGCTTAGCTCTACCAGTAGCTAGTGACTATGACCTAGGTATATAGAGCTAAATTGTGTCAGGGTTTCTTTATAGCTCTATAATATTTTATTCAGAAAAGCACAGATGTGATGTTCTTGATGAACTATTGCAGCTATGTTTTTCACATATGGGAAGAAATCTTTTACAATCAACATCTCTTGCTCAAATTTCATATCATTTGAGTGTTTGATTGAATTAGACTGTATTAATCAATGAGTAAAACTATAAACATGAAAACTAGCAATGAAATATGCAATTGATTAACAACATCTATTTGTCTAGGCAAACACATCCTAGAGAAGTGGTTAATTTATATGAGAACCCCGAAGACAGCAGAAACAATAAATACATTTGAGTTTTAATGGCATGTACTCATCACATACTCATGTCTTTGCCGCCTATAAAACATTTATATACAATTATATTTGTAACCTGTGGAGGCTCTTAGCTCAGCATCTCATTCTATTACTGATTCTGAACAAAAATCATTAAATCACCACACAGCGGCTCTTGACATTTTTTTTAAATGAATAACATTATTGCAATTTTTAGCTTGTTTATCAGGAGCACACAATTTACGACAGCAGCACAATGGCATGGCATTATCTCTGAGAAGAAGCAAATAGAAATATATGTACAGAGAGACAGTGAGTGTGTGTGTGTATATTGAAGGGATAGCAGACACTATGTATTATTATTTGTATTACTGTAGCATCTAGGAATCCTAGTCAATGACCAGGACCCCTATTGTACTTAGCACTGTACACCACAGAACAAAACAATGGTCCTTGCCCCAAAGAGCTAACAATCTAAGTGGTACTTAATGGTATAGAACTACATATAAAATTAAAATACAAAAAGCTTCCAAAGAAAGTAGTATACAATAATTATTCATATATGGACAATAATTGTAACAGAACCTCAAGTTTCTCCACTGTAGGGATGACCCATGCTTTACTGAACCAAATGCCCACAGAAGTAACATGGGGATTATGCCATTAGATAGCAATGGAAAATCCTGTGGCTGTCAAAAGAAAACAAAGTGAATTATTTTTTCTATTGAGAACATCACTTTCAAAAACTACCAGGGCTGTGGACATTGATGGCTGTATGGAAAAAACACCTTATATTATCTTTCATTTTGACTATTTTGCAGAAAACAAATACAAACTGACAAAAAATATAAATGTACATGCCCAGCATATATCTATGAAAAAGCCGACAGCAGAATTGCAATATTAACTTCTATTAGCATCAGTCTGGCTCACTGTAGGTTGCATTAAATAGCTTCCCTGCAATAGGTTATACTGGGCAATCAGATGGATAATGTCTATAGAAAATATAGAATCTAGTTTCAAGGCTTTTTTTCCCAAAATTAAGACCGAATCCATTTTAATATCCAAGATTCAACAAGTAAATGGGTACGTTTGGAAGTGGCAAACCACGATTACTTTTTCCCCCAGATAAAGAGGTCAACACTAATTTTATATCTGCACCGATCCAAGTAAATATAAATATTTCACTGCTGCAGTTGTTCAGGAAATTAGAAATTAGGAAAGGTAGTTGAAAACTGGAAAACTAGTTTTGAAAAAAAATTGAAATGTTGAAGTTAGTTTTGTTTCCAATGGTTCACAATGAACATAATTTGTGATTTTTTTTAAAAAAAAGAAAATATTTTCTATATTATTTTCAACATTTTTACTGAAAACTTTGAAATAGTTATTTATGTTTTAAAATGTTAACGTTTTTGATAATTTCAATACAAACATTATTTTTTTTAAAAAAAGACATGGAAACTTGTAAAAAAACAAGACATGATGATTTTTTCAAAAGAATTGTTCTCTTAAAAAGGCCATGTTTAGAGATAAAAGCTGTTTGATGAATAAATGGATGTTTTTCACTGACATTTTAATTTTTAAAAAAGTTAGAAAATTTTCTGAGACAATTTTGTCCTAATTTTTCAGCCAGCTCTAGAACTGTTCTGCCTTAATGGATGGGGCTAGTTGTGTTTTTGCTGTGTTCAAGGAGCACCAACAGAAAGATTGTCTTTATGAGGCAGATTGTCTCATAGAGTCTTCCTGGTATTCCTTCTGGGGTGGGATGGTTCTATTCTGCCCTCTATTCACGACTGTGATTTACTCCTTCAGTAAAACGGGAATCATAATATTCATCAACCTTTGTAAAGCATTTTATAAAGCATATATAGCTGAATGAGTGCAAGTGCTAAGTGCAAAGTACAATGAGAGCTGATCCTCAACTGGCTCTCTCATACTCATTGTAGCTAAGGGCTACATAGTACCCCATTTATATTTCCCTACTTCTGGAGTTGGCTAGGAGCTGGGGATAGTTCCCAACATAAGGTGTCTGCTCTAAATTGCACCAAGTTGCCCAGAGCTCCAAGGAGTCATTATGTCAATTGTGGATTGCCAGGGCTTAGGGATGCCCCCCCAGCCATGCATCCTCTCCTTATTCTGGGAGTCAGGAGGAAAGGTGGCATAGAGCTGCTACACTATTTCTACATTACCTGGGAATTTCCATTACATGAGGGAAATCTTCATGGAGCCATATAAACTGATTTCTGGCCATTGTGCCCACCAGAGCAGCACAAAGTAACCAAACAATAACAATTAGTGGCAGACCTGGGAGCTATGAATTGTTTAGTCATCCCCACTTCTGTCACTAAGTAGCCTTAAAAACACTTACAGTATGCTCTGCAAAGTTAGTTAGGTCTCATAAAAGAGACAAAGTGGCTGAGGTAATATTTTTTATTGGACCAACTTCTGTTGCTAAAAGAGACAAGCTCTCAGGCTTGCACAGAGGTCTGGTTCAGGTCACAAATCACATTTATGGCTCCATAAAGTGATTCCCTTTTACAGATGAGTAAACTGAGTCTGAAAGAAGTTAAGAGATTTACCTATAGTTATATGGCAAACCCATGGCAGCACCAGGTTTAGAAAGACCCAGTTCCTGAATCTCGGCTCTAGTCCTTTACAGCATTGTTCCTTCAAACAAAGTCTTAACCCTTCTATTTCTTTTTTTTTTCTGCCATCATACCTCTGGTTTTTGCAAGCATCCTGATAGTGGAAAAAGTCATTTTTAAAAAAAACAAAAATAGTGATTTTATTATGTGATGCTTATTTCATCCAGTTCCAGTCCCAAATAAACTGGAAATCCACTCTGCAACTCCAGTTACAGTCCAATGTGTCTATGAAAAAATGGAGTATTTATAGATTCCCTTGTAGGTCAAACACTATCTGGCATAAACCCCAAAAATATCCATGTGTGTATGGGTAGGTGGGTGAGTATGTATATGGGTGAAGAAAATGTGGGGGGAATATTTCAAAATTTTATTTATGGTAGGACCATGTTTTTATTACACATTAAAATCTGAACCCCTATTCGCAATATTTTTCATGAAGCAGCTTGTCCTATTATGTTCCCTATCTACCAAAAGAAAACCTAGAGATCAAGATTCAGGGTCAATTAAAGAGCAACTGTCTGCAGTATGCCCCTGTAGTGGATGTCAGGCAATGAAAGGGTTACCAGCTGGCATTAGAAGGAAAGAGAAGAATTAATAAGAGGGAAATGCTGTTGGTGTTTAGTTGTACAATAATCTCATTAAATATTGAATAATGTGGTTGCTATCTAAGGAAGTAATAATGCACAAATATCTAATGAATATACTCTTTTCAGAACCTTTTCTTCTCCTAGCAGGGAAAACACTGAATATCCACAAATTATGATATAATCTACCTGACCATACCAAAACTGCATGGGAATTTCAGAGTGAGCCAGATTCAAGTTTTTAAAATTTGACTTTTTTTAAATATCTTAGGTTGTACTGGAAAAACATGACCCTGACATGAGAGAAAGTAAAAGGGAACCAAGTTACAAAAACTAGAAGTTTTACAGACAGCTAGGCTTTTGCTCAGTAAGGTTCATGTTTAGATAAATAGGTAATATGTGTTATTTCAGTTGCTTGTTAAAAATGTATCAATTCATGAAGGAATCTTTAAATATTATGCTCCCACCCCCCACACACATAATTCAGACTTCTGTTCCCTGACGTAATTCAATTATTTCATGTGATCTAACTATACACATGGTCATGCTAGATCTTAGATACAGGCTAACAGCTGAAAACCAATAAATGACCATCCTGGAACTCAATCCATGCACTCGTAAATACACGTAAATCACAAATTGTAAGTAATGTTCAAAACAACTTTAAAATATTCTTAAATGTCCTTAAAAGGATATTACACCTGTATTTTTATATTTAAGGACACGAAGGACTCAACTTGCTTTTAGCCCTTTTACTGAGATCATTATCTTATCTGATGACCTGTGGGATTTTTTCATATAATCAGGTTGGTCAAAGAAGTTATAAAACAATAATATCCCAAAAACTACACAAAATAGCAAAAAGTTCTCACATCTATAAGCAAATGTAATGTCAAATCACAGGAACGAGGTCACTGGTGTTTTGAGAAGTTTGGCCACCCTAAAGAGTATGTACCTTAGAGGCTGCGGGAAAAGGCACTGCTAAGGAATCCTCCTAAGATGGGCAACTTAAAAATGAATAATGGGTTTGATAATGACAACAGCTATTAGGTAGCATAGGAGGTAGGCTGAAGCCCTGAATTCCCACTCAGTATTATGTAGACAGATACTATATCCATGTATTGGTCCAAAGTGTTATGTTGTGATCTATACTCAGTAAAGGTTGTTTTATCTCATTGATACAATTGTATATGAAATGATATGTAAGAATTTACTTACTACTACCCATGTTCATTACTGAACACCTGATCAGTTGCATACTGGGAATGTGTGTATGGAAGGAGGGGGTTACCTTGCAGTGAAGCATGAGGTGTTGCCATCACAGGATACAAAATGGAAGGGGCCAGTGGTCTAATATCATATAACATGTCTTATGGTGCTACATGAAGAACATGAAAGCAATAATGCAATGGATGGAATCTGCAGCCTTTCCGTTCTCGAAGTTCTATAAGTGTTAAGTAATTGACAGGAGAACTTCTGCTTCAGAGAGAGCCTTGCACACCCTAATATGTCACATTTACAAAACAAAAAGCCAGCAAATGTACCTTACTGCCAACAGCATGTCAAACATTTATAATTGGGCAGCTGCCGAGTAGATATGTTTTATAACCAGTAGATTGAAATGGTTGCTCCGTGAAATTACTCAGCCATAGAAATAAATGATTGAAATTACTTGCAGTGTCAAAAAAACTTTGTGTATGTAGATTGCAGAGTCATGAAAGAATACTTCAGGATACTTTGAAACTGCTATCTTCTATGCCAATACTAGGGCTGTTCAAAATGTTTCTATTGCAACTGTTTCTTTGGCAGAAAATTGGGTTTCTAACTAAGTGATTTTTTTTTACAAAAAGTATCTCGGTGCTTTCCACATAAAATTTAGTTTTTTTCTCTCAAAACACTGAATGCCTGAAAGCAAAAAAGTTTTTTGTTTTCAACACAAACCGGAAACATTTCTATTTGAATATACTGCCACAGGACCTCACAGAAGTTGTAGTTTGGTCGCCTAGTATCCCCATTCTACTCGATAGGCCAGGGTCCTCTGCTGGACTTCATTTCCCAGGATGCCCAGTGGCCACAGGACTCCCATGAAACCTCCCCTAACCAAGACTGTGATGCATGGTGGGGAGATACAGTGCGACCAGGAAGCCCACTCTATAGTACAATGGGAGCATAAGGAACCTGAACTACAGCTCTCATGAGGCACCAAATTTACAAATTAAACTATTTCATTTTTCAGCCTAATTGAAACTGGCTTCTGCCAGTAAGGTCGACTGAGGTCAGAATAGCCTAGTTATATGAAATTAATCATGTGAAATCTTTGTGATACAACTGTACTTGAATGTACATATAAAAGCAAAACAAAACCCCAGCGTTTATTATTCAATGTTTAAGCAATACAAACCAAATGTGTCAAATGTGTCAAAACCTTGAAAATTGCATATCTAAGCTTTACTGAATGATCAGATAGATGGATTGATCACTAAAAAAAAACCCCACATCCTGCATTGGCATGGAGAATAGAAGCAGCATAATCCCAGCAGTGTGGTATGTATTTCCCTAGTGATTATAGGATTAAAGAAGGTAGGCCAGATTCTCAGCTAGCATGAACTGACATTGATTCGTTGAAGTCTTTCTCAGATTTGCTGAAATCAATGGAGCTATGCTGATTTACACCAGCTCTATTATCTGGCTGGGTAGTCTAAATTCACTCACACAACAATTAGTCACCTAATTAGTTACCACAGTGCACCTCTATCTGTTTCTGCTATTTATGTGCATCTTACTTGTCAAGCTCTCTTAATATGTTCAATAGCCACGTGAATCTTTATTTAGACTAGAAAAGTTTTCTCTTCTGCAAGGGGCGAAATGCAGGGATTTACATTAGAATCCAACTCATGAAAAGAATTCCCAGGTATGAAACAGGAGGTTGCAGTACAATAGCATTGCTTAGAATTGTTGCTCCTCCTGAGCTTTGAACTCATTGAATATTTTTGTGTGTAAGCACTTCATGTTTCTCTGTTTGGTAATGAAACCCTTGAAAACTACAGCTGCTACTATGAAAATGCATGAGGAGTTTAGAGTTTTGAGAGATTTCATTCATCTCTCTTTGAAAAGACAGCAAGTTATTTATGAAATAAGTACACGAGATGGTTATGCTTATGCTATACATTCCCATGATGATAGGTTTCTTATTTTATTTCAAGGTTTAAGCAATTCTTGTCTTTTAGAAGATTCCAGACTTCGAATAAGAGAAAAATGTTCTATTTTCTTCTGTCACCCCACACCTCTGAATATTTTATTTATTAAATTTTGAAATAAAAAGGGTGCACTCACTTTGCCATTGGTATGGAGAGGACTACGGAGAATTTAATAGGACAGTTCCAAAGCAAGGAGTGGGAGAAACAGGAATTGGAAAGACCACATGGGTGTTCTCTATGATCCTTCTCACAGTAGAAAGGGGTAGGCTAGGGCAAGATCCTCTACTGCAAGGAACAATGCTACCATAATATACATATTTACTATTTGCTACATAGCAAGGTAGAGGCTCCGATAGCACGGAGTCTAAGCGACAGAATGTCTCCACAGCTGATCTGTAGCTTAGAGGGTGGAGCATTTCTTCCCTCATATCACAAGGTGAGTCTTCATCAAGTGTCTGGGCTAAGTGCTGATTTCCGACCCTTAGCCCAAAGAAGAAACAACCGAAACAATCACAGACACAGAGTAATTATGAAATCAATGAGCAATTCAGCAGGTCTGAGAAAGTACTCTAGTATCCAGCCAGACTAAAAAGCCAACAGTACATTAAATACACATCCTTACAAAAACTAGGTAACATGTCAAGCTAATTCAAACAGGTTGCTAATGCTGATTTAGCTGTCTCAATGGTGTTGAGAGATTATTTGCCTCACAAAGTAAAAGAATGCTGAAGAGATCAAGAGAAGCATACATAACAAAGAGATGCATGTAAACCAAAAATAGCATATAAACTGAAACCAAGATGGGAGGGGAAGATGGTTTTGTGGTTAAGTAACTGAACAGGGAATCAGGAATCCTGGGTTCAATTCTTGATTCTGCCACAGATTTTCTTTGTGACACTGGACAGGTCTCTAATCAGTTTGTGCTTCAGTTCCCCATCTACACAATGTGGACAACTGTTCTCAGCCTGACTGAGGTGTCACAAAAATAAATCACTAATGTTTTTGAGGAGCACAGATACTTCAGTGATGAGGGCATAGAAGTAATTAGGCAGAGAGAAAATAAGGGAGAAGAGATACATAAATAGAATCACAGCAGTCCATTTAGTCTGTTTCTTAATAATGTAATGTTGCAATGATTCACTCCAAAGAAGACTGCAATAAATTACTGTTGAAAAGCGTGTTCTTTCCCAGTTAAAGGTTAAGCACAAGAACTTCCTTGTGTTCTAAGACAGGCACTGAGGGCTTTGAGAAGTTAGTATACTTTCAGAAAAGAATGCTGGGAGTTTCTTTGTTCCAAAATATTAGAAATGCAAACCCATTCTCCAGGCAAAGTCACTTTTGCTTGTGAATGAGTAGTCAGTTCTTCATAGACAGATGTTTTGTTTCTTTTCTACATACTACATTCAAGTATTTCCTGTACAAGAGATCTTGGCCTTGTCATATTAAAGTATGACAGGAAAGGAGCCATCGAGATAATATGAAGACTGTAGAAGCTTTATTTCCCTTTGAGTGTACTGTGAAAGAACCATGAAATCTCCTATTCGAGCCAGCTGTGAAGCTTCCAGAGGTTTCCTCTACAGCAAGTGCTGGGCTAAGATTAAACTAGGCAAAATGCCTGAAGAGATACTGAATAGGTTTGATACAAATTACACTGTCCTGCTGGTTTGAAAGTGCACATTACTAGAATCGTTAGCCATAATCATACTCAATTACAAGCACTGTAAGCATGCATAGAGCAGACTAATAAATGCAGCCATTGTTTGCACGCAATGCCTATAATTTACAAAGGCATGGCCACACCTTCCAAAGCTTGAAACCAGGTTAGCTAATCTCCACCAAATATTTGGAATTATTTTTAACATCCTACATTGATGCATGATTCTTTGCCCCTTACCCCGCCGCTGATAAGACAGCCAGTGTTGTCATGCTGCATTACCCTACTACAGATGAAGAATGTGTTTTCAGATTTGTGAGGTCTCAGTATATTCCTAATGGCTTCCTTTAAACTGTGGTATTGCTACTATATTTCCAAAGCCCTCCCAATCCCTTTCGTCTCCACTGGCAAAAGAGCAATTGAGAAAGTCCCAAATCATGAGATACTGGAAATGAAGAAATATAAATACAATCTGTATCCTTTCTGAGTCATCTACTGCAATATTACAGCCTCCTGTTAGAGGGCTTTCCCTCCACCCTCCCACTTCCCTGGTTCTTGTCACACAGATAACAAGCAGCAAAAGACCAGAAGTCCACTACCCTAATTCATTTACACCTAACAAAATTAATTATAAAGCAGACAGAAACAATTAGAGAACCAGACAGATTAACAATAGAAAAGTGGGGGCCATAAAGATAAAACATACAGAAATGAGGATTTCACAACCACAACCATTGACAAATGATTTTTTGCCAGACAGGATGCTATCAAACTAAGATATCTTTAACTGTCTTAAGATCTGTTTCTTTATCTGGTAGTGATAGGCACTATCAGGACAGGATTCTATTCCTAACAGCCCAATACACCTAATTTCAATGTGACTGGTTTGGAATGTGAGGATGTGACCAGTTTATGGCTGCCCCTTCTGCTTAGCCAAAGGCCATAGCCCAAGAACAAGGCCTCAGATTATCCTAGTGAGAGAAGGCCCATACACAGACAGACTTGTGATTTTGATTCTTTGTTTTATACTTCTATAACTAGCTGAGTGCTAAAAATATACCTAAATTCTTAAAGTATAGGCCTTTACAGGCAGGCCTGCATATCTATATTCTAACACCCTCCTTCAAAGGCTTTAATTTGTTCAGTAAGTGTGCAGCATATATGATTTGTTCCCAGATGGAGAATGGAATCAGAGTAGTTTGTTTTTAATCACATGTAATGGATAATACAGAAATAGTGGGTGCTATTACTGTAATCTTTAAGTTGTTTCAGACTATTTTCCCATATGAAATGACAGCTGTGAGAAACAATCAGTTATGTTAATGTAAAGAATATAAAAAAAAACCCAACCCTTAGATGTCATGACATCTATTTTGGTTGCATTAGGGAATGTAAACACATCTTTTGCATTATATGTATAATTGTATCATATATTATTAGAGTAGGGATCTACCAGGATACCAGGACTGCCTGGGAACTGGAGGTGGAGTTTGGGAGCTCAGGGAAACTGGGACTGGCTGGACAAGGAGAGGGAAACCGGGAGATGGGTAGGGGAAACGAAGATCAGATGAGGGGCACTAGATGGGCAAGGAAACTGGGACTAACAACTGGTTAGGGAGGACGGGGGGACAGATCTGATGAGAAGTCAGATTGCACGGGCAGAACTGGGACTGAGAAAGAGACTGGGACAAGGAACCAGGGGAAATGTGGAATATTGAGATTGAATGAGGAGCACAAGGAGGAAGAACTGACTGGAAGCCAATGGGACATGAATGGGGAGATGACTAGACACAGGGGTTGGGGGGAGAGATAGATCAGATGAAGAGCTGGAAGGTGAGGAATTGGGACTGGTTAGGCAAGGAGACTGGGTCTTAGGAAAAAAACCCTGAGGAATGGAGAATAGGAATGGTCAGGTGGGGAGAATGGGACTGAGCAAAGAGCTGGGATACAGACTGGACTGGCGCAAGAACTCATTCAGTGCACAGGATGGACTTGCTTTGGGAATAAAACAGGGTTGTGTAGTGAAGGAGACTGATGGCTGTAGAACTTTTTCATTTGTTTAAGAAGTTGGAAGGTGTTTAGTGAATGAGGCAGAGGATTGCAAAAGAAAATGGTCTCATAGTTAAGATGTTTGAATTAGTAGATACTTTTTACTTTAATCCAGGGATCAGCAACCTTTGGCACGTGGCCCACCAAGGTAAAGCCCCCTGGCGGGCCAGGCCACTTTGTTTACCTGCCGCATCTGCAGATTTGGCCGATCGCAGCTCCCACTGGCCGCGGTTCGCCGCTTCAGGCCATTGGGGGCTGTGAGAGACAGCGTGGGCTGAGGGATGTGCTGGCTGCCTGGGGCTTTCTGAAAGCAAATAGCCTTTACATTGGATCAGGAACATACCATTGTACTTTTGATTTTTTAGTTTTTGAAACACTGTTCTTCTTGAGCTCAGCACAACCTTCATTTTCCAGCATTCTCTCCTCACAATCCGTACATGGAACAATATTTATTTTTAAAAAATCAAGACATTCCTGGATACTCAGGGGAATGGTTCCTATTCCTACAGGGCCAAAACCTTGTCCTTGTCCAGGCATAGAAGAGTTTAGCCAGAATAAGATTTGACCCACAATTCATCACCTATACTATAAGTTCTTTAGTTCATGTTATCATCCAGATAATGTCTTCATTCTCCAGACGGTATCAGGGAAAAAGAGAAACAAGGATGCTAGTACCACCACAGGTGTCATCCTGGGCCCAATCCTTCAGCTATCATTCAGGTAAAACATTTATCTGGTCAGGACATTCGTGCTATGACTGCTGTTCAAGAGGGGACTTTTTATTTCAAAATATCTCACTAGCAATGGACAACGTGACAAAGTCAAAGGTTTCTGATCTGTTGGGGTTGGGCTGGTGAACTAACTCAAAGAGCCTATGAGAGTTTGGGATCCAAAGGAGTGCCTATGAGTGTGAACTTTCTCATCTTTTCTTCCCCATTTCCCTTCTGTTTCATGCTGAGAATGCTCTTCTTTATACACTAATATATATGGCTTGGTTGAGGAGAACACAGCCACGTGAGAAAAAACAGAGTGACAAGTTTGAAGATTGCTGAAATATCTTGTGGTGCTGAGTTATCTTTAGCCTGGTTTTTGGTTCATATCAGTATAGGGAAATACTATAATAGGGGCAAAATTCTGGGCTGAAAAATGACCATGTAGTCCCAGTATTATTTGGGGGTCTTCATAGGCTGTGCCTGGGATGGGTGGCTGCATGACTAAGGAGGACCAGAGGATCTGCACCCCAGCCATGCTGCCACACACCCTCTACACACTGGTGTAGGGTGAACTACTGTGTAGCTGGGCTCTGCACCATGCAGGAGTGGACACACCCTGCAAAGACCCCATATCAGATTTCTCTTTGAGCAACAGAGCCACACCAGAAGGATGTCCATGGACACATAGGTAAGGATGGGAACATAACAAGGCCTAAGAGAGTCTTGTGCAATAATAGGTTAGGGATTCCCTTCCCGATTCCAAAATCCATCTCCCTTTAATTCTCCCACTACCCCAATCCAGCTCCTCGCAGCCCCTTCCTCCTGCCTAGTTCCCTCAGAATCCCAATCCATTCCCCCACACCCACTAACTGTCCCACAGCCCCAATCTAGCCACCCATCTCCTGCCTCCTCTCCAGACCCTCCAGAACCCCAGATCCTGCCTAGCTCCTCTCCAGCTGCCTCATGGTCCCCATATAGACCCCCAGCTTCCCCCAAGTCCCTCTCGCTCCCCTCCAGTCCCACCCCCAGCTCTTCCTCAACTCCCCTCCAGCTTCCTCCAATCCATCCCTCAGCTCCTCCAGCTCTGTTTCAGGCTCCCATAAGCCCTCCCCCAGCTCCCACCTCGGTCCCATCCAGCTCTAGTCCAACTCCCCCTTTCATATACCCAGCTATGTTCGAGACCTCACAAGCTCCACTCCAACTCCTTTTCCCACCCTCAACAGTTCTGATCCAGCCCCCCAGCTCCACCGGTTCTGCACCAATCCCCCTTCCCAATTACTCCCCAATCCCTTGCCCCATGCAAAATGACTGATGCTTTTACCTTGTGGTCCATCTCTGGGGGAAGAGGGGCATGTCTTCACCCTCTTCCTATGCCCTCATGCATCCCCCAGCACTGTGATTTCCCCACATGTCATTGCCAGCTGCTCATGTCTGAGGCCAGCGATCACTCCAGAAATACCCCCATCTCAGCCAACTCCTGCCCCAGTTGCTCAGCAGGCCCTAATCTCCCCTGGTGGCTCCTCTGGTTGGGCCCTATAGCCTCATGAGCCCTAGCATGACTACATGACTTTCACCATTTTCCCTACACCACTGGGTAGGGAATCACCTTTCATATATTTTGTTTACTGGGGTAATGTGTGAGAGAAACTTATGCCTGCATTATGGGGTATGGTTAAGGCTACAATTTGATCACAGATGTCATGGAAATCACAGAATCCCTGACTTCCAAAGACCTCCATGATGTGACGGTGGGGCCCCCTTGAGGTCCGATTTGCCGTGGGCAGCGGGGGTACCCCACAGCTTCCGGTCGCTGGGGGTGCCCCACAGCTCCTGGCAGCCGCAGGCAGCAGGGGTACCTCCACTGCCCCAGGCTACCATGGGCGGCGGGGGTACCCTGCAGCTCCCCACCGCCACGGGTGGCAGAGGGTATCCCAGAGCTTCTAGCCGCCATGGGCAGTGGTGTCTCAGAGCCACCATGGGGTTGGGGGAACACCGCAGCTCCTGGCCACCCCACACCCCCGCAGCTCCTGCTCCCCTTGGGCGGTGGGACCTGCAGCTCGGAGCAGGCAGAGGGGGACCCTGGACCTCTGAGCCCCTACAGGTGGTGGATATTTTTAGTAAAAGTCAGGGACAGGTCACAGCACCTGTCCGTGACTTTTATTAAAAATACCTGTGACAAAATCTTAGCCTTCACTATGGTGTGTCCTGTCATATGCATCTGTAAATTCCACCAACATCAAGATAATGCTTCACTTACTGATGCAGTCACATCTTAGAACAGAATTTGGCCCTATATTAAGGTCACCATGAAATGTCAACCTTTGCCCACTGTTACCACATAGTAATATAGTATTCCTCTATCCTAATAAGAGGAGATAATTGCAGTTACATCTGAATGGTTAGCTAGAATATTTTTCTGTGAATATTTACCAAGAACATCATAAGGGTCTCCTGTCTAGTCTCCCGTATAGAGGGGTCTGCCCAGCCCCTGAACCTAAAATGGCAGCTAATCCTGGATTTAAATGGCAACAACACAGGCCAATATAACACACAGGCCATCATTAGCTGGGAGGGAAATGGACACTTGTGTATATCCCTAGGCTCCAATTCCCCTGATATCTAAGGGCATGGTGGGCCATTCACTCTGCGAGTAGACAGAGTGATAAATAGCTAACAGAAGAAACTTAACAGAACAAATTGTAAAACCAAACAAATAGCAACTTTCCAGAAAAAAAACAATTATTTCATATTAAGGAAATCTGGAACTGGATTGTGCAGACTCTGATATCCTTGTGAAATAAAATCAGTAATTGTGATGAGTGAGGCACAAAAGGCCCTGCAGATCAGTTCAGTATGTCAAAACCCTTCTCTGAAATACAATACCATATATCTTTTGACTTTACAAAGTTGGACTGGAAATATTGCAAGAAAAGGCTTTTATACAAGTTTCTGGTATTTCCTGCTTCCAGAAGTGCTGAAAATATTATGAAAACAGTATTTGGGTATTTCTGCTTCTGGACATAGAATCTGAGAGTATGGAAATGACTGGAATCTTTCCTCTTTTTTTAAAGTCACACTCAATTTTTGAACTTCAGAATTGGGGCAAAGGTTGAAGGCTCTTCATATTTTATCTGAACTGCTTCTTCCATCCCCAATCAGTACCCAGCAAAGGAAAATGTATTCAGAATTCCTTATGAAAAGATTCTATATAATTTAGCAGAGAATGGTAACCTTTCCATTCTTAAACTAGCCAATTCTACCACAGAAGTATAGGTCTCTATTAATACAGGAAGTCTTAAAATTGTACAGAACAGATATCATTCTATATTAAACAATAAGTGTTCTTTAAAAGGGTAATTTCTATAAAACATTGTCAATTTTATCCTCATTAAGTTCCATAGACTTTTCCAAAGAGAATAAAAGGAAAAGTTTCCTAACGTGAAGTCTTTTACGTGCTGTAGTAATGTCTCAAATGATGTCTTGGAAGCCCTGCCCTCAAATTATTTGCCAATGGACAGGGAAAAACACAGGAGAGTATACAGTGTGTATTTATTCTGCAATGGCAGGCAGATGGGAATGATAACCTGAAAGGATTTTTCCTTATTTATTTTCAAGTTCTGTTACTGGAAAGATAATGTGACAAGAAGAGTTACTCCTCATGTAAAAGGAAAGCTTTTAAATGAAGTTGAACATCTCCAAGACCTGTCCAGATGGGCAAACCAAATTGATCAGATAGCCATCAGCAGACACATGTATGTAGGAGGAATAAAATTCATCCCACCCACAGGCAAAGTATCCAGTTAAATCCATCCAATTACACCACTGTCTCTGCCAAAAAGTCCTCCACATCCTATAACCTTTAACTTGTGTTTTTCAGCAACAGCAAGCTTGTCTGCAAGTTGTCCTGAGGTTAACGTCAAACTTTCCTAGTTACAGATTAGAAAAGAACATATGTTTAAAATACTGGCATGATTTGGCATTAGCAAAGAAAGGAGCAAGGAGTTAGAAATTTCACAGATTTTTCTGAGCTAAGCAAGTAACCCAGGAATAGTCATGCCAAGAGATTTCTGTTTCTACTTTGTGCTACAGAAAAAATGTATGACTATAATCTAACATCAGTTTACTTACCCTGTGAAGTCCAGTTTCATCTTCTGATGGTAGTACAAAGGCATTCTCAGTAAAGGGACCATGGTTCTACTTACCTAAATAATTAAATCATACTCATTACTGATGTTATGGAACAAACTTTCACAGGAGATCTACCCAAATCTCAGAAACTCCCAGGCATGCTGCTACAAAGCATATTGATTTAAATAAACATTTCTACAAGCAACTATGTAGTAATGACAAGAAATCAGTCACTACCACCTATCTAATGTGATATAAAAACACACACCCAAAAGGAGAGGGGAGAGGAGGCCTACTTTCTGGAGACAATTCGGTTTTATCATTAATTACTGTAGCTGCTTGGCTACTGTGGTTGTGACTGCTGTAGAAATTCCCACACATTAATAAGCGAAGAATCTATTGATATGGTGTTTTCTACATCATCAAGAGAGAACAAAAGAAGTCTTCATGTTCCCCCTTTAATACATGTTTCATATGCTTAGATAGCACAACAGTGGGTATGATATAAGAAGAAGGAACTGAAACCAAGATGCCCGGCTTAATGCAACAGAAATAGGAAGGCATTGGCCGGACAAAATATACACCTTTAAGGTGTATGGCTACAGCATAGCCCTTTGTTGTTACTAATACAAGACTATGTGCTGGAACAGTGGCAGTAGCTCCTCCATACAGGTCCATCCCTTGGTCTGCCCCATCACACCTGCCAGAGAGACCCCGTTGTAGTGTACAGGGGCCCCTTTATGTGGTCGCTCCATTACCAGCTCACCTGTACTGTCCCAGTGCAGGGCTTAAATGGTCTGGATGATCTTGCGCACATTCTCCGCACCAGAGTGAAATTCAGCTTGTATGTATGTTCATAGCCATACACACCAACAGAGAGAGATTTCTTTTTCTCTGCACAATTAGAGTTTCCAACTCATATTTTAGCCTCTCAAAAGTCTCAACCTCCTTTTGCCCCAACGAAAAAAAAAATTGATTGCCAACTAACACCTAACCTGTCCTCAGGCAGTATAAAGTCTGAATAAATAAATTGATCTTTTCTTTAAAAGGCACATTTGCCACCTGAAAGCAACGCTGTCTTTAAGGAGACTGCTGCCACCTAAGACTTCTCATCTTCACCAAGTCATTTAGATGTTCTGTCATCCTGAAAGGGTTACCCTACATTATAATTCCACCTCAGCATCTCCAGAGCTATAAAATGCTGTAAGAGAAAGATCTCTGCAAATCTTTTTTTTTTTGGTCTCCTTGTCACACAGCAGGTTTCAGAGTACCAGCCGTGTTAGTCTGTATTCACAAAAAGAAAAGGAGGACTTGTGGCACCTTAGAGACTAACCAATTGATTTGAGCGTAAGCTTTCGTGAGCTACAGCTCACTTCATCAGATGCATACTGTGGAAAGTATAGAAGATCTTTTATACCACAGTATGCATCCGATGAAGTGAGCTGTAGCTCACGAAAGCTTATGCTCAAATCAATTGGTTAGTCTCTAAGGTGCCACAAGTCCTCCTTTTCTTTTTGCCACACAGCACAGTCTCTTTCAATACTCAGGATTCTAGATCTGAAAAGCACCTGTCCAGCTAAGTTCAGGGCAGAGCCTTGAAGCTCAAGGGACATGGGATTTGTTCATTTAAACAAATTAGGCATGCAATTATTCATCTTGCAAAATTATAGAAAAGGGGTCATGATCACCAAGTGATCCTTGTTTCCCTGCAGTTACAACCCAGTGATACACGAAAGACTACAGTTATTTAGAACAGAAAATAGCTATTGACTCTTAGAATACTGTAGTGTCAGTAGTATCCAAATGAAGGAGGTACAAAGATTGGTGCTCGATCTGTATTTTGAACATTATGGGCCTGATTCTGGGCTAGATTGTCCCCTTCTGCATTGAAACCCACGAGACAGGGCCAAATTAGGAAGGTTTCCTCTGAGTATCTCCCACTTCATTTAGACATTTGATAGATTTGCCTCTCTGTGGCAAGATCTGTGATCAACAGAATGTCCTATGATTTGCAAAGTTTGCTTTTTATTATTTATATATGGGGGGGGTGATTTATTTTCTCATTTATAACATTTGAGAAACACTTCGTGCCATTTGTTCGACTTGCTTGGTGCAAAGTTTACTTTCTAGTCTATTATTTATTGTTTTTATTTTTAGTAATCCAAGGCATTATTTATTATTTATTATTATTTTTAATAGTCAAAACATTTTAAAGTCCAAAGCATGAATATTTATTTTCTTCCTTGAAGAAACTGACTAGCAAAAATAACTTTTTATTCTGATATTTTTCTTCCCAATAACAGAGAATTTTATATGAGAAGAGCTTTGCTTGATGGATTTTTGTGTTTGTTTATTATTGGGGTTTTTTTAAAAAAAAATCAGGGAAAAATCTGTGGGATTTTTTTTCTTTTAGACTAGACATTGGTTGTTAAAAAGTCTTGTCTTTTCAAACCTCATTGCCTGACACATCATATTGTGATGCCTCTCTCATCTGCCTGTACCAATCAGCATGATGCCTCAGTCCAAGAAACTTGAAACGACACAATGTTAAAGAAAAGAAAGAAAGAAAGACAATTGTCAAGGTAAGAAAAAGTGCTGGAAAACAAAATCATATAAAAATGTGGATTAAATGTAGATCACCTGATTTTTTCCTTTATTATTTGTTATTAATTAACTATTATTGTTCCACATGAACTAAAGCGTGCGAGCATCTCATGCTATAAGTATAAAGCTCAAGGTATGAGGAGCTTATAATGGTGCAACAAGAGGGGGGTGAGGAAGGGTCAAAAAACAAAGGTCATACATATAGTATTATGTGGCTATTTCCTGGTCCTCTAATAAGCACCATATCGAGCGTATATGTATGGAGCCCCATTGACTGAATGGAACAGCTCATTGTAGTATTGGGTTTGTGGTGAAGGGGATGGGCCAATAGACCGGGCACTAGTCTGAGACTTGGGTTCTGCTCCTCCACAGAATCCCTGTGTGACTTCTGGTAAGTCACTTAGCCTGTCTGTGCCTCACTTCCCCATCTGTTAAACGGGGATACTAATACTTCTCTACCTCACAGGGACATGGTTAGGATAAATACATTAAAGATTGTGAGGTGTTATGGTAATGGGAGCCATAGAAGTACCTAAGATAAATAGTATACTTTTCTACAAAAATATGTATATAAAATAGACATGTCTCATGGAGGATTAAATTGTGGCTTTGCAACAAGTCCTGAGCAATGTGTGCAACAGATTTCCCATGATCCAAGCCCTGTTCACTTGTCCCTGCATGCTGTGAAAGCTATGCTGGCATATATGTTATGGGTTAGGGTGTGGGGTGGAGCCAAGACTCTGTGCACTCTCTGCCCCATCAGTACCTTTTAAGAGGCTCATTATGTAATTCAGAGGCTGTTGTAGTAGGCCATTGGAACACACTGAATGAAACAGATCTCTGTTAAGCACCTTGACTCTTAGTGACTGGTGACCAGAGGGGGAAGTTGTGCTGGGGAGATGTTACTCTCTCCACTCATGCTACTACCTGAGAGATGGTTAGTGAGTGCAGGGTAATAAGGATGGGCCTTAGGCTCCTTTACTCCCCTGCATGGGCTTGCGGCAAGGTGCAATCTGGCCCATAATAAAGTGCTA
Source organism: Lepidochelys olivacea (assembly GCF_965140295.1). NCBI lineage: Eukaryota > Metazoa > Chordata > Testudines > Cheloniidae > Lepidochelys > Lepidochelys olivacea. The sequence continues at coordinate 79,150,730 of NC_140412.1, forward strand.
TTTCATGTGGGGGAGGGGCATGTTAAAACTCCAGCTTCTGGACTCAAGTGATTATGGGAAATGCTCAACTTTCATTTAAAAATAAAAGTTCCTACCCCTCATGTTTATGGAGAAAAGCTTGACAACATAACCGGAGTGTAATCTAGAGGCTCAGAAACAAAGACAAATAAAAACTAAAAAACAAATTTGGTTTAAAAATCCTGCCATTTAAAAACGTGGTTTTTAGAGTCCTGATTCATTTTTTTTAATGGTTGGTGTTGGCAGTAATGTGAAATATCATGACTTCCCCACTTCTTGTGCGTGTCCTGGTATAGGTGTGTTTTATGGAGGGACTTGAATGAGTGGAAGCATTGACCTAACAAAATAGGGAGGAAAGGAGTACTTGTGGCACCTTAGAGACTAACCAATTTATTTGAGCATAAGCTTTCGTGAGCTACAGCTCACTTCATCGGATGCATAAAGCGGAAAGTGCAGTGAGGATGTTTTATACACACAGACCATGAAAAAATGGGTGTTTATCACTTCAAAAGGTTTTCTCTCCCCCCACCCCACTCTCCTGCTGGTAATAGCTTTTCTAAAGTGATCACTCTCCTAACAATGTGTATGATAATCAAGGTGGGCCATTTCCAGCACAAATCCAGGGAGGGAGAGCGTTCCATCCACGGAGGGAAGTGTACAGAAAGGCACAGAGACCATTCCTTGGCAATTAACAGCTACAACTGGTGATTAGAGCTCGTTGGAAGTTTTCAGATGGAATGGTTTTCTGTTGTGAAATGCCGTTTTGCTAGAGTCAACATGTTTGGTGGTAACATTTAGGGGAAAAAAATAGCAGAAGAGCATTCTGAGGTCTAAACATTTTGACCGTTTGAATTTTCCATTCCATTCCTTTTTTATTTCATTTTCTGGAATAGAATATAAAATGTAAAAAGTGAAATCAGAATGAAATGTTTCATTTTATTAAACAAAATCTACCTTACATGTGTGTGGTAGGGGTAGTTGTTGTTTTTAATTTCATATCATGGGAAATGTTGACCTTTTTTTGTTCAGTTTCAGAACAAACATTTTTGAAATCACAGAATTTCCCACAGAATGGAAAATTTCCACACAGTTCTACAGGTAATAAATAATTGTTTCTCGAAGTAAAATGCTGTCTCACAGAACAATATTACCTGTGCCCCCAATTCCAAATGCATATTTCCCCCTCAGAAGCAGCTGCGTAATGCCAATTTTCATTCTTGGTTAAGGCTGAGGAATGACAAGTGATCCACAATGCCAAAGGATGCCCAATTTGGTTGTGACATAGAAATAATGTTCACAGAAACTACTTTGGGTGACATACCACTAAGTATCCTACAATCATTTAGTAAGCCATGAAAGACATTTTAAAAGTTTTATGTGGCCAGAGATAAGATTTCCCCTTCAAGCTATCCCACACCACATGTTATCCACTGTGACTGAGGTCAGGCAACCTCCCATAGCATCACCAAGTACTTTTATTTTTTCAAGGCCCATTTGATGGCTGAGACCTATCTCTCTTCTTGTTTTGGGGGTCCAGGATACGTGGCTCCCATGTGTAACAGGTGCAGAGAGTGGGGTCGGTTCCAAATAGGGAGGTGGAATGTATGGAAGAGAGGAACTCTGTTGCATTGCCTCATTCTCTGGGCAACTCAACAATGTTCTTTTGCAGGGTTTGTTTGTTGACCTTTCTTCTGGCAGGTCAATCCACAGAACAGCAAGCATCTGTGGCTTGAAAGGTTTCGGGTATTTTTGGCTGGCTAGAACCCATTCTAAGGAGAGCCAGATGCTCTTCAGCAGCAGATTGTTTGGAGGCTGGTAATGATGGAATGTGTATCTTTGATTAGAATCTGTCTTTTGGACTTCTTTTTCTTTTACACTTTTTCACTCTATCATAGACAGGATAAATTCCAGCTTGACAATTTTATTTTATTTTTTTATAATTTCTATGGATAATATCACAGTTTATTTTAAGTTTTTTTTTCCATTTTTAGCTATTTAAATTTTTGCACATGCACAAAATTATGGGGTTAAGCTTTTTTCCATTTTTTATTGATTTAAATGTTCACTGTTGTGGGAAAGTATAAGAGTGAGTCATACAATAATTGTTTAATGACAGTAGACATTTAAATTAAAAAAAATTAAAAGCTTTATAATTGTTAACATTCAAATTGCCAATATCCTGTCAATATATACAAACTACAATTCTAAAATCAAACTCTAATAAGTTCTCAAGCAATTTTCTTACTTTGCATATCTGTAAATTTCAATGATCATCAATAGAAATATTTTTTCCATCTGTTTGTGTGTATGGTGAAATTGATGTTTACCATCATTTACTTAAGGCATTTCTACTCTAGAAAATTAAGTTAACCTAACTTATTTTGACTTAGCTGCGGCGGTAATTGCATTGCTTGTGCGTGTCTGCTCTTTGCGTCGGCAGTGCACGTCCTCACCAGGAGCACTAGTATTGTACTGTACATCCCCGTTGTCTGTTTGTATTGTCGAGGTGATGCACAGCCAAACTACAAAGTACTGATCTGATCTAATGTATCTAAACAGAACCCTTCACAAATAGGTGTTGGCATGTTTAGCCCTTGAAAAGACCAGCTATAAAAGAATTCCCAGCAGTTTCTTTACTGCTGCAATGTGGTTGTAGAAGTACGCTAACAGGCAAAACCATCTAGGAATGGCTCATTACACTAGAAGGTCAGATGTAAATTGGTATTGGATTATATCTCTGAAAAATACTCTTGAAATAATATATACTTCTTTGACATCAGTAGTTTTACATCTCCTTCAACTCATTTTGGGAGTTCTGAATATCACTATTGAGCAGATTATCATTAGATAATGCTCTTTGCAAGAGTCTGAAATACATCTCAGCATTCTTCTTCAGTGCACTACATTAACTTCCTTTTACATTAAAGAGGTTGCATATGCTTATGGAAAGTTCAGATACTTCCAAAACTGGGTTTTATCTATCATAGCTGACAAATCAGCCATTATTCTTAGTACGAATGGATCATTCCAGATATTTATTTTTCATATCTATAATATTTATTTTTAATATTTATTAGGACCTGATTCAACTTAGACTTCTGTGGACATTAGATCAAGCCCTTTGTAATCTGATTTTTTTGCCATGTGCATTAATATCAATCACATTAAGCATTCTTTTTGTTTTCATTTAATAAATATGAGGTTCAAAAGAGCCATTTTTTAAGAAAATGTATTGAAAAACTTTTAAACACACTAGTAACTGAATAAATATATTGCTGATAAAAATTCTGAATATATTAAGCCTGGTTTGAGACTTTTATTTTGTTAAATCTGTGTAACAATTAGTAAATATTTCTCACATATTGGAACAAAACTTTCAGCTTCATCCCACATAATGTTCTCAAGGCATATGGATAATTGATATAACTATTATTATTTGTATTTATTTGAAGTTTATTTATTCAAGTCCCAGAGGCACACTGCAAACATTTAAAATACAAAAATTAGCACATATTAAATCAGCCCTAGAACAACAGACCTCTGAGAAAGAGTCTACCAGTTCAAAAACAAACTTGCTTTTCCTGAACACCTCCAGCACTCAATCCTCAGTCCCTAAGACAAGCCTAGGTGGAATGGTATGTCCTACAGCAAGTGCTGAAGGGCAGTCTAACCGCAGTGCAGGGGAAGTGAATTCCATATCCAAGGACCCCTTTGAGCTTTTTGTACAGAATACAATGCTCACAAAAATTCTAAAGCTGCATTGTGAAGTAGGCGTAGTATCTGAGTGCCATGCCTTATTGACTTATACAGACCTCTATGGGTGTAACCAAAGACAGAATCTGGCCCTCTCTCTGGTAAAATTAATCACTTAATATGCAGCAAGAATGATGACAAGAGCATAGGATATCGGTTACCCATGAGCTTACTATTTGGTTCGTGTTGTTAAATGAAGAGTCAGTCCCCTAAACTCCCCGAGGCAGGGACCATCTTTCATTCTGTGTTTGCACAGCACAAGAAGGTCCTCCTCCAGGACTGGGGCTCCTAGATACTACTGCAATAATGGTAATAATTAATAAACCATTTGTTTCTATGAGTTGATTAAGGAAGGGGATCCTGGCTTTGCGTGTATAACAGAAATGTGGTGGACCCAAAACTGGCCCCGCTGAGTCTGGTCAGGTACCTTGTTTAGCATGAATCAAGGGAGAGGACCCCCTCTTTTGGTACTCCCTGGTTGCTGTATCATGAATACCTGACCTCAAATGCAGGTCTCCCATCCCACTAGATCATCTCCACCCTTAATTTGAGGTCAAGGATGGGATAAAAAAGGCACTAGGTTTTGGTTTACAAGCACTGCAGACTACTTGCTGCTTATGTCCACTAGATTACTAGGTTTTACTCCAGTCATTCTCAAACTTTTGTGCTGGTGATCCCTTTCACATAGAAGCCTCTGAGTGCAACTCCCCCTATAAATTAAAAACACGTTTTATTATATTTAACACCATTATAAAAGCTGGAGGCAAAGCGGGGCTTGGGGTGGAGGCTAACAGCTTGCAACCCCCCATGTAATAACCTTGCAACCCCCTGAGGGGTCCCGACCCCCAGTTTGAGAACCCCTGTTCTACTCCAACTGTTATTCTTCAGTGGCAAGCGCTGTCAACATTTCATTGAACACCTCTGCTCAATGTGTAGCAGTGGTGAAAAAGTTGTATAAGGCATGGAATGGAAAACAATCATGAAGATGTTTTAATAACATTTCATAAACCAAGAACATGCCCTCACTTGGAATTCAGTATTCAGTTAGCATCAACCCATTGCAACAAAGGAATAGCAGAAATAGAGGCTCAAAGGAGGAACACAAATAAATAAATGTGTAGAAAAGGTTGCATAGGAAGAGAGACTGAAAAGATTGGGATGATTTAGTTTAAAGAGACAAGAAAGAGGGGACATGATGGAGGCATCCAACCTAGTGATTAATACAGAAAAGGTCAGTTGTTCACTTCTACTTTCCCTCTCTCATAATACAAGGACAAGAGAATATCCAATAGAAATGAAAAGATAGTAAGTGCAAAAGCAGATAAAAGAAAATGCTTTTATCTAGAGCACAAATTAACTTGTGGTACTTATTGCCATTATGTATAATCAAAAAAGGATTAGACATTTATATGAATAAGTAGAAAACCCTTAGTTACATTAGATATGGAACAAAATGAGAGGGTGGTTATGTAAATCCTCATGCTCCAGGGCCTTAGTCAACTTTTGAAGATGGGCATTAGAAAGAAACTTCCTCGATCGGCTGCTCATTCTGTAACTGTTCATGATGTGGTTTCTTGGACCTTCATTTGGAGCACTTAGTACTAGCCCCTTTCAAATTCAGGATGCTGAACTTGATAAACTACTTGTGTGATTATTTATGTCAATTCCCTATGTTCCTGGCTTGAGCCAACATATTTCTTGGCAACAATGATGGCAACAGTAATGGAGACACCAAGATTGGTTGTCCTTGATGACTTGTGTGTTCATATGGATGATGACTCTTGTAATTTGGCTGAAGATCTCATGACCAGTGTGGCACAAGTAAGTCTATCCCAGATGATTTTGGCTCAGCATAAAGCTATAGATGTAATGTATTTGCTGCAATTAGAGATAAGAGGATAAGTATGAAACACCAGCAATAATCCATGAAATACACCACAAGTTGCTTCCACTTCATCTACCTCCATATGTCAAATAAATAAATCTGCTGATAGTCTCAGAAAATTTACCATTTCTGAAATGGGCCCTGCCTTTCTGAGGCAGAAGGAGCAAAGTGTCATCTTCCTTCAACCATGCCCAGCCGTGTGGAATAATTTCAGTCTCTGAGCTCCTGGGGGTGCAGGACACCCCAATGGGGACAGAGGAGGACCGCTCTCTCAAGAGTACATAATTTTGAAAGGTATCCCTCATTTTAGTCCCCAGTTTACCTACTTTCCACACAAATTCAGTGTCCTCCATTTTTTATTGTTGAAAATTATTGGCATAAGGAATAATCATGAAGCTGAGGTGATATCAAAGGATGCATCTCATGTAATGTTGTCTTTCCTGCATGAATGATCTACATCCCTCACTTTGGTTCTTTGTCACACATTATACCCCCTGACTGGTCCTTGATAGGTTGAGAGGTACAAGGAGGGGAGAAAAGGGGACAGCCATGGATTCCTTCCCCCCCACCCTCCCCGCGCCATGCCCTGGTCAGCAGAACTAGATAGGCATACAGGGTAAGTGTGCTGTGGTCTCTCAAAGGGTGCAGAATCAGATTCATTCTCCCTACGTGCCTGACAGCTCAGGGAGGAAAAATTCTGAGCTCTCACTGGGACATTTTAACTCTGCCCTGATTCCAAGAAGGGCATACCTGAAGGACACAAAGGTAATGAGATGACTGCTCTGAAATAAAAAGGGGTGTGCTTTCCATTTTTAATGCCACTGCCTACTATATTCACACAAGGACAACCCTATTTCATTGTCAGCAAGCATAATGAAACATTTTTGGTCTGCACTAATGCTAGAATGATAGTAGCCGTAGAGTATCAAGTAGCCGTAGAGTATCAAATTTATTTTCATTGAGCTTTGTCTGTGGTGGTCCAATGTGTGTAATTGAAAGTTTGACCATCCTTTCATTATAGGAAGACCAGCATCATCCATCAGTGCCAGAAGCAGGAAGTCACTACCATACATCAAGTGTCATTTAGCACATGCACATCATTCACAGAGATCAATTATTATAATATTTATATTAAATGGCACAGGTTGGAACCAAGAAAGTAAGACATCCATCTTTATCAGTTACATACCTTTAATTCCTAACACTGTTAACAGCAAATTTGTGGTACAGCCAGCCACACACAGAATTTTGTCCAAGTAATAATTTTTAATTTAATTTAGACACATCCCAATTTATCTTCATCGGTCCTCTCTTAGAATTCAATAAATTCTTGTTTTATGAAACCAGTCAATAAGTCCTTGCTGAATAAACTGTAATAACTGCAAGCTGTTGTTGAGTGAGAAGTGAGAAGTGACTGGGCTACTTCACCACTGAAGCTGGCGGGGGAAACAAATAAAGCATGTTGAGAGGGAATTCACTTCCCCTCCTCCCCCACAGTTTGGAATCTGGGACTCGCTAGAGCAGTACAATGTGTAGTACTGGAACCCTGAGGAAAAATAGGGAAAGGGCTAAAGTTTGAGGTGATTTTCTGATCAATGCATTTTCTTTCATCTACTTAATATTCCCCCTCCAACGCCACTCCACCCTCTTCCCTCTACCTCCTGTCAGGGAGCCTGCTGCTAGCTTTGATGTTAATAATTTACTCAAATTGACAACAGATATGATCACTTTTTAAGTGTTATCAGGAATAACTGCTGTGAAGAATTTCAATATGAGAGATAGGGATTGGGGGTGTTGAGGGAGTGGGGGGGGGGACTCATTATACATGCACAACATCCACATCCATACCACAGGATTAAGTGAAAGATTCTCTGTTCTGTTTTTCTATATTAAAAGATAGTGATACAGGGATGAAAGCATATATCACCCTACTGAGAAAACTGATATGAGATTTCATTTTTAAATTAATGTGCTAACTATCAAATGGACAAGGAGAAATGGACTAAAAAATAAAAAACACATCCATGGGTCCCACTGAAATCAGAATTTAACCTACTTTTAAAAAACAAAATAAAGGCAAATTAAAATAAGAATGAATGTTTTCTTTAAAAAACAATTCACAGCTAACTCATGCTGACTGTTAGGCAGCCATTCAGTGTTATGAAGAACAACTAGTGAGCTCTTCCCTTTATGGAGCCTGGGTAAAAACTGCTCACAATTGCTGGGATTGTTCCCAAATTGCCCTCTCCTAAGGAGCACTTTAGCCAAAAGGGGTGGAGACTAGGCAGAACCATGGCTCCACCCTCCCAAAGCTGGCCATCCACACAGGCTAGAGAAGGGCCAGGAGGAGGAGTCAGCAGCACCTCAAAGAGATATTGCACAGCGTTTCCCTTCTTTAACCACCCTGCCCGCCACAACATGCCTGCTGGTGCTCCCCCTGGATTGGTGCCTCTCTGTGCCATGTCTTATTACAGCCTCTAGCTCCATTCCCCAGGTTATCTCTAACAGAGAGTACATTCCTTCAGCAAGACCAAATGCCATAGACGACATTAAAATATTAATGTCTGCCAACAGTTACTACAGATCTCTCGTCATCTAAGTCCAGAGGAACGCTCAGGTGCTTGGACACCACAACTGGGTACCAGATGGCAAATGCTGATTTTGTAGATCACACCTGTGTGTGTCAGTCTTGCAAAATTGTCATGAAAACTCACCAGCCAAAGTGCAAAATCTGCTCACACAACCCTTGTTATGATGGCTGATGATAATGAATAAACCCATGACATTTTATGTGCCTGTCAAGAAAAGTGAGTACTTCCCCAACTGAGTAGGATTGCATCAGGTTGGGCTAAATAATACTCATACATACAGTATGTTTGACTGGACCACACCTATCCATGTTAGGGGCAGAAGAAGTCTCCCCCATTTAAGCCCAAGCAGGGTCCAGATGTAATCCTACTGACGCCCTGCTTTTACCTTCAAGGAAACTAGCTACCCAAATGAGAGAAAGGATTGTGGGCACTTTGTCCAGATCCCCTCCATGCCAGCAAGCAGATTGTACACAGGAAGAATTGTTGCTGACTTACTGTATACCCTTCAGCCTATTTCTGGCTATAAAAGCCACAATCCACCCTAGTTCTGTGTATGTGTGTGTGTATAGAATATACTGTATAGATATCATGGGTCTGAATATAATATGTAAGGATGGATTCTTTACCCCACTTTACTCCCTTTGCATCACTCAAGTCATCCAAACAGCAGCCTCTGGCTGCAATTCCTGTACTTCTAACTGGAGATTCACTGAGCACAGGGATCATTGGGGTTGAGAGAGAGGTAGGAGAGAGTGGTGAAGAGGAGTAGTTGGATTACATTATTCTCCAGCTGTGCTCAGCTGGTGGACAGACTCTTGGGGACCATTACCAACTGATGCAAGTTAGAGCAGCCCCTAGACTGCTCTAAATTCTGCTGGGATGAAGACTAGGTAGAGAATTGTTTCCCTGATGATTCACTGATTGTACATTTGGCTAGGAAGATAACCTGGTCCATGCTATAGAACATATTATGGGCCTGATTCTCTAACTTCACATTATGTAGTCATTTACACCTGTAGAAAGCGAGCACAAAGTGGGTATGTAAGGCCCATAATTTATACAATGGTATGAGAGAATGGAGAATTCTGAGCTGATAGAGATTTGTACCTTTGTTGCACTTTTTTTTTTGCACTAGAGCAAACACACAAGGCAGTGGAGAATCTGGCAAAGCAGGAGAAGCCTATAGCAATGCATACATGTATGTGTTTCACAGTCCAGGGGAACTGCACCTATATTCCCCCTCTGTGATCCACTAAGGGCACCCATTCTAGCTTTCCAGCTCCTCAACCATCACTTCTTTTATGCAGACCTTCACGTTGCTCTCGCCCTCCTGACTGAAGGATCTTTAAGGTTACACTGTTTAAGGCTGCCTACACTACAATATTCCCAGCAAGAAAGATTGCCTGAAAGACCAGCATCTGCACTTTTCTTTTTCTCCAGATGCTATGTCCAGTGTATTGCTCATTTATAAATTACCACACAGCCTCTTTATCAGCAAACATATTTTTTCTTTAAGTGAAAGCATCACAGGAAAAAAGTTTAGAAACAATAGAAGAACCTACAGGCTAATAAGCTTATCAGAGGTCACCCCAAACCCAGCCTCAGGTACTGGTAGGTGTCAGTCCTTGAAAACCCACAACTGGGCTTTCTCTGTGGTTACAAGTGTCTCAAATTCAAAACCAGAACCCAGCCTGGGCAGATCCACCTTTTTCTTTATACAAACTCTGGCCTTTGATCTCAAACCCCCAGGAGCAGGTAATCAGCAGCCCATCATCTTCTCCTCCTGCCATAGCTTCAAAGACCTGAGTTTGTTCCATAGTCAAGGTACGCAATTTGCATTAACCTCTCCCTAGATATACCTCAGGAAATCCACTTCACACTTATTGTCCCCAAAAATCCACTCTTATCTGGCACAATTTCAATGTAGTCCTTCTAACTCCCAGGCTTCATATCACATCTCCTTCCCCATGGGCCCACAATAATACATAAACTGTACATTCAATACAGTAGGATTTTCAAAGGATAAAGCAGGAAATTGCCATGTATGTCACAGCGTTCGTCTGTATATAAGATATTGATATTTTGCTGAAATGGAATATTCCCAGTGGAAAAGCGAATAGTTGTTCCCCTATTTGTGGAAAGTTTTTGTAATTTTATTTGCAGTTTTGTTCTTCAACTCCCCAGGGTAGAGGTCAATACTTAGGCCTGCCTAATAAATGATCCATACCTGAGGGAAGATTATACCTCCACCAGCATGGCTTATTAATGATCTTGAACATTGTGTGTTGCCCTCCTTAGCTTATCTAGACAAATGAATGGGAAAAAAAATGTTCTGTGTGTCTCATGCTAAAAGGCTTGCAGTGATCTGTGCACATGTCTCAGAATAGAATTCAGCTTTTAATTCAGATTCTGGGCTCTTTCTGATCCAGGCATCTCTACATTTTCTCTCCCCTTATTTCCCCAACCTGCTGCTTATCACCACTGATATTGATCGAGAATAATAATGATATTTGCAAACACTGATTAACTCCTGAAAGCCTTACTCCAGTTTGCTTAAGTAAGGTCTGAGTGAATATGGAGGACAAGATCATTGCTTAACCTTTATGGTCCCATACTTCCCAAATGGACTACTGGGATTGCATATGGCAGCATGGGCAGGAGAGCATCTTATGGTGGGCTCCTAATTCGCCTCCCACAGAAGTGGGCAGGCAGTGTGGGGGCAGGTATGGAGAACAAGCAGCACCTTGACTCTGCACCCCAACAAACCAGCTAGTACTGCTGAACCAGCACAGAGGGGGATATAGTCTGATAATAGAACATCTGGAGCAAGCAGGGAGCCAGGGAGACCTGCGACAGAGTCAAAATTCCCTCCCTTGTCTACTCCTGGGGCAGCTCAGTCAAATGCTGCCCTTTACTCAAACTAGAGCGTGAAGAGCCAGGAGAATCCTCGGTCAGGACTTCAGGATTTTGCACCTTAGCTTTAGCAGAAATAGTTATTAGCAGACGTCCTGGGTAAAGCTAGATTACCAAGGGATTTCAGAGCCAAATCTGACATGAAGTGTTAGTTGTGCTGGATTTGTCATACCTTTCTAGAAACCCTGAAAACAGCTGAAGACTAACTTCTCTGGCACTTTAGACCCAGGATTATAGTCCCAGAATGTGGCACACCTCTGTATAGCCAGCAGTAATTTTGGGAAGTTGTCTTTGACATTTGAAGCCTGCATTCCAATAAGAAAGTTCAGTTTGCAGGTAGTTATGCTAAATGAAAAGGAACTTAATACTCTTGGAAGCCTTAGAACTCTCTTGGATTTTACTACCCATGAAGTAATTGCCGTAGAGTCAAATGCTCTCTAACAACACTCTGAACAGCTGGGGCAGCACTCACCTGTGCACTGTGGTCCTTCCAACTTTCCAGAGTAATGGGTTAGAACAAAGAGGGCTGCTTAGATGAAATGGTCTAATAAACCAATACAGCAAGAATCCCAGAAAGAAATCCTATAAACCAACAGGAGTCCTGAACTGTTATTAAACTCTCAGAGCTGAAGGATTTGTTGACACTATATCCTTTCAATCTGAAGCATTCCAGACACAGTCAGGGAAATTCCAGATGACTGCACATAAAATTTAGTCCCAGCTGTGACTAGTTCAAAATAAAAAAAAAAAAATCCAGTTGCTACACAAATATGATCATCTCTATTTGAATTCTAATGTCAGTACAGTTTCCATTTTATCTGGTCACAGGAGGTGACAGGTATCAAAACATGAGCTATTGCCCAGTTCTTCATTGTTGGAACACCTGTTTTTTCACCCTCTCAGTCACTTCTTCCGTGCTGCCGCATGCCATCATTGCACCTAATTTCCATCTAAGGGGACAGGTCTCAGCTGTGGTATTCTGTCTGTGATTGACATCAAAATTGTCCCATAAGTCAGCTGGAAAGTGGTTCTGAAAAGTAATACTCAGTGCTCTCCTAGTGCAGGGAAGAAAGCATCATCTCTATATCCTAGGAAACAGCATAGCAAAGCAATCAGTGTTTCATTAGCAAAGAGTGAAGCTGAATGTTCGTTAAGTTGAACAAGTGGAACTTTATTAAACTCTTTGCACTGCTCTGTCTTCAGATACTTGAAAGGCTGCTATAAAAAAGATGGAGAAAAGTTGTTCTTTTTTGCCATAGAGGGCAGGACAAGAGGCAATGAGTTCAAACTACAGCATAGCAGATCTAGATTAAATCTCAAGAAAAACTTACTAACTGTAAGAACAGTAGGACAATGAACAGAGGTTGTGGAAGCTTCTTCATGGGAGGTTTTCAAAAAGAGGCTGGATAGTCATATGTCTTGGATGGATTAAACCATCCGTTCTCAACCCGCGGAATAATTAGCACACAGCTGCGGCCCAACTGTGTGCTAAAGGCCACCGGGCTGCGCAGCAGGGTCTGGGTTCCTGGCTGCCCTGCTTAGGGTCAGGGTTGGGGCTGCCAGCTGGCTGTGCAGGGTCCAGGGCTGCCACCCGTTCCTGCACAGCGGGGGGGATCTGAGGTAGGGATCTGGGGCTGCCGGCCAACTGGCCCCGCAGGGCCTGGGGTCTGGGGCTGCCAGCCAGATCTGCAGTGGGCATCAGGGGCTGCCATCCATCCGTCCAGAGTCAGCATCACCGTGGGGTCAGGGTCTGGGGTGTCACCTGGCTGTGCAGCCAGATTCAGGATCAGGACTGCTTCCCAGCCCCTCCTCCCCCCACCCCAGGGCTCTGCTCCTGGCCCTACTCTGTGGACGGGTGTCTGGGTGGGAGGTTTTGGGCATAGGAGTCTGTGGGAGGGGTCGGGGGCGGGGGGCACGCTGTGATTCTCAAACTGCAGTCCAGATAACACATTGTGGGCCTCATATGCGGCCCACAATGATAAATAGGTTGAGAACCACTGGTTTAGACATAACAAATCCTGCATCTTGGCAGGAGGTTAGACTAGATGACCTTTGCGGTCCCTTCTAACCCTATTATTTGCATGGACACCTATTCTGCCTTGGTTTTCAACAGACAGAGCTACTTTGCCAAAGTGATCACTTTGGCAGGTTTTGGGTTACAATTCACTTTACTTTTTAATGCGGGGGTAATGAAATTTTGTTATCCTTATTGCATGAGTAATGGGCAGCAGTACTGTACCTAGCATGCTTGATGGAGGGGGTCACTCTAAACTGAACCTCACTTGCTGAGCGGGGTAGGGATGCCAAATCCCAGTGAAAGTGAGAGCAGGGTCGGGGATGGGTGTTCCTGCCTGATAGGGTGGACTCTGCCTAAAGAGTCTTAGACATCATGTGACCCTCTCTTCTCCAGTGCTTCATGGCAGAGATGATTGGATTCAATTGCAAGTTCTTTTTTTTTTTCCTGGTCAGTGATGACTAGAGCTGAAATTACTGATGAGCAGGTCTAAGGGCCCAGCCTTACCCCTGGTGTGGTGTCAATTCTGCAGTGAAAGACAATGAAACAGCAGCAGCACAGAGGTTCTCTGCTACCCAGTGAAATCACTAAGAGCTGGGCTAAGTGGTGGAACCCCAGAACATGGCATCACAGAAGTGGCAGTGAAGAGCCAGCAGCAGCAGAGATAAAAGTATCAGTAAGCTGCCCGTGAGGGCAGAGATAAGTGGCAATTGTGAGTCATGGCAGAGGACAGCTGTAAGTGATGGCAGAGAGAGCAGCAGCAAGCCAGTTCAAGAGGCAGTTGAAGCTGTGGGGGCATAACTCAATGCCCCTTCACCTTTTCAGGTGTGGGAGGGGGAACCCATGTGAAAACACCTGTGAAATCTGGATCTTCACTGACCAAGGACAACCAGCAGTAAATAAGGTGTAGTGGAAGGAAAGGGGAGGGGCATCATAAAGGGACTTTCATTTGTTGGACTTTCACGCTGCCAGGTGGGAAACTGAGGCAAAGAACACTGTCCAATGTATCGTGGGGAGAGTATTTGCTTGTGGTTACATGATTTCAAATCATGGTTGTGGTCTTTTCCAAAATTAATGCTGGGTTCCCCTCCCCTTTTATTATTTAGTGTTTGTGAGTGGGGAAGGATTGCCTCTTAGAGGCACCCATAGGTGGTGTTTAGTTCATTCAGATTATGGGTTGGGGGTTCAAGCCAGTTCTGTTTTGTATTATGAGGAACCCCTAGATATTATACCGGGCCCCTGTTGCTGCTGATGCCACCTGGTAGAAGGGTTACAATAAAATTATGAGAAGTATGTCATTTATGCCACTTTTTTTTTTTAAATCTTGTCTGATGATTTTAGCCAATAATCAAAGATTAACTTCATAAGATCCCTGGAGAGAGCTCATATTTCTAGGGCCATATGCTTTCGTCTACTATGGGTTGTTGTTTTTTTGGTCTCTCGGGGTGAAAAGTGTCCCTACTCTGCCTGGAGGTGGCCAGTAGAGAATTTCCCATTCATAGAACAACTGTTCGCTAGTGTAAATCTAATGGAGATGGTACAGCTGCCTCCTGCAACAGTTACTTGCCCTTCCAACTCTGTCATAAAGGGGAGGAGGTTGCATTCTTGGGAGAGGGAGGGTCATATGGAGTTGAGTTCCTTTACACCTATCCCCCTTTAGCATAATGTCACGTCGGGGGCGGGCAGTGCAAGGTCAGCAAACTGTAACTGGCTCCCTGCTGGTTCTCGCCTTCTCTGACACTGAATGGAACTTTAGAATACTGGGAAATTTATCCCTTATTGCTTTGTTATTTTCAGTAACACCAATGAAAAATAAAGCATGCTGACTTTCAGTAAAAGTTAGTGAAGTGAAGAATATTGGTCAGGCATTATGGCCTAGCAGATAGCTCATTGGCCTGGGCCTCAGGAGTCCTGGAAGCTATTCCTGGTTTTGCCACTGGCCTGCTGGGTGACCTTGGTCAAGTCACTTCCCTGCTCTGTGTCTCAGTTTTCCAATCTGTAAAATGGGGATAATGATACTGACCTCCTTTGTAAAGCACTTTGAGCTCTATCAATGAAAACATCAATATAAGAGAGGTATTACTGGTAATGTTTAAAGTTTCCCATTTCATGGAAAAGTTTTCTTTTAAACATTTACTATTTTTCACTTGTATCCAGTCAATAGTTAAGCATTTCTCCACACCAATAAGCTTTAGTGAAAGAGTTAGTAAAATTGAAATGGACAAAGATTTGGCAGCAGTTGAAAAAAATTTAAAAAAAATTCATGTACAGTACTTCATATCCAAGGGTTGTTCTGAAAAAGAAATCATTTAAACATGCAGCAAAAAAGTTTTGACCTCAGATTTGAACTATTCTAAATCTGTTGAAATTTGGATCCCAAATATCTCCTGGGGAAAAAAAGCAACTTCACTGCTCCAGTCCCAATAAAATAAAAAATAGCCAGCCAAATTTTCAGATGTGAACACAATATACATGCCAGCAAAATTCATATTGTATATTCAGAGCATGATTTTGTGAGCCTGTCTACCTGCATGCTACTGTAATTAACAGTTTGCATTCTCAAATGATGGTCTATGCACAAAGGCATATTTCCTCATGCACCAACTTTGTGTGCAGCTGTTGCATTTGTAATTACAAATCTGGCCCCCAATATCTATTGTAAAACCTACTAAAAATCTGGTTCATTAATCTCTCCACAGCTCTTGTGTGTGTGTGCGCGTGCACACACGTGTGCTGTCTGCACTTTTGGGATCCAGCCAATAACAAAAATGCCAAAATATTCTTTGAAAGTCTATTTTAATGGTATTTCTAGTCTGGCTATAGGCAGAAATACCAGAAATCTTGTAAAGAATCATATTCTTGAACAATTTACAGACCAATTTCACAGACCCAAGAGCTTTGGATAATTCAGATGAGCAATAATATTTTGAGCAGATCTGGTTAAATATTATTCAGAAATAGTTTTATTTGATGTACTTTTGCTCTCAGTTATTGAATCTTACATAAATACTTTTTACATCATTTGACCAGCTTTATAGATCAATAATATACATAAAATTGATTTTATTCATAGATTTCCGCTCCCCCCCCCGACAATTGGTGAATAATTTGTGAATATTTCCTCCCGCCCCACCCTCACTATTCATCCAACTGCATATATGGACTCTTTAAAGCTGGCATCTCTTGCCAGGAGAGAGTAACAGTGCAAGACAAGTGCTTCTGAGAGAAGACTGAGAGGGAAGCTGGTGTGGGGCAGATGGGTACGATGACATCTCCTGACACAAAGAGATGCCACACCATGAGTAGGAATGGTCACAAGACAAATTTGAAAACATAGGGGGTTGTTTTCAAAGGGGACAGGTGCCTCGAAGGAAAACTGTGTCTGGAAGTGGACCTCCTACAGTGGACCCTGTATTCTTACCACAAGGGAAAATTTCAGTGGCACCAAGTAATCCAGCATGCAAGGAACTTGAACGTCACATAGCAGGGGAATCATAGCACCTGTAAGGCTAGTTCACCCTGAGTAAGCTGCATGGTGGTGGTAAAGAAACTATCAGGCATATTATGCATCTGTATAGACTCCCAAAGCCACTGAACTGGGTATTGCAAAGATGTCACTGTCTACTGCCTACTTTTTGCCAGAACTTTCCAAAGCCAGGATCTTTATGGTCTCTGATGAGAAGAACAAGTTTTGGTACATCAGCCTGGATAAAGAGTCCAGTATGAAGACGACCTCTGCAACACCATTGGTACAGATGGCTGCACACGCTGAAGGGAATAAGCCCAGCATTAGAGATGTTTCAGAGAAAACTTACAGAAGTGCTGGAAGGACTGCCTGGGGCAAAAATAACCACAAATAATATCCTCATTGTAAGCGAAGTGAACAATAATACAGAAGCTTTACAACACCATGACAGAAAATGACAAGCTTTTCTACAGTACTGAAGATCCAAAGATAGAAAACCGAACCCAGAAAAAAAATGAGACTCAAACAGTGTGAGGTGACATACGTTGGACATCTGCTCACAGCAGAGGGACTGAAAGCAGATCCCCAACAAGAGCAAGGTGGTCAGACACGCCAGCTCCAGTGCATGTGTGCTGCATAGAAATAAATCTTCTGTCTAAGTTCTGTCCACACCTGGTTGCAGTAGGTGGAATCCATATATCACCTCACAGTGGAGGATGTTGAGTGAAACTGGGCGGCCCCCAACAGCAAACGTTTGACACATTGAAACAAAGATGAGCCTGTCCTGAAGTATTATCAGCAAAGAGAGCCACTGACACACCACTGTGATGCATCAGAGAAAGGATTAGGTGTAGCTCTTCTGCAGGAGCAGCCAGACACTCATGCCAGCCAAGCCCTGTTCAAGACCAAACAGAGGTATAACCAAATAGAAAAAGAGCTTCTGGCTGCAGTATTTGGAGTGGAGCAATTCCATCCGACGTTTATCATATATCCCTTAATCTCTTCTTTTCAAAACTAAACATACCCAGTTCCTTCAGCCTTTGCTCATAGGGCTTGCATTCCATCCCTTTGATCATGTTTGCCGCTCACCTCTGGATCCTTTCTATACATTGGTGACCAAAATTGGACACAGTACTCCAACTGAAGCGTAACCAATACCGAGTAGAGTGGTACTTTCACCTCCCGTGACTTGCATGCTGTGCCTCTGCTAATCCAACCTAAAATTGCATTAGCTTTTTTTTGCAACAGCATCGCAGTGCTGACTCATGTTGAGATTGTGATCCACCACACCTCCTAGATCCTTCTCAGCAGTGCTGCTGCCAAACCAGTTCTCCCGCATTCTGTATTTGTGCATTTGGTTTTCTTCCTTAAGTGTAGCACCTTTCATTTGTCTTTGCTGAATTTCATTTTGTTGTCAGACGCTTTGTGTCATCAGTATGCTCTCTATTCCTACATCCAGGTAATTAATAAAGATGTTAAACAACACCGGACCCAGAATAGATCCCTGTGGAACCCTACTTAAGATCTCCCTCCAGTCTGACATCATTCCATTAATAGTTACTCTTTGTTTGTGGGTGTTTAACCAATTATGTATTGACTTAATGGTAGTTCCGCAAAGCCCACATTTCTCCAGCTTACTTATAAGAATGTCATGTGGAAATGTGTCAAATACCTGGACTTCAGCAAGGCTTATTATGTTAACTGCATTCCCCCTATTCACCAAACCAGATACCCTATCAAAGAAGGAAATCAAGCTAGTTTGGCACGATTTGTTCTTGGTAAGTCCATGCTGGCTGCTCATGATTACCTCTTCATCCAATTAGAAATGTGCACTCCACTCATGAAATAACATCTCTGATCAGATGAATGACAGTATAATGGGGTTCACTACTCACCACTGGCACACCTCCCACTTGTCTCAATCTCACCCTCCAGGACTCTGGGTAGTCTTCTTCGTTGTGTCTCAGTCCTCAAGCCAGGTCACTTTAGTTCTTCCCTGCTGAGGGTCTGTCAATGTCTCTCTGCTGTTCTAGGGAGTCCTCCGTTCTACATCCAAGGCTGTGCCACTTCCCCAGTAGCTGGTAGGGGAACCTGGGCCCACCATCTACTCTGAGTTCCAGCCCAGGAACCCTATGTTCTGCAGCTATGGTCTACTTACTCTCAGACCTGGTTGCTACTTCCCTGGGCTCTATCCTTCTTCTATCCTCTGGGACCTCTCTGGGTTTACCACTTGCCTGAGCTTCTCCACTCTCCATGGCTACTTCCCCTTTGGCTTCTTACCAAACCCAGTAATCTCTAACTCCTATCAGAAAGTGACTGCAGACTATTCCCTTTCTGTTTTCAGCTTCTAAGCCTTATAGTAGCCACGCTTCTTCCTGCCCAGGTGAATTTCATCCTTAATTAAGCATTGTTGATCCCTGGCTCTCCTCCAGGTGCAGCCTATGCAGTTAATTGGCCCATCTAGCCTACTTTAACCCAGTCAGGATTGGTGTGGGGTGAACATCCCATCATACCCAGTGTTTTAAACTTTCATTAAAATAGCTAATAAAGTGCTTTTCTCCAGTGGCAGGTACAATAATAATTTGCAATCTTAATAAAGATAATATAATAGACTATAGCACTAATGATTTCCCACCTGGATATTATGTTTCTATAGATGAGCTTGCTCTCTGCAGGCAAAAAGTTTTTACGGTATTAAACTCCTGCCTTAAAAGACCTGAAGTACTATTATATGAAAGAAATGAAATTTCAGTTGAAGGTAGACAAAAAGCCATCTTGTGTGGCAAAGATTTTAGTTTTGCAGATTTCAGTGCTTGTTTGTTATGAGGAAGGACTCCCGCCCCTTACTAAACTAGCAGTAACTTTAGTTTACTAAAGCTGCTTGAGCCATGTGGAAACCTGAGGCTGAATATACACATATGAAGGGGCTTGCTGAAGCTTCTTTTCTGCCTCCTTCTTCAGCTGTTGTGAACCGATCATGTACACAAGATGTGTTATGAAGTGATGTTCTTTGGTTCTCCAATGAAGTGAATTCCCTCAGTGATTTTCAACACTGTACTGCCAGACTGGCAGCGTGCCATCTAGAAAACTGACATTTGGCTCCCCTGGGTCCACTGAACAGTGCTACTGCAAGATAGCATTTGGAGCTAAAGGAAATGGAAAAGGGAGCAGCAATCTAGCTGAGCACATGTAAGAGACATACTGATGTTTTCCTTTTAAATAACAGGAACAGTTGCCCTTTTAGAATGATGTTATTAAAAATCTTTTATTATAAAGAAGCTTTTGAATGCAAGGAACAATGAGGCTATTTACTATCATTCAGTGTTCTGCTTATGCTCCAGTCATACAGAAGTTAAAGGGACGGACTAGGTGTCTGCTTTCTGAACAAGTTATAACTTGAGCCCACTATCCAGAGTTCATAATTGGAGATGGGCAAGAACTGGAACCCCAATTCTAAAACGCCCACCCTAGAACATAGAGAGTTTTGCTCTGAATTTTGCAGTGTGAGTCGTGGATATCAATGTCCTGGATCCAAACATCATAATTCAGGCCCATCTCTGTTTGGGTGAAATTCACCCCGGTGTTGAGCGCTATCAAAGGCCTGTTCCCCATTTAAGTGGTCAAAATAGAACTTAAGCGGGACTGAAAAGGTGTACAGGCTTTGTGCTGATCCTTTACACAGTGGTGCACTTCACCCCTTAAATATAAACTAGAAAGACATAGGGACAGATCTTCAGCTGGTTAAACTGGCAAAGCTACAGCAGAGGATCTGGCCCAGAGAAATACAATTACAACCAAATCATTTTTGTGTATGTAACTTTTGACACTTTTGATACTCAGGCTGCACCATACTGTTCATTTCCACTCACTGTGGACAAATAATCTATTTCCCAGATATGTTTTATACATAACAATAACAAAACAGCCTGTGTGAAATGTGATTATGTGCCTGCCCAAACAGCTGCACAACTGACCTTTTTCTCAAGCTGCTGCAGAAATCCCTGTTTGTGACAAACAAATCTACAGATATAGCCTCCTTCCTGTGTCCGTCTTCCCTGTTTCTTTTGTTCTGGAACAACTCACAAAGGGGAGCTCAGTGAATTTCCCACATCTGCTTCCAAATACTGTGCTTCAAAGGACAGAGCAGAAGGTAGTGAGGAGAAGATTCTTCTAGAATGAGGACAGCACCAAGCACAAGAGTTCTTGTTAGTGATTCTGAAGCTCGCTCTTTTCTCAGAGACATGCAAGTGGGTGGTTGTTCACTGAAGTAGGGATGGGGAGAAAACAAGAGAGAAAATGAAAATCAAATCTACTTCTCTGCCCCTGTATTAAAGGGATCTACTCATCTTTTGTTACTCAGTTGCACAACCCAGGGGTTGTATTAGATCCTTAGCTGTTTTTAGGTGTTTATAGGTCAATGGAGGCTAAAATGCCTTTATTTTAATTTCAAGGTGGTTGCAATTATTTTCCCCTTAGATGTGGACATTCCTAGAGATATCCATGTCTTTATGACATTCAGGTTGGATTACTGCAGAGTGCTTGGGGCTACATCGTTAAAACACTCAGAAACTTCATACAATTCAGGGACTAAACTTTCTTTTTTTGTTTCAATCCAGTAATTGTAGTCATCTGAGGCAGACACACGAAAGATGTTTGTTTAGGGTGTGGAGGGTGAGAGTTCTTACTGGAAAGTTCTTGATTCTGGGACTTTCACCACATATGTCCGGAAGAGTCCAAGTTCATTGACCTGGGAGTTTTACCACTTTGGTTCAAAAAACCTTCAGGGACTGCTGCAAGGATTATTTGTTTTCTCAGGCTCCGTCTGAGTGGGCTGTCCAAGAGGATTTGGAGGTTTCTTGGTTTAATGGGGAAGTTAGTTTGGTTTTATTGGCTAAAATTGGGTTAAAAGATATTAAGCCTCCATTGTGCCACTTACCAGTCTGAGGAGCACTAGGTAGGACTGGCTCTAGGCACCAGCAAAGCAAGCATGTGCTTGGGGTGGCACAATTCCGGGGGCGGCATTCCGGCCACCCCTTTTTTTTTTTGCTTGGGCAGTTGCGCTCTCAGAGCTTGGGGTGGCAAAAAAAACCTAGAGCTGGCCCTGGCACTAGGAAGGAATTCCAGAGAATGGAGGAACCGCCCCAAAACAGGTTTGCTCGATGCATTATCATTATTCAATAGTTATATTAAAGTAGCACCTAGAGTCCCCAGTAAGGTTTGGGACCCTATTGCATTGGGTGCTGTCATAACACAAACAAAAACCAGATCCCTGCCTCCAAAAGTTACAATCTAAGTGCTCCCGTTGTGGAGTTGTGAGTACTATATCATACCCCAATTCTTATTACATACATAATCCCCTTGGTCTAAAACCAACTGATTTTGCTCATCTTCAGGGCACATGGCAGGTGGTTGGGAAGTGTTAGGCAACATCTTTGTATCTATGTCAAATTAGCTAGTAGATGGGGATCAAGAGAATGTAGCATACTTCCTCAGTTTTGTACCAAGAAAATGTGGTGGTGTGCTCTGAGTATGGCTTCTTCTGTGCAGTTCTTTACATGGAGTTCTCAACAGGGCAGACTGCTGGGCGTAAATTTTGTATGTGGATTGGTTTGTGGCTATGGTTTGGTGTGTGGTGTTTGTATATATGGGGGGAATGTGCTGATGTTTTTGTTTGTAATGTAGTGATGGTGTAGCATAAGAGCACTACACACAATGGATGGCAAGGGTGCCAAGAGCCCAGGATAGGTGGTCTTTTATGTGTCAGGGTTGTGGCACTCCAACAGAGCCCTCCTGAGGTACTGATGGGTTGTATGTTCACTCTGGGTCTGGTCACTTAAATGGAGATGCTCAGTTGTACTCTGAAGGGCACAGAGTCTCTGGCCAAGTCCCTCTAGATTTTTATCCCTTGAGGTTCTGGGGAAACAAACAAACAAAAAACTAGGAGCAGGAGAAACAATGGAAAAGGAAGTGTACAGCCAGCCTGAGATAGGCCACTGGCCTGGTTTCCTTTACAAGGGCTTGGATGGGCCACAAACTGGCTCAAAGTCCACTGGTTCACCAGCAGATGGAATATGGTGCAGGCCACCCCATTCACTTCAGGGGGCTGGGACCTTCTTTAGGCAAGAGACAAATGTTCTGCCTTCTGCTAGGCTTTTCCTTGAAAGCTCAGAAACTCAGCATACTGCTCTCCTCCCAGAGCTTCCTGCTACTGAGAGCTGAGCTTCTCCCTTTTCTAACTCCTCCACTCTTGACCTGACTTGCAGGTTTGGTAGGGTGGAGCCACTCCAACCCAGAGTAACTCCTTAAACCCTTCCTTGCTGGTGTGGGTTTTATACACCCTGTCACATTCTCTTGCAATCCAAAGAAATAATTAAATACTTCGCAAAATTCAGATACTAAAATATTTTCTCATGAGGTTTTTTTTCCGCTCCTCTTATTGTCTTCTTAAACCTTTTGTGTTCTCTGGCATTGATGAATGAAATTCCACCATGGCTTTGTGGAGAATGTTAATTAATAATTAGGTCATGTAAGCATTCATCTTTCCCCTCTTTGTGAGTGACATATTCTGTCTAATTGTCTTCCAGTTTCAACTAACATATATCCTGTACCCTAGAGTTCAGAGTGGGGAGGGAACCCTGACAAGCACTGTCGTAGCATATAAGAATCAATATATTTGAGTTTCCAAGTAAAACAAACTTTCTGGTTTTGTGTTGTTCAGTTTTTCAATGAATTGAAATTTTCTGACCAAAGCATATACTTTTCATAAAAAAAATCCATTTAGTTGAAAACTCAATTTTCTGTTGGAAAACAGTTTTGACCAACCCTACTTTAAAGACTTTTTCACAGCAGGAAAAAAATGGAAACAGTTACTCTGTAGCACACTCAAGGGTGACTTTTCACACCTTAGGATCTGCATATAATTTTCAAAAAGAAAAGGAGGACTTGTGGCACCTTAGACACTAACAAATTTATTTGAGCATAAGCTTTCATGAGCTACAGCTCACTTCATTGGAGGCATTCAGTGGAAAATACAGTGGGGAGATTTATATACATAGAGAACATGAAACAATGGGTGTTACCATACACACTGTAACCAGAGTGATCACTTAAGATGAGCTATTACCAGCAGGGGAGCCGCGGGGGGGGGAACTTTTTGTAGTGATAATCAAGGTGGGCCATTTCCAGCAATTGACAAGAACGTGTGAGGAACAGTGGGAGGTGGGGGGCAGAATAAACAAAGGGAAATAGTTTTACTTTGTGTAATGACCCATCCACTCCCAGTCTCTATTCAAGCCTAAGTTAATTGTATCCAGTTTGCAAATTAATTCCAATTCAGCAGTCTCTCATTGGAGTCTGTTTTTGAAGTTTTTTTTGTTGAAGAATTGCAACTTTTAGGTCTGTAATCGAGTGACCAAAGAGACTGAAGTGTTCCCCAACTGGTTTTTGAATGTTATAATTCTTGACGTCTGATTTGTGTCCATTTATTCTTTTATGTAGAGACTGTCCAGTATGACCAACATACATGGCAGAGGGGCATTGCTGGCACATGATGGCATATATCACATTGGTAGATGTGCAGCCTCTGATAGTGTGGCTGATGTGATTAGGCCCTATGATGGTGTCCCCTGAATAGATATGTGGGCACAGTTGGCAATGGGCTTTTTTGCAAGGATAGGTTCCTGGGTTAGTGGTTCTGTTGTGTGGTGTGTGGTTGCTGGTGAGCATTTGCTTCAGATTGGGGGGCTGTCTGTAATCAAGGACACTATTCAGGGGACGCCATCATAGGGCCTATGATACAGACTAACATGGCTGCTACTCTGAAACATAGAATTTTCAGACTGTTAAAGTTTAACAGCATGTCACGGAAAGCTTAGATAACAACTTCAGCTGAGAGATCAACTTTTAATAACATTCATTTTGGATTGCACTCTGCCACCATTAATATTTTCCCTTGACTTGTCCTTACTTCATTGATTTGTGGTATGTCACCACCTAGAAGGCAGAGGTGTAGCACCCCTGGAAAGAACGATGCTGCTTTGTGGATGGTCAGGCAGGGTGTACTAATGAACAATGCATCTGCCACTGCTTCTGTTGAAACATGTCCATTGTGAGACACTGTATGTGTGTCTGTCTGTCTCACTCTTTCATTCCATTATCTCAATTTCAGCTTTCAGAGACATGGCTTTGCCTCAGATGTACTAATCAGATTCCAGATATTGGCCTTTGCTTCAGCAATCACAACCCCAAAAGAGGCAAAGTGACAAGACGGAATGATCTTTACCCATAGGGACAGAGCATGTTATGGAATCCATAAATGGCACAGCCAGGATGAGTATCATTATACAGGATTTTGCAGACAGTGCCCGTGCCACTGTAGTCAAAAGGACATTGGAGCAATGCAGTTAATAAAGAGAGGAACAGAAGGGATGTGGGAGTAGTAGTGGAAATCATGAGACTGAGAGAACATTGAAGCTTAAATGCTTCCCCCCCCCCCCCAGACAATGAACTGATTGCATCAGAGTTAGTGCAATAGCACTTAGCATTGTGCCTGCTTCCACTGGAGCAGGTCACTGGATAAGTAATGAATACTGAGTTCAGAAAAAGCTTAAAAGGACTCCATGGTTCCCAGGCTTTAAACTCTTCATTTAATAGAAAGAGCATGGGATTGGGAAATGAGCGGGGAGGGGCAGTTTCCAAAGACGTTGAAATAAAAATACATAGTCTTCACATGACACCTTTCATCCACGGATCTCAAAGCTCTTTACAAACAATTAATTAAGGGTGGGATTTTCAAAAGCACCTATACAATTTAGGAGCACAAGTCCCATTGCTTTTCAGTGTAACTTGTGCACGCTAAATGACTTCGGTGATCTTTGAAAAGCCCAGCACAAATGTGATTAACACCCCAGTGAGATACAATAGGCAGCATTATCATTTTCATTCACAGTTTGGTAAACTGATTCACAAAATCATTAAGAGGGGGAAAAACTACCGTCTGTTTTTAAGTGCATCACTTTTTGGGATACGTAATTTGGGGCCTAATCCCAAACCCACTGAAATCAATGGAAAGGCCTTATGCATGCTGTTGATTTAAATAATGGGGTCATACACCACAGAATAAATCAGTGTCAGGGCTAAGAATTTAATCCCAAACTCTCGAGTCCTCAAACTGCTCTAACCATGAGAAAACATTTCTTCCAGAGCATCTCGTATAATCTTTATTTTACAGCTGACTTTTTTTCCATAGTGCCAACTGTGTTTGTGTGTCTGTTTGTGCATATGCATGCTTCATGAGGCAGTTGACAGTAAATCGTACAGCCCACAAAAATAACCTGGTAATTGAGATACCAGGATGTGTCCATTCTTAAATTAAGTAACCATGTTATCTTCTTGTTTCCTTGTCCTTCATCATCCCGTCAGCTCTGTATTGTTTGTTATCATTATTTGTTACATCATGGCTAAATCTGGACCACAGGCTGCTGGGGGATAGGATCATGTCTTACTACAAAATGCCTAGAACATTTTCATAAACTTTTATAAAAATAACAACTGTTGATTAGATTTTATTGAGAAATGTGAGGGAGAGTTTCAAAAGTACCTACGTGATATCTGAGCACAGATCCCCCTTTACCTCTTTGAAAGCCCAATAGGTAGATTTTCTAAAAGTAGATACCTAATCTTCCATTGACTTTCAATGGGCATTAGGCATTTGTGCTGTAACTGTGCACCTCACAGTGCCTTTAAAAATCTCCCCCAAAGTAACTTATGCTTCTAAACTACTTAGGCACTTTTGAAAATTTCACTTTTGTAGTAAGGTTTTGGAGAGGAGGGTGTGCTGGTAAAATAAACAGGAACATTGAAACAGTGATTGTTTGGTTTTCAAAAATCCAAAGTCACATTTAAAAAAAATAAAGGAGGGGACAGCAATTTAAGAAATCACGTAAAGAGCTTTACAAAGCCTGATCTTTCTGCCTGGGAGCCAGAAAAGCAGAAGGCTTCACCTGGAACAAGGACATGATTATTATTATGCTTGCCACTGCATGGATGCACCATATGGAAGTTTTTAAAGCAGATCTTTGTGCCCTTTCAACAAATGTTATCATTTCCCAAGGAGTACCATCTCTGCTGAAATCTGTACATACTCCTCCCTGACAGCTCTCATGGCCTCACTGAGCATGTGCAGTGCCATTTCGGAGGCTGTCCTGTGTCCTTCCCCCTGTATCTACTGACAGATCTGAACTCTCCTCTTATCTCAAATAACCAACAGCAGGACTTGTCACTGAAGCAGAGAGGCTGTGTGTATCTGAGCTACTATCACACAGCCCCATTATTTGTCCAATGACAGTGTCTTGTGATAAATGTTTCAGAAATGACATTTGAGATGACAGGGGAGGAAAACTCTTAAGTAAGAGACTGCAGCTCCCAGTGTCTCCTGGGCCATAACGCTGTCAGTCAAACATGGATATTTGCAAAGAGGTTAGAATGCAGACAGTCCAAAATCAATTTATTAGCAGGCCATGAAATGCTCTTGTTTAAAAAAAAAATCAATACAACATTTGCACAATCCTGCATACAGTGCCAATAGGGAACATATTTATATTTTCCAAAAGGTTTGCATGATTTTTAAATCCAATAAGTAAATTTCTTTCTTTTTGATTGAGTCAAAAAAAAAAAAAGAAAGAAAGAAAAAAGCCAGGGCTAGGGGAGGACCGGATCCTTTCAGCAGACACATCCTGGACAGAAATAAAGGTGCTTGTAAACTGCTTATGTACACAGAATGGGACACATTTTGAAGTTGGCCAGTGGCATGAGTAGAGGGAGGTGCACAGCTGTATTGCTCTGTAGGGAGCTTAGGGACAGACTGTGCTTCACAGAGGCACAATCAAAAATTCACAGATGGATATGAAGTGTTAAGGCGAGAAGGGATCATTAGGTCATCTAGTATGCCCTCCCACATGGCACAGGCTACAGAACTCCAGTTACCCTGCACTGAGCCCAGTAACTTGTATTTGACTTAAACACAATTTGTGTTTGGCTAAAGCAGCACTTCCCGAAAGGCATCCAGTCTTGCTTTGAAGATATTAAAATCTGGAGAATCCACCATTTCTCTTGGTAGTTTATCCCAATGATTAATCCTCAACACTGTTAAAAATGTGTCCCCTATTTCTAATCTGATATGGTCTTGCTTCAGCTTCCAGCCATTGCTTCTTGTTATGCCTGTCTCTGCTAGAATAAAGAGCCCTTTAGTGCCTGATATTTTCTCCCTGTGAAGGTACATTCTAATCAAGTCGTCTCTCAATTTTCTTTTTGATAAACTCAATAGGTCGAGCTTTTTGAGTCTCTTTCTAAGACATCTTCTACAAACTTCAAGTCATTTTTTTGCTTTTTTTCTGCACCTTTTCCAATTTTTCAACAACAATCCATCCCTGACCAGCTCCATGTACATGGTGCATTGTAGGATCGTGCAGTCTGCTAACCCCAGTGTGGCCAGCCCACTTTGCAAGCCAGCATGGAAAGTTGTAGTAGCCATGACCTCACTTTCTCCCTGCCTCTTTGGGGCATACTGAATAAGCAGTCCCTGAGTGCAGGGACTGAAAGTACCACTTGCTTCTCCAGCTTCACACAAAAGTAAACCCCCAGTTAGCTCATTTAATGCAAATATCTACGAGCCACTGTCTATACTTAGGGTATAGCTCCAGTGTAGCCTGACTACCAACTGCTGAAATGGAGCTATTCCTCATTGTTGACAAGGCCCCTGTTCCTTTCACTGAGGAGAAGGATTAAATCTTCACTTGCACCACTGGGGGGAAAGTCAGCCACAGCAGAGGCCACAACATCAAGTCAATTTAAAATCAAAGGAGAGGCTTTGAAAAAGATTTGGGTCACCAAAACATTCATTTATTCCAGCAGAATAATGTTAACCTTTGTGCCAACTGCATTGATTTCAACAGATGGATGTTTGGGTGTGCATTCGTAGCTGGATTCTCTAGTCAGCATAGTGAAGTTAATTGGAGTTCTGCATGCACTACAGAAGTCACTACAGAATCAAGCACCTACATCATCAGTCTTATAATAATGTACTTTAATTCCTTTTAATCTTTTTTTTTAAATGGAATTGAGCAAAGCACACCCTGTGCTCTAGGGAAGAGGCATGTTTTCTGTACCACCCAGGCCAAGTTTAAACTCATTAAAAACTAAATCATTTCTGAGCTATCAGAAGGAAGAGAGGCTTGCGCGTGGCCTGAAAATATTTGAAAGTTCTGAAAAATACTTTTTTCTAATATATCTGAAAAACAGTCTAAAAGAATGTCACCAGACTTTCCAAGCACAAAAAGTTCACCTTTTAAGACCAGAACAAGAATGAAGAATTTCAATCTATGGGGTAATAGTCTTGAAAGGTATAAAAGCGTGAAAATAGGACTTTGTGGTTTTAGCTGAGGAGACATTTTAATTCCGAGTCACCACGGCAAAGCTTTTCTGTCACTGCTTATTTAATTAATTCAGTATATACACTGTATCAGTATTTCTTTTCTCTCACTATGCAAGATTGAGATATGATTACATCTTTTCTAGTGAATTACCAATGCTATTGTGAAACAATTTTTGCAAACTTGGAAGGATTCAATGTTAGATTTTTTATCATATTAGGAATACCCTTGGTGCTTAATCTGGTTCGTTTTCAGCAATGCCTAAAGACAAAAATAAAATAGAACACTGCACAATTGTATCTTTAAGAACAAAATCAACATACACTCCACATGGGAGTAGACTCAGGGCCTTTATGGTAAAAGCATTTCTGCATGGTCATTCACCTTTACCTTTGTGAACTGTATGTTAGCCTTGTATCTACCCAGACTCTGGAATGCGTATAGCTCTGTGATCAGGGAATACATTCTTCTGTTTTTCTAAATTTGGCTTAGATCTGATAAAAGCTCTGATTCAGAATTGTAGGCTGCCTTGGAACAAAAAATGCTTTTCTTTGATATTCTTTGAGCTTTTTTGGGTGGGTTTTTTTGTTTGTTTTTAAGCTAATGATATTTGATCTTTAATGGCAACAGGAAGCCCCCAGCTCAATGTGAAAACACTTGTTTTTGTAAAGGCTGCTCTGCCTCTAATACACTGGAAGTAGGGCAGTGAAGGAGCTTGTACGTATCAAGAAGGCTTGAACGACACCAGAAAGCTTCCACACTCCCTTGTTCAGCTCACAGTTCTTTCAGGAGCAGAGCCAGTTGCGGGGCTCTTGGACGGGGTGGGAGAAGATGTAGCAAGAAAGGTCAATGGGGGCTATGGCCAACCACTGTACCTATCTATAAATAAACACTGTGATATTGATTCTCAAGAGGTAACATTCTCATTGGATTAATACCGGTACATGGAAATATGTTTTCTCATAAAATTTCATTGAGATCCTGGATCAAAATTATTATTTTCCATAGTTGTTTTTATTTTACCTTTTTTGGAATGTCTTCTAAAGAGGGCCCCCAGCAACTATAGGTTTTCTTGATGTCTGAAGTCAGCTGGGAGTGATCAAAAATAATGCTTTACACTACATTTTAATAAAAAATATAAACTGTTGTATGCTAGGTTTTATTTTATCCAGGCTTTTTTTCTTGACCCTAAGGGCAAATGCTCATGAAAGCTAGTCCAAAGACACCCACACCAATTGAAGCGAGCTTTTTATTGTATAGTTTCATAGGCAGTTATGATCACAATGTCAGCTGGAAATCACAGAGACACTGCCAGCTTCCTCACTACTTCCCATCAGTGATGGCAAAAGCTCCATCCCCATAGATTCTATACTACTTTTCCGTGTGAAGGCTGTGTCATGCTGCAGAGGTTGGTTACCTTAGGGTGACACTTATTAAAGTCCAAATATCATTCAGTAAATTAATCATATGGTAGTAGCTGAGGAACATTTTGCTGAGAAGAGGAGAGTGTGTGGGAGGCTGGGACTTAAATAATACCTTGCCCCAATTAAAAGTTATTTGTATTTTCAAATTTATTAAAGATATTATTAAAGAAAGGAAGGACAGTTTGGCGTTAAGGACTTAGGTGATCTGCGTTCGATTCCCAGTTCTACCACAGACATCTTTGGATTTTGGGAGAGCTTGCTATGATGACTTTAAGCCATGTTATGCCCTTCCAATCCGCTGCCACTGGCATCATTTAGATAGAGGAAGAGGGAGCGGGCTGTCTGTCCCCACCTTCCTGTGGGGTAGCAATGCTGCTCAGAGTCTCCACAACTCCTCTCGAGTTCCTCTGTACCAGATCTGGTCTGTCTGCTGAACTCCCTGTAGCATAAATTAAAGATGATACCTGCATAGCTCCAGCTTCTATGTGCAGCTTGGTAGCAATGCAAAATCTTGCAAAATACTGTTTCCAGCCTGTTTATTCTGAAGGTTTGTCAAAGTGGAAGTTCTCTGGGGCATTGAAGAGTGTCATGCTGATGAGATCCTGCAACCTTTGCTGTTACTTCTGTTTCTGTTGTTAGTTTACACGCTATGTCATGTTTCTCTGTACCAGATAGGGACTGACTACAGAGCTTGCTTTTACACACCAGATGTGTTCCTCATAAAATCCTGTAATACTCTGCCAGGTACGGCTGAGGTTAGTTTAAATAAGGTTTTTATTCACATCGCCACCTAATGGCTGATCAGTATAATACAGTTTAACATTCCATTATGCCACCTACCTCCAGCACACCCTCAAAGCTAGGGCTTGCAATGAGGTCCTCGGGAGGCAGTCTTCCTGAGTTCTTTTAGAACCCCTTAAACCTGCTCCAGCCCTTTTACCTGGCAGAGACAGACTGGAGCCAGGGTGAACACCTCCCCACAGGAGTGTTTTCCTTCTAAGGGAAAAGCTTCTAAGGGACCAAGAAGGAGTGGGACCCTAAATAGTTCTTAAATTAGGGCTATACAAAAGTTTTCTCTGGGTGGGGAATGCAGAATTTTTCAAGGTTCAAGGTCCTGAAATGAATCCATACAATGTGTTGTTATACTTGGAATAAGAATAGCTTCTTTCCTTAACTTCCCTAGCAATTACCATAACTGGGACTATGTTAATATTGAGTCTGAAGACTATGGTGCTCACATGCATCATGATCATCAACCAGAACTTCAGAGACCTAATTAAATGCTTCATAAAAAGAATGCAAATATTATCTTCAGCCTGATCATGGGCCCCATCAGCTATATTTGCAACCCCACTGAAGAATATATTTTTAAAAGTGATGCTGCTGAGATGAATTAAACATTAACATTACAGAAATCATGCAAACAGAAAACAGCTCATTCTGAGACAGAGCATACAGCAGGAAGAAAAGTAATGCCACCATCATCCACCCACTCCCACAATGTGACCATCACACACATTAGCTAGTGGGGAACCTCCCTGTGCTGTTAAAACAGGATGATAAAAAAAAAAAAAATATGGGCATGGAAACACCACCATTTTCACAGGCATGTTTTTTTTTTCCAGACTCCTCAATGTTAAATTTGTATAACAGTCAAACTTGATTTAAAAATAAAAGGCCTTGAAACTGTGAATAAGATGGGCTATATGAAGAAATGTACGAACACATGACTATATAAGTGTGGCAGCTCACTAGATGTCATTCCAAAAATCTGTCTCAGCCATTGGCAATTACTTTTGAAAAGCATGCTGTGGTTTATATCTCTGGCTTGCTCAAAGATTACACAGCAGTCAACATACCATTCTATCAAGAGCAAAGCACCATGTGACTTACCTGTCAAAATCTTCACTTAGTTTTATTACTACAGACATTGGGGGTGGGGGGTGTTAAAAGAGTATTGTGGCAGAATAGCCAAATAATCTTCATGACTGATTTCTCAGCTTCCGAATTTTAAGGAAGAAGTCCTTTTCTTTAAGGGTTTTTTAGATATGTTACAGAAAATGCAGACACTCCAATAATCAAGTAAACACAAGTCCAATACTTCCACCTTTGAGGCTTTCTTGAAATTAACCTTAAGATTTATCTGGCAATTAAATGTTCTGCTAGAACTCCACCTCCAGCCTACGGCTAACTCTTCTACTGATATGAAGAAATATACTATGCTTAGTTTAGCACCTGTTACTTTCAGAATCGCATCCTTTTCCAGTACATTATATATAACAGTGAATATTTCTAAAGTCACAAATGCCTCCAATAAAATGCAAACTGTAGACAAAGTGTCTGGTTATAAAAAGAGATATTTACATATATATTAACTTTAATGACATTTTAAATAATTAAAACAAGAGCAATCATTTATTCAAGCAGACTCCAATTTGAGAATATGCATATTTTGTGAGGATTTTTTTGTTTTATATTTTTAACCAATAGATGGTGCTAGCAATTTCCACATTTGCAACAATATCTGCACCCATTTTACTCAGCAAAGACCCATAACATTCTTCTGGAACTGCTGGAGAAAAACAATGTATCCATGTGCCAATTAAAGCAGGAAATGCCAGCTCCCTGGTACTCACATTTTACATACTGGAAAGGCTAGTAGAGCAGCAAAAAGCCATCAGTAAGTATCTGCTGCGGAACATATACGATATGTAAATGAGAACGCTCTTGTTGTTATTCATGCAGTGTATTGTGAAGCTCTCAAGAACACTCACGTCACAGTTTGCAGTCATTAAGGGACATGCTTATTCTCAGTAAAAAGTAAGCTGGCATCAGTCAAATTATCCCGCTCAATAGTCTTCTAGGCAATACAGTGAAAACGTAGTGGGTTAATCCCTGATCCTCCAAAGACTCAACACATGCTTACCTTTGTGCACTGGGAGTATTTCCATTCACCTTGATAGGAGTGCCCACAGTGTGTAAAGTTAAGCAAATCCATGAGTTTCTGCAAGATTGGAACCTTAACGTGAGGCATTGCAACAGGCCGAACTAGCTCTGCTATAAAGTCCATGCATATCTTCTGCAGCCAGTTGAATGATACTTCTAACATAGAAGTGTCTTCCCATCCCATCTTAACTGCCTTAAAGGTAAGTCTGCACAGTCCAGGGAGTGTGCCTCCAATGCCAGTGCTTTAAAAATAGCTGTGTAGACAACCCTTTGAAATTGCACCGACAGCTCTGAAGCCCTCCCCTTTCCCCAGTCTTCAGACGGCTAATCTTCACTTTTTAATTGGTCCAATCTCTGGGTAAATTTTTGGACATGAAGAGAGAAGATATTGTCAGTACTATGCCAAAGTAAGCACAGTCTACGGAGCAAGAACTGAGGACTCTCCAGAAACTACATTGTCTTCTGTTTGTTTGTTTTTCAGCTACTGAAAATACCTCTTCCTCTAAACTATGGTACCAAGTGGAAAAACACCGAACTACTGATGCCTTTAAAACCTTGAGGAATAGTTCCAATACCAATAATCCCAGCTCTGCTACTCTCTTACAGTCCACTTACCTGTGAATAAGGCACTTGAAGTAGTCAGAATATATCTTCAGTGCAGTACGAATGCTACTACCCTGCAGTGAAAAGGTGTACTCGCCAACCCCAAGCCACTTTCACAGATCCAATTAACAGCAATTGGTTTTAAACAGACAGCACAAGGGGAAAAGAAAGTCCATGCATGTGAGTAGAAAATGAAAGACATCCTTAAAAATAGATGTAGCTTAGTTCTCTAGAACAGTCTTTCTGCAGCGCTGAGTTTGGACTCCCTTGTGGGGTGTCACGAAAGGAAAGGTGCAAGTTATTGGACATTTTATTACAGTCTAAAGCAAAGAAAATCTTGCTTCTCTGATCTCCGCACACCCTTACCCTTCAAGGTCCAGTATTCTTGGTCAATCTCTGGGAAAACACACACAAATACATGCTAAAGGCTCAGCATTGCTATCATTGATAGATTTTTTTTACTCTTTCTTCTCTAGTCAATCGAAGGAGTCATGAACCTTTTTAACTTGCTCTAGAACAGTTTCTCAATGACCCTCCTACAGCTCTGGGCGCTGGCAGACCACTCACAGCATGTGACCCCAACACCCCTAGTGGATTTTCCCTGGCTATCACCATGTCACTAGAGGGGTTCCATGGAAAAGATAATAAATCCCCAGATCCTAGTCTCTCTTTTTCTATTAATTTCCATTGAGCCAGAGGGTCCCCTAATGAGTTCTCTACCCCGTCCATGTCTGTCCATTCCCTTGGCATGGATTTTGGAGCGCAGGAGCAGCCTTTGTGGTGCCTTTGCACATGAGCAGCGATCACTGCACCTGGAGAATCTGCCCCATCATAGATTTGATTGTATAATGTTTCAACCCTTACTTAGAAACTTACCATTTTTTCCAGGACAAACATCAACATCAGGTGGTATTGTTAGCCTCACTTTACAGACAGAGAGGTGAGACACAAAACAAATACATTATCTTGACCTAGCCTGCACAATGTGTAAGTACTGGTATGTTGAGCAAAAGACTTTTTTTAAAGCTTAATATTGTCCAAATTTGGTTCCCTTGCCATGGTATAATGTATTCAAGTGGAATGTCTGCTTTTTAATAGAAAGAAAAAAATGCCATGTGTTGTTTAGAATAAGTTGTATTTTATGAAATACTGGCCCTGATCTTGCTAACCCTTTATTCACCGAAGTAGCTTATCAATTTCCATTTGCTAAAACTGAATCTGCAGTAAGCATAATGAGTTAAAGGGGAAAAACAGAACCCTGGAAAAATGAAAAAAGTCTTGATAAAACTAGATTTTTATTTGTTTATAGTATGTGTGAAGAGGGGCAGTATGGAGGGGTTTGGCCTTGGAGTTGTAGGTTGGTGTGGACCAACTATGGGGTTTAGAAGTCCCTGAAACAGTGTAGTTTATTCTGCTGTCTGGAAGGATCCTGCTACAGCGATGTCTTCCTGGTCTATGGCAATACTGACCTGATGTTTCTCCTATGTAGCTATTGCACAATATGAGTAGTCACAGGATTCTGTAGCTGGAAGGAGTACATCCCTCTGTAGAGACACTCCAGGTCCCACCACTCAACAGCTGATCATTTCCCAATGATGTTCACTGCAGGACTTTACACTTATACAAATATTTAATATGTGGTTTTGCAGTTCAGCCCTCACCCCTATTCATGAAGTTATGGCTTGAATTCTTCTGCAAGCTGAACCAACAGGAGTCTCTATGGAAAGCTGCACAAGCCAGAAGCAAAAGATGCCCCCGTACCTCAGTGGGTCACAGACAAGAATACCCAATACAGGACAAACTGCTGAGAATTGGGGCAGACCCACCCTGAACTGGTAGTTATTCTTCCATGAAATATACTAAACCAGTAACAACAGTAAACTTCTGTCTTACCACACTGGTTAACAAGAAGTCAGAAATATAGTCTCCTTAGGTAAGCCAGCCCTTGTTTCACCACCCAGACACTAGACTTAATGATGAGTGGTTATTTAATACCAATTTAATCAAACAAAGGGTTCTTCTAATCCTAAGAGATCAGTTATATAGCCAGGTCAATATATAACTCAGATCTTCCCCAATAGTCACATTGTTGCCAATGTAATGTCCTGGGGAGAGACTAGATTTTGCAGAGAAGCAGAGAAATAGGAATCTATGGGTGAAAGCCAAAGGCATCAGACAAGGAACAGACTATATTCAGTGGGTAAGCCAGTCAGGATCAGGTGGAGAGGTAAAGGAGGAAGAGCAAGTGCAGATGAGGTGAGAAGTTGGGAAGAGAATGGGATGATAAGAGGTGAGAAGGGAGAAACTCTACTATTCAGATAAACCACAGAGAAGCTTGCAAATTGTGGGTATATGTCCTGAGTTGAAATTTCTGGAGGCTTAGTCATCACAAGAAACAAGGTATAACGAAATATTTGCAGTCTTGAGCTCTTTAAGCTGCCTAATTCCACTCCAAGTAATCTGATTGTGGCACAGAATCAAGGACAAAGATGAGCATCAAGGCACAGCACTGAATTTGTTGAGGAGATTATTGCAGAGTCTGGAAAAAAGGAGCAGCAGAAGAAAGAAAAAGCCAGCTAAGTTTGATGAAGGGTATTGCATTCAGATCATCACACAGACCAGTCTGGAAATTCTGCCCTAGCCAGCTCCAACACAAATCTATCCAGGAAATATCAAATACAGCAACGTACATTATAATGTCTGTAGATGGCATTGTGATAATTACTTGTACTTCTGTCTGATCCACACATTTTATGACTTTTTGCTGATAACTCGTTACTGGGATGAGTGATATTAGACAAGATGTTATCTTACAATCTCTTTACAGCATGTGCAGCTGTTTGGTTGTTGAGGACAGACATAAGGAAGAATTTTTTTATTTATATATTGGAAGGTACAGCCTTGGAGCCTTAAAATTCTAATGACACCAGGGGATTTCCTGCCTGACTGGCTGAAATCTAGTGACTAATATTGTTTCAAAGGGCTCTTACCCTGATGGCTACTCATGCTATTGATAGATTCAGTATTAATAGACTTGAAGTAGCAACTAGCATGCTTGTCAGGGCTGAGACTTAAGGTACAACCACTTAAGTATACCTATGACTCCTTTTAGAATATTATGCTGCTATATCATTTGTCATTACAAAACTTCTGTTGTCCTTCAGAGATTTGGCTGCTAAATTGTCATCTTTTAGTTCTAGGTTATCAAGATACTAAACCAAACTAGAACTAAAAGATTGCCTCTAGCATTTATTAATTCTTTGTTGTGGAAGAATCAAAACTTGGTTATGCAATTACCCTACATATTGTATTTACAGATACACACAATTCAGAAGTCTGCATGCCCTTCATTCTAAAACAAAATACTTTGACAAATTTGCTGATAGACCAGTTGGTATTAGAGTGGACTGAAATTTTCAATCAAAAATTAACAAAAAAGGCCCTAAAAATCGATGAAAATCATTTGGGGGTTTTGATGAACCATAGGGTTAGTCAAAATATTTTTATGTTTGAAAATTTTGAAATAAAAAAAATCCTGTTTATTTTCTTGTGTGTTTTTGTTGCTTGGTTGGTTTTTACTTCCCACAATCTTTTCACTGATTTTTTATAAGGTTTAGTAAGTACATACATATACCTTTAGTCTGTGCCCCAGGTCCTCATCAGAGTATAACAAAAACTTGAATTCCAAGCAGCTTATGTTTATATAGAGTTGCCTCAGGTATGACACCCTTTGTCCTGATATAGTCCAGATTTGTGAACTTTCCCAGAATGCTGTGAAACTCATCTTTTTGCCTTTTCCTCATCTTTTTGGAAGAGTGGTTTTATCTGAAAGTGGACATCAGGGGAAGGTAGAATTTATTTTTTAATTGCTGATATAAAGGCAAGGGAACAGCAGAGAAAGCAAATAATACAAATTCAGTTAGAGCGGCAGCTTCATCTGGAATGGTCAATAACGGACGTGACATTTCAACACTATAGTATCCACAGCTTGTTGACCTGGTGACAGGACCTTTGCTAAACATTACTGGAGAGTGTCAGATGCTGGCAAGTAAAACCTGGCAGCTGTGAGTGTCAATCAAGATCTAGAAGATGGTCCTTCCTCGTTGTGAGAAACAATGTAGTATTATTCCTTGACAAAAAGAAAGGACTTTTGATTTTAAGTATCAGTGATTCTGTTTATGTAAGCGGGAAAATGACATTTTCAATAGCTGAATATGATATAGATTTAGATAAACATGCCTTTCCTTACTTTGTTTTTTTCTTATCTGACCTTTTTGTTCCTGCCCTCCCTCACTCCATGGGCGAACAAAAGATTCTACCTTTCTTTAGGAGACAACATCTCAAAAAAGCCAAGTTGTAAGACAGACACATGAGGATTAAAAGATTGCCTCTTAATTTCTGTCACTCATAATCAGATGTCATCTCAATTGAACTTCAATGGAGACTTAATTTTAGGCCATGATTGTCAAAATAGCTAGTGATTTGGGATGCCGAACTTCAGCCACCTGAAAGAGACATGATTGCCCAAGGGCAGATGCTCAGGACTCTCTGAAAATCAGGCTCCTTTAAGATGGCTCAAGTCAGGCACCCAAAATCCTTAGACACTTCTATAAAACTTAAAGCCAAAATTTTCAGTGCACACATTTTAACATTCTATTTTGTAGCGTTCAGTTATAGGGGTGGGGGACTTTTATCTTAATGTTACTGGGGGGAGGATAATCTTTGTTCATGTTTCTACTGATGAAACTTATATTTTGATGACAGAGTCTATATTGAAGGGCATATTCATCACTGGTATAAATAGGAACATCTCCATTGATTTCAGTGGACACACACTACAAAAGCAAATTGGCCCCATATGTTTTCTGTTCTGGTTGTCTAATTATGTAATATCCTTCCTTTCCACTGTATTAAGTGTTTGCTTTAGCAGGTGCTTTAGTCTCTGTGTTTTATGCTTAGCTCTGATTTAAAAATCACATACAGTGAGATAAACCCCTTGATTAAACTTCAAGATCTGTGTCCTTCACCTGATATTTTAAAGGTTATCAATACCAAACACGATTAGTTAAAAACCAACAGTAATATTTAAGTGTGCATACATAAGAACCATGAATTTAATAATAGCTAGGCAATATGCTATCTCGCTATTGATCTTGCTTATCTGATTAAAATGAAATCTCCATACAAACAAAAGATAGCTGGTAGAAAGGCACTGGACTGTGGGCATGCTTTTTGTCAAGCTCAATCAAATATGGGGTGATTATTCTTTGGCACCTAAAACGCATGCAGATATTTCCACAAAGCAAATTATATTGTATGCTACCTTTTTAAATAAGATTAAAAGAGCCACTATTTCATCACTATTGACTGCCATTAATTGGTTTGCTGGAACAGAGCTGACACATCCCCGGATGGCACATCTGTTAAGTGTAGACTGCAATCAGTAAAATAGGTTTTCCAACAAATGACTTGTCAAAGCCTTGACACAAGAATTACTTAGGCTAGTAGTCAGCCGTTCAACTTTCTTCCAGTTCAAATGCTCATCATCTGCCCCCACATTGGAATTGAAATATAGCAAAAAGTGCCTGTATATTTTCTGCAAACTAAAATGAAAGTACCCAGGTAGGACTAGATCCTCAGGTTTGCTAAAGCTGTGCTTGGTGTACCTGTGGGGGAGCATGGTTGGGAGACACATATGTGGCTGCACATCATATTTCCACCTCCCTTCTCCTGAGGCTGCTAGGAGTCCAACCAGATGGCAGTGCAAATTAGAGTAGTCTTAGAGCTGCTCTAACTTACAAGAGAGGATAACAGTTCTCAGAAGACTTTTCCGCCTGCCAGGATTGCCTCTCCAGTCCTGCTTAATCCTGTCGACCCTCAGCTTGCCTGAGAACTCAAATCATATTAGTATCATCTGGTGCACTCACCAGTGCGAAAGATGTGTTTTACCTAATTAAACACGCTGGAACATGCAGCCGAAGTGATGTTATTAATCATTTTAACTAGCTGGTAGATACATATAGCTACTAACCATAGATGTAAAATGTTACTAAGGCTACCATTCATTTTCTTCACCAAATCAAAATGTATAAACATAATATTGTACCACAGTAGTGACAAGTTTCTAAAATTATTCTTCTGACCACTGGCTAACAATGTCATCTGCATTAATGAATACTTTGATAAACACATGAATTTCTTATAGTTTCAGTTTGAAAAACTCTACTACACTATTTTGACTTATTTTATATTTAAATCAGTGCATTCTGTGTCCAAGGCAATTGTCATAAATATAAAGGGAAGGGTAACCATCTTTCTGTATACAGTGCTATAAAACCCCTCCTGGCCAGAGGCAAAACCCTTTCACTTGTAAAGGATTAAGAAGCTAAGATAACCTCGCTGGCACCTGACCCAAAATGACCAACGAGGGGTCAAATCTGGGGGTGGGGGGGACAAAGGGTTTGTCTGATTGTGTGATGCTTTTGCTGGAAACAGATCAGGAATGTAGCCTTACAACTCCTGTTAAGTTAGTAAGTAATCTAGCTAGAAATGTGTTAGATTTCATTTTGTTTAATGGCTGGTAAAATAAGCTGTGCTGGATGGAATGTTTATTCCTGTTTTTGTGTCTTTTTGTAAGTTAAGGTTTTGCCTAGAGGGATTCTCTATGTTTGGAATCTGATTACCCTGTAAAGTATTTACCATCCTGATATTACAGAGGTGATTCTTTTTACCTTTTCTTTAATTAAAATTCTTCTTTTAAGAACCTGATTGATTTTTCATTGTTCTTAAAATCCAAGGGTTTGGGTCTGTGCTCACCTGTACAAATTGGTGAGGATTCTTATCAACCCTTCCGCGGGAAAGGGGGTGTAGGGATTGGGGGGATATTTGGGGGGAAGACATCTCCAAAGTGGTCTCTTTCCCTGTTCTTTGTTTAAAACACTTGGTGGTAGCAGCATACGGTTCAAGGACAAGGCAAAGTTTGTACCTTGGGGAAGTTTTTAACCTAAGCTGGTAAAAATAAGCTTAGGGGATCTTTCATGCAGGTCCCCACATCTGTACCTAGCGTTCAGAGTGAGGAAGGAACCTTGACAGCAATGAACTGTGAAAAAATCTTTTTAAAGCATTTGTGGGCCGAAGCTGATAGGGCTGATCCTTTAACTGAACTAGATGAGTGCGTGCTTGGGAAGCATGTGTCAACATCATAGTGCCACTACTAACTCCTTCCAGTCAATTGACTTACGAGTATGCAGGGAGACCAGCTTATTTGTACTATTCATATTGATCACTGAACTGTTTGAAAAATCAGACCCCAGTTCTGCGTGCTAAGCAAATGAAATCTTGTCCTGCAGGATACAAAAGCAACACATTTAGGTGTCTGGACCCAGAGGGATCAGATTGCTTCGCTGGAACTTGGAGTGTCAGTACAGACCAAATTCTGTACTTGTTTCCATCCAGGCTTCCCCGCTGATGTTTTGTCATTGACCTCAGTGGTAACAGGATCAGACTTTAAATAAGGTCAGAATTTGGTCCCAAGCAGTTAGCATTCCTGGAATTATTTAATTCTGTTTGTTTGTTAGTATTGATGCTTTAAATGAGCATAAATTTAGCTTTCTTAATGCTTTTAATTTTGCATATAGTTAAAACTCGGGTCAAGCTCAGGTTACCATTATCTATAAGCTATGACAATGCTTCTGTGACAGACTTTTTGTTCAACTCTAGCCCAAGGGAGCTTTATTCCCTGAAAGAAGGAAACAGTATTTAAAGGCCAGTGACCCTTGTGGGATATCATCCCATGGACAGTGGCATTGGAACAATCTGTACAGTGGGGGTGCTGTAAACCCTGTATATGATGGAAATCACTGGAAGCCAGGAGGCGCTGCCATACCCCAGCACCTCTAGTTCCAGCACCCCTGCTCAGGTAGGGCATGAATCTCAGTGAACTGATTTCATACTCACCCTGAATCCTGAACCCACCAATTTATCTCTCACTGCCTTGCTTCTGTTTTAAGATGACAATCCAGAACTGTTTAATTTACCAAACCTGATTAAATATACCAGTGTGTCTAGGTTTACATGTTTTGTTGATAAAGGTGTAGTAGATGTACTACTTATAGAATAGATGTAATATACTTAGACTTTTGTAAGGCATTTCATAGAATCATAGAATATCAGGGTTGGAAGGGACCTCAGGAGATCATCTAGTCCAACCCCCTGCTCAAAGCAGGACCAATCCCCAATTTTTGCCCCAGATCCCTAAATGGCCCCCTCAAGGATTGAACTCACAACCCTGGGTTTAGCAGGCCAGTGCTCAAACCACTGAGCTATCCTTCCCCCCTGCTTTCCTCACTGCTCTTCCCCATGATCTTTGGAGCAAATTTGTATCCCTGTAGAGATGTGGCATGAGCAGCACCTGCACTCCCCAGAATAATGCTTGGCCTTTTGTAACGAATGTACAAGGGGCATGGGCATGCATGTTGCATCATCCCATACCTGTGCTGGGATCCTATAGCTTTTCATATCGCAGGATCTACTGCACCTAGATATTCTTGATTTTCACTTTTACTTACTCATGTACTCTTCAAAAGAAATTTTATAATTGTAAAATATTTGGGGCATTGACCATTTTTACATTCTGTGTTTGTTCAGCACCTAACACAATGGGTTCCTACTCCATGCCTGGAGCTCAAAAGTGCTACTGCAAGAATGATAACAATTAATAGGGTGCCCAACACTTCTTATGTATCATTTGTTTCCTCTGGTTACAAAACCCTAAATTGGCATCACCCACCAGCATAACGTATCATATTTTAAGCATGAATTTGGTCAAAAAAGAAAGCAGGGATTAAATCAAAATCTAATACTATGCTAACATTTATTAAATCTATATTCAATTCACATTTTTCTTCTACACAGAAAGAAGGCACCTTCAAAGAAGAAGAGAGAGAGCAAGCCATTGTCTTTTCATATGGAAACAAATAACTGAAGATGGTCTCAGAAAATTGTTACTTATTTAGATTTTAGTTCTACAAGTGATATTAGTGGTAATCACTTACACTGGCATTTGTTCCTAAATGACAGAGCCGGTGCAGCTTCATTTCTTTGCAGAGGCTTTTTTCCACTTGAATGGTAATGGCACTGTATAAATTCTTGATTGCATTTTCTTGCTTTTTGACATTGTGTTCTGAATTTGTCATTTGTATACATACATATGAACACAGCTTCATCGTCAATTCTATTTGCTGACTCTCCTTGAGTGACCCATAATGTTTGTAGGGAAAGGTGCTATTTGGAAAGGCAGTGGTTTGTAATACGGAATAGTTAGGGGATATGGGAGTAGAAGAAAAGCTACGTGGGGGGGGTGTATAAAATACAGTGAGAGATTAATCATATATAATTTATAATCAGCTACATCATTCCAGTTTTCAAAATATAGGTACTGTGTATAGTGAAAGTTGTTCAAATGACATGTTATTTTTTGTCAGAGAGAAATCACCCATTATTTTTAAGTACATGCACCAAAGAAGGGCTCAGAATCAGGTGGGAGCTTTCAGTTCACTAGTCTGGCAACCCTTATTATTTGGCTCAGACAATTCTAGAACCAGTAGGAAGCACAAGAGCCTTTGGATGCTTTCTCTATAAAACACTATGGCTCAGATTTACACTGCCTTGTGTGTTTATTTGCATGCATGCAAATTGGGAGTAAAATGCTACCAAATCATAAGCCAGCAGTGAAACAGGCCCCATCAAGCGCTGATGAAATAATCTA
The DNA here is from genome assembly GCF_965140295.1 of Lepidochelys olivacea. Taxonomy (NCBI): domain Eukaryota; kingdom Metazoa; phylum Chordata; order Testudines; family Cheloniidae; genus Lepidochelys; species Lepidochelys olivacea. Next base: position 79,194,537 of record NC_140412.1, read on the forward strand.
AGAATTCAATCTTGGTTCAGAAGAGAAAAGAAAAGATTTTTTCTTCTTGAAATTTGCTCAGGGATGGAAATTTTGTGTTTCACAATCTCGGATAACAGCCACCTTTTCAGCTATTCCTAATGACCTTTCCCCAGCTAGTGAGTCCACAGGTGATGTCTTCTGAGATTTCCTCCTACTCAAACAGCAACGAGTCCTTCAAACATTAAAAGAAATCCCCACTACCATCCATGACTATATCCTTTATGGCTGGTGACAGAAATAGTCAACACATACTATGAAGAATGTAGCCTTCCATACATACAGTTGGGCAGCCAGTGCTTTTCAAAACAATGTTTGCTTTATTCAAGCTGTTGGGGAATGCAACAGGCCTCGTCTCATTTTTGAACAAGGTAACTAAGAAGAAAAGCTAACTAAGAGCCATCTCCAACTTACAGCTGGGCAAATAATATTTTTTTTTCAGTTCTGCCAGCACACCAGAAAGTCAGACAACATATTTGGTTCAATTCCAAAATATCTGGAATTTGTGAATAAATCAGAAAAGGCTGTTCTGCACCCGAAAACAGCATGTTCTGCCTTCCAGGCTTTAGCCCAGTGGTTAGGGCCCTTGTCTGGGCTGTGGAAGACCCACATTTGAATCCCCACGCTGCAGCAGGGACTTGAACTCAGCTTTCCTGTCTCCCAGGAAAGCATCCTAGTCACCAGGATAGAGGCTATTGTGCTGAAGCTGTTCCGCTTTGTAGATGTAAAATGCTACCATTCTCTTCTGGTAGCAATTTACATTCATTTTTCACTAACTGGTCCAAAAGGTAGAATGGCACAAAGCTGCCCATTTATCAGAGACTTGGGGACATTTGAAGCAGGTGTATGTTATTTATGAAATAAAAAGCCACTGGAGAAGCAGGCCCAGAGAGTCATGTCAGGCAGGCCAGTTGCACCTCTGGATTCTGAGCTTTCACTTCTGAAAGATTCCGTCCTCTCTCCTCTTGTCTAAACATCTTTGTAAAATCATTGGGGGAGACAGTGAGACAGTATGGAATTAAATGCCAGCAGTAAATGAATGACACTTAGCTCACCACTGCTTTTATATCAAGGAATAGAAAACTCAGCAAATTTAGTGCCTTGATGAATAGTTGATGGCTGAAGCTAAACCTGAGAGGCAGACATGATGGCAGTGGGAAAATGGAAACATTTTGTGGTACTAACTAACTTTATAACATCTGCTACCAAAGGAAGCATCACCTAGTTATCAAGACAGAACACAGCCTAAAGAATCTTCTTGACTCCTCAGTATTAGATACCCCAAACACACAGCTGCTAAAATGCCTTTATCCATCTGTAGCAGGGATAGCAGGTAATGACCTCGCCTGATGGGTGAGGATCTGTCAATGGTAATTCACACATTCATAACCTCTGGGCTTGATCAATGTAGTGCTCTCTATCTGGGAATGAAAAATAATGAGAACAGGACTGAGCCTTGTGTCCCCTAAAATCAGTGGCCTCACTGCTGTTACTCCAATTTTATGCTGGCATAACTCCTTGGGTTTCAGGGAATCAAGCCCTACGAATTTAAGTAATTGGTGATGACACAATAATGAAAATACTTACTCCTGAATTATATCAGTATAGGTGATAAAACTCAGGCATGCTATCAAAATCAGTGATGTTACACTGTTGTTAAGCAGCGCTAATTGAAAAGAGAATCAAGCCCAATCTCTCATCAATAGCCACTGTTTAAAAATCTGAAGTAATCTGCTTTGATTTCCCCTAGAAGTCCCTTCTGTCATAGGTGTGCACCCATCTTTCACTCAGATAGGTCAATCTCCCACTTTTATTCATAAGCTGGGTCTTCCTATTAATATTCTACTATCTAGATGGTGGAAGATAGTATTCATATTTGATCGTGCCTATCGGGTTTGACAGGTTTCCTGTTGTGCTCCTCCTATGCTATCTCTTGTTAGCCTTCCCCTTTTGTATCTGACACAAAAAATTGGAGATGGAGCAGCTCTTTAACTGAAAACAAAAGAAGCAACAGAAAGTTACAGGCCAGATACTCAGCTGTTGTAAATCAGTGTCACTCTATGAAAGTCAGTGAAGCTATGCTGACAGAGCTATGTGGATTTACACTTGCTGAGGATCTAGACTGTTCCTTGATGATGGCATTTATTATGGATGACTAGACACAAAATCAGCATTTATGAAATATCTTTAAGACTAATTGTTCTGCAATTTTCTGTTTACTTTGGGGTTTTGTTTGTTTGATATATCTTGCTTGTAGAAACCATTGACTGTAGCAATCTCATTAGTTTATCTATGATTTTGTGTGGAGTATCATTATTTATTCATTCATTTTAATGTCTTCATATAGTTTCCATTTCTTAATGACTGGTCCAACCTGGTTCTTTTGGATCAGCAGCCAGAGCATCCACATTAGTTAGCACAGAAGATGGTTCTGGTAAAGTAGTAATTTTCCAGATGCCATTCTGATTTTTATCTGTGAACATCAAAAGCAGTTGAAAACTATGGATTTGCTACATCAACTCTTTTGAGGCATCGTCAGCATCACATTATCAGTTTTCATTTTACTCCCATTATCATATCGTTTCTCTGTCTACAGCAGATTTATATTGTATCTGGACTAATGGATGTATTTACGAGCATAATTGTGTACAGCATTTTATATTGGGGGGAAATGAATAATAAGATAAATAATCCAAATACTACATGATATATTGCTGTGACAAGGAGATGTTCTTGTTCCATTAGCATAGGAATGGCATTCCTATCTATTCTGGCTCCTAAGGAAACAGTGACTGTCAGCAAAAGGTAAACAGGGTGTAATTCTCTGTTTGGGAATAACAACCTGCATATATTCTGTATGGAAATGTGTATGGTAACTTCTTGCTTTTGCTAAAAATATGATTTCATATTATTAAACCTTAAACCTGATCATATTTTTCATTTTAAATAGCCGTAAACTGGCCCGTCCAAACACATAAGTTTGCTTTTTATGTAAACAGACCTTCTGCGGGAATCCAGATCCACATGCAGTAAGAAATTAAAAGGCACTCGTTTGGTATCCTTCTCACTACATACCAGTCTCTCTGGGTGTATCTACCCTGCATCTAGGGGTGAACCTTCACAGACTTGTGCTTGTTGGGTTCACATCAGTGCACTTAAAATAACTGTGTAGATGGTGCTTGGATGTTGTGGCTTGGCCTGAAGCTTGGGCTCTGAAGCACCCGGCTCACCCCAATTTCCCCATCCCCAGCATTAGAACCTGAGCACCAGACTAAGCCCCAACATCCACGCTGCACTTTTATAGCCTTGCAAGTCCAAGTCAACTGACATGGGCCGGCTGCAAGTGTTCTATTGCAATCAATGTCTACATAGCTGTTTTTAGTATGCTAGCACAAGTGTGTGGACCTATCCACTGTGGCTTGCATTTGGTAGCTCCCTGAAAAGTTAAGTCCAAAATTCTAATACTTCCAAGCATTCAAAAATGTTTATAACAAAGAATGAAGAAAAATCTCCACCTACTCAATCCAACCTCCCTGTCATAAAGAGAATAAAGAATCTGGTTTTATAAGGGGCTAGAGCCTCAGACCTGAAAAGGCCCCCCTTTATGTCATTGCAGCATTGTGAAGAAGCCATAAATTTGCTCCAACAGGGCATCTGAAGATTATCTGAACTTGCAGAAATACTGATTCGTATGTAGTGGGTATAACCAAGTCTACATAACACCTTCCTGCCCCTGGCCCCTCAACATGCATAATGGTCATGCTAGAGGAATGTGTTGCTTCACTCCAGTAATCCCCAGTTTCCAGAATGACCTAGAGAGGGCTGTTACTAGCTGATGTTACTTAAAGGAACCATGAGGTTGTTATAATTTACACCAGGGATTAAATTTATGTAGGAGTAGCTTCAATTTACAGCACAGCCAACAGCAAATATTTGGCAGAGAGCATTTAAACAGCTGATTTTGGGTCTGCCACATTGCAGATAGGAAGTCTATTCCCAATTTGTGTAATCTGTAAGGCATTTCTCAATAATAAGAGTTCGGAAGGGCACAGAATTGTTAATATTAACAATTATTAGTAGACATGGGTCTAGAACACATGGAGCCCTGGGTCACAAGGCAGTGCAGCAGCCCTTGGGACAAAGGGCAGCTTGACAGTGAAAGCATCTTGAAGGATTACCCATCTTGTCTGTGTCCCATCTTGAGGTTCTGCTTTGTGTGTGGACTTCTGAGGTGAGGCACAGGGTTGGTGCATATTCAGTATGATAGACAGTTGACGGATATTACTATCTCCCAAAAACAAGCTGTACTGGGGAATGGCAGATTTCAAAATCTCTAAATCCTTCATGAAACGGAACTTCCATCTCTGCTTCTGAGTCTTTTAAAGGACTGATGTAGCATAATCCCAGAAAAGAAGAGATGTGGAGAAACTGAGCCTCAGAGCACTGTCTTTGATAACCATTCCTTTCTCCTGTTCTTTGTAGTATGGGGCAACTATGCTTCATCCCAAACTCAGGGCTATTCCTAAAAGCTCCAATCTAGCCCTAAGATTCCTCTGTTCGATCACTGATGGTTAATTGAATTCCTAACTCATTAAAATAATTTAAATAATGTAGACTCTAAAGACCACATTTCCTAAGGACCAGTGGAATGTGCAGGCACATAATTTAAGTATGCCCCCAAATTTTTGTGCAAACCATACCTCTGTGTTTACAAATGGATATGTATGAACACAAGTTAACTAGTGTTCCTTTGGAGATCTGGGTTCACAGTTCAATAGGATTGAAAGTTAGTGACCCTCACTCCTTGGTTTGCACATGAAAATACCTGTCTGTATAAAATGAGCACAAATGGATGTACTTGCAACTTTTCCAGGAGCGTACCTTGAGGTACTTTCTAAGTGTATCCCCAATAGGAACTTTGTATCCCTTCCCATCTTTCCTTTTTGTCAAGAGAAGACATTCCAAAGCAGGTATTTACTGGATATAATAATCTATAATATGAACAGCTGTCAGTTCATAAACAATACAGTTTAAGTAGTTGCTTTGACATGTTTGAGACTTATAAGGAAAAGAAGGCATAAGGGAGAAAAAACTACACAAACAGAAATGAAAACAAGACACCCACTCTGGCTCCATAAAAATCAGGAAACCCTGGAAAGAACATTTTGTCAGTAGAACACTTAGAATCTTGATTAAAGTCATTGTTTACAGTTGAGCACAGATACTATAATATCAGCAAGGCCAGTTTCACTATGAGCCTCATCAGCACAACAGGGACATCTTTAAAGGGCTCTTCAGTTGTGCTCTGAAGAGGTTGTGGTATCTATACTTTAAACTATGATCAAGAACGTATAAAAATCCAAAATCATATGTCATGCTCATGTGTTCCAGTGCATTATTATCGGTCACTAACCACGGAAGAAACAGCCGCATAGTGCAATGAGAATAGCTAGAAGAATGTTCAGAGGATAATAAAAGAAGAAGTTACATGAAATACTTCTGAAAGATTGGGTTTATCTAGAAACACTACAGCTAGAACTCTATGAAGTTCTGTGATTAGCAATGCTGTTCTGCCTAGGAAATTAACATTGGTTTACTTGGCCATTAGTCAGACAGTCTCTCCCGCCTTGAAACCCCCCACTGGCTCCTCATTGTCCAATAACATCATGTTCAAATTTCTTGTCCCTTTGCCTTCAAGGTCCTACTCAACAGTGCTTCATCTTACATTTTATGCCTGGTATACACACACACACACACACAGAAAGTTACACCAGCCTCAATTCCCCATTTTGACCTATTCCCAGGCCAAATCCTGTGTGTGGAACACCTATTTAATCCTGGTTTGAATCCAGTTTGAGTATCCTACTGTCTTCATACTTCTTATTTAGAGAATAAGCTCCTCAAGGCAGGGTGCCTTGTACAGTGAGGAGAACATGGTTATTACTTAACAAATGATCAAAATAGCTCATCTGATTCTCCTCTCCAAAACACCAGTTTTCATACTTTTCACTTCACTGACTTCACCTCACGTTACCCTGATTTACACAGATGCAAGTAGGAGGAAAATCAGGAATGCTATTATTGAACATCACAGAGACAAGATGGGTGAGGTAGGTAGTCTTTTTTTTTTTTTTGGACCAAATTCTATTGGTGAAAGAGACAAGCTTTCAAGATACAGAGAGTTGTATCAGCTCCTGAAGAAGCTCTGTGTAGCTCAGAAGTGTCTCTTTCATCAACCGAAGTTGATTCAATAAAACATATTAAATCTCCCACCTTGTCTCTCTAATATGATGAAACCAACCCAGCCACAACACTGCAAACAGTGATTGGACATGTCTGATTTCAATAACCAAAATAAAAAAGAGAAAAAGAAAATAACTGATTTATATTAACTATTATGTTATTACTGTATTTGTACAGATCCAACAGTGTATTAGGTGCTTTGTACCCAAGGTCTTGAAGAGCTTACAATCTAAATACCAATGTGTTTCTTTTTTGTGTGGTTATTTATCCCTCTTTAAAACATTATGCACCTTCAAGGACAGACAAGTAAACATATTAAAGCTCTGTACAGAGAACCATAATCCCAGCAGTGTGCACTCTGTTAATTAAGATGAAGTTTAAAACAACATAATAAACCAAATACCAGACTCATCAATGAACCAACATGCAATTGTTGCCAAATATACCATAAAATTAATTAACATTAGCTGGCAGATGGTATACGGTAAAGTAACTCGATTTAAAACTGAGCAGAGTGGTGGCTGACAGGAACTCCAGAAGCTGGAAGCACTATATGTATGTCAATGGCTGAAACAGATTCATCTGCTATTGAAAAACGTTTGCTCCTTGAAGGTTAAGGATAATATTAACAATGCCTGTTTCACATTCCAGACCAGACTGTTCTCAAAACAATTATCTGAAGATCATAACAAATATATTACTGACAAATGATTAACTGTTTATTAACTCAATTTGTAACCATCACAGGCTCTATTAAATCAACTAGAAATCAAGGTCTGAGAGACCAAATATTGCTCCTGGTTTATGAAAAACTTTGTCTGGATGCCAGATTTAGGTGGGATATTTCTTTGTAAAAGACAACATTCATCACTGCCATAGTTATGATGCACCAAATAAAACAAAGAGACCATTGTGAAACCATTCCTAAAGCTGCATCCTCTTACACACTGTTCCTCCTCAGATTAAGAGAATGTATGGTTGTGATACTGACTTTCCTTACTTTTGTGTTGTTCCACTTGTGTTTGGCCATAACTGCAACTAAAATGATTCTATTAGTCACTGTCTCATAATAGTCCTGTAATAACAGCTTGAAGTGTTTTGTGAATAGTGCCACCTTCAAAGTATAAAAGACAAAGCTATTTATGCAAGGTTCTAATATGACCCCAGTGTATGAAATCAATATAACTTAATTATTTTGTGTTGGACCAGTGAATTAAATGTGGCCATCACTGAAATTTCCCTTTCTTGGAGTATTTGTTCATTAGAAGATGGCAATAAACATTATTTACTGATTTGGGAATGAGAAACAATAAACAGGCACAGGGATTCGTTATGAAAGGGTCTTTAATTCATATCATGACAACATCTGTTCCCTGTCTCTCCATCTCTAATGCACATACTTGCACAGAATTGACAGAGTGAGGGTCTATGCAAGCACACAGAGGCTAAAGGGCAAATATACCAATGGATGTTTTTCTCTATCTCCCAGAATATCACTAAAAATTAACAAATCCAAATGCCATGCCACATCCAACCAATGAAAAGGTTAATCAATGGTAACTAGTCCTTTTCTATTGCTAACCATTCTGGAAACATCTTAAAGTGTTAAAGCATCAATGGGTTGCTACAGACTGCTAAAAATACATGTTTAATTGGAGAACAATATCCTTCCTACTTCTTTTAAGCCACCTTATGGAATTTAATAATTTTATATCCTTATATCAGATAGTGAGAGAGGAGAGGTAAAGGATCTTTCCCACCTGCATCCATACTGCCTATGAAAGAGCAATGATTATTAATTATGGGAGAGATTTTAAAAAGAACAAATAGGAGATGGATACCCAACTCTCACTGACTTTGAGTGTGAGTTGGATGCTTCAGCATGTTTCTTTTGGTTCAAAAAGTCCCCCATTTGCATCATGGTAGCACTGAGAAGCACCAGCCAGATCATGGCGCCATTGGGGTTGCTGCTGTTCATACACATAGTAAGAGTCTCTTCATGGAAGAGTGGAAAGAGACAGTGGCAGTCAATTTAGTCTGGGGGTTGCAATCCTTATAACCAGTGCTGAATCTGTAATGAAAGGGGAGCATGGAGAGCAACCAGTGGCTGCTGGCTGGGCACCCAGCTCTGATGGCAGCGCCGTCACTGTTACTTCTGCCCTGCTGCTGGTGGGGGAGCTGCCTTCAGAGCTGGGTGGCAGAGAACCAACGGCGGCAGGCAAGGAATCCAGAGGTGCTGGGTCTATGAACTGTCAAGCCTGGAGGAGCCAAGGCTCAACCCCGGCAAGCGCTGGTACAAATTAAGCACTACTTATAACTCCAGATGTTTAATATGGTCAAAAATGCACATGGGGAGGGAGGATGCAGGCTCACACACAGTAACAATCCCATCAAATCCCAGCTGTAGAAGTATAGACTATTTACTTCTTGCTTGATTTAGAACAAGACAAATATTTATAGTCTCAGATTGCCCCATTACCTACCCCTTACACCCGCTCACCCATCCCCTTTGTCCAAAATTATGATCCGTTCATGGTGTGAAATCATCAAAGACTAGATTGTGTGATCTACACCTCACCCTGTGTAGGGCCAGTGTGGATCTGTGCCACACATGGGGTTCATAAAGAGATACTTTGCCTCAATCAGAAGGCACGTTCTCTCGCAGGGATGCTCTGTTCACCTAGGTGGCATGCCATTCATTAGGATGGTGCATATTAACTCCTGCACTGTGCCAGGCTTGTCACTGCAGGATGATGCAAGGAGAGCGAGAAGGGCAATGGCTCATGTCCTCCCTTTGCTCACAGATACTGACTGTGATTGAGGCATTAGCACAATGTGTGCCCATGACTCCACATGCTTGTTTGAGGGTCAGTTACACTCTGGCCACCAATCCATTATACAATTACATTCCAATAAAATACACCCATCTGGGCTCCACAGAGAGGATATATGTTTCAACCAGTAATAATCCATGTACTATTCTGTGTATAAAAAGCATATGGAAATTACAATAAAACAGTTAATGATAAAATATGGGGAGAGCAGTCAGTGCTCTCCTTTGACACAAGACCCCTCTTCTCTGCCTTTTCAGTGAAAAGCCCCTCAAAGGTATACATCTGGGAGAAATATTGGTCTCTCTAGTTATTTAGAGTCTCTTATCTGTCTCACAGCTTGCAAATTCCAATTAACTCTTCAGAGCTCCTTTGATTAAAACAGTAAGCAGTAGAGTGAATTATCCTGGAAATATACTTTTAAAGGCCTAAAAGGTAAAAGATAAAGGAAAATGGAAGCGGGGAGGGACTGAATATAAATCCAAACTTCACCAGAATCAGAAATGCTGTGGGAGATTCTTCCTTTGAGAAAGTGGTATTAGGATAAGTATTATTCTATCCCTGAAAGATTGGTTTTCTTTTATGGAATCAGATTGTTTCCTGTGATTTCATAGCAATTTCATTGCAGCTAGTCTTGCACAGGGAAGGCGTGAAGTTATAGCTTGAGGGTGTCCTTAAAAAGCCTGACATGTTTTCCTAACAATTATTTGTATACTGAGTTGACTATATGCAGCTGAACTGGGCAAGATTAAGCAGAGTGGGTATCTCTGTTTAGTCCAGTCGACAAAAACATTTTTCTGTAAAATTTAATAAGCTTTTACACTCGATACAATAATTTTAGCTAAGGAATATGAATAATTCTATCCCATTCAAAATGTATGCTGTGAGGTAATATTTTGTTTACTGAACTGCAATTATAACAAATCCATTGATGCAAACTTATTTTAACTTTTATTCATTTAGAACAATTACAAATGATTATGAGGGTTAAAGGTTAGAAAAGTATAAATATACATGATTAAGTCATAGCATACTAATATTAAATAGATTTCCCCCCACCATAAACAAAATTGCAACATTGTACTAGTTTACTCCAGTAATAAAATACTAAAACTTATTTATATGTTTGAAATGTTTTGCAGACACTAACAAATCAATCAGCATAAATGTACACTCCTCTTCCTTTATGTGCTTTATTTATTTATGAATAAGGTCTAACTTTTAAAGATTTTCATTGGCTCACGTGAGGATTTTTATACCTCTGAACATGCAAGTATCCAATCACTCATGAGAACGGTCTGTATACTAACGCCAGTAGGGAAATATGTCACCTTTCCCACAAGTAACATGTCTGGAAAGTGGCAGCTCAAGAAATGACTTTGGAGTACCAGAAATGCTGATTTGCCACTGTTATATTAGTCCAGGCATAGATGGCTGATTTTGATAGAAGCTCTGTCTCCAAACAACCACATACCAAGTGGGGAAAGCCAGAGTGCAGAGCACTCTAGCCCCTCCCCCACCTTCCTGTCCCATGGATATGTTCCCTAAACCACAATTAGGTGTGGTGAGTAGGTGTTAGGTATGCCAATTCTGCTCCAGCTGAGAGGTGCCTCCAAGTCACAAGAATTTTCAGCTGATCAGGTTCAGATGATTTCTGGTATCTTTTCAACATCTAATTAGTACAAAAAGGCTGCTCCCATTCCACCAGTTTTTTTTGTTTGTTTGTTTTGTTTTTTTAATATCCTGCTACTTATCCTGGAGTGAAGCCACATGCCCTGAAAAGGATCCAGCTGGTACAAGAGGCCATATCTGCTAAACAACTAGACGTTACCATGGATATATCACTGATACTCTGCTCTTGCACTGATTTCATACTGCATATTTTGATATTCAGTCTTGATTTTCAAAACCCTCCATTGGTTTGGCCCTAGTTACCTAAGAAAAGGCTTTTCCCTTCATGACCACCACCACAGCTACATTCCAGAGGAACCTTGAGACTATCAGGCATTTAAGGAAGCTCATCAGTAGGAAAGTCAGAACTTTCACTGAACTGGACAAAGACTAGTTCCCGCCACGGATACAAATGACCATGGAGCAAAGCATTTGCAGAACTAATGCAAAATGTATCTTTGTCCTGTCTGTCCCTAAATAAGTGTTTTGTTCTTGCTCTCTCACACACAAACACACTCGCACATAAATTAAAATAGAATTTATCCAAACAATCGTTCCTGGTATACTAGAAATGGGAGAGAAACATTCTCAGTAAAAGATTTACTTGCAGTATCAATATTTTGTTACTTATTTCTTTGCTACTCTAAAAAGGAATTTTTTGAGGATTAGCAGAATGGGCACATCTATATCCAAATTCAGGGTTAAGCGCACCAACGGTTGGCTTTGGAAGTGAATCAGGAATTCACCAGGGTTTACTGAACTTTGCAGAAAATGTAGGTTGGCAAAAGGTTTGGGATCCTCTATCCCCACCTAGCAACTCTTATCCTAAAATATCCTGATCCTGTTTTTCCACATCCCGTCTCCATTCCTAACAGGCTGCTGTGCCAATTTTACCTGGTACTAATTTCAGCCTGGGACAGTGACTTAAAACACTTGCTCCCTTTCTGGGATCTTGGACGGTTATCTGACCCACTCCATCCATTTTGCTCTTCAAAGGGTCATCAGGGCTTTTTCTCCCGCAAAAACAGAAATCATCATTGAGGTAAAATGTCTGGCTTCCTCCCTTCCCATTTTCAGTAGCCTAACCAGGATGTACCACAGTTACTGCCCTGGCAAAGACCCAGCTCTCTCATACTGAGATTGACCCACCTCAGAATACAGCAACAAGAGATTCCCCCCGAAGAGTCACAAATGAAAAACAATTTTCGGAATAAGGGACAGAATTGCTTGGGTTTTTTACTAAGATGTACATTCCTTTTTACAGGAACACTGTAGATTTGTCTTTATTCTGTTGTTGAACATACTTAAGCTAAAATAAATGCCCCAGAGATGGTTATTTTAATGTTAGTTCTACAGCTATAGAATCATAGAACCATAGAGTTAGCAGGGACCGCAAGGGCCATCTAGTCTAACCCCCTGCCAAGATGCAGGATTTGTTATGCCTAAACCATCCAAAATGCACTATCTGTACTATATATGAAGGATCAATTAGGGATTAAACTGTAAATAAGATTATATACGACATATACTAGGGATTAATTGATGTTTACATGTTTTCATTCATTTTGGGGGATAGGGAATTTAGCACACATTTTTTCAGTAATTTCCCTGTCATATTTAATGCCATAAAATCAATAAAAAATCATATAAAACAAATGGGAATTGCCTCTTCCAAAGCTCTCGTGGCTAGAACATGCATAATTTTTAATCATAAATTCATAGTAAATAAATGCATAGTTCATTTTTCCCTTCAGAGCTACTAGAGTGATTAGAATATACCATATCATGCACTTATTACTTAACCAATTTTATTTGTTTAAGGTTAGTCAAAGCTTTCTCTTTTAAAGGAAAACAAAAAAGAATACACATGCCGTAGGGCAAAAATCCCCTTCAGATCCTGCAGTAGATCCCAGGTACAATCATTGGTTCTCCCTAGATGTGCTTGTATCCTACTGGTATCAACTGGAGTTCTACATATGTGAGAGGACCAGAGTAACAGTCAACAATACCCATGCTGAAGCTTTGAGAAGATGTTTTGATCCACACTCTTTGAACTTGTCCCAAGGTGAGATTTTTGAGCACAAATACACAATTTTAAAATATACATTTCCGTTTCAAAAATCCACGTAAGTAGAAGTTGATCATGAAAACCCAGATATAACTTTTAATCTATATTAGTGTGACAGTAGTTGCATTGAGACAATCAATATTTATCTTATTTTGGCTTTATCCTACGCATGGCTTACCGCCTCCCAGGAAACACTCAAAACCTCTTACAGCCGAACCCAGATCGGAACCTAGGGTCTATTCCTGCTTTTAGTGAAATCAATGGGAGTTTATCACAGTCGTTCCTTTCCTATCTCTGTTCCTTTTAGAGTTTGTGTCAAAACTGGGTATCTTTCTCAAGGAGATGTTATAGATCAAACAGAAATTATGGCTTTAAAGGAGAAATTTAGTGAAATTCTACGGCCTGCGTTATGCAAGAGATTAGAATAGATTCATGTAATGGCTTGAAACTCTTCTGTCTTGAAAATCTACAAACTGTCTTCAATCAGAACTGGATTAGATTTCAAATCAGGAAGAGGTGAAATATGAATAAAAGAACCAACCTCTATCTAAAACTTGCCTGAGGTTCAAAAATATCCAGATGACTCCAGAAGAAAAGCAGATGTGTCTAGACCAACCAGAGGCAAGCAGTGCTAGAATTTGACATGAAAGCTTTGTCATAATAAATTTCAGGTCTAACTGGCCTGGTCTAATTTAGCAGTCTCAAGAGAGTCACATAGTTCAAGAAAAGGTTCAGCTAAATAACCAAATTACAGAGTCCTCATCCAAAATAAAATGAATTTTTTTGAGGTACACCCCTAACTAATACCTAAAATCTGACATTTGTACACAACAATTTCTAGTGCTTTCTCAAGGTACAGTATCACTAGATGGGAAAAGGAAGTCCTATTTGGGAGATTAGCATGCCATATTTTTATTGAATATATACAGATACGAAAAGAATCTTAAAAGTGCCCTTGGGGAATAGTACTGCATTAAACATGTAACTGTAATACACAATGGTACAATACATTTAAGAGGTTCATGAATTTAAGAAAGGCTTTGTATATTTCAGATTCAGTCTGAATCTAAACTATAGTTATTTTTGCAGCATGCATAGGATCATTATGTATGATTGTGAATTAGAAGCAAATACTTAGAGCCATTCTGAGACTTCTTAGGATTTCTGGATAACTGAATAGGTTTGGATAAAATAAATCTACTCTTAGCACCACCCTCACCTTAAACTTTAGCCCAGAACTCAAACCAAAGAGAAACTTTTGGCATTTTGAAACATTTTGGCATTTTTACATTCTTCTACACTCCCAGGTTTTTGCCAGAAATGGAAGTGTCAAAATACCAGGAAAGGAGCTGTTCACACCTTCTTTCTAGTCCATATGATACACAACAGAGGGCCAATTCATGCCCTATTCTGCTTCCTTAGAGCTCAGTTGAAGTTGTTGGGCGCTCACCCAATACTTTAGAAAACTTGGCAGGGGTCTAAATATGAATTTAGGAGCCTAAGTTAAGTCTCCCATTTTTAAAAATCTTGTCCTTTATGCATCTGAAGGATGACCCCTATATTTTAAATAGCTAGAGTCTCTCAATCCTACCACAATGGAAATCACTCAAGCTCCTAAAGAATGAGAAAAGAACATCAATATGAAAACAACAGCGAACTGTTACAATTACCTTAGTATTAGGGTCTAAGCAAGGACTATAATAGGAGCATGAAGTCTACATAGGCCTGCAAGATCAGCTCTTAGCTTTCATTTAGAACCTTAAACTCCCCTCCCCCATATTAGTGGGCTCTTTTTAAATAACTCCAACACCATTTGGGGTAGCTTTATCTTCATCCTTTTAACTAAATAAATCAAGGGCAAAGGGGAATATTTATTTTGAGAAAACAAATGACTTCAGATGAAAGCTATAGACTTTCATACAAAAAGACAATCTGAAATTTTGACAATGTCCTAGGCAGCATCTTTTGCAAGGCTAAAACATATATCTCACAGCAAGATCAAAGAATGTAGGTATTGTGAAAAAGTCAGTGTGTGATAATTTGGGTCTCTCCAAATATAGATGAGCTACTTGAAAACAGACATCTTTTACTTCATGAGTTAAATAAATGGAACAGTGTAGTATACTGGCCTATTATGACATGTGATAAAACGAGTTTTATTGCTTCAGTGTTCTCATTACACCATCTGTTCATAACAGTTTAAATAATTGGCTCCCACAGATGATGTTAGTGTATAACACAAAGTAAAGTTTGCCTGTAATCCCCAAGGCCTTTCATTTAACCAGAAATCTGATCTCCAGACAAGGAAGCCTCAATGTCGAACAACAGAGAATACAGTAGTGAATTTGGCTGGAGATTCCATGAGGATACTAGACTAGTTTCGACACATACATTAACTAATGTGCATTGGAAAATGGCCGAAGTCTAAGGAAAACCTTTGACAGGGCCATGTGCAAGAAATTATGCTGTATAATGTTGCAAAACTATTAAAATGTGAAGTCAAATTTGATACTTTGGTTATGAAAACAGTTATTCGTTGTCAGTTTAACACACTAGGACTTTTTTTTCCCCATTACAGAAAAAGGCTGGTGGCATTTAAACATGTCCACAAAAAGTGTGTTTTAAATGACTTTTCTTCTGGCAGGGTAAAACAAAATATACATTATTGATATTTTATTGTTCTGATTGCTTGTGTTACTCATTTCACTGACTATTAGGATTTTATAGGGGTGCTGAGTCCCTTTATTATAATTTTGATTTTAGTTTGATTACTTTAATTTGATTTTAGTTTTTGGTGTTATGGCATCCCGAGTACCTGAGGTGTGATATAGTTCAATTGTTAGTTTACAGACTGAGAGCCAAGAGTATATCAGTTTAGTTATATACTGTGTGGGCTTGGCTAAATTACTTAATCTCTGAATACCTCATGTTTTCCATCTTCCAGATTACAAACTGAACAATAGTAATACAGTACT
Organism: Lepidochelys olivacea; assembly: GCF_965140295.1. Taxonomy (NCBI): domain Eukaryota; kingdom Metazoa; phylum Chordata; order Testudines; family Cheloniidae; genus Lepidochelys; species Lepidochelys olivacea. Next base: position 79,210,343 of record NC_140412.1, read on the forward strand.
TACCTATATAAGCATTTTTTCTGTGGTGGAGGTCACTATTAGTATTAAAATAGCGTATGGACTAGATTTTGACTAAGATAACATGATTGAAACCTCAATTATATATGACAGGTTTCAGAGTAACAGCCGTGTTAATCTGTATTCGCAAAAAGAAAAGGAGTACTTGTGGCACCTTAGAGACTAACCAATTTATTAGAGCATAAGCTTTCGTGAGCTACAGCTCACTTCATCAGATGCATATCGTGGAAACTGCAGCAGACTTTATATATACACAGAGAATATGAACCAATACCTCCTCCCACCCCACTGTCCTGCTGGTAATAGCTTATCTAAAGTGATCATCAGGTGGGCCATTTCCAGCAATTATATATGCTATCACAGAGTGACTGGCCCCTTTAAATGAAGTGGTTCCAGCTCCCTTGTGCCAGCCGCCTGACAAACTTTTTTATAATTTTTTTGCTCTCCTCTCTCCAATTTGTCCACATCTTTCTTAAAGCATGGCACCCATAACTGGATGCAATACTCCAGCCAAGGCTTCACCAGTGCTGAGTAGAGGGGGACAATTATCTCCCCCATTTTACATACAACACTCCTGTTAATACACCCAGAATTACATTAGTCTTTTTTTTTTGCAACTGCATCACAACATTGACACATACTTTATTTGTGATCCACTGTAACCCCTAGAACTTTCTCAGCAGTACTACTGCCTAGCCAGTTATTCCCCATTTTGTAACTGGGTTTGATTTTTCCTTCATAAGTGAAGAACTTTGCACTTGTCTTTATTAAATTTAATCTTGTGGATTTCAGACCAATTCTTCAATATGTCAGGGTTGTTTTGAATTCTAATCCTGTCCTCCAAATAGCTAGCAACCTCTCCCAGCTTCATATCATCTGCAAATTTTGTAAGAATACTCTCTATTCCCTTATCCAAGTATAGTACCTGTCAGGAACTCAGCTGACTCTGGTCATGATCACCTAGTAACCCAATGAGTTCTGCTGGGCCCAATAAACCCTCGCTGAGTAACTGTGCTCCTTGATTGGACAGAAGGGCCAACAGATCCCTATTTATTACTTGTAGCCTCAGCACCACAGTGGCTGCATATTGCGTTCTATGCTTGTAGCTACACTAGACCTGCTTCCTGCACTGGCCCTTGCTCCAATCACTGCCTGCTCCCACTCCAGCTCTACTCCCTACTTTTCTCAGAACTCCTGGATCCAACTATTGGCTTGTCTCCTGACCACACCTCTGGGTCTGCCCTCTGATTCTGGTGTGACCACTAGGTAACATCACCTAGACCCTGTGTGTGACAGTATTGGACCCTATGACTGACCCCCTGCAGAATCCCACTAGATACATTCCCCCATTAATAATTAATTACTCTTTGAATATGATCTTTTCACAAGTTGTGCATCCTCTTATAGTAATTTCCTCTAGACCACATTTCCCTCATTTGCTTATGAGAATGCCATGTGGGTTTGTGTCAAAAGCCTTACTGAAATCAAGATATATCATGTTTACAGTTTCCTCCATCCACTGGACCACCTATCAAAGAAGGAAGTTAGATTGTTTTGGCATTATTTGTTCTGATAAACCCACATTGGCTATTACTTATAAATTCTTATCCTCTAGGTGCTTATCAACTGATTGTTTGATAAGCAGCAGCATTTCTTCCAGTATTTTTTCCAGGTATTAGTGTTAGATTGACTGGTGTATAATTCTCCAGGTCATCTTTGTTCCCCTTTTGAAGACAGGTACTATATTTGGCCTCTTCCAGTCCTCTGGGACCTCACCTATCCACCATGATTTATTGAAGATAAATAGTTTTGATATTGCTTCAGCTATTTTTTTAACTAGGATGGGTATGAGAGCTCAGAGTTTGAATCTCCACTCTGGGAGAGACCTGGAATGGACTTTTTTCCATTCACCGAAAATTCTGAAAAAATTCAGATCCAGTTTGACTTGTATCCGTTTTTTTTTTTTTTTGATTTTTCAAAACTGCCACCAAATCCAAAAATTAGTTGTTTGCCCACCTCTGTGATGGTCAATGTGTATGGGATAAATGGACGGTGGCTGGGGGCTTTCAAGGAGTATTTGCACTCTGTAGGACTGTGACAGGTGTAGCTCCATGATCACAGACATTGCTGCAGCAGAAAAAAGGCAGCAGGCTCAACTGGGAGCAGTTAATCACTTTCTGTTGGGGGATTATGAGCACCTGGGTGGTAATTAGTAGGCTATTGATACACTGGCAGTAATTGGGAGGATATAAGTGGGAGGAACAGGATTTAGGGGAGAGGAGCTCAGAGAGAAGCTGAGTGGAAAGCTCTTGCTGAAATATGCCTGTGCCACGTTGTGTTTGCAAAAGAACTGTGGAATAAAAGGCACATGTGGTGGAAAGGAAACAGCCTGGGTGTGTTTATGACCTTGAGGCGATAGAAGCAAGCAAAGCAGTGTGGCACCCCAGAAGTTGAAGAAGCACTCTGTGATAAGAATAATAAATCGGTGCTGGAGAGGGGTAACATGAGCCCTGAGAAACCATGTAATGGAATCTTTAAGGAGCCTGAGAGGGGAAACTGACCCCGACATTATTGTGCTCAGACTCAAGGGGGCATTTTGGGACTAGAGGAAATTGTGACACGTGCCTTCTTTTACCTCCCAGCTGGACTACAACAAAATAGTCTCAGCATGAAACCATCAGCTCCCAGGAGACTCAAATTAGTACAAAATAAATCAGCATGCCTTCTGAGCACCATGTGAGTGTCTCAGAACTATCTGTTCACTACCCTGGCTCTCTAAAGTATATAATGTCAATTCAAAGTCACAGTTCTTAACTTCAAGGCACCGGGTGATCTGAGCCTGGCATATCTACAAGATCCCATCCAGGTACAGGATGAGAACTGTGGTCAAGATTTCCACTCTTTGAAGCATAATGGAACTGCAAGGATAAACCTCTTTAGTGCAGGACACAGAACTTCGTTGCGGGGCTGGTCCAGTACTGTAGAATGAATTCCCAAAAGATCTAGGAACCACCATAAATCTCACCACCTTCCACATCAAGTTCAAGGTTTCCCTCTTTGTCCTTGTCTTCTCTAATAATTATATAATGTAGCACGCACTTAAAAGAGCAAAATAATCCACATGCAATTTTCCCAAGGGGAGAGAAAGAGAGACAGAAGGAAAGAACCACATGTGACAAAGCAAGTCACAGTGCTTAATGACCCACTTGAAGATTCTCAGATATCACAGTGATGTGCGTGGTATAAAGACCTGAATAAAACAGAAGTATAATGAAGGTTAAGGTTGTACTGAGATTTTAACTCCACAGTTAAGGTTGCTTTGAGATTTCTACTTGAATCATAGAATCATAGAATATCAGGGTTGAAAGGGACCTCAGGAGGTCATCTAGTCCAACCCCTGCTCGAAGCAGGACCAATTCCCAGTTAAATCATCCCAGCCAGGGCTTTGTCAAGCCTGACCTTAAAAACCTCTAAGGAAGGAGATTCTACCACCTCCCTAGGTAACGCATTCCAGTGTTTCACCACCCTCTTAGTGAAAAAGTTTTTCCTAATATCCAATCTAAACCTCCCCCACTACAACTTGAGACCATTACTCCTCGTTCTGTCATCTGCTACCATTGAGAACAGTCTAGAGCCATCCTCTTTGGAACCCCCTTTCAGGTAGTTGAAAGCAGCTATCAAATCCCCCCTCATTCTTCTCTTCTGCAGGCTAAACAATCCCAGCTCCCTCAGCCTCTCCTCATAACTCATGTGTTCCAGTCCCCTAATCATTTTTGTTGCCCTTCGCTGGACTCTCTCCAATTTATCCACATCCTTCTTGAAGTGTGGGGCCCAAAACTGGACACTGTACTCCAGATGAGGCCTCACCAATGTCGAATAGAGGGGAACGATCACGTCCCTCGATCTGCTCGCTATGCCCCTACTTATACATCCCAAAATGCCATTGGCCTTCTTGGCAACAAGGGCACATTGCTGACTCATATCCAGCTTCTCGTCCACTGTCACCCCTAGGTCCTTTTCCGCAGAACTGCTGCCTAGCCATTCGGTCCCTAGTCTGTAGCTGTGCATTGGGTTCTTCCGTCCTAAGTGCAGGACCCTGCACTTATCCTTATTGAACCTCATCAGATTTCTTTTGGCCCAATCCTCCAATTTGTCTAGGTCCTTCTGTATCCTATCCCTCCCCTCCAGCATACCTACCACTCCTCCCAGTTTAGTATCATCCGCAAATTTGCTGAGAGTGCAATCCACACCATCCTCCAGATCATTTATGAAGATATTGAACAAAACCGGCCCCAGGACCGACCCTTGGGGCACTCCACTTGATACCGGCTGCCAACTAGATATGGAGCCATTGATCACTACCCGTTGAGCCCGACAATCTAGCCAGCTTTCTACCCACCTTATAGTGCATTCATCCAGCCCATACTTCCTTAACTTGCTGACAAGAATACTGTGGGAGATCGTGTCAAAAGCTTTGCTAAAGTCAAGAAACAATACATCCACTGCTTTCCCTTCATCCACAGAACCAGTAATCTCATCATAAAAGGCGATTAGATTAGTCAAGCATGACCTTCCCTTGGTGAATCCATGCTGGCTGTTCCTGATCACTTTCCTCTTATGCAAGTGCTTCAGGATTGATTCTTTGAGGACCTGCTCCATGATTTTTCCAGGGACTGAGGTGAGGCTGACTGGCCTGTAGTTCCCAGGATCCTCCTTCTTCCCTTTTTTAAAGATTGGCACTACATTAGCCTTTTTCCAGTCATCCGGGACTTCCCCGGTTTGCCAAAGCTTGAAGTATTACTAAAATCTGTGTCATAACTTGCGGATTGAATTCAGTCTCCAAATTTGGCACAAAAACTCTTCAAAGGACAACTCAGTTTTAAAAGGATCCATAGGTAATTTAAGTTAGGCTTGATTATCTATCTGAGGTTATAAGACAGACCAAAACTCAATTTAAGTTAGAAGGAACATATACAAAAAGAATTTAAGTACTGTTCTCTCGGGATGGACTTCACCTGAGTAAGGAGGGAAATAGACTTCTAGGATGGAGGATGGCACAGCTGATCAAGAGAGCTTTAAACTAGGAATCTGGAGGAGATGGTTGGGAGATGTCCAGGTAATCTTCATGCCGGATTTTAACATTGAGAGGGAAGAAAACGAAGTAAGAAAGGATACAGCTGTGGGTAGGAGAATGGACATAAGGAGGAAGGGTAGTGTACATACCAGTCTAATAGGTGATACTGGCGGTAGAATGTCAGTGCCTAATTGGGTAAAGAATGTGAGCGAGGCCAAACAGCAAAAATTAAGATGTTTGTGCACTAATGCGAGGAGTCTAGGTAACAAAATGGAGGAACTAGAGCTACTGGTGCAGGAAGTGAAACCAGATATTATAGGGATAACAAAAACATGGTGGAATAGTGGTCATGACTGGACTCCAGGTATTGGAGGGTATGTGCTGTTTAGGAAAGACAGAAATAAAGGCAAAGGTGGTGGAGTAGCATTGTATAACAATGATGAGGCAGACTGTAAAGAAATAAGAAGTGATGGAATGGATAAGACAGAGTCTGTCTGGGCAAAAATCACATTGGGGAAGAAAGCTACTAGAGCCTCCCTTGGGATAGTGCTTGGGGTGTGCTATAGACCGTCGGGATCCGATTTGGATATGGATAGAGACCTCTTTAATGTTTTTAATGAAGTAAATACTTATAGGACTTATGTGATCAGGGGAGACTTTAACTTCCCAGATAGAGAGGTGGACAAGTGCTAGTAATAATAATAGGGCTCAAATTTTCCTGGATGCAATAGCTGATGGATTCCTTCACCAAGTAGTTGTGGAACCAACAAAAGAGGATGCCATTTTAGATTTAGTTTTGGTGAGTAGTGAGGACCTCATAGAAGAAATGGTTGTAGGGGACAACCTTGGTTTGAGCAATTATGAGCTAATTCAGTTCAAACAAAATGGAAGAATAAACAAAAATAAATCTGCAACTAGGGATTTTAATTTCAAAAGAGCTACCTTTAAAAAATTAAGGAAATTAGTTCGGGAAGTGGATTGGACTGAAGAACTTGTGGATCTAAAGGCAGAGGAGGCCTGGAATTACTTCAAGTCAAAGTTGCAGAAACTATCAGAAGCCTGAATCCCAAGAAAGGGGAAAAAATTCATAGACAGGAGTAGTAGACCAAGGTGGATGAGCAAGTATCTTAGAGAGGTGATTAAGAAAAAGCAGAAATCCTACAAGGAGTGGAAGATGGGAGGGATTAGCAAGGAAAGCTGCCTTATTGAGGTCAGAACATGTAGGGATAAAGTGAAAAAGGCCAAAAGCCATGGAGAGTCAGATCTTGCAAAGGGAATTAAAACCAATAGTAAAAGGTTCTATAGTCATATAAATAAGAAGAAAACAAAGAAAGAAGAAGTGGGACCGCTAAACACTGAGGATGGAGTGGAGGTTAAGGATAATCTAGGCATGGCCCAATATTTTAACAAATACTTTGCCTCAGTTTTTAATGAGGCTAATGAGGAGCTTAGGGATAAAGGTAGCATGACAAATGGGAAGGAGAATATGGAGTAGATATTACCACATCCAAGATAGAAGCGTAACTTGAACAGCTTAATGGGACTAAATCGGTGGGCCCAGATAATCTTCATCCAAGACTAGTAAAGGAATTGTCACATAAAATTGCAAGCCCATTCGGAAAAAAAATTTTATGAATCTGTAAAGTCAGGGGTTGTTCCGTATGACTGGAGAATTGCTAACATGGTTCCTATTTTTAAGAAAGGGAAAAAACGTGATCCGGGTAACTACAGGTCTGTTCGTTTGACATCTGTAGTATGCAAGGTCTTGGAAAAAACTTTGAAGGAGAAAGTAGTTAAGGACATTGAGGTCAACGGGTAATTGGGACAAAATACAACATGGTTTTACAAAAGGTAGATCATGTCAAACCAACCTGATCTCCTTCTTTGAGAAGGTAACAGATTTTTTAGACAAAGGAAACACAGTGGATCTAATTTACCTCGATTTCAGTAAGGCATTTTATACGGTTCCACATGGGGAATTATTAGCTAAATTGGAAAAGATGGGGATCACTATGAAAATTGAAAGGTGGATAAGGAACTGGTTAAAGGGGAGACTACAACGGGGCACATTGAAAGGTGAACTGTCAGGCTGGAAGTGGAGTTTCTCAGGTCTGTTTTGGGACCAATCTTATTTCATCTTTTTATTACTGACCTTGGCACAAAAAGCGGGAATGTGCTAATAAAGTTTACAGATGAAACGAAGCTGGGAGGTATTGTCAGTACAGAGAAGGACCGGGATATCATACAGGAAGATCTGGATGACCTTTTAAGCTGGAGTAATAGTAATAGGATGAAATTTAATAGTGAAAAGTGCAAGGTCATGCATTTAGGGATTAATAACAAGAATGTTTGTTACAAACTGGGAACGCATCACTTGGAAGTAACAGAGGAGGAAAAGGACCTTGGAGTATTGTTTGATCACAGGATGACTATGAGCTGCCAATGTGATATGGCCATGAAAAAAGCTAATGCGGTCTTGGGATGCATCAGGCGAGGTATTTCTAGTAGGGATAAGGAGGTTTTAGTACCGTTATACAAGGCACTGGTGAGACCTCACCTGGAATATTGTGTGCAATTCTGGTCTCCCATGTTTAATAAGGATGAATTCAAACTGGAACAGGTACAGAGAATGACTACTAGGATGATCCGAGGAATGGAAAACCTGTCTTATGAAAGAAGACTCAAAGAGCTTGGCTTGTTTAGCCTAACCAAAAGAAGGCTGAGAGGAAATATGATTGCTCTCTATAGATATAACAGACCGATAAAAACCATGGAGGGAGAAGAAATATTTAAGATCAGTACCAATGTGGACACAAGAACAAATGGATATAAACTGGCCATCAGGAAGTTTAGACTTGAAATTAGATGAAGGTTTCTAACCATCAGAGGAGTGAAGTTCTGGAACAGCCTTCCAAGGGAAGCAGTGGGGGGGGAAGACATATCTGGCTTCAAGACTAAGCTTGATAAGTTAATGGAAGGGATAATATGATGGGATAGCCTAATTTTGGCAATTAATTGATCTTCAACTATTAGCGGTAGATACGCCCAATGGCCTGTAATGGGATGCTAGATGGGGTGGGATCTGAGTTACTACAGAGAATTATTTCCTGGGTGTCTGGCTGGTGAGTCTTGCCCACATGTTTAGGGTTTAGCTGATTGCCATATTTGGGGTCGGGAAGGAATTTTCCTCCAGGGCAGATTGGCAGAGGCCTTGGGGGGTTTTTGCCTTCTTCTGCAGCGTGGGGCACGGGTCACTTGCTAAAGGATTCTCTGCACCTCAAAGTCTTTAAACCACAATTTAAGGACTTCAATAGCTCAGACACAGGTTAGAGGTTTGTTACAGGAGTGGGTGGGTGAGATTCTGTGGCCTGCATTGTGCTGGAGGTCAGACTAGATGATCATAATGGTCCCTTCTGACCTTAAAGTCTATGATTCTATGATTTATTGTTTTATAGAGAGAATAGTGAAGAGACGGAATGAACTTCCAATTGAGGTGGTAGAGTTAAGTGGTATAATTGTATTAAAAGAAAAACTGGATGATTGTGTGGGAATCTAAGAAGTTAAAGGGATATTAGTCAGTTCTGTGCTTGAGTTGCCAACTGCTCTTTTTCAATTATTATTTTTCAATTATTATTTTTATTATATTATGCTTTTCCCTTATATTAGTTAAGAGGTTTTTGTTTGTATCTTTGTTTTCTATGAGCCCACGTTCCCCATCCCACCCTCCAACACCCAATAGTTAAGTTTAAAACTATGTAGGATAGAAATTGCACTTCTTTCACACTTCAAATGCTAATTAGCTTTAATGGTAATATTGGGCATGCAAAGAATAAAAAAATTAAATCCTCCTTATAAAAGTTCAAAACCAACTAAATCTATTTCAAAACTAAGTTAGGAACTTTGACAAAAATACAGTGATATTTTCTGTCACATCATTTACAGTAAGCCAAGCACTTACAATCAAGGATATAACTAGTTAAGAACATCATGGGGATGGGGAGAGAACATTTCATGCATAGACCTCTTGGGGATGATACAGGAAAGTACTTTACCAACACTTTTTTCTCTGTAGAACTCAAAATGCTTTACAAAAAGGAGTTCACATTATTATTCCCATATTCGCTGGTTTAAATAAGATATTTGAAGACATTTGTATGAGAGACACTGTGGTCAAATGGATAAGATACAGGTCTACCAACAAAGAGATATGGGTAAGAGTTCAGGATATTGTTCCCAACTCTGTGATAGACTTTCTATATAACGTTTTACACATAAACTAAGCTCTGGGTGAAATCCTGGCTCTGTTGAAGTCAATGGCAAAAACCCTCATTAATTTCAACAGCACCAGGATTTCACCTTCTGTTTGTCACTTATCCCATCTGGAAAAATCCCAACCCATGTTCCCCTTCTGTATGTGGCTTTTATATTATGTGCATAGACATGACCACATTTTTTTTCCTGACTCTGAGGGCCTGTTTACCACAGATGTGGAGCAGCAGCTCTTATTGACTTTATGCATCTTTCCACCTGTACAAATCAACATACACATCCTACATGTAAAATCTCTCTAAAATCTGAAGGAGTCTATATATGGAAACTGTGTTCACCCTTCTACTCTTTATTCCCCATCTATGTATATTCCAAATGAACTGTTCGTATGTTGGTTTAATATTAGTTCATTATATGTAATAGTCCATTGCTTTTATTAATTAAATAATCAATTATGAAATAATGTTTGACTTCTGTAGAAAGGAAAATCAAGGTCTTTAAGGCTGGAATTGTTTTTTTTAAATGAATTATCTTCATAGCAGTGCTATTAGCAAAATTATATAAGATGCAAAAAGGTCTTATGTTCATTATGGATTAAGATTCGTGCTATAGTTTCATAAGTAAGACTTGGCAAACATGTAGTTTTCCTATGTCATATTTGATTTAATTCTCTGCACAGTAGCTTTATTTGCATTAGTTGGAGAGGATATTTTGTTTCTTAAAGCCAGCGTATTGTTTTGGAATGCACATATTTTAAATGATAGGCAAGAAGAAGTTTAATTCTTTTCTATTTTTTTTCCTGGCTAATAGATTCTGGCATTGCTTAATCTCTCCACAAAAAAAATTCATAAATTACAATACTCTTCTAATGATCACAGGATATTTCCTTCACTGTTAGGACATTACCACTGTAATGGGAATTATAGTCACATTTTAAGAGGATTTAATTCAGTATTAAGGCAGCTATTGTTTGCTAATTAAATACCAATTGATTATTTAAAACATGTGTACTGAGTTTAAACACATCTGTAGTAGGTGGATAGCCACCGCTAAACTTAAATTTTGATAACTATGTCTTGAATGATTAATGTGATCAGTCTATGGCCTTGTCTACACTGATTTTTAGCATCATGGGGTAGTATAAAGGGGTTCCTTCACCACAGGAAGCACTCTTTGTTTCGAGGCATGGCATAGCAGCTATCTCTCTGTATGGCACCTCCTGCTGATAGTTGCCCCATCATTGCAATGGTTTGCTCCTGCCACTTGGACCTCCAGACATGTCATGCTTTAGGCCACCCCTTTCTGGGGTAACAGAATCCAACTAGCTATAGCCAATGACCTTATAGCAGGTTTTCAGTCTGTCTCTCGGCTCTATGGGCCTTACATCCCTTACTTCTGGTTTTTCACCCCACCTTCCTTAGTAACCTGGGATCCCCTACCAGTCAGTTACACCAGTGCAAAAAAATGTAGTGCATACAAGTCGTTACTTCTATCTCCTCAAATTCTAGGCATTGTTTTACTTTAAGCATGGTATGGACTATGGCAAGCAAGAGTGTTACAGCAGAATAACTATGCTATCTGCTGTTCTGGATAGTGGGGGTAAAGGCATAGAAGCCACTTCTGCCCTTAGCAACTTCAGTGCAAGACTTTTCATAAGCTCTGATCCAATGCCTAATTATGTCAGTAGGAGTCTTTCCATTGACTTCAGTGGGCGTTGGATAGAGGCCATAATGCCTCAGACAACACTAGAGGTACCCAGATAGCCTCTTGGCCAATACACCACATTCAGGAACCACAGCCTGACAGTTAGATGGTATGCTTAGCTCAGTGGAGTGCATGCTGAGAAAAAGCTATGCAAACACTGTTGTTCTGCTAAGAGGCGCAATAAACAGTGCCTAGCATTACTTTTGTGCAGAATGTATGATTGGCAACATTCCACACTCTCTCCCTGACATGGCTCCCTCAAGTAATGGCAGGGTTATAATCTTAGGGAGAATATTGGATAAAATAGCATGCCTTGTACACATTAAAAGGGAGCCTTCCTAGGTGGAAATGAAGGATGGCCAAATGGAACCTTTTGCCAAGATCAGGAGAACTTGAATGGGTACAGAAGGAATGCTTCCATTTGTGATATGCACCATCATCAAAAGAACAGATTACCTGTATTTGGCTAGTAAATAAATCTTCTCATTTCCAGTCCCTTTTCAGGTTATCAGCACATGAATAACTATCATCTCATGCAGCAGAAAAAGAACAGAAAATTATACTATACAACAATATACGACATCCACAAAAAACGACAGATTGAAAACCTGCTGTAAGGTCATTGGACTATAGCTAGCTGGATTATAGTTTCCTAGTCCATGCCCCATCTTTGAACGGATAGTTTCTAACAGTGACAGATTTCTTGTAATGAATGTTTTCTGCCCAGAGTACTATAGGAGTAAGGAAAGTTACTCCAATACCATTTGAGCATCAGCAACTGCTTTTATCTGTTGCACCAGAATTATTTTTGGCCCTAATCTTGCCGTTGTTCTGTATAAGAAACCCCACTAACGAGACGGGTATGATTGATGATAAGAGTGAGTTCGTGTATGTGGCTACTGCCAAAGCTCTGCCTTGCTATTGACAAGGAAGAAACAGAGACCAATCTTTTTAACAGACACTGGACTGACAGACCTGAAGATTGAAGTCCTCTGTTTACCAGCAGAATAGATACATACTCAACAGGCAGTACCAGTGCAGGATTCCCCACACTGGTCTGCCAGCATCTCTGCTCTGAAAGGATCAAAGCTAGGGTTGAGATGCTAGTCCAGACTTTATGACCATTCATTTTTCGGTCTCTCTGCAGAGACTGAGAAAAAGCATGTCAACTAGTGTCAACTGTCATGGCATTTTTTGTGATGTGGCCACTTGCCACTGTGTCCATTTGGACAGAGGATAATTCAGTCACTACCAACACAGGCTTGATTCAGTGCAGCATCCAGAGGTGAAAAAAAATCTGTATTACCATAATCAATGCCTGAACCATCCAGTCGCACCCGAATTCTGTTGCAAAACCCAATGCATTGATTCCATCACCTTCCCAGCTCTATGCACTTGGGATGAGGGATTCAGGTTTAATCAACTTTTTTGCCCAAATCACTATAGGCTGGATTGTACCTTTAGACACAGTCCTGAGCAAGGTATGGTGCAGAAGAGCTCTTGCACCTCAGAGGGGTTGCATGTGGCACAGTTCGTCTGGCATTGTGCTCTTGAGCTGACAGGGAAATAATCAGTTACAGCCCTTATGCAGATGTAAGATACACTCCCTCTAGTGTCCACCTAAGTCTGCTGGCTGGCACATATGGGAGGGGACTCATAGCTCTACTCCTCTTTACTTGCTCCCAGCCCTCTCAACAGCACACAAAGGCAACATCAAGTGCAATGCCCCTGCTCTTTCCCACTGTGCTTCTTGTGATCCAGACAGATCTAATGTAGCTATTCAAGGAGGTTGAGGGGACTTCATTTCTCCCTCCTGCCTGGCATTCCTCCATTGGACCCAGTCACAATCTATCCCTAAGTACTTTAAATGTCAGACCCTGGACTTTTTTAAGGCCACTGACCCATTAAAAAGGCAATGCAGAGAATTTTGGCTTTGGTCTCTAAAACTGAATAATCTCTGAGTTCATCTTGTGCCCTTCATTCCCAATCTTAGAGGCGGCCTGGATTTTTTATTCAATATCATTCACTGTATCCTTATGTATGCCTAGGTCTCTGGATGGAAAAAAAAGACAGGTAAAGTTATGTAAAGAGCCAATTGTGGAGTATATCTTAATTCTGCTCACTGGATACAAGACAAAGCTCCACTTGAAAGTTGAAAATTGGGTATTATCTCTGCTTCTCTGTACTGAACAATAACAGGTTCCTCATGCTGCAAGATAAGCACAGAAAAACTGAGAAGCTTGTTATCAGTGAAAAATACTCCAAGAACAATACACGCACATTCAGGTAGAAATAAAGAGTGATTACATTTTTACTAAAGTCAAAAAAGCCTTTCTCAAATCCTTCACAAAATAAGTAGTCAGATAAATATATGTGCTGGCAAAAACAGTTTTATCATGTATGCTTCCTAATACGATTTTGTAGAAGCCATGACCAGCTTCCAAGGAGTAGATGTCTTTGATATATAACACCAGAGATAAAACACTGCTACTGTGCATGGAGCTTGTTAGTCATATCCTGATGCGTCAGTGATGGCTCAGAGAGATAAGGGAGAGAGAAAGAAGGGAAACATTGCTGATCAGACAGCCATTTGGTCACAGCAGTGATTTTACACACACACACACACACCCTCCCACCATGCAGAGAACTTGAGTGATTTCTGACATAATATGCAACACAAAATACTGCAGAAAAGATGTTTACCTTCAAACAAAAACAAGACCATCCTTATTTAACCAAAACGGCACCACCCAGCATTATACAGGAACACTATGCAAACAGCTATGTAAGCGATAAGGCTGTGTACATTTTCACAATAGGAAAAGATGTTAGCTGAAGGCCTCTGCCTTTTCTATCTTCCCAAGGCTAGGTTTGTACTAGAGGCAGAAGGAACTGTGACAGAATAAAGAGAACAAGAGTGTATAAGAGATGCCATCTGAAAGAAAGAGCATGCACTCCCTGCAAAGTCTATGCCTGGGTACATTTTTGTAATTATCAACACTCCAGAACTCACATACCTCCCACTTAGGTTCCTAATAGAGAGGTACCCGACATTCAGTTGCCTAGAAATAAGGGCTATCTATGCATGTTGTCTATGCAAGGGTAACCCTTGTCCCCATTGTGCTTGAGTAGATGCTACTGGGAAGATTCTGTCCCTGCTTAAAGATGTGCCTAACTTTAAGTACTGAATAGTCCCACTACCTTCAATGGGAAAAATCTTGTGCTTAGGTAAGTGCTTAAGTACCTTGTTAAATCAGGGCCTAAGCACTGAATGCTCAAAAGGATTTAGGCTCCTAAATTTTATTTAAACTCCAAACTTCCATTGAAATCAATAGAATGTAGGAGTTGTAAATCCTTAACACTTGATCTACACCTTTTCAGGGAAGGAGTCTTTCAGAATGAACCATATGAAATGTCTGATTTTCTAAAGCCTGATCTGTATAACACCATTATTTGAAAAAGATTTCCACCACGCACCCAAATGTTCTAGCCAAAGCATCTTTTCATAGCGCATACCATCTCATGCTGATACTTCATGTCATGTGTCAAAATTAGAAAGGGATGAACCACAAAAGGTTCAGAGACTTGACTCACTTTGAATATCTTGAATATGCAAAATTGGGATGGATATCTAAAAATATTCTGTTGCCTTTTACTGCTTTCAAGATTGAAGACACCACAAGGACAGTCTGTCTAACACTGGATCCTCAGTGATACCTCCCTACCTTGTGTTCTAAAATTGCTTCCATCCTCTTCTATTCTTAGCCCTTTATTCCTGATATTCCATTGAAGTGGTTCCTCAGAAACAGGGCAAAGATCAAAGTGTCACAGTTCTGAAGCCCTTTCTTTTCACACAGCTAGCTCACCAGTTGTACAGCGCCTCCCATCAGCCAACTTCTTCTTTCCTTGCTCTCCTCTAACTCCAGCATGTTCCCCTGCTGTTCGTGGGCAGCACACAGTTACAGCTCCACCTACCAGCCATCACAGCACCAGTTACTAAACATGTTCGTCTGCCAGCCATTCCCTGTGGATCCCACTCATCTCTTCTAGACCCTTCCACTTCCCCAGCTCTCCTTACTGCTTTTTCTCCCTCGTACGCATGGTGCCTGCCTGTTTCTCCAAAGAACTGCTGCACATCAGGCCTTAGTTTCATGGGCCTTGTGGTTAGTATGGCCATAATCTGAGTGGTATAGTATTTTCTGGCCACAGCAGGAATCCCAAAGCACAGAGGTGTGCGATAATAAAACAAAAAAGTTACCAATCTTTGTTGAACCTCAGAAGTAGTTTGGCCTCAGAGCTGTTCAAATAGTGGGTGAAGATTCAGGTCAAATCTTATTTTATCCATGTCAGATTTGCCACCCCCAAACAAAACTTGATGGTTCTAAATGAAACTACAGTGGTATGTCACACGGTGACTCATTGCCCAGGAAATCAGAACTAAAATAGTAGCTTCTTATACAGGCATGTGTCACCTGTGATACTTAGAGAAACTGACATTTTAAAACGTACAAGGGAGGTTGCTTTTCAATGGATTAACTGCCAATCACCCAAAAGAAGAAGTCTGGCATAGTCCTAAAAACTGGATATGTATTTAACCTCCTGCCCTGGGACACTATTCTAGTCCCACTGATGCTGATGGAAGCAGGATCCACTGATTTATGAACAGAATGGTAGAGTAGAAAGATGTGGTAAAATTCACAAGCTCTCTCATCTGTGTTCCTACTACTTGAGCAATAGGTCCAAATAGTCTGGACACTAGATACCTGTTGCTGCCAAGTAAACTCCTTACCCTGTGCCCAGATATTTTGTACTTACTAACAGCCATTATGTATTAATGGCATTTCCTACTAGGGACAGCAAGCATGAAAAATCGGGACGGGGGTGGGGGTTAATAGGTGCCGAAATAAGAAAAAGTCCCAAATATCAGGACTGCCCTTATAAAATCAGGACATCCAGTCACCCTATTTCTTTCCATCCCTACATTTCAGACTCACAGGGAACATATGTTACAAACTAAGAGAAATAAACAGGCACAAAGAATGAGAGAACATAAGAATTGCCACAATGGTCAGAACAAAGGTCTTGTGTTTGACAGAGGAAGAAACAAAAAAATCTTGTACAGATATGATGAGGTTTACAGACCCAACACTAAGGCCAAAGAAGAGATGGAGCAGTACTGGATCAAGAAGGCCTTGCTACTCAGAAACTGCAGAACATGCTCCAAATGAAGGACCTGCTTAAAAGGGGACTCTGACTGTTAGGTGGAGAAAGTAAAGGAGAGGTGGTCTGCAGGACTGAAGCCAGTCTGTAGCTCCAGGGACAGAGGGATCAACAGGGGAAGGGTCTAGATTGTGGGTAAGACCCAGAAGGCCAGGGGCTTGACCTTTTTTCTCTTCGCTTCTCCCTGGCAAGGGAGAATAACTGAGCACTGAGAAGTGAGCTAAGAATGACTATCTGAATTGTTGAGACTGTTTGAGGAACCCTCCATTGGAGGGAAGCAGGGTGCTGTGTCCACGCTCCAAACTGAAGAGAACAGGGAAGGTAGGAAGTAACCCAGAGGAGGCTGGTTTGATGGGTCAACAAGAGGAGACTAAGACACTCTTCCTCTTTTCCACTTGGGCACTGGGCCTGCACCTGGTGAAGAGGGCGGACCTGGGTTCCCATCCATTCCCTTCCCCCTTCATCCAACCAGGAACACCCATGGAATACCAGGGGACGACATTGTCACTTGACTACCAAACCTTCAGATTGCTCAGCTGGGCCATCCCAGGACTCTGAAGAACTGATAAGCCATAGCCTGCCCACTAGGTCACTACAAGTGAATCCTGCTACAATAAGACAGTTAGTAGCAACCTTCCAGTAGGGGAAATTTATGCTTAACTCTGAGAATTGTCTAATCCTTTCAGAATCCTGCTATGGCTCTTTGACTCAATGATATTTTATGGCAATGAAGTCCCCTGGCTAATTATGTCTTGTGTCAAAAGATATTTCCTTTGATCTGTTTTAAATTTGTTTCTATTCCATTGCAGTTGATGTTCCCATGTTCTTCTATTATCAGAAAGGGCAAAGAGTACTGCCCAATTTCTCTTCTTGATTCACTTCACTATTTTGATACCTTTAATGTGACCCCTCATAGGCATGGTGCACACACAGATTTTTACCAGGCTTAACCCTCCATTAGCTGGCACAATGGTGAGAACAACTTGTCTTGGTCTACACTAAGCACTCAAATGTGTACAGCATTATATCAGTTACTTCAATCCCTGGCAGCTGTGTTCTGACACTGTAAAATTTTGCACTGTTGACTGGCTCTAATTATCTCCTCTCTGAACTAATCTGTACAATCTTTCTATATGGGAGCCTTTTGGTGCCGCTGATCATTTGTCTCTCCCCTCTCTTCTCTTCTTCATTGCCACACTGGCAGTATCTGCTACGTTTTTTTTTTTAGTTAGGATAACTAACCAGAAATGAGCACACGATTCAGAGTGAGGGCATGCCATTGATTTATATGATTCTGTTATAATAGCTTAAGTATTATTTTCTATTCTATTCTTTATGTATCCTAACATTTCATTTGCTTTTTTGACTGCTGCATGCACTGAAGTAACATTTTAATTGAGCTCTCCACAATGGTTCCCAAGGTCTTTTTCCTCAGAGGTTACAGTTATTTTAGAAGCCAGGAAAGTATGAATTATTTCTTGCACTGTGCATTAGTTTATAATTTTCAACCCTGAATTTCACCTGCCATCATGCTGCCCAATTGCCTAGCTTTGGTCATCGTCACTCTAAAAATTTTAGCTATGATATTTTTAACAAGTTAGAGATGCAAAGATTCATACTTTATGGTCAGATGGGACCATCATGATCACCTAGTCTGACCTCCTGTACATTGCAGGTCACAGAACCTCAGCCACCCACTCCTGTAATAGACCCCTAACCTCTGGCTGAGTTATTGAAGTTCTCCAATTTTGATTTAAAGACTTCAAGTTATAGAGGATCCATCATTTATTCTAGCTCAAACCAGCAAGTGACCTGTGCCCCATGCTGCAGAGGAAGATGAAAAGTCCCAGAGTTTCTGCCAGTCTCATCTGGGGGGAAATTCTTTCCTGACACCATATATGGCGACCAGTTAGACCCTGAGTATGTGGGCAAGACCCACCAGCCAAACATCTGGGAAAAAAATTATCTGGTAACTCAGAGCCCTCCCTCTCTAGTGTCCTATCTTCAGCAGTTTGAGATATTTGCTGATAGCACTCATGGATAGGCCATATGCCATTGTAGGCAATTTCATCATATCATCCACTCCATAAACTTATCTATCTCACTCTTAAAACAAGTTAGTTGTTTTGTCCCCCCTACTCCCTTTGGAAGGCTGTTCCAGGTCATCCCTCCTCTGATGGTTGGAAACCGTCATCTAATTTCAAGACTAAACTTATTGATGGACAGTTTCCATCTTATGCCAACACTGGCTTTTAACTTAAATAACTCCCCTCCCTCCCTGGTGTTTATATAGAGATGTTTTAATAGAGATGTATTTATACATCTGATATATTTATAGAAAGCAATCTCCCTTCATCCTTCCCTTTGTTACACTAAGTGCTTGGCTACACTTGCAAGTTAGAGCACATTAAATCAGCCCCAGGTGCCCTAACTCCTGAGGGGTCCACACTGGCAAGGCACATAGAGCGCCTGGACTCTGCAGCTGGAGCGCTCCTGGTAATCCACCTCCATAAGAAGCATAACGCTTGCTGTGCCCTGGCTGAAACGCCCGGGTGTCAGTGTGGACGAGGTGTTGCATTACTGCACTGTGATTGGCCTCTGGAAATGTCCCATAATCCCCTGAAGTCAAGTGGCCACACTTGTCATTGTTTTGAACTCGGCTGCAGGCATGCGGATATCCCCTTTCAAAACTCTGTTTCTGACAGCCGGCTGCTTATCTGCGCCGGGACAAAGCAACCATTACTGTGGAATGCTGCTGCTGCTGAGGCATGTGTGTGAGAGAGAGAGAGAGGTGGGGTGGGGGGGTCTGCTGCTGTCTGAACTTACAAGACAGCATGCTGACACACTCTCTGCCCCCCACCTACACACAGCACACTCTCTGTCACACTCCACCCCCCCCACCCACCCCCGTTTGAAAAGCACGCTGCAGCCACTTGCACACTGGGATAGCTACCACAATGCACCGCTCTCTGTGGCCTTGCAAGAGCTGCTAATGTGGCAAATACACGGCAACATTTTCCCTGCCGCGTTCTCCAAAGGCTGCTCTATATCTGCAAGTGTAGCCAATTCCTAATTAAGCCAAGCTCCTTACCTTTCCTCTTATAAGGTAGGTTCTCTATTCCTTGGATCATTCTCTGAGACACCATCTCCTTAAACACTTCACCTAACACACTTCTTAGCTTTCTTTGTTTCCATGCTTCTTAAGAAAATCTGAACAGCCATCCAATAAGCCTTGTGTACACTATGAAATGTCTCAATTGTTGACAATAGCCATCTGTAATAGGTAGCTGCTGGTGAACATGAATTAACTGAAAATGTACACAGGTCCAAACTCTGTTTAACACAATTTCAGAAACTGTGGTTGAATCTTAGTCTAAGCAGGGCTCAGCTATGGTCTAAACTGATGCAGACCATGGTTGGATTTGTGTTTGCTTTCAGGTAAACCTCATTCATCACTGTTTCAGCTGCACCCACTGCTCTCACCCATTATTAGCAATGAGTAAGTTGCTTACATATAGTGTTCCAGCGAGAGATAGAGTGTGTCTGGAAGGAATGAGTGAGGCTCCAGCAGCAGGAGGGACAATGTATTCTTGGAATGTCCCAGCACATTGATAATGTCTATGCTGCAGCATGGGTAGACAGACTTGCACAAACTTGACTCAAGGTACCACACACCAAAAAAAAGACTCAGGCTAGCTACCCAAGCTCAGGGGGTCAGGTGGGCTTGAGAATCCAAGTTGCTGCCTGAGTTGCAATGTCCACACTGCTATTTTTAGCACACTAGCTCAAACGCAGCTAGTGCAAGTGTCTACCCATGCTGGGAGACTTGGTCCCAGCAGCATTGTAGACAGACCCACAGAGAACAAAAGAGGACAGGCCAAACCACTCACACTAACGTGGTCATGGATGCCATGGCTGCTCTGCCAAAAAAGTGGGCCAACTAGCTGTAGATAGATAATCATGTTCCAGCCCAGGTCTGTGGCATGGAAAAGCACTGTTAGCTGCTTAGTACTAAATGAGTTTTAACCATGTTTTGTGTGGACACATGGTTAGAGTGAGCCATGTCAATAACTTGTTACAAACTCAGTTAACATTTGCAGATTTGACAGACTCTTTGTCAGGTCCCTCTGGAAATCCCCACAGTCTTCCCTAGTTTTGACTAACCTAAATAATTTTGTATTATTTCACTGTCTCCCATCTTCTCAAGACCTTTAATTATTATATTAAACACCACCCATCCTAGCAGAGAGCATTGACATGCTGCACTGCTAGCATTTCACTATACTGAGAATAGACCATTAATTTCTAATCTTTGTTTTCTGTCTCTTCACTAGAATTTTACCTCTCACCTTGTGACTATACAGAGGAGGAGGAAGTACAAAAATAATGTAACACAATCCTAATCCTTGGTTTGTGGAGATCTCCTTTCCTGTGTTTCGTCTAATGAGCATATTTCAGGAGACCCCAGTAAACGAAAATCTCTGTGATTTGTATCTCTAATCGGACTGAATTTTAGGAGTTAAGATCATTCCCAAGTGACAGTGTACCTGTGCACTTCAGATTACTTGCTTATGTGCTTGTTTACATTCCTTCCATGACTTCCAAACCATTTCTGTTTACATAAAAGGTTGCTCCTATCATTGAAATTCCACTATAATATTGCATGTGAAACACTTCCTTCTCCCTACCCCACAAAAATAGCCCACAGGACCCACCTCCAAATCTCAAATGTTGCCCAGAGAATGGAGTCAACCTTCGGAAATCAGCAGGAGGTGGTTAGGGCCATCTTCATGGAATCCCTGTGCCTCTTCAGCAACTCTGTGCAGTTGGCAGCTCTGACTGTGGCCCCAACCAGGTGTCGTTTCAGTCCTAGACCAGTGAAGGCTTTTCTCCACATCAAATGTCACAATGGAAGGTTCACTATCTCATGGTCTTGCAGGACTAACAAATGAAAATTTGTACTATTGGAAAGGGGACAGTCGCAGGTTCCCAATGGGACCTAGTACTTACTTCTGGCCCATCATAGTTGACAGCTATCAGACTTTAACAATGCAACTTTTTACTTTAAAGGCAAAGAAATATTCAAAAGTTTTAATGGCTCCCTCTGGGCCCTGCACTGTTGGGCTCCTGGTGACTAAGGCACCTGGCTTTATAGGAAGAGGAACACAAAAATAGTACTAATATTATTTTTTAAAAAAACCTCCAAATCATTCCTAACAAAAAGAATTTACTATGAGGCATACATAGAAAACATGAGGCTAGATTTGCTACTCTGGCTTCATGTGATTGTGAATCCAATGAAAAGAGTAGATAATCTGGCTCACCTATGATGTTGTGATGTAGGTTTAAAGGCATTTATTTGGGATGATTTGCATACTGTTGCCACTTGTGAGTTTTGTGGCGCTTCCTAACTGGTACTGATAAAGGTAGAAATTCACAAAGGGCAGCTAGGTACTGTAGTGGCTTCTGGTGGTTCCTCCTGGTCAGCCTTGGAGGGAGGCCACTCTATCTCACTATGACACCTAGCTATCAATAATCAAATGGCAGGGGATTAGCAAGGTATAGTAGCAGTTAATGGTCTATGGCCCCAGCCCATTGGGGCGGGGAACAGGTAACCAGCAGTCTGTCATCCAAGCTCCCTCACTTGAGCAGACAGCAACCACAATCAGGCTCTAGCCCTCTGGGCAGGCAGAGCAGCTAGCAGTCTTTAACCCAACTTTCTTAGGCAGATCGCAAACACAGGCCTCCTGGCCTCAGGTGGGTAGGTTGTCTCCCAGGGGAGGGGTGGGCAGTGGGGGGATAGAGAGATCTGGGCCCACCCTAGTCCACCGGGTCCCAGCCCTGGATCCAGCAGTGGCAAATGATCCTCCCACTGGGTCAGTGGGGATCCCACTGCAACACGCTGACTCAACTACTGGTACCAAAACCGGACTAATGTCTGGTTTTCCTGGCTACTTCTTACCCCAGTCTGTTCACAGGGCTCTGTCATTTGCAGGTACCCTGTCTCCTCAGGGTACTTGGTGGACGGCAGTCCTAGCAGTTCCTTGGGCTATTTAGCAAATGGCAGAGGCATGTGCCTCCTTTGCTGGCTCCAGTCCAACTGAACTGGAAGCCCTGCCTCTTATACTTCCTGCCCCTCCCCTCTGCTTGCAGCATGAGGGGTAGGCTCAGCCTGACTCCACCCACCAGGGGGCAGTGAGTGGTTCCTTCCAGTTAGCCTTGGAGGGAGGCCACTCCACCTCACTACAGGTGCCTAATTCCCACTGAACATCAGTGAGTGTTGGGCAGCGTATGCCTTTGGAAACCTCCTCCAAAATCTTTAAACCACACTAGTTAATCATATTTTCCATACAGATCGTCAGCTACAGATACACTGTTTCCCAACAAGAAATGCAGGGAATACTAATATGATAGAATACAGGTCAAGTTCCTGGCATACTCACAACTTCATTCTTGAATTCATACACAAATAAAAATCCCACTCCAATTAGTTCATCTCCTCACAGTTGAGATGCTGCTGGCTCTTGCCATGTTGATATATTCTACATTTATTTAAATCCCGGCAAGTTTATTTAAATCCCAGCTGTTGTCACTTTTTCCTCTTTTGTTATTCAGTATCTTGTGGTCCAGCTCAGTTAGCCATTGCTGCAGTGAAAGGTGATGTTGCAGGATGGAAGCAAATAACCCTTCCCACTTTCTTTTTTCTTCTGCCCTCAAAAAAGATGAAATAATAGAAGGAACTGGCTGTGCTGTGCCAGTGGCTGGATCAACTGACAAATCTCTGATGGAATTGTTTTTAAATCTGCTCTCAATTCAAGAACAGAAGTCAGAGGTACATAAACAGTCTGTTGAAGGAAAAAGGGGAACACTTTCCAGATGCATCTCTCCCAAGTTCTAATAATGAACTCATATTTGAAGATGTGGGGTAGAGGAGACATTTGGTAAATTGGACAATGTCAACACAGGCAGTATGGAGACTTAATCTCAGTTTAATATGTTTTACCCAGAGATCTTAAGGTGCTTTACAAGACTGGCTAAGCATTGTTAACTACTCTATTTCATAGCAGAGAAATCTGAGGAAGAGACGAAGTAGCATACCCAAATTCACACAAAGAGTCAGAGGCACTGATCTGATCAGAAGCCAGGTACCTAGATATCCAGAACTCATATCCTGACTCCCACTGGACAAAGATATAATGAAACAAACAGGCTAAACAGAACATATTGCTTACAGTGAGTGACCCCTTTAAAGCCCTGTCTACCCTGGAAATATTAATCATGGTAGATAGTACAGGGTAAGTAGGATGCTTCAGTCATGTTTGAAAATGGTTTGGTTGCTGTTGCAGACTTGGCCAAGGCATTTTCAGCAACTGTAACAGAAGCATGCTGGTGAGAGGAGAGGTGCTAAAAGCAATTTGGTCCTGTCTCAGTTGGAATACTACTGAAAAGAGTGGCATGGTCTGAACACAAGACTGGGAAAGAAGAACTCAATCCTGTTGTGGACAATAACCCCTTCTTAGCCTTTGGTAACCAACTTAACATCTCTGCTTCATTTTCCAGATCTGTGAAATGCTCATGTCTGTAAAGTACTTTGGAGCTGCAAAGGGCTGCATAATGCTCTGTATTTTTATTGTCAGATGGTAACATTCTTTATGAGAGTATCCAAACTTAGAGCAATTGAGTTTACTCTAAAAATTGCTGTGATTTTTCTTTTCAGAATGTGTCAAAACCAGTAGCCTTCAATTTCCTATAATCTCTAGTAGATGAATGAATAATACCTAACGTGAAATTGAAGGCTAAAGATTGAAAAGCCACAACAAAAGAGAACATTTTAGATCCAAAAGCCACAACAAAAGAAAACATTTTAGTGAGATAGAAGAAATGTCAATTGTTAACAAGAAAAAGAAATAAGTAGGGATACAATTTTAAGGAATCAGATTTATTATGAGGATATCAGTCCTTCCAGAGTAAAAATGCAAGGCAGCTCTGTCTCCGTTTTGTGAAGAACAGAATTACAATATGTGTTTCTATGGTGTGACTTTAATTGCTGTTTTGCAAATGGCTGTCTTATCATTGGAAACTAAGAGATGTGAACATGCTTTTAGACCTTTTGTTCGTTTGTGGAAAGATTTATGTTGTCAACCTTCTCACAGGATGATGTATAGGTTCAAATCTTTATTAACTAATTCCAGTCTTCCTGAATTCCAGAAGTTGGAATGCGGGTATAATAGCACATACAACTCACTTATCAGATTTCTCAGTAAGAGAAGTTAAATAAGAAACATCAGAACAGGATATCAAATGATTGTGACCTATACCCACACTAGTAGCCATTGAAAACTCTGAATGTGCTTGGTCTGTTAGAGAGTGTAAAAACTGATAACCAGGCAGACAAAAAGAAACAATGAAATAGAGAAAATATTCTGGGGAGACACTATTTCAGATAAAGAAGTCAAGATAATTTGTGATAAATATTATAGGCATTAGAGATTCCAGAATTTGTTATTAGAGAGCTTTGAAGCAAAAATAAAACATTCTGTTTACCACAGAAATACATAAAGTGCCAATGCATTTAGAAAACTCTGATGCTTGCAGATTTGCACTAGAGCAGACCAAGGAAACAAATGAAGCTAAGCTATCAGCAGTCTTGAAAATCAGATGTGCAAGTAAAGCAGTAAGATCCTGTAAAGGTCAGATTTTATGGCAAAAATCAAGGATTAAATCATGGGAGCTGTCATCATTGATAGTATCATATATTTCTTTTATAATACAAAGCCGTGGTCATGGACTGTGTTTCTGTGGTAACAGGCAAGGTTGGTATCAGAATTATGATGTAAATGAATGGATCCTCATATACCTTCTGATTCACAGTCAGTGAAAGATACACACGCAGGAACTTAGCTGTAACTTCTCCAAGAATATCGTTAAAAAAGAACAAAGAAGAAAGGGTCTGTGTGCTGACAGAGGACTCTGCACATTTTTGACAAGATAGTAATAATGAGAGCAAAGAAACTGCTTTTCCCGCTTTTCTGTCTCTCTCTCTCTTCTTTTTATTTCTTGTTCCATTGTCCTTCAAAAATTATATTGTCAGGCCTGAAATATTTATGAATAAAGTTGAACAAGATTTGATAAATGGAATGAAATATTGATTCCAAACAAAGTTTTTATGCAGGTTTTTATTTTCATCCTCCATATATGTGTGTAGGTGAGTGAGTGGCAGTGTGAGTGCACAGTACAGACATTTCTACATAAGTGAGGACAAAATGTCCTTGAAAGTATAACAAAGTTAAAAACAACTTCAGGACTAGTCAAGAGACTGCTGCTTTTCACTTGGAAAAAGCCAATCTCTCCATGCTTGGCTGAACTTATATTTAGTTACAATTCTTCTGTCAAGCTAGCTGTTATGTGCTAAAAAGTGACTCTGTATGAATGACATAGTGGGATACCATATTTATTCTCTCTCAATGGCTTTCACATCAAATGCATGCAGTTTACAGGTCCAGAGATGATTTTTCTAACTGCCAGTGCTCTAAATTCAATCTGGGACCTGAAAAATAAGTAATGTTCTTTCCAGGGCTGTGTGGAATATTCAATAAAATTCAAAACACGTCAAAATTATTGGCTTTTGCATTTTCAGTTTAAGTTGACTTCATTGCTCTTGTTTTGAAAAATGCCTGTGAAATGTTAAGGTTTTCATTCAAAATTATCCTATTTTAATTGCTTTAGAGTGGTCCGAAGTGCAGATTTATAAACATGAATCCACGAGCATAAACCCTGAAAATTTTAAATATTTTTTTTTCAGAGGGAGATCTTTTCCTGCCTTTAAACAATGGGCAATATATTTAATTTTTCATACGCTTTTATGTGAAACTGTCCATTTCACAAAAATGTACTGAAATGCAAAATTGCTGAGTTACACAATGGTCTAGAAGAGGGGTTCTCAGCCTTTTTCTCTCTGAGGCCCCCCTCAACATGGTATAAAAACTCCATGGTCCAGCGGTGGTGCGGGGCTGGGAGGGCTTCGGGCAGGGGCCTTGAGCATAGCTGTAGTTTGACTTCTATTGGGGGGAGGGAGGAGCCAGCGGTCCAGGGAGGAAGCTCCACCTTCACCTCCTGTCTGGGGTGGGGGTGCAACCAAAAATTATAACTCAAAGGTGGGGAGCTTAACTCAAAAAGTTTGAACACAGTTTAGGGCACAGGGAGGGAGTAGATAGGGGCTGTGTGGAGGCAGGGGGTAACTCGGGGTGCAGGGAGAGGTTAGCTAGGGGCTGTGTGCACGCAGGGGGTAGCTCAAGGTGTGGAGAGGGGGTAGCTGGGGCTGTGTGCACACAGGTGGTGGCTGTGGGTGCAAGGTGGGGGTGGCTAGAGGCTATGTGCAGGTAGGGGGTAGCTAAGAGTGCAGGGAGGACGTAGCTCAGGGTGCAGGGAGAGGGGTACTAGGGGTTGTGTGCTGGGAGGGCTTCCCTGCAGTCCCTGTTCCCGGAGGTGTCTGCCAGCCATGGAGCCGGGTCTGCCCACCCAGGCAGCTCTTACCGGCTGCCTCTGGGGGAGCAAAGCGGGCTGGGACCTGGGAGCTGAGGAGCAGCTTCAACCCAGGGCACCAGCAGGAGATGAGGGAACGCTGCAGCTGCCTGACAATTTTGTTGAGTATGGTCTAAGCAGATAAGAACCCAGCTCACTAATCTTGAGCCGTACCAGCTCTTTGATGCTAACTAAAGAACAGATCTCTTTAGGTGTTCAGGTAAACACATAAGCATGTGCCACACTAAAGAAAGCAGATACATTTCAGGGACAATGGGGTCCAGAGCTTGAAATACCAGAGTATTATTACAGTTTAAGGCCTCAGTCCTGCAACTTCTTGCAGTCAAGCAGTCTGCTGCACCTATCTGGAAACCAGTTGACTCCAATAAAGCTCCATGAGGGGATAGCAGTTTGTCTACAAACAAGAAGTTGCAGGATTGGGGTATAAACATTAAATAAGAATAAGACTAAGGATATAATAAATAAGCAGATAAACAAATACTTCTATGCTGAGCAATGATGTGTCATGTTAATATAATCCTTTTTATGACTACAACACCATTTTGGGGTTTGATGCTCAGTAGACCTGGATGAATAAAGCAAAATATTTCCCATGAATATTCATTTGAGTTTTGAAATGAATTAGCTTCAGTCTTCTTTTCCCCCCATTGAGTTTGTTCTACAAACAATAAGAATTCAATAATTGTGGAAATCAAACTTCAAAGTCTCACATACGAGCATTCATGGGAACCCAATTTTAAATTTGCACATGCAAGAATTAACCCTGGGATTGCTTGCAACCTCATCAGTGGAGGAATGGAAGCAATATCATGTGACTTCTGTGACCAGTCACAGCTAACCAACACAACTCACATTCTAAATGATCACCATCAAGCCATAAAGTACAAATGTTTGAAAAGTTATTCATTGAATGCATTCAAATAACAAATTCATTGGAGGAGATCACAATCTCTTTGCACATACTCCATACGCTAAAAAGGAGACTAAAATTGTCTTATAAATTATTTACTGTGAAGTATTCACTCTAATGCTGAATTCAAAAGGAATTTTACAATGAATTAACAATAACATGGAATCTGATCCATAGTTTTCACCATTTTGGTGTATTGCAGAGAGCAGAGGCATGTACATGTGAGTATGTTACAAGGTCCCCTCTGTGCTGATAAATATATATGAATTTTTATAGTCCCCAGCTATAAAGCCATGGCTCTTTATCTCTAGCTGCAGAAGCTCGTGCTTTTAGCATTGAAGGTCCCTGATGCAGTCCCTGGTATGTTGGCCAAATGGGTGGCCATCACATACAGACAGCATGAAATGAGATGTCTGTTGTGTATAGATGTATGGGATGCATGCACATCTGTATATAATATATATTGTGAAGTGACGATTAGACTCAACAAATGAAAGGACAGCGTGTTAGGTTTTTGTACAGTTGAAAAGTTGGATTTCTTAAAATATTATCTATAATAATAAACTACCAGAGTAATCAGCAGTGAGATCACACAAATTATAAATAGGACAAAGGGGTGGTTGAGGCAATTCTAAAAGAGTTACTTACAGCAGCTACATCACACACTATTGCCCCTCCTGGTAAGCTCTACTCCAATATTTCCTTCAAGCATACCAGTGTGGATGGGGACAGCAGGAAGATGGAGGCCTCATTACACAGGAGGAATTAAAATTGCAAAGTGTAATGGGATGAGGGGCAGGGGAGATCAAGTTAATAACTGTCTTCAAAAGAATATTAATTTTATCTTCATGCCTTGCTCTGTCTGACCCCTCTGCAAGGACATAGTCAAAAACATATCTTCAGTGCATCCATGCACATTTTTAGCTCAAGAATGTTTAGTGTAAAAATGTGACAACATTTGTTAGTATTATTATGTCCAATCTGAAACATGTTCTGACCATATAATCTAATGCCAGAATATGTCAACTTTGATTAAAACAACCTAAAGTTGTTGACTGACAACTTCCAAACCAATTCGATAAGTATTGTTGATGAGGGCCAAATCACCAGTGTTGCTGTAATGAAAGACCATGTATTTCGGTGTCACTCCCTTTGTGGCTAATTTCTGTAGCCCTGTTGAGCAGTTTCCGCAGCAAAGGCAAGGATGGTAGTTCCTGCATTATTTGTATGTATGTATTGCATTTGGGTATGGAGATGTATAATAAATGGACAAAGAGCTTCTCTTAAATTCTATGGGCCAGGTTTTTAAAGGTACTTAGGTGCCTAACTCACAATGGGCATCAGATACCTAAATACCTTTAAAAGTCTGGCTCTGGGAGAGAATCCCCCTTCCCTCCTGAAAAACTGGCCTTCAAGCACCTTCCTCTCTCCCCAAAAGTCTGCCTAAAATCATGATCCTTGCAACATACCTTGAAGACAAACCAACAAGGAGTGATGATGAGTTCTAAAGGCAAGGGTACATCAAGGTGAACATCCTACCAGCAGCCCCCTTTTTTTTATATCAAAAGAACTCGAGCTTGAGTGCCTCAACTCTTCTATTCTATCCTAATACTGCTCTTATCATCACAGTATCTGAATGCCTTCCAGTAGTGTATTAAGTGGGTTGACTGATATTTGTCACCAGGATGTGGTTTCTCAAGTGGAGAGTCCCAGGCCATCAAGAGCTATATAGGTCACAATCTGCCCCTGAAATTCTACCTGGAATCCTACAGGAGTTTGTTGCAGATCACCACTGTACTATGTATATGGTGAGTTACTCTGGTTACTGCATTGTGCACCAGCTTCAGTTTCCAAATGGATTTAGGATGTAGCCTGAAGTAGGGCATGTATCTGTAATCTAGTTTTAAGATGACAGAGGAATGAATCATGATAGTGAGATCTGCATCAGAAAGGAAGTTACAACCTCCTAGCCAGATGCAAATGCATAAAGGCAATCCTGTTTAATGCTGAAACCCTGGATATCTACAGGAGTAAGAAATGGCAGGCAAATAATCAGAATAGTTGGTACAATCCTTGCAAGATCTTTCTCAAGCCTAGTCCACTAACATCACCTATTTTATCCAGAATGAACCTCAGCCAGCTTGCTTTCAGCTATGCTCTCATGTGCACCAGGCACTAAGAAAGGCATTCAGATATACCATCTGAATTGAAAGAAATAGAGACATGCGGCAGAGGTATTATTCATGCTTCCTTACTACCTTATTCATGGCCTCGTATACATATTGAACAAAAGGGTGAACAAGATGAAAACATTCATTATTCCACAGGAATGTTCTCTTATCAAAGAAAAGCAATGCCAATGTGACCCTAAGCATCCCTGTATTTATACCCTACACACTACTGTAATGATATCTGTACAAAATAGGCTTTGTGAGGTATTGTTTGAAAATTAGCAACGCACTGGTCAGTAATATCATTGTGGAATATATGTGACAATGCTGCATGTGGAGTTACAAATGTCCTCTGATATTATTATGTGTGTCCTCTGGGCAGCAGTGACCATGAGATGGTCAAGTTCAGGATCCTGACAAAAGGAGAGCAGCAGAATACAGACCCTGAACTTCAGAAAAGCAGACTTTGACTCCCTCAGGGAACTGATGGGCAGGATCATCTGGAAGGCTAACATGATGGGGAAAGGAGTCAAAGAGAGCTGGCTGCATTTTAAAGAAGCCTTATTGAGGGTGCAGGAACAAACCATTCCGATGTGCAGAAACAATAGCAAATATGGCAGGTGACCGGCTTGGCTTAACAGAGAAATCTTCGGTGAACTTAAACACAAAAAGGAAGCTTAAAAGAAGTGGAACCTTGGACAGATGACAAGGGAGGGGTATAAGAATATTGCTTGCGCATGCAGGGTTGTAATCAGGAAGGCCAAAGCACGACTGGAGTTGCAGCCAGCAAGGGATGTGAAGGGTAACAAGAAGGGTTTCTACAGGTATGTTAGCAACAAGAAGAAGATTAGGGAAAGTGTATAACCCTTACTAAGGGGGAGGCAGCCTAGTGACAGATGATTTGGAAAAAGCTGAAGTACTCAATGCTTTTTTTGCCTCGGTTTTCATAGACAAGGTCAGTTCCCAGACTGCTGCACTGGGCAGCACAGTATGGGGAAGAGGTGAGCAGCCCTCAGTGGTGAAAGTACAGATTAAGAACTATTTAGAAAAGCTGGATGTGCACAAGTCCACGGGGCCTGATCTAATGCATCTGAGGGTGCTGAGGCAGTCAGTTGGCTGATGTGATGGCAGAGACATTGGCCATTATCTTTGAAAACTCATGGCAATCGGAGGAGGTCCCAGACAATTGGAAAAAGGCAAATATAGTGTCCATTTTTAAAAAAGAGAAGAAGGAGAATCTGGGGAACAACAGACTGGTCAGCGTCACCTCAGTCCCTGGAAAAATCATGGAGCAGGTCCTCAAGGAATCCATTTTGAAGCACTTGGAGGAGAGGACAGTGATCAGAAACAGTCAACATGGATTCACCAAGGGCAAGTCATGCCTGACCAACTGATTGCCTTATATGATGAGATAACCAGTTCTGTGGATATGGGGAAAGTGGTGGACATGATATATCTTGACTTTAGCAAAGCTTTTGATATGGTCTTCCACAGTATTCTTGCCAGCAAATTAAAAAAAGTATGGATTGGATGAATGGACTATAAGGTAGATAGAAAACTGGCCAGATCGTCTGGCTCAATGGCTAGTGATCAATGGCTCGATGTCTAGTTGGAAGCCACTATCAAGCGGAGTGCTCCAGGGGTCAGTCCTGGGGCCAGTTTTGTTCAACATCTTCATTAATGATCTGGATAATGGGATGGATTGCAACCTCAGCAATTTCGCAGATGACACTAAGCTGGGGGGAGAGGTAGATACACTGGAGGGTAGGGATAGGGTCCAGAGTGACCTAGACAAATTGTAGGATTGGGCTAAAAAAATCTGATGAGTTTCAACAAGGTCAAGAGCAAAGTCCTGTACTTAGGACGGAAGAATCCCATGCACTGCTACAGGCTGGGGACCGACTGGCTAAGCGGCAGATCTGCAGAAAAGGACCTGGGGATTATGGTGGACGAGAAGCTGGATATAAGTCAACAGTGTGTCCTTGTTGCCAATAAGGCTAATGGTATATTGGGCTGTATTAATAGGAGCATTGCCAGCAGATCAAGGGAAGTGATTATTCCCCTCTATTTGGCACTGGTGAGGCCACATCTGGAGTACTGTGTCCAGTTTTGGGCCCCCCACTACAGAAAGGATGTGGACAAATTGGAGAGAGTCCAGCGGAGGGCCACGAAAATGATTAGGGGGCTGGGGCACATGACTTATGAGGAGAGGCTGAGGGAACTGGGCTTATTTAATCTGCAGAAGAGAAGAGTGAGGGAGGATTTGATAACAGCCTTCAACTATCTTAAGGGGGGGGGTTCCAAGGAGGATGGAGCTAGGCTGTTTTCAGTGGTGGCAGATGACTGAACAAGGAGCAATGGTCTCAAGTTGCAGTGGGGGAGGTTTAGGTTGGATATTAGGAAAAACTATTTCACTACGAGGGTGGTGAAGCACTGGAATGGGTTACCTATGGAGGTTTTTAAGGTCCAGCTTGACAAAGCCCTGGCTGGGATGATTGAGTTGGGGTTGGTCCTGATTTGAGCAGGAGATTGGACTAGATCTCCTCAGGTCTCTTTCAACTCTAATCTTCTATGATTCTAAGAGAGTTTGTATTTTAACAAAGCAGAAAACAGATCTACCCAGGACTTGAATACAAACGATGCTTCCATGAACTTTAAGAGAGATTTTTTCAAAGGTTTAGTGGACTCTACAGAGATGGGCAATGAACCCCTAAGTTATCTTTCACCTAAAAAGACAAGAGAAACCCACACCTTGAACTTTCATGGAAGGTTCTGACTGAGAGACAGTCAGCCATGCTGGACCAAGTGTAATTGCTGAGCGAAACCATCTTACAAAGAATGTGTCGTACTAGATTAAGTTTTAGACTTTTATATTTCCGTTTTCACTTTTATTTGCTTGTAATCATCTCTACCTTTAATTCTTTTACATGGCATCTTGTAACCTATGTTCTGTTGTTAATAAATATGCTGAATTTTAATCTAAACCATCCAGTGCTGTGTCTGAATTGAAGCAATTGCCAACTACAGTTAATATGGCAAGCTACTGGTTATTGTCTCTTTAAGGAAGCAAACAAACCTTATTAGTTCTTTGAGTGGTCCCGGAGATGAGTGGACACTTCAGGGCAGATGGATTGGGGAAAATTCAGGAGTGTGTGTTGGTAACACTTGACTAGTAGTACAAAGACTGGTGGAGACCAGAGTGTGGCTGTAGAGTAACAAGCAGGCTTCAGGATTCAGAGTTACTGAACCAGGGCTGCTAATCACACAGACACTGAGTGCGCCGTTGGGAGCATCCAGACAAGGGAACTACAGTAGCAGAGCATTTTAAAGCACCCAGGATTACAAGGCAGGCAGTGACATAACCTCTAAATGGTGTGAATTGCACCCCAAAATGTGACAGACAGACACACTATTATCTGGGATCTCTCAGAGACACCATAGAATCATAGAAATGTAAAGCTGGAAGGAAACTTGAGAGCTCATCCAGTCGATCCCCCTGGAGCAGGACCAAGTATACATGGATCCTCTCTGACACGTGTTTGTCTAATCTGTTCTTAAAAACCTTCAGTGATGAGGATTCCATAGCCTTACTTAGTCATCTTCTAGTACTTAACTATCCTTAGAAAGTTTTCCTAATATCTAACCTATGAGATCAGAATGAAGCTACTTGAAAACAGCTCCAGCCATTCCCCAAAAGGTCTGCAAGAGCATTAGCAACACTTTGTGATCAAAGATCTCAGGTCAGGCAATCTAACAATATCAGTAAGAATACTTATTTTCATCCATCACTAGGAGGAAACTATCAACCAATGCAATGATCACAATCATCGTTACCACACCTAGGCAGGTACCCAGATTTACAAGGGTCAAAGAAATCAGAGGCATCTAGATATTATGAGAGTTGTTCACAACTTTTTTGATAATCTTAAAAGGAAGATTAGGTATAGGCTGATAGTTAGCAAGATTGTCAATATCAGGTGATGATTTCCAAAGCATAGAACACTACGTGGTTCTTTCAGAGGAGCTGGCAGCTTCCCCTCCTTAAGGGAGGCCTTGACAATCTCTATTAGTTCTCATCCCAGTATCTCCCCACTAGCTTTCATCAGGATGAATGTGGATACGTGTCACAGGTTGTAGCACAAGTTCTTCCAACACCCACGGATCCTCAGACAGAATACACTATTATCTGAAATTCAAGTAGAACCAATGCAGTATTTGCCCCCAAAAGACACTGTTCTGCTTTCCTGGATGAAGACAATTCAGGCTGATTCCAATCAATTTTCTCCACAGCATAACCAACAATTTCCTCACAATTAGGAGGAATTCAAATCAGTCACTCAGTAGAGATATCCAGGATTAATGATACCCAAAAATATATGCTGACTGAGATGTTATGGATGCTGGGGTAGAGCCAGAGGATTTGTTCTTTACCTCCCACATAGCCAGCACATAAGCATTTAAAAAGAATGTGATAATCAAATCAGCAATCAAGATTTCTGCACCTGAAGCTCTATAAAACTGGGTGTGCCTGTGAGAACAAAGCTGAGGAAGAGGATATGAAGGAGCCACTAAAAGTCAAGTAAATTGTGGAGGCTAAAAGATTTTTATAAAAACCTACCAGTTCATGGATAGAGGGTGGTTTATTGTAGGAACAATTCTTAGAACAGCAAGAGGCAGAGAACACATTATTTTTAAAGGCTAGTACCATTTAAACAAACACAAGTACTCTACAGAGAAATCAACATCACAGCAATATTTACAAAACATAATGTTGCTTGCAAGTGTAATTGTGAAGTCTACTATTACCGAGGACCATATGTTTCTGTTTGGTCAGGTGACTGTGTTACCATCTAACTTGAGCTGACAGTGCCAATGGAGTGCTATTCTTGTCCCCCTGGCATTTGACTTTCCTGTCAGCTCTTTAAATGTGAGAAGTCACATTTTTGTTCCCATGTTTTGTGCTCTTTTATTACTGCTGACACCATTTCTTCAACATAACATTTACAAACTTACTCTGTGAAACATTCAAATCCCATTCCCAAAATGCAGTACTGTTTAAAGAAATGTGGGTTTGTTGTCTTTGGGGATTTTTAAATGACCTTCCCATTTTGGTATCTATTGCTCTTAAATTGATTTTAGAAAACAGAAGGTGGATGTACAAGGGGGTGGATTGGATATCTGAGGGCCAATGAAGTGATCGAGTAATGACACTCGATTGCTGCACTTGCCCCTTAGATATCCAACCTCCGCATCGGGGACTAGCCACCTAGCACGTTTTTATGTTATTCCTGGAAATGATACTTTTGGAAAGCAGTATCTCTGAGCAATGCCATTGGTTTTACTAATACATGTAGGTCAATGCAATTGTGTCTTTGTCAGTTGAAAGCATAGTGGCAGTGGTCACCAGCTAGGCCAAATAGTTAAAATTTCCCATCTACTTGACAAAATTTGAACAGTGACCATGGGAAAAATTGTCAAAAGTGAATAACTGGCTCAAGAGGCTTAGTCCTGTTTTTAAAAGTACTTACATCACTTTAGTGCCAAAGTCCCACTGAAATTCATTGCCTAAAAGTCATTGACTTTCAATAGGACTTAAGGTTTACCTAGATTGGGGGTAGTCAATAGGTGGAATGCAGGCCAAATCTAGACTACCAGATGTTTTTGAATGGACCCCGAAATCTTTTTATTTACCTGGCATTATTATTGTTATTGCAGTGTGAAAAATATTTATCTGGAGTATGGGACTTAACTGTACCTTGACCAATAAATTTGGATGTTGACAAAAATAATTGACTACCCTGATCTAGATGAACACTTCGTTCACAGAAAGCTGGTGTGTAAACGTTCCCCACACTAGCTTGCTGTGGACCCTGCTGCCAATTCTTTAGCCTACTGTGATCAATCCTTCTTTGAAACAAGAGCAGATTAAAGTGCACCAGGGAACTTTCAGTGCAGGAGGGTCCATAAAGATGGTTAGTGTGCTGCAGGCTAATGCAGTGTAGATTTTGCCAACTTGCCCCAGGCTAAGTGTTCATCTACACAAGTCCATAGACTCCTAATGCACTTAGGTGCTCTTCTTTTAAAAAAAAAATTACTCTATATGTCTTCAAAGAACAGCTGGACCTAAGGGCTATGGATCTAGGTCTGGAAGAGGTTTCAGAATTCAGTTTGGTGTCAAACTCAGGGCAGATCCACACTTAAAATGCTGCAGCACTTTAGTGAAGCATAGTTAATCTACCTCTGCAAGAGGTGATAGCTATGTTGACAGGAGAAGCTTTCATGTTGACATAGCCTCTGTCTACACTGGGGATTATTCAAACCCCTGAGTGACATAGTTATACCAATGTAAGTTAGTAGTGTAGCTCTGGCCTTACTAAAGTTTGTGTGTGGATTCAATGGCATCAAACCTTCGCAAGCCATTCTTCCAAAATGACTCCCCCCCCAAAAAAAAAAAATCATGAGATTTTGTATCTTCATATGTTTCAGAGTAACAGCCGTGTTAGTCTGGATTCGCACAAAGAAAAGGAGAACTTGTGGCACCTTAGCGACTAACCAATTTATTTGAGCAAAAGCTTTCGTGAGCTACAGCTCACTTCATCGGATGCATACTGTGGAAAGTGTAGAAGATCTTATTATATACACACAAAGCATGAAAAAATACCTCCTCCCACCCCACTCTCCTGCTGGTAATAGCTTATCTAAAGTGATCACTCTCCTTACAATGTGTATGATAATCAAGGTGGGCCATTTCCAAACACAAATCCATAGTTAAACAAGAACGTCTGGGGGGGGGGGTAGGAAAAAACAAGGGGAAATAGGTTACCTTGCATAATGACTTAGCCACTCCCAGTCTCTATTCAAGCCTAAGTTAATTGTATCCAATTTGCAAATGAATTCCAATTTAACAGTATCTTGCTGGAGTCTGGTTTTGAAGTTTTTTTTGTGTAATCAAGGTGGGCCATTTCCAACACAAATCCAGGTTTTGGCCCACCTTGATTATCATACACATTGTAAGGAGAGTGGTCACTTTAGATAAGCTATTACCAGCAGGAGAGTGGGGTGAGAGGAGGTATTTTTTCATGCTTTGTGTGTATATAATAAGATCTTCTACACTTTCCACAGTATGCATCTGATGAAGTGAGCTGTAGCTCACGAAAGCATATGCTCAAATAAATTGGTTAGTCTCTAAGGTGCCACAAGTACTCCTTTTCTTTTTGTATCTTCATATGTAAGCCTTTGTTCTCTTATGGTTTCCATCTAAGTCCAAGTCTGAACCAGATCCAGAAAAGCAGGCTTCTTCCATTTCATATCCAACATAAAGTAAAAACCATCGTGACAAGTTCAGATCTAGGGGTTTGAATTCAGCTACTATCAACACCCTCCCCCCAAATTTGGGCAGGTCTGGATTTGAAAATCAGCTCAGATCTACCTCTACTTCAGATACTTTGAAATTGTTCCAGACTAGTTCACGTGTTCAGTCAATTATTGAACAGCCATTTGTTTTTGCATTACCAAATATTTCCTGTGCTCCCCTCCACATTATATTTGTGTGTATATGGTTAAGACAGCAAGGTTAATAACAGCAAGAAAACCTTTCTCAGGACCTAGTTTCCTGTACAAATGTATGTTTAAGCTATAGTTTGTTTGTGGTACTGTAGTCTGAATGGGTAAGCAAAATATAAGAATTCCAATGAAAATGTAGCAGCAGTTGATGGATGCAAATATTCTCTGTACAGTATATTTGCAGACTCTCCCATAGCAGAACTCAGAGATGCTTTTATCATCAGCTATGGGCTCTATCATTTTTTAAAATACTTCTTTAATTTATATCTGTGTAACATATGTACTTCATAAATATGTCAAACACAGCCCTTTTCTGTTATTCATGTTCTCTCTTGCTTGTTCTTTTCTCTGTGACATGCCTCCTCTCCACCACACACCAAACATTTCTTGCAAATGCCAACAGCAGTCATTTCATCTAGAAATCGAACAGCCTCTATTTCCATACACTTTTACTGTATCTTACTGATCAGTTAAGATCACGTTAAACTTATTTTACAATAAATGGACCCTGCTGAGCTCTAATGTTAAAAGAAAACATTACAACAGCTCCCCCACCACACACACACACACACACGCACAAATTGCTAACGATTAATAGGCTATCCCCTTTGATGTTCAGCTAATGTTGAATGCAGTATGCAGATTTTCTTTGTTTATAAATCAAGATTATAAATCAATCAGGAAAGGGAGGAGCAATTAATTGCAGTCTTCCCAAACACCAATATACCATATTGAGCAGGTCTAAATCAGGTAAGAGGTCAGATGTGATGCAAACAGTAGTCCTGTATGGCTATTTTACTATATGCCTGTCTTCTATACCCTAAATTTGTTTGAGTTGATGCTGGGGATAGCACTCACAAAATTGAAAATTAAATATGCTTCTTTATAAACCTTGCACAGTAAAAAAAAAAAAAAAAAAAAGCACCAAATCATACTTTTGATGTCATATTGCTGTAAGCTCCCATAGTGTGGCATGACATGATGTCACATGCTGAGTATAGCATAATATTTGCATGATACAACGTAACACAAGGTGACATGCCTTTAGGAAAAGAATACAGCATTAGCATGGCACGACTTAATAAATTATTACATCTTTTTGGCAATAGTTTTACACGTAAGTTCTCCAGTTCTACTGATTTGCGTTCAACAAACTTGTCTGGAAATGCAGAGCACCTATCTGAGAAATTATCCAAAGTAACAGCACAATAGCAAAAAGAAAAGGAGTACTTGTGGCACCTTAGAGACTAACCAATTTATTTGAGCATGAGCTTTCGTGAGCTACAGCTCACTTCATCGGTGTAGCTCACGAAAGCTCATGCTCAAATAAATTGGTTAGTCTCTAAGGTGCCACAAGTACTCCTTTTCTTTTTGCGAATACAGACTAACACGGCTGTTACTCTGAAACCTAGCACAATAGCAGTCTGTTTTAATTTAGGTTGTCTGCAAGCTACTGCTATGAAAATTAACAACTCTTAAGTGTGTTAAATAATCCCCAGCCTTTGTAATAATTGAGCAGGCTGGAAGAAACCATACAACTTGTATTATCTTGTTGTCAAACACCAGCTGACTTTTTTCCCCCTTGTATATTGATTTGGAGAATTAAGCTGCCTATACTTAGATATGTAAGCCTAGAAGGATTTTAATGTGGGCTAACAAACCTCTAGGGCTACATTTTCAAAGGATTTCCAGCAGCAAATGGGCTTTTACATCTGTAATAACAGGCACAAATGATGTTTGATCGTCTGACTTGTTTTCAAAAGGGGCACAAACTAATTGCATTTGTTCCTGTCAATAGGGCTGTGGTGGGAAGAGTTGGCCTGGAAAATGCACCCAGGATGGCTTTTCCAAAGGGATGAGTCTGGTTGCTCGTGACACATTTGTGCCATAAATTGTGCCTGGTAATGCCTCCCTTAAGTGACCAGCTGCCCAGCATTGACTTATTTGATCAGCCATTTTACACCTTGAAGTCAGACCGTGTGTCATTCTTCTTGCAGCAGTTTGTGTTTGCTTAAGCACATGTTTGGCCATATGTTACCACCTCACACTGGTGACAACCATGGGTTCAGAAACAGAGGTGATGGAAGTTTGCTTGGAGGGAGGAGGTTTGGGTGTCAAGGATAAGAGGGAGAGTGTGGTGGGTGCTTTGCATCTGGAGCTGGGGGTTCCTACCTGCTTCCCAGCTGGATTCTGGTTGCCATGGTGGGTGTTCCAGACCCTGTTCTCACCTCCACATGAGTGTACAGGTGAATTCAGGCCATGACTAGAAGCAAAAACCCAGGTTTACCCACACCCCATTTCTTAAAGTTTAGGGACAAGAGTGCATACACAGATTCTAGTCCATACAAAGCACATGACTATGGAATGCAATTTTGCGCCTTTTAACACTTAGACTGCGGACCTACACATTTGCTATTTTACATTTGAGGTCTTAGAAAGAGACAATGGGATCCAATCTGCAACCTTTACTCAACACAAGAAATTTTTATGCAAATAATCTTGTTGACTTTCACAGGACTAATCTTAGGGGTAACGATTGCACAATTGGGCCCAATATTTGATTTACCTCAGTAACTTTGTTAGTGAGACTGATGGAAATGAGAAAGTTTATTAATTTTAACTCCAATCAGTATATGTGTGTGTGTGCATGTGTGTGTGTGTATGAGAGAGAGAAAGAGAGGTTTCAATGTCTGAATATTTTCACTGTTCATACGAACACTGCCATGTTTATGGAGAAATTCATCTATCTGGAGTATCCAGTAAGATTCTGCTGTGATCAGACTCAAGGGACTAGAAGTATATTTTATATCTGCTGAAAAATATATTTAGGTTCAAAATAATATTGACAGCATTTTCCCCCCTTTTTTTAAAGGCATGAGGCTTTCTTAAGCAAATGCCATTTTAATATAATACAGCCATTTCTCCTAGTACAGTTTTCAGCAGACAGAAAACATTGAAATGAACACTTTTCTATATTAATTCAGATTAAATCTTTTTTTAGTAGCTATGTGCTGTATGGAGTAAAAGCCACTCGTTAAAAGCTTGTACAGCTCTAATCTTTAACTACCTGCTTTTGATTCAGTTCACAGATTTATTCCTGGAAAAATGTCTCTCCCCCACCTCACTCTTCCTTCCCCTTCCCCCATAGCTCCTGACTGTCTGGTTTGACTCAGATGAGCATAAAACAGCCATTACATACGAATTTTATTCTTCAAAGCAAGCATTAGGAAACCATTTTATGTCCCCTCTATATTTTGATGAATATCAGAGGCATTTATATCCTGTCTTAGGCCCCCACACTGGAACAGGCCAGGAAGGAGTTAATGGACCGACCTGGAGATGGGGTGGAAGCTGGCTGCACCTAACTCCACCTGTCATCATCACAAAGTTCCTCCCTGAAGGTGGAAGGAATAAAATGGATGGCAGCAGACTTCAGAGCTGGCTGCCCTGGCAGAGGAATGGTGGGTCTGAGGTGGAGAGGATCTAGAGTGTGGACCCCACAACCTTGAGCTAGGACTTGAGGAAATATGCTAGGAATGGATTTGTTTTACTGTTCGTCTATTTGTTAAAACAATCAAACCCCAGGGAGCGGGCGAGTTTTGAGGCTACACTACATGAGTGGACTGTGTTTCAGAGCAGTGCTGACCTACTCACATACCATTGCTTGACATTTACTTGGTATACTGTCTGACTGCGTTCCTTCCTGAGCCATTATTACAGGCATTCTGTCCTCGCATACGTGAGGCGTACCTCAGAGTAATATAAATAAAGGTCATTTTGCTTCAACCTTTGAAACGCATTTGCTACACAATTGATTATTATTTATCAGTCCATAAACAAAATACATTATCCTGGTGTAGGACTGGGTCCTTGCCCTGAACACAGCCACCTCCTTGTGCACTCCTTTCTGCTGGGCCATCCATCAGACCTCACTCATTGTGATATAAGGTTTGCTATCCTTCCAAGATTAAACAGTTAATGCTTGTAAAGCACTTCAAAAATGTAAAGTACTCTATGTGTGCTGTGAATTTTTAATTATCATGATTTATTATGTTTTAATTCATCCTGATTAAACAGGGATCTGACCAGAGTCTCTTTTTTTCCCATGATCAAACTACAGACTGGATTTCACTGGCTTTGACAGTTATTTGCTGCACACTTTATTTTTTTTTATTTTACATCATGTTGTTGAAGTACACCATTTTGCAAGTGTGTGTCCTTGTCCTAAGGGCAACTGCCCCTCTAACTTTGATATGAC
Source organism: Lepidochelys olivacea (assembly GCF_965140295.1). NCBI lineage: Eukaryota > Metazoa > Chordata > Testudines > Cheloniidae > Lepidochelys > Lepidochelys olivacea. Next base: position 79,252,072 of record NC_140412.1, read on the forward strand.
AGGAATTTATTTTGTCACCATTGGTTTCATATTTCTCCTGCTTGCATTACATTCAGTGTATCATGCCCTAAGGGAAACTGCCCTCTGAGGTCTGTTCTGTTCAAATGAAGCATCTGCACACAATGGAGGAGGACAGTAGCAGCAACAATAATAGCAGTGGTTGCAAGACATTTGCAAAAGGGAGAGATGTGACTTCAAAATAGGCACAAATATAAAATGGGCCAAAGCCAAACATTAGGGTACAGGCTTCCAGCAGCTGCATGGCTTTGTCTTTGCTGGGCACCTTTCAACCAAGCAACTTTGCCTGAAGCAGACCACAGATTGCTGTTGCAGGGAAAGTTATGGCTAATTTGACAGAAAGAAGCAGACAGCCATGGACCCAGGAGCACTTTTTGAGGTCAGACAACGGGCAGCATGCTGTCCCCGCAGAATCTGATTCTGATAATGATGAGGTAACTGTGGCAGAATCAAGAGAAGAGGATTCATTTGGAAAGGAAATACCTGATATACAGTAGGATGATACCATGTTAGTCCAGAGGATGTATAAGATGAGAAGTACCAGCCAGTAGTGGCCAAGAAGGAGCAATGATTGAGCTTCCAGACTATTTTACCAACGTCCAAAGGTACCTACATGTGTGTATTGTGATACAGCATGGCCAGAGGGCAGCAGAAGAGTGTTAGAAGGGAACCCTATTTCCTGTAGAGGGAAGGAACTGCTAGTTCTAGTGGTTTACCGCTATCCCTAGGGCCCCTGGGCTGGCCCGGGTCCCTCCCTCTCCACTCCCCTCCTCTAGGACACTAGTGGGGCAGTTAATAACCCAGTTCAGGGGCAAGAAATGGTGCCCTGAACCCCGCCCCAAGAAGAGAAAGCGCGAGACCCATCATAGTAGTGCCGGCAATTTGCCACAAGTGGTGTCAACCGTGGGATCTATGCACTGGGGACTTAAACCAGGGTTAGCCAAAACTCTCCCATCCTTAAGATGTATGATGTGGTCAAGGCCCTAATACAAGCCACTGCAGCCCAGCAGGAGGCTACCTGGGTCCAAGCAACCGCCCAACAGGAGGCGACTCGGATGCAGCAGAAGACTAATCATCTGTTGATGAGTCAGGTTGCCCAGGACCGAGCCCTGCTGCAAGAGCTGGTGAACCAGATGAAGGCCCTTATGGAGCTGAACCGCAACTGTGATGGGACCCGGACCATACGGGCCAGCCACTGCCTACAGAAAATGACATGGGAAGATGATGTGGAGGCATACCTCCTCGCTTTTGAAAGAGCAGCCCTGCAGGAGGCCTGGCCCCCAGATCAATGGTCTGGTATCCTTGCGCTGTTCCTGTATGGGGAGGCCCAGAAGGTCTACTACTATTTGGCCGCGGAGACTACAGCAGATTACCCCCAGCTGAAGGCAAAGATCCTGGCCAGATGCAGAGTAACGACGGCGTTGCAAGCCCAGAGGTTCCATGAGAGGCAGTATGCAGAGGACAAGACACCCCGATCACAACTGTTTGACCTGATCCACCTGACCCGGAAATGGCTGCACCCTAAGGCCCTCAGCTCTGAGAAGATGATGGAGTTCCTGGTACTGGACTGGTTTATGAGGGGGCTACCACCAGGCCTCCAGGCTTGGGTTGGTCAGAATGACCCCTCCACCTATGATGAGTTGGTCTCCCTCATGGAAAGACAGCTGGCAGCCTGCAAAATGTTCCAGACCCCAGGGGGTGAGACACGGCAAACCAGGAAGCCAGTCCCAAACCCAAGGCCCTGGACTGTCCAGAACTCCAGGAGAACCATAACTGGGAGGAAAGACACCGAGGAATGGCCTGAGGTCAAGAAGAACCTGGGGGTTTAGGAAGAGAGGACTGGGGAGGGCAGCCAAATAGCACCAGGCAGAGGGTGGCAACTGGAATAAGGGGATGGTATTACAAGTGTGGGGAATTGGGGCATATTGTAACCCAATGCCCCAAAAGGGAAGAGCCTATGTAATCTGGGGGATCACGGGGAGCAATGTGGCCTAATCAGCCTCATAGGGGTTGCAATGACCTTGCATGGGTATACAAGACCAGTAAAAATGAATTGTATTGAGACCATAGCATTAATAGATTCTGGGAGTGCTGTCAAGCTGGTCTTGGGGAAGTTGGTGGGGCAAGACCTACTAACCTGGGCCAAAAACACAGGGGAAACATGTGTTCATGGCACTATAAACTTCTACCCCACAATCCTGGTAAGGATTGAGATCCAGGGGAGTACTACCAGGGTGACTGCAGAGGTGGTCCCAAGGCTACCCTACCCTGTCTTAATTGGTAGGGACTTCCCTGGATTTGAGAGCTTATTTCCCCCAGTAGAGCCAGGGGACGGTAGCAACCCCGGGGTTGAGACGGAGGCACCTACAGATAGCCTCACCCCAATGTTTGCCGAATTTGCCCCAGAGTTATTCTCATCCCCCAGAAAACCCCAAAAGTCTAGGCGGGAAAGAAGGACAGATAAAAGATTGGGGACCAGGATTCTAGCAGAGAACCAGAAAACCTCCCTTGTTGGTAGGCGAACCCGTTCAGGAGGCCAGGAGATAATTCAGGCCAGTGAGGACTCGGAAGCGGTTCCTAGCCCAAGTAGGGGCAACCCAAGGGGCAGAGTAGAAATAGGCCCCCTGGAATTAGGTCAGATTGGTACCGCACGTGAGAATTTCGGGCAGGACCAAGCCAATGACCCACTATATGCAAATGTAAGGGAGGAGGTAATGGAAGTAAATGGCTTACCCGTGGAAGGAAAGACCAAAGGCCCAAGGCCATATTATGTGCTCAAACGCGATCTGCTGTACAGGATAGCACAAATATGAGGGGAAGAAGTAGAGCAACTCTTAGACCCAAGGAAACACACAAGGGCAGTACTAGAGTTAGCTCACAGTCATCTTTTTGGGGGATATCTAGGAGTAGACAAGACACTGGATAGAGCCCTAAGAAGGTTTTATTGGCCAGGAATATGTGCAGAGGTCCAGCGCTATTGTGCCTCCTACCCTGAATGCCAGTTGCATAGCCCTCGACCTCACTTCCGGGCCCCATTAGTACCTTTGCCTATTATTGAAGTCCCTTTCAAGAGGATAGCCATGGACATAGTGGGCCCACTGGAAAGATCAGCACGGGGCCAACGAAACATACTAGTCATCCTTGACTTTGCCACACGGTATCCAGAAGCCATTCCTTTAAGAAACCCCACATCCAAGGCAACAGCAAAAGAACTGCTCCAGGTTTTTGCCAGAGTAGGCATCCCTAAGGAGATCCTGACAGACCAAGGAACCCCTTTCATGTCAAAATTAATGAAAGACGTATGTACCCTATTCCTCATCCAGGCCATACGGACCTCAGTCTATCATCCACAAACAGATGGACTGGTCGAGCGGTTTAACCGTACCCTTAAAAGTATGATCCGGAAGGTGGTAGCTCAGGATGGAAAAGACTGGGATACCCTTCTACCGTATCTAATGTTTGCTATACAGGAAGTCCCCCAGGCGTCCACTGGTTTCTCTCCCTTTGAACTACTATACGGACGCCACCCACGCGGGATACTAGATATTGCAAAGGAAGATTGGGAAGAACAACCCAACCCAGAAAAGAATGTCATTGAGCATGTGACACAGATGAGAGAGTGAATAACTCAAGTAATCCCTATAGTACAAGAACATTTGGAAAAAGTACAAGAGGCCCAGTGGACATATTACAACCACTGAGCGAAAATACGTCGATTTCAGCCAGGGGAATGGGTGATGGTGCTAGTGCTGACAGCAGAAAGCAAACTCCTGGGCATCTGGCATGGACCATATGAGATAGTGGAAGCCATTGGGGAAGTGGACTATAAGGTCAGACAACCAGACCACCGAAGGCCAGAGCAAATCTACCACATCAACTTACTGAAGCCCTGGCATGACCGAGAGACATGCCTGGTCATTCGGGGAGCTCCACCCCAGACAGATGACTCACAGGGGCAGGTGACGATACCTCCTGAGTTAACTCCAGAACAACGAACAGAGGTCATTGAGATGATCCAATGGAACCAGAACATGTTCTGTACACAGCCAGGCCATACGACAGTGGTCCAAAATCATATTGTCACCAGGCCCGGAGTAAGGGTGACGATAAGACCATACTGGATACCGGAAGCTAAAAGGGAAGAAATTATGACAGAAGTGAAGAAGATGCTCGAACTTGGGGTTATTGAAGAATCCCACAGCCAGTGATCCAGCCCTATCATCCTAGTCCCCAAGCCTGACGGCACACTGAGGTTTTGCAACGACTTCCAGAAGTTGAATGAAGTATCCCAATTCGATGCCTATCAAACATGCATTAGCAAGCTAGTTGATCAGTTAGGCAAGGCCCGATACCTAACCACCCTGGACCTGACCAAAGGATATTGGCAAATTCCCCTGGCCAAGAATGCCAAGGAAAAGACTGCCTTCTCTACACCCGATGGTCTGTTCTAATACGCTGTCCTCCCTTTCGGACTCCATGGGGCCCCTGCAACATTCCAGTGACTTACGGACAAATTGCTGCTACCCCATGCCAAGTATGCTGCTGCCTATCTAGACGACATAGTCATCCATAGCCCCGACTGGGAAACGCAGCTAGGAAAAAGAAAAGGAGTACTTGTGGCACCTTGGAGACTACTACAGGACAGGCCTAACAAAGAAAATAACAGAACGCCACTAGCCATCACCTTCAGGCCCAACTAAAACCCCTCCAACGCATTATCAAGGATCTACAACCTATCCTGAAGGATGACCCAACACTCTCACAAATCTTGGGAGACAGGCCAGTCCTTGCCTACAGACAGCCCCCCAACCTGAAGCAAATACTCACCAGCAACCACATACCACACAACAGAACCACTAACCCAGGAACCTATCCTTGCAACAAAGCCCGTTGCCAACTGTACCCACATATCTATTCAGGGGACACCATCACAGGGCCTAATAACATCAGCCACCCTATCAGAGGCTTGTTCACCTGCACATCTACCAATGTGATATATGCCATCATGTGCCAGCAATGCCCCTCTGCCATTTACATTGGTCAAACTGGACAGTCTCTCCGTAAAAGAATAAATGGACAGAAATCAGATGTCAAGAATTATAACATTCATAAACCAGTCGGAGAACACTTCAATCTCTCTGGTCACGTGATACAGACATGAAAGTTGCGATATTACAATAGAAAAACTTCAAAACCAGACTCCAGCGAGAGACTGGTGAATTGGAATTCATTTGCAAATTGGATACAATTAACTTAGGCTTGAATAGAGACTGGGAATGGCTAAGTCATTATACAAGGTAACCTATTTCCCCTAGTTTTTTCCTACCCCTCCCCCCCCAACGTTCCTCAGACATTCTTGTTAAACCCTGGATTTGTGCTGGAAATGGCCCAACTTGATTATTATACATATTGTAAGGAGAGTGATCACTTTAGATAAGCTATTACCAGCAGGAGAGTGGGGTGGGGGGAGAGAAAACCTTTTGTAGTGATAAACACCCATTTTTTCATGGTTTGTGTGTTTAAAAACATCTTCCGTATTTTCCACTGAATGCATCCGATGAAGTGAGCTGTAGCTCACGAAAGCTTATGCTCAAATAAATTGGTTAGTCTCTAAGGTGCCACAAGTACTCCTGTTCTTTTTGCGAATACAGACTAACACGGCTGTTACTCTGGCACCTAGGAAAAGTAGAAGCAGTGCTAGACTCCCTGCAGAAGGCTGGCCTCACTGCCAACCTTCTCAAGTGTGTGATAGGATTAGCTAAGGCCAGATACCTCGGGTATGTAGTAGGAAGAGGTTTGGTGAAACCCCAATGGAATAAAGTGGAGGCAGGGCTGGTGCAATCACTAGGCGAACTAGGCAGTCGCATAGGGCACCAAGTGGTTGGGGGCGTGCGGTGGAGCGGCGGTGAGCTGGGGACGGGGGGCGCAGGGAGAGCCACCTGCAGCAAGTAATGGGGGGGTGACGCACAGGGGAACTGCTCCCTGTCCCAGCTCACCTCTGCTCCGCCTCCTCCCCTGAGCACCACCCTCCTCTGCTTCTCTCCCTCCCAGGCTTGCGTGCCAAACAGCTGATTGGCGCCACAAGCATGGGAGGCGGGAGAAGCGGTGGCAGCGGCATGCTTGGGGAGGAGGCAGAGCAGAGGTGAGCTGGGTGGGGAGCTGCCGCAGGGGGGCTCCCCGGGCCGAGGGAAGAGAGGGGGCGGCGGGGAGCTCCCGTGGGTGGCGGGGGTGGGGGGGGCGTAAGGTGGAAGTTTCGCCTAGGGCGTGAAACCTCCTTGCACCGGCCCTGAGTGGAGGAAATGCAAGGTTGACCTTGACCAGTCTGCAAAAAGCAGGTCAGAGCATTTCTGGGATAATAGGATACTATTGGAGATTCATCCCTCATTTCACCACAAGAGCAGGGCCATTGACAGATTTGATAAAGGCTTGGGGCCCTGAGCTAGTAAAGTGGACTGATGTGGCAGAAGGAGCATTTGCAGATTTAAGGACAGCCCTTTGCTGCCATCCAGTACTCATAGCCCCAGACTTCGAGAAGGAATTCATCCTACAAACAGATGCCTTGGAGGTAGGGCTAGGAGCTGTCCTTTTGCAGATGGTAGGGGAGGAGGAACACCCAGTCTTGTACTTCAGCCAGAAACTTCTCCCCAGGGAACAAAAGTATGCCGTCGTTGAAAAGGAATGTCTGGCGGTAAAATGGGCTATGGAGACTCTCTGCTACTACCTACTGGGACGGCGGTTTACTCACTCCAATGGATGCACACAAACAAGGAGAAGAACTCAAGAGTGACTAGGTGGTTCCTATCCCTGCAGCTCTTCCATTTCCGGGTACAACATAGGGCCGGAAGCCAACACGGCAACACAAAAGCATTGCCTCTCATCCCAAGTAGCTCAACCCCATGGGGTCAAGCGGGGGAGGGGATGAAGGGGGGATATGTGATACAGCATGACCAGAGGGCAGCAGAAGAGTGTTAGACGGGAGCCTTATTCCCTGTAGAGGAAGGAACCGCTAGTTCTAGTGGTTTACCGCTATCCCTAGGGCCCCTGGGCTGGGACTTGGAGTAGAGGGTGGGCCCAGGTCCCTCCCTCTCCACTCCCCTCCTCTAGGACACTAGTGGGGAAGTTAATACCCCAGTTCAGGGGCAAGGAACGGTGCCCTGAACCCGCTCCCCCTTCCCAAGAAGAGGACCGCGAGACCCATCATAATAAAGTGCCAGCAATTTGCCACAGTATATATTACCTGTCCCCTAGGTGGGAGAGGAGAAGTTGCTACCGGAAGCACAAGAGAAGCTTGCAGTGTTAGAAACTGTCCTAACAGTGGGGCCGCAGGAAGTGACCCTCCACCCCACAGGCATTCATTCCATCTACTAGCATCACCAGGTGCAGGACATAATATTCAAGATAAGGGGCCAACAATGACTCCCCTGATGCACAGAGGTGGGCTGTAGCTGTCTCCTACTGATTAACTACAATTTCTTGGTATTCTTGACGGGTGTGCTACCCCTGCTGTAAGCCAGGCTGCCACTTAGCTATGGCCTACATCTAGACTACCAGAGTGATGAAAAAGGGTGGCCTCAAAAAAACAAGAAATTGCCATGTGGGCTATCATCTGCTCACCTGCAGCAGCAGTATTTTCCTCCTCCTGTTTCCACCTACCTCATACTCACTGTTACCTCTACACCTTAGGAGCAGCATAGACTTCTGGGGCCAAGAGATCATCTGGCTGCAGGGTAAGGTACAGTGTGCTCAGCCACTTTAGGAAACTGGATTGCAGTGTGTGGGGCCTTAGCTACTTCTTTCTGTGTCTGTCTAGGTTGTCACACTCCCGCAATAGGCCACCCCAAAATGTACCTCTCCCATTATTGGCCTGCTTGAAGAAAAGCTGGCCTTCCCTTTGTTGATCTGTAATGGTGTGTGGGAAAGAAGATTCCTCAAATATACACATGGAACTCTTAGACTATCAAAGTATACATACAAAATCGGCTTTCGAGGTAATGATAGTATTTACCACCAATGTTGTAGGTGTGTTGTAAGACATAAATAAATACCCAGCCAGATCCTGAAGTCCTTACTCAAGGGAATGTCTCACTGAAGTCAAAGAGACTTTGTCTGTGTAAAGAGTGATTAAAAATGGAGTAAGCCTAGGGTGATTTTTACCTTTATTTGTAAGGGCAAATGTTATAAAGGCCATCTAATGGCAGAGGGGGAAACAAATCACAAGAAATGCACCCTGGGCCTGATTCTGAAGTCCCTTACACCAGTTTTATATTAGTGTGACTTCAGTGGAGTAAGTGCTGATTTACACAGATGTAATTCAGAGCACAATGAAGCTCAGACTCCTTGCACTTCAGGTTAAAATATATGCATGGGCAAATTTTCAGGAAAAAGTTCCCTTTTTGACTCTGTAAGTGCTTCAGTGCAAACTATTTCCCAGCCTCCCCAAATTTTGTAAAATGATCAAAATTTTGAGGGTGCACGATCACAAGAGTGGTGGTACACTGCACAACTGATTAAAATTGCTTTTTGTCTGTAATCTTTAATGACAACATATACAGTGCTGGCTGGCCCTTTAAAATTCATTCAGTGTTATAAAGGTATTATAGTCAGAGGTGGTTCAAAGATTTTTGTCAAAACATTTTTGAGAGATAATAGCTTTTCCATCAAAATGCACATTTTCATATTTTTTTTTACTTTGGTTGATATTTTCCAACTCTTTGATGAGAAGCTGGAAAATAAAGACTAGAACATTTTCTGTATTAAAAAAAAGTGGGACTTTGATTTTCAAAAACCAAGACTTGTTACCAAACTCCAACTTTCTTATATCAAGAATAGTTTTTGAAAACTAACCTTTTTCAGTTTGTTTCTTGTTTGGTTGTTGTTGTTTTTCAGTTCATTGAAAAACTGCTGAATTTTTATGGGAAAAGGTTGTAAAAATAATTTTTTAAACATTTCCCATGAAAAATAATTGGCATGTTTTAACAGCTTTAATTGTATTATATAGAGAAGTAATTGTGCTCAAGGGAGTTTTGACAATGTGTTCTATAAAGCTACAGCTGATCAACACTTGTCTTCATTGCCCGTCTTGCTGAAGACAATGAAAGAACTTTGTGAACAGTAGACTGAGAAAACCTGAGATGAAAAGAAAGAAAAAAGGCAAATGTTGATGCAAACCAATCATTGTGGAATAAAGTGTGTCACTTTATTCTGAATCAATTTAACTCAATTATCTAATGAGGCATAGTGGTGGAAGTCAGTGGAGTGATTCAATTGTTTTAAAATATTGGAATCAGCAAGGGGGGAAATAATATATTTTGATTTTAAAAACTATAAAGAATTTATAATTTGGGAAAGATCAGAGAAAAGATACTGGAACTCAATTTATGTTGGATTAAGGAGACAGAAGGAGAATTCAGGTTTACCTCATATTTTACTGTCGTATCTTCCAATTTATACCTGCGGGAGCTATTTCCTTATACAATGAAAAAGTGATTTACTTTCCATTTTCTTACCATGGATTGGCCATTATCCTGCATATGACAGTGGCTTAGCTCACCACAGAGGCTAAGCTGGGACTCATTCAATTGTAATGGTTAATGACTCATAAAAATATAAGTTAGGAGTCCAGGAATGATGGAGAACTGTACAAGTCAGGGCAATAATATGTCTCAGGAGAAAAATCCTCAATTATTCTCCAAGGAAAATAAACAAAATAAACATTTTCCTGGATGCTCCTCTAGATGCATACCAAAAATATATCTGAAATGTTAAACTTTTGTTACAATTTGGAAAGCATGAAAATTGCAAAAGCTGCAAGCTGGAAATGCTACAGATAACAGAGAATCACAATTTAGTGGATTTTCTCTCCTACTAATAACTGACAAAGGATGCTTTGATCAAGCAGATTCTGTTGACAGAGACTTTCCACGGCAGACAGAAGCTCTTATCTTCAAGCTATGAAACATAAAAAACGTTCATAAAGATCACTTTGAATGCCATTTTCTCTGCATTATGTAATTTAGGGATTACTGAACACAAAAAGGTGTGTGATGAAAGATACAAGACTTGGAAGATATTCTAGTGCACAGTAATTCATCGCTGTTATTACCATTAAATTGTACATTCTAGTGGTAAACATTGTGCCCTACTTAGGAGATATGTCAGTGGTTCTAGCAATTTTCACCAGCAAAATTTTTGCTCTGCTGAATGGATTCATCTTAAAACAACACAGACTTTCAGCTGAAATTACAGTAGCTCATTACTCTTTTAAATCAAAAACTTTATTTCTAATAAGGTTTTGGCTTGAATTCTATTAACTTGCTCAAGAGTAGGTGGGAGGGCTATTTCACGGTGGAATTACTGAACCTAAAGAGACACTGGTTGTCAGTGCCCTGTTTGCATTTCCAGAGTATAAGGGGGGAAACTAATTAAAACAGCTTCTGTTTGCATTTGGTAAATTAAACATTTGTTTTTGCATTCATTAATTTAACTGGTACCATAAAGTTCCTTAAGTAGCCTTTTAATATTGGGCTTTCCATTAAAATTTACCAGTATATGAAATACAGGAAAAAGCCAGAAAAAAAATGAGGTAGGATCCTTCTCTAAAGGGCCGGTGAGAATGAGAAGGGCTAACTCTCCAAGTGGCTGTAGTCACCTATAGGTTGTGATCCTGCATAATCCTGGGTCAAAAGATGAAGCTATCTACCAGGTCCCTTCCTTACTTCCTTTGCTTCAAAGGAAGCAAAAAAATCTTCTGTCTAAAGACACACATCTTTTTTGTCTCCCCACCCAAAGAAGCAGTTGGATTACTCTCAGAACTCCTCTCAGAGAATCAGAGTGAGAAGTTTTCCCTCCCATGTCTAGACATAATTATAGAAATGCAGTCAGCCCTTTGGCAAGGCCTAGCATCCAGGATTCTCTCAATTCTTGGGACAGTTGAGAGGAATTACGAACAATGCTTCTTTGACCATTCTGCTGTATGCCATGGTTAATTACATTCAGTATGGTCCTGTGCTTTAGTCACTAGAGTGGAGTTTAGGGGAGTTAGGTTCTGTTCCTGGTTCTGCCACAGATGTCTCATGGGACCCTGAGCAAGTCACTTAGGTCTAGGTGTTGTGTGTGCAGCATTCCTAACTAATTTAGGAACTTAAATCTAATTTTTGAAAGGGATGGAAGCATGTAGGGGCCTAAATCCCATTGACTGCCATATGATAAACTGTAGCATTTGCCACTCACCACCCTATGAAATATAGTACCTTTAAAAACAGGTATGCTTACATTGCAATTCCAAAGGGAACTGAGCTCCTTAGGAAAATGGACCCTCTCCATTTCAGTTTGCAGCTGTGTGTCAATGTTTTAACTGCCACAGAGATCATTTCATTTAATCTTTTCTTAGAACTAGACAATAAAAATGATACTCATCAGAAAGACAATATCCAGGCCTTTTTTATTGTTCTATCTCACTCACTTTTTTTTTTTTTTTGGTCTCTTTATCTTTTCAGTTTTGCCAATGTTGTCATTCAATGACCATTCTGAAAATTATTAGCTCCTTCAAAGCTTTATTTGATTTGCAGTTAATGCAATGCCAATACTGCAACTGACAATTGCTTTGAGTATTCATTTCTCTACCAATTCACAGACAATCTGATTTATTCCCACCTCGAGACCCAGTTATCATCAGTCACCTTAGCCTATCAGAACAGTCAATCTACATAATGGGAAAACGTAAAAATCTTGAGGTCAGAAAAGAGCTCTTTCTACTTGAATGCTACAAGGAATATTCTATTAGCATACCTTGCAGACTTCAGATGTGTATGTTCATAGTACAGGTCAAAGAAATGTTTGTTGTGCTACTCTCTTTTGTTTAAACCATCTGGAAAACAATCATTGAGGCTCTAGATGTCTTTTATGTAGATTTATACTAGATGGATTGGGATTGTGTGTTTAGATTTAAAATGTTTGTGCATTAAAGAAAAAAGATCTGTATTTTCAGAGACTGCAGGGCTGTAGGAGTGATTCTTGACCTGAAACAAAAATTATTCTCTTCTCTTTTGAGTCAGATAGTAGGAAGGCCAGATAGAGTAGCACATTAAACATTGGAATGAAAGTCCATTTTGCTTCTCTGGACCTGATTCAAAGTCCATTGAAGTCCACAAAAAGACTCCCATCAACTTCAGTGGGCTTTGAATGAAGGCTTAAATCTGTGAAAATAATACATATAATTTTAATCTAATCATGTGTGGCTCAGTCTTTACGGCCTAACATTACTTTTATTATTAGCCAATGTGTGTAAGAAGATCATATTCTACCGGCCTGGTTCCTGTCCTTAATTTGGCATTGTTGTTTCTCAGAGTTGTCTTTTCAAGCAATGATGATGAGGATAGTGTTGAGCCTTGAAAGCCAAAAGTTATGTTCATGGGGGGTGGGAGGGAAAAGCTTTAGGGAGAAAAGGTACTTCCTCATATTGAAGCCTCAGTGATAAATCCTCAGATTCTGCTCACCTGCTGTCTAGGCCTTGGTCCCTGTTTAAATCTGGCCTCTATACAAGGTCTCCATTTTGTGGAATCAAGTCACATCAAAAAAGTTGAATGGTAGATGTGTGGGATTGTAGACTTCAGAGTTGACATAGGCTGTCTCCTCAATCTTCCAGAATGTTCCTACTCTATTTCAATAGCTCAGTTACTGCTCTCCACATTAAGTGGAAGTGAATGTCCCTCACACCTACCATGTCACCTCATAGCCCCTCTTTAACTCTTCTCCTTTAACTTTTTAAAATACTTTAATGTTGCTAGTAAAATACTTCAGTACATAAAAGATGCACACAATCCCCGTGCATTAAATTTATTAAAGATATAGAACAAACTCTCAAAAATGACATTTTTTTCTCTGCACATGTGGTTAATTCTTATGGCTTTCTAACAAGGCATGTGGTTACAGCTAGAGAGACTCCTTGGTTTACTTATGTCTTCGTTCCCTTTAGTGAGTGTTTTTATAACAAAATCATTTTTGGATACCTGTTTTATCCCCTTATATACATGAATATTTGCTACAAGAGATTTACCTTGTAACAATGTTAACATCAGAATAACTATGCATTCAATATTTCTCAAAGCAAGCAAACCACATTCTACTGTTTAGAAATAAATCCTCCATCAGTGGATGTTCTATGTGATGATAGCAACATTTTTCAAATGAAGTCCTGTAACTAGAAGGGCCTGTTATGCCATCTTTAAAATGTGATAAATACAATTAAAGGCATAAAGACATTGAGCAAAGTGTCTTCTATAGTTGGTATCAAAACAGTCCATTGAGCTAATATCTTTACTGTGGGTTCTAAGGGCATGATCCAAAGTCCATGGAAGTCAATGAAGTTTTCTCATTGGCTTCAATGAACTTTAGATTTAGAAGTAATAGAATAAAATACTAAGGACTAACAGGGTCCTAGTTTTAAATCTATCATTTAATTTTAGTTGCTTCAAGTGTACACATTTCCAAAGAATCTAAGCATTAAGGACCAAATGCTGCCCTCACTTATACTATTGGAAATTTTGAATAAGACTACTGATATCAAAGGAGTTTGCCAAAATTTACGGCTATGTAACTGAGAAAAGAATGCAGCCCTAAATACCTTATCGCTACAAATACTTATTCACATTCTAAGCATGGATTAATTACCTCACTCCTTCACATCTTTAGTTTAGCTGGACAATTGGGTAAAATGAGCAGATGTCAAAACTGATGTTAAATTTTAGCTGAGACTTTCCTGGGTAAATTTGGAGGCCCAATAGGTAACCACTAGACAACCACAGCATACATTAAAAACATTGAAGATTATTGCTCTCAAGATTTGTGCAGAATTTGGTCAGCTGAAAAATATTGAGTAGAAGAGTTTTGGTAATTATGACCAGTCAATTTTCAATGGTCCTAAATCTTATACTTTTACTTTCAATTTTTGAATATTCAGTTATACCATAAAAAAACTTCGCAAAAAGAAAAGGAGTACTTGTGGCACCTTAGAGACTAACCAATTTATTTGAGCATGAGCTTTCGTGAGCTACAGCTCACTTCATCGGATGGACAGCATCCGATGAAGTGAGCTGTAGCTCACGAAAGCTCATGTCCATCCGATGAAGTGAGCTGTAGCTCACGAAAGCTCATGCTCAAATAAATTGGTTAGTCTCTAAGGTGCCACAAGTACTCCTTTCCTTTTTGCGAATACAGACTAACACGGCTGCTACTCTGAAACCCATAAAAAAACTTGCTAGACATTTGTGGTTTTGTTTTGTTTTTTTAATAAATCCTGCTGATTTTTATCTAATCAGGCCCCAGCATGTTTTAATTAATTTTCAATAGCATTTTTTTAAAAAAACCCCTAGAACTAGGGAAAAGCCAAAATTTTTTTCCTCATTGAACCCCCAAGCTCTGCCAAGTGGGAGATACTGAATACAACCACTGCCTGGTTTTAAGCTGGCAAAGCATATGAGTCTGTGTTCTAGTGGATTGAAGATGGGCCCGAGAACCAAGCACTGTAGATTCCATTCCTGTGTCTAACTCTGACAACCTGTGTGTTGTTAAGCAAGTCCTGCCACAGTGATATGCCTCAGTTTTCACATTTGTATTACAGGGATAATGATACTTTTATACCGTTTGTATAGTGTTTTCCAATCATTGGGTGCTGTGGAATGATAAAATGTTATCTATTATATAAAACAGCTTCTAATTTGGGCATCGGTATTTTAAGCTAGTCTTGAACTTGAATGGGCTCTCCTACATTACAAGAATTTGCAATTGCTAGCAAAGTACATCTGTATACAATATGAGTAAATAAAATATGAGTGGAAGGGGTGTGTGATGTTGATTCACATTTCGACAACAGGGCTTCTGTATGGCACTCAGATGCAAAATAACCAAAATGGGAATGATGCAGGAATCACTTGGTGAAATTATATGGCCTGTATGTGCAAGAGGTCAGACTAGATGATCATAGTGATCTTTTCTGATCTTAGAATCTATAAATCTATGCATTACCTTCACTTCTAGTTAAGCCAAGTTTAATGGTTGCTTTGTGTCTCCAGTGCAGTGCAAAGCAGCTGGACGGTACTGGTAAGTCAGACCCTTAGTTTTGCTATTATTGTCTTTATTAGTATAATGATCATGAGTTAATTACACAAACTTCACATATGGCAGTCAGTCTGTACCCCAGACTCCCATTGACTTCAACAGGAGTTCTGTGTGAGGAACAATTGTTGTATATAGCCCATAGTTATTGAATAACTCACATTATTTTATTAATTATAATTTAGTGATGACACAGCAGTCCCTTTACTACTGTGGCATTATCTCCTTAATAACTATAGCTTTGATTAGCTTTAGGGAAGAAAATATATATCTATATTAAAGATCATAAAGGGGGATAAGTTTACAAAAGTTTCTGAGGCAAAAATAACAAGCACAATCTTGATCCTTTAATTTAAATGGGGGTAAGGTTTGGGCCCCGACTAAAACTGGTGAGGCTTGTGGGAAGGATGTTTACAAATTGACTAGGAGCCTTTTAAATGGTTAACAAGGTGGTGATTTATGCTCTGGATATTTTCCTCATGTCGTCCATCAAAATTGCAAGCTCCAGTGTGACTGTAGCTCAGTGCTCTAGCTTCATGAATATTAGTTTCCTCAGACATGTTTATTGTCTGAAAACAGGATTTATGGTTATGCCAGTTTTCTCCTAATTTTCTTGGTATCATTTTCTGATACAAGAACTGATAAAAAAAACTATAACCTGGTAACTATAAGTATGGTGAGTGTAACCTGTATCACTCTGGCCTTTAGCACAGAACTGGAATTAAAGGCACTGTTCCATTAATTAACTAGTTGGAATAGCATTTTGCAGGTGTAAAGCACTATACATGTGCAAAGTATCATTATTATTTATTTCATTGCCCATTATGGCCAATGCTTTGACTAGTCCATTCAGTTAAAAACAACAATCAGCAATTGCGTGACCTATAATTACCTGTTTGCAACAATTTTAAAAATATACCATGTGGTTTGCCTATGATTTATATTGTGTTATGTAATTTACAATGATCATTTAGAAGGAAATGTTTAAAACAAAAAGAAACAACAGCTGGAGGATGAACATGAAGAGTTCACATGGAGGAAAGTGAATGAAATGAAAGTGCCCAAGTCTCAAATTATACCTGATCCTCTATGGGTTGTGGGCCTGATTCTGAATCCATTGAAGTAAATGGCAAGCTCTCTTATTCATGTTGACTAGATAATGAAATTTCTCTTATGAAGTAAGGAAACTAAGTATCTCCTGGGCCTTTGTCATCTTGGCTACAGACCTGGACATGGCCCATAGAGTGCACTGGTAGATGATTTCCTCCTGGCAATGGATGTACATAGGGGTACAATCCTGGCTTCATTGAAATCAAAAGGAATTTTGCCATAGAATGAGTGTCAGGATTTTTCCCCAGATGTCCAGGCTGGACTGTTGGATATAGTATTTGCCTTTGACAGTATTAGTCATGAGGTGCTGTTTGTCTGGGTTTGCCTACATGGGAAGTTAATATGTTCTTTGAAGTGTACTAAGCTAAACTTCTCAGGGGCACTTTTAGCATGCAGCAAGAGAGTCCACACAAGTTAGTACACTGTAGAAGTTAGTACATTGTAAGTTCCCACCTTAACTTGCTATGCACTAACTTCCCTGTGTAGACGAGCCCTTACTTCACCCATAAAACCCAACAAGAGTGGATGCTTTTCATGGACAGCTCCATTCATTTCATGCAAATTCCTCATGGGGTATTCCTTAGTTTCTCCACCCTAAGTGGGGTGCTGTCATGCTGTGTTCCATAGGGTTCCATCTTTTCTCCTCTCCTATTCTGTGAATGTATAGGGCCACTAGGAGGGTTAGTGAGGAGGCACAAGCTGCAGTGTTTCAGTTTGCTGATGACACCCAAATCTATTTCTCTATCTCACAGATCCGACTGGTGGTGCTGAAAGTCTAGTCTTATGCTTGGGAGAAATTGGGGCATGGATGAGAGATTGGTGATTGAAGTTCAATCTAGCTCACACAAATAAGTAGCTAGACACACAATTATCTGGATGCATGCAAATTCAGATTTTAAGCATGGAGCTGTTACTGTTGTGATTTCCCAGGCCATTTTTCAAATATTGGAGCAGATTCTTACTACAGTGTTACCTAATGTAAATTAAAAAAAACCCATATGGTTCTACTATAGAAAGCATCAGGAAACATTGAATTAATGGACTAAATTCATTTTGTGGTGCCCCTTTTCAGGATACTCAGGTTGGAATATTTTCAGTCTCTGTCGACTTCTGCAATACTACATGTATTTGAGTACCCCTGTTGGGATGATGAATCCTCAGTCTAAAACCCACAGAAGAGATTGTACAGTCTCATTTGTTTATAATAAAAATATACACTGTGACAAAAACAATATAGAATAGTAGTGAGAATTTATTTTTATTTGATGCTTCTCAACAGGCAGTAAATAAAATTTAATAGCGTATCCAATTTACAACCTCAAAAGAAGTTAAAACGAATACATTTATTTAAAGAGCACCTTTCCAACTCTGGGGAAACCTTTGACAACATCACAATGTGCATATTAATAATATTGTGATGCAATTATAAACCCATTCATGAGGACTAGAAGTTAATTGCTGACAGCACTAATTTGAACAGCAATTCTTTCTCACCCTTTTCCATCTGATTTTTCCTCTGTGTCTTTATAAAGTGATTTCAAGATGATTATACTGCTGTGTTACCAGTAAAATAAATAATTTGATTTCATTGCAGAAAGAAGAATCAAAAGGAGATGAACTATGTAAAGAAAAATTGAAGTAAAAGAAAATGAACCATCATTAATAATTAGTGATAACACCAGTACTTTAAAAAAATGTTTTTGCTTCATGTGTTAGGGAGTCTTAAACAAGGTAGTTGTTACAGATGCATTTGTTAGAACCTACCTTTCCAGCCTGATTGTAAAATATCAGTTAAATCTGTGTCTTCCAATATAGATCCTGAAATGTAATTTTGTTTTGTTTTTGTATTTTTTGCTTTGCCAGCTTAAACAACCTTCCTGCTGCATCAGGAAGGTCAGATTCTGAAATGCTGGCAATGCTCTGTGTCCTGCAGGTGAAAATACTGCACAATGAATTGGAAAAACACAGATGGGAGACACACACACTTTTTGCTGAAAAAATGTAATGGTGTGAAATCAACCGCCGCATATAGTTGCTATGTTTCTTGCTGTCTGCTGAGCAATCTTTAAATATATTCACATTAAGGAGAGGAAAAAAATAAAGACTAAATACCAGGAAAAAATAGGCCAAAGCAGAAGAAAGATCACTGCTGCCAGAACTATGCCTATTACATGTTACATCTAGAGTTTGGAAAATAGCCAAAGAAAGTACCCTATGGAAAAATACTGCAGAGAGTACAGGGTGTGCAAAAAGTTTACAGGGATCCTCTGAATCAGAAAAATGCATAATAATTCACTAAAGGGTGGCATGTGAGGTCTCTGCTGAGAGCCAATAGTCATTATAATCATTGCAAAATCTATGTACAGGTAATATTTAAGAAGTTATGTGTCTTTTCTGAACATTATGCTCTTACATCTGGTAAACAGGAAGTGACATGTCCCAGACAGGTTCCTTTCAGACAGGGGATAACAGATGCTTATCACCTTGTCTGGTCATTGCGCGCCTCACAATGTATGCCTATTTGCATACTGAGCCAAATGCCTGCTGAAAGATTTCAAAAGCTACACACAAGTAGTATATTGGGAAAAACAACTAGCAGGGGGCATTCTACTTATGAAAAAGGACAATGGATTGTTCTGATATATCTGGGTGTGCAAACAGATACCCTGGATTTTTTATGGAGGAGGCAAGCTGACGTGTCTCATGAACGGAAGATCACAGCCAATCCTGGCTGTAAAATTCTGGATGGACTTTGAGTGAGCTTTGGTCTATAAGACATGAAAGTATTTAGCTGAGTAAGTAAGTAAGTAGAATCTTTTGTTTGATAATTTTATTTTGTGTGTAATTATTTGCTTCCAATACTTCTACTTCCTATCACTTGAATCTCTATGTTTCACTAAATAAAACTTTATTTGATTTCACTATAAACATATCTAAGTGCTGTGCATCAAGTGGAGAGGTGATCTGAGGTGGAATTGGTAAGCTGGGGTGTATAGCTCCTCTGGGAGCAGCAAAACTGAATATTGTAAGTGTCCAGTGTAATAACGTTTGGACACTCCAGGAAGATGCTCAGAGTGCTTGAGGTTTGAAGTGTACATACTGCTAACCTATGGAGGGAAAGTGGGGCCTGTGGCTGGTGGAGTTGAGGAGCTGACCAATGGGAGGCACTCATGAGGCTTCCTCACACTGGGGGAGGGTAGTAAGGTGCCTCACAATCCTGAGTACCCCCAAGGAAGCATGACATGATCATTGAAGTATAATGCTTAAAAGAAAATATAGAAGGACTGGACTACATATGTAACTGAAGTGGTGAGTGTAATATAACTATCACCAAATAATAATGGATTACTTGATAACATATAGGGACCATTTTGCCCTACAAAAAGGGCTGTGGCAAATTGCCGGCACTACTATGATGGGTCTCGCACTTTCTCTTCTTGGGGGGGGGGGTTTCAGGGCTCCATTTCTTGCCCCTGAACTGGGGTATTAACTGCCCCACTAATGTCCTAGAGGAGGGGAGTGGAGAGGGAGGGACCCGGGCCCGCCCTCTACTCCGGGTCCCAGCCCAGGGCCCTAGGGATAGCAGTAAACCACTAGAACTAGAGATTCCTTCCCCTGGGCTACTTCCCTCTCCTGCCCTTCAGCTTGTGGGGCTTCCTGCCCTCCCTCTACACAAACCAGGTGTCCCTTTACCTGGGGTCTTGGTCTTCTTAGCCCACCACAGCACTTCTCCAAACTCTTCTCTGCTTCCCTCCAGACTGCTCTCTGCTCCAACACCAATCCACTCTGTTTCAACTCCTCCAAAATGCTTTTTGCTCCAATGCCAATCCACTCTGCTTCAACTCCTCCTCTTGTCTGATTGAAGCAGGGGACGTTTATCATGTGACTGGCTTCAGGTGCTTTCATTGGCTTCAGGTGCTTTAATTACTTTATAGCAAACTTTCTTCCCTCTAACACTCTCCTGCTGCCCTCTGGCCATGCTGTATCACAGGGCCAATCTTACATGATGCTCTGAACCTCACAGAATATGGACCCAAGCAACTAAAACTTCCCTTTCTCCTATCTTCACACCTCTCTTCTCTTTCCACATAGTTTTTCTTCTTCTCTTTACATTATTTTTATCATTGTGTATGAAAAAAGAACACAAAGAGGCTAATATTCATATTTGGAAGATATCTGTAAGCAAACACCTATAATATCAGAAATACTTGTGAATCTTGTAATTCAGAGGTACTTGTATTTGGAAACTAATTGAGAATATTTCATTTGCATTCAGGAAAATGTACAGTAATAGAGGAAAAGTATGAATGATGATAGGCAGGCGCATGAGGGTTCAGGCAGCATGACAATAGGAGGCAGATAAAAGAGGACTAAGAATGTTTTCTTATTTGTACCCTTCAGTAGGTGTGCGGTGCACTGTAGCAGCAACAGCAAACTGAAATGGATAGGAGATGTGTGGCATTGTACTGGCAGAGAGGCAGCAGGAGTTCAGCACATGCACCAGCATCACAGGTGAAGGTATATTTTCAGGTAGGCTTCAGATAAAATGTGAGTTTCAAAAGACAGAATATGGGCAGATTGTGGTTCATTCTACTCTCTTCCTGCAGGATATTCCATAGGGTGGGATCCAGCACTGGGAATGCCTTGGCTTAGGGGGGAAAGTCTCTAGCATATTTAGGGCTAATTTCAGCTAGGGCATAAAGGTACACAGCTCCAGTGGGAATTGTGCCCACTTACACTAGAGATCAATTTGTTCCACAATGTCATAATGCATAATACATAAACTGTAAAGAATGTAAATCGCCAACCCTGCCTCTTTCACAGTCTTTGAGGCCTTGGGCAGAGCAGTCCGGAGGAATCAGTACAGGGCCAGGGCATACAGCACTGATACCCTACCCCCGGAAGTCCTGGCATAGGGGCATGCCTGTGGGAGCAAGAGAGGAAATACCCAAAGTTCTCTGTGATTCCAAGTTCTGGGCTATAGAGCAGACCACTAGCAGCTGTGGGGAAGCTCCTTTAAGTTAGAGTAGCCCAGGAGGCTGCTACAGCTTATTTTGGAGGTCATCTTTGTCCCGCTGTCCCCAACACCACTCATGGATGCACTACATAGGGTATAGATCATTGTGTTCTGTTTAGACTTTTAGGTGATAACTGACAGGAATAAAAATGAAAGGTCTTTTTGGTCCTCGCTCATATCAGTACTCCACTATATATATCATCATCATCATCACCACTCCCATAACTGCATTGGTCATTGGGGCACCATCACTGATGAGCAATCAACCAATTGTCTCCACCCCTGACAATTGTGTCAGAACTTGAGTCTCCGCAAAGTCCATTTCTGTCCACTCTTTTTTGTTGTCAATCCATCTCTTCTTCTATCTACCTCTTCTTCTCTTCCCCTGTACTGTCCCTTACAGGATGATCTTGGGTAGGCCAGATGATCTTGTTATTTGGCCATACCATTTCAGTTTGTGCTTCTTCATGGTCATCAGGAGGTCTTCATATGACCCAGCGCATTGGGTGATGATGTTGCGGACCTCTTCATTAGTGACATGGTCGAAGTAGGAGATGCCCAGGATTTTATGGAAGTATCTCATATCTACTACCTCAATTTTCCATTCAAATTCTGCCATAAGGGTCCATGTCTCACACGCATACAGAAAAATGGAGATGACCAGTGCATGCAACAGTTTCAGTTTGGATTCCAGGGAGATGTTCTTGTTCCTCCAAATTGTCTTTAGCTTTGCTACTGTTGCTGTTGTTTGCACAGTTCTTGCCAGAATTTCTGCCTTTGATCCTTCATCAGTGATGAGGTTTCATCCAGTCATTTCACAAGGTTGGCAAGTTCATCTTTGCTACCTGTCAGGCCGTCAATGTCATCAGCGAACCAAAGATTTGAGATTGTTTGCCCCCCCAGTGCTGACTGTACATATGTGATCTTCTAGGGCATCAGTCATTATGTGCTCCAAATAGATGTTGAACAGTATGGGCGAAAGAAGGCAGCCTTGCCGGACTCTAACAATGGTGCGAAACCACTCTTCTATTGTGCCGTTGACAAGAAGTGCACTGCTGGCCTTGGCATACAATTGTTTAATGGTAAGAATAAGCTTACAGCCAACATTGTACTTCATGGTTGCCCAGAGAGTTTCTTTCCATACTCTGTCAAATGCCTTTCTTGAAGTCAACAAAGACGTGGTAGATATCCTGCTGGTGTTGTAAGTACATCTCGCATAGAACATGAAGATTGAAAATCTGTTCTGTGGTACTTCTTCCAGCACAAAAGCCATCCCATTCTTCAGCGATGATAGTTTCTGCTTGTGGCTTCAATCTGTTCAATATGACTTTCAACATCACTTTGCTGGGATGGCTAATTAAGCTTATGGTCCGGTAATTTTGACACAATTGCAGGTTACCTTTCTTTGGTGGAGTGATGATTAGTGACTGTGTCCATGTGGAGGGCCACTCACTGGTCTGCCAGATCTTGTTGCAGATCTTGGTGAGTACATCTATTACTATTTCTCCTCTGAATTTCATCAGTTCAGCTGGGATGTTGTCAATGCGTGTAGCCACAGCCTCCTGGGCTGAGACTGCGGGGAGGGGCAAAGCAGCGGCCCCTTCCTGTTGCTCCTGGATGCACCACTTTGAATTTGGTTGCTGGGGCCACCAGCAAGGATTGGGCCCTGTCCCCCTCTGGAGTCACCTGGAACACAACACTGGAGGAGCAGGCAGCTGGCGAGTTCCCCACCTTTCCAGGTGCAGTGGGGCTCAGGCTTTGGTCTTTGGCAGTGAGGCAGGCTCTGGCTGCGGAGCTTCGGGATCCAGCACTGAGCTCCGCTCTAGCAATGGGCAGCAAAGGACCCTAGGCTCCAGCCGCACGGCTTCAGGCTCCATCCCCGGGCCCTGTCCCCCAGCCATAGGGCATCAGGCTTCAGCCCCCTACTGGCTCCCCAAGGTCCCATTAAGGGGGCTTAATTTGTCCCCAGGTTTGCCGGAGTTGAGTAAGTCTGCTGTGAAAAGTGATGCTTGTATGTTTGTTAATGTCACTTTTCACGACACTTACTAGCTAGCAATAAAAAAGGGGATGTGTATGTGGGCATAGTTGTTCTTCCTAAAGCTAATTAAATATTTTAGGAAAAAGTGTGAGAGCAGCCACCAGCAGCACTCTGAGGACCAAATAATTTGTCCCGAGAACCCCTTCACTAGTCTACACAGCAGACAGAGACATTATTTCAGAGTGCCAGAAGTAGGGCAGTCAGCCAGAAGTAGGTACCATGTGTACCGCACACAGATCTCATCCCTATCTTGCCTGTACTTTTACCTTCCCTAGTAGCATATAGCAGAGGACAAACTGCTCACAGTTATGCAGCAGTCAAGCCAATGCAGCACTGAGTTTACTAAGCCATTGACCTATGGAGCCTGGAAGTTCAGAGATACAAAATAAATAAATTAAATGAACAGCTGAGATGGGAAATAAAAATAAAGCTCATTTTGACTTTGGAAACGTATTTCTTTACTAATTAGGAAAAGCAAGTCTGTTTTTATCACAGTACCTTATCATTCCTAAAAAAATATTTAAAACATTTACAATTCTATAATATGTTTGGTGTTAAATGTACCATGTGCGTACAGATCTCCCTGGTTCCACACAAAAGACGTCATCATCATCCCTGACCATGGAGTCCACAGAGGGCTTCAAGGAGTCAGAGCTCTGTGAACATGGTAAGGGAAGGGAAGAGGTTTGTGAATTGGGAACAGCATACACTGTCCTTCCTGCAGCATCTTTTACAGGGATGTTGCAATGGCAGTGGTGAGTGGGAGCATCCCAGCATAGAAGGCAGGGAGTCTTGGACCTGGTGCAAAGGCACAGGACCTATGTATAGTGGTCTTGGTCTGCAGCAGGTTCGGAGGCATTCAGGTTTAAGAGCTAAATTCCCTACTAATTCTACAGGGTGGGGAATATTGGATCCCTCTTCTTTGACTGATGAAAATGCCTTCAAAGAGTTTTCTTCCTAGCCCCGTACTGGGAGATTTTCCACATGTGCCAGATGCCACAGAGATGAGTAGATAGACAACTTGGCTCTAAATTAGTCAGTAAATAGACAGTCTTTTCTTTTTTCATGACATTGCTGCATTGTGGCATCTCGTTTTTTTAAGGGACACAGTTTTAGAATTAGCTTTAAAATTCCTTATTGGCTCCATTTAATTCCCAGTAAGAACACATGGGGCAAGACACAATGAGCAGTTATTAATAATGAGAGCTCTACATTATTTTGGTAATGTGTGTAATTGATCACTTTAGGGATTATATTTTTGAGCTCTGTTAAGTGTGTGAAACTGAAGTAGTTCATTTCATGTCTTGTTATCATTGAAGGATTTTGGTAATAGCTCTTTTACTCATTTCCCCTTCCCCTCTGTGTAATAGTTAACTGTTTGTATGTGAGAGAGAGACAGAGAGAAAGGTGGGAGGGAGCTGGGAAATGTGCTCAAATTACCCCGTTTACTATGATTGTCCCAGTTTGGAAGGAGAGCCTTGGTGTCTTGACCAGTTAGGGGTTTGTCCCAGTTTCAATAAAACTCCAGATCACCTTGCAATGCCTCCTGGCTCCCACCTGTGTCAAGAATGGCCATGTTGTGTTGTGAGACCTTTGGTTGCCACCAGACAGCTGTTTGCCACAACGCATTGGCTGACTCTCAGACAACCAGCTGAGAGGTACAGAAATTAGGCTAATCCAAGAGCATGGCAACAATCCTTTCAGCAGCTATAAAAATCTACCAAACCAAGGAAGGATGGGGTAATAGCAGAGATCAGAGAGAAGGATGATGGGATTCTATGGGTGCTAGAAATCCTGTGGGGTGGCAGAGGAGAGCTATAATGATTGTTAGTCAAGGGGCTGAAAAACAATGTGAATAGGAAGATATTGCCAAAAATGGCAATGTCATATTAGTGATTCTAAGAAATCGGCATGCTTTTACAGTACGTGTACCTTTAAGAATCTGACCTCTCTTGAGGAAAGAACTCTTAAGAAACCCTTTCCTAGCATATGCAGCCAGAGTTGGAACTAAAATATCAGCCTGTTCTCACTGGGAGTGTTCCTTACACAAACTCTTTTCTGAGTTTTTTATTATAACTGGGCTCGATTGTGCTAGGTGCTTTGCACACACATAGTTGGCAACATCCCTGCTTTGAAGAGCTTACAATCCAAATAGAAAAGACAGATAAGTGGGAGAAAGGAACTATTATTATCCCCATTTTACTATTATTATCCCCATTTTACAGAACTGAGGCACAAACAACTTAAATGATGTTCACATGGTCACACAAGAAGTTTGTGACAGAACCAAGAATCTCCTGATTCCCAGTTCAGAGACAAACATCTCTATTTGACCATATTAGTATAAGACCAAGTCATGACTTTGTCTGTGAAACTCAGTCTCCCTTTCCACAAATGCATCCTTTCAATTTCTTCTCCCTTCATGTCATATTTCAAGGCAGATTTTGTCCTAAATTATTCATCCAAATTAAGTTCTCAAAGTCTACCTCTTTGACTCAGTTGTGTTTTCTTCCCAGAGTTTTCTATTTCTATTGTAAATGGTTGGGGCTGTAAGAATCTGATTGAAACAATGAATGATGCATATGGGTAGTGGGGGGAGGGAACCAAGGATTCAGTTTAAAACAAACTTTCCCCCTAAAACACATCATAATTTGAAAGCGAAAAGGACATCTTCATTTTCTAAATGGGGCCTTTTAAAATGCTAGGCAATAGTGGGAGAATAAGTCCATTATTCATTTATAAGGGAATTAGCATAACAAAGCAGCTTAATGTGAGACTTCAGAAAGCTCTGATTAATAAATTAATCCTTACATTTTACAATAGATCTCATTTTTGTGAATAATTTCTATAAGAAACTATTTTAATACTTTCACTGTTTTTCTCTGTAAAAAAATAACTCTTTCTGTGCTGACAGAGTAGAACAGCCTCTCTAAAAACAGATCGCAAGCTGGATTCTCTTTCAGTTATGACTGATTTGCACCATTGTAAGTCCAGTGAAGTAACTGGGATTGCACCAGCGTAAAACCTCTGCAAGTGAATGCAGAATGAGCCCTACCATTTCCATTAAGCAAACACACTCATCCCCGAGTTGTGCTAAGCCTCAGAAGCTAAGGCAAACTAAGCACTCAGTGTTGTGAACAGAAAGGGCAAAAGATGAATTATAGATCCCAAGTTTTGTATAGGATAGAGTCACCTGAATATACAATTGATTTTTTTCTTCTCTTGAAATCCTTGTCTTCAAATGTTCCTTCTCTAGTTTGCCTGCTAATGTGAACATGCCTGCTTTTGCTTAGAGCCTGCATTGCAATTAAAAAGCTTTACTTTTCTGAATAAATGCTGTTCCAGATGAAGCACATTCAGTCTCAAGTCATCGCTCTGTCTTCTTCTCAACACAAGCAAGGCATCTTTCTCAATCCCATTCCTTTAAAAGGCTTTTACTCTCTCTGTCTTCCTCTTTTTTTAACTCTTCAGTTAATCAGTCCTTTTTTAACTGACAAACCCAGAAAGAGCTTTAATTCAGGTGTATGTTATTAGTAGTATTGTCCCTTAGGTTATGTCTACACTACGAAATTAGGTCGAATTTATAGAAGTCGGTTTTTTAGAAATTGGTTTTATATATTCGAGTGTGTGTGTCCCCACAGAAAATGCTCTAAGTGCATTAAGTGCATTAACTCGGCGGAGCGCTTCCACAGTACCGAGGCAAGCGTCGACTTCCGGAGCGTTGCACTGTGGGTAGCTATCCCACAGTTCCCGCAGTCTCCACTGCCCATTGGAATTCTGGGTTGAGATCCCAATGCCTGATGGGGCTAAAATATTGTCGCAGGTGGTTCTGGGTACATATCGTCAGGCCCCCGTTCCCTCCCTCCCCCCGTGAAAGCAAGGGCAGACAATCATTTCGCGCCTTCTTTCCTGAGTTACCTGTGCAGACGCCATACCACTGCAAGCATGGAGCCCGCTCAGGTAACCGTCACCCTATGTCTCCTGGGTGCTGGCAGACGCGGTACGGCATTGCTACACAGTAGCAGCAACCCCTTGCCTTGTGGCAGCAGACGGTACAGTACGACTAGTAGCCATCATCGTCATGTCTGAGGTGCTCCTGGTCACCTCTGTGAGGTCGATCAGGAGCGCCTGGGCAGACATGGGCGCAGGGACTAAATTTGGAGTGATTTGAGCAGGTCATTCTCTTTAGTCCTGCAGTCAGTCCTATTGAACCGTCTTATGGTGAGCGGGCAGGCGATATGGACTGCTAGCAGTCGTACTGTACCATCTTCTGCCGAGCAGCCATGAGATGTGGATGGCATGCAGTCCTTCTGCACCGTCTGCTGCCAGCCAAAGATGTAAAAGATAGATGGAGTGGATCAAAACAAGAAATAGACCAGATTTGTTTTGTACTCATTTGCTTCCCCCCCTCCCCTGTCTAGGGGACTCATTCTTCTAGATCACACTGCAGTCACTTACAGAGAAGGTGCAGCGAGGTAAATCTAGCCATGTAGCAATCAGAGGCCAGGCTAACCTTCTTGTTCCAATAAGGACAATAACTTAGGTGCACCATTTCTTATTGGAACCCTCCGTGAAGTCCTGCCTGAAATACTCCTTGATGTAAAGCCACCCCCTTTGTTGATTTTAGCTCCCTGAAGCCAACCCTGTAAGCGCCCCTCCCAGCATCAGAGCAATGGCAAACAATCGGGCATCTGAGAGTGCTGTCCAGAGCACTCACAATGGAGCACTCTGATGGGGCTAAAACATTGTCACGGGTGGTTCTGGGTACATATCGTCAGGCCCCCGTTCCCTCCCTCCCTCCGTGAAAGCAAGGGCAGACAATCATTTTGCGCCTTTTTTCATGAGTTACCTGTGCAGACGCCATACCACGGCAAGCATGGAGCCAGCTCAGGTAACCGTCACCCTATGTCTCCTGGGTGCTGGCAGACGCGGTACGGCTTTGCTGCACAGTAGCAGCAACCCATTGCCTTCTGGCAGCAGACGGTGCAATACGATTGGTAGTCGTCCTCGTCGTGTCCGAGGTGCTCCTGGCCACGTCGGCTGGGAGCGCCTGGGCAGACATGGGCGCAGGGACTAAATTTGGAGTGACTTGACCAGGTCATTCTCTTTAGTCCTGCAGTCCTATTGAACCGTCTTATGGTGAGCGGGCAGGCGATACGGACTGCTAGCAGTCGTACTGTACCATCTTCTGCCAGGCAGGTAAGAGATGAGGATTGCTAGCAGTCGTATTGTACCATCTTATGCCAGGCAGGCAAGAGACGAAGATGGCTAGCAGTCGTACTGTACCATCTTCTGCCGAGCAGCCATGAGATGTGGATGGCATGCAGTCCTTCTGCACCGTCTGCTGCCAGCCAAAGATGTAAAAGATAGATGGAGTGGGTCAGAACAAGAAATAGACCAGATTTGTTTTGTACTCATTTGCCTCCTCCCCTGTCTAGATCACACTGCAGTCACTCACAGAGAAGGTGCAGCAAGGTAAATCTAGCCATGTATCAATCAGAGGCCAGGCTAACCTCCTTGTTCCAATAACAACGATAACTTAGGTGCACCATTTCTTATTGGAACCCTCCGTGCAGTCCTGCCTGAAATACTCCTTGATGTACAGGCACACCCTTTGTTGATTTTAGCTCCCTGAAGCCAACCCTGTAAGCCGTGTCGTCAGTCGCCCCTCCCTCCGTCAGAGCAACGGCAGACAATCGTTCCGCGCCTTTTTTCTGTGTGGACGCCATACCAAGGCAAGCATGGAGGCCGCTGAGCTCATTTTGGCAATTAGGAGCACATTAACCACCACACACATTATCCAGCAGTATATGCAGCACCAGAACATGGCAACACGATACCGGGCGAGGAGGCGACGTCAGCGCGGTCCCGTGAGTGATCAGGACATGGACACAGATTTCTCTGAAAGCATGGGCCCTGCCAATGCATGCATCATGGTGCTAATGGGGCAGGTTCATGCTGTGGAACGCCGATTCTGGGCTCGGGAAACAAGCACAGACTGGTGGGACCGCATAGTGTTGCAGGTCTGGGACGATTCCCAGTGGCTGCGAAACTTTCGCATGCGTAGGGGCACTTTCATGGAACTTTGTGACTTGCTTTCCCCTGCCCTGAAGCGCATGAATACCAAGATGAGAGCAGCCCTCACAGTTGAGAAGCGAGTGGCAATAGCCCTGTGGAAGCTTGCAAAGCCAGACAGCTACTGGTCAGTTGGGAATCAATTTGGAGTGGGCAAATCTACTGTGGGGGCTGCTGTGATGCAAGTAGCCCACGCAATCAAAGATCTGCTGATATCAAGGGTAGTGACCCTGGGAAATGTGCAGGTCATAGTGGATGGCTTTGCTGCAATGGGATTCCCTCACTGTGGTGGGGCTATAGACGGAACCCATATCCCTATCTTGGCACCGGAGCACCAAGCCGCCAAGTACATAAACCGCAAGGGGTACTTTTCGATAGTGCTGCAAGCTCTGGTGGATCACAAGGGACGTTTCACCAACATCAACGTGGGATGGCCGGGAAAGGTGCATGATGCTCGCATCTTCAGGAACTCTGGTCTGTTTCAAAAGCTGCAGGAAGGGACTTTATTCCCAGACCAGAAAATAACTGTTGGGGATGTTGAAATGCCTATATGTATCCTTGGGGACCCAGCCTACCCCTTAATGCCATGGCTCATGAAGCCATACACAGGCAGCCTGGACAGTAGTCAGGAGCTGTTCAACTACAGGCTGAGCAAGTGCAGAATGGTGGTAGAATGTGCATTTGGACGTTTAAAGGCGCGCTGGCGCAGTTGACTGACTCGCTTAGACCTCAGCGAAACCAATATTCCCACTGTTATTACTGCTTGCTCTGTGCTCCACAATATCTGTGAGAGTAAGGGGGAGACGTTTATGGCGGGGTGGGAGGCTGAGGCAAATCGCCTAGCTGCTGGTTACGCGCAGCCAGACACCAGGGCGGTTAGAAGAGCACAGGAGGGCGCGGTACGCATCAGAGAAGCTTTGAAAACCAGTTTCATGACTGGCCAGGCTACAGTGTGAAAGTTCTGTTTGTTTCTCCTTGATGAAACCCCCCGCCCCTTGGTTCACTCTACTTCCCTGTAAGCTAACCACCCTCCCCTCCTCCCTTTAATCATTGCTTGCAGAGGCAATAAAGTCATTGCTGCTTCACAGTCATGCATTCGTTATTCATTCATCACACAAATAGGGAGATGACTACCAAGGTATCCCAGGAGGGGTGGTGGAGGAGGGAAGGAAAATGCCACACAGCACTTTAAGCACAGCACTTTAAAAGTTTACAACTTTAAAATTTATTGAATGACAGCCTTCTTTTTTTTGGGCAATCCTCTGTGGTGGAGTGGCTGGTTGGCCGGAGGCCCCCCCACGGCGTTCTTGGGCGTCTGGGTGTGGAGGCTATGGAACTTGGGGAGGAGGGCGGTTGGTTACAGAGGGGCAGCAGTGGCAGTCTGTGCTCCAGCTGCCTTTGCTGCAGCTCAACCATACACTGGAGCATTCTGGTTTGGTCCTGCAGCAGCCTCAGCATTGAATCCTGCCTCCTCTCATCACGCTGCCGCCACATTTGAGCTTCAGCCCTGTCTTCAGCCCGCCACTTACTCTCTTCAGCCCGCCACTTACTCTCTTCAGCCCTCCACCTCTCCTCCCGGTCATTTTGTGCTTTCCTGCACTCTGACATTATTTGCCTCCACGCATTCATCTGTGCTCTGTCAGTGTGGAAGGACAGCATGAGCTCGGAGAACATTTCATCGCGAGTGCGTTTTTTTTTCTTTCTAAACTTCACTAGCCTCTGGGAAGGAGAAGATCCTGTGATCATTGAAACACATGCAGCTGGTGGAGAAAAAAAAAGGGACAGCGGTATTTAAAAAGACACATTTTATAAAACAGTGGCTACACTCTTTCAGGGTAAACCTTGCTGTTAACATTACATACATAGCACATGTGCTTTCGTTACAAGGTCGCATTTTGCCTCCTCCCACCGCGTGACTACCCCCTCAACCTTCCCCCCTCCCTGTGGCTAACAGCGGGGAACATTTCTGTTTAGCCACAGGCAAACAGCCCAGCAGGAATGGGCTCCTCCGAGTGTCCCCTGAAGAAAAGCACTCTATTTCAACCAGGTGACCATGAATTATATCTCACTCTCCTGAGGATAACACAGAGAGATAAAGAATGGATTTTGGTTGAATGCCAGCAAACATACACTGCAATGCTTTGTTCTACAGTGATTCCCGAGTACGTGTTACTGGCCTGGAGTGGTAAAGTGTCCTACCATGAAGGACGAAATAAGGCTGCCCTCCCCAGAAACTTTTTGCAAAGGCTTTAGGACTACATCTAGGAGAACCGCAAATGCCAGGGCAAAGTAATCCTTTCACATGCTTGCTTTTAAACCATGTATAGCATTTTAAAAGGTACAGTCACCAGAGGTCCCTTCTCCACCTGCTGGGTCCAGGAGGCAGCCTTGGGTGGGTTCGGGGGGTACTGGCTCCAGGTCTAGGGTGAGAAACAGTTCCTGGCTGTCGGGAAAACCGGTTTCTCCGCTTGCTTGCTGTGAGCTATCTACAACCTCCTCCTCATCATCATCTTCTTCGTCCCCAAAACCTACTTCTGTATTGCCTCCATCTCCATTGAAGGAGTCAAACAACACGGCTGGGGTAGTGGTGGCTGAACCCCCTAAAATGGCATGCAGCTCATCATAGAAGCGGCATGTTTGGGGCTCTGACCCAGAGCAGCTGTTCGCCTCTCTGGTTTTCTGGTAGGCTTGCCTCAGCTCCTTCAGTTTCACGCGGCACTGCTTCGGGTCCCTGTTATGGCCTCTGTCCTTCATGCCCTGGGAGATTTTGACAAAGGTTTTGGCATTTCGAAAACTGGAACGGAGTTCTGATAGCACAGATTCCTCTCCCCAAACAGCGATCAGATCCTGTACCTCCCGTTCGGTCCATGCTGGAGCTCTTTTGCGATTCTGGGACTCCATCATGGTCACCTGTGCTGATGAGCTCTGCATGGTCACCTGCAGCTTGCCACGCTGGCCAAACAGGAAATGAGATTCAAAAGTTCGTGGTTCTTTTCCTGTCTACCTGGCCAGTGCATCTGAGTTGAGAGTGCTGTCCAGAGCGGTCAGAATGGAGCACTCTGGGATAGCTCCCGGAGGCCAATACCATCGAATTGTGTCCACAGTACCCCAAATTCGAGCCGGCAACGTCGATTTAAGCGCTAATCCACTTGTCAGGGGTGGAGTAAGGAAATCGATTTTAAGAGCCCTTTAAGTCGAAATAAAGGGCTTCATTGTGTGGACGGGTGCAGGTTTAAATCGATTTAACGCTGCTAAATTTGACCTAAAGTCCTAGTGTAGACCAGGGCTAAGTAGCTACAAGTAATACAATTTGTTATGCAGCATCATTCCATTCCTTTTTCAGTATTAACAATTGTTGCAGGGACCATTCTTTTTTACAGCAAGATATTAATGAAACCTGCTCTTTTCTGGTTTTGTTTGTTTGTTTGTTTAACACTCATGCTTTTCATCTATTGCTGCTAGTTCCCTCAGTGTGGTTCTACTCCTAGGGGACAAATCTTTCTGATTATTTTTGGAGGGTCAGAATGGGTGCTTTTTCTGGGAATTTTTTAATAGAAAGTTGATCCTGGTGAGGTTCTTTACAGCGGTGAGTTCTTTACAGAAGCAGCACAGTGTATGATGCCATTTGCTTCTCTTTAGGAAGGCATGGGGAAAAGGTTAATGATGTAGTAACATAGCAAGGAAGGGGGAAATCATATGTAATGATGGCACTGGTAGGTTCACCTTGAACAATATGAATGTCGTTTTCAAAAAGATTATCAAAACATTCGTACAGTGGTATGATTGCATGAGTTCTGACAAATACCTTCTGACCTCACAAGCCTGAGGTTCCAGTCTCTGCATGGTGACAGTCTGAGCCACCGGTTTTAAGTTATTTATGTTGGGTAATGCAACTGGGAGTTCTGGTTTTTGCTCTACTGCCCACGTCACCAGCGGAACACCTTCCTCTGTCTTGTAATCAAAACAACATGGTCTCATCTCTTACGTTATTGACCTTTGTTCACCTAACAATGGTCTTTTCTTGTACATTCTTGTACATCTGGTCTCATCACTCCCTTATTGTATAAATTAAAAATACAGTCCACTAGGATCTTATTAAATCACTAATAGACGAGACCAATAGGAAGAAGTTCAGTATACATAAAAACAACACACATCTGTTCCCCACAAATTATCCTTATTTCAGATGCAAGCCAGGAACAGCAGCTCTTAAAAGCATTTGACAGATTACATTTCCTAATAAGTCTCATACTGCAAAGAGAGGGGAAGGCATACTTAGAAAACTATTCCTAATTCATGGTTTATTGCAAATTAATGATGCACACATGAAAACAGAAACTCTATTACTTATCTGCATCACAATTCTTCCAGCAAAGAGTCTTCATCCTGAGTCTAATTTGTGATTGGTATCATTATTACTTTGGCTTAATGTATGATTTTCCATTGCCCAGAGTAGTTTAGAAGAGAGCTGTGAAAGCTTGGTAAAATCTGTCTGGCAAGCAAGCCTGCTCTTACAAAAAATTAATAAAGTTTGCCAAGCTCATGAGCATAGGGAGAATATCATTTCATTCTCTCTGATGCCCAAGGAAAAAAAGAAAAAGCCCCTAAAAGTTCTGCTTTGGCACACCCTGCATTTATTTTTTCACTTCATTCCCCTCCATGCCCTCACTTTCATTTTTCTTTCCCTTGGCATCTCGGCTGCTTCTGGGGAATAAAAACATTCATAAGTGTCCTCTTAGGGTTCCATCCCAATTCTTTTCTAATATTCCTGCCACAGTCAATGGTGCCCTAACTCTTCTTGTAAACTATGCCCCCCACCCTTAAAAAATAATCATGTTCCAGCTCTAATCACAACGTGACAATCATATGCAGATTACTGCCCTGTGATCTCAGCAGCTCTGCCAGCTCTCATGCTTGGAAGAGTTTGATTTCTCTCTCTCCAGCAGCTTGCTCTATGTAGTTTTTCCATCCTTCATGAACCTACTGGCAAAACAACCATAAAGCCATGAGTTTGGAGGGGGTTGGTTCATCACAGTTCAGATCTCTGGCCAACCACTAATTGCAGATTTATTGGAGGAGGTGGCTCTGTTTTATCAGTTTTTATGTTTTATTCTTTATTGAACATTCTAGCACTTCAACATTTTCTTCTCTGTATGGCTTTAAAAAATCTATCTATAACTTTTAATTACTCTCTCTATGGCATTAATCCCCTAGACTCTGGAGACGGAATTGTACTCATCTGTTGACTAACTATTAACATGAAGTGTTTCATCAAAGACTAGAGCGGTCAGGGATCACACTCATAAAACAAAAGGTAGAGCCTAATAGAATGACATTGATTCTCTGTCCTCTCCAAAGAGAGGCTACAAATTAAAAGCAATAAAACATAAGTCGCTGCACATGACGTGTCATTTCTGGCTAGCTGGGGAACGTAATACATGAGCCGCAGGCGCGTACATTAATCTCCCCAGCTAGTCAGATCTGAAACAGCGTGTACAGCAGCACCTTTTCCTTTATTGCATTTCCACTCAGGCCTTCCGAGAAAAATTCTTCCTTAAATTACAGAAATTAAAAGGGAATTTTAGTAGTTTCAAAATGTTTGGTCAGTAAAGCATGTAAACATTCTTCACACTAAATTTAAACATGCATATTTTCCTGCCCATGGGCAAAATTATTTTGAACTTGATTCTGAAATTCTGTTCTCCCTACATACAAATAAGTCACATGGATCAAGGACTTCTGCACATGTAGGGAAAGCCAAATATCAGAGACAAGGGCCCTGTCATATCATTTATTCTTGCACGTGACATACAGCCCTCTTTGTACTCTCTGTATTCGGGGGTATCAGTGTCCTAACCAAGCCACCAGCATCAATTAGTGAAGCCTCAGGACAGCTCTAATTTACATTCTGATTTCTGTGGTTCCCTGTGAGCCCTGGGAAGCAGAGAATAGATAGAGAACAGTGTGATTTGGCTGTGCCCCACCCTGCTTTTGGCTCTGGCCTCCAGCCACTTCTTCTGCCCTAACAGCCTCCAGTGGAGGCTGGGAGCAGAACTGGGATGGGCCTGCTCCAGCAGCCCAATGCTAGCAGGGGTGGCCCACTATGCAAGGGGTATTCTCAGGGTTCTATTCCCCTCCCTTCAGGTTGGCAAAGAAGTATCAAAAGGGCTTAGTGTTACTTAGAATTGAGCCTAAGTTTACTTAGGCTAAGTAAGCCTAAGTTTACAAAGCCCTGGCTGGGATGATTTAACTGGGAATTGGTCCTGCTTTGAGCAGGGGGTTGGACTAGATGACCTTCTGGGGTCCCTTCCAACCCTGATATTCTATGATTCTATGATTCTACTGCATCACTATAGCAGGAGAATCTTGATCTGTGTTTTGTTTGATTGACCACTTAGAATATGGTGATGTAAACACAGTGTATCAATGGCAACATGTTGTGGTTTTGCCAGCCAGTCAGAAAGTTGAAGAGAGCCATGGCGCAGATTCTGTGCTGCAGTGTGATGCCTTCGTGCTGCACCACATGTGTAACTATACCCAGCACGGGGACCTAGTGCACCCCCACATACACTTCCAACTGCTAGTGTAGAGTGCATGGCCAGGTAGAGAGAGGGTTGTCCTGGGGTTTCTATACTACAACACTTTCTTTCTGCTTTATAGAACGTAGAGCCCATCGGGGGTAGGTGTAACTTAGAGGAACTTCAAAGCTACCCTAAATTATGCCGGGGACTAGTCTCGTACACAGCTGGCCACAGTCCTGGAAGCAGATGGGTGAATTGTCTGCACTGCACTCTCCTAAGATGTACTGCCTGCTCCTCAGCATAGCATTTAGCCCTATTTAAGCTGTTGACTATGGTTTCTAATGTATTTGAACAAAAGATGACACACAAGCTTCCAAATCAAATAGTATCTAACACAGTCACTGCAATTGCTCTCTCTAACTACTGATACCACATCTCTTCTCTTTAAAATTCTAAAGATGAACAGTCAAATCAAGAGAACTGACAGACAGAGATAGAGAAAATGAGGAACTCAAAATATAAAATCCCAGCATGTTTTAATACAGACCCAAAATAGCCTTTCCATAAATGCAGTCTGGTTCAGCAACTATTAATGAAGCAGAGACGCTAAGAGAACCACTCAGTTTAGTTTTATAGGAGATCTTGTTGGGCCTAATTGGAGTGGAGTAATTGGATGGCTTAGTTCACCTGTGGGCTGTTTGAACCCACATTTATAAAAGTCTCCCTTCGGGAGATTTGAAACAGGGGTAAAAGGAATTTGGGGTGAGAGCGGGGCTTCCTGGTGGTAATATTAGTGTTTGTCTAAAGATTGTTCCCCACCCCAAGTAGAGAGTATGATATACATTTTTGGATGAGTTTTGAGGACTGTTTTTTTCCTATGACTTTTTACACATTTTTTGGCATGAAATAAATTCTTCAGCATAGAATGGTTGTAGCAGAGGAGCTGCCTAATTTACCCCACTCCATAGGCAGTAACAGTCTCATGGCCACACTGCCAAGCTATTTTTCCTGGATGGTGGAAAGTACTGGGCATTCAACAGAATGCCTCAAAGTGCTCCTGATATAATATGTAATCATTATATTTTGCATTTATATACTATATATCATTTCAAAGGATCCCAAGGGATTTAAAATATATGTATACTATTGTAATTGACCCTGCTGCCAGATGTCAGTCACTATGAGGGTGTGGGACATCCATCCTATCTGATGTCTGGTACCATATGGGGTGTATCTTGAGCTTGGGAAAACTCTATGTGTAACAAGCACTAGGCTCTTCAGATTTAAACACTCTGTGGATTCACCAAAATGCTTACATACCTCAAGTAACTCAGAATTCCTTTGCTGGGGCTTCTGAAATTAAAAATGCAAATATCCTAAGCACAATGGCTTTAAAGGACTCAGAAATAATTTGTACATGCCCATACAAAAGACAAGCAATATATCTGAAATAACTGTCTTGTTCTTTAGAATCTCAGCTTGCATTAAAAAAAGAGACAGTATATTTCTAGTTGGTATGGATGTAAAGAAAATCTTGAAAATATGAATTGAATGTAATTGATGCAGAGATGTCTATTTGAGCATGCAGAGAGCCCGGAACAGTAGCTCTAAGAGGTGTGAATTGTCCCATTCATCTCAATAAGGTGTTAACTCAGATGTCCAGTGACGATTTAAAAATCAGCATCAGTATTGCCAACTTAAAGCCTTCAAAAATCATGAGTCAGCCCTCCTCCCCCATCATAACATTGGTTTAAAAATTAAAACCACCATCGACAAATGTGGTTCTTTATCTTTGCCTTGTGTATTTTGAGGCTTTAAGATTCACTTCCCTTCATATTTTCATGCTCTATAACCATGAGGGTTACAATCCTTAGAAACTTACCTTTTTAACACAAAAGCTGAGGTTCTCTTGCATCTCTTGATTCCTGCAGCTGGGGATTTAAGAAAAACACCAGATATTCCAAGCTTCATGAGATAATCACAAGAAAAGGCAACACTGTGAAGGATTTTATTTTTCATGTAAGAAAAGAGAGGGAGGTTCCCAGATCTGCATGAATAACTGAGTGGTCTCATTTGGTACCACAGGTGGGTGGCATTTGTGAGATGTCACTGCTTATTTCCCACCCCCCCACCCACCAATCAAGAAGGAGCCAAGCCCATGTGATCTAACAGAGACTATGGGCATATTGAAGCCTCACCAAAGGTGAGCCACAAAGCCTGGAGAATCAAATGGTGCACACAATCATATGTTGAATATCTGCACAAGCCACTGTGAGCGGTGTCTCATTTTGGCAACTCTTGTAGATGGAGCTTATCTTGTGGGAGGAGCTTACAAGAGTTCCCCCCCAAATTCAACCCCTGGTTACAAACAAAAGATAAACGAATAGTTCCTAATTCAGGCCTATGAGTAGTCTAAAGATAACAGAGTCTTGGTGTTATCCCTCCATATCATCTTGCTGCCTGCAAACTGCTGTCCTCCAGTCTCCCACATGCAGCTACTGCTGTTCTCCTGCCAACAACAGAATGAATCTTGGCCCAATCCTCAACCTTGCAGTCCAAGGTCTTAGGCTGCTGTCCAGCCTAGGCTGACTCCACTTCCAGAAGGCCTGATCTCTTTGGTTGTACTTCCCTTTCTGGTTCAGGGTTGCAGAACCCTCTTCTGGCTGGATGTTGTACTGGAGGTTCAACATGTTGACCAGTAATGAACCAGCAGGTTCATTAAATATTTGTGTGGGAATCATTTAAGTCCCTCAGATTTTCAGAAACACCCTTTTCTGTGACAATGATAAAGAATCACAGTGCTGCTTTCTTCTAAAACTGAACAAAAAGCTTTATTAGAATAAGGAAAACAAGGCAGCTGTTTCAAAGTACACAGCAATCCTCTGCAACTGTTTGGGGGTAAGAATTGAAAGAGAATATCATGTTCAATTGAAACTGCAGGGCCAATCTATATATTTTAGATATAGCATCAGAGCACTTCACAATCTTGAATGTATTTCTCCTCAGTACAGCCCAAGAAGGTAGGGAAGTATTGTTATCCCATTTACAGATGGGGAATTGAAGCAAAGAGAGATTACGTGACTTGCTCTAGATTACACAGAAAGACTGCAGAAGAGCAGGGACTTAAATCCAGATCTCCCAAGTTCTAGGTTAGTGCTCTAACCAAAAAACCATCCAGAAAGTAATTATCCAATTTAGAATATGGACAAGATACTAAGCTGAATGTCCCTACATTTGCCATGGGATCTTTAATGATTGCCAGGAGTCAGGATCTCTGTTTTACATCTTACCTTATGGGTAACACATGAATCTATATCTTTAGTTTAGTACTGATTCAAAGGGAAGAGTTGGACCTACATTTCTTCCTGAAGAATCTGGACATGTCTGGGGGCTGTCCTGTCCAAATACTGGATCAGCCTAACTAACCCAGCTTTGCTGATAATATCTAACATGATCACATCTCAAGAAGGCAGCACTGCAGGCATCTGCATTGTGCGTACTTACACAACCCTGTTTTGTGTTAGGGCTTAAATTCTCTCCCTTTCAAAAATGGGGGAAAAAATGTTATACATGTGTAATATTAAGGCACGAGCTCTTCTCCAGCTGTACCTGTCACTTTCTAACTGAAGTGCATCGGCAGAATCCACTACACAGATGTCTTAAGAAATCCCATGCCGCTGAAATGGCTAAATTTGACATACCAAATCAAAAGCCTCAACAAAATCAATGAAGATGAAGAAGACCAGGTTCTTCATTTTTACATCCCTTTCCCTATGATATTCCCAGGGTTAAACTCATGATATTAAGCTTCCCTTTTCTTTTTTTCCAACCCTCCAGTTCTTAGTTAACCCCTTTTTTATTTTGCCTCTTCAGGATGACTTTGGGGATCCCTGAACAAAAAATGTCAATGTAAGGGTTGCACTGCATTGTGTACTGTTTCTCTGCTGATTCATCTGCCACAGCTAATCAAGCGGTTTGGGTCCATATGCTGCAACACATTAAACCTGTTAGCAGTAAAGAAATGCTCTCTGCTCAAAAGCTTTTAAATTATAGCACATGGTGGGTGGTTGATAAGATTTTTTTTTTCTTAAAATGGAAACTCTTTTCTTGTTATCTGGTCTGCTGTTCTATTTATCAAGTCACAAGGTTTCTGGTGGCTATTAACATTTTTCTGTGCTGGGGAAATTGTTTCCTATTTAGAGAATCTCACAGATTTTCAAGTTTATTTCACCTGCACCTGTTAACTATAGACAAGTGAGGGTTACCCTTTTCTTGTCACACCATCACATAGTGAGAGAAACATAGGCCCTAAGCTTAAATGCATTGGGAAGTAGGATGAGTCAGGTAGAGTTTTTGGTGTTATTGTGGCTAAGACCATTAAGGCCATTTCTTTCTCCTCATACTCTTCTCTGGTACTGTTTGGGGAGGGAGATGGCAACCTCTTTCTGAGAGTTTTCTAGACCTGATATTCTGTGGGCATATTCCTGAACCCACCACCCTTAGAATCAGTACTGTTTCTTTTGTCTGAAGCCTTTATCAGTGACTGTCCATTTTAACAGGTTCTAGATTCAGTTCAGGTCATCTTAAATAAAAGAAGATTTATTCTTGGCAGAAATGCAGAAAAAGATAATATGACATATTGTAAAAGTTTGTTAAAACCACA
The DNA here is from genome assembly GCF_965140295.1 of Lepidochelys olivacea. Classification (NCBI taxonomy): domain Eukaryota; kingdom Metazoa; phylum Chordata; order Testudines; family Cheloniidae; genus Lepidochelys; species Lepidochelys olivacea. The sequence goes on from NC_140412.1 coordinate 79,292,625, forward strand.
TACATAAACCAAGCTATTATGATGAAGAATCCTGCTGAGTGGAAAATCAGTTTGTAAAGTAAGAATGTTACCCATTGAACATGTATGGCAGAAGAATCACTGTGCTTTGTTTTTGACCCACAGCCCAATGCATCAAAATCCCAACCATCCTCCTCTTCCCCTTTATGTATTAATAGACAAAGGACTGATGCCACATTCCCCGACCCCAGCAAGGACGGAGATGATAATTTCCTTTTACTTTTAATTTCAGATCACTGCTGGTTCTTTTTTACCCTTCCCTTCATTTTAATGTCCACCAACAGTTCTTAACACATTCACTTGTTTGTAGTAACAGTTTGTGAATGAGTTAATTGGCCATTTATTGAACGGACTCTGAAAATTTGCACATAGTTGTCAATTAACTCATTCTTTTCCAGGGATAACAACTGTAAACAACATCAAACAATACTTAAGGATATGTCAGAAGGCTATAAAGATATATCTGTTAAAACACATACCTAAAGCACACCATGGCCCTGATTTTTAAAAAGTTCACAACTTTGTCTCTGATTTTAGATTTGGAATAATTGTGGCTGAAATTTTACTGGCACATTATACAGCATTTACATTCTCAGGCCTGAGTTGAGGCCCTTCTGCAACTCAATGTCTTTGCATTAAAATAATGAATATTTATACAAAGGGTAAAATTCATATCAGGCAGGCTACTCAGGGTCTTTCATATACCGTATCAAGCTATTTCAGCTGGGAAATCATCAAGATTATGATATCTTTTTGATTGAATATCAAATTACCATTAGCGATCTCATGGACCTGGGGTCCAACCAACATTATAGCATTACATTCTGGTTAACTTAATTTTCTCTAAAAGAAAAGGAGGACTTGTGGCACCTTAGAGACTAACCAATTTAACTAAGGTGCCACAAGTCCTCCTTTTCTTTTTGCGAATACAGACTAACACGGCTGTTACTCTGAAACCTGTCATTAATTTTCTCTGATACTTTACCTGGATTTCAAATCTTCTCCAGTTGCTGTCCTCACAACTGCCCTGTCTTGTGGATGGCACAGTTATGATTTCCAAAGCCCAGGCTAAAAGTAACTGCACTTTGGTGGTGGACAAAGTGAAATGTTTCTTTATACATACATAGTTTGTAATTCTGTAGAGTTCTGAGGTTTGCAAAAGATGCTATGAAAATCCATAACACTGTTTGCTGTCACTACTTTTCACAGTACTTAGTGTGATCCGCTTCTTAGACCTTAGTTCCTCCCATGGTGCTGACACGTCAGGCAGTCCATTTCCTCCACTGATTACAGTTGCTAGCTAGTTGTGGTACTTCTTTTCAGGTGATGCCAGCACATTCAATATTCTCTGTCACTGTCTTCTGCCAGTTTTTACATGGCCCTTCCTCGCTTTCTCTTACCTCGCTCATGTTTGCTTAGTATGTCTCCCACCTTCTATATGGCGCACATGCCCCAGTCACCTTAGACTTCTTTCTTTGGTGATATTTTCTAACATGTCCTGCTCTGTCAGCTTTTGTTATTTTGTCTTGCCATTTAAATATGTAGTATCTTCCTCAGCCGTATGTGATGGGATGCCTCCAATCTCTTTTTGTTAGCCACTGTCATCAGCCAAGTCTCTGCTTCATACAGTAGCATTGTCAGTATAATCACATGGTATCAGCTGACCTTTAGTTTGATGTGGAAACTTCTGTTTGACCAAATATTTTTCATCCTTCCAAAAGTGGTGTTTGCTTTTCCTAACCCTGTATGAATATTTTTATTGCAGCCACCTTCAAATCTCATCTCACTCCCCAGATAGCAGAACCCTTCTACCTATCCAATGTCTTTACCATCCATGACAGGTTTCATAGTAGCAGCTGTCTTAGTCTGTATTGGCAAAAAGAAAAGGAGAACTTGTGGCACCTTAGAGACTAACAAATGTATTTGAGCATAAGCTTTCATGAGCTACAGCTGAAGTGAGCTGTAGCTCACAAAAGCTTATGCTCAAATAAATCTGTTAGTCTCTAAGATGCCACAAGTACTCCTTTTCTTTTTACCATCCATATACACCTTTGCACCTGTCATTTAGTTTTCTACCTGCATAATATTGGTTTTCTCTGCTTTTACTTTTAATCTATTTTTTACTGCTTCCTGTTCTATCTCTGATGAAAGGGCAATCATTCCATTCCACATCATACTTAGTAAAGCAATGTCAAGGTCATATAACTTGGCACCACTAACCCAATTTACACTGTCCACAAGGCCTTTTGCTGCCCGCTTCATCATTCAATCTGTTGCTAATGCAAAGAGGATTGGTGATAACACACACCCTCGTCTAACTCCAGTCACAACACTGAACCATTCACCCAGGCCTGTATCTGATCGTACTTCATTTCTCACCTTCAAACTCCAAGTCTCTTGGAGTATTTGCTTGATGGATCAAAGAAGAAACCATCTATTTGGAGAGAGGTGCTCATTAACACTGCTAGCCAAAGAGGGTAAGAATAAATGCTAAGGCTATGTCTACACTACAGACCTTACAGCTGCACAGCTGTACCACTGCAGCTATGCTGCTGTAATATCTCCAGTGTAGCCGCTCGATGTTGGCAGGAGAGAGCTCTGCCACTAGCATAATTAAACCACCCCTGACGAGCAGCAGTAGCTATGTCAGCAGGAAAGCATCTCCCACCAACATATTGCTGTCTCCGCTGATGCTTTTGTCAGTCGGGTGGTGTTTTTTCACACCTCTGACCAATACAAGTTTACTGACAAAAGTGCTAGTGTAGACAAAGCCTAAAACAAGGGTGTTTCTCTAAAGAAAGACTTTCATTCACTAGATTCTTATATATTGGTTTATTTCCCCAAATACAATAGAATTTGCAACATTTTGCTGAAAAATTTCCTAGCTATCATGATGAATAGTCTTTATATATTAAGAAATTGCATAAGAACATAAGCACGGCCACACTGGGTCAGATCAAAGGTCCATCTAGCCCAGTATCCTGTCTTCCAGCAGTGGCCAATGCCAGGTGCCCCAGAGATAATGAACAGAACAGGTAATGATCAAGTGATCCATCCCCTGTTGCCCATTCCCAGCCTCTGGCAAACAGAGGCTAGGGACACAATCCATGTCCACCCTGGCTAATATCCATTGATGGACCTATCCAGTTCTCTTTTGAACCCTGTTATAGTCTTAGCCTTCACAACATCCTCTGGCAAGGAGTTCCACAGGTTGACTGTGTGTTGTGTGAAAAAATACTTCCTTTTGTTTGTTTTAAACCTGCTGCCTATTAATTTCATTTGGGGACCTCTAGTTTTTGTGTTATGAGAAGGAGTAAATAACACTTCTTTATTTTCTTTCTGTACACCGTCATAATTTTATAGACCTGTATCAGATCCCCCCCAGTCATCTCTTTTCCAAGTTGAAAAATCCCAGTCTTATTCATCTCCCCTCATATGGTAGCCATTCCATACCCCTAATTATTTTTGTTGCCCTTTTCTGATCCTTTTTCAATTTTAATGTATCTTTTTTGATCTGGGGTGACCACATCTGTAGTATTCAAGATGTGGGCGTAATATGGAGTTATATAGAGGCAATATGATATTTTCTGTTTTATTATCTATCCCTTTCTTAATGATGCCCAACATTCAGTTCACTTTTTTGACTGCCGCTGCACATTGAGTGGATGTTTTCAGAGAACTATCCACAATGACTCCAAGATCTCTTTCTTGAGTGGTAACAGCTAATTTAGACCCCATCACTTTGTATGTATACTTGGGATTATGATTTCCAATGTGCATTACTCTGCATTTATCAACATTGAATTTCATCTGTCGTTTTGTTGCCCAGTCACCCAATTTTGTGAGATACCTTTGTAACCCTTCACAGTCTGCTCTGGATTTAGCTTTCTTGAGTTGTTTTGTATCATCTGCAGATTTTGCCACCTCACTGTTGACCCCTTTTTCCAGATCATTATTGAATATGTTGAACAGAACTGGTCCCAGTACAGACTCCTGTATTGCTAATTTCACTGTTGTGCACTGCTGCACTGTAAGGTCAGGTTTGGAGTCTTTCTCTTAACAATTGACCAGAGTCCACTGAGGACTTCAGAAACCTTTCAGTTGAAAATATTGTTCACATCCATATGTTTCCATGAAACATTTTGGTTTTCATGACAAAAATGGACAAAATCATTTAATCTAAAAATGTTGTGATCAACTCTAATAAGTTCATTTGGATAAGCCTTCAGGCCTAGAACCAGAAAGTATAATAATATCTAGACTTCATTAAATAAAATTAAAGAATGGAAAAACTTGGGTGAATATCAGAAAAAGACCATTCTGATAGTACAATCGATGAGACTGTGGGATTATCTCCCAAGGGAAGAGATGGAATCCCCATTGCTTGGGACTTTTAAAACTAAACTGTACAAAATATTAGTGATTATCCAGTAGGGAACATTCTTGCTTTGATAGGGGGATGACTACAAAACCTAATGAGCCTTTTTTCCCTTCTCTCATTTATTTCCGCATATTGTGGATCTAAAAAGCTGATGATGATTTGTTTAATTTGAGATATCATACTTTGCTAATGTAGCTTACATATTATCAGCTCATACTGAGAAAGATTAATCCTTACAGTATAAAACCATAATTCTTATATTTTTTCATTAGAAATTGGAAGTTAAAAAAACACATTTTCTTTGTAAAACAGTGTAAAAAGTACAAGTGTGGTGACTGTCTTCAAGAAATTGTACTGAATTTCAAAATGGGTGAGCGTGTAGCAGTGTAAAAAGCAAATGACATCCTTTTCAGAGACGTATGTGGCTCATTTTAAGCAAAAATACATTTTTCACTTACTAACTCTCCTCTAACCACTCCCTGCTCACCTTACTCTTTGTATCTTGCTCTGGAGGAGAGCAATGCAAGTGACAGAAAGAATGAACCATGTGTCACAGATGTTAGCCAGGGACAGTTGCTCAATGCACTACTGAAATGTGCTCAGATACTACAGTGCTGAGTATGGGGATCTATATAGAATAGAATTGAATTGAATTGAAAAGTGTGGATTACACTCAATTTTGGAGAATCCATTAGCCCAATCATTCCCCCAATATTATCAACATAACTGGGGTCACTGTGTGTTTATCTCCCCCTCTCAAATGGAGGGGAGGGTTCAGCAGCATCAAGGCCACTGTCCCTCTGACCTGGAATGGAGAGACCTCTCACTGATGGGGATCTGTGGCTAGGAAATGGGTGGGAGAGGGTGGGCATAGAGGGATGCACACTATTCCCCTTCTTGTATCACCTTCTCCCTCCCTACTACCATAAAACTGGTGAAAAGTTGACTCCATTAACTTTTGCAAAGTGCTTGAAGTGAGCTGTAGCTCACGAAAGCTTATGCTCAAATAAATTGGTCAGTGTCCAAGGTGCCACAAGTCCTCCTTTTCTTTTTGCGAATACAGACTAACACGGCTGCTACTCTGAAACCTGTCTAAGCCTGAGAACTCAACTTTACGGACAGTTGCTTGAGAGCACTGCCAGGTGAGAAAGCCATTTCAGTGTTGCTCCAATCAATCTGCATTATCCGGAAACCAATGCAGACGCACAGGGTTGCTCCATAGATGGGTCTGGTCTCCTGCTGAATGACTGAATTCCACTGGGTTGGAGGGATAGGACTACTGTCTATTTCAAGTAAAGAGTGGCACAAAATTTCTGCAGGAAATTGGGTAAAGTTTGCATTTTTTAAAATGTACCATTATCATTTAATTTGACATTCACTGGATGTGAGTAGTCAATGCTCCCGCCATGCATGTAGCCGTACTATGTAATTCCACTGAAATTTAGTCTAGATTGATTTACTAATGATCATTTAATTCAATAGGTTTCTGGAAATTACAAGGAAAATTCATACCAATCTAATCTGTAGGTGTTTTCTCTGTCACCTTTTGTATGTCTACATTATAAATGCTTTGGGACAGGAACTGTCCTTACTAAGAGTTTGTGCAGCAACTACCATTATGGGACCCTGAGCAATTGAGGCCCTAGACACAATGGTAATACAAATAATAAAAATAATAATATGTGGCCTTACTAGTGATTTGTCTCCTTTTTTTTAAGTAGTCTAGAGTCACCTTTACTAGTTAGTCAAGAAGTAAATATTTAGCATCAGTTCATAGGAAAATTGCTTTGATCTTTGTGTGAATAAACAGGCTCTCTTTCTCCCATTGGACTTTTGCTTGAAAATTATTTCTTTCATCAAATAGTTTGTCATCTCTCTGTGAACATCAATGTTGTTTTCTTCAGAACTTCAAACAAATATTTCCTGCATGTTTACAGGAAACATACTAAACATTATAAATGACAATTTGACTCACACCGGATTCAACGGTGAGAGAAACTTGGGCAACTGAGACAAGGAGGACTTGTGGTACCTTAGAGACTAAGAAATTTATTTGAGCATAAGCTTTCGTGAGCTACAGCCACTTCATCAGATGCATTCAGTGGAAAATACAGTGTGGAGATTTATATACACAGAGAACATGAAACAATGGGTGTTACCATACACACTGTAAGGAGAGTGATCACTTAAGATGAGTTATTACCAGCAGGAGAGCAGGGGAGGACGGGGGGAACCTTAAGCAGTGATAATCAAGGTGGGCCATTTCCAGCAGTTGACAAGAACGTCTGAGGAACAGTGGGGGGTGGAGGGAGGGAATAAACATGGGGAAATAGTTTTACTTTGTGTAATGACCCATCCACTCCCAGTCTTTATTCAAGCCTAAGTGGGGCAAGTGATGCTGCTTTTCTACAATTTCAGCCCGTGCACGTCAGCGGAAGCACTCTATGTAGAAGTCCAGTCTGTTGTTTCGACCTTCAAGAGGAGTCCACCTGAATCCTTCTTTTTGTAGTCTTGGTTGGAAGGTCTCTGTGGATTAGTATGTTGTTCAGAGGTGTGTTGGAAATATTCTTAGAGTCGGAGTCGAAAATAGGATTCTAGGTCACCACAGAACTGTATCATGTTTGTGGGGATGGAGGGACAGAAGGAGAGGCCCCGAGATAGGACAGATTCTTCTACTGGGCTAAGAGTATAGTTGGATAGATTAACAATGTTGCTGGGTGGGTGAAGGGAACCACTGTTTTTGGCCCCCTGTGGCATGTAGTAGTTTAGATAGGTTAGTGTCCTTTTTCATTTGTAGAGAAGCAAAGTGTGTGTTGTAAATGGCTTGTCTAGTTTTTGTAAAATCCAGCCACGAGGAAGTATGTGTGGAAGGTTGTTTTTTTATGAGAGTATCCAGTTTTGAGAGCTCATTCTTAATCTTTCCCTGTTTGCTGTATAGGATGTTGATCAAGTGGTTCCGCAGTTTCTTTGAGAATGTGTGGCACAAACTGTCAGCATGGTCTGTGTGCTGCTTACAGACAGCCCCTCAACCTGAACCTATCCTTGCAACAAAGCCCATTGCCAACTGTGTCCACATATCTATTCAGAAGACACCATCATAGGGCCTAATCACATCAGCCACACTATCAGAGGCTCGTTCACCTGCACATCTACCAATGTGATATATGCCATCATGTGCCAGCAATGCCCCTCTGCCATGTACATTGGCCAAACTGGACAGTCTCTATGTAAAAGAATAAATGGACACAAATCAGACATCAAGAATTACAACATTCAAAAACCAGTCGGAGAACACTTCAATCTCTTTAGTCACACGATTACAGACCTAAAAGTGGCAATTCTTCAACAAAAAAACTTCAGAAACAGACTCCAACGAGAGACTGATGAATTGGAATTGATTTGCAAACTGGATACAATTAACTTAGGCTTGAATAAAGACTGGGAGTGGATCGGTCATTACACAAAGTAAAACTATTTCCCCATGTTTATTCCCTCCCTCTACTCCCCACTGTTCCTCAGACGTTCTTGTCAACTGCTGGAAATGGCCCACCTTGATTATCACTACAAAAGGTTCCCCCCCCCCACTCTCCTGCTGGTAATAACTCACCTTACCTGATCACTCTCGTTAGAGTGTGTATGGTAACACCCATTGTTTCATGTTCTCTGTGTATATAAATCTCCCCACTGTATTTTCCACTGAATGAAGCCGATGAAGTGAGCTGTAGCTCACAAAAGCTTATGCTCAAATAAATTTGTTAGTCTCTAAGGTGCCACAAGTCCTCCTTTTCTTTTTGCGGATACAGACTAACACGGCTGCTACTCTGAAACTTGGGTAACTGAGTAACATATCTTGTGACATCCTACAGCTAGGTGAAATACATTTAACATCTCTCCTGTAGCCATGTCAACAAGCATCCACTCACTCATACAAGCACATAAAAATGTCCCTGTTCCTTCAGTCTACATTTTTGGGAGACTTTTAAGATACATGTTGTAATAATATTTTACTCTTAGATAACAGCCTCCATCCCAGAGAATCCCAAAGCACTTTGCAAACTGTATGCTTACTATTAAAATGCAGACACCTTAGGGGCAGGAGGATGTAGTACAACAAAGTGGGATGAGGGAAGGCACCAGGGTAAAACCTTAACTTTATGAAAAGTGCAATGGAATTTTTTAACATCCACCCAGAACCGACAGCAGGGCCTAGGCATTGAGCTCTCATCTGAAAGAACAAACTGCAGCAAGCTGTGTGGAACTCCTTTTATTACCCAACTCAGAAGAATAAGTGGCTGAGCATATCTTGCTGAGATTTGAACCTATAGATTCAAGGAGTCTAACAACCTGTTTCTTCTCTTAACACCAGTTTGTCTCCACTGTCTTGATAGAGTTTACTCCTAATTTATATTGTAGGAGTGGGATTTTATAATTGTACTATAAGAATAGAGGTACTAATGTATGTCTTGATTTCATTTTACTAGCCACCCTTTTTGAATAGCAGAAAGGAATGACCCCCTGGAACATTGGTAGGGATGCATCTGAAAGACTGCCAGTGTCTGTACTGATGTTAAGGCAGGGACAGACCAGAACAATCCTTATGACTTATGAATCTCTAGTTTGTGTATGGTCACCCTTTTGTTTTAGGTTAAGTTATAATGTCTACCAGGGTTTCCTCTATGTATTACAAATTAGGCACTCTAGTTAAATATACATGTCTTTGTTTTTAAGGTTTAGTAAGTAAAAGACAGGATCTTGTATTGTGTCTATATTAAGGAGATTCAAAATAAACTGACACTTTGTATTCTCAAAGGTCTCTGTAAATAGAATGTTTGTGTGAATGAGGAATGTATGCATCAGGAAAAGATACGGTGTGAAGGCCATTGTTATAGCCAGATCGTCAAGGAAAAAGGAGTAAAGAGTCTTAAGGATGCCAGAAAATCGTCAATGCGCATCCATAATGAAGGAAGGGCAAATTGATGACCCTGAGGTGAAGGCTGGCACCCCTAAAGACAGGACAATTGATTAAATTGGAACCAGGACAGGATAACCTTCTCGGAAGTGTATTGGAATGTTTACATCAGAAGATAACATCAATTAAGAAGTAACCTGTCACAAACTGACACAGCAAAATCCATAGACTTCAACAGAGAAAAGAAACTATAAGAATAGGTTTCAGAGTAGCAGCCCTGTTAGTCTGTATTCGCAAAAAGAAAAGGAGTACTTGTGGCACGTTAGAGACTAACCAATTTATTTGAGCATAAGCTTTTTGTGAGCTCATAAGCTTTTGTGAGCTTTTGTGAATGCATCCGATGAAGTGAGCTGTAGCTCACAAAAGCTTATGCTCAAATAAATTTGTTAGTCTCTAACGTGCCACAAGTACTCCTTTTCTTTTTATAAGAATAGGGTGCTTTGCCAAGGGATTTTGGGTTCATCTTGCCAATACTCTAGGAGCATCGGATCGTGACCAACGAAGCCCGGCTCCCCTCTGCGACCAATCTGGCTGGCCACTAGATTGATCCAGACTCCAGATTGGTAACTATTAAAACATCAACAGGCAGGACTGTGTGTATGACTGAAAAGCATATGCTAACTGTTGTATTTTCAATAAATATGGTGTATTTGCCTTCTCTCTTATAAAAGATCCCGTCTGCTTTGTATAGCATAACAGTATTACTGCCAGTGACACAGACTCAGATCCTTGCTATTTTGAACATGGTTCTTTGGACTGGATGGGATGGCTTAGCATACTAGAGCTGTTTGGAAAATGGGGGCCATTTTGGGGGTTAATTTTGACTTTTTCCATGGAAAGAGGACAATTTCCACACACAAAAATTCATTTTGTTGAAAATCCAATTTTTCATAAAAAATACTGTTGATGGAAACTTTTCAAGCCCATTCTTCCCCCACATACATTCAGGCACAGTAGTCTTTGAACCTGCAAGCATCCTGATCTCCCCACAAGTACTGTAATACAGATATTTGTCTATTGTTCCAGAAGGTTATTCTCCCATTTGTCCTTAAAGGTGTCATGTTCTTTATGTTCTCTGTAGTCATTCTTCTATTTTTGCCCTGACCAGTGGCAAGTTCTTTCCAGGTGACTAAAGGGCACATCCATTCCCTCCATTGGCATGGGAAGTTCTCTACATTATACATCTGTGTTTGAGTTTATAAGTCAGACAGGCAAATCTCTAGTTTGTGTATTTAAAAATGGTTAGTTAACAGGGGCAGGAAGGACTTTACATAGGAAATAACACAAAGACATGAATAAAAGGAAAGAATGCCCCAGAGGGCGTGAGACTATTGACAGACAGACAGTTTGGGAAGTTGAGTGGAAATAATTATATAAGAGAATATACAGGTTGATGGTTTTTTGTTTGTTTTTGGGGGAGGGAGGGTTGGTTGGTTGGTTTTAATTTGTGTTGTTTACAGACAGATCTCCTGGCAGGAAAGAAGCCAAGTCCTACTCAAAGAATTCAGAAAACAGCCTGGGCCTGAGGGAGGGACCTACATGTTAGAGGAAAGAAAGGGGAGGCAGCTGAGCCCTCAGGGAGAGAAAAGAAGGGAGCTCTAGCAGTAGCAGGGCCTTGTGCAAATAGGTCTGACTCTGAAATTGTTTCAAGCAGAGTGTGAGGAACAGATGAAGGTTCAGACTGGCTCTAATTTTACCCAAGCAGTTCGCCAACTCTTAATTTGTATGGCTGTGTTTTTCACTTCCTAGAGAGCACTGCAACTTTTGGATTCTTGGCACACCATACAAGTCATTTTTGGAAGTTTTTCTGTGGGACTACTGATTTCTTGCTGAACCAACCAGCCAGATATGAAGCCAGTTTTCATGGCTTCAGTGGCCTTGGATTCCTTTTTTTTGCACTTAGGAAGCTGTGAAAGAATTTTAATTGAATTGAGCTCATGCATTATAACATCTGGGAAATGCTGCAATGTAATCTTTTCTCTCTTTACAGTATCTACATATTAACCTGATAGTCCTCTTCAGGAGTCTGATGCGAGAGTCCCATTTTGATAATGCTATTTGTGTTCAAGTTGCATGCTTTACAATCAGTCAAGGTCCTACTATATAATTCTGGCTGATAACGAGGTATGAATATTGAATAGCTAAGTTTTATTAGCTTTGAATGAAGAAATCCTCTATTATTCCTGTTTTAAGATGCAGTTAACATTCCAAATAAATACACAGCTACCAAATAGGTACACAATTGCCCTTTAATTAATCTTTAACCAAAAATATTTGAAAAACTCAAGCCTGTTTGACCTTGCCCTGCACTGGAATCTACAAACACTTTAAGAAAGTTTACAGCTTTGTCCTGCTAAAAGTAGCTTTCCAACAGCTTTCCATTTGTCACTGTCCAAAATGAAACCCTAGAACAAACTCACAGGCAGAGAGGGAGAGATAGTGTGGGTTTGTCCACACTTACAACACTGCAGCAGTGCAGCTGCACCGCTGTAGCGCTTAGTGAAGACGTTACTTATGCCTAAGGGAGAGCTTCTGGGGCAGGTACGCCACCTCCCTGACGGGCAGTAGCTATATGGATGGGAGAAGCCCTTCCATCGACATAACACTGTCTACACCAGAGTTTAGATTGATATAACTACATTGCTCAGGGGTGTGGATTTTCCATGGCCCTGAGTGACGTAGTTATACCAACATTAGTTGGTAGCGTAGACCAGGGCTTTGTGAAATGTATTAAAGCGTGTACACGCCTAACCCAGGGAACTTATATAAACTTCCTCCTTTTTTCTTAGCTGTTCAGTGTAACTAACACTTGTTGTGTTATGGCTGCCATCCTGGGACTCTGTCCACTTTACTACTCTGTAAAGGCCACTGTACTGCTTGGGCGCCAAATGAATAATAATACATCATAGCATGGATAGATGTAATACCTTTGTGATACACAGGAGTGCTGGTGAGAGACAAACTGGATTTTCTGGTCCCAGACACCTGACCTGCGTCAGGGTCACCAAGTGGGGGAAGAGGCATGCCAGTGTGTCACTGTGTTCTGTATGATCCCCGCCTGACACTGGAACATTTGCAGCTAATGTAACTGGATGAGCATGGGAGCAGAACAGTAGCATAAAGCTGCTTTTGTCCAAAAGACTGACACCCTAAACTGTGTGTGCACATACAGCTCTGCAAATTTGGCCTGTTATTGTTAATATGACTTACATAGCCCCCTTCCTTGCAGCTCTGCTGAATTTGTAACTATTCACCTGCTGAACTGCTTGTATTTTGAAATGTGGGTTATAGTTTAATTTACCTTCCTCTGAAACATGAGCTCTAGGCTGTATCAGAGATAGGATACAGTATTAGTGGGACCTTTGGTTTGTTCCAGTTTAGTAACTCCCATTCTCCTAAAGCAGCATGATGTATTGTGTAGATCTGTTATCATATATCACATTCAGACTACATAGTTTTGACTATGGACTAGAATGAGGGATTTTGAATGGCTTCTTAGAGTCCAACTCCAATGTTTTTCTGATGGAAAGACCAGATTTTCTAGCACCTTTTCTAGAATTTTGTAAGCATGATGATAAACCTAAGTACTTGTGAAGGTGTCCATCTGAAGTACAGGTTTCAGAGTAACAGCCATGTTAGTCTGTATTCGCAAAAAGAAAAGGAGTACTTGTGGCACCTTAGAGACTAACCAATTTATTTGAGCATGAGCTTTCGTGAGCTACAGCTCACTTCATCGGATGCATACCGTGGAAACTGCAGAAGACATTATATACACACAGATGTTGTACCAATAAAATAAAAACCAGCAGGATCTTATTAAAGGGAAAAAGGCAAAATACCACATTTATTGTGAATACAGAAAGAATCATAGTAAGCAGTTAGTTATAGCTATAACATTCCATTCAATCTCATATTTATTCTCACATTCATTCATACAAACACACACACACACACACACACACACACAGGTTCTGCAAGGTTGTTATCATAGTTACCAGCCTTAGAGTTGCTCATGCCAAGTCACTGGCCAGGTGGCCTGGACATGAGGAGGGAGCAGGGCCTTGTCAGATGCTCATCTGATGCTCCTGGAAGTTGGTTTGCAGAATCAGACCCCAAAGTTCTCACTTTTTAGAGTCTATTTTTATAGGAATTTCTTCCTATGCCAGTCTATGGGAATTGCTTCATCATGCTGTTGCTGAATCAATCAGCAGATAGCACATTCCTGACGGCTCCAAGATGTAATCTTGTTCTTTGGTTCTCCCATCCTTGAGGCTGTTGGGTGGATTCCAGTCTGCCCTCCGGGGGGGGGGGGTCCTCTGGTTATTTCCAATTGACGCCTTCTTCAGCCGATGGACACTGGATTCTTAGGCTGGCACCTCCCTGATCATTCAGTTATTATCCACACCAAGCATCCATCCACATACATCCTCTATCTCTATTTTAATCACAATGGTTAATACAACAAAAGGGTGGGGAGTCTCTGGGTGCTGTTTCTGTTGTTAGAGTATTGCTTTGAGTCTCTCTCTCTGTGAATTGCTTTGAGAACAGACTCTGTCTTAGAATGTACTAACACAATTAGCAGCTTGCAAGTTTCACACATAGAGCGAGAGAAACAGTACCAAAAACCAAGAGACCTCTTAATTGGTAATACCCTGGAATTTAAACTATGGGGAATCAAACTCATTTGTGATTTTAATACAGAACTTCTTTAATATGATCCAACATAATCCCCCTTTTGACACTAAGATTTATAATCGTCAGTGTCACTTTCTATGTAGCCTATTCAAGAGAAAGTACTGTGAGGCAATTTGAGTTTGTGATTCCAATTCATGCCACATACATGATCCTAGTGATGTATCTTTACTACAAGGTTCTGGGGCAACAGGCAAGGTGAGGCACACCCACTTTTGAGGAGTCCATTCGGTACAACCTCTAGTGTCCAATAGCTTCCTTCCCTCCCCAGCCCACTGGCTCAAGGTCCAGGGTAGCCAAAAGGATCCCATGTGTAATATGGGGAGTGGGTTAACCTTCAATACCTTTGCCTCCAGGGACTGTTGGTGTGCAATTTTGACAACAATTTCTCCCATTAACAAGTCTGGTTTACAATAGTGGAAACATATTGCATCCATTCATATTGATAGGCGTCAAACAATGATCTCTTTCTTTTTTAACAAATGCATCAAACCCTTAATATTTCCCAATATGACCCAGAACATTTTGTGTTCCAAAGTAGCTAGTGCAAGTATCTGCATTTCAGTGCATCCCATAGCTATGGCTGTGTAGTTTCCTATTTCTAATATTTTTTTTTTCTTATGGATAAGCCATGTGGTAGTATTAAGCCATTACTAAAGATTCCATTGGCCTTTTAGGTTACCCAGACCAATTTGGACCAAGTCTACATTGGCATGTACTTGTTTTTGTATCAGGCTGTCCTGTAGCTGGGACAGAAAGCTTAATTTATTTTTAAGTTCCTGCAGGTCTTCAGTATTTTTTTTTTAAACACACAACAGTGCGAGCAACAACACAAAACACAAGACAAAACATAGAACACAGAACACAATTTCTATTGTGACAGTAGATTCATGGTATTGGGTTGCTTTTCAGCTGGCAGCTTTTCCTGATTTTCTGAAAGACAAAAAGAACATGTTTCTACCCCTTTTGGGGTGGCAGATTATTGCTTAAAATATTTCTTTTACAAATACCCTTGCTGATTGCAGGCAAAACAGAGAAATTGCCCCCATATTTTCCTGTTTTTGTTCTATAGGCAGGCCAGGTTTCAATGGCTTTTATCTTTTAAGGGTTATGGGGAAATTATCCCACTGTTTAGTCATTAAATCCCTGAGTTTTCCTTCTTATACAGCAGACCAAGTTTATAATGTTTTTCCTGCTGTGTTAAGCTTTAAGTTTTATTTACAGGTAATAACTGAGAAGCATCATTACCATATGACCCTAAAGGATTTTTCCAAAAATCATACACACTATACGTTGTTACAGGGATACTTATTATCATTAAATGTATTAAAATTATCTTGTTATCCCATGCCTTTTATTTAGACAATTTGTTTGCTGACCAGGTATGTCCTTTATCTGCAGCTCCTTTGTGCTGCTAGTTCTTTCCTTCCTTTATCATTTAGGTCATTTGCATTTTCACAGAAACTTCCTGCTTTTGGATTTAAAGCCATCAGCAGCTCAGAGACTCTATCTTAAAAGGGACACAATCAACTTTCACCAGAGTTTTGATTACTTTTAACTTCTGCTTCCAAAACACACAGCAATCTGAAAAAGAAAACCCAACCTATTGTGGCTCCCTTTGGAGCCCTAATAGCATTTTAATTAAGTAGCATGGTATGTTTGCATTTCTTTTGCCCCTTCTACAATATACCCTGCACATGTTCTGGGGCAAATGCACATTCCTTCCATAGTTTAACTTCTATAACATTATCCAGATCCATTTTTACATAAGGTGTCACTATTTCTTTTTTTGCTTACAGAGTTTTCATGTACCTTTATCAAAGTGACAGTCTGATTACTCAGTGTTTCTAACATTGCTCCTTTTTGTTTTGTGCACCTCACCCCTGCTGTTGCTTCAGAGAGGCACTGTCTTTTTTTAATTTTTTTTTTTTACTATAACTCTCATCTGCTATTTTGTTACAAAAACAAACAAACAAAAAACAAACAAAAAGAATCCAAAATATTTTTTTTTATATTCTCCTGATTTTGACTGCCCTGCTGCAGCCACAACTTAAAAACATTTTAAATTTTGTAAAGCATTGAGTTACCTTTTAAGGGTTAAATGCCAAATCCCAAAGCCAAACAACACTAATTACCTGTGTCTAGCAAAAAGGTCTGTCAGTTTTGCAACTTTGAATTAAAGAGTCAAATGGATTTTGAGTGGCATTATTTAAAACAAAAACAAAACTAACTGGTCCTTAGAACTTTACATATTTACACACACACAGACAGATACATACACATTTTCTTTTCCTTAACATCCCTTCCACACTGCTCTGTTTTTTACATCTTACATTCCCTTGATACATTTGAGGCAGTTAAGTTCCAATAGAACCCTCTTATGTTCTTTTAGCAAATTTGACTAAATTGTCCAGTCAAATGATTTTAATCAGATAGTTTATTTTTGCCTGGCTAATTTACGGACATTCCTTTGGAAAAGGGCCCATTTTTCTTTCAGAATGGCTGCAAAGAAACCAAGAATGCTCTAACACTTTTCCTTTTTAACATTTTCGGTTAAAAGTTGTTTGGGTGAAATACAAAGTTTAACTGCTTAATTCCCTCCAGCCTCTGCAGAGTTAACCTTTTTTTTTTTTTTTACTCTCTTTTCTCTTTGTAATTATGCCTGGGGGTGCCGTACATAGGACCTTCTCCCCCTTTACCTGCCTCCCTCCAGCCTCTGCAGAGTTAACTTTTTCACTCTTTTTGTATTCCTGGAGTGCCTCTTTCACTATTTTCATCTGGCTTTGGGTATTTGTAGCCAGCACCTTCCAATTGTCTGCTCCCTTTTCCGTTTGTGCCTTTTCCTCTTTACATGAAGACAAGCGGAGGGAAGAATCCTTACATGCCTCCCACAACAACCAAATTGCTGCTGCATCTCTTTTGGCAGCACTAGAAGGTTTGTATATGAGGATATACTGAGCCAATCTATCCTCTAGGTCCGAAATAGTGCAGACATCAGCTAGGGCTTGTTTAGTCCAAGGACTGTGCCCACATTTTTGAAGGATTTGTTTAAAAGGTGTAATTTCTTTAACAAAAGGTGAGGTTGGAGTTCCTTCTGACTCCATTCCTCCCTCTGGTACTGGCTTACCCTGTTTTCTTTTAAACATCTTAACATGGATATTTCAATCTCTTTGTCACTGCTGGTATTACTTAGCAAGTGACACAGCCTAGATTCTGAAATCATAGCTTAATCTATGCGTTTTTCCCCTGCTACCTTCCCGGAGGCCAGCAGGTCCCCTGCTACCTTCCCAGAGGCCAGCAGGTCCAGTTAACCTATTTCTCCCTGCTACCTTCTCGGAGACCAGCAGGTCTGGTTAACCTGTTTCTCCCTGCTACCTTCTCGGAGGCCAGCAGGTCTAGTTTAATCTGTTTTCCCTGCTACCTTCTCGGAGGCCAGCAGGTCCCCTGCTACCTTCTCGGAGGCCAGCAGGTCTGGTTTAATCTGTTTTTCCTGCTACCTTCTCGGAGGCCAGCAGGTCCCCTGCTACCTTCTCGGAGGCCAGCAGGTCTGGTTAACCTAATAGAAATGCCTAGCTCACTAGAGCTGGCGGTGTGCACACCAATATTTACAATAACTGAGGTTTTTTACCAATATTCCCCCTTTCACAATTCTCCACCAAAATGTTGTACCAATAAAATAAAAACCAGCAGGATCTTATTAAAGGGAAAAAGGCAAAATACCACATTTATTGTGAATACAGAAAGAATCATAGTAAGCAGTTAGTTATAGCTATAACATTCCATTCAATCTCATATTTATTCTCACATTCATTCATACAAACACACACACACACACACACACACAGGTTCTGCAAGGTTGTTATCATAGTTACCAGCCTTAGAGTTGCTCATGCCAAGTCACTGGCCAGGTGGCCTGGACATGAGGAGGGAGCAGGGCCTTGTCAGATGCTCATCTGATGCTCCTGGAAGTTGGTTTGCAGAATCAGACCCCAAAGTTCTCACTTTTTAGAGTCTATTTTTATAGGAATTTCTTCCTATGCCAGTCTATGGGAATTGCTTCATCATGCTGTTGCTGAATCAATCAGCAGATAGCACATTCCTGACGGCTCCAAGATGTAATCTTGTTCTTTGGTTCTCCCATCCTTGAGGCTGTTGGGTGGATTCCAGTCTGCCCTCCGGGGGGGGGGGGGGGGGTCCTCTGGTTATTTCCAATTGACGCCTTCTTCAGCCGATGGACACTGGATTCTTAGGCTGGCACCTCCCTGATCATTCAGTTATTATCCACACCAAGCATCCATCCACATACATCCTCTATCTCTATTTTAATCACAATTGTTAATACAACAAAAGGGCGGGGAGTCTCTGGGTGCTGTTTCTGTTGTTAGAGTATTGCTTTGAGTCTCTCTCTCTGTGAATTGCTTTGAGAACAG
Source organism: Lepidochelys olivacea (assembly GCF_965140295.1). Taxonomy (NCBI): domain Eukaryota; kingdom Metazoa; phylum Chordata; order Testudines; family Cheloniidae; genus Lepidochelys; species Lepidochelys olivacea. Next base: position 79,311,115 of record NC_140412.1, read on the forward strand.
ACTCTGTCTTAGAATGTACTAACACAATTAGCAGCTTGCAAGTTTCACACATAGAGGGAGAGAAACAGCACCAAAACCCAAGAGACCTCTTAATTGGTAATACCCTGGAATTTAAACTCTGGGGAATCAAACTCATTTGTGATTTTAATACAGAACTTCTTTAATATGATCCAACACAGAGACCATGAAACAATACCTCCTCCTACCCCACTGTCCTGCTGGTAATAGCTTATCCAAAGTGATCACTCTCCCTACAATGTGCATGATAATCAAGGTGGGCCATTTCCAGCACAAATCCAGGTTTTCTCACCCCCCCCCCACCCCCATACACACACAAACTCACTCTCCTGCTGGTAATAGCTTATCTAAAGTGATCATCAAGTTGGGCCATTTCCAGCACAAATCCAGGTTTTCTCACCCTCCGCCCCCCCCCCCCCCCACAAACTCACTCTCCTGCTGGTAATAGCCCATCCAAAGTGACCACTCTCCCTACAATGTGCATGATAATCAAGGTGGGCCATTTCCAGCACAAATCCAGGTTTTCTCACCCCCCGACCCCCATACACACACAAACTCACTCTCCTGCTGGCAATAGCTCATCCAAACTGACCACTCTCCAAGTTTAAATCCAAGTTTAACCAGAACGTCTGGGGGGGGAGGTAGGAAAAAACAAGGGGAAATAGGCTACCTTGCATAATGACTTAGCCACTCCCAGTCTCTATTTAAGCCTAAATTAATAGTATCCAATTTGCAAATGAATTCCAATTCAGCAGTTTCTCGCTGGAGTCTGGATTTGAAGTTTTTTTGTTGTAAGATAGCGACCTTCATGTCTGTGATTGCGTGACCAGAGAGATTGAAGTGTTCTCCGACTGGTTTATGAATGTTATAATTCTTGACATCTGATTTGTGTCCATTTATTCTTTTACGTAGAGACTGTCCAGTTTGACCAATGTACATGGCAGAGGGGCATTGCTGGCACATGATGGCATATATCTGAAGTACTCGCTTCTAGAACTGATCTATTAACATACTAATTTGACATATTGCATATATTAACCTGAACACTTTAGATATGCTCCCTGTTCTTCAAAGGAATTGTATTTAAAACATAAGAAAGGCCATACTCCATCAGACCAAAGGTCCATCTAACCCAGTATCCTGCCTTCCGACAGTGACCACTGCCGGGTGCCCCGGAGGGAATGAACAGAACAGGTAATCATCAGGTGATCTATCCTCTGTCACCCATTCCCAGCTTTAGGCAAACAGAGGCTAGCAACACCATCGCTGCCCATCCTGGTTAATAATCACTGATGGACCTATCCTCCATGAAATTATTTAGTTCTTTTTTGAATCCTGTTATAGTGTTGGCCCTCACAACATCCTCTGGCAAAGAGTTCCACAGGTTGACTGTGCGTTGTGTGAAAAAATACTGTGTTTTGTTTGTTTTAAACCTGCTGTCTACTAATTTCATTTGGGGACTCCTCATTCTTGTGTTATGAGAAGGAGTAAATAACACTTCTTATCTACTTTCTCCACACCAGTCATGATTTTATAGACCTAAATCATATTCCCCCTTATTCATCTCTTTTCCAAGTTGAAAAATTCCAGTCCTATTTATCTCCCCTCATATGGCAGCCGTTCCATACCCCTAATTATTTTTGTTGCCCTTTTCTGAACTTTTTCCAATTCTAATATATCTTTTTTGAGATGAGGTGATCACATCTGCCCGCAGTATTCAAGATGTGGGCGTGCCATGGATTTATATAAAAGCAATATGATATTTTCTATCTTAAAAAGCATGTATTCACTATTTGCTCACTTTGAGAGTTGTGTATTAATGCTGTGACTGGAAGTGCATGCCATTGATACTGTTGAAATGTACACAAAGTTATTGCCACTGTTTGGATTTAAGCCTGTTTAAATTTGAGGGAGTATTCTGCAAATATTATGACTTAATTAGAAAAGGAGTACTTGTGGCACCTTAGAGACTAACCAATTTATTTGAGCACAAGCTTTCATGAGCTACAGCTCACTTCATCGGATGCATACTGTGGACTTAATGACTTAATTGTACATTCTTGTTACCCAAATGAGTAATGTTTGTTTTAATTTGTTTCTTGTGCATCTGCAACTCCCATGGTTTTTCCTGAGCTCACTCCTTATCTTTTCCGTGTATACACTGTCTTCCTTCTTCTCACTTAGCCCTCTGTGATGTATTTGAATTGGTTGTGTTGATCTTTGAACATCAGAGATGTCTTGTACAGACCACCAATAAAATTTCTTGAAGTCTGTTTTGGTTTTTATTATTTGTTTTATTACAGTAAGTATAGTCTACTTTATTGTAAAAGTGCTTTTCTTTTTACAAAGGGCCTTGTAAGGATCTGAACCTCCAATTAACCTGTCTACTCAGACCTAGTTTACCCAGTCCAATTAAAATTGATAGGCCAAAGTGTCTCTGGTGTAACTCCATTAAAGTCAGTATACTTACACCAGAGAATGAAATCAATCTTGGCAAATGCATTTATGGTGGATGTGGGTGCGTCTGCCATGATCGTGAAACAATACGTCTGTCTCAAACACTCAGGATTCAGGATGTGCAGAATGTTAACCTTGCTAAGGAATGAAGTGTGAACTAAAACAAATTTCCTTCCATCCAGCAGCCCCCCCCCCCATCCTCCTTTCTCCTCCTCCCCTTTTATTTCTCAACACTGGAAACAAACTGGGTCAAGCTAGTGGGTCAATGACCATGCATATATATCCAGCCATGTGGTGCAGCTGGTAGTATAGGGTTACATGATTAGGTGTCTAAACCCCTACTTTATAGGCCCTAATAGAAATCGGTTCTCAATGAGTTTGTGGGATGAAATATGAATATGTGCATATTTCAAAGGTGAAGCTACTTTTTGAATTAGTGGGTCTAAATGAGGTATTTGCAATGCTTCTAAACACAGTTCTGTTAAAGGACTATCAAACTGAGCATCTTTTGTTCGCTCCTATTTAAAGAAGGACAAAACCCCCAAATCCAGCTGCATATATTGTAGCATCTTTATGGTACAAGGAGAGGAGATCAAATCTTTTACACACCATTTGGTATCAGTCACATCCTATTACACTATGTAACATGACTGCCTTGTCACAACATAATGCACTGGAGAGAAATGAAATTAAAAAATGGCATTTTTCTCAGCTATGTTTAAAGAAACCACAACATTTCAAATGTGCAGCTTTAATTTATTTATTTTTCTTAAAGGACCTGTTATAAGAACAGATGGAAAATTCACTCTGCTCCTGAGTCTGGAGGTCCAAATGTTCTTTAGCATTCATGCATTATGCATATGGACACAGTAAGATGTTTATACAAGAAAAAGATGGTTATATGTATATACATATGTTTTACACATTCATATATTTAATATATACATATATACTAACTCTGTCTATACATGCACACCTCCAGACAATAGCTATATAGTATTCAGTTTAAGTATATAGTTTGACAAGGTCCTAATTCAAATGTATTCAAGTTTCTGCAACTTACTTGGTTTGTCGTCACATTGGAGAGAAGCTATGAGCCAGTAAACTCCAGCTTGCAAGCACTCTCATCATTCCACAAGGCCTTTCCTGTCTCCCTCCAGATGCCAGTTGACCTCATTTTTGTATCTCTCAGAAGCCCTCTTCTGTTTGACTGACACCAAACCTCTTTGCCTCTCCCCCACTAACTCCCCTACCAGCTTCTTGTGCGGTTCTCAGCTCTAACTTGGGCTCTGTTCCAGGAGTTTTAAAGGCCTCAGTTATGGCCTTTGTGTTAATCCTGGCCGATACTTAATGCACAAAAATAAGAAGTTAGTATTACTGCTACCATTGAGAGCACCAAAGCTCCACTAATCTTGCAGCTCTGTGATGTTGAATGTAAGGTATCCAGATTATCCACCCACTTGCTATTTGGTTTTCTCACCTCTGACTTAATGCCCCAATAATGTCATGTCCTTTCCCATGCTGAATTGCCATTTCTAGAAATATCTTCTCAAACATAGCAATTAGGGAAACAATACATCAATGCCAATAACGGGTGATTCACTAATTCACTGGTCCTTGAAAATGTCAGTTCTAGAAATACTTATTTTTTTTTTTCTGAAGCTTGGGGAGTTGTCATTCATGTTACTCCAGAAATGAAGGGATCAAAGAGGGGGAAATCTATAGTACTGACTCTTTTGTTAACCGCATGTCCCATAGAAAAAACTGGTGTTCCCATCTAAATTCCCTTGTCTCAGGCCAAGAAAGTCTGAGTTGATCAGTAAACCCAATTTTGTTAACTAGGACTCTAACCTAATGACTCTGCAGGAAATAGTGTATAACTGATGGGCCATGCTCATGCATAGTTTTGCAGAAAGGCCTCAGGACACTGCAGTACTCTTAGTCATGCATGCCAAATTTGACATGGTAGTATGAAATTAGCACCTGCGATAGACACTGAATACACTGGACCTGATTCTGCTCTGACGACTAATAATTTTACACTGGAGTCATTCCTGATTGATACTAGTGTAAGAGGAAAACCAGGCCCATTATGTAATTGTAATTGTGAGGTTTTAACTGTCTCACTGCAGAAAAATTCACTGTGAACCTTATGTTACAGTGATATGTGAATTTAACATTCCAAGGCCAAAACTTACGTAAAAGACCTTAATGCACATCTCCCACTTTGATAACCAGTCTGAAATACTTCATTGTTCTTTATTCCTGCTTGAGGCTGGAGATGGGGATGGGGGAGAGAACTTGGTGTGAATAATCTTGGTTAAATACTAAATTGTTCCTTGTTTCACCTGGAAGCGTAGTTGGGATAGTGGAGAAATATTTCCAAATGGGGCTTTTTTCAAGCACCGTTTTATTCCAGTGCCACAGGACCACCACCAGTTTATGTTTGGAGGACTCAGAATGTACCGCTTCTCAGAATTAGAAAGTATTCACTACAATCCTTGACCTAAAACTATATTGCTCATTTTAACAAAGAAAAAAATAAAGCTACATTCAAGAAATTGCTGTTCTTGACCATTTTCTTAGCTTAAAAAAACCCCAACCAAACAAGGATGTGGAGGCACCTCAGACCATGAAGCACAGTTTGCACTTGAGGGTCTGAAGAATGGGGAGGGAGGGGAGAACTAAATGTGGTTTTATTTTTCTTTCCCGAAGTCATTTGATAGCACAAAGAGGTTGTTTACAAGACCAAAGCTCATTGCTATTGAAATAAATGATCCTGATAATGCAAGGTAAAACCTGCCCATTTATTTTATGTATTTCAATCCATTTAAATTGAGCTTTAGATTTCTTTCATTAATAAATATTTGATACACTTCCATAGTAGAAAAAAAGTTAAAAAAGCAAGATATTGTCTATGCTTCATTTTTCAACCTCAAGTAGTCTGGTCAAAATAAAAATATGTGCAAAAGGATTCCTCCCTATTCTTTTCTTTAACTGAAGGAGTGTGTGTGTGCGCACATGCTTGTGGGGGGATGAAGGGGAAGAGAACAGCAGCGGGGCAGGGGGGACAGACAACTAAGTCAATACTTGGCTGGAGTTATGAGCAGCTTGTTGACTGAGTTAATCAGTCAGGAACCCTGCTCAGCTTCACCTCACTGATAAATGTCACAACTCACTGCTGTCAATAAGAATTACCACCAAAGGTTTCACAGAAGCCAGGAATAACTAGATGAGCCTTTTCCTCTGAATGAATTATTTTGTCCAAAACAATTCCAGGACTGGGTCAGAGTGAGTTGCCCTAATTGAGTAAGCAATTATACAAACACATTCTGAAGGTCAAGCAACCCATGGATATTCACACGTCCCAGATTATGGAACACAAAGTTTTTGCGGGGAGTGTGGGTGTGAATCTAATTCAGATTTGAAATGTTACTGTTAGGAGCTGATGTTACTAAATTGCCAGTGAGAGTTCATTTTTGTTTCCTGTGCTGGATAGTGTATCTTAGAAGACATGAGCTTCCCCTTATAAATGAAAGCAGGAGAATAATGCTTGAAGTTACCCAGAAAAGAATCCTTGTTCTGATTCATTCAATAAGCATTGTGCAGTTACTATGGGATTCTTGGCAGGAGGAGGCTTGCAGAGCTCCCTCTCTGCAGCCTGTCTTGCTTGACCTGCAAAGCACTAGTAAGAGGCAACCACTGATCATAGGACTGTTAAGATGCCCATTTGAGACAGATTGAAAAAAACTGAAAATGAACAATAAACCAAAATTAGTTTCAGTCGCCACAAACAAGAAGCATCCATTGGTGTGTGAGGAGTACAGTCAATGAGTTCTTCATGGCACTGGTTACCTGAAATAATGGAGCTTTCTTAAAATAGCAAAAAAGAGTGAAATAATTTATTGTGGCACAACAGATGTAACCTGGCACAAAACAATGTAATGGAGAAGATTTTTTAATTCTGACTGCTAATTTTGCCAACCAATATATATGAGGTTACTGCTCCATGTTTTGTAGGTACTTACTAGAGCTGGTCAGAAAATGGAATTTCTGTTCTGCAATAAATTCATATTTCTGAATCAAAATGAAAAGTCAAAATTTTGACATTTCCCATAGAGGAAAATTAAGAAAAAAACAACCCTATTTGAAATCATTGGTGCATTTCATTTCTATCATGAAAAATTCTTTTATTTCAGTAAGGTTGAAACTAGGAAAATGCAGAGTTCATGTTGTGCAAGAATTTGAGATTTCAGAATTTGTTTTCATTTTGATTCAGAATGGAATCCAAAGTTTTCAAAATTCTCAATGTAAGAAAAGTCAAAAGAAAATTGTTTTAGTGTAATCAAAATGTTTAATTTTGACAAAATCATTTAGTTTGACTTTTTAAAGTGTTATATTATAACATAATAGATTGTGACAAGATGGCCAATTTTAGTCTGGTGGGTCCTGCACTTTTCTTGGTGGGGAGCAAAGATGCCACCCTTTCCCCTTGCTTTTGGGTGCCAAGGGCCCTGCTACTAGCCTGGGAAGGTGGTAGAGGAGGGAAGTAGGGGAGGGGTCTGGGTTTGCTCCTTGCTCTGAGCCCCAGCCCCAGCCCCTCTCAACCCATGTAGGTTTCTTACCCTCATCCCCCTTAGGTGGGGTTAACCTCAGTCCTTAGACACTGGGGGGAAGGGAGACTCCCTTACTTCAATTCTCAGGTCTTCCAAATGTCTCAACATGCCCCCAAACTCCAGTCCTTCCTCCTGTCTGTCTGTCTGTCTGACACAGGGGGTTTTGTTAGGTTCCTAACAGGGCCTTAATTGACTGCAGGTGCTCCAATTAACCTGCAGCCACCTTCCCTAGTCTGCAGGAAACCACGCCTTAATTAGCCTTGAGCTAATATATTTCCCCTCTAGCACTCTCCCACTGCTCCCTGTATCACAAGATAATATAAAAAAAATTTCAAAAGAAGAACTCCTTTGAAAGGAAAAATTGAAACTTTTTTTTCCCTAAAAAAAGTTCAAATGGGACTTTGGACACAGTAGGAACTTATTTTGTCTCTTCTTTCTCTGAAATGAAATTTCAGTGAAATAAACATAATTTTGTAAAGCAGCCTGATTTAGCTAGAACAGCATTTTCTGATCAGAAAATCTTTGGCAGAATATTTTTTTTTATCAGTTTTAGTAAAAATGTTTTGTTTTGATAGTGTTGAAACATGAATAAATATAATACAGTTGAAACAAAATGAATTGCAACAATAAAGTTGAAATGAAACATTTTTACTTTATCAAAATAAAATATTTTGACATTACTGAATTTAAATGAGAAAAATAAAAATATTTATTTTGACCTTTTCTTATGAGCAATTTCACTAAAATTGATGTTATCACACATGTTTCAGTTTTGATGAAACTGCAAATTCTGATTGAAAAAAATTGTTCCAGCAAGCATTTTTCAACTAGCTGCAGTAGTTACTATTGCTCAATTTACTTTACCCCTAGGAGGCAAGTATTCTATAGTTACTGAAACCATCTAGCTACCTACTCGTTATCCTCTGAGTTTGCACAAAGAACAACCAGGGAAAAAAAGCTAGATTAAATACAGAACCTACAAACTTGTGCTTCAGGTGTTATGGAAATCCTTACTGTTTTGACATGGAAATTGCAGGCCAGATTTACCAAAACACTCTGGCTGCTTAGTGCCTTTCCAGTGATTTTGAAGCAGCCAGAAAGTCGAAGTTTAATTAGCTGATTAAGCTACGGTTATTATGGATGCATTTTGTCATTTGGCCAAAACAACCAGAGCATATCACTGAATTAGGCCCGGTATTTTGTCATCTGTGTGAAAGATAAATTGGAGAGCACCTAGGCTAGTGGCATATAGCCCAGAATGGACTGGATCAGATGTCCATATGGGAGTGTTGGAATTGCCTGGCAAGATAGAGACAAGGTGGGTGAGTTAATATCTTTTATTGGACCAACTTCTGCTGGTGAAAGGGAGAAGCTTTCAAGCCACACTCAGCTTGTGGGTCTGTGGAAGACATTATCACAACCACTTTGTCTCACTAATATCCTAGGACTGACATAGCTACAGCTTCATATAGCAACTTCTTGTTAAAGCAGGTACTTTGACACCTGCACTGCCAATGACTATCACCATAACTCAATGTTTATCTGTCATTCTTGAAAGCATAACCTGCAGAAGTCAGGAAAGGTAGTCAGTCACTTATTTCTCTCTATACTGAATGGGCTATATCCCAGAACAATAGTACACAAAGGCCTGGCCTACACTGGGGGGCAGGGGGGGATCGATCTAAGATACGCAACTTCAGCTACGAGAATAGCTGAAATCGACGTATCTTAGATCAACTCAGAATCACTTACTTCGTGTCCTCGTGGTGCGGGATCGACGACCGCTGCTCCCCCGTCGATTCCGCTTCCGCCTGTCACCCTGGTGGAGTTCCGAGTCGATAGGAGAGCGATCAGGGATCGATTAATTCGTGTCTACACTAGATGCGATAAATCGATCCCCGATAGATCGATCACTACCCGTGGATCCGGCGGGTAGTGTAGACGTGGCCAAAGAGACACAGACAATAGAGAGATAAGGGATCCACAAAAGCTTTTCATAAAATGTTTCCATTTCCATCTTCATTTGTTTCAGTTGTATTAAATTATTCTTGTTTGGTGAATTTTGCACCAGTGGCCTAGATAGCTGGTAGGGGTTAGCTGGTGGGGAAATTATTTTTACTTCCTGCAGTTAAATGGTGCAGAGTGGGTGCAACATATTTAACCTTTGGCCAACATAGTTCTATCTAAACATGTGGCATGTCAGTGGAAATGCTGACATTACTGGGCTGCTCCAAGATAGAAACAGACAATAGTAGGTATTAAAATTCCCCTGCCTCTGGGTATTTGAAGAACTCTAATACTGAAGCCCAATAAGAATTAATCATTTTTGAAAAGATGAAAAAGGACTAATACTTTAACAAAAGGAGAAGGAGGAGCTACCCAGTGCAATGTGTGTATGCAATTCTGTACAATTGAGGACATTTTCACAAATATAGGCCCAAATCCTGAAATCTTTACTTAGTTTTTACTGAGTCCTTACTCAGTCAAAACTTCCATTCACAGCAATAGAATTTTTGCCTGTGACAGGACAAATTGTCTGGTCCTGAATATCCTCACTCAAGCATCTAGCCTTGTAGTGAGCTCACCAGGACTACTTGTATTAATAAAAAGAACAGGAGTACTTGTGGCACCTTAGAGACTAACAAATTTATTAGAGCATAAGCTTTCGTGAGCTACAGCTCGCTTCATCAGATGCATAGAATGGAACATATAGTAAGATATAGATATATACATACAGATAAGTTGGAAGTTACCACACAAACTGTGAGAGGCTAATTAGTTAAGATGAGCTATTATCAGCAGGAGAAAAAAAACTTTTGTAGTGATAATCAAGATGACCCATTTAGACAGTTGACAAGAAGGTGTGAGGATACTTAACATGGGGAAATAGATTCAATATGTGTAATGACCCAGCCATTCCCAGTCTCTATTCAAACCCAAGTTAATGGTATCTAGTTTGCATATTAATTCAAGCTCAGCAGTTTCTCGTTGGAGTCTGTTTTTGAAGCTTTTCTGTTGCAAAATTGCCACCCTTAAATCTTTTACTGAGTGGCCAGAGAGGTTTAAGTGTTCTAGCGGTTTTTGAATGTTATGGTTCCTGATGTCAGATTTGTGTCCATTTATTCTTTTGCGTAGAGACTGTCCAGTTTGGCCAATGTACATGGCAGAGGGGCATTGCTGGCACATGATGGCATATATCAGATCGGTAGATGTGCAGGTGAACGAGCTCCTGATGACGTGGCTAATGTGATTAGGTCCTATGACAGTGTCACTTGAATAAATATGTGGAAGAGTTGGCAACAGGCTTTGTTGCAAGGATAGGTTCCTGGATTAGTGTTTTTGTTGTGTGATGTGTGGTTGCTGGTATTTGCTTCAGGTTGAGGGGCTGTCTGTAAGCAAGGACTGGTCTGTCTCCCAAGATCTGTGAGAGTGAGGGATCATTTTTCAGGATAGGTTGTAAATCTTTGATGATGCGCTGGAGAGGTTTTAGCTGGGGGCTGAAGGTGACAGCTCGTGGTGTTCTGTTATTTTCTTTGTTGGGTCTGTCCTGTAGTAGGTGACTTCTGGGTACTCTTCTGGCTCTGTCAATCTGTTTTTTCACTTCAGCAGGTGGGTATTGTAGTTGTAAGAATGCTTGATAGAGATCTTGTAGGTGTTTGTCTCTGTCTGAGGGGTTGGAGCAAATGCGGTTGTATCTTAGAGCTTGGCTGTAGACAATGGATCATGTGGTGTGTCCTGGATGGAAGCTGGAGGCATGTAGGTAAGTATAGCGGTGAGTAGGTTTCCAGTATAGGGTGGTGTTTATGTGACCGTCGCTTATTAGCACCATAGTGTCCAGGAAATGGACCATTTGTCCACGCTGAGGTTGATGGTGGGATGGAAATTGTTGAAATAATGGGGGAATTCCTCAAGGGCTTCTTTTCCATGGGTCCAGATGATGAAGATGTCATCAATGTAGCGCAAGTAGAGTAGGGGCGTTAGGGGACGAGAGCTAAGGAAGCGTTGTTCTAAGTCAGCCATAAAAATGTTAGCATAATGTGGGGCCATGTGGGTTCCCATAGCAGTGTCGCTGACTTGAAGGTATATATTGTCCCCAAATGTGAAATAGTTGTGGGTGAGGACAAAGTCACAAAGGTCAGCCACCAGGTTTACCGTGACACTATGGGGGATACTGTTCCTGATGGCTTGTAGTCCATCTTTGTGTGGAATGTTGGTGTAGAGGGCTTCTACATCCATAGTGGCCGGGATGGTGTTTTCTGGAAGATCACCGATGGATTGTAGTTTCCTCAGGAAGTCAGTGGTGTCTCGAAGATAGCTGGGAGTGCTGGTAGCATAGGGCCTGAGGAGAGAGTCCACATAGCCAGACAATCTTGCTGTCAGGGTGCCAATGCTTGAGATGATGGGGCGCCCAGGATTCCCAGGTTTATGGATCTTGGGAAGCAGATAGAATACCCCTGGTCAGGGTTCTAGGCATGTGTCTGCACAGATCTGTTTCTGTGCTTTTTTAGGGAGTTTCTTGAGCAGATGGTGTAGTTTCTTTTGGTAACCCTCAGTGGAATCAGAGTATAATGGCCTGTGGAATGTGGAGTTAGAGAGCTGCCTAGAAGCCTCTTGTCCATATTCCAATTTATGCATAATGATGACAGCACCTCCTTTATCAGCCTTTTCGATTATGATGTTAGAGTTGTTCCTGAGGCTGTTGATGGCGTTGTATTCAACATGGCTGAGGTTACGGGGCTAGTGATGCTGCTTTTCCACAATTTCAGCCCATGCCCATCAACGGAAGCAATCTATGTAGAAATCCAGTCTGTTGTTTTGACCTTCAGGAAGAGTCCACGCAGAATCCTTCTTTTTGTAGTGTTGGTAGGAAGGATTCTGTGGGTTAGTATGTTGTTCAGAGGTGTGTTGGAAATATTCTTTGAGTCGGAGACGTCAAAAGTAGGATTCTAGGTCACCACAGAACTGTATCATGTTTGTGGGCCTGGAGGGACAAAAGGAGAGGCCCCGAGATAGGACAGACTCCTCTGCTGGGTTAAGAGCTATAGCTGGAAAGACTAACAATATTGTTGGGTGGGTTAAGGGAACCCTTGTTGTGGCTCCTCATGGCATGTAGTAGTTTAGATAGTTTAGTGTCCTTTTTCATTTGTAGAGAAGCAAAGTTTGTGTTGTAAATGGCTTGTCTAGATTTTGTAAATCTATCCATGAGGAATTTTGTGTGGAAGGTTGTTTTTTTATGAAAGTATCCAGTTTTGAGAGCTCATTTTTAATCTTTCCCTGTTTGCTGTATAGGATGTTGATCAGGTGGTTTCACAGTTTCTTTAAGAGTGTGTGACAATCTCTCAGCATAGTCTGTGTGATATGTAGATTGTAATGGATTTTTTACCTTTACTCCTTTTGGTATGATGTCCATCTGTTGAAGTAAGCTGTAGCTCACGAAAGCTTATGCTCTAATAAATTTGTTAGTCTCTAAGGTGCCACAAGTACTCCTGTTCTTTTTGCGGATACAGACTAACACGGCTGCTACTCTGAAACCTTGTATTAATAAGCATTTGTAGGGTCAGGTCCTAGTGGCCTCAACATGTGTCCAGAAGTCAAGACAGAAGCAAACTTACTTGATTTGTAAAGACACATGTTTTATGTGCCAGATTTTTATTTTGTTTTTTTAATGTGAAGCATTTTAATTCCATTTTTGCCTTTCTGTTTATGGAAGTCAATGCAGAATCTCTAAAAGGCATAGACAAGATATGTTTAGGTCTTGGGAAAATGAATTCTCAGAAAATCTTTTCCTTGTATTCTATTTAAATTACACAATTGTATTTTTCCATTCGTTCTTTTAAAAATTCCAATTTGGATAGCCAATTAAAATTAACAGATTATCTGTCAAATAATAAACCACATATGTGAAGTCAGTTATCATATGCTGCCTGTGATTGTTATTATTCGAGCTTTCTGAATATATCACCACTAATAACGGATTAAATCAATGGCTTTCATCATTATTTCTGTTTGCAAATTGTTGACGACCAGTTTACAAAATTCTCAAATTCACTTATTTTCCAAAATAGTTTAAAATCTCTTTGATGTATAATTCAGGGTCTGCAAATGAATCGCAATAATTGTATTGCAAATACCCTTAATTTACAACATGCACAGTGTTGGTTAGTTGTATAAGCCACAGGGCTTTGTCTCTGCTCCCAAGTGGATGATTTATATAATTGAATAGATCAGCATTAGTTGCTACTTGTACAATACAATTCCCAATTCAAAATATGATTTGGACAAAAAATTACAGTTTAAAAGTTAAGAATTCACTTTCCATGACTATTCACCATAAAATTATATTAGGATCTGGCTCATATTTACACACGTGTAAAAATATATATATATATATATACTTTTGATCCTCTCTCTTTTTCAAACACACAAAAAAGAGAAAGGGAGGGATAATTTTTTTTTTTTTGGTCAGTCTCATAACCTCATTAATTAAGGTCCCATTTTTGCTCCAGGGTGATCACTGTAGAAAGCTTCTTTCTCGAGGTTTGTCATATTTTAGTGTTTGGGTTTATAGTTTGGCTACCTGCAAGGCAGAATTTAGGCTTCAATAGGTACATTTGAATTAGGTGGACAGGTTCAGGCAGACTGGGTGAGGCAATATCTTTTGTTTAGGGTTGTTAATTAATCGCAATTAACTCACACAATTAACTAAAAAAAAAAAATTCCCCTCATACAAGTATGGTAGTGCAATCTCTTTGTCGTGAAAGTGCAACTTACAAATGTAGATTTTTTTTTTGTTACATAACTGCACTCAAAAACAAAACAATATAAAACTTCAGAGCCTACAAAACCACACAGTCCTACTTCTTTTTCAGCCAATTGCTAAGACAAACAAGTTGTTTACTTTTACAGGAGACAGTGCTGCCCTCTTCTTTACAATGTCACCAGAAAGTGAGAACAGGCATTTGCATGGCATTTTTGTAGCTGGCATTTCAAGGTATTTACATACCAGATATGCTAAACTGAACTCGTTGTAGGTCTCCTGCTTTGTTTTACATGTATTCTGCCATATATTTCATGTTATAGCAGCCTCGGATGATGACCCAGCACATGTTGTTCATTTTAAGAACACTTTCACTGCAGATTTGACAAACCGCAAAGAAGGTACCAATGTGAGATTTCTAAAGATAGCTATAGCACTCCACCCAAGGTTTAAGAATCTGAAGTGCCTTCCAAAATCTGAGAGGGACGAGGTGTGGCGCATGCTTTCAGAAGTCTTGAAAGAGCAACGCTCAGATGCGAAAACTATCTGAGAAAAAGAAACCACCGAAAAAGAAAATCAACCTTCTGCTGGTAGCATTTGACTCAGATGATGAAAATGAACATGCATTGGTTCGCACTGCTTTGGATTATTATTGAGTAGAACCAATCAACAGCATGGGCGCATGTCCTCTGGAATGGTGATTTAAGCATGAAGGGACATATGAATCTTTAAGACATCTGGCACGTAAATATCTTGAGATGCCGACTACAACAGTGTCATGTGAATGCCTGTTCTCACTTTCAGGTGACATTGTGAACAAGAAGCAGGCAGCATTATCTCCTGCAAATGTGAACAAACTTGTTTGTCTGAGCAATTAGCTGAACAAGAAGTAGGACTGAGTGGACTTGCAGGCTCTAAAATTTTACATTGTTTTATTTTTTAATGCAGGCTTTTTTGTACATAATTCTACATTTGTAAGTTCAACTTTCATAGTAAAGAGATTGCACTACAGTACTTGTATTAGGTGAATTTAAAAAATACTATTTCTTTTGTTTTTTTACAGTGCAAAAACTTGTAATCAAAAATAAATATAAAGTGAACACTGTACACTTTGTATTCTGTGTTGTAACTGAAATCAATATATTTGAAAATGTAGAAAACATCCAAAAATATTTGAATAAATGGTATTCTATTATTAACAGTGTAATTAATCATGATTAATTTTTTTAATCGCTTGACAGCCCTCCTTTTATTGTCTCTCTCACCAACAGAAGTTGGTCCAATAAAATACGCTACCTCACTTGTCTTTCTAATATTCTGGTACTGACATGGCTGCAACACTTCAGCCAACTCCTACTTGGTCTGGTAGTGGTAGTGTTTGGTTATTAGGAGCAGAAAAGAAAGTATGTATTCAACAGGAGATAAATAGACGATTGTCTCATTCATCTTCTTATTGGGATTTTCACAAAGAACTTGATTGGAAAATTATGATCACGTGTAGCAGTCTGTGAAAGCCCAAAGATAGGCCATTCTTGCAAATTTCAAAGTAACACTGTATATATCAAATTGAAGTTTTGCCCTTATACAACATCATTCATCTGGCGATCTCAAAGTGCCATAGAAACATAACCCACTGTTGAGAATAAGAAGAGGTTTTAATCCACAAAGCTTTAGTGAGAGAATGATGAGGCAGAAATCCCAGTATTCCTGAGCAATACAGAGGGATGGCCCTTACACAGAGTAGGCAAAGCCATGGCCCCACCTCCTTCCAATCCCTTTTTGGGGTGACCTGTGTCCCTGGAGGAGTAGAGGGGAGCAGAGTTTGAGATGGTTAGATGTGCTTTATGCTACTGCATACTCAAGTAAAGTGCAGGCAGAATCTGACCCTAATTAATTTAGTCTCACATATTTCTCTATTGTAGTATATTCTTATTATAGTCATTTTACAAATAGACAGAGAGGTTAATGATTTGCCTCATATTTTCAGAGCATTACATTATTACTGTAATCAGTGCATTGTTAGGGGGATAGGGGTTTTTTCCCTCTCTTTTGAGATATACAGCATGGTGATGTGCCAAATTAGCACTGTTAATGTTCCCAAGGACTCATAAATACTAAATACCAAACATCATTGTTTTGTGCATGTGCAAAACAAGTAGAGATATTTAAATAAACGACTTGCAGTTAGTTACCTTTGACATTGTAAAATGAATCTCCATTTATTTAACGTCCTAGACCTGCAAGAATTAAAATCTCAGTGTAAGAAAAATATCCCATAAGCATGCTTCATAAATTTCACTTACTCATTATGTCTTATTAAATCTTTATGGAATATTATCTTGACACACAGAGGGCAAGGTTAGAGACAAGCTAGAGTCAAAATATCCACTCTTCATAGATATCTGCACTGTGCATAGTAATCACCCCATTAGCTATTAGACAAATTCAAATTCATCCCCAACCGGTCATACTAAGAACCAGGTGTTTGGTGGTGACTCTAGGGAAGAACTCTTTAAAGGAAATCAGAGAAAACAAATGTGCTGAGTTGTAGATTTATTTATTTTTCTTTTATGGACCCCTCTTCCTGCTTAACCCTAAGTAGACCATTGCTGTAAGACATACCTCCACGTGAGCAGCCAAAATACACCTGGCACACAGATGTTTGAATTGTATTATTTGTCTGCTACAACAGAGACTTTTTTCACCCACAGTGGATTAGTCATAACTATAGTCTATTAATCCTCTTTACTCTGTAACTTATCTGCCTCCTCTTTTGAGTTACAAGGGTAAATATATAATTTTGGGGAGTTGTACATATTTTAAGAAAGTGATCTAGATTCTCATTACTGAGACTAAAAATCTTGCTTGGTATATCATAATGCCTCCAGCTATGCTTATGATAGATATTGTAAGGAGTAGAGCACAACATGGTGGACAACTCAGGGAGAAATTGGAGAAGGATAAATGAACACAACTTTTTTTCTTTTTGTTTTGCTGCTGATATAAGCTAGCTGTTAGTATTCTAGTATGTGTAGTGTTATGTAGTTGTGTTGGTTCCAGGATATGAGAGAGACAAGACCAGTGGTTCTCAAACTTTTGTACTGGTGACCCCTTTCACACAGCAAGCCTCTGAGTGTGACTTCCCATTATACAGTAAAAACACTTTTTTATATTTAACACTATTATAAATGATGGAGGTGAAGCGAGTTTGGGGGTGAAGGATGAAAGCTCACAACCCCCTGCATAATAACCTGGTGACCCCCGAGGGGTCATGTCCATCAGTTTGAGAACCCCTGGACAAGATGGATCAACTTCTGTCGGTGAAAGAGCCAAGAATTGCTCTGTGGAGCTCAACAGCTTGTCTCTTTCAACAGAAGTTGATCCAGTTAAAGATATTACATCACCCACAATAGTCTACTAGTCCCTTTTGCACTCTGGGATATTCTAGACAATATGGTACCTTCAGTCTCATGAAATATGTTTTTTTTCTGGAAACTAAAGAGCATATAGAGAGGCCATTGCTTTCAGAATTTTGCCTATAGACGGGATTGTAATAAAATGTTAGATAAAGAGAGCTTTCTGCTGACAGAAACTTTATACAGATCCTACTGACCAGAGGAAGACTCCTATTTAGCTCTGCCAAAGAATCATGGTTTTAGTTGCAACTGCAGTAACATGCAATAGATACATGCAGCCAGTGAATGAACAGAGGACTCTGTTAATAGGTTAAAACTGCCCTTGTATCTTTCTACCAATTCTGTCTTTGATTGCTCGACATCTCACTGTTACCACCGCATGATTTGCTTTCTGAAATATTTCACTTGTTGTGGAATATGTAGATTATTTAAGAGTTATGTTTTCTATGAATGGTACTCCAGGTAGTGTAGTGTCATATTCATAGGCCAAACTCAGCACCCCTTACTTCACATCAGAATGCCCATTGCCATCAGTGCAACTCCTTGTGTGAGCAGGATGTAGCCATATGTTTATATTTATCTACAAGCAAGGAGTGCACCTATTTTTTGACTGGTAGCACCCAGTTTATACATACATTATCATGGCCACCTCTGCTCTTGTTTTCGTGGCCCTTTTCCTCTTGAGCCAAAGTTTTCCTTTCTAAATGTCATGACAGCATTGTTGTCCTTAGGTGTCCACCCTTTCTCTCCTTTGACTGAAATTTTTAGGGCAGTTTTTGCAAATGCCTCAACAAGGATTTACTGCTTCAGGGTGTAAAACTGTCACACAGCTGATTTCTTTGTCTTGGTGCTTCTGAAATCAATGGCCGCTTAGGGAGAGTGACTGAAAATAATACTGATTCCAATTTTCTGGACTCTTTGGATGACTTTAAAGGTAGCTTACTCCCTTTGTACTTCTTGGCACACTTTCTGTTTTCCTACTTTATTTTACCAGAGACAGCAATTAATGGATTTCATCACCAGTCACCGCTTCCTACTCCCTTCCATCAAACTCTCCCCCACACATTTGCTGCCTTAGCCATTATTTACACTCTCCTCCTTGAGTCTGAAATACCAGCAGAATTACTATCCTATCTGACAAGTGAATGTAACATTCCTTCCTACTCCAAATACCAGTCTTTGGATATCGGAATTCTCACTGACTTCATTACGGAGTAAATAGGACTGTGGATAGTATTTTGATTCAAATATAAGTAGCCTGAATTTGGCTGTTTTAAAAATAATGGCTAGATTGTGACTCATATTTCATGCTCCTGTAAGGCAGTAAGGAGGCATAAGAACACACGCACAAATTCACATGCACGCACTTACACATCGATGAAGGCTACCCAGAACTTGGGGGTCTGAACACAAAGGAATCAGAGAGTGATGTGTATCTACTTCCTCCCCATATAATATGTGGATAGGGAGGGATAGGATTGGTGTAACTTTAGCTCCACCACCTAATGAACCAGCCAGCATAGGAGGTATCATCATTTGCTGCTGGTACAGAAAAGCATCAAATTACTACGTCTCCCTTAGAACAAAGGCAAAGAGGGAGGGACTTGTACCAGAAAGGGTTGTCTCTGAGGGACAATCTTTCCTGCAGTGGTGCAATTTGTGCAGCACCTCTTGCTTTGCCTAAATGAATCATCAAGCCCCAAATAAATAGTGGGCACACTTAATATTTGGCTGCAAACAAGAATATGAACAGAATGAAATCTAAGCAGAAAGGCAGACTCCCTCTGTATTTAATGTGATGAAGTTGTGTTGATATGGCTTTCAATGCTGTTTCTGAGAGGGTGCTACAAAAACAAGTTATATGTTTGGCGGCAGAGAAGAATTATACAAAAAGCACAATAGAAGACTTACCCTCTTTTGTGCTTTTTGTATAATTCTTCTCTTCTTCCAAACATACAACATTATTGCAGAAAGGAAGGGGCGTTCAGAAAGAGAAAATATTGCGGATACCAACAGGAAAGAGAATGAAAACAATTAAAAATTCAGCTGTTACCAATGATATTTATATTACAATCTGATTTTTGACAAAACAACTACAAATGCATGTCATCCTCTATGCTTAGCCCTCCAGTCCAGTTCCATAGCTTTACTCATCTAGCAAACCACTTGCAAAAATATGCGATATTTACAACTGAATTGAATAAAAACACCATTAATAGAAATGAGTGAGACCTCATAGCCTCTGACTGCATGTGATGTATGTATATGCCATTGCAGGTTGTTGAAATGTAAGACACTCCAAGAGTAATGGTCTGGTATCTTTTCTGTAAGATTTATTTTCATAAAGTTTATTGCTAAATTGACAACACTAAAAATTGAAATCTTTTAACAAAGAGAGTGGTCAACAGAATGGCCAGCTTCCTCAGACTTCCCCTCCAACGTCTCTCAGC
Source organism: Lepidochelys olivacea (assembly GCF_965140295.1). Classification (NCBI taxonomy): domain Eukaryota; kingdom Metazoa; phylum Chordata; order Testudines; family Cheloniidae; genus Lepidochelys; species Lepidochelys olivacea. The sequence goes on from NC_140412.1 coordinate 79,330,829, forward strand.
CCTAACCTTTAGGGTCCACATGTAGGGGTGAGAGAACAGTTCACCCTCCAGCCTTTTCAGATCTTGGCTTCTGTGCTGAGAGTGATCACTGTTAAGGCAGGTTTTGTGATGTGTGCCACTGGCCATTAGTAAACTGGACTGAGTCTACCACCTCATCCCACGTGAGCCAGGGAACACCAGCAACTAGTAATAACAAAAGAAGGGCTAAAACTTTCAATTCAAGCCACTATAAATTTAAAGGGAATGAAAAACCTCCTAATTTAATCCCTGCATTTGACCCCATCCCCACTGTTGTGGTTCCAGATTAACTGTTAAACCAATTTGAATGTGGATGGAAGCTAATAAGAATGGCTGATCTCAAATATCTGATGGCAAAAATCTTTCAAGATCATTTGATTTCATAAGATTTCCACCATACTGGGCCAAATCACACAAGAACACTTCCAGTGTTTTCAGTGTCATCAAATTCTTAACTGAATCCTGGCCCTGAAACTTAGTCCAGGTATAATCCTTGGCGTGGCTATCGTAACAACTTTCAGACACTGCCATAGTGGGTCAAAATGGAGTCAATGATGCAGATAGGAAAACTATTAAATCTCACTCTGTCAGCTGTTATCCCTTGTGAGAGCTTTATAACTTTACTACCAACTTTATATGGTTCTTTATACACTCTCATTTTCACCAGCACATATAAAATCTATATTGCCTGCTTATAATTGTGTTAAATATAAATACAGAAACACAGGAATAGAAGCAAATAAAAAAGCACAGATGGTACTAGGAAAAATCTTCCAATAGAACTTGTGCCAGACAGTATTCCTGTATGTTTTATATTACAGCCATGTGCAGTAACTGTAGACCATCACACTGCACAGATGGAAGCATGAGTTTGAGGGCTATTGAGCATGTGGATTTTCCCAGTGTGTCACAATTATGGAAACATCTGTGCTAAATAACTTCACGGTGAAAATTGGCAATGTTCAATAACTCTCAATACCCGTTTGTCCCCTGTGGTGAGATGGCCTATTGATTGCAAGTTGGACTGCAGTAGCTGCATTAGTTCAGGGTCTCTTAAGAGATTTCTCCTATTGTGTGTCATGTACAACATCCATATGCTTTTCTTTATTTATCTACATATAGGTTGATTTTCAGAGATATTGTGCCCTGCGGCTCTCATTGACTTCCACTGGAATTGTGAATACATAAGATCTCTGAAAATCTAGCCCTACGTGTGTCTTGTATCTTTGATTTTGTATTGGCATTGAGAAGAAAAACAAATTCAGGCACTTTACAAACGAATGGGATAATTTTAAGAGCATATGGAAGGAGAAACTAGAAAAGGGAACAAAGAAAGTTCATTTGTTGGAACAAAGATACAAGACTATGGTGATCACACTTGAAGTATTTCTAGTGGTTTGATATGTAATTCCTTTACACATAATATGTAATACTGGTAGATAGAGCAGAATCCAAGATCACTGTTCCGTAGCTCCCAGCACTACCACAAGTGCACTATTGAATTGTCATTGGTGTACTGGTTCTTTGTGTTTAATCATAAAATCATAGGTCAAAGCTTGCTGTCCTTACAGATATTAATTGGAATTTTGTTCCAGTAAAGTCAACAGGATTTGGGGTTCCAAGATTAGAGATAGAAAGACGTATTGCATGATCTAGTTTGCCTCCTGACAGCGCATGATTGTTCCCTAAAGTATATTTTCTACTATGCATTGTCCAGTCCCATTTATAATGATTAAGTGAGGCATTCCCCTTAGATGACACTGAATATTCTACAATCTTATAGGTTTCACTATAGGAGATTTTTTTAACTTAGATTTTTCTTTCTTTCATTTCATCCCAATTCTTCCCAAGGATATCTTTGACTATCCGAAACATACTCTTCAAATATTTCCACACAGTTATCATACATCTTTTTAGTAACCATTCAGCCAACGTGTACAAATTTAGTTTTTTAATCTTTCATTATAAACCAATCCCTCCATCTTTTGATCACATTTGTTATGCTTCTTTGAGTTCCCTACAGTTTGTCCACAACTTTCTATGTCTAGCTACAGTATCATCAGAGCGATTTAGAAAGAGATTATCATCTCCCTGTTCTCTCATAAGACATGTCTTAGTGGGGGGCATGGATCAGCTTTCATGTCGTACTTCCCATCAGTACCTGGCCGGGGCCAGGGAAGCTATGATCCAACCAGCGGACCAAATTCAGTGATGAATCCTGGTCACATGCCACTCGAGGTACATTGCACATACGCTAAGAAGTGAGCAACCAAAACTCACATTGGCTTTTTCTGCTGCCATATCTCATTGCCATGTGTGCTATACTGTGCTGTCTAATGCATATCCATCCCAAAATGCATTTGTGAATCCATTATTATATGTGTTAATAGGGCTGTCTTTCCTACTAGTTTCATAGGTGTTAAAGCTTCTGAGCCAGTATATTGTACCAAAAAGACAATATGCGAAGGAGAGATTGTGAGTTGAAAAGATATTTTTCTTTTTCTTTTTTAATTTTCTGAACCACTTCATCTATCCCTACTGCACATCCACCTGAAATTATTCAACAGTCCCTGTTGCTGAGTTTCTCTCTTTGCCAGTGTAACAACTGCCAAGTTATCAAATGCTGCTGCTATTGTGTCCCCATAGCAACAAGCTCCCTGGCTTAAGTGACAGTATTTCCATATTGTCAACTGGAAAATGTCCCAAATAACTCTAAAAGCACCTGGAGTTCTCTTTCAATGCAGACATCTTTTAAAAAATCCTCACATATTAAATGGAGGTTATTTATACTCATTATAATCCTGTGTATGATGACAGCTGAATGTTTGCAATTTTCTACAAAATTCTGCAAATCTGGCTTTTTGGTGGATTTTATGTTCCATTTGAAACAGCTGTGAATTTAATGTCATCTTTAAAATAAAATACTGGTAAGTAACACAGATCTTGATAACTGAACAGAGTAAACATGTAGTGTGTTATGTTTGTCATATTATTAAAGTTAAAGAGAACGTACAAAACGTGTAGAAGAACAAGCGAAAATAATTCAAATAGCCATCAATGCTCATGTCTAATATTTCCAGAAATTATTTTCATTTTACACCATTTGAGAATCTGGCCCTGAATCATAAACATAAAGCTTTCTAATTTTAACTATTTCTTTTGTTCAATTCTGTTATCCGACTTTGTCCAGTGAACATAGTTAGATATGAGCCTACAACCATACCTTCTTGTGCTGTGTTCTTAGTTGATCTCGCAGGTTAAGCAGGGAATAACTGTATGTTGTGGGAAGCATTAGTGATTCATTAGGCGCTGCCTTTCCCAATGTAACAGGAGACACTGGTGTAACTTCACTTCAGTGGAGCCACTTCTAATTTATACTGGTGTAGCTAAGAGCAGAATTAGGGCTATTGTCTTCTGGATGAGATGTAAAACCAGATTCCTGTAAAATCTAAGTTCCCATAGCACTTTTTTTTGTAAGAGCAAAGATGTTAACCACATAGTCCTGGCCAAACTCCAACTCAGTTACTTACTCAGATTCCTCCTACAATTTCAGTAGGACATACAATTCTTCTTCTAAATGTTGTGTGCTCGTAAATGGCTGCTTCGCTCCGCTCCAAAGATGCCTGCATTTCAGAAGTGAGTGATACAATAGCTACATATTCCTATATTGTGAGGCTTAAGGGTGTTTTGAAGCTTAATTAGTAAATCATTGTAAAATGCTTCAAGGGGCTTTAATGAAAAGTGTCTTACACATGCAAATATATTGGCATGATTAATGTGAGCCCACAAGTTGGAGGTCATTTTTGAAAATCAGTTCCTAGATGTCCTATAGATATAAAATGAGGATAGAAACAATAATATCTGGTAAATGTGTTATGAACAGTGACGATTCGTGATTTACATGAATTATCATCTTCATATGAATCATATTGAATATAGGGAGGAGAGAAATGAGCAAAGTTTATTTCCAGTAGACACCACCTCTTGTTGGCAAATTCCTATGAAAAATACAGTTATCTCAAAGGGCAGTTTTGTATACCCTGGCCAATAAGCCAAAACTCTTACAGTCAGTTATAGAAGGGCCTTTAGCCGATTAAGCTCCCATTTCTGAAGGGAGGGCAGTGCAACTGGAGCATACTGCTGAACCTGTCCCACTGATGAGCAACTAACCAAAATGTGATTTCCTGCCAGTTAGGTACAGAACACACTATCCTCCAGTAGGCCAGCTGAAGAGGAAGGGATGTCAAAACATGTTCCATGCAAACGTTTTATTTATTAAAACCGTCTCTTGTGTGATACAAATTAAAGAGCTCTCCAAAAGTCATACAGGGTGCAGCATCAAATGCTGTGATGAATTAAGTAAGCTAGGCCTTCCTGGCAGAGAAGTTATATTTGTGCTGTATATTATTCCTTTCACAGGCACTATCTTTCTGTTCTCTATTCCATACTATCATTGTAATGAATAAAATCAGTTCTTTTAAATAGAATATGGGCTGCTGCCATATATTGGACTATACTTTCTAAATGGACTCCTCTTCTTTACATATCACTCAGCCTCATCCTACCCCACCCCACCACCAGGTGACTGCTCATTAGTGAATATATGCGGACCAAAGCTATCCACTGATTTGATTTTTCTGCACTACCATAAATGAATGCACCAGAAATTCCATTGGGCTTCAGGTGCCAATGGTTCTTTAAAATACCCCCAAACATACCTAATGCTCTGGGTTAAAGATCGCCAACAGCCATGTTAGCTTTACTCCCTCACCTCCACTGATTAACTGTGGATTCCCTGAACTCCCATCTTTCTTCCATTCTCAACTTTCATCCATCTCTCCTACCTCAAAGAGCATTACAGAATCATAGAACTTATAGGCAGAAAAGAATTTATTCTTCATATTCCTCAAATTTAAAAAAGATCAACAGGCATCTTGTATTTCTTTATAACAGACTATGATTTATGCCTCTTCTTTCTTGCCAATATATCCGTGAGTTAGAGATGGGGTACAAAGTAGTATATTACACTGGAATTTATAGCGAAAAGACTGTAAATAAGGGTTCACAGCAGTGGTATAGTGGTAGAAAAAAGAACTGGGTAAACTAACCTAAAGTAAATTCCATATTCCCGAAATAAGAAGTGGATAAACTCTGTTTACTCTTGACTACACTAGTGGCTCACAATTATCCAACCCAAACACCCTACATCTAGCACTAGCTAGCCTAGCTATGGAGTGCCCAGTTCATGTGCTAGCTAGATGCCAAGAGCATAAATATAATCTGGCAACAAATTTGTTTTTCTTGTTATGGCCTAGCTAGTCAATGTTTTCTTGTTACATAAATGTGTTTTAACAAAAGGTTTGACAGTGCTGATATATTTAACAGGATTCACTCATTCTCTGATCCATTAAAGTCTCTTTATGTAGACCAGTACATTTGTCTTTGCAAAAAAAAAAAAAAAAAAAAGTTTCCTTTTGGAGCATAGCTGGAGAAGAGTCACTGTCCTTGCATCTGTAATGATCTCTCTCCTGTCACGCAGGGTGTTCATTCAGACGATACACTTGTTGGGGGAGCTATTTAAGTAATCAAAAGGTTAAGTTGAGAAAATCTGTTCAGCTTCATTTCTTTGTTCTCCAGTATGCTTATATAGTTTTTCAGTAGCTATGAATAGGTGCTCTAGAGATAAGCCACACCATTTGCTGGAACTGATTATACTCATGATGAATCTAGTTTGGTATAGAAACAGTTTGAGAAAGACATTTATAAAGATGACATTCCCAAGTTTAAACTCACATGTAAGAACACTGCTTCTTTGGTTGATGACTCTTATTGCCATGCCTGGTACTGAATGTCCCTCTGTGCTAGTTTTGTTCCTGCTATGACAGGACAAGTTCTTGCCTGTAGGCAAGACTGAACTTCCAGAATGATTGTGTTATTCTGTGGTTAGTGGTGGAAGTCATGAGGTTTCAGACTGAGGAGTAAGGAGTGTTGCAAAGATTTAATATCTGGAATTAATCTCCTCTTAGACTTTCACTCTGCAACTGGTTGATCATCCCTTTTGAGCTACTGCATTGTGTTTATGTATTAGGAATGTCTGAATACGTCTGTATTAAAGGACTATTTCTGCAATGATTGAATTAATGCCTTATGATGGATAGTAATTTATGCTTGTTCTCATTGTTCCTATAAACAAAATGTATGTCGGAGTTGTAGCCAGGGGATGGCGGCAAGACCAGGGAGCTTCAACCTCTGGCCAGTCAGGGTAATCCACTGGCAGGCTGCAAGACAGTTTGTTTACTTTGACCGTCCACAGGCACAGCTGCCCGCCATTCCCAGTGGCTGCGGTTTGCCGTTCCCGGCCAACGGGAGCTCCGGGAAGTGGCAGCCAGCACGTCCCTGCGCGAACCGCAAACTGTCTCATGGCCTGCCAGTGGACTACCCTGCGCACTGCAGTTTGCCCACCACTGCCATAGAGCCATAGGTTGGTGAGTTTGCTCTTTTTTGTGCCAGGAGCCAGCCCAGCATGCAGCGTCCATGGTATTACGATGATTTCAGTGTAGCTGCATGCTACTGCTTCAATCTCCTTCTTGCCCCACAACTGCAGAACAGCCACCCACACCCCCAATCTAAACCCAGTTTTGCTCCATTCATTGTAGATGGTCAGATTTAAAGAAAACAAGATGATTGCTGGATAACTCCATGAAAAAGATGATTGGGGATTTTGATTATTTTACCTACCTCCAATGACAGCTGTTATCCTCGGGATAGCTCCAACCAGCACTCTGGCTGAAGCTGCAACAATCTGTTTTACAGAAATCATCCTTCCAAACAGTGACTTACGTCCATTGTTTCAGAATACCTGTACATTAAGAATGTAGTTCAGTGGTACCGATGAGCATCCAGGCAAGAAGGATATTTCTGCTGTGGCATATCTCTATTCAGAATGTGCTTTATGCTAAGCAATGATTCTGTAGTGTGTAATTTTTACTGTTCAGTATTCTCTGGTGATGTGTGTAGGACAGAATTCTACCTTGAACACTGATAAGATTTGTTCCAGTTCTCCAAAAAACCAACAAGCCTTCAGAGACCCTAAATCAATCAACCCCATTTTTGTTGTTGTTTGCTAATTGTGTAGTTCTTATTCGTCTTCCCGAAAACTCTATACTAAAACATTGAGACACCATGAAACTAGGCCAAAGGTGTAATATGTAACCTATTGGAGCCATCTGAGCTGAACTCAGTGTAACACCTGAGAGAAGAGCCACAGGTGGCCCCACCTGATTCCTTGGGTTTGCCAAGGCCAATTTGGCTCCCAGCATAAATAAGAGTGGCCTTAAGCTGTTCTCATTTATGTTGGCTGGTAACATCCTCCGAGAGGTTATTATGACAGAGAGGACACTAGAAGACAGCAGTGATCCTGCCAGGCTCCTTGCCCCTGAACGTATCCCTGTGCCACAGGGTTTTTAAGAACAGGTTGGACAGATACCTGTCAGGAATGGACTAAGGTATACTTCATCCTGCCTCAGAACAGAGATGCTGTCTCTCCAAATCATACAGGCTGGTATGGCGTACCAGTAAGAAGTGGCTGCTAGTACAGGCCCGTACGCAGCTGATGTTAAAGCGCTGCCATGGCTTTTACATCACTGCCTCTTATGACCCCCTCACCACCACCCCCCGTCGGGACCCTACCTGCAGGACAGTGAAGGGGAGTGGGGCAAAAGGAGCAGCTGCCCCAGGGTCTGGTGATTTAAAAGGGCCCGGGGCACCCACCCACCGCCGCCACTACGATGGCAGTGATCAGAGCCCTGGGCCCTTTAAATTGCTGCTGGAGGCTTGGGCGGCATGGGCTGGGCAGCGCGGAAGGCTGACCCCCCCCCCCAGCCCCTCCCCTTCTGCCCGAGGCCCCGCCCTTCCCGGGGGCCAGGAGCCGGGCCCCCATACCAGTAAGTCTTCTGTTACTTTCTCCCCTGCTCCAAATGGTCCTAGAATAAGCGACCCCTCATCCCTGCATTTCTATGATTTTTTGCACTCTCACAGTGGTGCAAAAGGCTGATATCAAGACTGAGGAACTGGCCGACTGTCTTCAAATACTCCTGAAATATTAGTGCCACTATCAGTCCACTGTATACGCAATTACTCACCCAATTGTGTCACTTTTTAAATTGGTGCTCTTACTTTCCCTGGCAAGCTGAGACCTATTTGAGCTTTTTGTTTCGTTGTATCGTTCCATTTTTCAGTTGTGCATTATGAAAGGATGAAGTTAAAGTAAACTAATAAATGGGGATCTAATATCTGACTCCTAGTCTATACATCAGTAGATAGATGTTCATCCTTCTCCCTTTTTCTGTCCCCTTGTCTCTTTCCTTGAGGGTACACCTAAGGCTTGATAATTTCCAGACAGAGGGCCAGAAAGAAAAAACCTGTTGCTTTGCACGACCCCAGCGGTGCAAGGCAGCCATAAACCCAGTTTAACCAGTACCTTAAGTCAGATTTATAGCTGATTTTTGTCACCAGAGTGGTAGCAGTTTGAGCATACCAATAAATCCATCCCTATATCTCCTGGCATAAAGTTTCTCCGCCAGAAAATGGAAGAGTTATTACTATAATTTTAGAACCATTGCTAAATAAAGAGTTTAGCATCTGGGCACCAATCTGGGCTGTGGTCTACAGCTTTGCCCTAACTCTGATCTCCGGAGGATTTCACCTGTATAGAAGGATCCTTCGGTGGTGCAGAGACATCATTTCTCCCTTCCAGGGTCACGGTTTAGTGGCTGGAATTTGGGGAAGGGCAAAGGCCACATCTCCCCTCTCTCCCCATGATTTTCAGCTACTGTAAAAAACCCTTGAAGCTACGGGCAGCTTGTGAAGGGTGCCTTCCTTCTTCAGCTGCACCAATCACAGCACCATTGCAGCTAAGGATTTAGCCCACTTACTGTTCTGTCTTTTTCTTATTGAATTATTCATTGCTTCTATTTAAACAATCTAGCTTTTGGATCATTTGGAGAGACAGCATCAGCATGACACACTCAGCAGATGCAGCAGAAGCAGAAGCACTTGAGTTAAATATGGTGGAGGCACTACTATCTCCAGAAATGGCCAGAGCTAAAATATCACAGTCAGAACCAGATGGTGCTGTCAGACAATGTGGAATGACAGCTTTTAGCTGATGCATAAAGGCTGATGTTCCTAAGCAAGAAGGAAACTCTACCTCTACATATGCATTTTTTAACTTGAGTTACAGATGGCACAGCAAGGATCAGCTCTGGAGAAAAAGCAAGCATACTTCATGGCAGACTTTAACATTTAAAGTATTTTAAGGTACTTCTGGGGCTAGTAATAAGGAAAATAAGGCACCAGGACCATTGTTCCTATTGACCATTTGTGGGCACCATGTAGAGGTGCTTGGGAATTTTTCAGTGAAACTCTTTTTCCTTTTTTTTTAAAATGTCAATTTGTTGAAATGGAAACCTTTTTTGTGGGAAAGGATCAGCTTCAACAAACTTCCTGATTTGAAAACGAAAGTTCTGAAATTGTCCCATTTCAACATTTTTTAAGCCAAAAATTCCAAATTTTTGCTTTGAAAAGCCTTTTCATTTCAAAGTTTAAGTTTTTTTTTTTTTTTTTTTTGGAAAAAAGTTGAGTCAAATATAAAGCTAAACTTTTTGAAATTATCAAAATTAAATATTTTGGTTCAAGAAAATTTTAGATTACAACTTTGTCCTAATTTGGGACAGACTTTAAAAAAATCTCATTTTTTTTTTTGCCAGACAGGAAAACCATTAGCCATCCATCCCTTTTTCCTATACTGTTATACAAACCTAAGACCAGAAGAACCAAAGAGCAAGGTCTGCTTGTATGCTATTTGTTACAGACCCCTCTCTTAGATACCTTATCTTCATGTCTATTCAGCAGTTGCCCATTTGATGCATGTAGGAAATTTAATGGATGACCAGATTCATACCAAAAGCAGTATGGCACCTCTATTTGGTCTTAAATTTAAAATGATGGGACATGTGATGTGCTGAGGCCACATTTCAAGCACTCTCTTCATTGTTCAGGCTAATGAAGACTAAGAGATCCACCCATAAAGGTATCCGTCCATAAAGGCTAATGTATCCATCCATACCCTCAACCACAGTGCAGTCAAAAGGATTAGTAATATCGTGTAATATTTATTTTACACTATTCATGGTAGCAAGGCACAAGAGGGGGAAGGTGATGATAAAATGGATTATTATGTAGAATCAGCAATGCGGCATGTAAAACTAACTGATAGATTGGTAATGCTAGCAGAACATTTATACTACAAAGGAACAAGATATACTTAATAAACTTATCTTAGTAAAATTACAACTTCTTTCCATGTATAAAGGTGGAAGTGTGTTGGAAACTCAAATATGAGTGGTTTGATTTAGCTTCCTGATACAGTCAAATCATGCTAAAATTAGCTTTAAGTGACACACTTTCCATGTAAAGTGCGTGGATCCCTTACTTCTGTGGGGAAAATGTAATTTTTCACAGCAAACAAGACATGATTTTACAAATTCAGGACTATATTCTGTCCTTTATCCAACATACGGAGAGAAGGGATACTGCCCGTGGATGGGGAAAACCATGTTCCTGGCAGTGACACAGTGGGCCTCTACTCACTAAGGCCCTGGATCTCAACATGTTTCTCAAGGTCCATACAGCACATCAGTACATAGAAGGTTGATGCCCAGTCCACTAAAGTACAAACACTATTCATGGATACAATGGTTAGGATGAAATTCCATGACTGTTACCGGGATACGTGTCTAGCTCTAGTGTCCACAATTCAAAAAGATATTGAAAATCTGGAAGGGGCTACAGAAAAGAACTACAAGAATGATCCAAGCTCTGGAAACTCTACCTTACAGTGACCAAGAAGATCAATCTATTTAGTTTATCTAAGAGACTGTTAAGAGGTGATTTTTTATCACAGCCTACAAGTATCTACATGGGGAGATTTCGGATAGTAGAGGGCTTTTTAATCTAGTAGACAAAGCTGTAACTAGATCCAATGCTCGAAGCAGAAACTAGAAAAATTCAGACAAGAAATGTGGTACAAATTGTTTAACAGTGAGGATAATTAAGCACTGAAACAACTTCTGATGAAGTGAGCTGTAGCTCACGAAAGCTTATGCTCAAATAAATTGGTTATTCCCTAAGGTGCCACAAGTACTCCTTTTCTTTTTGTGACTACAGACTAACATGGCTGCTACTCTGTTACCTGGGGATATGGCAGATTTCTCTCTTACCTGAAGTCTTTAAACCAAGATTCAATGTCTTTCTAAAATATATGCTTTAGCTAAGACAGAAGTTATGGGCTTGACGCAGAAATCACTTCATAACATGTTATGGCTTGTTTTATGCAGGAGGTTAGATGACCATAATGTCTCTTCTAGCCTTAAAAATCTATAATCCATGAAACACTCAGATCCTCATTTAATAAAGGGAGAGCTGCCTAATTCATGTCCAGCAATATGCAACAGAGCAGTGAATGGATTATGAGATTCAGTTTCAGAGCTCATGCAACTAAACCAATGAAATGCACCAGTGGTATTGGCTTCAGATAAGGGCTATAGAAAAAATACTATAAATCTATTTAAACAAATGGGGAGGCAGCATAGTCTGGAGGAAAGAGCACATCAGTGAGAGTCAGGAAATCAAGAACTTCAATCCCAGTTCTGGCACGGAACTAATGCGGAGTCCTGTGTTGTCACCTCAACACTCTTGAATCTATAAAATAGGGATAATGACATTTGCCTTCTTAGTAGGGTGTTTGAGGATTTATTAGTCAATATTTGCACAGAGCTTTGAACCTATCAAAACCTACATATAATAACTAAATATTAAAGTATCTGATGGTATTTTTAGGAATGAACATTCTTGATCCCAGAGGTAGAATAGACTCATGAATTTATTGGCATTTCCCTCATTTATGACAAAGGAATGTAAACATTTGGTGTGATCTTCATTTAACTTATTTTATTCTATCTATAATGTACTTTTGAAACTTTCACCACATAACTACATTTGATGAATCATAACAATGTTACAGGGACAGCCATGACTAATGTATTCAACACATAATGAAATTCTATTAGGAAGCTCAATTATATTGTATGCAGCATTATGTTCTGTTTGTTTATGAGAGATATAGTCTACATGTCACTGAACGTGTCACTATCTCTCCCCTCCCTCTTTTTTTTTATTGTCCTTTGACTCCCTGTTGTTTTTCTTTACTTCCTGCACATTTTTCCCCATGCTGCATTTATTTTTATCATAAATATTCTGCCAAATATTTTGCTTTCCATTTGGATTGACTTGTAAAGATTGATTGCCAGAAAAAAAATGTTTCATATTGAATAACTTGTTAGATCAAATTGACAGCCCTATCTACAGTATGTTATCATTGTCATCATTATTATTTCTCAATTAGCATTGTTTCTTTCAGCTTCCCATACTCTCCTCCAGTCAAGGGCACTATGGAAAAAGAATCTTCCACTGCTTACTTGGATAATTAATTCTACACTAGCCTGTACAAAGAACATAGCAATAAATGTGCACACACACGCAAGCATTATAGGTGACAAGGAAGTTGTCAATTCTGAGCTACGTTGTGGCTTTAGCCACAGGCCACAATAGGGGGCTGTGCAAATCTGCCCCAGCCCAGGAAATCTGAAGGCACCCTGGATCAGAGGCTCAGTTTTCCTGAGCTCCCTTGTCATGTTCAGAAGTATAATCTGTCACTCCCCTTTATGGAAAGCAGCGTACGCCACATACAATAGCCATCTTGTAGGATGGGTGTTGATGGCTCTGCCCATCCCGTCTCTTTCAGGTGAATTGCTTCCAGTGGGGAAGCATCTCAGCAGCAGCTCATGAGCCAGGGCTACAATTCTGGCCAATCCTTACGTTGGGTGTGCAAGGGGAGCTGGCTCCTCTCCAGAGGATGACCATTTAAGGACTGACCACATTCTAGCCCTGATAATTGGCACATGGCGCCTCTCTCTCTCTCTTTTTAATTGTATGGTGCTGTGTTGTTTTTTTATTTAACATGGTCACAGTGACTTATTGTTGGCCTCAGGGCAGCCCTGATAATGCCCCCTCACCTCAGTTCCCCCTACTGGGTTGCTCAAGAAACTCCACACACCTTTTTGTGGCCAAAAACATCCCTCCTTGGGGTCTGGGTTTATTAAGATAAAAGTGAATTCTAAGTCCAACAAAAATACACACAAAAGAAAGGTTTCAGAGTAGCAGCCGATGAAGTGAGCTGTAGCTCACAAAAGCTTATGCTCAAATAAATTTGTTAGTCTCTAAGGTGCCACAAGTACTCCTTTTCTTTTTACACCAAAGAAAGTTCCTCTTCCTACTCCCAGTCCCAGGCCATCCTGTCTGGGGCCTTTCATGCTTTGGATGGCCAATCTGAGGCCCTGCTTGGCTGGAGTCTCAGTCCCAACTCCCAGAACTCACTGCTAGCGCCTGCTCACTCCTAGCAATCTCTGAATCCTGAGTATTGCCCAGCCTCTTCCTCCCCGCAACTGCTACTATGTTTAACAGGTAAATTACCTGATCTCTCTAAGGTGTGGCTCCTTCATAATCAGGGTTGGCTGGCTCCAGGCCTCCAGCCCTTTCAGGGGCAAAACAACTTGTTACATGGCCCTTAATATGCACTGCAGCATTTACAGAACACTGCATTGAAACTTGTTTTTCAAGCCTGCAGAACTTAGCTATGAATGTAAATATGTGGCATTTTTCAAATCACAATTCAGGGGATTTGCATCATCCTTATTAAGCTGAAAATCCTTCCCAGTCTATAACAGAGCGAGTAACAAATGGGAACGAATGAATGAAATGTCTATATAGAATGCATCTAAGACATATTTTTCTGTCATGCTGAGACCTGATTACAACATAAGTGCTGTTAGAAGGGCCATATGTTCCTTTCACAATATGGCTCAGCTCTCTGCAGGCACAGCAGGAGTGGGTTGTGGCTTGGCAATTTGTCCAATGAACATCATAAATTGACTTAGATAAAGAGATTATGGTCCTGATTCTCCACTGCCTTGCATCTTGTGCAGTCATTTAGAAGAGTGCAGAGTGGGTGTAAAGTGTTACCTTCCTGACATGGTAGTAGTTTACGCCCACTTTGTACAGGGGCAAATGACTACAGAAGCAGCAGAAAATCAGTATCCTTAACTCCTGCCGAATAGGATGTGTTCTTGTAATTTTTTTATAGCTTGATTCAGTTCCAACAGGTATCTATGAAACAAAAAGAAAGAGGGGGGGGAACATGAAGTAGGTTCCTGCATTCAAAGTCTGTTTGCAGTTTGGAATTTAGTGATGATGAATGGCCGGGGGCGGGGGGGGCACGTCATTTAGATTATATCCCCAATTCATTGGTGACTTGATATATGGAAAGTTTACATTAGTGATGTCTATTCTGTATCTCTTCGCATAATTCAAATCCCTCCTCAAGCCCCACTGCTGACAGAATACCTGCAAGAAAGCAGCCAGTTTAAAATAACAAATTAAGGAGCTCACCCAGTACTAATGTATGCACGAAAAATAATAAATAAATAAAACAACCACACAAACAAAAAGTATAGCCCAGAGAATACATGTGCCATGTATCAGTCTGATCACTCTGCTTGTAATGTGTAAGAACCTGCAGGGCTGGAACCGTGGGAATTCTGAGTTGCTGACACCTTTGCATTGCCTCTGGAGGCTTAGGCTGGGCTCCCTTGGAAGGACTCTGTGAGACTAGGCTCAGCAGGAAGTACCACCCAGCAGGACCTGAGTGCTGGCCCCTCACAGCCCACTGATTGACCAGTACCAGGACTTAAACAGGAAGTCATGACAGGTCTGAGCTACAATAGAGACTGCCTGTCCATCTCTGCTCTGGACCCAACTCACGATAGACCCTAGACCCTGGTTTCCAACCTTGGTTTGTCCTTGACTTTGCTCTTCAGTTGCTGTCTATAACCTGGGGCCTGACCCTGATCTCCTGGTAACCTAATCCTGCCTGCCTCCTGATGACTGATTCTCAGGTTGCCCTCTGGCCTGTCTCAGACCTGCTGGTACCTAACTTGGCCCAACTCAGGGGTGAAAGGAGGCTGGTATGGGCCAGTACGGCGTACTGGTAAGAAGCCGGTACCAGCCCGTATGCAGCCGATGTTAAAGCACCGTGTGGCGACACTTTAACAGCAGCCCCTTTTGCCCCCCTCCCCTGTTGGCAGCCCTGCCAGTAGGGTCCCTACCAGCAGTACTGCTGGAGAGGAGGGGGGCAAAAGGGGCACCAACATTGAAGCGCTGCCCTGGCAAAGGACCCTCCTTAAAGCGCTGCCACAGCAGCACTTTAACATCTCTGCCCATTCCCCCCCTGTCCCCCCCCGTTGGCCAACTTTCACCCCTGGCCCAACTTCTGCTCTGACCACTATGTCTGACTGCCTTTCTCCTGGTCATGACAGTATGATGTATCCTTTCCCACCCTCATTCTCTTTCTCCGCCTTAGTCTATAAATTAACATTTTCAGAAACACCTAGGTGACTTAGACACTTTTGAAAGCAGGATTTAGCTCCCAAATATAGCTAGGGGAAATTTTTCTGCCTAACCCCTTTTTTTGGGGGGTGGAGGAGTGCAGATTTGGGGACACCAAAACATTTTGCTGAATTCATGCTGGTTTTGCTGAATTGCTGTTATAAAAAAAAAAGCCAAAAGTTAAAACATTTCAACATTTTAAAAAAAAATAATTTTTCATTTCAAAATGACTTCTCATTTTGAAATTTCCTTCTATTATACTTTTTATACTTTAAAATTAAAAAACCACACAAAATTGAAAGAAAACATTTCGTTCAGCCTGAAATGAATTTTTTTCAACTTTTTGATGCAACAAAAATTGTGAAAAATTTTCATTTTGGGTCAACCTAAAATGATTTTTTTTTTAATTTTTCAAAACTGCCAGTGAACTGAAAAATCAGTTATTTGCGCTGCTCTATACCTAAATTGCTTTGAGGGGCAGACTGGGGCCCAGCCTGTCCTAGCAACAGGGTAATGTGAAATGTGGCTTTGAGATACCCTGAGGGAATCTTGACCATAATTGAGGATCCAGCTCCAAAATATTACATATTAGGCAATTCATTGATTTCCTTTCTCCTAAGCAAAAAAAAAAAAAAAAGGAATACATATTAGACCAATAGAAAACTCAGCAGAATCTTTTCACGCAGGCTTTTCTGAATATTTCCTTCAACTTTAAACTTCAAGGATTGCAGCCCCTAGACTTTTATTTGAGTTTGGGACTCACACCCAGTATATCCATTATACGATTATATTTAATCTGAAACATTGACTTTTTCCACCATTTCATCTCCAAACCATGATAAACCATGAATATTTTCATGCAATTTCATAAAACTGTCGAAAAAAGGCAGGATTGCTAAGTAGGTAATTTTACTTGGTTTGGTTATGAATTTTTCACACGGCTGGTCCTGTAACAGTGGGCAAAACACTGTGGTTTGAAACATGTTTTTTATGATTCACATGAAAGATAGGTAATGTACTGAGTATCCTTATGTCTCAGATTTTTGAAAAAAAGGAAATGTCAGTCTCCGTTTGTCAGTCTCCCAAAGAAAATTAACATAAACATGCTCCCCTGACTCACAGGGTATGAATCAGAGTCTCACAAGTTCTTGTAGTAATTGGCATTACTCTTGCTTTTCCAGAAGTACTCAGAAATCAATACAGACAGGACAAAAGGAAGAAAATTGATATGGGGCTACTGCATTAAGCTCCATTTTAGATAAATGGGCCAGGTGTACTAAAGGTAGCTAACTTAGTTATAAATTATGCCTAGCATCAAGTGACAGGAGATTCAGACTGAGCTTGTCTACACTACAAAGGCTTACAGCTATACTGGCAAATCAAAAACTACAGGAATTCTTTTGCCAATGTAGTTTAGACACGTCCCTCCCCCACCCATCCCAGATAGAATAAGGTCTTCCTATAATGTATAGATGTACTAGAGCTTTTTTGTCATAGCTATGTCCATTAGGGGGGTGATTTTTTCCACACACACCCTCTAACCATCACAGCTGTGTTGACAAAATTTGTAAGTGTAGGCCAGGCCTGAGAGAGGGCAGATGGTCAAATTGGTTAAATAACAAAAGAATGTGCTGGAGCGTTGAGTGCCCCCTGGATGGACATGGTATGGGGCTTTTGAGTTTAATCCAAGCAGGGGTTTTCATAGTCAGATTATAGAAGCACTCACAGATAGGAAATAGATGCAGTTGAGCATAGTTATGTTCAGAGCCTTAAAAAGACTTTGTGCTATTGGGCGGGGGAGGGGAGAAGGGGAGGTTGATGTCTCTAAACCAAGAGAGGAAGTGGTAGAGACAGAAGAGCTGCCCTCTTATACCGTTTTCTTTGTTTGTTTTTTTTAAGGGGAGAGCATTTACGACCTTGATCCTGCAAACACCATTTGCGTGTGTTTAACTTTAAACCCATGACTAGTTCCACTGAAATTAGTGTTTGCAGGATTGGAGTATAAGTGTTTAAAACGTGAGGGGAGCATAGCCAGCACGTGTTAAGTTTGGGTTTTCTTTGTTGCTTTAGTTGCATAAAACCTATTCAAAATAAACCTGAAATAGCAGAGGATTTGTTCTCCCCACATAATCTGGATTTTCTGTCCAATTTTTCTGTAGGCACACAGATCTTAGCCCTAACACACAAATAGAGTCCAATATTCTGCAATTTCTTTGCTAATATTTCACACACAGAAGGGAAATTGAACAGATTTTTTTTTTTTTAGTAGCTATTTGCTCAGTTCTAATGTTAACCATAGAATTCTGACTCGTGTCTTGATTGTTTGGCTGTACTCTATGCCTGTGCACTCTCTAGCCACTCCCTCTCACTCCTAATTGTAGCTGTGTAAGAAAGAGTTGGAGTAGGCTCTTTTGGCCTGTAATTTCCTCCATTCCCTCCCCCTGCAGTATGCTTCAGTGAATTTCAAAGGTGTTCCGGGAAGGATTTATTTTGGAGACTGATTTCTTTTTTCCTTAGTGGTCTAGTGTACTGAAATGACAAACAAGCTTTGGAAAGGAGCCATGTTCACAGAGCATGGAGCCTTTTATAAAGCTCCATTATAAGACTAGGTTTCAAACCTATTCTGTTCAAGCAAGTTAGAAATGCACTCGTACACATTCTTTTTCTATCACTCATACAGTAGGGTAGAAGGTGAGATAGATCAGGTTCAGAGGAAAGGTATTACCAGTCCATTTTCACATTAAAGTGAGACTGGTTTGGTTAATTCTTTTATTGTGCTCCCCTGAAGAAAATGACTTTCCAGTAAATGTTATTTTTAATTAAGTTTTTGAAGTGGAACTTTGGAAGTGCTGGAAGTATGGCTGAGAAAAGCCAGTCTTTTCTTTATAGTTTTAAAAAGATGCATGTCTTCAATTGAACTTGCAAATGCAGAAAGGAAATATTATCCAAATTTGGGACCTGCATATACATGCCTACTTAATTCCTGTTTACAAAACACAGATTCATAGACTTTAAGGTGAGAAGGGATCACGATGATTATCTAGTCTGACTTCCTGCACATTGCAGACCACAGGATCTCTCCCACCCACTCCTGTAGTAGGCCCATAACCTCTGACTGAGTTACTGAAGTCCTCAAATCTATAATTAAAGATTTGAAGTTACAGAGAATCCACCATTTACTTTAGTTCCAATCAGCAAGTGACTCATGCAACCAGGCTGCAGAGGAAGGTGAAACTACCCCTTCCCTTCCCTCCCCCAGCCTGCCCCGGGTCTCTGCCAATCTGATGTGGGGGGAAATTCCTTCCCAGCCCCAAATATGGTGACCAGTTAGACCCTGAGCATGTGGGCAAGACCCAGTAGCCAGACACTTGGGAAAGAATTCTCCATAGCAACTCAGAGCCTTCCCCTTCTAGGGTCCCATTTCTGGCTATTGAAAATATTTGCGAATAACAGTCATGGATGGGCCACGTGCCATTGCAGACAATCTCATCATATCATCCCCTCCAAAAATGTATCAAGCTCAGTCTTAAAACAAGTTAGGCTTTTTACCCCACTATTCCCTTTGGAAATCTGTTCCAGAACTTCATTCCTTGGTTAGAACCCTTCATTTAATTTCAAGCCTCAACTTATTGATGGCCAGTGTATATCCACTTTTCTTGTGAGAACATTGGCCCTTAAATAACTCCACTCCCTTCCTGGTGTTTATTGCTCAAATATATTTATAGAGAGCAACCATATCTCCCCTCATCTTTCATTTTGTTGGGCTAAACAAGCCAAACTGCTTAAGTGTCCTCTCATAAGGTAGGTTCTCCAGTTCTTTGATTAGAAAACTATAACCAACAATATTTGCTCTGATCTGTTCTTAAAATAGATTTCACTCAGGACCTGTCTTACCTTTGGATGACAATAGATTAAATATTATATTATTATTATTATTGAAATTATTATTGAATAATGATGATAATTAAATCCACTTTAACTGATGTGACTAACAAAACAAATTCACAGCAAAATGAGAACTTGGTATGGAAATGTAGCCAAATTTTATCCAAAGGCTGCATATATAAGGTAAAGTCTCATAATAATAGGCTGTTTCATGAGATTTCTGGTGCTTCCTCTTATGTGGAAAAGAATATATGGAATTTATAAATGAATGTCATATAAGTAGCCTAGGATTTTCATAGTAGACTTGTGTGAGAAGAAGAATACTGATTTGTTTATGACAAATAGGAAAGTGGACCCTTAAAGACAACACACCTTTGTATCATACTAAAACAATGAGATATGGATATGAGTCAGTGTGCCCTTGTTGCCAAGAAGGCATTTTAGGCTGTATAAGTAGGGGCATTGCCAGCACATCGACGGACGTGATCATTCCCCTCTATTTGACATTGGTGAGGTCTTATCTGGAGTACTGTGTCCAGTTTTGGGCCCAACACTACAAGAAGGATGTGGAAAAATTGGAAAAAGAGTCCAGCAGAGGGCAACACAAATGATTAGGGGGCTGGAGCACATGACTTATGAGAAGAGGCTGAGGGAACTGGGATTGTTTAGTCTGCAGAAGAGAAGAATGAGGGGGGATTTGATAGCTGCTTTCAACTACCTGAAGGGGGGTTCCTAAGAGGATGAATCTAGACCGTTCTCAGTGGTAGCAGATGACAGAACAAGGAGTAATGGTCTCAAGTTGCAGTGGGGGAGGTTTAGGTTGGATGTTAGGAAAAACTTTTTCACTAGGATGGTGGTGAAGCATTGGAATGCGTTACCTAGGGAGGTGGTGGAATCTCCTTCCTTAGAGGTTTTCAAGGTCAGGCTTGACAAAGCCCTGGGTGGGATGATTTAGTTGGGGATTGGTCCTGCTTTGAGCAGGGGGTTGGACTAGATGACCTCTTGAGGTCCCTTCCAACCCTGATATTCTATGAATGATGTACCATTTATAAAAAAAACCCAAAACCTATGTCCTTTTTACTTGGTCTGTTTCTGATGAGACAGAAAATACCATTAATACAGACTGTCATGATAGTCTGTCACTTCCAATGTGACTAGACCTCATGGGGCAAACATCAGCCTCAATCATGTAGACAGAGGTCCCAGTGACACCAGAAGAATTTCAGAGAAGAATTGTAACTGTTGTGACAAAGTTCCTGCTCTACCTTGGTGGGTCTTGCACTTATTGGCAGATTTGCTCATCTTGGAGCTGCACAGCAGCCCTCAGCTTGGCCATTTTTCTGAACCCACAATCCAGGTCGACTTCTCCTGTGTCTGACCAGGGGTTTGGAGGATTTGGGGGGAAACCCGGGCCCGCTCTCTACTCCGGGTTCCAGCCCAGGGCCCTGTGGAATGCAGCTGTCTAGAGTGCCTCCTGGAACAGCTGTGTGACAGCTACAACTCCCTGGGCTACTTCCCTATGGCCTCCTCCCAACACCTTCTTTATCCTCACCATAGGACCTTCCTCCTGGGGTCTGATAATACTTGTACACCTCAGTCCTCCAACAGTCCACGTTCTCACTCTCAGCTCCTAGTGTCTCTTGCTCCCAGCTCCTCAGATGCACACCACAAACTGAAGTGAGCTCCTTTTTAAAACCCAGGTGCCCTGATTAGCCTGCCTTAATTGATTCTAGCAACTTCTTGATTGGCTGCAGGTGCTCTAATCAGCCTGTCTTAATTGTCTCCAGAAGACTGTACCTTACCCAGGGAAAAGGGACCTACTTAGCCTGGGGCTTATATATCTGTCTTCTACTACTCTCCTATAGCCATCCGGCCTGACCCTATCACACTGTATAGCTAAGGGCACAACTGGGGCCAGTATATGCGAAGTTGCCAAAAATGGGAGAGAACATATAAGAAAGATCCTAGGTGCTTCCTATATATACATAGTGAGGTTATTTTTTAATTACATTATGTATGTGTGTGTGTGTAGGTTGTAAATTAACACATGAATGGGGCTAATTTCATATTGGTTACTACTGTTTGAGTCAATATATGATCTTGTATATGTCTAATATGTAAAACTTATACTGTCTATACAGCATTTAAATGTTAGGATTTTTTTTCTACGTGTAAAATTAGCCAAACTAATTTGAATTGAAAATGAAGATACTATTCAGGTTTGGTTCAGGGAAGGGGCAAAAGCCATAATTTGGTCCATGTAGTGTAGCTGTAGCCATGTCGGTCCCAGGATATTAGAGAGAAATAATACAGTCCAGACCATCTCACCCATCCCTAGTCCTGAGGTAATACTTCACACAGTAAATTATAAAATCATCATCCTATACTTTTAGCTGCCTATGAAGAGATTATGGAAAAGACCTTAAGAAATAAGCATCTTGTCCAGCACCTTTCCAGTGCAGCATTATTCCCAACATTATTTCCTTAAGTTTTTGGTGTATTCTAATACAAAATGACTCAAACACTGGGGCTTCCACCACCTTCCTTAAGAGACTATTCCACATCCTAATGGATGTCACTGTTAAAAATATAGTGATAACTTCTATACCCATGTCCTTAGAGTATCAGTCCAATATCTTTAGTTTACACCATGATATTTTGTTTCCATCATCAAACTCAGCCTTGAAGGTTCTTCACAACTCTGGTCCTCCCTATTCACTCTTGTCTCTTATCAGATTGTCTCCCCACCTCCAATAATGCTAGCCATATGTGCTTGCTTGTCAGCTTCTAATTTCTGTACCTTCTTCCACACTGTCCCTTACAAACACCATCTGCGAACTAATGTCTCCTCCCCTACCCTTCACTTCTTTAAATCTCTAAGACCCATCTTTGCAGTGGTGCCTATAAGAAGTCAACTAGTTTCATGATGACTAAAATGAGGGACAGATGGGGAAATTTGGCACTTATTATAAATAGAATAACAAAGGAAAAAATAGCAAATGTTTATATGTATGAATAATTAGTTCTATCCCTCTCCCTTCACCCTTCATATGGCACTTAGCATCTAAGCTCTCAGGCCTGCTATTGACAGTGCATGGGCAGATTGTGCAGATGCATCTGCACAGAGTCCCACTGAAGTAAATTGCATGATCAAGTCCAGGGGTTGACAACTGCAGATCAGAGCCTAAGACAGTCAGCTGTTTGGGGCACATACATATGGGTTTGTGTAGCATCTAGTTCAAAGGGCCCCAATCCTGGCTGAGGCATCTCAGTGCCACTGTAATATAATTATTGAATAATAAATATTAAAAAGTTAATATGAGCAGTTTGGGAATAGCAGGCTAAATGCGTTCACATAAAGTATTTTTCCATATAGTTGAAAATGGACAAATTAAATAAACAAACGACCTTTGTTCATGGATAATCAACATGCCTAGAATGAGGAAAAATTCGTCAAATAATTTTGCCATAAACAGTTCAGCCAGCTCTACTGATTGCTCAGGGAAAACTGCCAGTTCAGTTGATAAGAATCTTATCTGAATAAAAGCTGTGGAACTGGGTCTGCAGAGTTTAGGGTGAAAATATATTATTCCTCTCAATAGCTCTGCCTGATGATAGTTCTGCATTAACCCGATTACATGATGTTAATGTTGACTGGCCAAAATAGTTGTTCCCTTTCCTTTGTGAATTTAAAATTTCCTCATGAAGAAAAACTGAGTAGAAAGAATTCTAATAAAATGAACAGAAAACTAAAGAGCCTGAAGAAATTCCTTAGAGTTCCTTTAAAGAGGGACACTGAGCAAATTTTGAAAAACAAACACAGAAACAAAAAAAAACCCACAACACATTTATATAAAAAGCAATTTAATTAACTAGCAATGTTCTTTATTCCCCCTGCTATTATTAAAGATGGTAGTGTTTGAAGAGCTTTATCCCTCAAAACCCAGCTTATTTTTATTTTTTTGTTTTTGTGCTTAGGAAAGTTATAACCCTGTGTCTATGACATATCAATCTGTTTCTACAGAAACAACTGCAGTGCCTCCAGTACAGAAGAGGTCAAGAAGACAAAGAATTTCTAGTATATTAAACACTCATTCTAATTTTACACAATCCAAATCACATACCTACCTTTCTGAGGGCACAATTTGGGCCACGTGCATTTCTCAGCCCTCAAATGATTGTGGATGCAAACTGGATGGTTAGATCATGATCCTGACAGGTGATGAAAGGCTCTTGAGGGGTTCAGAGAACCTTCTCACCCTATCAGTTTCAGCAGCTCCGACAGAATACTGAATTCAATGGGAACACAGAGGACCCAGCACATCCCAGGACCTGGCCACCATATCTGGTAACTAATTTGCTCAGGCAGATGTTGCTTGCACCCAGAACACCAGGGTTTTGTTGGAGTGCCCAGAAATGTATACTCACAAGTTTAAATTTGCACATAGGCCTCTTTTGAAGATATACTCACTACAAAACAGTGCTAAAATATATTCATGTCACAATGTGATGTCACAACAGTGATTCTAATGACAAGAAGAATGCAAAAGCAAGCATTGCTACATTGTGCTCCAACAACTTTATCTCAAAGGATGAAGTCTGAACAGCTGCACTCTTCTACCTAAATCTGATGCAGTGTGAGGAGGTATAGTTTTAAAATATCTTATTATTCTTGTTATCTTGTTTAATACTCGTGTAGCACTTTACATTTCCAAAGTATTAGAAAAACATTAACTAATGTATCCTCAAACTCTGTGCAAGTTAAGTGTTACATTATCCTTGGTTTATAGGTGAGGAAAATGAGACAGAGGATTTAACGGTGAAATTTGTTCATACACAAGGTCAATGTACCACTTAAGTCCCATTTAAGCCTTATCTTACAGATGTAAGTGCTGTATAAATATTACCATTAAGCAATGCAGATGTTATTAATTTAAGCAAAGCAGGGACCTGGTACTGGCCCTATGCACAAGGATAAAATTCATACTAAGGATGAAAATGGGCTTTTAGGCTCAGCCTTCACTATGGTATAGTACAAAGCTACAATGCTTCAGAAGGAGCTCCAGAAAGAAATTGTGTCTCTGTAAGCCGTAATTCTGCCTGTGGTGGTGAAGTGGGATAAATTTGCTTCACCTCCTTTTTGGGTTCAAACTGCTTTCCTCCTGCCCCATGTCTACCTGACTCAGCTAACTGGGCTGATCAGGTGGGGAACCAAGGATTGTGGGGAGAGCCATGGTTCTGTCCACTTTCTGCTTTTCCCAGCTCACTTCCTTGCATGGTGTCAGAGTTCCCTCACCACTCTGAACTCTAGGATACAGATGTGGGGACCCGCATGAAAGACCCCCTAAGCTTATTTCTACCATCTTAGATTAAAACTTCCCCAAGGCACAAATCCCTTTTTATTCTTGGCTGGTATTCACTGCCACTACCAAGTGAGTTAGACAAAGATTCAAGGAAAAAAAAAAAACAGTGAAGTTCCTGTTCTCCAAAATATTCCCCCCAAACCCATTCACCCCCTGTCCTGGGGAAGATTGAGAATAATATCCTCACCAATTGGTACAGGTGAGCACAGACCAAATCCCTGGGTTTTTAGGAATTAAAACCAATCAGATTCTTTTTAAAAAAAGAAAAACACACCAAAAAACAGAACTTTATTATAAAGAAAAATAGTAAAAGAAGCACCTCTATAAAATCAGGATGGAAGGTAATTTTACAGGGAAATCAGATTCAAAACACAGAGGATTCCCCTCTAGGCAAAACTTTAAAGTTACAAAAAACAAGGATAAACTTCCCTCTAAGCACAGGGGAAATTCACAAGCTAAAACAAAAGATAATTTAACGCATTTCCTTGCTATTACTTTCAAATCTGGGATGTGGGGAGGAAGGCTTTGTTTTTCTGCTCTGTGTGTGGTCTCTCCGGAGACAAAGAGAGAGACCAAGCAAGTAATCCAGTTCCTACTGAACGATACATCTAAATTTACAGAAATAGTAAGTATCTTCTTTCCCCGTTGGTTCTTCTGGTCAGGTGCCAACTAGATTAATTGAACTGACTAACCCCTTACAGGTAAGGGGATTCTGTACCTCTGGCAAGACAGATTTTATATTACTGCAAACATAAAGGTTGTTACCCTTCCCTTTATATTTATGACACATGGGGATTATCAAGTGCACAGACTGTGCTTTTCCATGTGCCCCTGAGCTGTGATGTGAGGAGCCCTAACACTGGTATGCAGAGGGAAGGATGGGACCAAATAACTCACCCTAAGTCCACTGTGCAGCCATGTTAAGAGCGAAGCCAAAGATTCATAGTAAATCACTGGCAGACCTTAAATTCAAATTCAGATGTTCCTGGTGATTTCTATTCTGCTATGCAGTTTGGCCATTCTATCAAGGAAGACAACTAGTAAGACCATATTTGGTTTTTTTTCTAAGGAGCAAAATCAGATAGGTAAACTAAGGAATATAACTGAGTTTATGCTTCACTATTTTTAAGTTTTCCCCAGTATAAGAATGTGTCTTTAAAAGCATGGAATAATTTCTATGGTAATTTTCTAATTTTAAAGAAGGGTATAGAATAGGTTTTTTGTTAATGTATAGAAATAGTGATTTAAGTAGAATGAGTTTATAACTAATTTCACTTGGCCATATCTCCAGCATATGTGGAGAAAACTATAGACAGGTAGAGAGATGGAGCTCTATGACTCATAAGTCAGGGAATTTCCATTGAAGGCAGAGTGGGGGCAAAGTTTGCCTCCCCTCCCCATAGAAAAAGAACAGTATTTGGACTACTAAATCCTCATATGTAGCAAGGCCCATTCATATCACAGACACTGTTAAAAGGTTATGGGAAACTATACAGTGGACCCGTCTCTTCTGGCTCCATGACAACTATTGGTCTCCCCAAAATTTTGTCTCAAGTTTTTTGCTCAGCAAATGGTTTCTGATTATTTCATGCAGGAAATCTCAGAAGGTGAAGGATGGACTGTGCTGCAAAAAGAAGCATTCCACACTGTCTCTATCTACCTCTGCCCACATGTACCCCAGTTCCCATGATGTAACTGTAAGAGGACTTTGATGCAATCAGAAGAAGAGGGAGCATGGTACAGAACAAGTACTTATCCCTTTGGTACTCCCTCATCCCAGATCTACCTGCTCTGCTTCTGCAAGCCAAAAGGACAAACAGCCCTAGTGGCATTAATTTTTTAACTAAATTAAGGGAGAACTTTCTAGGTGCTGGGTTTGGGGTTATCTAAGTGATCGGTTAGCAATATTTGCCAGATAGTCCTGGTTCGGAGAGACAGTCTAATATCTCACCCAATTTAATTGAAACTAGTGTTTTTCCACATTTCAATAAACCCTCAGCATATCTGATCACCTGCAGTGCTGTCTGTATCCTTAAAATAGTGCTGGTGTGCTGCAAATACAGCATTGTCTCCTCTAATCACTGCCAGACAGCTGGTCCTCCCAGCACAACCGCCAACCCTAAACTGATCAGCCACTTGGATAAAGAAAGAGGATGGCACGCTGGAACTTTTAGTTTCCAGGGGTAGCATTTCCACATTAAAGAGGGATGTTGCCACAATCTGCTCCCTGTTAAGCAAGCCTGGGGTGGCACAGAGTATTGTCAAAATGCCAGTGCAGACCTTCTTTGAGCCTAGGTTGAGCGTGTGTGTTTTATTGCATTTCCTTGATCACCCATGTTTTTTTTTTTCCTTTGCTGCAGTCTAAAGAAAAAAGTAGATATAATCTCTTAGGTCAGATCCCAAGCTTTTTCTGAATCAATATATCATCACTGGAACTGTTTTTTGTATTTGTTTTATTTATTTAATGCCACATTTTACAGGTTCCTTTGGAGTCGAGGTTTTATTGTTTAGTATTTTAAAATGAGCTGCTTAATCTCATAAATTAAAAGCCACTAAGCCAATCAATTTCAAATTTCATTTAAAAAACAACAACTCCCGCGCAGGCTGAAAACTTCTGTGGCAGTTTAATCCCAAAGCTAATTTGTATGGCTGAGACTAAATAAAGGGCTCAGCATTAACTTCAGATAGACTTTGAGCATTTTGAATTCAAATTATCCAAAATGAATTAACTGTTCTGAACACCTGTGAAATTTTCACTAGGGCGAAAGCTACTTAGCAAACACAACACACAGAGAAGGTGCCAATTATCTACAGGACTGAAAAAAATGCAGACTTTTACACTACCCATAAGTCCCTTGCAGTTTATATCAGAGGGGTCATTCTTCTGAGGCTGCAGTGGGATAGCCCTTCAAGAGAGATAGGATCAGCCCCTACCTGTGACTAATTAGCTGGCTCAGGGATGATGTGTCTGAGACCAGGGATTAGGTGAGGGGATGTGGTTTATCTATTTTGATTTGTGTTAATTTTGGATTTGACTAATAAATCCATCCTTCGGGGACAGCATTGAGGAGGGTTTATGGGGACTATAGTCACCCCAAAATTTGCCTTAGACCCCATAGCCACTTGTAGCAGCCATCACTGTCTGGCTGTCCAGCTCTAAAGGCAGAGTGCAGAGAGTGGCGGCTGCCGGCTGGGCGTCAAGCTCTGAAGGCAGCACCACTGCCAGCAGCAGTGCAGGCAGAAGGTGGGTGGGGCGCCAGAGACCCCGACTGTAGTCTCTGCCCGCTGGGGTGTGCCACCCAGGTGAGGGTGACCACCTTTTCAAAATGCAAAAGTTGGACACATGCAGGAGCCCTACCCCCTGTTCCTCCTCTTCTCCCAAGGCCCTGCCCCCCGGCCAGGCTGGAAGCTGGAGCCAGGCAGCGTTAAGAGCTGCCTAGGAAGCCTGGGTTGCTGGGGATTCCCATAGCCTCCACCTGTGCTGGTGGGGCACCAGGGTGCCCAAGAGCAGCCCCTGGCCCGTGTCCCCCACACATCTGGGCACTCCGTCCAGGGCAGGTGGAGGGTCCAGGGCTCCACACAGCAGCCTGGGTGGCTCTTATTATTGTCCAGCTCCAGCTTCTGCCCTGCGGGAGGTGGGAGGGGAAGAGGAGAAGCAATGGGTAGGCCTCATGGTGAAGGGAGATACTGTCACCACCCCTGAGCCTCAGGCTGGCACAAGGTGGTGCCACAGAGAATCTGGGACAAACACTGTCCTAGAGTCATTCAGCTCAGGACCAGGACTTGAAATGTATATTCTGGGACTGTCCTGTCCAGGGCAGAGGGAGGGTCCGGGCTTCCCACAGCAGCCTGGACTGACCCATTCTGTCCCAGGCTCCTTGGTGGTGGGGAGCTGAGGAGCAGCTGCAGTCCTGGGGCCCCAGGCTCCAGCAGCAGGAGGAGACGGGGAGCACCACAGCACTGCCACCCTGCAGTGCCCGGCTCCAGCTTCGGCTTCTGACCTGACCATGGGAATAAGCCTTATACGGGGAGACAAGGAGTGGGGCTGGCATTTACCTGAGGAGGAGCAGGGGGTGGGGCTTTGTGGTGAGGGAGGGTATAGTCCCCCCCCCAAAACACACAATTTTCTGTCTAGCCCCCCTCTCACACACACCAGGAAGAGGCTGGCACTGACCCTGCCATATTTTAAGAAAGGGATCAAAATTCTGCTGCTGCTGGGAACTTTATCTGACACACTGACTAGTGAGATGGCCCCCAAGCGTACCCCAACATTTTTAGTTCAAGTTACACCAAGCCCTCATTTTTCTGGATGTAAACCATTGTGAATGTAAAACTATGGGAGCAAAAATTGAAAGCCAGTTTAGAAAGTCTGGCCTCACTATGAACAGAATAGTAGATGACATAATACTATCCTAGCTAGTGGGAATGATCTGAGTAGACCTGGGGAAAAAGTAAAATGGCTCTCTCATGACACAAGACCATCTGAAGCAATTTTATTTTGTATGTGTGTTTCTAAAGACCCAAGATTCACTTTCATTCTTAGCAGGATCAAGATTTGAAGTCAGTAAAAAGCCAAACTTCCGATTTTGCTTAATCCTACCTGTAACATCTAACCAACCTCTCGAGATATAGTTCTTGCCTTCTTCTGTTTGTGGACAATCGTTATAGTTAATCCACCTTTAAAATATTCAGGCAACTTGGAGGCTCTCTTTGCTATCAATTAGTGTTTTGTTTTTTGCTCTTTCCCCAAGACACCTTGCAAGATTAGATAGTGGAAACGGCCTGTCAAAATTAAAGATTTTTTTAACATTATGCTGTTAATCTTAATTAATAAGTCTCAAAACTTGACAGCATTTAAATAAAATAAAATGAAAAAGTTTAAATCACAACTGAAGCCTCTTCAAGAACAAAAAAATCCCAAAATTTAACAAAGCTAAAGTGACCAAGACCTGTAGGTGAAGAGATCTGAAGGCAAAAAATCAATTGCCAGTAAAGTCCTTCAATGATTATTAGTATTTCAAGTGTTTTTGTTAAGAAAAAAATGAAGGTAACTTAAAATGTAGCTAGATAGAAGCACAGAACTTGGAGTCTGGGTTCTCTTCTCAGCTCTTCCATTGCCTTGCTGAGTGATATTTGTGCAAGACATTTCACTGTTCATTGCCTCAATTTTTTCATTTGTAATGTGTGGAGAATACTCACATACATTCCAAGTTAATTCAGTAAGGTTTGTAAAGCCATTCATTTGCTATACACAAATAGCAAGTGCCATACTAGTGTAAAGTAATGATGGTAGTAGTAGTAGACTAATGGAAATATTTACAGGATTGAAATCAGCCTCTCTTTTGGAATATAGTGACTTCCATTGGTCTCTATTCTTAATCCCTCTTCCTTTTGAGTCTAAAATCCTTTCCCCTCCTCACAAGAAGTGCTGGAATGATAATCTAGAAACTAAGGTTGGGGGTTTTAGAATAACTCATTTTTCACTTAACTCTGTTCCTTTCAAAGTCAATGAGAGTTTTATCATTGACTTCAGTGGCAAGAGAATTTTTGAAAATTCCATCCCAAACCCCTTTGCTTATTCACAGGGGAAGAAATTGCACTTAAGTTCCACTTAAGTGCAGTTTTGAAGGCTTAACTGGGACATCAGTGTTTCTTTGGCTTTGTGCTGGGCTTCTGTATAAGGGGTAACTTTCACTTAGGCCAGGAAGACAGAAGAAATGTTAAATTTCCTACAGTAATCCTCACTAATATTCCTCAATTCTGATCTGCAGTGACCATCTTCAGTGGTGAAAAATTAATTCACTCTCCTTTCCCCCTTAGTCCACAAGCTCTACTGAGACAGTCATAAAGAATGCCAGATAGTGCCAACTATTGTGAAAAAATGTGGGGAGAGAGGGAATGTAGCAAAGCAAAGACTCACCAGCACAGCACCTCCTGCTGTGATCCTGGGAATTAGCTTGATTCCAGTATATGGAGCACCTCCTCCTGACCCGTGCCTCACTTGCCACTGGCCCCGTGTCCCTCCTGGACCCCGGTGCCCCTTTACCTCAGGGTTTGCCCCAGATGTACCCCCACACTCTGGGTCTCCCTTTCCAGGGGAACCCCCAACACTCTAAGCCCACCTCACTGGATACTGCTAGTCATCATCTAGCCCCCCGCTCACTGGGGCAGACTGCAGTGTAATGACAACACATCATTGGCAAAGGGGGGGTGGACCTGCAGCCTTTCCCTAACCCTGGACTGTACCTCTGCAGCCCCAGTACCTTCTTTAAGCCTTGCACAAGGACTGCAGCCTCAGGAGTTACCAGGCTGGAGCTCCCCAGCACTACTCTACCTCAGATACCCTTCTCTCCTACACAGGCAGGTCCTTCTCTTTCCAGAGCTAGAGAGAGACTGACTCAGCTTCTGGCTCACAGCCTTTTTATCAGGGCCAGCTGTGGCCTGATTGGGGCATGACCACAGTTGTGGCTGCTTCCCCAATCAGCCTAGCCTTTCACAGGAGTGGGGTAACTGCCCTGTTACAGGGAGAAACAAACCAAATTGAGTATGGTTGTATAGTAGAAAGGATTCCTTACTGATCCCTACAGATCACATTATGCTCTGAAATAATGATATTTGATCACCCATAATTTATTATTATGTCTGCATATTTACAGATGTTAATTTATCTAACCTCTTTAAGATCTACCCACTTACATCGATTACTTCCAGCTGTAGTGAACAGAGCTGATTGGGAATATTTCAGCTAAACCTGTTCTTTGTCAGAAAATGCTGATTTGTTAGGAAGGTTCCTCAGGTCAAGAAAGGAATCCGTGGTCAAAATGAGAGCAAGCAATAGCAAGCTATAGCTAATAGCCTGTGGTTAGGGCCCTCACCTGGCATATGGGAGATTGAGGTTCCAGTCTGTGGCAGGTCTGTGTGTGTCTCTCTGGCTTTTCTGCAAGATCTCAGTATCATCCAAATGCAGAACAGGAAAAGATCAGATACACTGGCATAGGGTGCTCTAAGCATTGTGAGGGCCAGAGCAGGCCCTCAGGATCAGAAAGCTATAATTGGTTCCTTATGGCCTGCCCCATCCCAACCCTCTCCTTCTCCTGCACTGATCAGAGCTCTGGCCCATTGTGTGTGGGGAGAAGGGGGAGTGTCTGGAATATGCCTTTCTTATGGAATGTTTCATCATAGATTCAATGATTTTTCAGCAAAAAGAGTCTTGTTTAATATGTTATCATTTTTAAACCTAAAGCGTTTAACTGATTTCTGCCAAATGAAATTACTTTAGTGTCAGTGTGCAGATGACATTGGTAGATGCCTTTAAAGCTGGTCTTGAAATGGTAGTGAAATCAGTACCATTTCCAGTCTCCAGTGCACATTGATTTTCAGGCCACTTTTATTAATCATAAATACAAATGTTTTATATTGATTACTAGGTTTCTCCGTGTATGGCTCAGAATGAGTTTCATTATCTGTCTTAAAGCTGCATACCAGAAATGGCCCACCAGTGCTTTGGGAAAGCAGGGGCCACAAGGAAACTACTGACTATATAACTGAGTTGTACCACTTAGCAGCTGAAAACCCCACTTTCAGAAGAGAAGAAAGATTATCTCCCTATGTCTCAATCAATTACCTGCCATTATGAGGCCTCTGTATTGGTGCACCTCAGTCCCTCCTATTCTCTGCCTGTGGCAATTGCTAGTTTAGTCTCCTGTGGGCAGTAATATTTTGCTTTAATTATGTTTGTTGAGTTTAGTGTGTGGGTGGTGTTGGTGGGCTATGATATACTGGAGATGAGCCTAGATTATCTTTGGGCCTTAGACTCTGACTCTTGACGCTTTATATTTTACTATGTTTTCTAAGTCAGACCAAAGCTGTCTGTACAGTCAGGTGAATTCATAGGTAGTTCCCCTGAAAAGAGGGTTAGGATACACAGCATCACAATATAGGATACATCTCCATCACAATATTTGTATTTCAGTACAAATGTTTGAATTCAGTTGGAAAAGTTGCAAAATGAGGTAGGAAAGTATCACTTCCTGCTTATCCAGAAATATAGTTAGAAGGAGCATCACTAAGAAATGAATCCAGGTCTCAGATATGCAATGCCATGATATCAGTGTCTGCACATTCATGCATGTTCCCCATCCCCTGTTTTGCGGAGAATATGTAGAGGAGCCTATTATGAATATGGGAGGAGGAGGGTCACAGTTTAAGAATGACATTCTTCTCCTTCCCCAGGACAGATTTTAACTCAGGTATTCTGCTCTCCCCATATGTGCAGAAGTCCCCTTGTGGTTAGTGGAATTTCTGTACACATGGAAGAGCAAAATATGGAAGTAAAGATCCTTCATGAGGACATGAAAAAAACTTTTTGCCATAAGGGGCTAAAATTCTGCCTGGCTTTTATGCTGGCTGAGTAAAGAAGGAGAGGACAAGACTCCTGACACCCTGCCCACTGCTGCATACATCTCAGTAGGCCAAGCAAAAATCTGGACCACTTTCAGTTTATACATACTAATGGTATATACTGTAAATGGAACAGGACAATAAATAAAAGTAAATGGGACAGAGCCTCAGCTGTTGTGAGTTACCATAGTTCCATGACTGGATGATCTGGTGGTCCCTTCTGGTCTTAAACTCTAAAACTCTTAAACTCTGTGTCTGCAATGTAGCAATGCTGATTTACACTACCTGAGGATCTAGCCCATTATTTTATCCCACAGACTGGACATTTTAATAATGAATTAATATATAGTTGGATCTTTTGAGCCCCTACAATGAAGCAGAATCAAAATGTCTGATATGCTTAGTTGTTATGTGAAACCTGGATTGAAACAACCCAAAGAACAAATTGTAATTCCATCATTTGACATTTCTGATTGTGAAAAATAGAGAGTAAAGTTCATTAAAAATCTTTCCTGTTTCTTCTCTTTTATAAACAAGTGATTCCCATTCTTTTTTGTGACTCTTTTAGCAACATCCAGCAGGGCGAATGGGGAATTTGATTTGGAAATATCTGAAGGATTCTACCATGATCTGGGAAATCTAAATAGTTTACAGTTTTGTATTGGTTTTTTAATGTAAATTTGACCAGTGAACAATACATACAGACACTCTCATATAAGAAACCCTTCTCCCTTTACTCCTGCCCAAAGCAAAAGCCTAGCTATTCTCCAGGGGAATCCTCTGTGAGAACTAACCAACAAAAAAACTTCAAAAACAGACTCCAACGAGAGACTGCTGAATTGGAATTAATTTGCAAACTGGATACAATTAACTTAGGCTTGAATAGAGACTGGGAGTGGATGGGTCATTACACGAAGTAAAACTATTTCCCCTTGTTTATTCCCCCACCCCACTGTTCCTCAGACGTTCTTGTCAACTGCTGGAAATGGCCCACTTTGATTATCACTACAAAAGGTCCCCCCCCACTTCCTGCTGGTAATAGCTCACCTTAAGTGATCACTCTCATTACAGTGTGTATGGTAACACCCATTGTTTCATGTTCTCTATGTATTTTCCACTGAATGCATCCGATGAAGTGAGCTGTAGCTCACGAAAGCTTATGCTCAAATAAATTGGTTAGTCTCTAAGGTGCCACAAGTACTCCTTTTTTTAAAAAGAAAAAGGGAAATGATCCCATTGATTTGGAATCAAAGAGACTTGGATGCACTTTACCCTTGATTCACAAATAACATCCATTACACCTATGGATCACATTCCAGCCAAAGAAATATACAATCCATAGGCATAACTACTTCAGATAAAGTGTGGCCACTTGGAAAATCGTATTGCATCAACTCATATTTGCCTAGTAATTATATTATATATTAAGTATTGGTTATACCTAAAAATTATTGTCTTTAGGTTTGTTTTTTTAATACTGTCATTTGTTAACTGTATCCAGCATTTTTTGTTTGTTTATATGGTGGGTTGTTTTTTGTTTTCTTATAGGTTTCAGCTTTTGCAGATTTCTGTGACTTAGAGATGGGTGAAATCAGTTTTCTCTAACTCTAAATCCACTCAAACATTGTAGACTTAAACTTGAACATTATCAGATTTGTGTTTTGCTTAGGAAAGACTGAAAAATGAAGAAGGGAGGGAATAGATAGAAAAAACCTGAAGCTTTTTGTGTCAGGGACTGTCTTTTGGTTATATGTTTGTTTGGCACCCAGCACGATGCAGCCCTGTTCCATGACTGGGGCTCCTAGGTGCTACTGCAATACAAATAAATCAACATTGTCATCTTCCTCACAAGTAGAGGGGGTTAAATTAAATAATCACCTAAGGGACTTAGAAGCCTAGATCCCATTTTCACAAGCATCTTAATTGTGTAGGAGCCTGAGTCCCATTTACTTTCAATTGCCTTAGGTTCCTAAGTGACTTAGGTGCTTTTGACATTTTTATCCAGGATGAAAAAATGGATCAGAGAGTGAGCAGAGTGATAAATGCTGAGAACTGTGAATAACTGTGAGAAAGGGATAAGAAACTGAGTGGGACAGAGAAAATATCAATTAAATATAAATAACATATAGCTTACTGAATAGAGTGTCCTCACATAGCACAGCATTTCCTTGAGCTAGAAATACTTTTGCTTAAGCTGAATCATCACCATGAAGGAGAAATGGGCTTAAATTCCAGGAAAAAATGTTTGTGATCTTAGACTGGTGGTTTGACCCCTTACAAAATAGTTTGTGAGGTCTGCCAAACTTCAATCCACAAAAAGTTCTCCAGTCCCTACCATAAGCAACAGTATGTCCCAGAAAAAAGCAGACATTCCAGAATGCCTCTTTACAAGCCTTCTCACTTCCCTTTGCTATTTTGCTTCAGGATTTGTATTCCCTGATGATAACATATGATACACAAAAAGAAAAGGAGTACTAGTGGCACCTTAGAGACTAACCAATTTATTTGATCATAAGCTTTCGTGAGCTACAGCTCACTTCATCGGATGCATCCGATGAAGTGAGCTGTAGCTCACGAAAGCTTATGATCAAATAAATTGGTTAGTCTCTAAGGTGCCACTAGTACTCCTTTTCTTTTTGTGAATACAGACTAACATAGCTGCTACTCTGAAACATATGATACACAACACATCTACTACTAGGACCAACAGAGCATGTTCAGAAATGTTACAAGGTGAAGTGGGGAAGTCATAGAAGCTGTCTGAGACAGTGACAGAGAGTCATAGAAGACTTATTAAAAGTCTTGCCTTAAAATGTAATGCACTGGTTTAAAAAGTGAAAAGACAAGAAATGGATGGCTCAGGAGACTGGTAGTAGGTTATGCAGACTCTCAAATCTGGATCACCAGGAGTGAACAAACATCTTTTCCATCCAATGTCTTGGTTTAGGGCTGTGTGAAACATCACAATTTCATTTTGCGGAGAGCCAAGTGAACATATTTCAGTTTTTGTGTGCGTGTGTCCACAGTTTTGACTTTGCAAACCTCAACTGAAAAAATAAAGCTCAGTCAAAACCACTAAGATTCACTTCTTCCTTGTCAAAACTATTGTTAACCAACATGTACGTTGTATGTTTTGGATGCTATATTAATATGCATTACACATCACATTAATGTTATAGACATTATATCATATATGAATGTTAGCACAGATCTATGCTAAATTGTATTAAGTTCACTCTTGTTCACTTACATCAACAGATATATATCACACAATACCTTACAAGGCTATAACAATATCCTAAAAGGCTATATGTTACATTTGGCACTAGCAAGTATAAACCCTGTCAAAATCAAGATATATGAGTGTTCTACCAGGGTACAAAGTAGGGTCTTCATGGCCCAACTGGCTTGGAATGCTGTGTTCAAAAACAAGAGATAAGGAGTACACCCTGGTACCAGAAAAACAAGGAAAAAAGCTGATTGGTGAATATCAATCTTGGGTGATGTATAGAGTGCTTTAAACTTATAAACAGGTATATTATAAATATAGCTAGTTTGGGGGCGTGTTTGGGGGAAGCACACCTTCTCAGTAAGGTGAACTGAACAGCACTGTGACAAACTGCTTCACAGAGGGATTGGTCCATATTAACTCTTTATTTTCTGTACTGTACTGATAGTGATTTTTAATCAATAAATTACTATGTTTGATTATTTGGGTTCATAAATAGTTTTCATAATGAACCACCAGTCCCAAATGCAGTAGATCTAATCTACCTCAAGTTGATACTATTCCACACTGGAAATTATTAGTTAAATTGGAGAAGATGGGGATTAATATGAGAATCGGAAGATAGGTAAGGAACTGGTTAAAGGGGAGACTACAATGAATCATGTTGAATAGTGAACTGTCTGCTGGAGGGAGCTTACTAGTGGAATTCCTCAAGGATTAATGAAATTGGCACCAAAAAAGTGGGACTGTGGTAATAAAATATGCAGATGATTCAAAGTTGGGATGTTTTGTCAAAGAGGAGGAACAGAATATCATACAAGAAGATCTGAATGACCTTGAAAACTGAAGTTACAGAAATGGGAAGAAATTTAATCATGAAAAATGTAAGGTCATGCACTTTGGGACTAACAACAAGAGTTTTTGCTATAAAATGCGGACATATCAGTTTGAAGCAACAGAGAAGGATAAAGGTTATATTGGTCAATCACAGGATGACTATTAGCTGCCAATGTGATGCAGTCATGAACAAGGCTAACACAATCCTAGGATGCAGCAGGCGAGATATTTCCAACAGAGACAGGGAAGTATTATTACCATAAAACAAGGCATTGGTGAGACCTCATCTGGAATACTGTGTGCAGTTCTGGTCTCCCATTTTTAAGAAAGATTAATTCAATTGTAACAGTTGCAGAGAAGGGCTACTAGGATGATCAAAGCAAACCTAAGGAGCTTGGCTTGTTTAGTCTAACAAAGCAAAGGATGCAGGGAGATATGATTGCTCTACATAAATACACCAGATGGATATACACCAGGGAGGGAGAGGAGATATTTCAGTTTAGGGCCAATGTTGGCACAAGAACGAATAGATATAAACTGGTCATCAATAAATTTAGGCTTGAAATTAGATGAAGGTTTCTGACCATCAGAGGAGTGAAGACCTGGAACAGCCTTTCAAGGGAAGCAGTGGGGGCAAAAAACCTAACTTGTTTTAAGACTGAGCATGATATGTTTATGGAGGGGAAGTTATGATGAGATTGCCTACAATGGCATATGGCCTAACTGCAATGGTTATTAGCAAATGTCCCCAACAGCAGGAGATGGGACACTGGAAGGGAAGGACTCTGAGTTACTACAAAGAATTCTTTCCCAGGTATCTGGTGGGTTGGTCTTGCCCACATGTTCAAGGTCTAACATATTGACATGTTTAAGGTCAGGAAGGAATTTTCCCTCAGGCCAAGTGGGCAGAGACTCTGAGGAACAGAGGGTTGCCTTCTTATGCAGTGTGGGCCACAGGTTACTCGTTGGTTTGAACTTAAGCAAACATAACTTGAAGTCTTTAAATTAAGATTTGAGGATTTCAGTAACTCAGTCAGATGTTATGGGCCTACTACAGGAATGGGTGAGTGAGGTTCTGTGACTTGCGATGTGCAGGAGGTCAGACTAGATAATCATGATGGTCCCTTCTCACCTTAAAATCTATGTGTCTAAATATAGTCAATCAGCTGGCTAATCTATTAATCAACAATATGCAAAATGTCCATTTTGCTCTAAACTTAGCTCAAGTTTGATCAGTTAATGAATGTTAATGAACCTTTTAATGAACATGATCTGAGAGTCAAGTTTGTAATGAAACCCTAAAACAAAGCTATTTTTACATTGGCAAACTATGTCAGGGTTGAATGGGATTGCATTTGAGTTAGTTCAGTTTCTTATTTTCAGAAATTTCCCCAAGGTTCTTGTTGGGCAATTGCTTATCCAAACAGAGGCTCTGGCCGGTGTCTATCCTGTCACTCCTCAAGTTTAACTTGTATAGAAGAACAATGGGTGAGTTTGTCAGGTGATTTGAAGTGTGGTGCCATCAGTACACTGATGATGATGCAGCTCTGTATTTCTTTTTTATCAGAGCTGCACAGCATAGTGTCTTCATTTCCCTAGTATCTGGCTGAGAGGGCAACTTAGATGAGAGCAAAACTGGCTGAAGCTAGTTTCCTGGAGAAAGAATCTAGAGTTTATGGCAGGGATGATGTCTGTCCCACCACTGAGGAGACGTGCCTGCTCTTTATCAGTGCCATTTGCAGTATAGGGACGTAACCAGATCCTTGGTTACTCCTGGAGTTCAAAGTGACTCTGGTGGCCAGAAGTGCCTTTTTTCATCTATGATCAGTACTACTGCTGTAATGATTTTTCTCAGATGTGGATCTTGCCATAGTTATCCATGCCATTGTGACCTACAGGATGGACCCTTATAATCTGCCCTGCTTAAATTGACCACTGACACAGAATGTGATGATCAAGTTGATTATCAGAATAAGCCATAGGGAATTTGTTATACTAGTGATCCAAAATGTCAATGGCTTCCTGTTTGCAGGTGTGATTCATGAGGCAAATGTTGTACCAATAAAATAAAAACCAGCAGGATCTTATTAAAGGGAAAAAGGCAAAATACCACATTTATTGTGAATACAGAAAGAATCATAGTAAGCAGTTAGTTATAGCTATAACATTCCATTCAATCTCATATTTATTCACACATTCATTCATACAAACACACACACACACACATACACACCCACACACACAGGTTCTGCAAGGTTGTTATCATAGTTACCAGCCTTAGAGTTGCTCATGCCAAGCCACTGGCCAGGTGGCCTGGACATGAGGAGGGAGCAGGGCCTTGTCAGATGCTCATCTGATGCTCCTGGAAGTTGGTTTGCAGAATCAGACCCCAAAGTTCTCACTTTTTAGAGTCTATTTTTATAGGAATTTCTTCCTATGCCAGTCTATGGGAATTGCTTCATCATGCTGTTGCTGAATCAATCAGCAGATAGCACATTCCTGACGGCTCCAAGATGTTATCTTGTTCTTTGGTTCTCCCATCCTTAAGGCTGTTGGGTGGATTCCAGTCTGCCCTCCGGGGGGGGTCCTCTGGTTATTTCCACTTGACGCCTTCTTCAGCCGATGGACACTGGATTCTTAGGCTGGCACCTCCCTGGTCATTCAGTTATTATCCACACCAAGCATCCATCCACATACATCCTCTATCTCTATTTTAATCACAATGGTTAATACAACAAAAGGGCGGGGAGTCTCTGGGTGCTGTTTCTGTTGTTAGAGTATTGCTTTGAGTCTCTCTCTGTGTGAATTGCTTTGAGAACAGACTCTGTCTTAGAACGTACTAACACAATTAGCAGCTTGCAAGTTTCACACACAGAGGGAGAGAAACAGTACCAAAAACCAAGAGACCTCTTAATTAGTAATACCCTGGAATTTAAACTCTGGGGAACCAAACTCATTTGTGATTTTAATACAGAACTTCTTTAATATGATCCAACACTGATCTTTAAAGCCCTGCATGAACTGAGTCCTGCGTATCTGAGAAGCCAACTCCCTCTCCATTCAGCACCATGGCAGCTAAGTTCTTGCTAACTATCTAAACATTTGGGGACTGATGCCAGATCATTTTCAGGTTTCAGAGTAACAGCCGTGTTAGTATGTATTCGCAAAAAGAAAAGGAGTACTTGTGGCACCTTAGAGACTAACCAATTTATTTGAGCATAAGCTTTCATGAGCTACAGCTCACTTCATCGGATGCATACTGTGGAAGTATAGAAGATCTTTTTATACACACAAAGCATGAAAAAAATAGGTGTTTACCACTACAAAAGGTTTTCTCTCCCTCCACCCCACTCTCCTGCTGGTAATAGCTTATCTAAAGTGATCACTCTCCTTACAATGTGTACAATAATCAAGTTGGGCTATTTCCAGCACAAATCCAGGTTCCCTCCCCTTCCCCCCCGACACACAAACCCACTCTCCTGTTGGTAATAGCTTATCTAAAGTGATCACTATCCTTACAATGTGTATGATAATCAAAGTGGGCCATTTCCAGCACAAATCCAGGGTTAAACAAGAACGTCTGAGGAGGGGGAGGGGGGTAGGAAAAAACAAGGGGAAATAGGTTACCTTTCATAATGACTTAGCCACTCCCAGTCTCTATTCAAGCCTAAGTTAATTGTATCCAATTTGCAAATGAATTCCAATACAACAGTCTCTTGCTGGAGTCTGGTTTTGAAGTTTTTTTGTTGTAATATCGCAACTTTCATGTCTGTAATCGCGTGACCAGAGAGATTGAAGTGTTCTCCAACTGGTTTACGAATGTTATAATTCTTGACATCTGATTTGTGTCCATTTATTCTTTTACGGAGAGACTGTCCAGTTTAACCAATGTACATGGCAGAGGGGCATTGCTGGCACATGATGGCATATACCACATTGGTGGATGTGCAGGTGAACGAGCCTCTGATAGTGTGGCTGATGTTATTAGGCCCTGTGATGGTGTCCCCTGAATAGATATGTGGGCACAGTTGCCAACGGGCTTTGTTGCAAGGATAGGTTCCTGGGTTAGTGGTTCTGTTGTGTGGTATGTGGTTGCTGGTGAGTATTTGCTTCAGGTTGGGGGCTGTCTGTAGGCAAGGACTGGCCTGTCTCCCAAGATTTGTGAGAGTGTTGGGTCATCCTTCAGGATAGGTTGTAGATCCTTAATAATGTGTTGGAGGGGTTTTAGTTGGGAGCTGAAGGTGACGGCTAGTGGCGTTCTGTTATTTTCTTCGTTAGGTCTGTCTGTCAAGGTTCCTCCCCCACTCTGAACTCTAGGGTACAGATGTGGGGACCTGCATGAAAAACCTCCTAAGCTTATCTTTACCAGCTTAGGTCAAAACTTCCCCAAGGTACAAAATATTCCACCCGTTGTCCTTGGATTGGCCGCTACCACCACCAAACTAATACTGGTTACTGGGGAAGAGCTGTTTGGACGCGTCTTTCCCCCCAAAATACTTCCCAAAACCTTGCACCCCACTTCCTGGACAAGGTTTGGTAAAAAGCCTCACCAATTTGCCTAGGTGACTACAGACCCAGACCCTTGGATCTTAAGAACAATGAACAATCCTCCCAACACTTGCACCCTCCCCACTTTCCTGGGAAATGTTGGATAAAAAGCCTCACCAATTTGCATAGGTGACCACAGACCCAAACCCTTGGATCTGAGAACAATGAAAAAGCATTCAGTTTTCTTACAAGAAGACTTTTAATAAAAATAGAAGTAAATAGAAATAAAGAAATCCCCCCTGTAAAATCAGGATGGTAGATATCTTACAGGGTAATTAGATTCAAAACATAGAGAACCCCTCTAGGCAAAACCTTAAGTTACAAAAAAGATACACAGACAGAATTAGTTATTCTATTCAGCACAATTCTTTTCTCAGCCATTTAAAGAAATCATAA
The DNA here is from genome assembly GCF_965140295.1 of Lepidochelys olivacea. Classification (NCBI taxonomy): domain Eukaryota; kingdom Metazoa; phylum Chordata; order Testudines; family Cheloniidae; genus Lepidochelys; species Lepidochelys olivacea. The sequence continues at coordinate 79,373,066 of NC_140412.1, forward strand.
TCTAACACATACCTAGCTAGATTACTTACTAAAAGTTCTAAGACTCCATTCCTGGTCTATCCCCGGCAGAAAAACCAGCATATAGACAGACACACAGACCCTTTGTTTCTCTCCCTCCTCCCAGCTTTTGAAAGTATCTTGTCTCCTCATTGGTCATTTTGGTCAGGTGCCAGCGAGGTTACCTTTAGCTTCTTAACCCTTTACAGGTGAGAGGAGCTTTCCCCTGGTCAGGAGGGATTTCAAAGGGGTTTACCCTTCCCTTTATATTTATGACAGTCCTGTAGTAGGTGACTTCTGGGAACTCTTCTGGCTCTATCAATCTGTTTCTTCACTTCCGCAGGTGGGTATTGTAGTTGTAAGAATGCTTGATAGAGATCTTGTAGGTGTTTGTCTCTGTCTGAGGGGTTGGAGCAAATGCGGTTGTATCGCAGAGCTTGGCTGTAGACAATGGATCATGTGGTGTGGTCAGGGTGAAAGCTGGAGGCATGTAGGTAGGAATAGCGGTCAGTAGGTTTCCGGTATAGGGTTGTGTTTATGTGACCATCGTTTATTAGCACTGTAGTGTCCACGAAGTGGATCTTTTGTGTGGACTGGACCAGTCTGAGGTTGATGGTGGGATGGAAATTGTTGAAATCATGGTGGAATTCCTCAAGGGCTTCTTTTCCATGGGTCCAGATGATGAAGATGTCATCAATATAGTGCAAGTAGAGTAGGGGCGTTAGGGGACGAGAGCTGAGGAAGCGTTGTTCTAAGTCAGCCATAAAAATGTTGGCATACTGTGGGGCCATGCAGGTACCCATAGCAGTGCCGCTGATTTGAAGGTATACATTGTCCCCAAATGTAAAATAGTTATGGGTAAGGACAAAGTCAAAAAGTTCAGCCACAAGGTTAGCCGTGACATTATCGGGGATAGTGTTCTTGACGGCTTGTAGTCCATCTTTGTGTGGAATGTTGATGTAGAGGGCTTCTACATCCATAGTGGCCAGGATGGTGTTATCAGGAAGATCACCGATGGATTGTAGTTTCCTCAGGAAGTCAGTGGTGTCTTGAAGGTAGCTAGGAGTGCTGGTAGCGTAGGGCCTGAGGAGGGAGTCTACATAGCCAGACAATCCTGCTGTCAGGGTGCCAGTGACTGAGATGATGGGGCGCCCAGCATTTCCAGGTTTATGGATCTTGGGTAGTAGACAGAATATCCCAGATCAGGGTTCCAGGGGTGTGTCTGTGCGGATTTGATCTTGTGCTTTTTCAGGGAATTTCTTGAGCAAATGCTGTAGTTTCTTTTGGTAATCATTTTCAGTGGAGGGTCTTCAACTCTTTCCCATTTTCTCTGGTAGATCCTGAGTGCATTAACCCTCAAGGAATGGACTAGTAGTGCATCCATTTACTTAGGCTTTGGGCAAAGGAAGGTGTATTTATGTTAACCAGGGTCTGTCTTTTTTGAGCTGACAGTTACTACCTTATTCCATATTACGTGAATATATGCTCAAGACCCCAAAGACGGTTGTGATGAGTATTTTAAAAATTAGAGAATAAATAAAATAAAATAAAATAAATAAACTCCCCACAACTCTTCTGTTCAGGGCTATATATGACTTCCCGTGATTATGTGACCTAAATCCATTACCTACTGGATAACTGTCCCATTCACAAACAAACAAACAAAAAAAAAAAACACAGCACCATTATCCTTGGCCCCAATTACAATCTACTTTGGCCTCCTCAGGATAGAGGACAAGGACTCTGTTACTCCTCTAGCTTGATATTCCTTGAGGTGATGCCACAGGTTAGAGCATTGGCTTGCACTTCTGTTGGTCATGCTGACAAGGGGGCCTTTTGGCAAAGAGTACACTACATAAATCAGACATATACAGATGTTCTGATGGAAAATCATGACTGATAGCTTCAGCTTCCAGAGATTTTAAATGTTTTCATCAAAACTTTTCAAATTAAAACTTGAAATGTAAGCAAGGTCAATGGCCATGTATTACAATTCACATTATCATCATCAGAGTCTAAAGTACTGGTTTATTCTTGTTCATGACACCAGAATAAACCAACACATTCACATCATCTGTCTATCTTATCTATGTACCTCCCAGACTAAATGATAGTTAAGCAGACTTCAAAATGCTTTCTGAAAAGAAAATGAGCATTTTGTGCTGGTTAATTGGAAGAGTAGATGTCTTAATTAGATTATTAGGAGATACAAATACTGATCTTCCCTAGTTGGTCTATTTTATGTATTTTCAGATATTTTTCTTGCAGGCTTGTTGCTTTGTTTACAAAAGAGAAATAAAGTACTTGTTATGGGCAACTCTGTGTACTTTTTGGTCTGCACTTAGAGGTTCTTGAAGAACTTAATCAAAAGACTTTTTACAGGGTTGAAAATGGGGGAGGGGAGGAAAGGAGAAAGCAAAGAACTGATAGTAAGTTACCTTGAAAAGGGCATGAATCACTTTTATCTGTCTGTCTATATTTAATTTCTCACATTTTAACAAGAAGGGCATGCACATGTAGAACATGGCCCTGTAACTGGAATTCTAAGCAGTAGGTGAGGATTTTCCAGGAAAAAAAGTGTCTTCTTTTTCCTGTTTAGCAGAAAAGCTATCACTATCTTTAGTTAAATCTAAATGTCGGCATTCATAACAGAACCTGCCTGGATTGTCTGTCACCTCTGCTAATTGAAAATAACAAGGTTAGTATTTGGCACACGAATTAGAAGATGTGACCAGCAACACTTAGGGCAGATGTCAGACATTCTTCAGCGGACTGTTGCTGCTGCTTTATAAGAACTGGGGAGAAGGGAGCTAAATGGGAGAATAGGGAGTTCAAGTAGTATGGCAATCACAAATTCCAGTCACAAGTTTCATAACATGCCAACTTTTTTCCGCCCATGACTACATTGGCTGCTTTTTTTCTAAAGAACTATAGATACTCTTTGCTTGTTCTCCTAAATACCCAAGGCGCTCTTTGTCTGCCATTCCAAGGGAAGAGATCTTTTGCACTGTATTCATCTCCAAGCTGGGACTGCCAATTATAGCTCCACCTGGGCTCAGGAATAAAAGATGTCAGGCTGCAGCCTTTGTCCTTTTTTGACTGCTTTCTACCGCTATTACATTGATTGCTGTTTGTCTCCCTGTAAATGGGGCCCTACAACTGCAATCCACCTCCTTCCTTCCCTCCAACCAAAATCCTTACTCCCTGCTTTTTTTCCCCTATTCATTATCAGAAGATGCAGAATTTCAATGAGACTGGCTAACTCAGCTCTGAACCAGATCTTTATTAGATTTCAAACCACACTTACAGGCAACCAAAGGTAGTTCAGCAATGAGATCGTTGCTGGCAGTGGCTTTATCAGGGAGCAGTTCACCACCTTTGTTGTAATTTACACCCCTGTCTTTACAAATCCATTCAATATCATTTTCTGTTCTGTTGAAAGACCTAATGTGGATTCTGCTGAATTAGAACTGAGTCCCTGGCCCTTTGTGGTCTGTTCCCAACTGCTCTGAGAGCAGAGAAGGAAAGCCACAGTCAGCAATATCAATAGAACCCTATAAAGATTAATGGGGTACCTGAAAAGCAACAAGGACTTTGAGTGATTTCAAGGATTCCAAAGGCTCAAGAAATCGATTTCACTGAAAATGTCCTTGCTAATTTAGTACCTGATAGTATTTGACATCCCTCTGCTCTAGTGTGAACAGCAAACTTTAAGAGGATGAGGGGTTCTTTTGTGTATGTTTCAATGAAGATTGAAAATGAAAATTAATACTAGCTAAATCAGATAGGACAAACACTTCTAAAATGCATACATTCTAAAAAATATTAATGTTTCTTCTATCATTATCTTCATACCTACTGATAAAAATAAAATCAACACTAATGGAAATTAAATTATTGAGAGTGAATGTCTAAGCATGGAATATTGCTTAACATAGTAAACTCTGTATATTGCATCAGATCTGCCCCTACACTTCCTTAACACTGAAGAACTTTCTGAAGCTGCTGAAAAAGCTGATATAAAACAACTTTCAATGCCACGATGTGATTCTGTCATTGTTTCATTTTACATTAACAAAGATATCAGCTCATGCTTGAGGCTCAAAATAGGATAAAAGCAATCCATAAAATAAAATCTCTCTTATGGTGATGTCTGTGGTATTAAAATTCTGTTTATAGTGAAGATTTTTACATGTCCTAATTACATATTGGAAATAACTATTGTCACTTCTGCCACACTGAAAGGCCCTTAATGATGACATTATTGTTTGAATAGAATTTTTAAGCAGATCTAATGTAAAAAGAGATGCAATTAAGAGAATTTTAAGTTTACTTGATCCAGACCCAGAGGTTTAACATTTCTTTCCCTAATATTTATGGAAATTTTGTGATGTGAACGAAGTCTGGAGTTGTGAACTTTTAAAACCAAAATAGCAAAATGAAAACATCTGGAAGTCTTGTATTTAATAGCACCTAGAGATCTTGACTGGGTCATAGATCCACTGTGCTAACCATCGTAGAAGCATATAGTAAAATTATCAGTCCCTATTCCAAGGAGCTGAAATCTAAAACACAAGATATAACAGTCGATGAAGCAAACAAGAAGGCGAAGGGGGAAAGTAGGATGGAGTAATGTAATGAGGTGCTTTAGCACAGACTAATTATTTGCAGAATTCTTCATCAGTCAGTGGCAGCCACCACCATGCTTTTCATTGCACAGAGAAAAAAATATACCATATTGATCTTCTCTTTCCCCTCCGCCCCCAGCATTAGTAAAAAAGTGTGATGTGCTTGTCCCTGTATTTCAGTGCAATTTGTGCACTGAAGAAACAGTGCAACAGAAGAAAAGTATAGCTAGACAAATATATGGACATTTGTGTACACACATTGTGTAGGAGCACATTTATATACACACATGCACATAAACACCCACATATGCACAAACACATATATGTGTCAATCAATACACATTTTCTTATGTATGAAATTACACTGTTACGTAGTGAAAAGCAGATCATGCTTAGGAACATCAAAGCGTTTTGCTCAGCTGTAGCCCTAACTAAATGTTCCTTGTTTTAAGGTTAGCTATGCACAGAACAAGTGAACATGCTGGGGCTTAAATGTTTGAATCTCACATACTGTATAACCCCCTGTGTAAGTAATACAGTTAATCAGCAACGCATGTATGAGGATAGTACTGATAGAACACCAGACAAACTCCAAGTCTCTCCTCTCAACATTGGTAGCTATGCTGCTCGCTTGCATTGAATCTCCTGGCTTCACATCACAGCAGTCTGCACCCTATTTAAGTAAAACGTAATGAACAAGCCCCACACATTTCTTGTAAACTTGCCAGGTTCACAGGCCTTGGCTGAACTGATGAAAGCCAATGAAAAAACATTGTTAAAGGAAAAAGAAAACAGAAAAATAGGGCAGCCAGAATTAATAGCTGCCATCAGCTGTACTTAAAATAAAATTTAAAACTAAAACACAGAGACAAATCTCTCAAATAAATATAACAGAAGCAAGGGGAAATCAAGTGGCTCCCAAACACTCATGTGTGCTGTTAAAATAATCTCAATATTAAAATGTTGTTATTGTCAGAGAAGAGGTAGTTTAGGCAAAAACATCTGGTTCCTGAGACTTCTGAGCATTATCTGTTTAATGTACTGAGGAAACATGATTGAAGCACAGGTATGGGAATGAGGATTTCTAGGCTGCATTGCTGGCTCTGCCATAAACTTCATGTGTGACCTTGGGCAAGTTACTTAACATCACTGTGCCTCAGTTTCCCCATCAGCAAAAAAAAATGGGGAGGGGGGATACGGTGGGATTTATATAGACCCCTCTGAAGTTAATGGAAGTCTTTTCATTGACTCCAGTAGATCAGGCCTAATAATACCTAGTAACCTGGCAGAGAGATCCCGTTAGGGTTGGTAGCATTGGAGGGGTACGTCAGCACATAGGAGTCACTCTGGAGATTCAGTCTCCAGGGTTGTGTCTCCTTGCCCTTGAACAAGCTGTAGAGAGTGGCTCATCCCCAGCTCTCATACGTCAATCCCAACCTCACCATCTCCACATCCCCAAATCTAGTTCCCCAGGAAGCTCCCATACAGAGGTATCTTTGAGGTGTAGGAGAATGAGAAAGCAGACTGGGAGCTGATATTCACACTTCGGTACCTCCTCTGGTTCCTTCCAATTGTCCCCTTCACTGGAGCTCTTTATTATTGGTGCATAAAGCACAAAGAAGCCAGCTTTGTGTTCCAGACACTACAGTGAACCTGGTTGTTAAAAAGAGTATGTCCTGATTGAGGTAACTAGTAAAGACGTGTATTACCCCGAGATGTCATTTCCATAATCCCTGTTATGACTCTGATCCCACTTCAAATGCAAATAAGCAAGCCAATTGATATCTGACATCTGATCTGTTCTGACTGTTACAAGCTGCAAGGATTTCCCTGCCTGAAAACATATTCTTTTAAAGCCAATCAGAATTAGATTTCTAAAGTGGTTAATGAACTATAGTTAGCCAAACTGAACTATATAGCCTGCCTGTGATCCTGTACTCCTTACTCCCATTGAGCTCAGTGAAAGTTTGGGCCAAAAATTAAACATGCCCATGGAGAGTGCCACAATTACAGGGCCCAGTGCACCTCTGTCCCTGTTCTGGTCTCTGAGTGCACTCCCTCAGGCATCAAACATCAGGGGGGTGGGGTTTCACAATTTTCTCACTCCAAGACAAGGCCCAGGGCTACTGCACCCTGTGTATTGACCTTGCTTACCCTGCAGGTCCAAGTGAGTTCAAACACCAGCAGTTTTTCCCTTCAGGAGTCTGTGACCAGTGGTGTATATAATGGCCAGTCAGCCCTCTTAAAACCAAAGTATTGTTTATTTTAGCAGTAGGAATGAAACATAAGAGAAAAAAAAATTAATAGAACAGTCTACACATGTCCATTTTAGCTAGTCTTCTCATCCTCTGATTGTAATCTAGTCAGGCCTAACTTCTTCAGGCACCCCCAGTGAGGCGCTGTCTCTCATTCTGGTTCCAGGGAACAACTTCCTCTCCTAAGAGATAGTCCCTTTTAATCCTCCCAGAGTTCTTTTCTTCTTCTGTGTTCCAAGGCTTCAACCCCTTTTTGTCAAAACTAGTCCTTTAGACTCAGCAGGAGTAAAAGCCAGAGTCTTCAGAGCCACTGGATCTAGCACTATCCCTTAACAACTCTGAAGTATTTGCTCAGGGGTGGCCAGTCTTGAGCCATTGTTTTCCACACTGCCTATTTTCTCAGACAGCAATCACACCAATAACCAGGCCAAGACACAGTATTCATACAACACACAGTGTTCACAAATTATTACAGAACAGTCCCAAATCCATTACAGAGGGTAACAATAACAAGGGTTTTAAAATTATTTTTCATTGATTTACATGACCCCTCATCAAGTCAGTGAAAAATAAAAAATGTCAGAAAATAACATTCTCAGCATCAACGTTACTTATTTTTTAATTGAATAGAAGTGGCACATTTATCTTGTTTCTGTGGCACTCATTGCTGTAACTGCATTGCTAACTTTATTTCCTGCTTTCTCAGCTTACAACACTCCTCAGGGCAGAGACCAGCTAGCTAACAGAAGGTATGAGTAGAAAGCAAACACAGTGGAGATGGACCTCTAGGGAAATGAGATAATAGACGCCACAACCTGGACAAGAGGGCCATATGTTTGAGTGAGAGGGGAAACTGCCCTTTCTGCAGCCTCTTACCTGGCCTTGTGCGAACAAATTCCTTATGAAGGCTTTGTTTTTCATAAGAATAATTGCTTTTCTCTTCATTCTTCTCTCTCCCTCTCACTTAAATTGTGGATCCAATTTTAGCAACTAATATTTTTAGTAGTATTTTAATTAGTATTTTTAAGCTGACTTTTATTTTCCTGTCCAGTTGCATGCTTGGAGACTCTCTTCTGAGGGGGACAGAAGAACCCATCTGTCACCCTGACATGGCATCCTGGGAGGTATGCCACCTGCCAGGGGCCTATATCTGAGATGTTATGGAGAGCTTCAGCTGGATGCTGTTCCAGGAGGAAGGACAGCTAAGCAGAGATGGGGTCCACCTAACGAGGAAGGGGAAGAGCATATTTGGATACAGACTGGCTAACTTAGTGAGGAGGGCTTTAAACTAGGTTCGAAGGGGGAAGGTGACCAAAGCTAACAGGTAAGTCAAAAACATGGAGACCTGGGAGAAGGTTTCGAATTTGGGGGTAGCATGGGCTGTTATAGCAGGGATAAAGGAGAGACAAGACAGAACTGGGGTGGCGGAAAATCAAATCAGTATCTTAGATGTCGGTATACTAATGCGAGAAGTATGGGGAATAAGCAGGGAGAACTCGAAATGCAGTAGTAAATAAACACAGCTATGACATAGTTGGCATCACAGACACTTGGTGGGATAATACGTATGACTGGAATATTGGTATAGAAGGGTACAGCTTGCTCAGGAAGGACAGGCAGGGGGAAAAGGAGGAGGTGTGGCCTTATATATTAAAAATGTGTATACTTGGACTGAGGTTGAGATGGAAATAGGAGACAGACTTGTTAACATTATCTGGGTAAGGGTAAAAAGGGTAAAAAACAAGGGTCTCATGATCTCATGGTAGGGGTCTACTACAGACCACCTAACCAGGAAGAAGAGGTGGATGAGGCATTTTTAAAACAACTAACAAAATCACCTAAAGCACAGGACTTGGCGGGGGGGGGACTTCAACTACTCAGACATCTGTTGGAAAAATAACACAGCAGGGTACAGATTATCCAACACGTTCTTAGAATGTACTGGAGACAATTTTTTATTTCAGAAGCTGGAGAAAGCTACTAGGGGAGAAGCTGTTCTAGATTTGATTTTGACAAACAGGGAGGAACAGATTGAGAATTTGAAAGTGGAAGGCAGCTTGAGTGATGATCATGAAATGATAGAGTTCATGATTCTAAGGAATGGTAGGAGGGAGAACAGCAAAATAAAGACAATGGATTTCAAGAAAGCAGACTTCAGCATACTCAAGGAGTTGGTAGGTAAGATCCCATGGGAAGCAAGTCTAAGGGGAAAAAACAATTGAAGACAGTTGGCAGTTTTTCAAAGAGACATTATTAAGGGCACAAGAGCAAACTATCCCACTGCGTAGGAAAGATAGGAAATATCGCAAGAGACCACACTGACTTAATCAGGAGTTTTACAATGATCTAAAAATAAAAAGAGACCTACAAAAAGTGGAAACGAGGTCAAATTACAAAGGATAAATATAAACAAATAACACAAGTATGTAGGGAAAAAATTAGAAAGGCAAAGCACAAAATCAGATCAAACTAGCTAGAGACGTAAAGGGTAACAAGAAAACATTCTACAAATACCTTAGAAGCAAGAGGAAGACCAAGGACAGGTTAGGTCCATTACTCAATGAGGGGTGGGGAAATAACAACAGAAAATGTGGGAATGGCAGAAGTGCTTAATGACTTCTTTGTTTTGGTTTTCACCAAGAAGGTGGTGGTGATTGGACATCTAACATAGTGAATGCCAGTGAAAATGAGGTAGGATCAGAGGCTAAAATAGGGAAAGAACAAGTTAAAAATTACTTAGACAAATTAGATGTCTTCAAGTCACCAGGGCCTGATGAAATGCATCCTAGCATACTCAAGGAGGTGACTGAGGAGATATCTGAACCATTAGCAATTATCTTTGACAAGTCATGGAAGATGGGAGAGATTCCAGAAGACTGGAAAAGGACAAATATAGTGCCAATCTATAAAAAAGGTGAATAAGGACAACCTGGGGAATTATAGACCAGTCAGCTTAACTTCTGTACCTGGAAAAATAATGGAGCAAATAATTAAGCAATCAATTTGCAAACATCTAGAAGATAATAAGGTGATAAGTAACAGTCAGCATGGGTTTGTCAAGAACAAATCATGTCAAACCAACCTGATAGCTTTCTTTGACAGGGTAACAAGCTTTGTGGATGGGGGGAAGTGGTAGACGTGGTACATCTTGACTTTAGTAAAGCTTTTGATACTGTCTCGCATGACCTTCTCATAAACAAACTTGGGAAATGCAACCTAGATGAAGGTACTATAAGGTGGGTGCAAAACTGGTTGGAAAACCGCTCCCAGAGAGTAGTTATCAGTGGTTCACAGTCACGATGGAAGGGTATAACGAGTGGGGTCCTGCAGGATCAGTCCTGGGTCCGGTTCGGTATCTTCATCAGTGATTTAGATAATGGCATAGAGAGTACACTTATAAATTTGTGGATGATACCAAGCTCAGAGGGGTTGCAAGTGCTTTGGAGAATAGGATTAAAATTCAAAATGATTTGGACAAACTGGAGAAATGGTCTAAAGTAAATAGGATGAAATTCAATCAAATGCAAAGTCCTCCATTGAGGAAGGAACAATCAGTTACACACAAACAAAATGGGAAATGACTGCCTAGGAAGGAGTACTGCGGAAAGGGATCAGGGGGTCATAGTGGACCACAAGCTAAATATGAGTCAATGGTATAACACATGCAAAAAAAGTGAACATCATTCTGGGATGTATTAGCAGAAGTGTTGTAAGCAAGACACGAGAAGTAATTCTTCTACTCTACTCCATACTGATTAAGCCTCACTGGAGTATTATGTCCAGTTCTGGGTGCCACATTTCAGGAAAGATGTGGACAGAGAAGAGCAACAAAATTGATTAAAGGTCTAGAAAACATGATCTATGAGGGGAGATTGAAAAAAAATTGGGTTTGTTTAGTCTGCAAAAGAGAAGAATGAGACAGGATGTGATAACCATTTTCAAGTACATAAAAGGTTGTTACAGGGCAGAGGGAGAAGAATTGTTCTTCTTAACCTCCGAGGATAAGACAAGAAGCAATGGGCTTAAATTGCAGCAAGGGAGATTTACTTTGGACATTAGGAAAAACTTCCTAACTGTAAGGGTGGTTAAGCACAGGAATAAATTACGTAGGGAGTTTGTGGGATCTCCATCACTGGACATTTTTAAGAGCAGGCTAGACAAACACCTATCAAGAATTGTCTAGATAATACTTAGTCCTGCCATGAGTGCAGGGGACTGGACTAGATGACCTCTCGAGTCCTATCATTCTATGATTCTATGGCCTGGCTCAGGGTTCCAAAGGTTATACACATAACAGGGGTGAGTAGCCACTGATTTACTAGCCCATAATTTGTCAGCATCAGACACTGAAAAATATTTAGAACCATTTGATAGTGTTCCATAAGAGGCAAAGAATTACTCTTACTTGGTACCATTATAAACACCACACCCAAATCTATATCTCATAATATATCCCTTTCATGAACTGAAACCAAAGTGGATCATTTGGCTTGCAAGAGGAGTCATTATTTTGAGCTATTTGCTAATTAGTTCACTTCCACTGATTATCATTAATACTCATGGCTGTATGTCTAGCACAGGCCAATAATGTGCACATAAAAATGAAGGAATGCAGATAAAAAACTTAGAGTGACTTAAAAAGGATTAAAAACAAGCTCCAAATATGGAAACATAAGAGACCTGAAATTATAAAACCACACATTAAACATCAAATTTAAATCTGCTTTACTGAAGGATTAAATGCTCACTGTGGACTATAAGGAAATACATTTCTAATGGTGAATTTATATCAGTCCACAGGGAACCCTATCAAGGCCCAGCTGACTAATGACTATCATTTTCAGTTGATTTCATTAGTATTTAAGTTATAGTATGCAGTACATTCCCTTTGGTGCACTGAAAGTTAGTGATTTACGTACATTCACTGTGAAGGTTTTGCTTTGGCTAATATAAAAGTGATTTGCTAGCTAAGACTAGATTTGTCTTATGCCTACTTAAGTCCACCTATTCAAAAATAAATATTAACTTTTAATATAAGATATTCTAACACTATATAGTGGCACATTAAACTAAAATAAAAACAATGTTGTCAGGTTATTTTCCCTTTATAATGCAGTTCTCTTTGTTAGGCAGGTCTCAAAGTAGCTTGCAATTTTGTATTTAATACAGAATGTCTACATGCAATATATCTTTTTAATATGGTGTCCTTAATGCACAATATCACAAAACACTACACACAGTGTTTTCTGCATATAGATGAGCCAATAGGGTACTATGCAATTTATCAACTAGTTTTCTACAAGTAGTTTTGTGCATTCAGTCAATGCAGTTTCATTTTTAAAAAGCCCAAGTAGAACATGCATTACACTAAAAATAAACTTTGCTTGTGTGTTACCTGCTATCATCTCTTCCCTGAATCTCCACCCAATTCAAACTCTTCCTTTTCACTTCCAAGGTTCTGCCTCATTCTCATGTTTCCAGACCCTACTCCACTCAGATCCTATAATCTGCTAATTCTGTAGCCCTTTGTAGATGTATCCATACCTAAATGCTGTTTCTTCCCTGTTGCCCTACTCCTCCGTTCCAACAGAACTATGAAGAACTGAATTTTTCACAGGGGTCTTTCATAATTTCAAAATGTCTTCCATTCCAGAATTGAACGAAAACATAAAAATTTCAACATTTCCCACAAATCAAAAGTAAAAAAAAAAAATCTCTTAGGTCACTCTGAATGTTACATTTACACACAGTCCAAAAATTTTGTTCTGATTTTATTTTTTTCTTTTATATGATATGATATAAAATTTTAAAAATTGAAATGAAAAGACATTTTGAAATGGAATATTGAAATGTTCTCTTCTGAAAAGGTCAAAGTGGAATGTTTCAACCTCATCCAAATGTGTTTTCAATTTTTCTTTCCAAATGAATTTTCAGGAAAGGTGACATATTTCCTCCATTCATTTCACTTTTAACAAACAGCATTTTCCAATATAAAAATGTTCAATCATAAAATTTCTAATCTCCAGTTTCACTCTCCACCTTCAGATCCTTGCAGAAAATCCTTGGTGCCCAAACAACCCAAATATAAGTACCCCAACAGTCTCCCTCTTCCTTATTGCCCCGTGTCATCTGTCCTCGCATTATATAATGTCATTTCTCCTCAATGCAAGGACCTGTACTGAATCTCTTTATACTGCACCATACACATGTGGAATATTAGAGATATGATGCAAAATAAATAATACTAGTTAATAATTATCATAATACATATGCATTGATTTGATGGCACAATGTGATTTACAGAAAACTATCATTTTTAAATGGGTGCTAACCCAAGGTTTGCAATGTATCTGTTGCAAGCTTCTATCTGATTTATTTTCCATATGTTGCTCATTTAAATGGACAGAGGTACCCTTCTTTATAGTTGGATGAAGTTTTTTGTCTGGGAAAACATTTTTCCAAGACAGAAAAAGGAGAGCATGTGTCTGTGTCTTTATAACTTTTAGCCTAGTAGTTAGAGCACTTCCATGGGATATGAGAGAACCAGGTTTGAATCCCCACTCAGGAGTACGGATCTGAACTGGGATTTCTACCTTTCTAGGTGAGTATTCTAAACAGAAGGCTATTTGGGGCTGGGATGAGCTCAGTGTTTCTCTTAAAGCTGTTCCACTTTGCATAAATACTTAAATATTCATTGAGGCAAAGCACTAAAGAGAATGATTCTATAGGATGGTGATTAAAGCAGTCACCTCAGAGATGAGAGCTATGAATTAAAACCTTCTCTCTTCCTGATTCAGAGGCAGGATTTGAATCAGTGATTCATCCAGCTTTTCTCCTCTTTATTGCAAAAGCAGATACTATTTTCGGTTTAGAAGCAGACAGCTACAGATTAGGTGCCCACCGCAATCTCTTATAAAAACTGTACTGAGTATTAGGGTCTATGCCTTTAAAGGCTGAGCTTCCCAGACAGAGTCCCAGTGGGGCTCTATGAAGCCTGTATGCACAGCCAATTGGAACCACACACAAAGTAAAGCAGAGCTCTTGCAAGGACCTTAAGCACTGAGCAATCACTGAACTCCACACTTATAACTTGTTCTATTACTATAAAATAAAGATCATCCTTCAGAGAGTACAACTAGTGTGTGGAAAATCATGAACAGTGATGAGTCAAATCCTAAAGTGAAAGTAGTCACTGAACTCCACCGAAATCAGTGGTGCTACCCCAGTGTAAAATCACTGTCAGTGAGAGAATGCCCCAAGTCACTAGGCTCACACAACAATAGGAGATGGAATGGATGTATGGGGTCTGTATCATTTATAGACACAGCCAAGTACAGCTGACTGGAAAATAGTTTCCCCCTGCAAAAATGGTCAAGATTTCAAAAAATGTTCCTATCCTGACTTGGGATGAAACTTCAATCTCTAAAAAGTGTTCAGGAACAGAAAGCCAAAAATTGGTGCAGGTCAATCAATACGTTTATTTTCAATTTTTAAAAAAATTTAGTTAGCTTAAATTTCAAAACAAAAAGTCATTTCACACTGGGAAACTGGAGTTTTCATTTAAAAAATGTTGCAATTGGACATTTTAACAATCTCAAAACTTTCCCCAAAAAAGTTTAGAGTCGAGAGATTTGTGGGAACCGACCCTTTCCCACAAGAAGTTTTAACAAAATGTTTGAAGAAAAAATGTTTTGTTGCAAAATTCCCAACTAGCTCTGATTAAAAATATGCAAAGATTCTAACAAATCACACTTGAAGGTTTTACACTGACTCTGCATGGATGCCAGTCATTACATAAGAGGCAAGGCTGTGCAGAATCAGGCCTTCTATGCATAAAGATGTTGGTCCAATCCCACATTTACAGTTATACACAAAACTACAAGAAGACCAAATCAAAAGTCTAACCTAAAAGGAGACTTTTTATAGCATATTAAGAATCAGCAAACCAGCTGAACTTGGTCTCATTAGAAGTTTTATATAAAGGAAGTCTGTAAAAAGGAGGGATTCAAAGACTAGATTCCTGAATCCATTTAGAATAGATCACCTATCTCTATTGTAAATCCAGGACATGAAATGAAAGATCCATAAAGAGCACCTCTTATTTATTATTTATTTGTAACACTCAGAAGCCCCAATCAAAATCAGGATCCCATCTTGCTGAGTGCTGTATATAGAGGTAGCAAGAGGTGAGTCCTTACCCCAAAGAGCTTACACTCATAGACGAGACAGACAACGAGTGGGAGAAATGAAGCAATATTGCCCCTATTTTACAGAGCAGAATCAAGGCCCAGAGTCTCATCCCATTGCCTCAACCACACCGACTGCTCTTTCTCTCCACTATCCTTGGTTTATCCACCCACTTCTCAATTCTTGTGTTTCCTTTGACCAGAAAAGCTACTTTAAGTTCAACTATTCAGGCAATGGAGCATGGATCAACAATGTGTAGGACAAAGGGTTTACTTGATTTTTAGGAAAAATGCATGAAGTTGAAACAGCTATTTTCCTGCTCAACAGATGCTTCTTGCTATTCCATATGACACCCCTCTGCTTGAATGCTCTTGACAGAAAATTGCCACTTCATCAAGAAGGTGAAGAACTGGTTCATTCCAAGAACCTGGTCCATTAGGACATTCATCATTAAACCAGTGATCTAATCTCAAGTTGGGAACCCTTGTAACTGTCCTCTTTGTGCTGTTACAGTCATAGATTCTAGTTAACCCTTCAAACGTTTTATAATCCGAAAAGGGAATTTATCTTGGTTTAGCAGCTTGGTGGAACATAAGATAAAAAGAGGGTTTTTTCAAAAAAATGAAAGAGAAAATGTTACTGGAAACTTCCCATTTGGCATAACAACAATAAGCATGAACACACCTCACCGAAATCATGCAGAAAATCCTAAGCACCATGAAGAAATCATTGTTTTACCCCACGGATGTTGGCTTCTGAGAATATTGCAAGAGTCCAGCAACTTCTTGTTTACTTAAGTCTTGAAGTCCCATTATAATATTTGCGTAGAAGTTCTTTATTTCTAGCTCCCAAAGTACATTTGTTCCACTCCTTACAGTGCTGTAGAAGCCAAACAAGATAGTAGTTGTGCCTCTCCTTCTGTCTGTTAGCAAATACTCTTTAGCAAATGGTATTCCTTCCAAGCACTGTATTTCCCTTTGAGTTATTTGTAATATTTCAGAGTAGACTACAGTTTGTTCTCCACCCCAGCAAGTAGGTTTCAAAAATAAACTGCAATATATTAGAGAAAGGCAGAAATACTCGAAAATAAAAAGAGCCCATCTGTCATACACACTAAAACATTTTAAAAGTGCTTATCTCAACCAAAATGCATTATTAATTAAGCACAAAAAAATCTGTTACTTTTAAGCGACTGTGTGCTTTGCCAGCCCTTCAAAATTAGTTTTAAACAAACTGCATCCAAAAGGATTGGGTGAAAAGAAAAGCAGGATACAGTGATACCACCATTTATATCCTTTCTCATGATTCTGCATAAATCCCAGATTTTCCTATTGAAATTCACAGAACTGGGTGAGATGAAGAACAAGATATATACAGTCCTTGAGGGGTAAAAGGGAGCAAAGTGAACAGCTAGAAGGACTTTATGAAAATGTAACTGAATGCTAACTGGAAAAAAAAACATATTTATTTGCCTTCAGTGTCCCTGATTAGTTGAAATCTTTGGGCTGGATTCCCAAAAGGACTTAGCTACCAATCATAGAATCATAGAATCACAGAATCATAGAATATCAGGGTTGGAAGGGACCTCAGGAGGTCATCTAGTCCAACCCCCTGCTCGAAGCAGGACCAATCCCCAACTAAATCATCCCACCCAGGGCTTTGTCAAGCCTGACCTTAAAAACCTTTAAGGAAGGAGATTCCACCACCTCCCTAGGTAACGCATTCCAATGCTTCACCACCTTCCTAGTGAAAAAGTTTTTCCTAATATCCAACCTAAACTACCCCACTGCAATTTGAGACCATTACTCCTCGTTCTGTCATCTGCTACCACTGAGAACAGTCTAGAGCCATCCTCTTTGGAACCCCCTTTCAAGTAGTTGAAAGCAGCTATCAAATCCCCCCTCATTCTTCTCTTCTGCAGACTAAACAATCCCAGTTCCCTCAGCCTCTCCTCATAACTCATGTGTTCCAGTCCCCTAATCATTTTTGTTGCCCTCTGCTGAATGTTTTCCAATTTTTCCACATCCTTCTTGTAGTGTGGGGCCCAAAACTGGACACAGTACTCCAGATGAGGCCTCACCAATGTTGAATAGAGGGGAACGATCATGTCCCTCGATCTGCTGGCAATGCCCCTACTTATACAGCCCAAAATGCCATTGGCCTTCTTTCAGAGTAACAGCCGTGTTAGTCTGTATTCGCAAAAAAAAAGGAGTACTTGTGGCACCTTAGAGACTAACCAATTTATTTGAGCATAAGCTTTCGTGAGCTACAGCTCACTTCATTGGATGCATACTGTGGAAAGTACACAAGATCTTTTTATACACACAAACCATGAAAAAATGGGTATTTACCACTACAAAAGGTTTTCTCTCCCCCCACCCCACTCTCCTGCTGGTAATAGTTTATCTAAAGTGATCACTCTCCTTACAATGTGCATGATAATCAAGTTGGGCCATTTCCAGCACAAATCCAGGTTTTCTGGATTTGCTCAGATTGGGTCTGCCAGATTAGGCCCCTATAGGGCAGTTTACACAAAACAGCCAAGGAAGGGGAGAATGACAACCATCCTCATAATTTTTAGCCGAGCGATTGGGGTACTCAGATGTGAGACCTGGTTCAAGTCCCCACTCCACCTCAGAGGCAGAAAGAATTTGAACAGAGATCGGATACCTCTCAAGCAATGTCTTAACCTCTGGGCTATGGGATATGCTGATGGGGGCTCCCTCAATCTCTCCCACTGCAGCTGATCCACTGTGGATAAATAATTAAAAAATTAAATTGGAAGGGGAGGGTTGGATTTTAGGTCTCCTACCTCTCAGGGGAACGCTCCAACCCCCAGGATATAGAATCATTCTCATTTGTGCACATGATTGCTTGCTTACTCTCTCTCACTGGTCCACTATTTGTTTTTAAACTGTTTATTCACAGTGAACCAGCTTCAACGGGAGAGATTGAGGGAGCCGCAGACATCAGAATATACCATAGCACTTACCTGAGAGGTGGTAGATCTCAGTTCAAATCCCATCTCCTTCTCAAGCAGAAAGGGGACTTGAACTAGGGAGGTCTGTCCCCCACATCGCAGGCAAGTACCCTAACCACTTGGCTGAAAGTTACAAGGAAGGGCCTTTTCCTAATAAAATGGCCTAGGTATCCAACACCAAGCAGGACTTCACTGCTGAAAATCCCAAAGGAAGGCCACCTACCTTCAAAAAGAGGGGTGGGGATTAGCACACACCCTTTAACTTAGCATCTCCAATTGGCCAATTTAGGCAGGGAGCCGCCAAGGGTGCTGGCTTTTGTAAATCCCCTTCTGAGGCTCCGATCTCTCCCCATTCATTGTATAGGGAGTCTAGGTACCAAACTTAGTCTTTGTGAATCCCAGTGGTTTTCTACAAGTGCTGACAAGTTAGGCGTGGTGATGCCCAAGTTTCTTTGTGAATCCAGCTCTTTCTGCCTCTGTTACATTCAATCATTCCATCATCTGTCTATATGGACTGTCAAATTCAAGTTGAATCGAGTGGAAAATATATTTTCCATTATTTTCCTATCAGAACATTGACATTATAGCTGCATAACCACTAGGGAAAATGCCAAACTAGCAAATAGTTTTTTTCTGAACATTTTTGAATTTTAAAAAGTCAAAACAAAGTCAGAGTTTCTCTGATGCTCCTGTTTTCTTCATGAAGAATCATAGAACGTATTCGCATTTTTATGCAAAGAGTGCTGTTCCGAACAGTTGAAAAATGCCACCCATTTGTATAAAGCTCTGATCTAGCACTCTGCAGAGTTCAGGTTATCAAAATCTTGACAATTAATTGAACCAGCCTTATTTATGCTGTTGCCCAATTGTATAAGCGATAGGAAAGTACCCAAAAATCTTACAGTTCCCTAGCAGATGACTTCACAAGTTATGAAATGTTTCAGTGTTTGAAATGCACTTTAAAGCCCCTATGTGCTAACTATTGCTATTACTACAAATTGCCAAGCCCTGAGAAGTGAACTGAGTCACAGTTTCTGTCTGAAGCCCTGGAACTCATGGCAAGATCCTCTAAGGGGCAACTTCTTGCCAGGCAGATGATGGCACAGGGGATTAGGCTACATCATTAAATAAGCAGTCATCATTGTGGCTGGGGAGCATGATGGGGTTGTCTCAGGGAGCTTAGTGCTGGAAGCCCCTTATGTGACATCTTGTGTTGGGCCACACACTCTGATGCACTGATTTATTCCTCTTGAGCCATCTCCTCCTCCAAACCGAAGAGGCAGAATAGTCCTTCTACAATTGCAGCAGGCTTAGCCCTGGTCTACACTGGGGCGGGAGGCGGCAGGGATCGATCTGAGTTACGCAACTTCAGCTAGCTGAAGTCAATGTTTATTTATGTAAGGGGACTGTTGCCCCCTTACTAACATTTAGTGGGGGTGTTTTGGTTGGCTAGCTCCCAGTACTAAAAGGGGAAGGGTCTATGGGAAATCAGGACCCTGAGACTGACAGTCCCCAGGAACAATGGGGAGAGGCCAATGCTCCAGGTCAGTCTGAATGACAGGTCGGGCAGGCTAATCAGACAGTCAGGAGGCCAGGGAGGTCCCATCCTCCATGTGAGCTGGATTTGCCTGGGTCAGACAGAGTGGGGCCGAGCTAAGGAGAAAGCAGGGGCCCAAGCTGAGCTGGGGAGCAGAGCTGTGCCAGATCCAGAGGGACCAGAAAAGCAGCCCAGAGAGAGCAGGCCCTGTCCTGGGAGCAGAGCTGCAGCAACCAGAGCCAGAGGGGCCAGAAAAGCAGCCCAGGAAGCAGGTCAGTGCTGGGAGCAGAGTCACAGAAGCAGCCTGCAGAGCAGACCTGTCCTGGGAGCAGAACTGCAGCAACCAGAGCCAGAGGGGCCAAAGAAGCAGCCCAGGGAGCTGGAGGCAGAGCAGCAGCAGCAGTGCAGAGACAGAGTGGTGGAGCAGTCTGGAGCTGGGTGCGATGAGCAGCTGGGGAGAGTGCGGGGGACCCTGGGCAGCGGGCCCAGCACAGGGAGACGCCTCAGCCAAGAGGCTCTGCAGGCCAGGCTTGGATCGTAACCCCAACAGGGCAGGGGCGACACTGGGAAGAAGGGTCCTACCACTTAGAGCCTGAGAGCGTGTGGCCACCACCAGAGCAAGCATCCAACCCACGGCATCCCTGCAGCACAGCCAGGACCTGAGAAGAAGGCCTGGGACTTACAAGGAACAGACTGTGAACTGCCCGGAGACACTGTTTGTGATGTTTCCTGCCACAGAGCAGGGTGATGTGTTTCCTTTAACCTTTCCCATTTTTCCTTATTCTTTCTAAAATTAATTGTTGATTACATAACTTGCATTTGCTTTAAATTATATGTAATGGTCAGTGGGTCAGAGAAGTGCCCAGTGTGGAGAGAGTACCCCAGAGTGGGGACACCCTAGCCCCTGTCCTAGGTGACCCCAGCAGGGTTGGGGGTCGAACCCCACAGGAATCCTGGGCCCAGCCTTGTTGGGGTTATGAGGACTCTGCCAGACAGGAGAGTGGAAGGGGAGTCCTCAAGGGCAGGGAGGCCACTGGGTAAAGGAAGTGGGAGCGAGGACTCAGATCCTTTCGCTAGCCCACTTCACCAGGGTAGTGCAGAAGCCAGGAAAGTTCCCCACAAGAGCGGGACTATTCCCCTGCTTACACTTAGATCGACTTAATGTGGTGTCTTCACCATGGTGAGTCGACTGCTGCTGCTCCCCCATCGACTCTGCCTGAGCCTCTCGTGGTGCTGGAGTACAGGAGTCAACGGGAGGGGACTCGGGGGTCGATTTATTGCATCTAGACTAGGCGCGATAAATTGATCCCTGCTGAATTGATCGCTGCCCGCCGATCCAGCAGGTAGTGAAAACATACCCTTAGTTTTAGTTAGGGTGTGACCAGATGTCTGATTTTATAGGGACAGTCCAGATATTTGGGGCTTTTTCTTACATAGGTGCCTATTACCCCCCACCCTCTGTCCCGATTTTTCACACTTATTGTCTGGTCACCATAGTTTAAGTAGAGTAGTATTTTATTGTCAGCACAAAGTACTTGTTCAATGAGCAGGCCCACCTCCCACGGACATCAGTTTTTTACTCTTTAATGAGAATATTTTCAAGGGTTTTAGTGAGACTCCAGGGATATTGTTCAAGAAAATGACATCCTGGGACCTTTGGCAGCTGTGACAGTACAATACTGTATATAAAATTTGTGCAATCCTTTCTCTTGCCAGACACCAATAACCAAGTAATTATATTGTAATTATAAAGCAATCATTCACTGGCATCTACTGAAGAAGTTTTTCATTTTTATGGTAATTCCAAGTGCAACTACTATGTAATTTGTAGGCAAGAAATAACAGTGCAATTACTCTGTTATTAACATAGTAATTACCAAACATGTCCAGGATTATTTCTATCTTCTAAAATTAAGTTACCAGCACCTGCAAAGCACAAATTACATAGCAACTATGCATGCAGTCACCATGTGATCTGCAATAAAATGAAGTGACAGTAGATGTTGTTTCAGATTTAACATCTGATTCACAACTCTGTTATGCTGCCATAAAGCTGCTGTAACAGAGCAGTGAATCAGGACTTAAATTTGGAACAACATCCATCCATTGAAATCAATGGAGTCATGCCTGCATAAAACTAACATAACAGAGTGGTGATTCCAGCCCAAAATCTGTGTGTTATATGATTGATACCATATAACATTTTGTCAGACCCATATCTCTGAAACTATGAGTTTATCTTCTGTATGCAAACTACAGAAAGCAGACTCTCTCCTATTCAAACCAGCAGTGGCCTGCTATTAGATTTTATCCTAAAGTCCTTGTGAGAAATGGAACTTTTACAGTGCACTGGGCTCTGTTTTTAGGTTTTTCTCCTCCCTCCTATTTCATTGTTCCAATGACGCTTCCAAATGACTGGTTAAATCTGACAGGGGAAAAAAGAATAATTGGTCCCATAAAAACTAAATAAAAAACTTTATTGGCCACATATGAGATGTTTGGCATTGCACTAAGCAAATGACACAATTTGTATTTGTGACTGCGTTGCAGGTTGAGAAGAGCTCTGTGTAGCTCGAAAGTATGTCTGTCTCACCAACAGAAGTTGGTCCTCGCCCACCATGCAGCTTATACTTATTCTTGTGAAGCAGAATGAATATCATTATGGTTTTGAACCGTCAAACCACCTAAACATGCTTAACTCCGAGCACATAATTAATCCCATTGATTTAGGTAGCAAATAGGAAATTTTGACTTCAAATGGTCTAAATATTCAAACTTGTGTGCCTAAATCCATTCTCAGGCAATTATTTTGGAAAGTGTCTCTGTCCAGGGCAACACTCAAAAACCTGTTTAATTTTAAGGATTAAAATTAGTCTTAGTCCCATCTAAATCAATGAGCCTTAGGTGCGTGATTAAAGTTAAGCATGTACTTTTGTGCTGTCCTGCAAAGGGATGGATTTTGGCCCTATTTTCAGAAGTGCTGAAAACTCACAAATCCTGCTGAAATAAATGGGAGTTGTAGGTGCTCAGCACCTTTGAAATCAGGCCATTTTATTTAGGTGCCTATATATGGATTTATAACCAAATTTGAAAATGTTGGCCTACATCTACAGAAACTAAGTCTTCGTTATCTTTATAGGAAGGAAGGAAGCTAGCACAAGTGCCCGGGTGTAATACGCTCAATACAAGTGAACAACATACCATCATGCTACCACAGAAAGCAAGAAAGCAAGAAAGAAAGCAAGAAAGCAAGAAAGAAAGGAATCTACCCATTTCCTTCTAACTGATTTGGGAGCTGGAAATCCAGCAAAATAAACAAGGTTTCAGAGTAGCAGCCGTGTTAGTCTGTATCCGCAAAAAGAAAAGGAGTACCTTTTATTTTTGCAAAATCAACAAGTATATCCATTATTTAACCATACCTCCTATTTCAATTATCTCTATAGTTTTGTTTAAAATGTACCAGTCCCTCCTTTTTTCCCCATCCTGCTTGCTGAGGTTTTCTACCAGAGGCAGAATGCAGCCACCTCAAATGTATGGAAATTCATTTAATGTTCTGTCAGCCATCAAGAGTTACAGCAATAGAGTCCAGAGAAGCCAGAATACTATATAATGAGATACAAGTTTATTGATTACAAAATAGGCTGATATGGGAAGGTCTTGCTGACCCTTTCAATAAAGATGGGGACGCAAATGTGATCAATTTAACAATACCCAGTAGCAACTGGTTCTAGGTAACCCCTCACTGCCACATCACCTATAATTCAGACTGACATCTATAATAACAGATTTCTTTAGCAGTTGTGCAGCTCACATGCTGCTATCACCTTCCCATATGTCCAAAATGAGATGTTTCAGGGTGATTAATTGTTAGTTGGCAAATATCAATATCCCCTGAAGCATATGTTGTTGAAAATATACAGTAATTCCAGTGATGCCCATTAATTTTGTCTTACTCTTGTTTACAGAATTGCAAAAAAAGTGGTGTTCATGTTTTATAATGTATCCAGAGGGTTCCAGTGGAGCAGTACTTTATATTCTAGCTACTGGCGGTTTCCATTGAAAGTGTGAATTAGGTACAAAGAAGAGTGAATGCTGCCCTGAATCACCAAGGTACTTAAGCATGGAGTAGTCGTACTGATGACCAGATTCACCAGTGTACTCCTGCTGCTTTGGTGACACAAAACTCAGACAGTTATGCTAGGCTTGAAGCCAATAGAACTACTCTCTTGTTTAAAGTTAGGCACATGCTTGTGAATTGGGACCTAAAAACTGTGGGCTGGATTCACCAATACATTCTGACTGCTTTTTTGCTCTCCAGTAATGCAAAGCAGAACACACCTGGTATAACTGGCTGGCTTCATGGTTGTGTTGTGTAGCCAAAGCAGCTGGAGTGTAAGGGTGAATCTAACCCTATATCTGTAATTTAAGTGATACCAACTGATAGCACTACTATAGTCCAGGATATGGTTGCATTTCCCTTAATAACACTTTTTTTTTGTTGCTAATATTGAGTGGATTTCCTCTGTGGACATCTCATAATACAACTCATTTGGTAATGGAGGACACCTGTATTGCAATATCAACAGACAGGTCAAAGATTGAATGAGCATGAAGACTAAATTATTGTAGTGTTTAAGAATTGGGTAGTATCCCTTTAAACAGTTTAGTGGTGCTCACTATGTGTTACATTTTATAAACCAGCCAAAGCTGCAATGTGTATATGTAATGAGGTTTTACATGTTTTTTGTATTTAGTAAACATGGTTCTTTGGACCCACCATGCCCGTATGGTTTCTTCATATATTATTGCTGCATAGACGGAAAAAGACACAACTACCCTATTGTCCTTAGAGGTTTTCACTCCAGAACTGGGCAGAGGCTGCACAAGGAAGCTTGCGCAGCTGCTGCTTGTTCTCTGTTTTGTGGATAAACAGAAGCCTTCATTTTCCAGGGCAGGCTGTTACTCTGGCATCTTTCAGGTGCACTAAATTCACACAAAAACTATTTCCAAGGCAGGAAGAGGGGAAGACAAGTGCTCTATAACTCAAACATCATAATTGGTGTCCTGTTGAAATCTGAGGCCTTATTTTGAATTCCTGGTTCATCCAATGTTTTCAGGGACTTCGGTGGCAGTTTGTGATGCACAGAGTGCAGCAGGACTAAGTCTTTCCTGAATTCGTTTTCATTCCTGATGTTATTTTTTTTATTTTTATACCAAAAATAACTTGAATTGGTTGACACCTTTTAAACATAAAAGTGATGAAAAAATAGTTCGTCAATGACTCAGGCAGGGAATTTTTTCATGACTTTCTCGCTAAGAAAAGTCTTGCATTTTTAACAATGACCTTTTTCAAGCTCTGAGACTGTAGCACTTAGTCTGATATAAGCTTTGCCTTTTGATATTTTTTTTTAAAGTTAAAAAAAAAAGCCAACTCCTTTAACTTTAAAAAACACCTGCTGGGCATCTCTACTAATGACTTCTCATCTCCTTTGTACTTTAACACCAACATTTCACATGCTGAAAAGATACCTACACAGTGTGCCAGGAATTTCAGACCTGAAGAAGAGCTCTGTGCAGCTCAAAAGCTTGTCTCTTTCACCAACAGAAGTTGGTCCATTAAAACATATTACCTCACCCACCTGGTCTCAGGAATTTCAGAGACAAAATTGCTTTGTAACCAAATTTGGGAAATCCTTCCTGCAGGATCATCTGATATCTCCACTTTTTCTGGAAAGAATAGGGAGCAACATCTGAGGCACTGTCCTTCACTTCACACTGATACTGTCCCCAGACCTTAAGAGGGCTTTCTAGGAATCCAAAGATTGACATATAGGCAGAGGGCAGAACAGACACACTCCACCCTATAGCCAGCAGGTATGGATGCAAAAGCAAATACAGCCTCTGTTTGCCTAGCATTTTGTTCAGCTCCTTTCCATACTATGGAACCTTCCCTTTCACAGATGTTCCAGGGACAGCCACCAGCTCAGGATTCCCTGCACCATTGCTCCAGTGGGATCCATTCTTCCAAGAAAGTAGGGAGCCCAGTGCTGAAGAGAATATGGAATGATGGGAATATGGAGAATATGTGAATGATGCTGTCTTACTATTAAGATCTTCTGCAATTCATGCTGAGCTTGAGAGATACATGAGTTCTGAAGGTCAAACCCTTTAATTCTTGCCAGGAGGAACATGCTGTCCCCAATGGAACTACTCAGAAATGACTCTGAAGGGAAAACCTCTAGGTTTCCTCTCCTGCTGAAGGAACCCCCCTGGAAGACATGGACAGAGGACAGTTCTCTCGGGATGGACTTCATCTGAGTAGGGAAGGAAATAGTGGCATTGAGAGGGAAGAAAACAAAGTAAGAAAGGATACAGCCGTGGGTAGGAGAATGTATATAAGGAGGAAGGGCAATGTGGATACCAGTCTAATAGGTTATACTGGCTGTAGAATGACCATGCCTAATAGGGTGCAGAATGTGAGTGAGGCCAAACAGCAAAAATTAAGATGTTTGTACACCAATGCGAGGAGCCTAGGTAACAAAATGGAGGAACTAGAGCTACTGGTGCAGGAAGTGAAACCAGGTATTACAGGGATAACAAAAACATGATGGAATATTAGTCATGACTGGACTACAGGTATTGAAGGGTATGTGCTGTTTAGGAAAGACCGAAATAAAGATAAAGGTGGTGGAGTAGCATTGTATATCAATGATGAGGTAGAATGTAAAGAAATAAGAAGCGATGGAATGGGTAAGACAGAGTCCGTCTGGGCAAAAATTACATTGGGGAAGAAAACTATTAGAGCTTCCCCTGGGATAGTGCTTGGGGTGTGCAATAGAATGCCGGGATCTAATTTGGATATGGATAGAGCCCCTTTTAATGTTTTAAATGGAAACTAATGGAAACTGTGTGATCATGGGAGACTTTAACTTCCCAGATATAGACTAGAGGACGAATGCTAGTAATAATAATAGGGCTCAGATTTTCCGAGATGTGATAGCTGATGGATTCCTTCATCAAGTAGTTGCTGAACCAACTAGAGGGGATGCCATTTTAGATTTGGTTTTGGTGAGTAGTGAGGACCTCATAGAAGAAATGGTTCGTAGGGGATAATCTTGGTTCAAGTGATCATGAGCTAATTCAGTTCAAACTGAATGGAAGGATTAACAAAAATAAATCTGCAACTAGGGTTTTTAACTTCAAAAGGTCTGACTTTCAAAAATTAAGGAAATTAGTTAGAAAAGTGGATTGGACAGAAGAATTTATAGATCTAAAGGTAGAGGAGGCCTGGGATTATTTTAAATCAAAACTGCAGAAGCTATCGGAAGCCTGCATCTCAAGAAAGGGGAAAAAATTCATAGGCAGGAGTTGTAGACCAAGCTGGATGAGCAAGCATCTCAGAGAGGTGATTAAGAAAAAGGAGAAAGCATACAGGGAGTGGAAGATGGGAGGGATCAGCAAGGAAAGCTACCATATTGAGGTCAGAACTGAAAGGTGAACTGTCAGGCTGGAGGGAGGTTACTAGGGGAGTTCCTCAAGGATCGGTTTTGGGACCAATCGTATTTAATCTTTTTATTACTGACCTTGGCACAAAAAGTGGGAGTGTGCTAACAAAGTTTGCGGATGATACAAAGCTGGGACGTATTGCCAATTTAGAGAAGGACAGGGATATCATACAAGAGGATCTGGATGACCTTGTAAACTAGAGTAATAGTAATAGGATTAAATGTAATAGTGAGAAGTGTAAGGTCATGCATTTAGGGATTAATAACAAGAATTTTAGTTATAAGCTGGGGACGCATCAATTAGAAGTAATGGAGGAGGAGAAGGACCTTGGAGTATTGGTTGATCATAGGATGACTATGAGCCGCCAATGTGATATGGCTGTGAAAAAAGCTAATGCGGTCTTGGGATGCATCAGGAGAGGTATTTCCAGTAGGGATAAGGAGGTTTTAGTACCATTATACAAGGCACTGGTGAGACCTCACCTGGAATACTGTGTGCAGTTCTGGTCTCCCATGTTTAAGAAGGATGAATTCAAACTGGACAGGTACAGAGAAGGGCTACTAGGATGATCCGAGGAATGGAAAACTTGTCTTATGAAAGGAGACTCAGGGAGCTTGGCTTGTTTAGCCTAACTAAAAGAAGGTTGAGGGGAGATATGATTGCTCTCTATAAATATATCAGAGGGATAAATACCAGAGAGGGAGAGGAATTATTTAAGCTCAGTACCAATGTGGACACAAGAACAAATGGATATAAACTGGCCACCGGGAAGTTTAGACTTGAAATTAGACGAAGGTTTCTAACCATCAGAGGAGTGAAGTTTTGGAATAGCCTTCCAAGGGAAGCAATGGGGGCAAAAGATCTATTTGGTTTTAAGATTAAACTCGATAAGTTTATGGAGGAGATGGTATGATGGGATAACATGGTTTTGGTAATTAAATATTCATGGTAAATAGGCCTAATGGCCTGTGATGGGATGTTAGATGGGGTGGGATCTGAGTTACCGAAGAAAGAATTTTCTGTAGTATCTGGCTGGTGAATCTTGCCCATATGCTCAGGGTTTAGCTGATTGCCATATTTGGGGTTGGGAAGGAATTTTCCTCCAGGGCAGATTGGAAGAGGCCTTGGAGGTTTTTCGCCTTCCTCTGTAGCATGAGGCACAGGTCACTTGCTGGAGGATTCTCTGCTACTTGAAGTCTTTAAACCACGATTTGAGGACTTCAATAGCACAGATATAGGTGAGAGGTTTTTCGCAGGAGTGGGTGGGTGAAATTCTGTGGCCTGTGTTGTGCAGGAGGTCGGTCTAGATGATCATAATGGTCCCTTCTGACCTTAGTATCTATGAATCTATGAAACTTGCAACAACCTGCTAGGGGCTTTTATGACAGACAGGTACTACTGGCACCCAGCGGGCTCCAGCCATATTCCCTTCTTTGGCCAGCACAACCCACAAGGTGTGGTGCCAGGAAGAGTTGGCTTACAGCTCTGCACTAGCTGGGGATTTCCCAGCTGCTCATCTGGGGCAGTTGTACAGTCCCTTTCAACTGTTTGAGCAGTGCAAAGGGGTCATAATGTTTACCCCCATTTCTCTTAACCTATTAGCAAATCCTGCAATCACACATTCCATGTAACTCAGCAACACTATATACCCTATCAATCTGTATTGTATGGTAACAGTTTGCAGTTGGAACATCACAGCGTTTTGTAGAATGCCTTTCAGTACACTAAAAGGTTTATTACAAGCTGGCTTTTTGGGTGTAGCATGCCTAAGTGGGCTAGACTGTGGCATGCCTTTTATTTCACTAACGGGCATGCTGTGCAACAAAATGCAGACATCTCCTCATTGTTTTTGGTGTTATTTTCTCCGACAGTATAAACCCATTAAATAAAATTAAAACTAGTCTAACATTAATAAAGTACATTGAATTATCTTCAAATGACTTATTAACTGAAAAATACAATATCTACCACAGAGAACTAAACAATATATATGGATAAGTATAAGCCATTCATTGTTTTATGGACTCACAGACACAAATCCACATGAGGTCTGCTGGATTTCACATTTACATCAGAGTTA
Source organism: Lepidochelys olivacea (assembly GCF_965140295.1). Lineage (NCBI taxonomy): Eukaryota > Metazoa > Chordata > Testudines > Cheloniidae > Lepidochelys > Lepidochelys olivacea. The sequence goes on from NC_140412.1 coordinate 79,402,236, forward strand.
GCTGAAAGATATAAAAAAATTTCACATAGGCAGAGAGCTTCCTTTTGTTTATGCATCTGAATTGATTATTCTAGCAAACTTTGCATGTGAAATACCTTTCACTCATGAAGTGTGTTTTCAATGAATATACGTGAATAATTGAGGTGTAGAAATGTACCCCTCCCTTACTGAAGAAGCCAGGTCTGTTTTCAGGATATCTTATGACATACATTGCAATTCTTTGGGGGGTTTGGTTTCACCAGGTATTTGCTAAGGAATTGTAGGTATATTCTTGGCTAGATCATGTTATGGGGCAAATTCCTATTGCATCTTTTATGAATATCACAGATACACCAACATATATTATTTAATTTACTAATTTGTGTAACACCTCCATGACAGCCAGGCTCTTCATCAACATAGATTAAAACACATAACACATATTAGCGAGAACAAGCCTGCAAAACCAAACATGAAAAGCAAAATAAAATACATTCCATAACAGGGAGCCCACAATATAGAGAGCCCTGCCAACAGTTATGAAGTACTGAGACTCAGTCCGTATGTATTCTAGGATTGTTACCAAAGTTTCCCACCATTGCTACCAGCAGTTAAATAGCAAATTTAATGTAAGCAAGACATTGACTGCTTCTGACATTTTTGCCACTGTGTCATGCCCAACTGCATTGAGGAAGGGTGCCTACATCAACGCTCTCTCATTGTTGTTCCCACTGTATCAGCTCCACTGATGGTAGCAACAGTGGAAAATTTGGGGCAAAAATAAAAAAAGAATCTTATGTTGATGCTACCCTAGGAACCAACAGAAAGATCTTAACAACGCTGAGTGATCCCTACAGGTAGGCACCTAATATCTGTATTAATGATGGCAAAGCCACTTAAGAGCCTCCAGTGAAAGGCACTGAAAGAGTGAAGGTAGTCAGATCCATACTATTATTTAAATATAGGACCAGATTCACTAGTATATTCCACCTGCTTTTCTTTGCCTGAACTATGCAAAGTGGTGAATCTGACCTATTGTTTTTTTAATTATGGCGCACCAGTTCCTGTAGTCACTCTGTAGGTAAGAAGAACAGGAGTACTTGTGGCACCTTAGAGACTAACAAATTTATTTGAGCATAAGCTTTCGTGAGCTACAGCTCACTTCATCCAAGTGAGCTGTAGCTCACAAAAGCTTATACTCAAATAAATTTGTTAGTCTCTAAGGTGCCACAAGTACTCCTTTTCTTTTTGCGGATACAGACTAACACAGCTGCTACTCTGAAATCTGTAGGTAAGGTTGAAGCTAACTTTGCATCATAAGCCAGATTTTGAATCGCCCCCTAACTTGCCCCCAAATCAGTCAATACCCTTGAGATTTCACCTGCCAAGTCTCATCTCAAGGACAACAAATGTTGTTGATTGAGATTATAATAATACAATTGAGAATACAAAGAATTGAGATACACCACAGCCACTTTTTAATGGAGAAAGCAGTACTAAGCCTCCTGCCCTTTACACAGTCTTGATAGAAAGATTTTTACATCTTAACAGGAAACAGAAATCTCAGGACTGACAGTGTAATGCTGTTACTGTATTAGTTTGCTCTACCAGCCTCTCAGACTTCTGTGGCTCTGAGCTCTGCTGTGATATTCAGATCACAGCTTTGGTAAGAACTGTGGGACACATGAAAATACCACAGGAAGACTTTGCGGTGTCTGTTGAAGCAGGACATGGGGCCGTAGCTGTCCTCTCAAGGTGGTAGGAGTGGGGAAGGAAGCATGAGAAATTAGTTCAAGCTGAAAACAGGGCTACTGGTTAAAAAGCTGACATTGACGTACAGTCACCATAGGGGCTCTCAGGGCTGCTCCAGGCGCCTCTCTTGCAGCGGTTCACTGAAGGTAAGGCCTGACAAAAGAAAGAAAATAGCACTAATGCTTCTACTTCCTGCCTTTCTAGGAATTGCTCAGATCAAAGGAAAACCAATAAGGAGCTTTCAAAAGCCTCTGTTCCCCAAACCTTGTGAAAAGTTCTAGAGGCTCAGATTATACCTGAGCCAGTATCTCCTACCCATGCCAAAAATAAAATGTACTGACTGATTTCAGAAGCTCTTGGCTTCCCACCAAGTGAGGCATAAAGATTCCATTGCTTCCAGCCTGCATGTTCTTTTATTTAACATCTTAATTCTAACAAATCTTACTTTTTATTGATCCCCTATGGTTTTTTTTTAACAGTTCAATTAAGATACTGTGTTGGCTGTAGTCTTCAAACAGCAATGTTCACCACTACCATCCAAATGTAATGCAGCCTTTAATTACAGGATGCTACAGCAGTCATCAGTGGCACTTGGGAATTCCTAAATTTTTACTCCTTGTCATAGGTAAGATAAATGGAGCATCTCTAGTTTACAACCTCCTGTTCACAGCCCTTTTGTGGACAGCAGAGCTGCCTTAAAATATATTAAACCTTCTGTGACAATAATTGCAAATTTCTCCTGCTGCAGACTGAAGTAGCAGTTAATGTATGCTGGCAATGTTACAGACAAAGAAAAGGGAAGTTTTAGAAAGAACGCAGTGAGGCAAGGAAGAGAAATACATTTTCATTGTTCTTGCATTCTGAGCTGCTATGGTACAGCACGGCTCTATAGCATTCCATCATCTCTGATCACCTTGTGTCTGTGGTGAAGGATCATTGATAAATAAAAATAAAACACAATCCTTCTAGTCACATAGAATCAGAGGAATACTGGGGAAAAATCACTTAGGTCAGTTCCTAGATGATCCCTTTCTGCTAGTGCAGGATTGAAAGTTAAGTGCATTGTAATGTTATTTACTATTGCTCATAGCAGCCAGGACTCCTATTCCAGAGCATTTCATCCACCATGGATGGAGTGTCGGCATGTGGCTAGTGAGTAGACTATCAGTGGCATCACCACAAACTTAGAAGCCCCTGATTGCTAGGTAACAGAGTGGGGACTGTGCAGAAGCCAAGGAAGCCTCAAATCTGTGGGGTCTCCACTAACCTTTTGTAGGCATCATGATACTTTGTGCGTAGATCCCCTACTCTCTAAAAAGGCAACATGAAAAATCACAGCTACATTACCCTCTTCTTTGGAACTGCATCAGTCCACTGGTCCCAAAGGGATGATGGGTTGATCTGGTGGCTATCCTAAAGCAATGGAACTGTATCAGTATGTGCTTCCCTTCTGTAGAGTGTTACATAGGAAGGGCAGTATATAGGACAAAGAAAATAAATATCCTAGCTTTTTATTGTGTAGCTATATAAAAAGGTTGGTGAATGCTGCTAGGAAAGTTTGGAACTGACTAACCTTTCAGATCAGGGCCACTCATATGTTTTCACTTGACATGAATTAAAGACTCAAGGGATCTACCTTCTCAGTCACTGGTTCAAGTCATTAATGCCCCAGAGCCATTACCCACTGATAGGTCTTTGATAGCATGAGCAAAATATTTAGTGGTCTCAATCCATCCCTACAGGCACGATGCTCACATCACAGAATCTAGCAGCATCTGTTAAGGTAGTGGCACCTGAGAGATATTGGAAAGGCTCATTAAAGAGGCAGGAAAGAGTTATATGGAAACTTTTTTTAAAAATTAAGAAAACAAATGGTAAAGACAAAAAATATACATTTTAAGTATCCAATCCTACAGCCAAGAAATTAACTACTACTCTGCAGCACAAGCTAGCATTAATACATCTGGCCTAGAGTCTACGTCTAGAATTAAACTTCTTCTGGGCTGCCCTGTTACATGTAGCTTAGCAGAACCGTGTCATGCCCTGATTCAGCAATGCATTTATATACCTGCTTAAGTGCAGCCCTTTTTGACAAAGCGCTTAAGCACGCACTTAACTTTAAGCACTTCCTTAAATCCCATTGATTTCAAAGGGAAGTAAACATGTGCTTAAAGTTAAACATGTGCTTAATTGCTTCATTAAATAAGCGCGTACTAAAGTCCATCCTTAAGCGCTCTGCTAAATTCGTTTCTAAAATAGGACTGCCTTCTCTGGTCAACTCAGCCTTCCAAATAAAAAAGAGTATGTGTATTCTGCATTCCAAGATATCCCTATAACACATTTGCTGCAAACCCATCACCACCCTTTGGTTAAAAAGAAAAGAAGATTGCAAAATTATGTTTGTCACCCAAAATGTAAATAAAACCTCCCACAACATGTAGTTATGTAATTACATTTCCTAGAGGATGATGGGAATGAAGGTCAAAGTTCATGGTTCCCACCCATATAGAAAAAGAACCCCTGGCTTCTGACCACCTCTCTCTACCTGAGAGCTCCAAATTGCAAGTTGGACCCCCAGTAAGAGTATCAGCTTTCCAGCTCTTGCTGGTCATGCTGTTGCCTAAGCAAATACACAGTCTAACTTACAAATAACAAAACCGAAAGATAAGGTACCTTTAAACAGCACATAAATTAATGCATTATACACCAAGCCTCCCTGGGCTGTGTATTTACATACTGTAATATTAGCTATGTAGTCAGACTCTTTTAATTATTTATTCTTCCTCAGAGAAACTAAACAATTACTTCTCAAATCAAGCCTTCTTAATGGTACAGTGCCTTTTAGACATCCTTTTAATCTAGTGAGTCTCTCAAACAAAGTATGACTTGCATATTTCACGATTACTGCAAGACATGCCACAAAATAAAAGAAAATATGAGCTAATTATCAAAATAAATATACATATTGTACCTATTTGCTCTCATTCATCGTACACTCATATTGACAGTGACCTGCATTTCTTATCACATGCACACAATCTGCCCCCTGTCCAGTGACTGGAACTCAGTAATTTAAGCAAACACTTAGGTTCTTGTTGCCGGCACCCGGTGCCGAGAGGCTGAACAACAGCTTGAGTGGTTCGTTACCCGGTGTGCTACACCCAATAATCACAACAGGGTGGAGAAGCAGAAAAGTTTATTTGAAGCTTCAAATAGGTACAGGGAGATTTGAATCTCAAATCCTGTACACAGAGCAGGAAGTTACACAGGCTTTTATACAACCTTTTCCCCAGCATACTTATCCAATAGCAAGCTGCCCCAAGTATCCATATAGCCAGCCAATCCAGTTCCCAGCTAGTTCCCTGGTTCTCTGTATCATTTGTTAAACTATACATAAAGCTGCTTTATTCAGCATTGTTCTTCCATATCTGCCCTGTTTGGCCTTGCTTAGTTTCAGGCATATTGTTGCAGATTCTCAGCATAACTGCTGTGTGTGCCTCCAGGCGGGGGGGCCAAGGACACTTGGGCCTAGTACGCAGAGCTGCTGTGAGTGCCTCCAGGCGGGATGGGGGGCCGAGGATACCTGGGCCTAGTACAAGGGGGTTTCATCGACACTCGTGGTCTTCCATCCCCTTGAGTTACCTAGTGGCCATGCCCCAGTGTCCCCAACATTCTGATCATGTGATGAGCTCGATGGGTCTGATTTATTGACTGGAGTTTATCGCAAGAATAAAGAACTCTTTGAAGGATTGGGGCCTGAGACTATAAAAAGGGGATATCAAAATAGCTAGATAAAATCTTCCCATTGCCACCATCTTTGTTGACATCCTCAACAGGATTAAAGGGTATAAGAAACTGAACTATGTGAGGGATTTCTCCCAGCTAGGTAATTTGTTGAAATGAGCACAAATGCATTATTGCCAACCACAAGCACTCTAACCTCATGATTCAGGCCCCCAAAACCATGAGATTGTCTCAACAATAAAGAGATTTGTTTTAAAATAATTAATTTAGGAGTTTTTTTAATGGTCTTCTGGTTTGTGAGTCTTTAGTGTTCATTTTTTCAGGCTTTCTTCCTCAAATACAAGACCTAGAAACTTTTTTTTTTTGTTGTTTACTGAAAGATGAGGTTTCCATGCCTGACTTCTGCAGCTGGAGCTTTGAGACAACCCCTAACTATCACAAGACTTGCAACTAACTCATGTAAGGTGGCAACCCTGCTTTCACAAAATGATTCTGAAATCCTCTATTCTTGCACAGCTATGATCTGTGTATCTATTTTCCTATAGGACTCAGCATCAAGGACCTGTACATACAGGAAAGCAGAAGACTGAGGCTTGAGTCAGCCATCTTGATACTCCAGACTGGAGCTGGTTGTCATTTTTCTAATTTCAGGATTTGAAATTTAAATTAAAATAAAAAAAGAAAAGAAAAAATGTCAAAAGAATTTAGGCTCCTAACTTTCAATATTTATGTTCCTAACTTGAAATTTGATTAGATTAAATCTCAGGGAAAATTTCCTAACTGTAAGAACAGTAGAACAATGGAACAAACTGCCTAGAGAGGTTGTGGAAGCTTCTTCACTGGAGGTTTTCAAAAGGAGGCTGGATCACCATCTGTCTTGGATGGTTTAGACACATCAAATCCTGCAGCTTGGCAGGGGGTTAGACTAGATGACCCTTGCGGTCCCTTCTAACCGTATGATTCTATGAAATCTATGGGAGTTCGGCACCAAAGTACCTTTGAGCATTTGAGCCAAAGTCCCTGACACAGCTTGATAGATAAGTTTACTTATCATAAAAAAGAAAATGTGCGTATCTAAGTGGTCATTTACATATTGCATATCTGGCTCTTGATGCAAGGCACCCTCCCCTAGAGCAATTAGCACTGTGTCAATTTTTGCACTACATATGGAGGCATCAGCTGATTAAATGTGTTGTGACAAAGTTCCTCCTCTGCCTTGGTGGGTCCTGTGCTTATAGGCGGATTTGCTTGCCTCAGAGATTCACAGCAGCCCTCAGTTTAGCCACTTTTGCTAGTGGCTCAAACCTGCCATTCACTCAGCTAACCTCATCACTGGCCAGCATGGGGAAAAGGAAGGAGAACAATCCCCGCAGTCTCTGCTGATCCACCATGTGGGTCAGGGGACAGGCCAGGGACCTTCCCCTCTGGTGGGACCCACAGTCCAAGTCAACTCCTCCTATATCCTGTTGGGGAGAATGGGGGAAACCCGGGCCCACCCTCTACTCCAGGTTCCAGCCCAGGGCCCTGTGGATCACAGCTGTCTACAGTGTTTCATGTAACACCTGTGTGACACCTACAACTCCCTGGGCTACTTCCCCATGGCCTCCTCCCAACACCTTCTGTATCCTCACCATAGGACCTTCCTCCTGATGCCAGATAGCGTTTGTACTCCTCAGTCCTCCAGCAGCACACCCTCTCACTCTCAGCTCCTTGCGCACCCCTCACTGACTGAAGTGAGGTCCTTTTTCAACCAGATGCCCTGATTAGCCTGTCTGTCTTAATTGATTCTAGCAGCTTCTTAATTGGCTCCAGGTGTCCAAATTAGCCTGTGTGCCTTAACTGGTTCCAGAAAGTTCCTGATTGTTCTGGAACCACCCCTGTTACCTTAACCAGCAAAAAGGGACCTGCTTAATCTGGGGCTAATATAGCTGCCTTCTATCACTCTCTTGTAGCTATCTGGCCCGACCCTGTCACAGTGTATATCAAAAGCATGATGATATTTAATAAGTGCAACATGACTTTGATGCACAAAAGCTTCTTGGGGCTGAAATCATGCCTTACCTTGTCTACCAAAGCTAATCACAGAGATGGAGTAAACCAGGGAGGGAGGGATGGGAAAGAAAGGGATGCTCCTCCATGTCATAGATAATCAATTTGTTCTATTTTCCAAGGGCTATTGGGGAGTGGAGGATCAGCTGTTAAATCAGCAATACCAAACTCTCCCTGAGCTTTGAGGCACAGAGTTATCCTCTTGCCCTGTGTTGAAGTGTGTTCCACCAATACTCTTCTGTGTTCAGACCCCTGTGGGAGGGGAGAGGATTTCCCATGATGTTTGCAGGTCACCATGTAAACTTATACTGTTATATGATATTCAGCCAGCTTTGCCCAAGCTTTGATTTAGGTGGAAATTTTGGTCAAGTCAGGAATAGAGAATTCAGTCCTCAGTGATCTTAGATAATAAAACTGAAGTGGTAAAGTCAACATATGACCTTAATAAAAGGAAAAAATAGTTTGATATGCTATAGTGATTCTAGTACACTTCAAGTATATGAGAAGTACTGTATGGTCTCTCCAATATATATTAGTTTTTCAAGAGGAATCTTTGCTCTGAGAGGTACGTACTTGTATTTCTGCTTACTGACTGAGCATATTATTTATAAAAGCATAGCTCTCTTAAAATGATCTTGAATTAACTAGATGTCCTTATGGAAGCAGAAATGTTTCCCATAAACATGAACAAGAATTCATCTTAAGGCTATATTTCAGGTGGAAAATATACACTTGTATCTGTTTGATTTGGAAGCTCAGCCAAGTCACTTGAAGATCTAAAAATTCAAGGGTGGTTTCTATTTTAAGTTAAATATCACCTTTTGAACCACTGGTTATTTCTCCAGATAGTTTGAAAATGTGACATCTCAATTGTATAAGATTTCCCAATAATCCACAGCTTTTCAGTGGCTCTGCTTTGGAAAGAAAACAAAAATACAGTATATGCTTCTGGTGAAGGATCAGATAAAAGTGAGATATCTTGATACAGTTTTGGGCTAGCCTATTGTAATAACTTAATTTACTGAGCATATTAATGGCATTAAAAAGGTCTCCGAAGAGTTTAGAGGTGTTTGACTGTATATTAAAAGCTTCAAGCCACCGGACTATATTGTTAGGTTGGCATCGTTATTTTAAAACAATTTAGCATGGTGTAGGTAAAGCTGATTTTTTCTTAATGTAAACTCATCTTTCTAAAATCCTGTGTTTAAAAAAGGAAGAGTTGAACAATTATTTCATGTGCTAAGTAAACAGACAGCTATTAAATGGAGCAAATATTTGGCTAAAAAAGAAAAATGTTTTTAAAATATTGTACATGTTTGCAGATGCTGTACACATTTACCTAGCCTTGTTTACTTAATGCATGACCAAATTTTAAATAACCCACATTCAATTTATTTTCTTTTTTTGAATCCAGATAAGCAGCTTTGAAATTTCCTAATTTTTTTACACTTGATACCTTGCTGAACTGGCATGATATTACTTTCCTCCACTCATAGCAACCTCCACACTTCCAAAGTACTAAGGAGTTTAAGGGCTTGTCTACACTACCATGGTAAGTCGACCTAAGTTACGCTATTTCAGTTATGTAGCTTAGGTTGACTTACCGCAGTGTCTACACCACGCTGTGTCGATGGGAGATGCTCTCCCGCTGACTTCCCTTACTCTTCTCAGGGAGTTGGAGTACTGGAGTCAACCGGAGAGCACTCTGCCATCGATTTAGCTGGTCTTCAGTAGACCCCCTAAATTAACACCGCTGCACTGATCTACTGGTAAGTGAAGAGGTGGCCTAAGAATGCCAGTCTAAATTTGGAGAAACAAAAAGGCTTCCTTTCTCTTTGTCTTGTTGTCATAGTATCACAAGGAAGTTCTTGTTTTCTGCTCCATCCATGGATTTGTATTAAAACATTAGTAAACTTTAAACATAGGAAAAACCTCAACTTATCATCCAGTTTGATGGCTCCTAGGCTCCCATGTTAGTATATGGCTAATTTCACACGCATAATACTAGAAATGCTGCAGAAGTGTGTAGCTTAAGAAGCAAAACATTTGTTTGCACTGAAGGATGGTCCTATTGTATTGTGCTCCGTTAGAGTTATAGATTATTGTTGTTTATTATTATTTGTTTTGTCATAGCACCTAGTGGCCCCAATCAGGATCAGGGTCCCTCATGCTAGGCAAAGGAGAACACATCCCCGTTGCAAAGATCTAACAACGTAATTTAAATTGACATGCAACAAGTAAATTGAACAAATAAGAGAAGCCAGGGGACTAGGATTAAGGAGGATAAGAATAGGTTATTACATGGGTTATCTACATGTACTTCATACAGCACTGGCCTGTTATAATGGGACCGTGGACTAGGTGAAAGATAGAAGGGAATGATAGCAGAGGTAAATACTAATTGACATGTCAAAAAGAATTGGAAGGGTTAAAATCACACACAAGAGGATGTTTCACAGGTTGTATGTAGTGGCTTTATGCAATACGCAAGCAATGACAGTCTTAGTGTGACTGAGGTTAGAAAATGAATATTTTCTAAATCACAGAGAATAGTCAATGAAAACAATATAGCTAAATGGAATAAGAAACACTCACTTAAGAGAGGAAAAAATGTAAATTGCCCCTAGAAGGGCAGAGGGGGGAGAATCCCACGAGGATGTACAACACACATGGCCTTCATAATCTCTGGTTCAATATAGCCTTTGTGGGACTATTGCTCATTTTATATCAACAAATACATTAATCTATTTCCTCAAAAGGAATTCAATGAATTATCTTCATTCAGTCCAAGCAGGGACAAAAATTGTAATTATGCCACCCTCACTAACATTGAGCATTATCTTACTCCCCAAAATCAATGGGGACTACTTACAAAGTAAGAAACTATGCAATATGAGTAAGGGTAGTGGTATCCATCTCCACTTCAGTGTGATCTAAAAATATGTTCAATCCAAACTAAACACAATATAGTAACAGACTGAATTTTATCTATAAAGTGTCTAGCAAGAGGCGAGGTGATATCATCCATCCTTATTTCAGATTTATCTTAGTAATTCATTGTTTCAAAGGTCTACCGGTCTCTCTCACATATGACAAGCCACAAGGTCATATGAGTATATCAAATGTTATCATATATCAATAGAGATTTTCCAATCAATTAATGGATGATTAAAGTAGCTACTTTTAAAGTATTGTTACAGTGGAAGATTTTTAAAGCTACAAATGCGAGCTAGGCATCCAACTGCCATTGATTTTCAGCTGGAGATGGGTGCTTATTTACCCTTTGTTTCTTTAAGAAGCACCACCACAATTACTTCATGGTAAACAAGCAAAACTCCTGGGACAAGGACCAGATGACAAATGATTTGTTTTTATGTAATCAATAGAATCAGTAAGGCATAAATTCTTATTTCTCTTCTAAAAAATCATTGGCAATTCCTTAAATAGATCAGATGAACTACTATTTAATCTTAATATATCTCAGTATTTCTAATGACTTTCTTGATTTTTTTTTTAAATGGGACTATGTAGTAACAAAAGGTATTCCAATTTTCTTAATTTTAGTTTCAAATATTATCAAATACTCCTTGTGTGTTATCAATGCTTCTTATACATTTATCTGATCATCTTCATAAGACATAGGTATAAACCTTATATACATGACTGAGATGTATGAATTCTGTCTGATTAGAAAATATTCTCCTAACTCAAGAAATGGGAATATGGTAAACTCCTAATTATAACTTCAGAATGAAAACAAATAGGATACAAGTAATTCTTTTAATCTATTCTTTTTCTATAAAGAGCTGTAGATATTTTATTATAAAATGTAGCAACCTGCACATCCAAAACACTATAATCATCAATATTTATTTCAAATTAAAGAGAAGAATGGAGGAGGATGGTCTCATGATTAGGCTTTAAACTAACCTTGGCTTTTGCCAATCTGGGTTCGAGTCCTTGCTCTATCACCGATTTTCCATGTGTTATTGGGCATATCAGTTAGACTCCCTATGCCTCACCTCCTTCCTCTAAAAGTGGAAATAATAGCACCACCTTACCTTATGGGGTGTTGTGAGGACAATTCTATTCCATATTGTGAGGTGCTGAGATACTGTGGCAACAGGAGCCACATGGGTACTGAAGATAGAACAAATACCATTTAATTCAGGTAAAAACGATCAAAGCTATCAAGTTCAGATTTCCATATAAAAAAAATCTCATCTATAAAATGAACTCATCTAATCATAGATCTTTACAATAATTCCATATACTACATACATATCAACCTGTGCTGGAAAAGCCTTACTCATGAATCAGATCCAAAGCTCATTGAAGTGAATGGAAAGACTCCCATTGACTTCAATGGGCATTGCTTCAGGCCCTAGACTACCATATGAAGGTGCTATTTAAGAACTCCCAGTAATACTGCTTTTCTGAAGATAAAGCTTTTTCAGAAGTAAAATATTTTTATTTAATACCATTTGAATTCATAGAATCTAGAATTCAAGAGCTGAGCTATTATATTGCTCATTATTTTAAAAAAAATGATGAACTACATGATATTCAGAGTATAAAGACTCTTTACATCCAAAGAAGCTAAATACCATTTGTCATGAATCTCAGTAATAGGAGATAATTTAGTTTAAAAGAGTGATGAAAATTTATACAAAAATGCTCTAAGAAAAATAATCAATAAACTACAATATTGGTTGATTAAGAGAACTGATACCCAAACCCATAAGTAGGACCCTACCAAATTCATGGCTGTGAAAAACTTGTCATGGACTGTGAAATCAGATCTCCCCTGTGAAATCTAGCAATTGTTGGGAGGGAGGGGCAGGGCTGGGGCATACACCAGGCTCTAGGTGCTAGTCCTGGTGGGACTGGGGGGGGATGGGATTTTCTCTTCCCCTTCCCCGCCTCTCTCAGGGGGAGATCAGACCCACCTCTGGAAACCTCCCCCTGGCTGCAGGAAGTTCCGCGGCTGCACTGTCTGTCAGCACATTCAGTAGCAGGAATGTTCCATGTCATTTCCCCCACATCAAATAAAAACACTGTCTGCATAGTGGCTCTAGGCTCAGGATCTCCCTGGAATAACTGCTTGCATAAAAATGCACCCATCTTTTTAAATAAAAATGATAGGGCCCTGGGGACTTGTCCCCAGCAGCCTGGGACCACAGTGTTGAGGGCTTAAAGGAGGTTTCTACAGAACTATTGGCAGCCATTAAACCCAACAGCCTCCTCCCTGGCATAACACTATCCCCACAACATCGATTGTGAAGGCAATTGTTCACTCAGTAGCATTATTTGAGTGCTTGTCAACCTTTTCTCCAGAAACCCTGTTTTTCAGGGGTTCCATCACTCAGCCATTTTCAGTCGTGTTAGCTGGGAACTCAGTACAACATTTATCTGCCTGTATTAAAGATATGTACTCTAAAAAATTGGTGGGCAGATCCTCAGCTGCTGTAAATTGGCACACCTTTGTTGGAAACAGGGGAGGTGGGTCTGATCTCCCTGCCAAGAGCAGCTGTGCTGAAGAAGATGAAGTCCCATCCCTCCCCAGCTCAGCTGGGACTAGCAGCTCGGAGCTCCCAGCTGGGGCGCTTCCAGCAGCATGGGGAAGATCAAACTGACCTCCATGAATGTCCCCCACCTGCAGGAAGCTCCGCAACTGCTGCCTTCAGAGCCCAGATCTGAAAGCAGTGCAAAAGTGAGGGTCGCACTCCCATGACCCCTTACAACAGCTCTGCGACTCCCCAGGACCCGCTTTTTGTGTTGGGGCCCCAGCAGTTACAGCACTTTGAAATTTCAGGTGTAAACGTCTGAAATCATGAAATTGACTATTTTAAAAATCCTATGACCTTGAAATTGACCAAAATGGACCTTGAATTTGGTAGGGCCCTACTCATAGGCCTACCTACAGTCAAGCAGTGAGGTAGCAAAATCTGTAAACTGCACAAAATTATTTAGGTTTGTCAAGACCAGAGAAGACTGTGAAGAAATTCAGAAAGATCTAATAAAGTTGGGTAAACAGACCACATGATCACAGATGAATTTCAGTGCTGACAAAGGTAGAACAATACACATTGCAAGGAATAATCTGAACAGAGCATAAACCTTACTGGGTTCTGAATTAACCGTAATATCCCAGAAAAAAGACCTGGGCATCATTATGGACAGCTGAGTGAATGTCCGCCGCTCAATGTGCAGCAGCAGTCAGAAAAATGGACATGAGAATAGATTGAAAATAATACTGAAAATATTATATAATGTTTATATAAACCATTGGTTTGTCCTCACCTGGAATAATGGTTTCAATTCACATCATCCCTGCATAAAAACATCATATAGTATACAAAGAGGTGCTCCTGGGATAGGCAATGAGAATATTAGCAGTTTAGGGGGGGAAACTTCCATATGGAGAGAGATTGAAAGGAATGGGGCTTTTTATTTTAGACAAATCTGAATATAAAGGAACATAATAAATATATAAAAATAACAAATAGAATAGAGAAGTTAAAAAGGAAGACACTTCTATGCACCTTTTTATAATACTGTCTTATACAACAACAAGGGAATAGTAAATTAAATTGATAGGCAACAAATTTAAAACTAATAAAAATAAATCCTTTTTATATGACACACAATTAGCCTGTAGAACTCCTTGCCACAAGATATCAAGGTCAAGAGATTAGCAGTATTCAAAGGAGGATCAAACAAAAAACAAGTTTGCAAGAGATATAAAGGGATATATAAATCCCACATTAGTCAACCTCTGAGGGATGGGGGTTAGGAAGAAACTTTCCCTAGGACTATTGGTCTGAATTAGTATAGTATTTCATATAAAAAAATTATCATTTAGTTATTGAAGAATCTCACGTTTTATTTTAAAAAATCCATTACAGAAATTGAGCTCCTTTTATCCACAGATTTTGTTAGGATAGACTTATTATTCTAAACATTCCCTATGACGTATTTTTTCCTCTCCACTAATATTATTATATATTCTATGATTAAATCTCATTTTAGATATGCCCCCTCTGAACCAATTTTATATTGCTCTGTATAAAATGGTTAGAAGGAGAAGGAATAACTACTAAGAAACTTACATATTTTATATTAATTATTTGCAATATAGTCTCATGCTCAGAAAAATCTTAACATATTCAGAAGACTCAAACAATATTTTAGCCAAAATGTTTTGAAATTTAATCTTCCAAACCCTGAAACAATTCAAAATGATGAAGGCACTGAATTTAGTAGTCAGTATAATAGAATTTTCCACATTGCCACATTTCCAGCTGGGAGATCTCAGTGTGACATTACCAACTAGCATCTCCTGGAAAAGCTTTGAGGTTGAATGTAATTTCCACCTCTTTTTAGCATTCTTCATCCAACACCATTTTCTCTGTCTTGTTCAACTCAATTTGTACAGTTAAATTGCGTAACAAGCCCAAGAATCATCAGTGATGATCAAACCTTTACCACCATGTGAGAAAGAAGCAGACTTTCAGCCATTAGAACAAGTCATGATCACATGCACTCTGTCAATGAATTACAAATTTCTCCTGTAAGAGAAGTTTGCTCTAGCTGTATCTATAGGGTGACCAGACGTCCCGTTTTTAAAGGGACAGTCCCGTATTTAAGTCCTCCTGCAGGTGTACCAACTTTTTCTTTAAAACGGTCTAATTGTCCTGTATTTTCTATGTCCCCCACATCAGTACTGGCGGGTCCTGCTGCTGGCTAGATCCCTGCTCACCAGCCGCCTGCTCACCATCAGTGAATGGGGGGCTCCAGTGGCCACGATGGGGGTGGCAGGCGCCAGGTAGCAGCCAGGTACCTATCACATCTGCTGCCCACCCATCGGCCCTTTACATGCTCCCCTCTTGCTTTCCTCTCCCTGCTTTGTTCCTTTGCCCACCCCCGCTCAAGCCCTGCTGCTCTGCAATATCTCCCCCAGCAGGGCGCGTCCCACTCCCAATGCTATGCGGAGAACCAGCCCCTGGTCAGAGTGCTCAGCTCACCAACAGCCTGGCCTTCCTTCCCCCACTGCCTCTGGCTGGGCCAGTGCCCCGGGAAAGCCCAAGCACTGGCCAGGAGGAGCCGAGCCCTACATGTACCAAAGCCCCACACAGCGTTGGCACAGGGAAGCATCTCAGCCCCTCAGCTAAGCTCTGGAGTGGCGGGGGGAGGTGGGGAGGAGCAATTTCCAGCCTGTTCATGCCCCAAACCTGCAGGCTCCATAACAGCCCTCCGAGCAGGGGCTTAGCACCCTCTTCACCTGACCCAGAGAGTGCGGGGCTGCTCCATCCCCTAGTTACCCTCCCCTGCTGAGCCACCTCTCTGACTGGGTTACTGAAGCCCCTCCAGTCAGGTTCTATGGGCCCTGGTGCATAATGCATCCTTAGGGCTTAACCCCTTCATGCCTGCACTGTAGCCGGAGGTGGCTGGGTTATGTTGGTGGCCAGTAGCAGCCTGGAGGTGTTAGCGGCCTTTTGACACTGTTCAGGCAGGAAGGGACAAGCTGCTTCCAGTCACATGGGGGACTATGGGAAGAGAAGAGATGAGCTCTACAAAGACATGGGCCAGGTCATCCCTTCCCCGACTCCTCCTCCCCTGCGGCTGGAAGCAGCTCCTGTTCCTTCCCTCACGCACAGTGCCTAAAGGCTGCTGCTGGCCACATTCTGATATGAACCTGGCAGAAATCTGACGGGGAGGGGGGGAGGCATGTGACCCTGTGTGCCCCTCCCATGTTGCCTCGGGAAGA
This sequence comes from Lepidochelys olivacea, assembly GCF_965140295.1. Taxonomy (NCBI): domain Eukaryota; kingdom Metazoa; phylum Chordata; order Testudines; family Cheloniidae; genus Lepidochelys; species Lepidochelys olivacea. Next base: position 79,418,530 of record NC_140412.1, read on the forward strand.
CACGGCACCAGGTACCAGGAAAGGTAGGTCCGTCCCGGGGGCCCAGCCAGGCATGGAGGGCAGAAAGCACCAGGCAGGGAGGGGCAGGTCGGTCAGTCACCCCCCTCCGAGTGAGAGAGGTATACAGGAGTGTGTGTGTGTGTGTGTGTGTGTGTGTGTCACATCTCCCCGTGTGTGGGGGGGAGGGTAGGGGTGTGTGTGTCATCCCTCCCTGTGTGAATCTTAAAGCCTTAAAGATAAGGAGGTAAATAAAAAGAATCCAACTACGCAGTAGTAACAACTTGTTAATTTGAATGTTTGTACTGCATAGTTCTGATTGATTGCCATTGAACTCGCTTGAATATGAGTAATTTTACCAGGTGTCCCATATTTAGCATAGGGAAATATGGTCACTCTATGTATCTGAGGTCCACAGGAGCTGAAGTCACATTTCGGATGCCATTTTGTTATCAATCATAGCCACCACAGACACAAATGCCATGTTCATCAGCAGGTATTAAACTTGGACCTGCAGTACCAAATGTATAAGCCTGTAGTGACATGAGTATAAGCCTGGAGGCACATGAGGTAAAGGTGAAGTTCCTTTGTTGTGGGAAAGTAGTAGGCTACATAGTCACTAGAAGTCATTATCACATGCACTAGGTCCAGTGTATTGCAATTAACTTTCTCAAGCGTTATTCATTTTTTTCGTTTTGGGGAGAGGATAAGAATTACTGTGCTGCTTATTTAAGAGTTGAGTATTATTATTAATTATTATTATTGTACGTGTTAACCTGCTATATACAACACGTCTGGTCTGAAAATATGCTGTTTACTCTAAATATGCTGAATTAATGTAGCGAAATATGAACTGATGTAATCCTTTGAAAACAGGCATGTGGCAGTAATGTGGCAGGGCTGGCACACAACAAGGAACTATCAAAAAGATGTTTTTTTCTCTTCTCAGTAGGTTGCTCATATGAACCCTTTGTTGTCTGCCACATAGCCCAAGGCTGGAGGTCTGAGCCACTTCCAAGCTGACACCTTGCCATTGTAAGAGATGAATTGTAATGTAGGCAGTGAAGAGACAATGTATGTCAATCAGATATTTTTGTAAATATCACAGCTACCTTTCAGGGGTATTGAAATGACTGTCCATTGTCAATGTGCTTAGCAATAAAAGTATTTGACCACAGATTACATTTAAAGCTCTAAGATTTGTAATCTGACATCTTAATACACCTGATATCTCTTATCTAAATAACTATATACTTTTTCCAATTAGCTGCTTATTGTTAGTTTAGAAAACTCATAGGGGAGGAATCAGGAGCTGAACATACCAACAATGTCCAGAGGATAAATCACTGGCATTAATGTCAGGTTTCCGAGTAGCAGCCGTGTTACTCTGTATTCGCAAAAAGAAAAAGAGTACTTGTGGCACCTTAGAGACTAATAAATTTATTTGAGCATAAGCTTTAGCTCACGAAAGCTTATGCTCAAATAAATTTGTTAGTCTCTAAGGTGCCACAAGTACTCCTTTTGTTTTGGCATTAATGTGACACATAGAGAGATCAAAAAGAAACAATATCTGTGCATATTAGGAAACCAAAAAAAACAACAACTTAGCCAAAACCAGCATTTGAAGAGGAATGTAGTTCTGCTAATAAGTGGACATGGCCCAAGGAAATTAATTATCTTGGCTGGATGTGTTGATGTAATCACAAAATGCTACAAGATACTTTTAATGCCTGGATTCCAAAGGTGCCAAAGGACTATGAGAAGAGATGATTTCCTCTCACAGACACAAACTCTGTGAGCACTCTGACTGTCATGCTGTTCCGAGAGGATTCAGAGAAAAGAGCTGGCTTATACCATGTTGGATGTCTAAGTAAATATTTCAGCCCCTGGGAAGAAAGTTTAGGGCTTGCCTAACAATGTTCTGCACATTATGCATCTAGACACATTTATTTTTATCTTACATTTCATGATTTTTTTCTCCAAAATATTATTTTGTTTAAACACATCTCAAAATGAATTTCACAACTGTTAGGACAATTACTGATTAATGTCTCAGGAAGTGTTCTGGGTGAAAAAATTCTTCATACCGAAGTCTACAGGAAAGATTTATCTTCATGAGTCTTCAAGTACACAGGAAGCTTCCTCCCCACATATAGTTTGAGTATTTAATTGCTTGTTCTGTCCTCCAACAGCAACATAGTTATTTCTTTTTCTCTGAATTCACTGCAGCTGTAACTGACAGTAGATAAATTGTTTTATGGTATGGTCATTAAGAGGCTGATAGATAAGAGATCCCCCAAACCCATCTATCTCTAGTCTCCAACTCCGATTGTTTCTCTTTGGGAGTCACTCCTCAGAGTCTGTCTTGACAAATACACCCTGTCCCCGGAGAAGTTTAGAATTAGGTCAGCAACCTGCAGAAAGTTGCTCTTCTACCTTTTCCTGCATTTCATGGGATGGGATATAGAATGTATGTGTAGAATAGAGCCCCCAGCACTGAGTATTCTAAAAGTTAAGAATATACAATCACTAAACAGTGTCACTATTTTTAGATGTTACATATTCCTATTACACAGTTTCAAAAGCATTAGCCTTATCAGCTGTTCTTTAATGGAAGCAGCACTTACACAATTATGTCCACATTCTCCTAAAAGCTGGCAATCTATACAACTTGAAAAAAACAACAACCCTGAAATGCTTACTTTCCTTTTATGTTCAACAGTGTTATTTGAGTAAAACTGCATTGTATATTAAATGGCAACAATTAGTGTATGCAGCTGGAAGCTGGACTGAAATCATTGTCATTGCATGGTCTTACATTCAAATTTCAGCTCATGTGCATAAGTTAACCATATGCCTGTAACAGTCACAATGGGCTCCCTAAACTGTAAGGGTCTATTAAACTAATAAATATTGGTAAAGTAAGTCCAAAATGTCAGAATGCTATAGATATATTCAAAATTCCATTACAAAAGTTACAATGCAATCAGTCCTTTGTCTTCCTGGGCCCTGGATGTCCAAGATATTTTTTATGTATTTAACATGTTTACTACAGTAGTGCCTAAGGGCTAACCGAGAGTAGGGCCCCATTTGTGATAGATGCTGTACAAACACAGAATAGCAGATGGCCCCTTCCCCAGAGATCTTACAATCTAAACAGACAAGACAGACACAGGGTGTGGTAAGGAGTAGAACATACAGGCAGAATGAACAATGTTATGGTGGCGAACATATTAGTTCCATGGTTATTTTTTGAAAGGAGGGGGGCTTAAGAGGGGATAAGCTAATTGGAAAGAAAGGATAAGGGAGAGGGGATGTTCAAAGGGAGACGAGGACAAGAGGAACAAGTGTAGACTGAAGGTGAGGTGAAGATGCTATGAGGCAGGGGACAGGGCAGAGAAAGTCCTGTCAAAACTGTAGAAAGTTCTCCAAGTGTCCAAAGGACCAGACGTCATTGCTTCTGCTTCTAGTGACTAGAGAGGCTGGCTGGTCCCTCTCTGCCCCAGCCCACAGGAAGCACAACCTGGGTCCTAGTGCCTTGGGGAGCGGTACTCCACTCCACAGTTCTGGGTTCAGGGATGTTATGGGGAAGTGTGGCCCTGACTAGGCCCCATTTTACCCCCTCTCCTCCACAGCAGTCCCTGCTTTGGCTGCTTCTGTCCCTACTGTCTAAAGTCTCTGGCTAGCTCCTCCGAAGAGATAATGAGTACTTGCTCTAAAACAGGGGTTCTCAAACTGGGGGTTGGGACTCCTCTGGGGCTCATGAGGTTATTACATGGGGGTCACGAGCTGTCAACCTCTACCCCAAATCCTGCTTTGCCTCCAGCATTTATAATGGTGCTAAATATATAAAAAGTGTTTTTAATTTATAAGGGGGGGTTGCACTCAGAGGCTTGCTATGTGAAAGGGATCACCAGTAAAAAAATTTGAGAGCCACTGCTTTAAAAAATGAAGGCACTCAGCACCCCACAAGTTCAAGTTCTTGGTGTGCTGAGTGACAGAACATCTGGATTTGGGAACAACTCTGGTCTTTACTCCCCTCATATATGGAACACGGGGGCTCCAGAAAGGGGAGGAAGAGTAGATTATTTTCACAAAAGATATATACTAGTCATGTCAGGAAGCAAGCCGCATTAAATGAATGATCACTTTTTTCCTCTTCCCCTGTGTGGCCGAGCCTAGAAGATATATTTCCAAGGTAGTAGATTATAGTCACACTGTAAACTTGCACCAATGCAATCCATAGCAAAGACACTTTTCAAATTTGTAATGAGTATTTATTACAGTATATTTCTCTCATAAAAATCACAGGAGCTTCTCTTTAACATATCAGTGTAGTTTAATGACATCTATACATGGGAGACGAGTTGAATTAGTTCATCCTGAAAATGAATACTTGAATTATTGGTGAGAACCAAGCCTACTTCCTCTCCTGTGACCACTGTTATCTTATAAGTTTTTCTCTAGCTGGCCCCTCTAACCAGTAGTCCGTGACTGCCATTGTTGAGCTGTGGTAAAGGTAGGAGTAAGGAGCAGAAAGAAGCAGCAGGTATGCTTGCAACAAAGGTAGGTGTTTTATTAGTGATAATGTGACGCAGGACAGTCAATACTAATGTGGTGAGACTGCCTGCCTCCTAGCATAGACCACAAGAGCTTCCTATCAGGATTAATTTGTCATTCTAATCTTTCTCCCCTTTTAGATGAAATATGTCTAGAATTGATGTAAAAAAGAATTACCTGGTAGTGGCCACCAGTTTAGAGTGCCTTCTGGTCAGTAAAATAGTTGGGATAACTCACTGCTACTAGTTGTCCACTCTTTTGTTCAGTATTTACTTAACCTGAAACTGAAGACAGACCTAAAAACCTTCCAAAATTGGAAACACTCTCATTTCATCTGAGCTCACAATAAAAACTGGTCCAGCTCAACCCATTTCTGGTTCATCTTCACCATTACCTACTTTCTAAGGTGTTGCCTTCCTGTTTACTGTAGACTTATCAAAATACTAAAAAACTATGAGATAGCCACTGGCCAGCTTATCAAAATATTGTCAAATTACTACTACATCATGCGACCGTAATTCACAGAATATGATAGTTATTAAAATCAACCCCTCTTTTTGGTGTGAACAAGGTAACAATAATACAGCTATTGACTGTAACAAAAATAATGGGAAGCATTGGAAGTGGCACAAAAGCCAGCTGTTGCTTTAGACTGTCTTCTAAAATGCTACCCTGCAGTAACTAAATAGCATGATCAGTTTCTTGCCTTCTGTAATATGAATGTACTTGTGCAGACAGCAGAGTCCCAATTTTAGAGAAAGAGTTGACATGACTTAATGTCCTAATGTTCAATCTATCATTCATAGAGCAGAACTTCTGTGCACTAAAACCACCTTTTGCCATTAAGAAAAGCAATAGCAAATTGGCTGATTAGCATAAAAGTGTACGACTGTTTTGTCTCAAAAGAGCCATTATTATGCTCTCCAAATATAGTTGTTTCAGTTGTTAAATTTATGAATTCTCCTGAATTTTTTTGTATCCATCTTGGCACCTACATAACACATGCTATGAATCCCGGTAGTTAGAAAGGCCCTGAGAAAACATAAAATGTACTTTTAAAAATATATATGAATATGAAAAAGAAGCAACTGAATTAGTCTTGGCAACAGCCTCCAATAAATTCAGATTGGGAAATTTACAGAATTCAATCCAGTGAGACTCTGTTATGCCTTAATACAAGCCACATAAAAAAAGTAAATGAGTCTTCCATCCTTCAGCTGTAAAAAAAGAAAATACTCTCCCACTTTTAGCACAGCAACGATAAGGAAAACAATTACTATCAGTGATTAGACTAACATTCCAGTTCTTAAAAAAATAGTTGCACTATTGTCACTGAAATACATATGTTACAAACAGTTGAAAACAAGGGCCCTACCCAACTGTAATCTTATTGACTTGAATAGGTCGAGCTGAATCAGGAAGGGTTGCAGGATCGGGCTCCAGCCCATCACTCTCAACATTGGGTCATAAATCACAAAAAGATACATTGTACTATGTCTGCCATTTGGCATAGTTCAGCCCTTGAAAGTTGTACTGTGAGTAATTCTTATCTTCCACTAAAAAAGTATGTAAGATAATAAAACTATGCATTACCCTTTTAGATTTACAAGTCTGACATCACATGCAGTGTCTGTTCTTTTTCTAAATTAAAATACAGAAAGACATTTCTTTATATTCTAAGAACCTCTTCTTTCTGTTTCCCATCATTTTAGAAGTCATTTAATGAACAGAGTCATGATTTGATGGAATTCCCTTCTCATTATAAGTTAGCTAATAAGTATCTAACATTTTAGGTAGAGCAGCACTATCTGTATTACTCCTCAGAAAGGCTGCCACTTATCCAGAAGACAAAACCCAGACTAGCAGAGCAGCAGTAGTTTGGCTTAACTTCACATACTTAGCCTATCAAAGAATTTCAAATCAGAGTTGCACCATTAGTGAGCTCATTCATAGAGTAGATGCTTCCCCCAACTTTTAGATATAGCCCAAGTTTGAAGCTGATCTTGGGAGTACATATATCTCTTACATTCTGGGGACTGGTGCTTTGTATATTATACACAGCACCACTTTGGCCATAAATAGGCAGACAAAAAGAGGGTCAGTAAGTTTTTTAATGAACATATTGGTGGAGCTTATTCAATTATTTTGCATTCAAAACACAGCTAAGATCAGCTTCCTTACCGATCATTCTGAAAGCATCATCCCCTCTTTGAATCCACCACTAGTTCTACCTTTGCTCCCACATCAAGTTCAAACCTTGTGTCTTCACCTTCAAGGCCCTTCATAACTCTACCCTTCCATATTTAGCTACTCTTGTATCTTATCACATCACTCATTGTATCTCTACTCCTCAACTGATGATAGTCTTGACAACTGTTTGTCCACTTCTCCCAATGCTAACTTTGTATCTTCTTCCACATTGTTCTCCGTGCATGGAACAGCCTCTGCAATGCTACTGTCCTTATCTCCTTCTGATCTCACCTCAAGATTTCCTTCTTCCATGATGCCTAGAAGAAAAAGTAGGTTGAGGACCAGTTGGATGTACATATAAAAATTGTACCCCTTCCCCCACATCTCACAGGCCTTACATTGTAAACCCCTTGTGGAAGTTACTATGTCTTCCTATTTGTTCGAACTGCACTCAACCCCTGATTAGGGCCTCTGGACACTGTCACAATACAAATCAAGAGTGATTCATTGCCATCAGAGGCCACATCAGTCTGATTCTAGGTGGAGTTATGACTTCCTTTGCAGATAGACTACCCACAGAGAAGCTTGTCAAACACACAAGACTGGCTCAGCAGCATGGAATCTGAGCCCTCTGGAGCCAGCTACTCTATCTTATGTGCATGACTTGTAATAATTGGTTCAGAACCCAGGAGTCAATAAACCTGTTCCCAGACACTAACCCAATACCAATAAGAATGGATTCATTTCTCTAAGGATTGGGCCTCTGAGCTGGCTTACTCTATATTTTCCCTTTATATCCCAAAATCTCAGAACATAATCCAACTAGACAGGGCAGAGTTGCATGTGATGTTCTTCTTATGGACATGATGCCTCCTTTCTCAGACATTCTTGCTTGGCAGTCCAAAGCTATCTTTTTGCTTCCACAGATCACAGACACCCTTTGTCAGGGTCTGATCCCATTTGCAGAGCAGAACTATATTGTCTTTGTAGCCTGGAGGATGAAGGGAACAGGCAAAGGATTCTTGTAGAGGGTACTGGAGCACCCAGATGATGGCAGAAAACCGTCCATTTCTATAGTTTACTGTAGAATATGGGAGAATTTCTGCCCTTAGTGAGAACCCCAGAACTTCTAAGTAATCTTAGATTTCATCATCAGTAATTTTTAGGAAAGGGTTGCAGATTTCTTCTCTGAATGCATTCGTAATCTTTGCTGTGCAAGGACCCCTTGTAGAGCAGTGGGAGTTTGGCTCACACCTGAGCGCTGTTCCTTTACTTTGAGCCTTCAACCTCCAGAGACCAGTGCACACACTCAGGACCCAAGAGGGGAGCTTACCAGTAGTACGGAAGGTAATGATGGAACTTTCCTGATGAACTGGTGAAGGGGATTCTCTTGAAATTTCTGATATTCAATTACTTACAAGAAGTAGTGGTCTCCTTTACCTCCCTCCTGTTTCTTATCTACCTCCCGTCATAGTCTTCTCCTGTACATATGCAGTTTAAATGAAGCCTCTAGATTAGAGGAAAAGAGAATAAGGGAAGAACTTATGTTACAAGGATAATAGACAGTCCTTTTGCCTCCAGATTTCTCGATCACATCTTGTACTCCTTGTTCAGTTTTTACTAAGGGAAAACTGTCAATATCTTCGATGAGCATTTTATTGAGTACAGATAGCTGAGTACAGTTTGAGTAACGATATGAATATTACCCTGTGTTTGTAGGCAGACTTATAATAGCTTAGTATAAGAAGGGAAAGATGAAACAACTATGGTATATGCTAATTAGTGGCAAATAATTTCCCTTTGTCTCCCATCTGATTTGTCTGTTCCATGCATGATTCAAAAATTAAAATGCAATTGGTGACTGTCCTTAGTACCATAAATATATAGGAGAGAAAGGATTATAGTGTAGTATCCAGTTTAGAATTGGGTAATTTAGTTCACTAAAGACCATGTTGTTGTTGTTGAAACAAGGGAGCTATTCAGCACATATTGTTTCCTTAAAATGTTATTTACATCCAGATGAGGTATTCACAAATTGTTAAATGAAAAGCTTGCACCTGCAGAACTGCAAATCTTTTATCTAGGACAGTTCAAAAAATAAATTTAAGCCCAAACAACCTTTGCCCTCATTAATCTTATAAAACAAAGCGATTAAAACATTCTGTTCGCCCCAAGATAATGCCGTGTAAATTTAGAGCATAAAGGACATTTAAAATGACATAGGCACTCATTCTCAGAGACCCCCTGATGGCGCCTGACATATAAATTTTGTAACGTACAAATCAGGGCCAGTTGCTGCAGTCTGTTTTGTTTGTGCAATTAGTCATGTTACTTAGCAATACAAAAAAAGTGCATTTTACACCAAATTCTAGGGAATAAGATATGCAGAATTCATGAGATACAAAACACACAAAATTCATCTCCTGAGCAGAAGCACAGCAAAATTGTATAGCAAAAACTATTACTTTTTTCATTGTGTTTGTAATAAAGAACTCAAGCAACCATACCCTTCAGGGCTGGGCTCCTCATCACTTCACTTGAACTCAGCCTCGGCACTCAGCTATGGCATGTGAAGTTAATTACTGTGGGCATTGGGGCTCTGAACAGAAGAATGACCCTATTTGCAGCTCCATGTACTGTGTACCACGCTACAGTGAGTTCTTTCACTCCCTACACATTGCACACTCACTGACTCTGAATGGAGTAATAACTCTAGCACACTGAAGGAAAGCTCAGCTGTCATCTCATTTTTGCAGGGACACTTGTCTTCCCAGGTAACCATTTAATGGGGGCTGACATCAGTCCACATTCAGTCATTGTCACCCTTCTAGTTCAAATGGCATCCAAATCCAAAGGTTGTGACTTTCCGGAGGAGTTAGCCATCACTGTGGGTCTTTCAGTGGCAGGTCATCCTGGGTCCTGCAACTCTGGGGCTTTTCAGCATCAGTTTTAGTGGCAGGAATGTAAGATGTAAAAAACATGCAATTGTGTCCAGCTCTACATTCATAGAATCATATCTACAGAATGTCAGGAGACCTGGTTTTTCTATATTCTACACCATGATTGCCTTGCTGGGACTTTATTTGATATTTACATAAGAACAACATAGACCAAGACGGACAATGTTAAAAAATATAAGAGACTAAAAGACAGCCCAGATGATCACATGTAGCCATGTGCTGTATCCCTACCCCGCATCCTCTTCACCACTGATGTACTGAAAAGTTTCAGAGTTGTCCCACTGCAACACTAAAAATAAATAAATTACATTTTGCTAACACTCCAAGACTCAGCAGGGGATCTTCTAGTCAATACAACGGTAAAATTAAGTTGCATAATCAAGAATGGTGTCAGGTGGAGTGATGTATGTCTGTCCTAGTGAAATACTAATTTGGGAGGGCAAAAAAAAAAAATAGGGCCAGATCCTCAGCTGATGTAAATTAGCTTAAGATCTGGCCCCAAAAGCAAAGACACTACTTTTAGGGAAGGGAAAACAGGATGAGGCCTCTTTAAAAGGATTTTATACGTGTGACAGGGAACAAGCTGTAGCACTTTGATAACTGAGGTTGCTGCAGCACCGCAAAAACTACAGGCTTAATTAGAGAAGTCAATTAACCTGTTTCTGTTGATTACTGACACTTGGGTGGCAATTGCTGGGCTAATAAGGCAATTGACTCATTAATTGGGAGGGTATATATTTGTGAGGAAAAGGAACAAAAGGGGAGCTAAGAGATGAGGCTGGGGAAAAGAGAGACAGTCATGTGTAGGTCAGCTCATCCTGCGGTACATCTGTGGTATGTTCTGTTTTGCGATAGAACTGAAGAATAAATTCATATGTGGTAAAGTGAAACAACCTGTGTGTGTTTGTGGTCAGGAGACCACAAGAACAGGCTAGGTAGTGGCACTCACAAGGTAGGAAAAGGGCTGCCCTGTGGCAATATCATCTTCACCTTTAGCATAAGGATAACCCTCTCTTTTTTGCTTTTCTAAAGAGTCACTCCTCTCCAGGGCTCCCACCACTGTTTTGAACAGCAGTCTTGGGATGTTGAATAGCAACGTCTAGTAAAAGGACACTGCTCGGCAACGGTTCTTTAGAATACTTTTACATTTTGCTACAATTCAAAGCAAAACTGTGGGAGTGTCCTTTGACCCCATTGTCCTCCTCTTTACTTTGTTCTGGCATCTTTTAATGTCATTGCTGGTGCTGGCCTCAGACACAAGCGTGAAAGTTACACGGCAGGGGAAACGAGGGAGAGCTGGGAATTTTGGGTTATAGGCATATCTCAGTATGGGGTGAGAGAACTCCTTTCAGACTCAATTAGGAACTAACAAAGTTTGCAAACACACTGATACTCATCTAGGCTCTTCTTAAGCGCACCTGACAAACATCAATAATAATACTGAGATAGTGGAAACACTGGGCCAAATTCTATGCTGTCAAACATCATCAACCCCAGTGAATCCAATTGGATTTGATAGAGTCTAGCTCAGCACCAGATTGGGCTCTTCCTACCAACCTGAGCTGGAGAGGAGGCAGAGATGAATTATGTGAACCCAAAATAAAAACATCACCTATAGGTGTTTAACCTTTTTGTGGCTGGTCCTCCTTCTACCCACATTGACTGATACTCCAGTGGAACATTAGGACATACATGGAACACTCAGCAACATGCCAGGTGTTTTATAGCTGAACATAAATGGTCTGCTGTGCAGCAATCAAATGGTTAATTTCTTCTTTTTTCAACTTGACAATTTTCCCCATTTACTTCAGTTAGGTTTCCCCAGGGCCCCTAAGGCTGGCAAGCTTTTTAAAATAAGAAAAAAGTAAACATTCACATCAGCCAGGTTTTTCCAAACTCTTTCAGCTCTGAAAGGCAGCTGACAGCTCCCCGAAAAACACCATTGCAGAGAGAGTCCTCATTCTTTTTTTGCAAACTCTGAGCCATTTTTTCTTCCCAAGCACACAATCTTAAGCTTTAAACCAGACAGCCATGAAGGTGACACTTCAAGAAAGCTACAGTAGGTGAGATCTGGGATGGTTTTGCTTGAACTGACAGTTTAATGCACAGAATTTCATTTGACCCAGACTAAAAGGGAAACGCCAAGTTTTCCTGAAGTGATCAGCTAAGTCATTGGAATGTTTACATGTGGGAGAATTTGTTCATTGTGAGATGTGTGTTCTCATAAAATACTACTGAGTAAACCTTCAAAGAATTAAACTATACAATGGAAGTGTTGGTATCTAACTTCTTGCCTGTGAAACTCTTCTCTAGTATCTCACTTCTTTATGAACTATTAAGGCCAGTCAAATTGTTAATTGTAAAAAATAATCACGGCAACTGTAGCTTTTTTTCTGCTTGCAAATTGTTTATTGATCCAGTCCTGATTTCTACAAATACATTTGTTTTTTAGATGTATTCATGAAGCACTTAAAGGAAATATTTTTCAGCTTATGGGTTGTTAAAGAACTGTTCAGTTTGATTATTTGCTATTCTTTCTTTATGGTATGTAACTGGTCACATGGTACTGTTCTTCTCTCTGATTGGATTATTAAAACTTTTAAAACTAGAGATTAATGAATGGTGAACAACAAATAGCAAATTATAAAACAGCATTTCCAGTATGCAGCTTTGGATGAGTATAAAAGTTTGTGATTAAATTCATGGAACTTTTGGGATCTGTGAACCTTTTCATAGATATCTGGCAGTTGTCTGAATAATTATGAATAACATAACTTTACAAATGATAATGAACTAACCAAAATCCATTTACTCCAACTGAGTAATTCTGCCTCTGCCTATTGCTGATGAAAACTGACCCTCATTTTTATTATTTTTCTTAACTGCCATTGTTTACTTGTGAGAACTCAAGATTTTTCTTGTTTATATGATTGGATTTGATTTAATAAGTGTTGTTTCTTTCAACTACAAACTATATCACTCATTAATTTCAATTAATGTTTGCCATTTCAAAGTTATAATATTTTATATATATAATTGTTTTGCAAGATACAAAATGTGTTCAGGAAAATCACTCTTATGAGGGCTTTCTACAGACATGCAATGATTACTTATAATCACCTTCTGTGCAGTTCTGTACATCTGATATAATGAGGCATGTTCAATGTATATAGGAGATCAGTAATGGACAGCTGAAGGGCTCCCAGTACTCCTTCTCTAAGACACTTGAAAAATGTACTTTGCTGATACAGAGCCATAGTAGCACAGAACAATGTGGGCTAAAATCAGATCCCAGATACATGAATGCTTGAGAGAATGTACGGCACATTGAGGTAGCAAATTTTTATTTCCCCTGTTCCAGTATTTTAATACACATAAAAGGATAACTATAGTAGCATTAAACAGTAACATAATGGTAAGTCTTTACTGAAAGATACAAAATCTGCCCCCTGATGCACGTACAACCTTAGTGCTTATTCTGGCAAGAGTACATTGATTTCCATGGGGCTATGCTGATTTCTACTAGCTGTGAATCTGGTCTAGATAGGGTTGTCAAGCCTCCAGGATTGTCCAGGAGTCTCCCGGAATCAGCATCCATCTCCCAATGACTATTGAAAGCAATCCAGGAGATTTTAATAGGATATTTTAAGAAAATGACATTACATCATGTTGGAAAAAGAAATCTCCTGGAATAACTTCAGTCAGAGTTGGCAACCCTAGGTCTAGAATATGTAAAAGTGTCTTAAGTTAGGCATGATGCTTGCATGTGTCATATGTTCTTTTAATATTGTGGAACACTTATAAGCACTGTTGCCTTTTTACTGTCACTGCAATAAGAAAGGTGGGCACAGAAGTAACCACTTTTTTGCTATTCTTTTCTTTTTTCCCCTGTGATCTCAAAAATGTAGGCCAGTGTACGTTGCTTCTTTTTATTTCCAAGCTGTTCTTCGTCTTCTGTCAGTACAACACCAGGATATGCTTTCAGAAAGGACAGTCAAAAAGGCAACACCTCAAAAGCAATATCTAGCTGTCAATAGCCTGGTCTGCTTTCACAGGAAAGCACGGCCTACTCAGGAAAAAACAAGTGTTGACAGGTGACTGGAGAAAACAGCTTGTTCTAGCAAGGTTTTAAACCCTGAGGATTTCTTTGTACTTGCCAATTTAGCGCTGGCCAGAGAGCAGAAATAATGATCAGGTAGACAAAGTACCAAGAATAAGCCCCTACTGTTTCTTCTGGTAATTCTTTTGTTACTTAAAACAGGGCCACCATGAGGAAAGGAGAAATGCTTAAGCCTGCTCCCTCTATGAAGGTAAGAGACAAGTTACTCTTAAGCAGAAAGCATCTCAGGAACCATCTCTGAAGGTGAAAGCCAGCCTCTCCAGCAACATCTCCGGTGAGAGCAGGGCCCAAAGCCTACTTTTGAAACTGGATTTGATTTGTTTACAATAAATCAAGATAGTTCTTAAAACTGCAAGTCTTTAGTCTTTGTATATTTGTCAGAAGTTCCATGTACCCATGTCACAATGGTGCGGTATTATATACTTTACAACTTTAGTCTACTATTTCCACAGTTCATAAACTCTGTGGGCCAAGTTGTCTAACGGGTATATTAGGATTATGTGATGGATTTTAAAAGTCTTTGATAATTTAGGCCCAGTCCTGCAAACTCTTTAGCACGTGCATAACTTTATTGGCATGAATAGTCAGGTAAGCCCAGCTCCACAAAGGGACTTAGCTGAGCATTGCAACACCTAAATTTTAGATGCCTTGAAAATCACCGGGATCCACATAGCTCGAGATAGATGCCCAGGCTCGCTATAAAAAGAAGGGAAGAGAGAGGGGCCTGAGAATAGAATTCACAAAAGTGAGCATGTTAGGCAGGAAGCCACTTAAGCAAACCAATGGAACATGCTGATGAGAAGGTGTGTCCTAAGCCCCACCTCTCTCACGAAGTTTAGCACCTAAGTTCAGTCTTCAGGGAGCCACCTACCTCTCTGACTGTGATCCACAGCCGGAGTCAGGTGGTTTCAGCACCTAAGGCATTCTTGCAAGAAAGGGCTTAGGTGCCTCTGTAACTCCTCACAGAACACCTGATGGGCTGGGGAGAAGGAGGAGCTTATGATGATGATGGAGACTTTTATAGAGCACTCACCCAGGATTTGGGAGACCCCAGTTCAATTCTTCCCTCTGCCTGATAAAGAGAAGGAATTTGAAGAGAGGTCTCCCATCTCCAACCACTGAACTACAGAGTGATTCTCTCTCTGGCCCAATTAATATTTCATTAAAGTGGAATGGTTTTAACGAGAGAGAGTGAAAAATCCCTCCGTAACAGAATAATCCATATCCCACTCAAGTGTGAGCTGGGAGACCACAGTTCAAATCCCCTCTGCACATCAGGCACAGGGAAGAATTGAACGAGGGCCTTCCACATCCTGAGTGAGTGCACTAACCACTGGGTTCAAGGATCTGAGAGCATCACTTTGGCCATCTTGTGTGGAGTTAGGCATGCCTACCAGATTGGGCTCTGCAGGTGATGAGGTGGAGCTCACTTGGTTTGAGATTGTGCCAGGGCTTAGGCGTGAGACTGACATCCTGAGGCCACAGAGTGCCTGTGCAGAGGCAGAAACTTGGGCACATAGAGAAATTTAACAACAAAAATGTAGGTGCCAAGTGAGTTTTAGTGCCTTCAGTAGCCAAGCAGGGGTTTCTGGCTCAAAGTGATGCCTAAAACTGTGACTTAAGCACTGTATCTGGGCTTTAGGCCCCTGAGTACCTTTGTGGATCTGGTCCATAGAGTAAGAATGCAGTAAAATGTATCAAAGTGAAAAACAGACACCATGAAAAATAAGTAGTGAGGAAGAGATACAGAGTGTTCTTGCAAGATTTCCAGTACATCCAAACCAGAAACAGCAAATGGAACAATGTCAGAGGCACAATTTGAATATGAATGACCTCCCATCAGTTCTAAGGAGCTAATTAAAATGTCCATGGGCACAGTTATGGCACATTCAGTTTTCAGTAGGGGAGGGAGTAGGGCATTTATTGTTCTTACCATGTAATTGAGCTTGCAGCTCCCTATTTTCCAATGGTGCTAAATGTACAGAAGTTTTGGAGGCCTTTCCTGTACCTGCTGCTCTATATTTATGTAAATTCGGCTTGTCTGCTCTAGGAAGTGACAGACTGCCTCAGGACAAGAGGGTGGACAGTAGGAGCTGAAGCAGCTACATTTGCTGGCTTCTGTTTTTCTTAATTCATTTAACTTTTGACAAACATGTAAGTCAACATCTTGTCAAAATGACACATGTAGTCGGGTTATAGCATGATGTGATGTGGCACTCAGCATCAAGCATTGGGGAAACTATATTTTTCCTAATCAAGCTGCGACTCTCAATTCTGGTAGCAACAATTCAGTCCGAGTTTGGGAAGGAGGAAGGGGGTAGGACCAACACTTTCTTAAACACAGTTGTTCTTAGTGGTTCGTTGTATAAGCAAATACAAAGTCAGAAATTGGTGATATCACTTGCGGTACCACAGTTCTCTTTCAGCATTATACAAATGTACTACTGTCCATATGGACAATCCATATGGGTCTATGGACAGCTTTTGTCCCACCCTTCAACATCCTTTTTCTTTTAAAGGAAAAAGTACAAATATATTTTTTTTTCTTTTTCTATGCCATATCTTCCCATAAGCATAGAATGTTAAGAGTTATAACTTTCTCACAATTCTAGATCCTGGAACAGTTGTTAATCATAGCCAGATATGCACTGACTCATATGTTCTCTGCTCAAGGCCAGCGATTCATTTTACACTCCCACATCTTACATCAACCTGCTTGGCTTCCCACTATACTTTAAAGCCCTCGACTAACCACAACCACCACCCTTTTTTCTTATTCTACTTTAAATACCTGTTCAAAACTTTCTTCCTCAAGGTGATTTAGAGGACCAGATCCTCATCTGACCCTTAAACTATAGTATTAGCCATATTATTAACTCAGTATTGTTATTTATTATTTGTATTACCATAGTACCAAGGAGTCCTAATCATGGACCAGGAAGTGCTGTGCAAACACATAATAAAGACAATCCTTGCCCCGCCCACCCAAAGCGTTTAGGATATAAGCCTTACAGTCTAACAACTTGGGCTCAATTAAAGACAAAGATGCTGGCTTCAGTTTTGTAAGAGAATTTGTGGGGCTTAATTTTGGAGGAGTAATAAGAGGGTTTAGATCACTTGTCTGCATATGTAAAAGCCAGCCTCACTTTGGGAGGTGAGGCAGAGACAGAGCTAGCAGGGGTTTGTCTGTGGAGATGTGTCCTAGAAACAGTTTATCCAAAGCATTTTTCCTTTGCAGGGCTTTTGACTAGAAAGCATTCCTCTGGGTTAGTTTTTCTCTGTAGAGCAGGGACTTGGTTTTGATGAATTTTGAAAGTGTATTTTAGTGTTCTACAACTTGTCACTTTTTTGTTTGCCATAAAATAAACACTTCAGCACAGAATGGTCATAGCCTTGAGACTGCCTAATTTATCCAAGGCCACGATGACACATCAGTGTAAATAAAAGAGGCAATGTGTGTAACCATCAAGAGCTGCACATTGTCCCCAAAGCAAAGGCAAGGTCTGTCTGCAACCTCATTTCTCCCTCGCAACTCCTCATGGCGTCTGTCATTTCCTCCTGTTGTTCTTGTCACAGAATGTAAGAACAGGGCCAGCACTCCGCCCGTATTCATTTTGTGAAGCATGATGGGCATCTGTAGTGCTATATAAATAATACAACCTTTTTGCCCCTGAGTAATTAGACTAGCAGAAATGGGTCATGAATGAATTATAACGGGATGACCAAAATCAGATGATTGAGTCTATGTTGGGCAAATGTAAGAGGTTCAGGAATGAAAGCACAAACAGAACCATGTAACGGGAGTGGTTTAATTGACACATAGGGGTGAATTATTCACTAGAACAACGTCACAAACTTCAGTTCAGTTACTCCAGTGATGAATTTGCCTTGTAGAGATGAACCCTATATCAAAAGATTACACTCCCAGTCAGCCTATATTCTACATTCTCAAAGACTAACTACACCCTAATCTCAGGACCTTTGGTACAGGGTATGAAACAAAAGGAAACTGGGTCAATCCCAGTTGGTGATAATGCTGTGGTGGAATTAAGAGTCAGAGTGGATATAATTACATTAAAATGGATGTGAGAGAAATTAAGTGTTTAAATTGTTGAAGACAGGAAGCCTGTGCAAGACATAACAAATGGATTAAAGGGGTTTTTTTCTTTAGTGAGAGTGGCTTATTGATAAGTAAACATAGGGTGCTAGGAAACTAGGAAGGGTTACATCAGTAGTTAAAATCTCAGCCAAGAATGAGAAAAATACCTCAGATTTAACAGAAGCAATAGATACATTTTTATCAGAACAGGTGAACAAACCTTCTGACAATGCTTAGATAACTGCAGGAGAAAAATGTGGAATAAATCAGTGTTTTCTCGAAAAAGTAGAATATCCACTAAATGAGAACAAGGCTGGCAAATCATTGTCAAGCCAGTTTAAGCAAATGGACAAATCAAGACCTGTTTTAAGTATTTGACCACCCACTGCTTACTCTCATACCACCACTACAAATCAATAAGAGAACCAGATCCTCAGCACTTACTATGTTCCCTTTGTGCTGTTGCCTTCAACTGGCAAGCAAGGCTTCTTTCAGCACCTCCCCCGGCTTTGACACAAGATGGGGTTTGGGGCAAGGAGGGGAAAGGGCAGTCAGGTGGTAAGATGCAGCACTGGTTGGTGGAGTCATCCCTTAATGGAGTGGAGTTCTTCCTGGCACAATTTAGAGGAGCTCTTAGATTGCTCTGACCTCAGTACTGCTTTGGTCCCTGGTCATAATGAGGATCTGAAGTGGCATAAAATTTGCTTAGAGGTCATAGGTTTAAACTAAAACCTCAAACATTTGTATAAGGATATATTTAAATCTGAGTCAGCAAAGCCTTTGCACCAAATAACTTACTTGATGAAATTAGTCTCTTTTTCTGTTCATGAATATCTGTGAGAAAGTCATGATTTTATAAACAGATACAACTAGGCTACATAAGTCAAATGTTGACAATCTATACGTCTACAGTAAAACATTTTAAAATGTTACTGTTCAAATAAAATCACATGGTATTATTTCTGTTCCCTAATGGAATGAGCATACAAGCATTTGTGTAGGAGTACTCTTGAGGACAAACTTAAAATTTCATTTCCTCTAATACTTGTACATGTGACTTTGTGGTTAATTTTCCATGAACATTGTGGCAACAGAGTTCAATTTCAAGGATGTTCCCCGCAAGTAAACACAAAAATTACACAAATGTGCTAATTCATGCAAAACTATGAAATAATCTGAGACTATTTTTATATTATTTGCCTTGGTTTAATCACTAAAAATTATGGCATATTTTGGAGGGGTTCTATCTGAAACAGATAAATCCCAAATGGGACAAGGGGCTGGGAGAGGAGGGAGATGATGAAGATTAAAAGAAATTATCTAGTTAACAGATAATTTAAAATATGGTAACACATCAGGTATTGATGTACTGCAAAAATTAGTATTATAATTAGGCTTACAAGGATAGGATTTTTATTGGTAAATGTCAGTAAACATCAAGTACACACACAAACGGACAATATTTCCATTGGTAATCAAAATTTACAGATAGGCAAAGCAGGCAAAATGCTGCTTGAGAGCTTATTAGAGTATGATTTACGGCTATTTACTTTGTTCATTTGAGATGTGATGTTGACAATTTGTGTTTTAATGGTTATAAAGCTTTAACTTTTTGAATCTCAGTGTCAACTGTCAAGAAATAATTGTCTGACCTCCCTCATTTGTCTTTTCCCCCACACCACCATCATAATTTCCAGCAACTGTGAAAATTTAAATTGATAAAAAAATACTTAAAATGAACAATTATCCATCAAAATTATAAACAAAAATTGAGTTTCATCAAGCCGTTATAATAAGACAGTTCAAAAGATCCATGTTTAGTCAGGAAAGACTGGGAACACATTACTCCCGTTAGTGATCCAATTGAATTACTTCTGTGAGCAACGACTTATCCTTGTTTTGATCATATTTTCTACATTCAGATTTTTTCAAGGAACAAGTAATTGCTCACCAATATTAGTAAGGGGCTTACTACTTAGCCCTGAAACTGTATGATAAAATGCATTATTTCTACACTACTGGGAAAACTGGAATTAGATTCCAAAATCAAAATATGTACTCCAAAGTCCAGTTATATTCCATAGTTCTCAAGGGCAATCAATATATGTTGATTGTAGATATATTTCTCTTTGGAATATGGACCCTAAAATACTTAGAAAAATAATTATGAATAAACAGAATAAAAATTGTTAAAATTAATTAAGGATGATCAGGTAGGCTTTATATCTGGGAGACAAGCAGGAGACAGTTAAAGAAGATTAATGCACATGATCTGGGCAGTAAAAGGCATGTTGGCACCTATACCTGCCATATTGTCTGATGATAGAAATGTGTTCGATGGGTTACCTGTTTTTACCTTGCAAAAAATCTGGCTGTCGTAATAATTCCACAAAGCAATGTGAAAGAGAACTGAACAAACAATACATGTTGGGTAGTCAAACCCTGCATGTTCTATTCTCAGGGGGTCGCAGCAGACCACACCCCGCATTTACTTGGAAATAGAATGTATATTAACCCACCTCTTCCCAAAATTTTCAGTCCATGCTGTCTCCACCAAAGTTCCCAGACTTTCTACATTACC
The DNA here is from genome assembly GCF_965140295.1 of Lepidochelys olivacea. NCBI lineage: Eukaryota > Metazoa > Chordata > Testudines > Cheloniidae > Lepidochelys > Lepidochelys olivacea. The sequence goes on from NC_140412.1 coordinate 79,439,037, forward strand.
TCTGCTGTCTTCAGTGTGGCCTTGAAACCTGATTCCCAATTTGTTATATTCTGGGGCCACATTGGTCCCTCAGTTCCTTTCTCTCCAGATTTCATGAGGCATAAGGACCACTCCATCCCATCCTTGCAGCAGACCTTTTAGAGGCTGCCTAGTATAACTGCTGCCTAATTCTTTCAAGGCCTTTGGCAGACAAGAAGCGTGCATATTCTGGACTGCTGCACTGGGAAACACATTTCTGCTGCCAGCTGGCTTTCTACAGAGTTCAGCAGGAAAGAGATCCCATAATCCCTAGCTCAGTAGCTAAAAAAGTCTCCATAGTTAATTGTTAAGCACGGTAGTTTCTGACATGCTGAAGCTTTATTATTTTAATTTCTATTCAATTAATCGTTGTAATTCATCCTGAAATCTGATTGTCTAGAATGGATTTCCCCTTTGTGTGACTGTCTTTAGAGTATAAAAAGGTTATTCTCACAGTCATCATCTACCAATTCCATTCATTAATTATATTTGGTTAGAGCTAATTGCAAAATTGTGATTGAAATTTTCCTTTGGAAAATACCATTTTGATTAAACTGAATTTTTTCATGAAATCATATCTATTTTGAAAAAAATTGGAAAAATGACTTTCATTTTTAATGACAAGTTTCAGAGTAGCAGTCGTGTTAGTCTGTATTCGCAAAAAGAAAAGGAGTACTTGTAGCACCTTAGAGACTAACCAATTTATTTGAGCATAAGCTTTTGTGAGCTACAGCAAGCTTATGCTCAAATAAATTTGTTAGTCTCTAAGGTGCCACAAGTCCTCCTTTTCTTTTTCCATTTTTAAATGACATTTTGTTTTGCAATTTACTTTATCTTATATTTAAAAAATTAGAAAACAAAGGATTGAAATTGAAATGAAACATTTCAGATTTATCAAAATGAAACATTTCATTTCACCTAAAGCAAATTTCAAAAAGTCAGCTTTTTGTTCCAGGTCAGGATGAATTTTTTTCAAAATCTCAAATTTTTTTCCAAGACAAAAAAGTTGCTTTCTGACCAGTTTAACCACTTCTTTTATGTGATATTTAATATTAGGATAAATCCTGCACTTATCATTTAGTATTTATTCAGTGAAATGTGCCACTGAAGGCCATGTAAATTTGGCACCCTTAAACAGGGATGTGTGGCTCCTTTTGATGTCCGTGGCAACTCAGGGCCAATATCTACCTTTTGCCCTGGGTCAGGGCTGTGGAAGTTGACTCATGTGTGTTTGGGAGTTGCCAAGTTGCCATGGTATATTTTACTTAAACCCAATGTAATAGATGATATAACAGCTATTTGAACTGTAAAAATTATATAGATCTAGTTTGTAAGTAAGCTGGCTGACAATTTCCATCAAAACTTTTCTTTGATGAGAAATGTCTTTTTCTAATGATTTTTTTTTCAGACAATGTTTATTTTATCCTAAATTTCCTGGGATTCTTTTAAATGCTAGAACAAAAACTGATTTTCCTTTACCAAAAGCTGAACATTGCGCTGGTGTTATTTTTAAGTTTTCAGAAACTTCAAAATGATGCCAACTATTTGTTTGGTTTTGTTTTGCATCCAAAAAAAGGGAAAATTTCCATGGAAAGCTTTGAAAAAATAAAATTGTTTCATTTCTTTCTCATTATTTTTTTCCCCAAAAAAAACCCCAAAACCCCTCTGACCATTTCCCAACCAGCTCTATCTGCCGCAGTACGTTGGGGCCAGTGCAGATCCACATTGTCTATGGGAGCACTTGCGATATAGCTAGTGCAGCTGGAAGCGAGCCTCCCACCCTTGGTAGCCAGACTCACGCTAGCGGGCTCGACCTAGCACACAAAAAATAGTAGGGTGGACACTCCTGTTTGGGCTGGAGCTCGGGCTCTTAAGCATAGCTGGTCGGGGAGGCTTGGGAACTTCAGTCCCAGCCCAAGTTGCAATGTCCAAACTACTATTTTTAGCGCACTAGTTCAAGGCCCACAAGCATGAGAAGCAACGTAACATGTTGCTTTGCTGTGTAGAAGACCAGCTCTGAGGGCTGGGGTAGAGGAGAGGTCAGGTCTGTAGCCCTGTCTCCTCACCTCCCCGCTGCAGTGTGCTGCAGGAAGCTTGCTCTCTTGCTTAGCAGAGAGCTGAGACTACACAAGTTGTTAGCTGCATGGAGTTAACCAAGGACTAAGCTCCATGAGCCCTCCACCCCTTGATCACCTGCAGAAAGCCAACCACAAGCTGGCCCATCATTTTATTTTGGAAGATAACCTTCTTTTAAATGACATTTGAAATATTGTAGATGTATTTTATAATGTGGTTATCTGAGGTAAAGCTACTGCTGGACGTAAGAATTCTGAAGCAATGAGGGATGCTTTGCTGCCTTGTCTAAATACTGAGCTGGTTTTCTCATTCCTATTACAGCAGGGCTTGCATCTGAGCTCTGGAAATAAACCAGTGGGTATCCAGTGGGCATCCAGATTGTGTGGGCAACCACTTCTTTTCTGAGTGCTTCATAAGCCAACAATGTGAAAGGATTTCCCCACTATTCATGTACTTTGGTACATGAAGGCTGCCATTGATCATGCCTGTGCAACACCCTGGACTTTGATGGGGATGGAGAGGTCTGAATGAGGCAGAATGTGTTTGCATAAATGTTTATGAAATATATCAGACATGAACAATTGTAATCTGCTTGTTTATGTGACTGACTTGGAGGGATGTAAATGAGTGTTAGGTTGACAGGAGAATACAGGGAAATCCACATCACTGTCACAGACCAAGCCTTTTGCCTATAAATTATGTCCACTTTTTTTTTTTTTTGCTTTAGAATACAGCAATATTGTTTTCAGGAGCCATATATCTGTTGGACCTGAATTTGGAGGGGTGTTTTTTTTAAATCTAAGAAAGGGAGGTTAATTTGAACTATTCTGTGGCGGCACTGGGTAGGAGTCAAAACTCCAGCAATCCATCAAAGTATGATGAAGATAACAAGAGGAAGACTGGCTATTCTGGCAGTTGCTGGGAATATTTGTTTGTTCCAAAATTTCATCTGTTGCTTGAACAATGTACTGAATGAAACTTTCAATCAAACCTTACTACGTTGGTGGTTTGTTTTTGCTTTTCTGTTTGGATGGGATTTTGCCATGTTGTTCCAATTTAGCCACTAAAGCTTGTCCACTACTGAAAAGGCCAGAAGGCAAAATAACTCTGATTTTTCCACTATCCCCAGCTCTGTTTTTCTGTTATTTTCATGTCTTCGAGTCTCTAATCACCAACAGATCTCAATGCAAATGCCAATTTTTTAAATTCTATTTCTATATTTACCTCAAGATGTTTTAATGTACACTTTCCCCATTTGCAGTGTATAGTACATTTTAAAGAAGGGGGCCAATTAAATTAAATGTAAAATTTAAAAATACATGTCACATGTACGTATGAGGAATACAGGGTTTGACATTATTGTTTGTATTGGATCAACAGAAACAAAACATAATGGTAGATTTTCTCAGATTCTCCAGAAATGTTGTGTGGTTACATTTACTGTGTTTATAGTCTTCATGTCTCAGCTTTAGTCAAAGTGAGTACAAACAGTAAATAAAGGGGTGTGGGTGGGAGGGTGGGTGGGTGTATATATATAAACCTTTATTTGAAGTGGAGTTGCTACAATCACAAAAGGGATTCCATACAAATGATATCTTGGTTTTCTCTCCCAGTGACTTCCTTATCAAATAATGCTCACTTTTCAAGTCAAAACAGAATGCTTCCAACAGCCAGCACTACAGGATCACTGGAAGCCAGGCAGTGTTCCTTATGCATCAATACCAATAATAAAGATTTTAGAATCAAAACTTAGCTGCTAATTTAGCTGATCATGCACAAGGCAGGGTACAATACTTTCTAGCTCTGCATGTGAGGCAAATAAAGAAGGTGTCATTTTTGCACTTTTCTGATTATAACACCGCTTCAGTAGCTTAGTGCTAACAATGGTCTTAGAATCATAGAATCATAGAATATCAGGGTTGGAAGGGACCCCAGAAGGTCATCTAGTCCAACCCCCTGCTCAAAGCAGGACCAATTCCCAGTTAAATCATCCCAGCCAGGGCTTTGTCAAGCCTGACCTTAAAAACCTCTAAGGAAGGAGATTCTACCACCTCCCTAGGTAACGCATTCCAGTGTTTCACCACCCTCTTAGTGAAAAAGTTTTTCCTAATATCCAATCTAAACCTCCCCCACTGCAACTTGAGACCATTACTCCTCGTTCTGTCATCTGCTACCATTGAGAACAGTCTAGAGCCATCCTCTTTGGAACCCCCTTTCAGGCAGTTGAAAGCAGCTATCAAATCCCCCCTCATTCTTCTCTTCTGCAGACTAAACAATCCCAGCTCCCTCAGCCTCTCCTCATAACTCATGTGTTCCAGTCCCCTAATCATTTTTGTTGCCCTTCGCTGGACTCTCTCCAATTTATCCACATCCTTCTTGAAGTGTGGGGCCCAAAACTGGACACAGTACTCCAGATGAGGCCTCACCAATGTCGAATAGAATAGTCTTGATTCTTCATGCCTCTGGTGTGTGGCCCTAGCATTGGTGTTGCGGTTTAGTGATGAGATAGAACACAGCTTTATGCAAGCAAACAGGCTGGTTAGCGGAGATGGGCTGTTTTGCCCCCCCTGCCTTTTACCTTTTTTTTTTATTATATTTTTCCCCCTAAGCATTACACACTGCTACACAAAGGAATGTATGACATTGATTTATATGCTTAGTTACCATTTTTTATTTACTACAATTTTGGTTTTTAGGCCTTGAGTTTAGGCTAAAGAAACCTTTTACAGTTGCTGTTCAAACAATCAAGTTCTTAGGGTTTATATCTAGCCCTTGTCCTTGGATAGAGCAATGTGTGCACTGCTTCTAGGAAACAGTTAGGGTGTGCCCCGCCTGCTTCCAGGTGGAATAGCTAGACATTAACCCTTCATCTCCCCTTCTTTTGTTTATTGATAGTTGGCCATTTTATGGTAGCCGTCAATTTGTTTTGTCATGCTATTTAACTTTTAGACAGACAAGGACATAACCTGGGGAGCTTTTTAGGGCAAAATTTTACAAAGTTTTAACAAGGAAGGAATACATTGTACACAGCAACAACAAAAAATAAGCCCAATGATTACAAACACAAAATAACCAAAAGCTTAACATTTGCAATATAATTATTTAAAAGGGGTATACTTTTTTTACTACAATTATGACCAGCAAAAGGCAATATAAATATTATTTTACTAAGACAGCAAAGAGTGCCATTACTTAAATTTGCAGGAATATAATTAAAGGTGCATGAACCACAAGTAAAAACCCATTTTGATGGTAGGATGATATGGCCATACTTATATGAAACATTAACAGCATGGGAACAATTTAAAAGGGATTGAGAAATTTTTTGACAGCCCAATGGCACCTTTGTACTAGTGCAGTTAACTACACGCGCACAGGTGACATTGTGAGCCCCGGCCGGGTACGGTGTGTGAAGGGATATAGCCGTGCGAGGCAGAGTATAGTTGGCCGGGCCCCAATTAGCCATGCTAAAGTACTGGGAGAAAAGATTAGCATAAGCAAAGAGCAGTATTTTATTTTTTTTTGGGCTTGTAACGGGGGAGGCGCTTTTGAGCCAACCCCTACAGGAAATAGCAGGCACAAAAGGCACACAATTATTACAGAATTAGCAGTGATTTGGGCGAGAATTGCCACAAACAAAGTTTTAGGAGTTTTTGGCTGCTGATTTGCTGCCAGTTTTTGTTGAGCCGTGGCGACCAATGCTTTTACTGCTTTTTTTGTTACGGGCTGGCTTGGGACGTTACGCCTCCTCCGTTTTCGTCCCGCCGTTGTTGACTTGGGGGGCAACGCGGTTTTTTTTAAGGTCAGCTGAAACTTTGGTATGGGATTTGACAGCCCCTGGTGCCATGCCATGTTGTTTAAGTGCTGGTTGCACGCACCGGGCTGGAACCCACAACGGTTTTGCAGGGAGAGACACAGCAGCATATTCCCGACCCCAAGTGATTAGAGGTGCTGGGCCCAGCCACTGTGGATTGGGCAGCTGACGGTAAAAGACACGCGGTCTTTTCAGTACCTTAGATTTGTAAAAATGCCGATCCGCAGGGGTTTGCTGATCTGCATTCAGTGTTAAATTATTTAAAGTAAACAAGAGGATATACATCTGTTGTTGAATGTTTCCTAAGGTTTGGAGACGCAGCTCCCCTTTTTTTAATTGTTTATCTAGCAAGGTTTTGAGTGTGCGATTGGCACGTTTAACAATGGCTTGGCCCGTGGAATTATAAGGGATTCCGTGTTTAAGACGGATGTCCCAGCGGGCACAAAAGGTGGAGAGGGCTGCAGAGCAGTAGGCTGGGGCATTATTTGTTTTAATTTGGCAAGGGCGACCCATAACAGAAAAGCAGGCCAGCAAATGGTGAATAACTTTGTTAGTGGCTTCCCCACGTTGTGGGGTTGCCCAAAGGAAGCCTGAATAAGTATTAACGGAAACATATAAAAATGAATAGGGGCGGAATTGTGGCACATGAGTAACATTCATTTGCCACAGCTGATTTGCTGCGGTACCTCGGGGGTTAACGGCATAAGAAAAAGTAGGAGCAGCAGCAGCACAGTGGGGGCAGGAACGAACAATGGAACGTGCATGATTAGCAGGAATGTGAAACTGCCGGGCCAAAACAGAGGCAGACTGATGAAAAAAGGCATGGCTTTTAATGGGGTTAGAAAAAAGGGAATTTACCTGACCACACAATGCGCGATTGGCGCGTGCATTGCCCTTAGTGAGTGGCCCAGGCAGAGGGGTATGACTGCGAATATGAGCAACAAAGTAAGGGAAATGACGAGTGGCAAGAAGATGCTGTAAAGACAAAAACAGGTGAAGGAGGTTTGCATTAACCTGAGGGGTAATGAGGGCAAGGGGTAAATGATCAATTACCTGACAAACATAATGGGTATTTACAATTAAATCAAAGGGACAATCAGCAAAAAATTGAAAGGCCAAAATAACAGCAGCTAATTTTGAACGCTGTGCCGAACGCTGAGGCAGTGTAAAACGAGAATGCCAATGAGGGGGGTCACCCAACTGATAAGTGACTACACCTCGGTGGGGAGAGCCATTAGATGTTAATATCGAGGGTGGTGTCTAACTTTGTAAGTAAATTACGGCCCCAAATATTGAGGTGGACAGGGAGCACAAAAGGGCGGATTGTAGCAAGAGCACGGCCTTTTGGTTTAGAGACCGTGACCCAAGACAAACTTTGGCGCCCGGGTTTGCTACCCCCAATTTCCCACAACTTTTTAGAAGGAACCGTAGGCCAACTAACCGGCCACTTCAGATTACGAATTACTGTAACATTAGCTTTAGTGTTCACCAGCCCTGTAAAAGGAACATTATTTAAGAGAAGTGTTAACTGAGGTTTCGAGGGGCAGACTGACATTGTCAGAGCAACAAGTGGAGAAGACGCGCTGTGAGACGGCGAGTGAGACAACGTCGATCCAAAGCCTTTTCCACCCCGAGTTCGATCCTCGGCAGCTGGCACCTGATAGGGGACTAAAATTAATTGTGCAATTGACCGTCCACGCGGGAGCGACTGTGGAAGATGAGTCCACACCTGAACCTTAATAATGCCAGTGTAATCAGCATCAATGACCCCTGGAATGACAAAAAAGCCCTGTTTCCCAGCATGTGAGCGAGGGAGAACAAGACCTACAAAGCCGGCAGGGAGAGGTTTCATTACCTGTGTAGGTATGGCACAGACCTCCCCTGGCAGCTGAAAGTCAGTGTCCTTCTGCAATCTGTTGGTAAAATCCAAAAAGGACTTTAAGGCACCCTGACGGATACTGACAAAGCTTTTGGTAGGCTTGCCTGAATCCGGGACCTTCTTGAAAGCATGCTGGGCACAGGTGGAAATAATGGGGAAGACGGCCTGAGGGAGTTGAGACTGCATCTCAATAGTAGCAAACTGGCCCTCCCCTGCCAAATGCTTATAAATGATACCTTGCTCTCTATATACCTGGGCTTGGCGTTCTGCCATTTGCCAATACTTACTAAGCCAAATAACATACTGACTGGGTGACAACATTATGCGCAGCAGCGTTTTCCAATCCTCAGGGATTAGGGAGTACCCAGCACCCATCCCTTCAATGAGACCATGCACAAAGGTGCTAGTTAGGCCAAATTCACGAATTGCTTTCTTTACCTTTCTAACCACCAAGTATGGCAGAGTGGTTTAGGTGCCCACGGGGTTGCCCTGGTTATTATTTTGCCAGGTCACCGGGCAAACGGAGACCAGATTAGCCAGCTTCTTTGCTGTAAGATCTGATCGAGCTTTCGCTGCGTGAACCATTTGTTGCACCAGCGAAAGCTTCTGAGCAGATGCAGATGACTTTTTGGGGGGCCCCACGCGGGGAGGGTGATTACACACCGGCTCCGGTGGGGAAGGCCAGGGAGGCGGTGGTAATAGAGGCACTGGGGGCGAAGCAGGGGGAGGGATGGCTGCAGGAGCGGACGGGGGTGGCAGGATCGGCAGCTCCTCTGTTGGGGCTGGAGAGGGCCTTTCCGAGGCGACACGCTGTGTCGCATCGCCAGGAGGGGGGATGGCTGCAGGGGCGGACGGGGGCGGTGAGAGCACCAGCCTCGCGAGGGAGGGTTTGTCCGAGGCGACACGCTGTACCACGTCGCGGCAGAGGTGCCAGGCATGTAAAACCTGCACGGGTGCCCGAGGCTCTTTGTGCAATGTCTGGCCCAATCGCTTCCAGTCCGCTAGCTTAAGGCTTCCAGCTTCAGGATACCACGGGCACTTGGCACGCACCTCCTGTAGCAGGAGAGTGAGTTCTTGAGCCGGGCAGTCATGCTGAGCCTTACGCAGCAAATACTGCAGCTTATTACGGTGTTGCACTTGCAAAGCAGAGAGGGAGCTTCCCATACTTACCACAATGAAAAATACTCACCGGGATCCACGAAGTGGATGAGTGACGCGTCTGAAACCCTTGCCGGGCGAGGTGAGTGCTGAGGGCCCCACGTTGGGCGCCAGTTGTTGCGGTTCAGTGATGAGACAGAACACAGCTTTATGCAAGCAAACAGGCTGGTTAGCGGAGATGGGCTGTTCTGCCCCCCCGCCTTTCACCTTCTCCTTTTATTATATTTCTCCCCCTAAGCATTACACACTGCTACACAAAGGAATGTATGACGTTGATTCATATGCTTAGTTACCATCCTCTATCTACTACAATTTTGGTTTTCAGGCCTTGAGCCCAGGCTAAAGAAACCTTCCACAGTTGCTGTTCAAACAATCAAGTTCTTAGGGTTTATATCTAGCCCTTGTCCTTGGATAAAGCAATGTGTGCATTGCTTCTAAAAAACAGTTAGGGTGTGCCCCGCCTGCTTCCAGGAGGAATAGCTAAACATTAACCCTTCACATTGGAGTCAATGGGATTTCCACACGTGGAGAACCTGTCAGATTAGCCAGAAAAACTGTAGCTGTTCATTTTAAAGTGTATGCTAGAGGATAGACGATGCAGTTATCTATCTCAGTCAGGCAGCAAAGACTAGACCTTTTCAGCGCCCCCCAGATATTGGGTCTGGTTCAGACCACAGTCCCAGCCCTCTAGATCATCTCCCTAGTCATTTCAGAGGGGAATGGGCAGACAGGGATGGAAAGTTAATGGAGACTTTGCTTTGTCCCCACTCACTGATCAGGCATCCAGGGGAAAGCAAGGTGCATACTTTCAAGAACTACAATAATTTACTTCCCCCTTGAGCAAGAGGAGAGTTGCGATTATGAGTCACAATTCCTTCCCAGGGCTGCTCCTGAGGTGGGAGAGTTACTCAGGGCTGAATCTTAAGATTCAATCTAGTCCTAAAACTTTAGTTAACAACAAAAAGGGACAACCCATAAGCACAGAAGTAAGGGAGACTCAGTTAAAAGTCCATGTGTTGTTTGACCTTCTGTCAGAACGTTCAAATACATAATAGAGCAACAAGAGTGAATCAAGGCCATTAACCAGTTTCCATTTTTAACCCCCTTCTAACTTCTTCATAACAGTTTGTTTCATCTTCAAATGTGTCATTGGTCACATGGGGTGAGATACTCAGTGTTCTATACCTATAAATGAGAAAGTATATTTTGCTTAGAGAAGGTCTGGTGCCCATGGTTAGAGGATGGTTAATGATACAAAGACAGAGTTAAGGTGGCTATTAGAACTTCCATACTGAATTTCCTTGCTTTCTAATATATCAGGATTTGATTTGTTTTCCCATTGTATTTAAGTTTTTGTGTAAGGAAGCTATATTTACAGCCAGAACTCTTTCCTGATAAAATATTTGTCTGACAATTTTCTTTATAGGAAGTATCAGGACTGTTTGGCCCCTCTGCAGACTTGTCAGCTAAAGCAGAAATGTTGAAACAAACAAAGCTCAAAAGCTTGTCTCTCTCATTAACAGAAGTTGGTCCAATGATATTAGCTCACCACCTTGTCTCTGCAGCAATACTGCAAACAAAAATGTAACCTATTGTCTATCAAGTACTCAGTGCTCAATTTATGAGCCTTTTCTTTAAACACAGTTTACAGTTTAATAGAATACTGAATGTTCTTCCCTGCTAATCCAATTAAGATGAGTCAACAACAAAAACTAATATAACAAATATCAATGTTTTACTAAATTAATTATCTTTGGTCCTACAGTTGCATTGTAATCTGTTTCTTCTCTTGCTCTGAAGGCACTATACTTAGCTTGCTGTATTGTCCAATAATAGAGAACATGTGCCCTGCTTTGCGGCTTCTTCCCTTTTTACTTGTGTGAACTTTATCAAGCATATTTGATCCACTACCCCTAGAGCAAAGGTCCCCAAACTGTGTGGCACACCCCCAAGGGGGCACATAGGAACAGTTGTGGAGAGGCAGGGCTGGGGCCAGCCACCATAGCCACTCCTCCCCCAGACCAGGTCTGCCCCCAGCCTCATTCCTCCCCCAACCCTGTTCAACCCCTAGTCCTGCTCAACCTCCAAGCCCAGATCTGCTCTCATTCCCTCTCCCATCCCCAGTTCCTCCCCCAGCTCAGCCTTCAGCCAAGCCCTACTGTAGAGCAAGCCTTGGCTGTGCAGTAATGGAGGGGGGGACACAGACATAGTCCATTACTGGGGGAGGCATGACTGAAAAAGGTTGAGCACCACTGCATTAGAGGATATGTTTACATGGCACACAGAGGCCATCTTTGTGGGACCTGGGTTTGTGGACTTGGTGTTTCCAAGCCCATGCTTGAGCATCCACACTCCCTTGTAAACCTAGGTCTACAATTGCTGGACCCAGCTCTCACAGCCCCACTAACTCATCCATCCTGACCAACCAGACTTTCTCACTCCAGTCTGCTGTTTGAACTGTGTCCACACTGCAAAATGACAAGGCTTGAACCCAAATTGCAGTGAGACTCTGGCTCAGACCCACTTTCATAGCAGGTTCTAGGACCAGGGTTCTCAGTGTTTGCTGACCTGAGTCAGATTCATTTGTGTGTGGACAGAAGTGGGGCTTGGGCTCAAACCTGAGTCAGACCCTGGCCTTAGTATGCAGTGTAGACATGTCCTTAAAGTACAGAGTTTACATGAGTTCAGGGCAGACAGAAAGAAGTAGGGATTCAAATCTGAGGTCAGCTGAACTGCACACAGACCCTGATTCAGCAAAGAACTTAAGTGCCTGCATAACTTTAGCATGCAAGTAGTCCCCTTGACTTGTACAGGATTATGCTTGTTCTTAAAGTTATTGCTGAATCTGAGCCGCAGCTGGGAAAATGATACAAGTTTTCTAAACTCAAATTCTGAACTTCACCATTGATCTTCTACATACAAGTATACATGTCCCCACATCCAAACACCATATCTCCACTTCTCAAAACAATTTTTTCAATCTTTAACTGCCGTGCTGTTTCATTCTCCATACTTCTTCAAACCTATCCTTGCTCTAAGTTTATATGAGCTGAGAGTCCTCATGTTTACACTGGCTTTAAACTATTTTAAATGATAGGAGAATTAAGTGTATAATGTAAAGAATGCATGTATTTTGTCTCAGATGGTTCCCCAGAGAAACTTCTCTACCCACAAAATAAACACTGCCTGTTTTCTTTGCTTATATTTTTTTCCACAGGAAGAACTCTAAAACATGTTTTTCCCTTATCACTGCTATGGTTTTGCTTGCAACTACCTTTCAGCCTCTGACTAATGTACAGCACGCTCCACAAACAGCTTTGTGTTCTTGCTGTAAATAAGGTAGGCAGACACAGACTTGTGCCTACACTTAGACCACCCAAATTCGCTGCTGTTCCAATTTCACTTCTCCTTTCATGTCTGAAATGTATGACGACGACCGAAATTGGCTCCCATTAGGTCCTCCAAAGTATATTAAAAGCCAGAAAAGCACCAATGAATTTGCACTGTGTTCTTTTGAGCCAAACTAATCTGGTTCGCATCTTATTACAGAACTTGTGTGATGCCTGTGTAGTGCTGGATTTGTTTTCCCTGGGAACAATTCAACCAGCCTTCATTTAAACACAGCATAAGAGCTATAATCATGGGTCAGGAGAAACTGGGAAGCAGCCTAAGATGCTCGCGTCAGGCAGCACAGCTGAAAATTCAACCCGGAAGTGCAGCTGAGTCACTGAATGTCTAATGCTGAACAAGGCTGGGAGCTAGTCCCGATATTCTTCCTTTAAAAATTAAGTACCAAATAAAGAATTTCAGCCAAGTATTATTGCACATTAAAAACAAAAGTCATTTTTCATCTCCTTTTGTTATAGGCAGTCAAGTAGTTAGAATCACACAAAGAGAGAAAAAAGACTCTATTCTTGGATTCACCGAGGTCATTGTTAGGAACGGGCAAATCAGTTCAGATTAAACAAGACGCAGCACAAATCTTTGACCTGAAGTTTGAGCCAAGCACATATAAAATGATTTGAGGTTGAGAAAAGTTTAGTTAGCTGTGTGGTACTCATGCTTCTCAGCACTTCATAGCTTCTAGTAGAACCAGAAGTGGAAATACTAAAATGCTGTAGGAAAACTTTTCTCATGATATTTACAACAGCTCAAACCAGAGGGCGAGAGGTTAGACTGAGCCAGTTTTGGATGAAGCACCAGATCAACACTTCTGTGGGGTTTGGAGCCTTTTAGGGTTCTGCCATTTCACCTTCTGACCCTGCCAGAATGTACTGGAAATTAATTATTAAAGCCTGTGCTTTTCATATCTAATGAGATGTTATCTGTCCAGCCAGTCAGGAGTCTGGGGCATGGCTGCCGTAGGGCCCCAGGCCTTGAGCACTAAGGCTGGTGGTCAGGAGTGTTGGTTCAGCATATTGTTGTGGTATGGAGGTTAGGGGCACTGGCTAGTGACATGGGAAACTGGGGTGCAATACTGGTATCCTCATAAACTTACAGCCCAAAGGGTAAGGGAGCTAAGGTGGCTTTACACCTTCTTTGAACCCTCCTGAAGAGGCTGGAGCAGCCCTCTAGATAATTTAGGTAGCCCTGAGGAGCTCTTTAAGTTACAGCAGCCTCCCTGGCCTGCCCTACACGAAGCAGTGCCACTCACATTCTCTGCCGCACTATCTGTGACCCTATCACCTCAGGTTCTCAGCACACCTGCGCCAGGGCTTGCCAGGAAGTCCTCAGAATGGGGATCTTCACTAGCTCCTGTGGTAGTGAAATCCTCCCCCAACCAGATCCATGGCTTGTAGAGCCTATTTATGCCACTCCAATCCTTTTACCAGAGCAAAAGGGATGGAGTGTGGGGAGGATCTAATCTTGTAGGTCCTTATCTGAACCCAAGCACTTAAGCAAATGTACAACTTTAAATATGTGCCCAGTCCCAACGAAGTCAAAATATTGACCCATCTGAGGAATGATCTGCTGCTGTAAACAGATGCAGCTCAGCAGATTTCAATGGAGAACTTGAAAACTTTTTGAGGTGCACAAAGCATATCCCTACAAGCCCTGCTGCACTGCAAGCAGACATCTATGGACACATACACAGTTAAATACATACTCAATAAAGGGTGGAAGAACAATTCACTTTGACAAGATTTAAAACTGCATTCTAGGATAGATGTGCATATTAGTTATTTGGAAATGAGCTTCTTTGTCTCGTGCTGGTATATAAAATCAGCAACTGTAATTACTGGCAATGGGCAGGTGGCATATTTAAACCCTTATACATACAGAATAGTTATTACTCAAAGTGTAAAACAATATATTCTGTTTAGTCTTGCACTAGAATCTGGAACGTGTGGACCAAAATCTGGTAAATCACCAAAGCCAGACCAAGCAGAACAGTGTGCTATGTAGGGTCACCTCTTTGCAAACAGCGGGGATCTTTCTGTGCTGCTGCTGCTAATGATGTCGTTGCATGCTGCTTGGAAGCTTTTTTTTTCTTTCCAAAAGCTTCAGGATGACTTTGCTATCAAAATGGATGGCAAGCATTCACACACCGAATAATGATATTTTAATTAATAATTTATCAAGTTATGTGATGTCATAAATTAAATAAATTATATTAAGTCTGAGTGAACACATCCTTTCAGTGAATAGCAATAAGCTCCCACATGACTTCTTTAGCAGAAGGGGAGGGATTTTTTCTGCCCCTCAGAAAAAAAAATTATAAAGAGTTGTTTTCCTGGTGTTTGTGTAACCCGCACACCTCCAGGGTGTGGTGTTCTGTCCCACCTGGTGGCACTGAGACCACTTAGAGAGAGAGAGATTAATGAATTTGTTGTAGAGCCTTAGGTAACAGCAAGTTGGCTTTTAGCTCATGCTGTAGAGACACATGCATTTAGCTCCCGAGGTCTCAGGTTCGATCCTGCCTGCGGACGACTGGGGTTTGTCAGGTTACATCTGCAAAAGCTACTGGGGCAGATTGTTAAAGATAAAACAGTCTCCAGGGAGAAATGTCTAGATTTGTAAAACTAATGCAATCACTGTATAAAATAAAACTGAGCAGAATAGGTGAAAATGATATTTGGTAAAAAGCTTGGGGCTAAATCATGAAGTCAGTTTTCACTCAATCTGCCTTATTAAACCAGGACTTTATTTGTAGTCAAATGGGAGTTTTGCCTCAACACAGACTGAGAAAAAAAATGAAAGCAAGATCCTACCCTTCCTGTTTCTTTGTGGAAAGTGTGCAGCTGAGGACTGATAGGGAGAAACATCCCATGAGGATCTGCTTATAGAATCACCTCCTGATTCTTCCATCAAAGTATGGGGAAGAAGTGGGGGCAGGCGCGAAGAGGGAGCAATTTGTCTGCTCTGCAGAAGAACCAATGGATGCAGCCCACAGACATACCCAAGATGAAAAGTCTTTTGACATGACTCAGCACTCCTTATGCAGGCAAGAATCACAGTATGGCTCTGGGAGTTTGGGATTTTTAGTACTGCAGGGTTGGTTCCCTAGGGGGCCTGAGCCCACAAGCTCTCCAGGCTGAGCACCCTTTGGTTTCAGGTTTACAGGTTCAGACCTCAAGATCTTGGGGCTAATTTCTCAGGGTTTGGACTGGCACCTTCTACTCCAAAAGTACAACTTACAGGCCTCAATAGGAGGAAGAGGAGGAGGAGCTTTTATGTTACATCTTTGTAACATTCAGCAAATTGGCAGGCTCTCCACTTATATCAGATGTGTTAAAGAAAGCAGTCATTTGTCGTAGAGAAAAATGGCTACTCAAACAAATCCCATTCAGTTCAATCCGTATTTTGTCCTCCATAATGGCCAGAGACATTGTACACCCTGGCCAATTTGGTCATTGCCAGTGCTCTGAAGAGAGATGGGGGAGATGCTGGACGAAGCTGTCAGGTATAGTAATGAGACAAGGGAGCTGGAGAGCTCCTTTTGAAATAATGGTCCAGAAGCATACAAAGCTTTTTACTTTTTGGTGCATTTATACTCTGAGAGAATAACACTATACATGGCAAAGGAATCCATAGAATATACCTGCAAAAGAAAAACCAAGAAGTTGTAATTGGTACCCAGCTACTTCTGCTCCCAATGGAAATGCCTGTGGGGATGAAGACAACAACACTATATTGCAGAGCACATGAGTGCCACCTCTAGAATACATCCCAGTATTAATCGTGTTTGTAATTATGTTACACCCCTTGCTGTCAAAATTGTAAAATATTATTGCTGAATTTGCAGCATTTCCTACATTCACCAAACCACATACAAGTTAAGTTTTTATGGAAATCTTAACTGCAGTACCATTTAGATTTCTAATTTTAAAAGTCTTGGGTTAATTTAGTTGTGAAAGAAAAGATAAAGTATGTAGAAAATATGGAAGCTCAAAGGGCAAGGATTCTTCCTCTGATGCTGTATAGCCCATATATAACCTACAATCTTCCACCTAGTCTCTTGAAAAAATAAAATCAATGAAAACAATTATTTAAGTGGGAAAAATATGCTTTGGTGGTTCAGTTACTTCCATATGTGGGTACCCTAACTTCTGCTGATGGGTTCAGGTAATTTAAATTATTCATATGAACAAACTATAAATGACATAGAAAAAAAGTCCTAGCCTATCAAATGGTCTCAGTCCAGGGCTGTTCAGATAATGTTCTCCCATTGTTATACAGTATGCACATTGTTTCTATATCACAGCTTTCATACAACATGCCACACAGAGAGGAGAGCTCTGTAGAATTTTCTCTGGGTTTCCTGTAGATCTGCAATCTCTCTGATTGGTCACTCTCTGTCCCATGTGCCCTACACCTATTTCCTCCCACCAAAGAGGAGAGAATGCAGTGCACTGTCTAGAGGGAAACAAACCAGATTTTTTCAGCTCAGTGTTTTTATGTGAGGAAGGAACAAGATGGGTATATAATTTGTATGCATGTTTGTGTGTGTTTAGATTTACTGCTCTCTGTATCTTCTAATAAACCTCTTTTTACTGGGAAATCACACAAAAATAAATGGTGTTGAGATTAAAAAATAATTAAGAATAACTCACTATGTTTTCCATGATCAAATCTTTTTGAAGTACCTCTGTGCAAGTGTAAACTACAAAATGCTCTCAGATCTTTATGAGATCAAAAAGCCCACCCCTTTGAAAGTCAGACTTGGTTAACTGCAAAAGTTCTTATTTAGGTATTTTATGACTGCTAAAATTTTGGATGTTTAAATTAAGATATTTTGGTGAAAGGGTATCTGGAGGTTATGGGGAATGGTATAAAATCTTTCTTGGGCACTGTGATGCGGTTATAAACCTTACACTTTAGCAGCCATAAATGGGTTAATGGGCAAAACAGTCACTTCCCCCAGCTGTGACTCAGCGGCTGACCAGCAACAGCTGAGATAAAAAGATGACTCCTAGAAAGAGAAGCCTTTAAGAGAGAGGAGACTGCAGAGGAGAGGGGGAGTTGCTCCCTAGGAATAGGGAGGAGCACTCTAAGGAAAAGGAACTTAGGGCAAGATCTCCCAGACAGCTGGAGGGGGACTTTATACTTCCAGGGAGCCTGAGGGGACTCTGCATCTGCCTGGAGGTAGGAATTGACCCAGGGGAACAGAAGCAAGCCTATGGAAGCAGACCCTAGCTGCTTAATACAGGGTCCGTGGGCTGGATCCCAGAGGGGAGATAGGACCTGAGTTCCGCTACTGACTCCCAAGGAAAGGGAGGTAAAAAAACCCCTGACATAACAGAAGGTAAAGATTATTAAGCCTAAAGTGGGGCTGAAGGCCTGAGGCAGGGTTATTAGACTTCTGCTTTATTGGACTTTTTATTACCCCAGAAGGGGAGGGATTATAAATGACCTGGCTGGAAGGCTAGGTTGTGAAAAGGAGCAAGCCACCCCAGGTATGTGGATGTACTGAGGATGCTGTGTTGTACTGAGAACTGTGTTGGCATTGCAAGGTCCCCTTTTCAAAGAGGGAATAATGGAAAGACAAAAGAAACTGAGGCAGGACAAAGCAGTTGGGGGCAGATCCAGGAACTATTGAGAAGACAGTCAAGATACTTAGCTCCTGTGCTCCTGATTCTGCTGTAAAAGGAACTTCTGCATATCACTACATCTCCTAGTATGGGCAGGGTTGTGTTCAGACAATATGTAAATCCTGGGATCCCTTCGTTACTGTGGAAAGGAGGGGTAGGAGTCTTAGATCCCATGTATCTTCCTCCTGTTGCTGTAGAAATAGGGGAGTAGCCCCATCATATTAATAAGAAATTTGAAATATGGCTATTCCATACTTGTGTGCTAGAAAGGGTTTATTTTCTATTTATTTTTGGTGAAAATAATGGCCCACAAGACACGCTAGGTCTGTTGCAGCTCTTGGAGCAGGGGAATGTGGCTTTTTAAAATTCTATTTAGGCCCAAATGTGAGTAAGACCCAGTATTCCTATTCTAATTTATGTATGCAAAGGATCTAGGTTCCAAGCATATGTATTCACATTCAGATTCTAATAGGAAACACAGCTGTATTTCTCAGGATGACATAGATTAGAAATTCTTTTGCACCTTTACCCATCTCATATTTATGGTAATATCATTAGATACATTTAGGACTTGAAACAGGGACATGCAAAAAATAAGATTACATATGCAATAAATCTTTAATAGCTGTCACTGCACTTCCAGAACGCAGGCAACACCTCTGTCTTCATAACCCAGCTTTGTAAAACCAATGGGCCAAATTCTTCCTTATCCGTATATGCTTCTGTAATAATAAACACAAACCCTCCTTATGCTGGATTATTCATGACTCTCCTGTAAGGCCATATTGTATGATCTGCTGTTCCAGTTGTTCAGTGTGCGGGCATGCTATGTACACTGCCCCGGGCATTTGGATGATGCAGTCTTTTCCCCCAAAACCAATTCCACCAGCTGGTGTAGAGGGGCAGGTGGAGGCTCATCGTCATTCCTTTCTCCTTGGGGTGGCTTGATCCACTGGAAATGGTAAGAGGGATCAACCCCTGTTTTTCCCCAAGTAATGGACTGTGCCCTGGTCTACAATACAAGTTTAGGTTGAATTTAGCAGCGTTAGATTGATTAATCCTGCACCCGTCCACACAACGAAGCCATTTACTTCAACTTAAAGGGCTCTTAAAATCGATTTCTGTACTCCTCCCCCGACGAGGGGATTAGCACTGAAATTGACCTTGCTGAGTCGAATTTGGGGTAGTGTGGGCGCAATTCGACGGTATTGGCCTCCGGGAGCTATCCCAGAGTGCTCCATTGTGACCGCTCTGGACAGCGCTCTCAACTCAGATGCACTGGCCAGGTAGACAGGAAAAGGCCCGCGAACTTTGGAGTTTCATTTCCTGTTTGGTCATCGTGGCAAGCTGCAGGTGAGTGCAGATCTTATCAGCAGAGATGACCATGATGGAGTCCCAGAATTGCAAAAGAGCTCCAGCATGGACTGAATGGGAAGTACGGGATCCGATCGCTGTATGGGGAGATAAATCTGTGCTATCAGAACTCCGTTCCAAAAGACGAAATGCCCAAACATTTGTAAAAATCTCCAAGGGCATGAAGGACAGAGGCTATAACAAGGACCTGCAGCAGTGCCGTATGAAACTTAAGGAGCTCAGGCAAGCCTACCAAAAAAACAGAGAGGCAAACGGCCGCTCGGGATCAGAGCCCCAGACATGCCGCCTCTATGATGAGCCGCATGCCATTCTAGGGGGTGCAGCCACCACTTGCCCCACCCCCGTGCTTTGACTCCATCAATGGATTATCACGCAACAGGGATATGCATTTTGGGGACGAGGAAGACAATGAGGAGGAGGAGGTTGAAGATAGCGCAGAGAAACCAGTTTCCCCGCGAACCAGGAACTGTTTCTCACTCTGCTGGACCTGCCAGGTGGAGAAGGGACCTCTGGTAAGTGTACCTTTGTAAATATAATACATGGTTTAAAAGCAAGCATGTTTAATGATTAATTTGCGGCCAGTACAGCTACTGGAAAAGTCTGTTAATGTGTCTGGAGATGGAGCAGAAATCCACCAGGGACATCTCCATAAAGCTCTCCTGGATGTACTCCCAAAGCCTTTGTAAAAGGTTTCTGGGGAGGGCAGCCTTATTCCATCCTCCATGGTAGGACACTTTACCACGCCAGGCCAGTAGCACGTAGTCTGGAGTCATTGCATAACAAAGCATGGCAGCGTATGGTCCTGGTGTTTGCTGGCATTCAAGCAACAACCATTCTTTATCTCTCTGTGTTATCCTCAGGAGAGGGATATCATTCATGGTAACCTGATTGAAATAGGGTAATTTTATTAAGGGGACATTCAGAGGTGGCTGTTCCTGCTGGGCTGTTTGCCTGTGTCTGCACAGAAATCTTCCCCACTGTTAGCCATGCGGTGGGGGGAGGGGTGAAGTGATCAACCCAGAGAATTGGGTGTGTGGGGGGGGGGGGTTCACTGGGTTTGTGCTGCACATTAACCTGAAAACCGCAGCCCCTCCTTTTAATTTGCCAACCCATTTTAAATGGCCAACCCAATGGCTGTCTGGTATGGGAAATGAGGTGGCAGGTTGAAGATGATAAGTGGCGTCAGCTTGCTGACAGAAGGCATGAGTCAATGCTGAGGCTACTGGAGGATCAAACTGATATGCTCCAGCGTATGCCTGAGGTGCAGCAAAGGCAGCATGAGCACAGACCGCCACTACAGCCCCTGTGTAACCAACCGCCCTCCTCCCCAAGTTCCATAGCTTCCTCACCCAGATGCCCAAGAACGCGGTGGGGGGCCTCTGGCTACCCAGCCACTCCACCTCAGAGGATTGCCCAAGCAACAGAAGACTGGCATTCAATAACTTTTAAAGTTTTAAATTTTTAAAGTGCTGTGTGGCCTTGTCCTTCCCTCCTCCACCACCCCTCCCGGGCTACCTTGGCAGTTATCCCCTATTTGTGTGATGAATTAATAAAGAATGCATGAATGTGAAGCAACAATGACTTTAGTGCCTCTGCAAGCGGTGATCGAAGCGGGGAGAGGAGGGTGGTTAGCTTACAGGGAAGTAGAGTGAACCAAGGGGCGGGGGGTTTCATCAAGGAGAAATAAACAGAACTTTCACACTGTAGCCTGGCCAGGCATGAAACTGGTTTTCAAAGCTTCTTTGATGCACACCGCACGCTCCTGTACTCTTCTAACTGCCCTGGTGTCTGGCTGCACGTAATCAGCAGCCAGACGATTTGCCTCAACCTCCCACCCCACCATAAATGTCTCCTCCTTACTCTCACAGATACTGTGGAGCGCACAGCAAGCAGTAATAACAATGGGAATATTGGTTTCACTGAGGTCTAACCGAGTCAGTGAACTGCACCAGCGTGCTTTTAAACGCCCAAATGCACATTCTACCACCATTCTGCACTTGCTCAGCCTGTAGTTGAATAGCTCCTGAATACTGTCCAGGGTGCCTGTGCATGGCTTCATGAGCCATGGCATTAAGGGGTAGGCTGGGTCCCCAAGGATAAATATACGCATTTCAACATTCCCAGTGATTATTTTCTGGTCTGGGAAGAAAGTCCCTTGCTGCAGCTGTTGAAACAGACCAGAGTTCCTGAAGATGCGAGCATCATGTACCTTTCCCGGCCATCCCACATTGATGTTGGTGAAACATCTCTTGTGATCCACCAGTGCTTGCAGCACCATTGAAAAGTACCCATTGTGGTTTATGTACTCGCTGCCTTGGTGCTCTGGTGCCAAGATAGGGATATGGGTTCCATCTATCGCCCCACCACAGTTAGGGAATCCCATTCCAGCAAAGCCATCCACTATGACCTGCTCATTTCCCAGAGTCAGTACCCTTGATAGCAGCAGCTCAGTGATTGCATTGGCTACTTGGATCATAGCCGTCCCCACAGTAGATTTGCCCACTCCAAATTGATTCCTGACTGACCAGTAGCTGTCTGGCGTTGCAACTCGCTACTTGCTTGTGAACTGTGAGGGCTACTCTCATCTTGGTATGCATGTGCTTCAGAGCAGGGGAAAGCAAGTCACAAAGTTCCATGAAAGTGCCCTTACACATGCAAAAGTTTCACAGCCATTGGGAATCGTCCCAGACCCACAACACTATGTGGTCCCACGAGTCTGTGCTTGTTTGCCAGGCCCAGAATCTGTGTTCCACCATGATGTCCACATTGCCGGGGCCCGTACTTTGATAGAAGTCTGTGTCCATGTCCTCATCACTCTCCTCACCATGCTGCTATCACCTACTCACCTGCTTTTGCAGGTTCTGGTTCTGGTTCTGCATATATTGCTGGATAATACGTGTGGTGTTTAGAATGGTCATAACTGCCACAGTGGTCTGAGCGGGCTCCATGCTTGCCATGGTATGGCGTCTGCAGGAGAGCAGAGTGGCAGTGGAAACGGCGGGTGGATGACGATGCTGACAGCAATATGGCGCCTGCATGGAAAAAGGTGCAAAATGATTGTCGGCTGTTGCTTTCACAGAGTGAGGACCAAGGGGTAGGTTGGCAGCAGACGCTGCAATACGACTGCTAGCCGTCGTTGTCTCCTGGATGCTCACCAGCAGACAGTGTAGTACGTCTGCTAGCTGTCATCATCTCCTGGGTGCTCGCGGTGCTGCTGGCCTGAGGCAGAATGGCCCCCTCAAGGATTGAACTCAAAACCCTGGGTTTAACAGGCCAATGGTCAAACCACTGAGCTATCCCTCTGCCAGTATTCCAGGCAGGACTGAATCTCCATTAGACAAAACGGAAAGAAGAGAATGACCTGAGTCACTCCCATTTATGTCCAGGCACCCCTGACAGACCTCCCCGAGGTCTGCCAGGAGCACCCATGTCTGCCCAGGCTCCCCAACGGACCTCACCAAGGCCAGTCAAGAGCACCGAGGAGACAACGAGGATGGCTACCAGTTGTAATGCACCATCTGCTGTCACAAGG
This sequence comes from Lepidochelys olivacea, assembly GCF_965140295.1. Taxonomy (NCBI): domain Eukaryota; kingdom Metazoa; phylum Chordata; order Testudines; family Cheloniidae; genus Lepidochelys; species Lepidochelys olivacea. The sequence continues at coordinate 79,461,920 of NC_140412.1, forward strand.
CAATGAGCTGCAGCTGTGTAGCAATGCAATCCCGTGTCTGCCAGCACCCAGGAGACGTACGGTGATGGTGAGCTGAGCTGGCTCCATGCTTGCCGTGGTATGGCATCTGCACAGGTAATCCAGGAAAAAAGATGTGAAACGATTGTCTGCCATTGCTTTCACGGAGGGAGTGGGGGGGCCCTGATGACATGTACCCAGAACCACCCGCTATGATGTTTTTTGCCCCATCAGGCATTAGGATCTCAACCCAGAATTCCAATGGGCAGCGGAGACTGCGGGAACTGTGGGATAACTACCCACAGTGCAACACTCCGGAAGTCGAAACAAGCCTCGGTACTTTGGACACACTCCACCAACTTAATGGTCTTAAGTGGGGACACACACAATCGACTGTATAAAATCCATTTCTAATAAATCGACTTCTATAAAATCGACCTAATTTCATAGTGTAGACATAGCCTGTGACTCTGCCCTGTCTCTACGCAGGAAATGCAAAGAGAAGGATCTTCTTGCCCCATTCCTCACCCTGGAACAGAGATAGCACAGCCTAACCCATGACTAGAAACTCTCACTGGGTTAGTTATAAATAAGCAGAGAGCTCCTAGACCAAGATGACAGGGAACCTCAATGTATAAGTGGAAAGTATTAATATTATAAATTATTTGTAACACATTATTTTTCACAAGAAACAAGCCCAAATATGAAATTGACTCCCACACCTGGTATTGATCTCCAATATTGATTTCTTCAGAAGTCTGCAGGAAGCTTTCATATAGCTCTAGTGTGACTGCTTTTCCATTAAAATTAGACTGGACTCCAATGGACTGAAATGGATTTATAAATGAAATGTCCTCTTTGATATTTATTCACTACTCTTAACTCTCCTCATTTGCTGTGTTTTAAATCAGATCTCTAACATTATTTTGGCTTTGGTTTGTGTGCCTCAATAGAACGATATTTATTAATATTGTGCCCTTTTAGTTTGTCTATAATTTAAAGCAACAGCGAACATCAAGATTCAGTAAAACCCACGTCCTGGAGTTCACAAAGGCCCTGTTCAGGATGGAGTTTTTATTGAATCTGGGTGTAAATTATAGTACCACAAATTGTGTTACTGATATAGAGAAGTACCTAGCAGAATTTTTATTGTGGACCACAGGGTTTGGACTGAGCCAATTCATTGTGGTCACTCCATACCAGGACTTATCTGGTGATCACATCTAAGCTTTCACTTTAAAAAAATCTAGCCCTTATGGTTATTGTCAGTATGAGCTGCTGAGACAAACAACACATAGCTCTGTGCAAGGCCAAATGCTGCTCAAAGCCCACGATAGCCACAAAAGTGTCTCAGAGAAGAGCAGCACAGCATGCAACCGCTGTCAGAAACGGTGTTTGGAAAAGGGAGGGGCACATGTCTCCAGGGCAGCTGAGTTCGAAACGATGAGCAGAGCGGTCACTTAAGGCATGATGGGACAGCTCTGGAGGCCAATTACAGTGCAGAAAGCAATCAATTGTCTACCCTGGCAATAGAGCACTGGAGCCTCTGCACAAATAGCCTTACGACTCTCATCGAGGTGGTGTTTGGTTTTTTTTGCAGCACTGCAACTGAGGAGTCTCTGTGCACAAAGTGGCTTGGCAGTGTGTACGCATCTGCAGTTTGAGCGCAAAAAGCTGCTTTACTGCGCAGAAACTTGCCAGTGTAGACAAGCCCTAAGGCGTATTCCAAATCTGGGGAAACAGCCCAAGCCGGTTCCTTAAAGACAAAAGGCTAGTTAACACCTCGGCAAGGTGTCACCTGGATAAGCAGCCATTCTTTGGCAGGAAGAAGGGTGTGAGCTAGAAATTTACATCTTGGCAGACAGATTTGCTGTTCACCTGAGCCCCCACTAGAGATAATTCTCAAAGAGGAGGAAAAGATATAAAAATGAGGAACAAAGGATACAAATCTCCTCTCTACCTTCATCTACACTCAGAGTGTCAACAACATTTGGAAGACAAAAGAAGCATCCGTGAACTGGTGAAGTGTTCCTGGCTCAAGGAATCCAGCCAGAATGCTGTCAATATATTGTGAGAGAAAACCATTTGCTTTAAGTTCACTTAGCTTGTTAAGTGAGGTATGATTTTGCATTTTATCTTTTATTTCTTTGTAACCAATTCTCACTTTTATGCCTCATTACTTGTAATCACTTAAAACTGATCTTTCTAAAGTTAGATAAACTATAAAACAAGTTTATTAAGCCAGTGTGTTTGGATAAAAGTAATTGGGAACCTCCTTTTGTGATAACAGGGTTTATGTACATCATTTTCTATTAATGAAATGATGGACTTTCTGTGTGCTTGTATTATCTAGAACGAAAGAGCTGTGCAGTACAAGATGTACATTTCTGGGGACAAGTCTGAGACTGGTTGTCACTCTGAAATATTATTCAGGAATGGATGGCTAGAAGCACTCATATATTCAGCTTGGAGTGATTCTGCATGCTAAAGGCTCTGTGTGAACAGACCAGGAGCGGTTGTTCTCATAGCGAAGCAGAATAAAAGGCACCCCAGATTGGAGAGTTGAGGGGACACAGCTGTCCATTAGTCCAGATTGTAGCCAAGGGAATGTCACATGCTGTTTTTAAGCTTTTATAATTCCGAAACTTCAATTTCAAAAATGAAATCTGGCTAGAACATGGCCTGTTATTGTGTGGTAATTTGAAGCAGTGTCAGATATTGGCTGGAGTAGGGGGCTGCTGGGTTGTGTTCCTAAGGTGCTCCACTGGATTATTGGGTGACCTTGGACAATTTAACCTCTATGCCCCTCAATTTAACAGTCACTAATTACATTAAAGTAGTGCCGACTTATCCCTCAAGAGTGCCCTGAGACTTAATTAATTTACTGTTAGTTCTGGGCTTCTTTTCTTTTCTTTTCCTTTTTCAGATTAAGGCCCTGATGCAAAGCCCATTGAAGTCCATGGAAAGATGCTCAATGGGCTTTAGATCAGGCCATAAAGGCAATGGAAAACTGCAGCGCATTACTGTGTAAAAAGCAAGGGTACTCAAGCACTGCACATGATTAGTAATTTTTTCTACCTGTCCTAACATTTTTGTCTTATATGCCCTGATACAACAGACTATGGCGAGTCTGATGTGGCTCGTAGGGCAACAGAATAAATAATATGCAATGTATAAAAAGGCCTTGTATGTATTTACACTATTGGTATATAATAATGATTTAATTATCCCCACTAGATATACCAGGCTACCAAGTAACCATTTTAAAGTCTGATAGCATATATTAATAAAACAAATTGTAATCAATTGGGTAAAAGGCTAACACTCTTGTTGTATGATCAAACAGTTTATTTTTCCCCTTAAGAACAACAATAAAAAGCATACAATGCAAATTCAGACACACACACTAGGGTCTTATGCACCTTTAAAAGCAAGGAAATTGAGAGCAAAATATAAAATTCTGTGCTTCCCTCTATTCTCAACTCTATTGTGCTGAAATGTTTGTTTTGTTTTTGTTTTTTAAGAACAGTGTCTCTGTCCAGGTTTTTAGTCCTTTTTGCTGATTTAAATCAGACCTTTAACAGTATTCTGATACAGCTTTTTTGTGGCTTAATATTTAAACTGAGTACCACAGATCAATATATTTCCAGACAGGTTCACTTGAGATGTTTCAAGCAGGATAAGAATAGATTTTCTCCCCCCGCCCTTAATTGTTAAACTCTGCCACCTCTTCAGTGGTAGATCCAATAGCTAGAATTCTGAAGAAGGTCCTCTGTGCCAGTGAACAATGCCTAACAATACTGATGGCAAAAACAGCAGCTCAGAGATGCAGCTTAAAACATGTCTCCTTAACATTGTAGGTTCATCAAAAAATCTTTCAGTCAACACTACTGTCTGTCTCCTTTCTTTTGTTGTCTCTCTTCACCTTTCTTCTCTCTCCCCCCCCCCCCCCCGCTTATATTTATATAGGGGGCCAACAACAATGAAAATAAGAAAAACCCTCTATGCACAGAACTGTCCTGGACTTCTGAGGGTACCGGGGGTAATCAGGCTCCAAGCTTGGGCCCAGTGTGAATCAGACCCCAAACTCTTGTGCAAAGAAACATTCATCCTGCAGTGATGTGGATCTGGCCAGCAACTCTAACCACGACTCTAATCAGTTTAACTCTGATGCTGGCTCCTTGTTGAAAGGACTCCTGCACCCAGCCAAGAGCCTGATCTTACCAGCTTTACTCCACCATAATTCCCAGTGAAGTCAGTTAGACATGTACTTAAGCAAATTGCACAGGATCAGTCTCAATTCATCTAAGGAAATATGGCAGACTACAACCCAAACCAGGTGCATCATTTATGCACAAACTATCGAATTACTTTACAGCTAGTAAAAAAAAAAAACAAAACAAGACACCCTCTCCCAAAAAAACTGTGAAAAACTTTGGCACAAATTTTGTGCCATTTTCTGCCAAATTTTTGAAAAACATACCAGATTGAATCTATTTATCTTATGGCAGAATTTATTTGCACAATATCCACAGCAGTGACTGCAGCCTTCCTTGTTGATAGTCACTCCTACTGTTTCCTGTGCAATTTAATTGCATTCATGTACACTTTTATGTTGGAGTCAAAACAATAATGTTGCAAATCATTTAGACTGAGTTAACCTAAATGTTGTAAAGATACCATGAATCTTTAACCACTTCCCAGGGTAAAACAAATATTTCTGAGTTAAAAGGAAACATGTCTTCTGGGGTAAATAGAAATTCAGACTAATATTTCTCTCTAGGCAGACACAATCAGACAGCATAAATCATATAGTTAACCTTTTGACTCAATAGCTTTAATTAATACATTTTTAATTCATACATGACAAGATATATCTGAGAGACAGCATGCTCTGGATAGATGAGCACCATACTGAGGCCAGGTCTACACTCGGAGCTTTTGCAGCTCTGGTTTTGTCAGTCGGGATGTGATGAGGTGCGCTCTCTGACTGACATAGGTAGCCAACAGAAGTCCCTAGTGTAGATGCAGCTATATTTGCAAAGCTTCCCTTCCTTAAATAGCCTGTTTTAGTTACTATCCTAGTACAGAGCACAGCTTTGTCAGTATAGTTTCATCCACACCAGAAGTGCTTCACTGGGATAGTATAATGGTATTCCTATACTGGTAAAGTGCCCCCAGTGTGGACATGGGTCAAACCTCAAAATTCTTGAGTTTTAATCCTGATTCCATTACCAATGTGAGTGGATTTGAGCAAATCTTTTTCATGCACAAAGCACTTAAGCCTAGTTAACTTTAAACATATGAGTAGTCCCACTGAGGTCATCAATGGGCCTGCTTACATGCTTAAAATTAGGCATGTGCTTAAGTAACTTGGTAAATCAAGGCCTTAATAGATGTGCCTATGTTTTTCTTCCTGTAAAATTAGGAAAATAATATTTAGTTATCTCCCAGGATCTCCCTGAGGATTTACAAAGTCTTCTGGGCTAAAAGATAGTATTCACAATTTCACCTCAAGAAGATTTGTCCTAATGTATTCAGCTGTAATTTTCTATTTAAAATGTGGGGAGGGTGTGTGGAATGGCTAGAGAGAAGACTTTACTCCCACGTGATGTTTTTGATGGTCTAGTTCAATCGAAGATCCACAGCATATGAAGATTTCCCTAGAGACCTCTGCTATTGGTTTAGATCTCATCACAATTCAATACCTTTATTGCTGTGGAGGTTTTCACAGGTGTCTGTGACACTGTTTTTTCTTCTTTTAACAACTACACTAAAAAAAACTAGATTAAAAAAACGATTAAGTTTCTAAGGTAAAACACTAAAAGCAAGACAAAGATCTCAGTTAGGAGTGAAATGTACCATATGCCCTCCAATACCTATGCATCATATGGCACCACCTTTATGACTATCTTAATGTTGTCCTCGGTTGTATCTATATGTCAGAGGAGATGAGAGTAAGTTTCACCCTACGCTGTAACTTCATTTCATTATTTTCTGACAGAGTCTGTAATATTCTTTCAGTGTGGTTTTTGTGTCCTATTAAATAGATACATCAGGAAACAGGTAATTAGTGACTCCATAGACATCCTATACTATGATCATTTTTAATTGAGGAATGCGGACCGACTTTAATTAATAGGCCTGAGATTTTAAACTACTTGCTTTATATAAGACTTATTAAAAGATAAAAGTGATGTGTGGAGACTCACTGCCTTTGAGTGTGTGCTATAACCCTCATTTGCATAATAAGACTCCGTGCATAAGCTTAATAATCATAAATGTATATTAAGGAAGACATTTATAGACACAGGAAAATGTACTCCATGTAAGGAAAAAATCTTGGGTATTAAAGTTGACAGATTCAGTATAGATGATGGTATTTATGTTAATATTATTATAAATCCCTATTGTTGTGCATGGATTTATATTCATATTGTCATAATGAATCATATTCTGTCAGCTCCCAAGAGAAAATAAAAATACCTGATGGCAATATGTAATGGCAAAATGCTATTGTCGTGTTTATATTGATGTCAAGTTCAAATTAAAATGAGTTCTAAAGTTTGTGACAGAGACATTGTTACCCAGCTGAGTAGTAATTAGCATTCCAGTTAAATGCTGCTAATTAATTGATGTTGAACTAACCAGCTTCAATAACTATATCAACATATATTGAATGCGTTTGATGTCAAAGTGACTTAGAAGAAATCTTTCTTAACTTGACATGACTGCACAACATATAGGCAAAGTGATGTGCAGGAACTTCCATACACAAATTATCTGGCTATGAATAGGGTCATTTTGCGAGGTTGTAACCCCAGTGACTGCATTAGAGCTGTGTAAATCAGAAATAAGGGCCTGGTCCAAAGCTCAGTGAAGTCCATGGGGGCCTTTGGATTCAAAGCTCATTGAAGTCACTGGGTATTCTCTGACTCATGAACCAATAGTTCCTCACGCTCTCTCATCACAACTGGGTTCAAAATATAGCATTACCCAATGATCTTTGGATCAGGCTCTAAGTGAGATACCAGTCATAATGAATGTACACACTTTGAGCATGATCTCTTAGCCCTTAAAAGTGTATTTAATTCAAAGTCCTTGCTGACTTGATTGAAACCAGCTATTAACTTTCGTATTTCAACTGTTGTCACTACCACCACTTCAACCACAGTGTTGTGTGTTATACCCAGAATTTATTTGGGATTTATTGCATTGCTTCTTGGATACCAGCTTAATCTCTGCACGACAGTTTCACTCTCCATTGTACCCCTCTGGGGCTAGCCAGTGCAGGGAGAGAGCTGAACTAAGAGGTGTTCCTGACAGCAAAGCATGGGTAACTAACCAGTCCTTTGAGGGGCTGAGGTCAGACCTAGTGGGCCAAGGTCCCCACCCTTCTGCATCCACATCAGGGGGAGGGTGCTAGGACTCAGAGAGAAAGCTGAGTCCTTGGGGGTAGAGTCTGCAGGTTATATAATAAGGAGCCAAGTAAGCCCTGCACTGGAGCAAATTAAATGCCTGGTATAGGAGAGTATTGGTGATGGGTGGGTAGTGCCCCTCCCCTGTGTTAAAATTTAATAAAAGTTGCAGCCCAATCCATCGATGTGTCTGTCCTCATTTTGTCACTGTGTCCATATCAAGCACAGAAACCTGTACTGACATCTTGGCCGATAAGCCAAAGAGAAGCTGTTCAGAATATTTGGGGCCTGTGTTTTCTCACTTACAATTGTGTAAAAATCAAGACTAATACCACTGAGGTCAGTGGCAGGTATAAAATGGTATTAAAAGATAATCTGATCTTTTAAAATGGAATTTATTTGTGTGTTTAAACATTCTGTTGCTGGTCTGGGATCTTAAAACATTCTAAAATGCATTTTAACTAAAGCATTTCAGCTTCGCTTTACCATTCTATTTTTTGTAGTAGGAATTTTTAGTTTGATATTTTCTATAACAGACTGTCATATTAAATATATTTAGCAACATTTGCCAGCTCCTCCACCGGTATGAACTGGTATAGCTTCATTGGTTTAGCCCTTAACATCTATAGAAGAAGATGGCAAAGAATATTTGTTATGATATATTCATGATTCTTTGGTGCAGGTGGATTTACTTCTACAAAGAACTTTTGTTTGAGTTCTCATTGTGATTTCCTTTGGATAAATGACAGTTGATACAATGAAACTTCAGTGCCACACACACATTATGTCTCCAGAGTGTCTTGATCAACATTATATATAGTTTTAGTATAAATCAGTGGTGTGCTGTTTTTTGTTTATTTGTTTGTCATCTGTTACTGGTGTCTCTAAAACTGATGGGAAACCCGTCATTTTGTTCCCCCTCTACTGTATATCTTGCATGCAGGGATTAAGGAAAAACTGTGAGATGCAGAGATGGTCTCACACTAAGTGGCAACCTGCTAGTGAATCAGGAATGGCCACAAGGGAACAACCTCCCCAAAATTTAGGTCTATCCCAGATGCATCTTATTTATCATTCACAGATATGTGGGAGTCTGTCTCTTTCACACTTTGTGAACACTAGAATACTTTGTCATGTCAAGTCTCAATGAATGAACTGTTTGCAAAATGAATATGAGAATCAAACAAGACTTTTGACATTTTTTTTTCCAGGAAGCTTCTTTTCCTGTTGGTAGTGATCCACGATCTTTCAATTCTATCTCTTATAATAAGCCTATAGAAAACTAGGGAAGGAACTACAATGCCACTGAAGGAAACATAATGGTGTCATTTTTATTTAAACCAGTTAATGTAGTCAGAATAATATTTCTCTCTTTTCCTGGCTTATTTCTTGACTTCTTACCTGACTGACTTTCTGAGATACAGCAAAATGTTATCATTTTCAAGATCCAGTTGTAGGTTTCCAGTAGAACAATAATTTATAGAAGAAAATGGTGTGTGAGGCTGTATCTTCAACTATTACCAAAACACCAGTTTTAACAAGGCCAGCAATTGCTATATTTCACAAATATGTAAATGGTAAAAATCAACGAAGTGGAAAAAAACCCAATTAATCTGGCACTTCAACAGGTTCCTATGGCACCATTTAATTCCACATTTGACTTGTATGAAGTCCCAAGCTAGACCTTCTCACCTCTGTGTGCATCTTTTCTCACCTCTCCACATTCTCTAATTTTTAATATAACGAGGGTTTTTTTCTTAAAAATAAGACATCTGCTTGGGAAATGGACTTGGTAAGAAATCTCAACAGTTTTATGGGGTTTGGAGGATTGTAAACTGTGGGGAACATACCTCAACTCACTTTTTCTGGAAATAGTTCCTTAGCTTCTAGGGATGCTGGTTTCAATCTCACCATGAAGCTTCCATGATATCCTTATGACAGAACTCTAGGCACTTAAGAGGACTTCTCACGAGCCATGGCTGCATACTTTTATGCTATATATTTTTCTCTTTACTCCAGATTCAGATGAGAAATATCTCACAAGGTCATTTTAAGATCTGCTGAAGGGCAAATCCCATACGATTAAATTCTCGATCTCTACCCCATCCCCCCACCCCCATTTTCAGTTGAATATTGCTCATACAAATACAGCAATTAGTGATGAAAGACCTACTGCGTCATTTAGTCCTTTTGACTGCTAGTGGAAGATTATAATCTAAGGTATTTTCTTCAGTACATTGCCTGTCTAGTTTAAAAAGTAACGTGGCTCCTGAAGGAAAAAGATCAATTAGAAAATTTGTCTTCACTTTATAAAGCCTATATTTTCCTAGCTTTGATATCAGCCCACTATTTCTTGTTATACCCCATGATCATCCTCAACAATTCCTAACCCTCCTTGATAATTATACTTTCTACATATTTGTAGACTATTATTGTACATATTTTAGACTATTCCCTTACTCCCCATTTGGCCAAGTCAAACAATATACTACTCTCCTCATCCTATAAATCAATTCCAGGTGTAGTCTCACAGTAGATTAGTTTGAAACACACAATTTCCAGTTCATGAAGAAATATCAACCGTTTGAAATTTGGGTTCTTCCCTATTTGGAACAAAACTGGGTTTTTTTTGTTTGTTTGTTTGCTTGTTTTTTCCTAAATTTCCCACTAACTGTAACTTTTTAAAGACTTTCACTTTGGAAGCACCAACACAGGGAACATACTTTTTTGAAAACACCATGGATCTGGCAGTGGTTGAGTGAAATTGACATGATTCTTGTCAGTTTCACTACTGCTACTCAGTGGGGGGTAGCTGTGAAATTGACAGGAATCACATCAATTTCACTTAGCTGCTGCCAGGGCTTCTAGGTTCTGCCATTCTGAGGCACACCTGCCATGCAGCTGTTCCATGACTTTCAGACTCTCAGGCTAGCTGGCTCCCTGGACTGTCCAACTTGCTGGACAGCTGCCTCATCAGGCTTCAGGAGTTGTTCAGTGTAAGCAGCTGGCTTTGGAGTCCAGAAGCCCCAACCCAGGATAGTCCACATGGCAGGACTGCCCCAGAGCCAAACCCTGAAAGCTTGTCTCCACGCTAGGGTCTGAGCCTGATTTAGAGCTGGGGCTCCTATGGTTTCTTGGATCCGCATCAAGGAATCTAGAAGACCTTGGGGTCCCCAGCCAAAGAGCAGTCTGCATGATAGAGCTGCCCTGAACTGGAGAGCCCAGAAGCCATGAATCCCCAGGAGTCCATCAGACTACCTGGCAGGAAATCAGGCAGGTTTCTGACTGAAACTTGCCTGTATCTTTACAAAAGTTCACCATACCCAGCATGTTCCCATGAAATATTTTGGAATCTGCTAATTGGCATTTTCTGATGAAAACACATTTCATCAGAAAATTCCCAATCTGTTCTAATCACCAGAGATGTACAGACAATAATATTTTTCCTAGTCTGAGGAGTTATGCCTTTGAATACACAGCAAAATCACACTGGCTTTTTTGTTACCATATTTCATTACCTACTTCTATCTAGTTTACTGCCTACTATTATCCCTGGATCTCTTTCAGGATGACTGCTTAACAAGTATCCTTCTCCCATTGAATGTCTGGTTCCAGAAAACTTTTTTGTTTCCTAGACCTTGGATTTTTTTTTCTGATTGAACATTGGCCAAGATTATCCCGTCACAAGGGGAAACACACAGCCCAGAACTGTGGGAGTAGAAAACGTATGGCATTTCCGCTGAATTCTTCTGTTCGGGAGATATTTACTTTCTCTCCCACTATTCTGTAGAACAGATTTTTAGCCTCAAGCCACACAATTCCAGGGAATCCGCAGGAGACACAAAGCCAGCAATCCTGATTCTGAAGTCTCCTGTACCCCTCAGCACTTTACCCTTCCATTTATACACATTGGCAGATTAGCCACTGGGCCGATAGGGCCCATGCCCAGGGGCCCTGGCCAATTTCAGGGCCCTGGCAAAAATCTACCACTACATGGCAGAAGTCCAGATCCCCAGAAGAAGCAGTGGTGGGCTGGGCGGGGTGGGGGAAGCCTCCTCACCGCAATCATGTTCCCCCCTGCAGAAGTGTCAAGTGGGGTAGGGGAAGCTCCTGCATCCTGACCCTGCTCCACAGCAGAATCGCCGAGTGGGCAGGCAGGTGGGGCAGGGGAAGCCCCAACACCCTGACCCCAGTAGCAGTGCTGGGAGGCCGGGGCAGGGTGGGGGAAGACCTTGCATCCCGACCCCACTGCATGGCAGAAGCACTGGGAAAAGCCCGAGAACTTGGACCCGGCTGTGGCCCTGGGACTGGAGGAGCTCTCGCTCCCTGCCGCAACTTCAGGCCTGGGGGAGCTTTTACTCCCCATTGCGCCCTAGGGCATGGCGGGGAGACAGAGCTTCTCCGGTCTTGGGAGAGCAGAAAGGAGCAAACAGGTGAGGGGGAAGGTGGAATGGGGTGGGACCATGGGGGGAAGCAGCAGAATTGGGGCAAGACCGTAGGCGGAAGTCCCTTGTTCTGGCCCAGGGCTCCACCAAACCTTAATCTGCCTCTGCTTATACATTTTAAAGGGAAACAGTACATTAAGTTTTGAATTGCTTTACTGCTGCTAGCCTCTATTCCTGCCTTGACCCCATTTTCCCATCCTTCCTCACCTTGTCCTGTGTGGGGTCTGAGCAAGACAGTGGGATGAATTATGCTAAGGAGGTAGCTGACCCCATTCCACTTGTCATTATTCAAATCTCTCTCATAACAAGTCTCTTTCCTCGGAGTTCCTGGAGAAACATGCCCCTCTGCACTCCTTCCACACATACTGCTTATTTATTACACTTCTGGGTTCCCATACCTTCTCTGCCTTCTCAACCCCTTTCAATTCAATATCATCTGTGTATTTTTTTCTGTGCTATTTGCCCCCTTTCTGAGTCACGGATGAAACTATTGCATAAGATTTCAGGAGTGAAATCCTGGCTGCACTGAAGTCAATCAAACTTCAATAGGGTCCCGATTTCACCCTGGCATTCTCCCTAAAAGCTATGGTTTAGAGCTGCTTGTGCAGAAGGGCTGCTGAGTTCCACCTTGGAGGTGGTAACATTTCAATGGTAGGTGAAGTGAACCTTGTTTATACAGGGCCCCATATTCAAATGTGGCCACTAGCTACAACCTCTCACATTTGCACCTGTGGAACGCCTTTGTGCATTGCTAATGCCCATCTGCATGCAGAAATGTGGGCTTTAAGAAGTCAATTTTGAACATTTGGCCTCCTTTATATAAAACTAATTGATACTTGTGAGGGATGCTATATAAATAAATCTCCTAATATCTATTAGAAACTGTTTTAATATAAAATGTGATAGGACAAATGATACATCCCTAAAGTGATGAACTTGCAAGCTATTTGTTACTAAAGAGGCAGTAAGAGACACAAACAGAAAGAAATCCTCGCCTGAAAATTCTAGACCAAGAGTCTGAAATAAGAACATTCCATCCCTCTGGGAGTTAATTTATATTGCTGAGGGGGAAATGTAAAGGATTCTCTACACCATCAACACATAGCTTGTAATTCTAATGAATGAAGAACTATTACTTTAAGGATCATACATAGCATTATTCTGAATTGCCCAGTCGTCTACAGTAAATAATTATTTGGTTTGTATTGCTTGTAATTTAGCATTCAACATATGTCAATGCCACTATGCAGGAGAGCTTTACAGGAAAGCAAACTGAAGAGTAAGCACTGTGTTCGGCATATTTCCTGAGTAAAGAAAGTAAAGAACCTGAGTAACCTTAGACTATCAGATTTCTTGCACTCTTTGCATTTCCCATTAGTCTTTTTTCAGATGATGCACTGCAAAGATAGTTACACTTATCATTCTAATACATGAAACAATTTCAGACAGAGCTTTTGGTCGGGGCCACAAGTCCACAGCCTGTCTTTTTGCCAAAGTGCTGTAATACCACAGTGCACTGCTGACAGTTACTTTTTGCAAAAAATAACCGAAACTCTGAGCAACATGAGTAAGCAGTTTCACTTCTTGCTCACAAGATGGCAACTTAGCTGTTAACTTATCTTATGGGCTAAGTGATTAGCTGAAATGTACAATTATTTCTGTATCTGCTGCAGAGGCAGCCAAATTCCCAAGCCATCTGAAATCTTTTGCTTCTGTTTCTCCGGATTGCCTGAATATATTGAGGAGGATGCTTCAGTCCTTCAATTTTGCTGCCAATATTTTGTGTGTCTGCTGCTGCTTTATTTTCTAACCTCACTTCCCTTTTAAATAATGTTCTCTTTTACCCCAGGGATGAAATGATTAGGCACGTCGCAGCACAAAGAAGCCACCAATCAAACTCTGTTGCATAATTTAAACACGTGGCAGGGGAGAAACGAACAGTATAATCCCATTGTGTCCATTACCCAGCATATTCAGTCAGATTTCCTGAAGGCATCACAGGCATATGGAAAAATGTTGCCTTTTCTTACTCCCTCATTACACAGTGGGCTATCTTCCAGAATACTGGCAGGTCAATCTGAGAGTTCTTTATAATTTAGTCCTTAGAATCTGGGTCCTTATCATGTGATGTTACTGCTCTCCATTACCAAGAAGAGAAGAAGACGGCTTGTTTCCATTTCAGTCTTTCTCTTTAGAAGAAGCTGGGTTCTGCGTTCTGAAAATTATTTTCCTTTCTTTTCCTTCGGAACCTCTTCAGGTTTGGCTCATCCTCTAATTATTTAGCATAAAATTTCCCCTGGGTTAGTGCTAATGTCTGATATAATACAGAATACTTAAAGCTGTTACAATGTGACAAATCGTACCTAAAATGACATTTCTTTTATTTGATCAAGATGGGTTCCTTTAATCAATAATTGATATCAATGGCAACAGAACTCGTTTAAAAATATATTTAGCTTAAAATATATTTTATTTATAATAATAGCCTTGCAATTATGTATTCCTCTAAGCCAAAATAGATCCCAAAGCACATTACAAATTCATTGTGCACACCACATGCTGGCGATGAGTTGCATGGACAATGCCCTTTGCCAGGTGAAAGGGTTAAATCCCTTTTCTCCAAGGATGGCCCTCAGATGTTTGCCTTCATTGCCAGGAATGAGGTAAACTCCAGGTGGATTCACAGCACAAGCATAAAGAACTTGTGCCAAGACTCATTGCTTCAAATGATGTGGAACAGGTTAGATCTGCATTGCAACCACCCCTTATGGTATACTGTTTAGTGATTAATTTGTCTAACACTGAAGCTGAAGTACAGCCATGTCAGGTGTTGAAACGCAGAAACAGTTTAACAGAGCACAGGAATGTTGCATAATAGCTTGAGAAACACTGGGAGGAGTAGGCCATGTTACTGGGGGTCCATGGTGTTGTTCCCGGAACCTTCACTAGCTCATATGACAGACATCACAACACCAAGCTGCTTCAAGCAGGCTGAAAGGGAGCACTCATCAGAAGGCCATTTGCCTATCTGCCTAGTTACAGGCAATATGATGCGACAGAAAAAAGGTACAACTTTCTCTAAACTGAGTGCTTCAAAAAAGTAACTGGCTCATTATCTATTTTCTCACCTAGAAGTGTCACCCACAGCATTCTATTCAAGTAAGTGTGCTTCTCACGCACCAGTTTTATTCTAAACCCCGTGCAGCTAGAAAAAAATGCAAGTTCTCCTCAAAACTTTCCTTTGTGAGTCATTTTTGGGTCGGGTGACCAGATGTCCCGACTTTATAGGGACAGTCCCGATATTTGGGGCTTTTTCTTATATAGGCTCCTATTACCCTCCACCCCCTGTCCCGATTTTTCACACTTGCTGTCTGGTCAGCCTATTTGGGGGCAAAGTCTTGAAAAGATTATTTACAGAGGTTTGACTCAATGGCAGCAGGACTGGGAGCAGCATTTGGGTTCAGAGCTTGGTCAGGGTACAAACTCTGAACAAAATTTTCATAGGTGACTTAGAAGCCTAAGTCCCCTGATGTCAATGACACAAAGGCTTCTAAATGTCTAGATCAAATTTTTAGAAATGGCAATTAGCCTCTTAAGTCACTTAGACAAATTTTTCAGAAGTGCCTAAGGTCTGGAATGCTATGAAAACAATGCAGTCATCCCTGGAGAGTAAGGAATCTTCAAGTCTCTCACGAGTGACCCCCTCTGGCCAACAGGAAGACTAACAAAGATTCAGTGGAAGCCATGTCCTGCTTTCTATTTTATAGAGAATGTCACTACACTGCAGATCCTTTGATTTGGGAGTGGGGGTGGGTGAAGTCCCAGGATCACTGTAAGGTTTAAAATAAAAGTGAATTAACAATAGAAACCAGCAACGCACTACATGCAGGAGACCTTGATGCTAGTGTGATCATAGATTATTATACAGGTAGCTGACTATAAGGACTATGTAGGTCACGCTTTCAGTCACAAAAAGGATAGTAAATGCTTCACAAGACATGACCAGTCACTGAACAGTCCCCAAGGAACTGAGTGCAGATTGCTGCCTCCTTACCAGAAATGCACAGGCGTATTTCCTGATTTCTATGTTAAAGGCCGCTATCAGTTCCCACTGCAAATTCTCCATTCACAAGTTGAAAGATGAAGGGCTGAGCCTGGAGTTCGTATAAACATGATGTGGGAGTTAACAAGAGGATGTGGGTTCATTCCTGACTCTGACTGATATCATCACTAGAAGCGCAGTTACAGGATTCAGAGTACTTACAGAAAGTGGGGAGAGTTTAGTGTTGATGCAGCATTAGGTGTGAATGCTGCATTTTGGTAACAGGGAAAAGACAGCCATTTTCTTAACTGTGTTAAAAGGGCTTTGATGGTCATGCATTGCTAGGAAGAAAACTGACGTAATTGACCCTCCTTATGTTATAACCTATAGTCACTTACACTAATGTAATTGCTTACCCTGCTGGAAATTACCTGTCTAGTGTACACAAAGCAAAAGATTTTCAATGCAAATACTTATGGAAATTGCACTGGTGAGGTTCAGCATCTGTCTTCTATTTTTGTTTTTCCTTCAAACCTAAGATTCATCATTCACTAGATCCAGGGGTCTCAATGACGGTATTAGGGACCATGACAACATTCCACAGTCCCTATTGCTAAATAGGAAGGAGAGCCTGGCTAACAGGGAGGAAGATTCCATATAGGTCCTGGTATGGAAAAGATTGAGAGCTACTGCTCTAAAAAAGTGGTTCTCAACTAGGAATCTGGGGCCCTTCGGGGGGCTGCAAACAGGTTTCAGGAGGGCTGCCAAGCAAGGCCAGCATTAGACTCTCTGGGGCCCAGGGCAGAAAGCTGAAGTCCCAGTGCATGGGGCTGAAGTCCAGGGCCCTGAGCCCTGCCACCCGGGGCTGAAGCCAAAGCCTAAGCAATGTACGGGGGCCCCTGTGGCATGGGGCCCCAGGCAGCTGCCCTGCTTGCTACTCCCTAACACCAGCCCTGGCTTTTATATGCAGAAAACCAATTATTGTGGCACAGGTGGGCTGTAGAGATTTTATAGCATGTTGGGGGGGAGGGGGGCTCAAAAAAGTTGAGAACCCCTGCTCTAGAAGGTTTGTGGTTTATAATGTTTGCTTTCCTCAAAAAGCTACTCACTCAAATCGGAGCAGGAAATACGTGGATAAAGAGGTTTTGCTTTGAGCAAAGAGGTGTTTTGGTAGCATCTATTAACCACAATTAAAGGAAGAAATACTATGGATTAGAATGGTTTAAGAACCATAAATTCCTTGTCTCTGTCTGCTTAAATGACACATGGCTAGAAAAATGCTAAATGTCTAGAAAATGGAGAAAGAGAAATACAGCTATCAAGATATGTGCACGTGTGGAACTGTGACACTTTTTAATGATGTTAAAGTACTGCGTTATCAAGGAGTCACTCATCCAATATACACCCCGTGCTCCTTTCCACAGTCACGAAGCACCGAGGTCGGCTTCTGTGGTATGCTTCCCCTTCACCCTGACACAATGGTGGCCACTCTGAGAGATCTCTGTAGGGGTCCCAGTCCTGTTGAGTGGGAGGGTGTTTATCAACAGAGGAGGTACAACAAGGGCAGAGAGTGCAGATTTCCCTCACACATGCACCTCAAGCCTGTCCTTGACCCATAAGAACCAAGGCTGGTTTAAGCTGTTCTGCCAAACCTGCAACTGCAGGAGGATTTTACCCATCAGGGACAGCTTGAAACAGTAGCGTGCTTTAGAACTCATGCCCCCTGTGCTATGCGATGTACAGCACAAGCTGTTCTTTGCTGACAGATCTCTGTGGTGATCTTTTGAAATGCTGGAGAATCAAAATGTCTCTGCCTTAGCACAGCCCTTGTTGGGGCATTTCAGTTTATATCCCCCCATTAATCTCCCAGTCCCTCCACACGCTCTTATATATATATCAAAAAAACCTCCACTGACTATTCTTCTAACTCCTTCCATCAGTCCTGGGCACATTCCCATTTTCCATCTCGGTGGACAAACCTCCTCCCCTCCTTACCAGCTGGCATGCCACAAGAGTATTGGACAGGGAGAACATTCTACAGAGGTATGGCATGCCACTGAGAATGGCATGTGGTGGGCCAGATTAACTTCAGCTGTTCTGGTAGGGACAGCCTCTTGGGGGTGAAATGTGAATTCATTTTTCAAGTTTTTCCTTGGCACCTCTACTGAGATGGCTACCAAGATGGTTTTGTAATGCAGATCCCTGTCCACCAGGAACTCGACTGAAATTACTAGGTCATGTCACATGTGTAGTAGCTAAAGGTAGGAATGTCTCTCTCTGAAAATCAGGCAGTTCATGTTGCTCAAGGTTGAGCCCTCTAGTGACAAACAAGAGACCTGCTTGTGGATGTTCTGCAGGAAGGCTCAAATTCCATAGCTTCCTTCTTCCCTTGGTCCTCCAGAGTCAGGAGTAACTTCTGAATATGCTACAAGGCCCACTCCCTGCCTCTCCCCACAAGCATTTGGGAAAGAGGTGTGCTGAGGGATGGGGAGAGTGCTGAGTATTGTTCTCATTATTGTTCCCCGCTTTGGTCCCAAATAGCCAGAATCTAATTGACCTTCAACGGCACATTGCAAGGCTTGTTTTTCACACACACACGCACACACACATACACACACAGGCTTTTGAAAATGGATTGGGGGTGCGGGGAAGGAATGTTGTGGGTTCTCTTACATTGCTGCACTTTGGATGTAGTGTTACTCCATGTCAAGGGCACCTGCAGCATACGGGTAGGTGCCTTCATAGCACTTTTATAACTCTAACTAAATGACTTCACTTTTACAGTTGTCCTGAGTTGGTGTTTTAAGTTATGGGGCAGCTGATTATTGGTGTAAGGAGCAGTTTTATTATGTTATGTAAAGGCTCCAGAGCATGAACCTACAAATTGGAGCCCCTCCGATAAATAAATGAACCCCACTCATATCATACCAAGGAGAACAGTGAAGCACCACTTTTCCGCCATAGTAGCCTGCTGGTTCTCTTAAGCCAGAAGAATGGGAAATGCAAAATGGAAAGATCTATCAAAAGTCAATGGGAGTTGTGCTTCTAAGTCACTTAGATGCTTTTGAAAAATCCCACCCAATGTGCCTGAAGTATAAGTTCCATTTAAAATGTGGCCCATGGTCACTCTCTTTCTTTCCTTTCTTTTTTAACCGAAGTACGAGTGGTTTAGATGGAATCCCTCCAGATCAAAGGTGATGGCAGCTGTCACCTGCTGCTCTGTATGCAAACTGTCTATGCCTCTAACTGGGAAAAATTTAAATAACCTTGCCTTTTAAAAAATCTCTTTTATATAGTAAAATGTACCTTATTCTGTGATGTAAACTACATACTTAGCTAGTATAAAATCAGCGTAGCTCCAATTAAGTCAGTAGAACTCAGTCAATTTACACCATCTGAGAATCTGTACCCTAAGACTCATCTAGTCTGTATTTAATCCTCATATTTATTTTCTTTGGAAATGAAGGCATTAAGGCATCATGCACCCGGATTGCACCCTCCATGATAGTCTATTGACAATACCAGTATAACAACCTACTTAACAGAAAGAAGTGATTTGTGCGGTCAAAGTATGAGTACCTTGCAGGCCTATTGCAGAAAAGGAGGTAATTTCCTTTTGCCCTTTTTCAGCATTCTGGAAAGTTATAATATTCCCAGAGACCAAGGATGATCTAGATAGTGTTACTTGCTCAGAGCATAAAGCTTTCAAGGTTAGTCTTGTGGGACATTATTACATTTCAGGTCAATAATGCCTAGTAACCTTTGCCATGTCTCCTGAGGATGTACATAGGTTTCACGATACTCCATTCTGCTGCAGATGAAAGCCTTTGGAAAGTCTGTCTTAAGGTTAGGAACTTTGTGAAAGAGTCCCCTTGAGAATACACTGTAAGGGACTGAGATGATACAAAACAGCAGCAGCATTGCCTTCCATGCCTCTCACCGTGATTTGCCTTTAATTTAAAAGCCCAGGTACTAGTAGAATTCTTAACAACAGCAGACAGCTGACACAATATTAGTGCCATGCTCTCAGGACCCGCTTTTTTCTTTTTTTCTTTTTTTTTTAAGGGAAGTACTTTGGAATTAGCTGCTGACAGACTATTCATTTAAAATGCCCTGAAAGGTAGATTTAATTAACAAAAAATGTATATAATATGTTTAGGATCAGCTACTCTCTTCACCACTAAAGTTAGAAAATCACAAGATGCTTCCTGTCCCCTCCATTTTGCGACTTCTCAGCCAATCATATGGAGAGTTTAAGGAAATGCTGTGCATAAACCTATTGTTTTCCCTCTAGAGAGGGGTTTTTTTTGCAGATGCAGGACCCAGACATGTGATTAATGTAGCGCCATAGTCAGAGCCCTCCAATGGTTAAATTAAGTTGGCATGAGCAGAAATAGTATCATTCCAGCTCTTCCTTGATAAGGTTCTGTTTCCCCCTCCTGAACTAGACCACTGTAAATGGTGGGTGCCTGTGTGAGGAAGAGCTGGGAGAGAGCCCACGCATCAGGACTCCATCTCTGGAGTGTGGCAGGGTATAGGCAGTCCATTTTCCCATGCAGCCAGCTCAGAAGAACACTCTGGTCTGGGAATCCTCCTGTAAAATGTGAGGAAGAGGGGCTACTTCTCAACACCTCTAGCTCAGAGAAGCCCAAATTTCCCCTTCTCAGTACTACTTCCTCCTCAGTGACAATTAACCTGACCCTCCATCTAGAGACAGGTGGAGTACAGAAGCTCTATTTTGAGAAGGATTTTGAAATTGGACTTTGTTCTGTCTTGCACCAAAAACTGAACATTCTGAATTTCTCCATAAAGGAAAACTCTGGGGGGGGGAACATTTCAAGTTGATTGACACATTTTGTTTCATCTTGACTTTTATTTCGTATTGTATTGTATTGTAAGTCAAAATATTCCATCAAAAAGTGTTTCAAAATGAATAATCATAGAATATCAGGGTTGGAAGGGACCTCAAGAGGTCATCTAGTCCAACCCCCTGCTCAAAGCATGACCAATCCCCAATTTTTGCCCCAGATCCCTAAATGGCCCCCTTAAGGATTGAACTTACAACCCTGGTTTTAGCAGGCCAATGCTCAAACCACTGAGCTATCCCTCCCCCCAAATCAAGTAGTTTCTTCTGAAAATATTGAAAGAGGATGTTTCAACAGTGCTGGAACTTTTATTTTCTGGTTTTCTTCCATAATAAAATTCCAGTGAAATCAACCTAAATTTGCCAAGCATTTGGATTTCCCTGGAACCATATATACTAGTGGAAAATGGTTCCATCTATGTTTCTCCAGCCAGCTCTACCTCTTTTAATCCCTGTCAATTTCTATGGCTTCCCACATTTCCAAGTGACAAGTGAGAAGTTATCCCCAACCTTCCCAGTTTTCCCTCAATTTCTATCCCCAGCATGACCCTGCAGCTGTCAAAATAGTGATACACTTCCCAGTGATGACCCAACCCACCAACCAGCTTAATTCCAGAAACTCTCCCTTACCTGACAACCAGTGAAAAATAATTCAACCCCTCCTTCCTTCTGCATCCATTAATGGTGCTAAATGCCTTGAATTCCACTGCTGAAGGCCCTGCAATTGGCATGGCAAACTCCCCAAAGTCCTGGAAATTATCTTTTTTCTTCTTCCTACTGACACTGCAAATGTTCCTTATCTATTGATGGCCCTAGAGATCTTATTCCCACTTGATTTGAAAAGCTGCTATTTTAGGGAAGATTAGAGAGGGGCATGAGCCATAAAATTCTGACCCAGATTTCAAACCCTGGGGAAGCTTGAGATGTTTGGACCTATGGTTCTGTTGCAGCCTATAATAGAACTATTAAAGGACAACTGCAAAACTCTCTGATCCAGATCTGGGTTCAAGTTCTTGAACTTCAGCAATGTTGGGCTGTTCAGACCAGGAATTTGGTTCAGGACAAAACATGAACTTGAAAGGTTATCTCTCAGGGCCGGATCCTCAGGTGGTGTAAATCAGCTTATCTCAACTGAATTCAGTTATTCTGTGCGAAATTCCACCAGCTAAGGATGTGGTCCATAATACATATAGGAAGGAAAGGCTAATAGTGCAAGAAGCTCAAAATGCAACAAACATGTCAGCTGACTTGGCTGTGAGGACTATTCCGCTTCAGTATAAAACAGGGACGATTCTCTCTACTTTGGCATGAAAAGCTAATTCCACAATTAGCTTGACTTTCTGCCTGTGGAAAAAGGCACCACTGCATTGAACCAAGGGCTTAACTATCATTAATCTCTTGAAAAGGACCAGGTTATCCATTCCACTACTACTTTTATTTTTTTTCCAGAGACCTTGCCTAAAGGTTGACTCGCAAAGCTGGCAGAAGCCCCAGATCTGGTCTTCCTTTGTTTCTATGCTGTTCGCAGTGTTCGGGTGTTTATTTTTATAAGCAAATGCTTTCATGCTCTTTTACTAGAATGAAAAGGAATCATTGCCCACTGCACAATACTCATCACAATGAGTAACCCTACTATGGAAAAGAGTGCTCATAGGACAATAGAAGCACAAAATCATTTTGGCATGGAAAAACTTTTAAATTTCCAACTTCCAAGAAGTTACAAAGAATGGTAATTCAGCATCTACATACATGTGTGTGAATATTTTCTAATTTAGGAGACTGGAATTAGGCATCAAAATCCATATTTAGGCAACTACATAAGTTTCTGGACGTGACTGGATGTAAATAAGCGGGACCAAGTGGGTATTCAGTATTTCTGAAAATCGAGACTCTTATTTAGGAGCCAAACTCAAGGCTCCTGTTGAAAATCTTGGCCACAGTATGTGGAACAACATCATCAGTACGCTCTTGCTGTTCGGCACTGCTCCAGCAAACAAAGCAATTATAAATATGGCTTTTGCATCACTGGAGCAGCACAAAGCAACCGGAGTGAACTGGTGAACCTGGCCATAGATTTCTAATACCTTGACACTGTCCTTTTTAACTGCCGATTTTCAAAGCGATAAATCCATACCTTTTAATGTGTGCTAGATAATGGACAAGGATAGTTAAAGAGCAGATTTCTCTGTATCCTTGGCCTTTCCCCCATTGAACTCAACTCCAAGATGAGTAGTTTTTGTTTAAATGAACTTTTGGTTGCAACCACTAGTATATAGCTGGTTCACCTTCAAGTGCTTGTTATGAATAGGGAGCACAATATCCGCTTTCACTATCAGCAGACAAAGAGCACATAGGACAAAACACTCTGTACATATTCCAACGTCAAATAGAATGACTGAGTAAGTGAGACTATCACAAAGATCAGCTAAGTATTTTGTGATGGAATCCAAGATAAACTGAGTTTGTCACGCTGGTGGTTTAATAAATCACCCTTTTTTTCCCCCGATGATGGACAGAGTTCAAAAAAGGAGATGGTCAAATTTCAGATGCTCCAATAACTTAACTGTGGGCCTGTTTCCTTAACTGGCATTTGTAAACCTGAGTTTAGCAAACACATTGATTGTGCGTGCAAAAATTTGCATGTTTAAGTTTGAAACTGGTTGAAACTTTAGCTCATAATGTACAGAGTAATAGAGGAACAGCATACCAGAACAAGCTTATTACACTGTTAGATGCTCTGTTTGAAAGGAAATTTAGATAGCAATAACAAATACAAAAATGGTATTTCTTTAGCTGAGCGCATCAAAGTTATCTTTTGCATAATGATTGTTTTAGCAGTCTCTTCATTGTCCACTTTAAGAGAACTTTCATTAAAAATATTTCAGTGCAAACACATTCGCAATAGAGAGGCACAATAAATAGCAGAAAACATACATTTGCTGTAAATTTATTCTCATTACAAAAAAAATCTACACGTTAGTTATTTCTGTTACCTGAGGCGGGAGGGAGGAGGGGGGAATCAGCTGGAGCCATGGTCAATGTTTTCTCTCAGTACAGTGCTAAGCAATGACCTTCCTGCCAGAGGTTCACCTGGCATTGACTGTATGTGAGTCTGCACTGATGCTGCCAGCATGTAAGTGGTATGAAAATGACTACATAATTAGCTTCACGGCAGAAATGGTGGCGTAGAGTCTACTGCATATGTGGCAAGGCTACAGTTAACAGTATATTGCTTCTACTCTTTCCTTCTACACCTAATGTGAACAAGGAGATTGGCCAAAGTTTTCTACCATCACAGTGAAGTCATGGTTGAACCACTGTTATGTAACCTTATGTTACTGCTCCTACAGTTTTCTGTCCTATCTCTGCAGTTTTCCTTTTGCTAAAATCTGCTGCATCTCTTAACACACATTTGCATTCTGATTCTCTGCTGTGCCCAGTATTTGCTGTATGTAGCTGAAAGGGAGCGGGATGCAAAGGAGTTGTTTGTAGCTTCCTGCAGCCTGATGCAATTTAAAGCAGCCCTCCTGCTATGTCACCTTGTTATGGCCCCTCAGGGCCAGGGATCACTAAAGTGCAGCCGCACTCTGGCCATGAGGCTCTTCTCCCGGCCACACCTCCAGCCGGGGAATCCCAGGAGAGCTGGTTAAGCCAGGTGTCCAACCATTGTGCTCTGCCAGAGCAGGGGATGAGAATCCCCCAAGGTAAGGTGAGGGAGTATTCATTGAAGCCGGCAATTGGCACTAAACCATCGACATGGCAACCAAATTACTAATAGTAATCAGCAAGTGTAGTTTTTTTTAAATGAGCAAATAGTAGTGTTCTGTACCAACCATCCCAGATAGCCTAGTAAAAGTTGGGGTGGCATTCCTGGGTGACTCTGAACTGCCTCTGTTCTTGTGTTAGGCATTGTGGAGTCACTGGCAAATGGTTTGAGCTTTGAATTGTCATAAATCCCATGGGTACATGGAGTCACCTAGGGAATAAAAATATTATGGTAGTTTCCAGAGGCCCCAATTGGGACCCCCCCATTGCACAAAGGTAAACACCGTCCCTCCCCTGGAAAGCTTACATCTTAAAAGACAAGTATCAGAAAAGGGAGTGGGAGAAATGCACCATGGTATATAAATGATTATATACCAATATACAGAAGGGTATTTTAAACTTTTCTATTATGGGACAGACTTTGATACCTTTACTCACCTTGAATAGTCCCTTACACGTGAAAGAGTCCCACTGGACTGTAAATAGAGTTATCAACAGTTTGGTCATATATAAATATCGCTATTCTGACTGCCCCAAAGCCTAGCATATTTTTTCAAGTTCCCTTTGGAAATAAAAGAATTTCCAAACTTTGCAAAATCATGCCATGGACTAAAAATACATTGATATCCATATCTTCATAATCTACTCTTGCTATTCTGAGGATTCAACATATAACTATTACTAATAGTATATTACTATATATAGTGCAATTTTTAAAATGAAAGTCTCCTTTTGAAGGTAAAAATGGCATCATTCAGCTTGCTTGAAATCTCTGCTTGAGAGGCTGAGGTTGACAAGAGCAGTGGTGTTACAGGTTAGGTCTGAGATGCTTTTTTCTGCTCTAACATATGCCAGAGGACTAGTTCTCCATACAGTCAGCCCAGGGATGGGGGTGTGTGGGGTGCAAGTTGTGACACGACACACCATATTCTTAATAGTGGTATTATTATGATATGATTAGGGGATATTATGATGTATTTTGTACAAGACAGGTCATGTAAGGTGTCATTGGAAAAGTTATGATTTGCTGAATATGATTATCCTATTTGCATGCATGTATCATTTTTGTATCTGAAGTTATACATATTGACTATGTATGTGTATTTCACATGTAGTCACACCTGGGTGACACCCACTAGGCAAGATGCTTCCAGTCTAAATATCTGGTTGTGAAGAGCCCATTCAGGGTAATGGGTCATTAGGGAAAACAATAGGCCTTAGGAGAACCTTATCCCCCACCTGGTGAGCCATCCTGGGAATGCTCCTGACATCCTGTAAGTAATGGCTGCTCTGACTCTGCAAAGGCATGTGACCAGCCCACATGACTCTGGACTCCATTTTGGGTATCTGTGTTTTTCCACAAGCTGGTCTGGGAACTGAGTTTGGAACAAAGCATTTCCACCATATGGAAAAGCTATATAAAGCAGGAAATGACATCATCTGTTGTTCTTCACTCCCCCACAGCTCAACACTTAAGAGAAGCTCCTAAGGAAAAGGACTTGGGATGGGGATGGGGAGCCCACATTTCAAAGCAAGTGCAGCATGTGCCTTGAGAATCTACAAGCCTGCTTACTTATAATCACTTAAAATCTATCTTTTTGTAGTTAATACACTTGTTTTGTTTGTTAATCTAAACCAGTTTGCCTTTGACTGAAGTGTCAGGGGAAAATCTCAGCTTGGTTACCACAAGTGTGCATATTCCTCTCCACATTGAGGGAGAGATGAACTGGGTAATAAATTCATACTGGTCGGGGTTTTGATCAGGGCAGGGCGGTACAGCTCTGGCGTCCTAGTCTGGGGGCTTGGGATTATTTTGGCTGTAGCCTCTCTATTGTTGGTTCATGTAGTAGCTGGTCAATGCCTACAGGCAAATACAGCTGAGTGTGTCCCTGCCTGTGTGAATGCTGCTGGGAGCCATCTATAGCCTACCACAGCAGCACAGTGCTAAGAGCCCAGGATGGTGAGTCAGAGGGCTCAGTGGTATCCCAGTTCCAGGTGGCACTCTGGGAGAACCCGTCACAGGAGTATGAACTGTGTCACCTTTACAGCCTTCCTCCCAGCTCTGCAGGCTCTTCAGACATAACTGATTAATTGGGCCGATACTGCATCAGTAGCTGCATTGTTGCTGAGAAATGGATAAGACGCTTCCTGGTGCAGATTCACAGAAAAAGCCCTGCAGACATCATAAACCATGAAAGTAACATATCAATGTAATGAAAGCCCCAATATGGAATGACATACATATAATGTATAATTGGCTAAAATTATTTTCAATTACATGGGAAGGATTATGTCCATTTAAAAAAATATAGAAAAAATTATGCTTTGTCTGAATCCAGGCTTAGAGTTCATACTATTATGAACCCGAGCTGCAGTTAACTGGGGACTTATAGAAAAATCCACCAAGGGACCCAAACTGGAACCACAGATCCAACTCTCCTTCACTCAAATTTTGGCACTTCAGATCAAAGACTCACTTCACAAGTTGGATCTGTGTCTTCAGTTGGCCACAGTCAAATGCACTGGGTCAGATCCTCAGCTGCTGTAAGTCATAATGGAGATACGCTGACTTCCAAGATTTGAAGATGTTTAAATTCTGTTCTGAATCTGGATCCAAACTCTATGGATCAGACCCTTCTCTACCTTATTAACTGCATGAAAAAACTTGTACAGATACAGATAGACATCATCTTCCTCTCCAAATGTAAACAGATGGACATCGTACCAAAAGGACTGAAGGTAAAAAATCCATTACAATCTACATACCACACAGACTATGCTGACAGCTTGTGCCACACGCTCTCAAAGAAACTGTGGAATCACCTGATCAACATTCTATACAGCAAACAGGGAAAGATAAAGAATGAGCTCTCAAAAATGGATACTCTCATAAAAAACCAACCTTCCACACAAACTTCCTCATGGCTGGACTTTACTAAAACTAGATAAGCCATTTACAACACACACTTTGCTTCTCTACAAAAGAAAAAGAACACTAAACTTTCTAAACTACTACATGCCACAAGGGGCCACAGCAATAGTACCCTCAACCCACCCAGCAATATTGTTAACATATCCAACTATACTCTTAGCCCAGCAGAAGCAGCTGTCCTATCTCGGGGCCTCTCCTTCTGCCCCTCCACCCCCACGAACATGATACAGTTCTGTGGTGACCTAGAATCCTATTTTCGACATCTCTGACTCAAGGAATATTTCCAACACACCTCTGAACAACATACTAATCCACAGAGACCTCCCTACCAACACTACAAAAAGAAGGATTCTAGGTGGACTCCTCTTGAAGGTCGAAACAGCAGACTGGACTTCTACATAGAGTGCTTCCGCCGATGTGCACAGGCTGAAATTGTGGAAAAGCAGCATCACTTGCCCCACAACCTCAGCCATGCAGAACACAATGCTATCCACAGCCTCAGAAACAACTCTGACATCAAAATCAAAAAGGCTGACAAAGAAGGTGCTGTTGTCATCATGAATAGGTCGGAATATGAACAAGAGGCTGCTTGGCAGCTCTCCAACACCACTTTCTACAAGCCATTACCCTCTGATCCCACTGAGAGTTACCAAAAGAAACTACAGCATTTGCTCAAGAAACTCCCTGAAAAAGCACAAGATCAAATCCGCACAGACAAACCCCTGGAACCTCGACCTGGGATATTCTATCTACTACCCAAGATCCATAAACCTGAAAATCCTGGGCGCCCCATCATCTCAGGCATTGGCACCCTGACAGCAGGATTGTCTGGCTATGTAGACTCCCTCCTCAGGCCCTACGCTACCAGCACTCCCAGCTACCTTCGAGACACCACTGACTTCCTGAGGAAACTACAATCCATCGGTGATCTTCCTGATAACACCATCCTGGCCACTATGGATGTAGAAACCCGCTACACCAACATTCCACACAAATATGGACTACAAGCCATCAAGAACACTATCCCCGATAATGTCACGGCTAACCTGGTGGCTGAACTTTGTCCTTACCCATAACTATTCTACATTTGGGGACAATGTATACCTTCAAATCAGCGGCAATGCTATGGGTACCCGCATGGCCCCACAGTATGCCAACATTTTTATGGCTGACTTAGAACAACACTTCCTCAGCTCTCGTCCCCTAACGCCCCTACTCTACTTGCGCTATATTGATGACATCTTCATCATCTGGACCCATGGAAAAGAAGCCCTTGAGGAATTCCACCATGATTTCAACAATTTCCATCCCACCATCAACCTCAGTCTGGTCCAGTCCACACAAGAGATCCACTTCCTGGACACTACAGTGCTAATAAACGATGGTCACATAAACACAACCCTATACCGGAAACCTACTGACCGCTAT
Source organism: Lepidochelys olivacea (assembly GCF_965140295.1). Classification (NCBI taxonomy): domain Eukaryota; kingdom Metazoa; phylum Chordata; order Testudines; family Cheloniidae; genus Lepidochelys; species Lepidochelys olivacea. The sequence goes on from NC_140412.1 coordinate 79,490,811, forward strand.
TCCTACCTACATGCCTCCAGCTTTCACCCTGACCACACTACACGATCCATTGTCTACAGCCAAGCTCTGCGATACAACCGCATTTGCTCCAACCCCTCAGACAGAGACAAACACCTACAAGATTTCTATCAAGCATTCTTACAACTACAATACCTACCTGTGGAAGTGAAGAAACAGATTGATAGAGCCAGAAGACATCCCAGAAGTCACCTACTACAGGACAGGCCTAACAAAGAAAATAACAGAACGCCACTAGCCGTCACCTTCAGCCCCCAACTAAAACCCCTCCAACGCATTATTAAGGATCTACAACCTATCCTGAAGGATGACCCAACACTCTCACAAATCTTGGGAGACAGGCCAGTCCTTGCCTACAGACAGCCCCCCAACCTGAAGCAAATACTCACCAGCAACCACATACCACACAACAGAACCACTAACCCAGGAACCTATCCTTGCAACAAAGCCCGTTGCCAACTGTGCCCACATATCTCTTCAGGGGACACCTTCACAGGGCCTAATAACATCAGCCACGCTATCAGAGGCTCGTTCACCTGCACATCCACCAATGTGATATATGCCATCATGTGCCAGCAATGCCCCTCTGCCATGTACATTGGTCAAACTGGACAGTCTCTCCGTAAAAGAATAAATGGACACAAATCAGATGTCAAGAATTATAACATTCATAAACCAGTTGGAGAACACTTCAATCTCTCTGGTCACGCAATTACAGACATGAAAGTTGCGATATTACAACAAAAAAACTTCAAATCCAGACTCCAGCGAGAAACTGTTGAATTGGAATTCATTTGCAAATTGGATACAATTAACTTAGGCTTAACTAGAGACTGGGAGTGGCTAAGTCATTATGCAAGGTAACCTATTTCCCCTTGTTTTTTCCTACAACCCCCCCCCCCCCAGACGTTCTTGTTAAACCCTGGATTTGTGCTGGAAATGGCCCACCTTGATTATCATACACATTGTAAGGAGAGTGATCACTTTAGATAAGCTATTACCAGCAGGAGAGTGGGGTGGGGGGAGAGAAAACCTTTTGTAGTGGTAAACAGCCATTTTTTCATGGTTTTTGTGTATAAAAAGATCTTCTGTACTTTCCACAGTATGCATCCGATGAAGTGAACTGTAGCTCACGAAAGCTTATGCTCAAATAAATTGGTTAGCCTCTAAGGTGCCACAAGTACTCCTTTTCTTTTTGCGAATACAGACTAACACGGCTGCTACTCTGAAACCTAGTTCCATTGTGATGTCCTAATGTTTGTGCCGTGGTGCAAGTTGCTACATTAGCATGGTATGTTTCGGACACAAGACATCACATTGTCACTTCCTGATAGTGCATCATGTTGTATCACAGTTCAAAATATATTTTGGGACTATAGAAAAGCTTTATAAAACCTGCCTTCAAATTACAGGCCATCCGTATCAAACTTGAAACTGTTGTATGAACATGAGGAAGAGGATGGGGAGCCGAACCTACTTGAGACTGACAACTTATTAGCAGATTCACAGTACTCCTCTCACTATTTCAACCACCCAGTCTCATTGACAGAACTTCACTGGGAGCCAGAATGGCTCCTTAAATACAAACTCGTCAGTGGAGATACATGAATTAACTGGCATTTTTTATATTAACTTCACTGTGGAGCAAAGTTGGGTCCTTTATTTTCTGCATGTTTGTGAAACTCTTTTTTATGATTACAAAGCTAAATAAATAATTGTGATCCTACCTTGATATAATTATTAATGCTCTTTTTGATTTGGCTACACTGTGACAATCAATATATACAAACTTGGAAGGATAATTGGATCATCATGAATTTCAGTATATTGTACAGTATGTGATTTATCAAATAGAAGGACATTTAGTCTGTCTGAGAAACCCAGAATATATATTTATATATGTGAGAGAGAAAGACAGACAGAGGGCATCTATTTATCTGCTTGCAAGAGAGAAAGTTGTCATTAAACATTAATTATATTTCTCTTACATGTATTCTTACCTAGAGTTCTTAGGTTGATATACAATCTCTAAAATATCTATTCTTCCACAGTTCAGATTTTACGTAAACTGTCTATCCCTTCCACTTCTGCTTTGGCATGTATGTACCAGTGTTAGAAAAGATTACTTTAAAAAAGAGCATTTCCTGACAAAATTATCAGAAAGTAGTATGGTGAGAAATGGCATATGAAAAGATAATGTGCATGGGGAAGTGGTTCCTTTGTGATGAATTCAAGGGCTGAAAAAACTTGATTTAATGCAGAATTTTATCAAAGCAATCCAAAACCTTGTTCTTAAACACCTATTATTCTAGTGTGCACAGATGTGTGCATAATGGCTCTATTTTTTCCTCAAGAAAGGTTATTTTATTCACAGCAAGATATATTGCTGAAAACTTCTAATTAGGAGACAGGTCGCTCTCTTTTTTTTTTTAACACCCACAGTCACCTTTTTCCACACTGAGTGGGAGTTGTCCCACCTTGAAATGTGTAAATGACAGTATAAATAGAGCTTAAGTTTAAACTACGGTTGCTACTGTTCTAAAGAGTTTAAAATTTAAAGGGTTTATTTATTTATTTGCTCCATGTCTCCATCTATTAAATCTATTGTGTGTCAGTTTTGTTATATGTCAATATTTCCTCCAGTATGGAGTGACTTAATGTTTTCAGACTATCCTGTCAGCAACAGAAGTTTAGGAAACAATTCTTAGCTAGAGCAAGTATTGTATGGCCTATGCCTGCATTCAGAACTAACGTGGTTTTTGTAGTTACTGTGGTAGTGGGCAGTGGACAATCTTTCCAGTTTGTTCCAACTATAAGACTTCAAGTAAATAAATAAATAAAACTGAGCACATTCTCCTACCTATATCAATCATCTGTGACTCTTCTAAGAAGTCTGTCATCTTGGCAGGTGAGCACTTAACACTCCAAATAAGTCAAAAAGCCAGGCATAGATGGGGGAAAGTATCACAGTAGAACATGTTTTAATGAGCCTGTTGACCTTAACCAGCTAAATACAAAGGGTAAAACTACAACTGACTTTCCTACACTAGGATTTAAACACGAGTGAGTGAACACACTTTTTTCACTCGTGTAAACTAGGTCCGTCTTCCTGTGGTCACAAGGAGTTTGTTTGCTTGTCAAAGGGAATGGGGGAAATTATGACTGGTTATGACAGATCATATGCAGCCACTTGGTGTTACCTCATGCAAGATGTGATAGGGAAGCAACCTGATATGTAGGTCTTAGAAATTCAGGAGAGAAAATCTCCCACCCACTTGCATATTCTACCATAACAGGCAGCTAGCTTTTTTTGCAGAAGCTTTTTTGTAGGTAAGGTCATCCAGTCTGTTTTTTCTTGGTTTAGACTCCAGAAAATGATAGCATCCTGAGCTGACACATTGGTAGTTAGCATCCAAAGGTGTCCAGGCCAAAATCCTACAATAGCTGATGGTTTCAGTCCATTATATTTGGAAGATTAAATTTGGTGATTAAATTTGGCCAAAGAGCCTCCTCTCCTGTTGCTCAGGCAATAACATTTAGAAAGGACTGGAACAGATCCTAGTAACTTCAAAATTGTCCTGCTTACAGTAGGTACTATGGAGGAGGGGGTTATCTCCCTACAGATGATGTCTGGCAGATCTACTGTTGTGTTTATTCTGCAGGCTTGTTAGTCGAGAGAAGGAAACTGTAAGACTTTAAGACAAAAGTTAAACAAAACCTTAACACTACATAGCATTAGATATTTTGGGTGGAGAGAGAATAACCCAGTTTTTCATATAGCATGGAATAGTATTCACTCCTACTCTCCTATTTGAAGTTACCACTAAAAAGAACATGCCACCCTTCCTATGTTAAATAATGATTGCTGTCTCAAACAGGGATACATTCAAGTATGCAGTATTTCATAGAATCATAGAATATCAGGGTTGGAAGGGACCCCAGAAGGTCATCTAGTCCAACCCCCTGCTCGAAGCAGGACCAATTCCCAGTTAAATCATCCCAGCCAGGGCTTTGTCAAGCCTGACCTTAAAAACCTCTAAGGAAGGAGATTCTACCACCTCCCTAGGTAACGCATTCCAGTGTTTCACCACCCTCTTAGTGAAAAAGTTTTTCCTAATATCCAATCTAAACCTCCCCCCTATTTGCTGGCCTCAGAAAAAGGACAGATAATTACTGTACAATGCCTGAGAAAAATTCAGGCACTAGGGTTTCTTTTGTTGTTAGTTTTTGCTGCTGCGGGTGATAATGCAGGACATTTGTTTAAGTTCTACAACAGTTTTATTTAGCAAACTAATCTTTCCTTCAATGCAATGCCTTGGTAAGCACCTTTTTAGCCACCTTCCCTCTGTGGTGCATCCCACAGTGATGCACGAGTGTAGATTACAGTAGTTACGTTGTATTGTGACTATGTAACATCATGGAAGGTGATTTAAGCAAAGTGACCTGACATATTGCAACACAATGCATCAGTCTGAATAGCACAATTTAGGTGGGGATGGGGAGCAGTGATGAAAACTACCATGTAAAAAAGCATATGGTGCTTCTTGCGAGTAATTTAAGAACTTTGTTGACATTACTGATGCACTGTGACACGCACATGCTGTGTATTGTCAGATTAAAGCACACATGTGATGTAACAGGAAGAGAAACAGCTACATCAAGAATGTACTCAGCTCTGAGGACTTCTCAATAGCCAGTAAGTAATGCATACAGCTCATTTTCCTCATCAAGAAATAGATGTTAATGGCTAATACCAGACCCTGCAGGCTCTCTGCAAATAACTACCACTGTAATTAATGGGAGTTTTGTATGTAAAAACATTTCAGGACGGGTGTGACATTTCTCAGGATACCCAGGACTGTGAGACACCTTGTTGCCCCCTGTCTCCAGGGTAAAGGAGCCTTACTTTTGCTTAGTTGGGCATCAGCTCCCTAACACCACGAGCCCGTTAGCCACTCATGCATTCTCCTCCAGGCTATGCCAGGTCTCACTTTGCCTTGCAAATTAACAATAGGTGCATCCAGTCCGGGAGTCCCTTTGACATATTTCTCTGTGATATCCAGCCCCTGACACTGGCTACTCACAGAATTACCAGTCCATAGGAATAGCACACACCAGTTTGTAAGCTTCAACTCAGGATCTGTACTTTGCTTAATATTGTCACACTTCGCTGTAATTATATGGAAAACTGGAATAAGTTTAGATTCAAGTGATAGTGAGTAAGGATATTGGAAACATGCAAAACAAAAACCATAACATGCTTTCGAGAGACTAAACTTAACTAACAAGTTAATCTTCAGTTTAAATCACCAAAGTCCTTTGCAGCATTTTCAGCCAATGTTGGCTGGGATCCTGTTTTCATGAATGTTTGTTTACCTCTTTGGAGCAGGATGAGGGAAGTGTCTTATTTTTGCCTGCCAGATATACCCCCAGAGTTCATTTTCCTTTTTCACAGAGAGGCTAACTACCCAGGGCTTGGTCTTCTGTGTGCTGCTCCCTTGTTAACTTTCACGTCTCTTTGATAACTTAACATTTGATTTCATTTGATGTAAATGGGCACCCGTTGTGTTAACTGACAATGCTTAAATTACATCCTGACAGACAGATGAATAAACATCTCTTGTCTGACAGAAAAATCTCTTGTCTGTTTTTTCACCTCTCTGGTGACTAACACCTTGATACTCACTACAAGAGCATATTTTCAGTATATATAAATAACAGTGCATCCATTCCCCAATTATATTAATAACAAGTGAAACCCAAGGATTTCATTTAAGACCTCACATGACATTCCTTGGCAAACCTAAATGTACATGCAGAATCATAATATATGTGGACCTCTCCATACCTCCTTGTCAGTTGGCATTAAGAGCTTCCTTGGGTCACAATTGAGTCCTAATTAAACTGTTTACTGGCTATCACAGACCCATTTACCAGTTTTGCTAATGAATCCGCTGAATTTTAGTGATAATGAAAATGGTTGGGCAGGAAGAAAGGTGCATCCAGAGCGTAGGATTGGGAGTCAGGTACAAGTGAAATCCCAGCTCTGGTACTGTGGCCTTAGTCAAGTAAGGCAGCCTCAGTTTCCCCATCTTTACAAAAGGGATGGCAATACTGACCTATCTCACAGCTGTGTAATGAGAATAAATTAGTGTTTTTATAATGTTTGGGAGTGCTCAGTAGTCTATTAACGTCTTAATTACAGAACTGGATACAGCTGCAGACAGGTGCTATGCAGACGTGCCCCACTCAGAACTGCCAATGCACTTCAGTTCTTTTTTGCCCTGCATCAGCTGTGTCATTCTGTGTAACCTAGAGATATGCTGCCAAGAAAATACCTAGTACCTGCAGGAGTGATGTCACATCAGGAGACAATCAATATTGCTGTAATGTCATACCCAGGAGATCTGCTTTTAAATGTGATGACTGTGGTAGTGACTTGAAAGCCTGGCAGAAACTAGTGGTACAAATATCAGACTTCTACTGACAACTATACAAAATACCTGTCCTTCCTATAGGCTGTAAAACATATCCAGCCAAAGGAAACCAAGGGGATGCGGTAGGTGGAAGGGAGACAATATCTAACCATCTGTATTAAAAATAGAAGCCAATATTCTTGATTGGTGCTGCGTGCTGTGAGTGGGCTGCTGGAACAAAAAAAAATCTGTATTCGTAAACAGGATATTAGAGAATGGTACTGTATTTTAAACACTTATAATACATGGAAGAAAAATGCATATAAAAGACCTTCCCAAATATGCATTGAAATCTTGATTGACTGTTATTGCCTTCTTTTTAGAGCTGGTTGAAAAGCAACAAAATATTTTCATTACAATATCAGTCAAATTTCAAAACCTGTTCATCTGCTCTGCCTGTCTTGGTTGGATTTTTTTCAGGTTGGATTTAAAAACTAAAATTTAAACTGGTAATACCCCAATAAAGTAAAAGGTATGTTTTACAAAATATGAACCAACACTGCTGGGAACTGATCATGTTTGAAGTGCTGGAAACTGTTTAAACTGTGACTCCAAATAGCAAACTAATCTTGCTATCTCAAGGAAGTCAACACCAGGTAGCTTCAAAGAAAACCCAAGTTTGATATAATACAAGGAAGTTTTTTTTTTAAAGGCAAATGATCTTTATCTTTATTTTAAACAATGAGCCCTAACTTGTCTAAGAAGCAGCACCTGAAATCAGAAAAAAATTGAATGGCTAAAACCTAATATCTTGCAGTGCATCTGAGCTAGGAACCAATGGGAAGGAGCAATTCCCAGCTTTCTGAAGGAGGGAAGCAGTTGTTTCCATGCATGAAAGATTCCAAGGTAGCTTTTTTAACACAAAAACTGTCATGACCCAAATTTTAGTTTTTCTTTCTTCCATCTGCCCTGGAAAGACTTACACACTCCCCTGCACAGTCCATAGCACTACTCAGGGACCACCCTTTGTAGACCCAAGGATAAAAAATAATCCCAATGAGCAATTAGAAAATTCTCTATAAATATTGTCTTTTAAATATGTGGTGTATCCAGAATATAGATGAAGTCAGGTGGTAAAGAGGTGCTACCAGTCCTCATTTGGGATGGGCGTCATTCATTGGTGGTAAGTAATGTGGCTATTCCGATCTCATGCTGATAAATGTTTATATCACCACATCTGTATTCCTCCCCTCTCACTATATAATACAAAGAGAGTTTAGAATTAGGAAAGTACATACAAATTTTGGCACCACAGGGAAGATCAAGAAGTTAATGTAAATGGTTGTCCAAATTACTTGGGTAGGAAAAATATATGAAATATGCATGACTCATAGCTGTTGCCATCTGTCAGGAGTAACTAAGCCATCTTTGCCTCATTAAGACAGAAATTATCCTCTTTTGTTCTCAGTGACCTACTGACCTATATGCCAACTGCTCAGATCAAGGAGTGAGAGTAGCTGCCCTTAGTACCACTTCTTTCTCAGCCTGACAAATGGCAGTTTACATGAGCTTTCTCCCCTGTCCTGAAACTATTGCTCTGGGTTATCGGTAGGGATAGGGTTTTTGGGGAATCATGGGTAGGAGGAATTACATCTTCTGCAAAGTATAAAGCTCATCTCTGTGGGTGCTTTCTACGTGCTAGCACACAGGCAGCACTGGGGAGGGGGGCGGGGGGGCTGCATGAGGGTGGGGAGAAGAACTTGGCTGGTACATGTGAGAATCAGAGGCAAGACCAGAGGATTAGCTGTTTCGTGAACCCTTTTATTGTCACCCGCATAGAACATTTGCAGATGTTCCTCATGGCTGCTGTAGTGGCCACAGAATAGCTCTACAGCAGGTCCACAGGCTGGGAGGACAATCCTGCTTTCAGTACTGCCCTGTGTATCAGAACAGTATATAGACCGGTGCTCAGAATGTGCACTGCTGTCCAAGATTTGAGCCTAAAGGCCAGGATAGAAAATTTGGATCCAAATTTTCTACCTAGCTGCAACTCAATGTCTAGATTTTCACCCATAAGACTTGTACATTGTCTGAGTGTGCAAAACTTATATTTGCATGTGCATCTTAGATAGACAACTTCCGAGCTGGGACACACGAAACGCATGAGCTATTTTGAAAATATGGCCCTATATTTCATCACAGGTGCCGTTCCAGGCTTCCATGTGAAACTGCTTTGGGGAAAGATTGCCCATTCACTTTTTACAAATTCTGCCAAGACGACTTTTTGCTGAAGAGCTGAGTCTTGAGACAATTTGATAGGCATTTCTGTGACACAGATAATACTCTCATAAAAACACAGGATGTGCTATTAGCGCAGAATACCCAAACTTTTCAGCCTGTGACCATGTAAATGTGGAGAAAGAAGAGGATGAATCCTTCTGCCTTCCCTCCAGAGTTACAAGTCAGGAAATTAAGACAAAAATTATGTATTTATAAAGCACCATTGGTGTGTCTGGTGCTGTGCAAGCAAATAAAAACCACATGGTCATTACTCCCTAGCAATGTGCAGTCTAATTTAGACACAGCTGAAACAATTCAGAAACATAGGAAGAGATTCTTGGCAACCATAAGCTGCTCCTATACCAGGAGAACTCACCTGTAGTCCTCTGTGGAGCAATTACTTATCATAGAATCCTAGAATATCAGGGTTGGAAGGGACCTCAGGAGGTCATCTAGTCCAACCCCCTGCTCAAAGCAAAAGCTTCTCCCCATACTTCTCCCCATATGCCACTGGAACACTGCACAGAGGCCTGAGTCTCCTGTAAACTACACAGGCAGTTTGGGATGAAGTGGTTTGGAAAGGTCAGTGCTGAAGGCAGAAGAAATGTGTTTTCGAGAGGGATTTAAATATAACATAGCACTTTTCACCATGGAAGGTGAGAAGAAGCGGGGAAGTAATTCAAAAGGAGTGGTGAGTCAATGTTACGGGAGGAAGAGTATCTTGGTAATTGTGTCTTGGATATGTTGGAAATGGAGGATGGATGGGATGAAACTAGCCCAGAGGTTTCAGTTATTGTAGTCTAGGCGAGAGATGATGCAGAAGTGGGCAAGGATTTTAGTGACCAGGATGGAGAAGTAATGAGTGATTATACAAGCATACATTTGAATATATTTCCGTTGCTCTTTATTATTTTGTTAATTTTCATTTTCCTTGTTTGGAAATTTGTCCATTTTCCCTCTAGTTGTAGCTGTTCAGGTTCATTGTTCCAGTGCTTATTCTTTCCTCTGTGGAAGAATAAACTTTAACTGGCTGACTGAAGTCACAGATATAAAGCTCACTTTTCCAGTTGGAGCCTAAGCTCAACACTTCTGAATACATGATGTTCATGGGAGTTTGGGTCTAAACTGGTTTTCCAGCCCTTTAGGCACAAACATTTGTTCCTCTTAGAACGTCCTTCTAGTTGAATGATTTTAATATCCTGTTACTGGAGTCTGGAGCTGACTTTTATGTATCAGTGATTTTTTTGTGTATCAAATATTCCTGCTGTAGACAGTGTGATGTGTAGTTTAGAGCAACTTCTCAAATATAGGTTGGCTGACAGTCAATTTCCAACGCATAGTGTTTGTCTCACGAGCTGTGACTAAGGCCTATATAGTTTTGATTTCTAGATCTACTGACTGACCCTGTACAGCTGCTGTTTACAGAACTGTCATATTCAGGCACAGGTTGTTAATGCGAACCTTCTCACCCAGTAAAGATTATCTTACATGTGATTAGTCAGAGGAAATAAAACAAGGCACACACTTGGAAAATACTCCTGTATACTGCAAAAATGTCGTCATATAAACAAAATGATGGAACATGTATATAGTATATACACATATACATATGCATATAGATATATTAAGATATATATTCATATAAGAGAATCTTATAATATACACACAATCCACATTAGGTGTCACTAATTAAGCAACATACAGATCACACAGACTCAAGCAGTAATCTGTCACTTTAGAAGCACACTGCACTATTTTATGCAGAAAAACACATTTACCTCAGTATTTTGAATTGCATGTAAGAAATTAATCTAGTGTATGGTTTTTTTAAAAGATCCTTTAAATGCTACTCTCTTTACTGAATCTTTTTTATGCAAATCATTTTTAATAGAAGGGTACAGTAAGTACCCTGAACCAACAATTATAGATGACATCATTCTCTTTCATTATCTGGGATAATGAGCAATTTTCATTCCCTGGAAACAAGCAGATTTTACATGAAGGCTTCAATAAACAGAAAACTGCATAACAGACACTAAGATTGTATTATGTTTCTCTTAATTTCAGGGTCTTTTTTTCTGAATGATACAGTAATAATGTAGACTGCAGATTATTTTGAATAGAAAATGAGACATCTTGTAGGTAAGATCTTTAATTGGATTTTGAAAATTACTTTTCAAAAGTGAGACTCTCTTTAGTGTGCTGTCTGTTCAGATGCTCTAGCTCCAGAAATGTGGTTGTGTACTAATTCATTTGCCCTTTAGCAAAAGTATTGTCAACTAAAACTAGGCATTCACAACAACTCCCCTGATTATGAAATGAAGCACAAGGCCTTATTAAACAGCAACATTTAACAAAACAAAGCAAAATCAAGAAATTATTAAAATGAGAAACTTAGTTAGAAAACACTTGACAAACATCAGGTAGTAAACAATTTACTGGAAAATGACACGCTGAAAAGAAGAGAAAAATAACACTAGGTGAAGTAATATTATAGTTGGAACCAAACTGAGAAAGTTAGGAAAAATCTAGGAAAAGCAAGTTAACAGTTGATGCTTCATCCCTGCTGTTGCTAGAAGTCATTTTTTAAAATGACCAAAAATGAGTTTGTGTGAACATAGTGCATTGTTTTATTTATTTGCTGTGTCACATGTTTGGCTGTACTGTTCCTGTTGATGCACTTAATGGATCAGGCCCTGATTCAGCAAGGTATTTAACATGTCTAATTTAAGCACATGAGCAGGCCCAATGACTTCAAGGGGACTACTGATGCAGTCAAAGTTAGGCACATGCATCTAATATCTTGTTGAGTTGGGGCTTCTTTTATGGTAGTGGATTGTGTTTTCCCAGCTCCAGTTCTGCTCTGCAGACACAACATGGTGCACAAAGGTACGAGGGGGCTGGCCATGCCTCAGGACACCTCACCTCTGAGATATGGACTCAGAGTAGGTCAGTCTCCATTCTTGTATTTCAGGAGTGCAGCCATACAAATTATGGCTGCCCGCCACATGGGTCTGCTAGGGCAGGGCTTGGAAGGGACTTTCAGCTGTCTTCCTATGCTAGCGTGCCTATATTGTCCAGGTATAATTTGGACCTTAAATTAGAGTCTGTTTTACAAATGGATCACAAAGTGTTTTACAGCATTAAATAATAGCAGAAGTGGAGTAGAATTAAGAGGCACTGTGTACGCAAAGTTAAAAAATCCACCTGAGGTTTGGAAATAGAGGGACAGCCAATGAGGCGCACACAGAAACAATGGGCTTCTCCAGATACAGGATTGGTAGAGGAGAAGACTCTTGCACTTGACTCTGCATGAAGAACAGGAATGCCAGCACTTAAAAATCTCAAGTAAGATGTTTATGTGTACCAAATCGCACACACACACACACACACACACCACACACCTATAAAAACCCCATTTACACATGGCTATACTATATGTGGAAGGTGTACACATACCTTTGCAGGGATATTTGAGGCTTCTCGTCAAACCTATAAAAATCTAAAGTACACTGTAGCACACCGGGAAGAATACAGAAGGATCAGTATAAAGAAACATAGGGTATCAAAGTGATAGGATTTTGCGAGTTGATTTCTCAGTATGTGATTGCTTATATTTGAGCTATAGGGACACTGCAGATCTCCACTCAAAAAGTTGTTTTATCCCAGTTCTCAATCAGTAATGGATACTCATGATGAAGCATTAATATGGTAGGCCAAAAATGGAAAAACCCCAGTTTATCCAAAATTAACTCCTCACTGCCACTTAGCTGGAGAACAAAATAGTGCATTCACAACTTATTTACCTCACCAACATAATGAGCCCTCTTCTTTTCCAAGATCTCAGGCTCGGACAAGTATTCCATTCAAGTGAGACTGGTGTATAATGTATAAAATGTTTAGCTCCTCCAGAGAGATGTTAAATGCTTAAATGGACCTTTTTTTTCCACTTTGTAAAATTAGTGGATAATTTAGGGTTTGTGGCACAACTCTAGCACAGGCAGATTAGGCTGTGTATAGACAAAGGACTGAAATTCAAAACAGGAAATCGGTTTATTTGCTGCCATAGTATTTACTAGCAGTTTGCACAGCGCATACTGCTAGTAAATACCATGTATTTAGCACATGTAAGTACAAAGTGGATATTATGATCCCAGCATTCTGACAGATTCTTTGCAAAGAGGATGTTTGCAATTTCAAACCATTCAGAAGCTCATGAGGTTCAGCTGTTGCAGATGGCAGGATCTGTTCCTCCCACTGCAGTCAGGGAGCTGTCCTCTCCAAAACTAACATCTAAATAGGGCAGAGATGGAAATGGCATGCTCAAAAGAAGCACCAATCACTTTATCCATTCTGTTTGGAGAAGAGTCTCGCATTTTTAAAGGGACCTTCGACTACATATACCAATAAAATGCAGCAATCAAAACAACATAAACTTTATTCTCTGCAAACAGAGTAAAGGAAAATCAAGACAGGCAGCTGGGATTATGCAATGTGCACAACCTCATCACTGGTCCAAAAAGCCCCAAAAAATCAGGATGTAGATTTGAAACATTTTATAAAACACATTCACTGCCATAACAACATGGCAAGCAGAATTTCACAGCTTTGGTAACTTTTTACAGCCTGTCTTGATTTATACAAAGTGTTATCTCCCGTGCACAAAGCTGTAACCCAAGGGAAACTGCTGTCTGCTGCGGCATAAACTGACCTAATTCTTTAAAATGTTCCAAATGGTTGGAGGTTAAAACTAAGGACTCTGTAGCTGGTTTCAGAGTAACAGCCGTGTTAGTCTGTATTCGCAAAAAGAAAAGGAGTACTTGTGGCATCTTAGAGACTAACCAATTTATTTGAGCATAAGCTTTCGTGAGCTACAGCTCACTTCATCGGATGCATACTGTGGAAAGTATATAAGATCTTTTTATACACACAAAGCATGAAAAAATGGGTGTTTACCACTACAAAAGGTTTTCTCTCCCCGCACCCCACTCTCCTGCTGGTAATAGCTTATCTAAAGTGATCACTCTCCTTACAATGTGTATGATAATCAAGGTGGGCCATTTCCAGCACAAATCCAGGATTTAACAAGAACGTCTGGGGGGGGGAGGGGTAGGAAAAAACAAGGGGAAATAGGTTACCTTGCATAATGACTTAGCCACTCCCAGTCTCTATTCAAGTCTAAGTTAATTGTATCCAATTTGCAAATGAATTCCAATTCAACAGTCTCTCGCTGGAGTCTGGTTTTGAAGTTTTTTTTTGTTGTAATAGCGCAACTTTCATGTCTGTGATTGCGTGACCGGAGAGATTGAAGTGTTCTCCAACTGGTTTATGAATGTTATAATTCTTGACATCTGATTTGTGTCCATTTATTCTTTTACGGAGAGACTGTCCAGTCTGACCAATGTACATGGCAGAGGGGCATTGCTGGCACATGATGGCATATATCACATTGGTGGATGTGCAGGTGAACGAGCCTCTGATAGCGTGGCTGATGTTATTAGGCCCTGTGATGGTGTCCCCTGAAGAGATATGTGGGCACAGTTGGCAACGGGCTTTGTTGCAAGGATAGGTTCCTGGGTTAGTGGTTCTGTTGTGTGGTATGTGGTTGCTGGTGAGTATTTGCTTCAGGTTAGGGGGCTGTCTGTAGGCAAGGACTGGCCTGTCTCCCAAGATTTGTGAGAGTGTTGGGTCATCCTTCAGGATAGGCTGTAGATCCTTAATAATGCGTTGGAGGGGTTTTAGTTGGGGGCTGAAGGTGACGGCTAGTGGTGTTCTGTTATTTTCTTTGTTAGGCCTGTCCTGTAGTAGGTGACTTCTGGGAACTCTTCTGGCTCTATCAATCTGTTTCTTCACTTCCGCAGGTGGGTATTGTAGTTGTAAGAATGCTTGATAGAGATAAGCTTTAGATAAGCTATTATCACTTTAGATAAGCTATTACCAGCAGGTGAGTGGGGTGGGAGGAGAGAAAACCTTTTGTAGTGGTAAACACCCATTTTTCATGCTTTGTGTGTATAAAAAGATCTTCTACACTTTCCACAGTATGCATCCGATGAAGTGAGCTGTAGCTCACGAAAGCTTATGCTCAAATAAATTGGTTAGACTCTGTAGCTGTTAACATCTTCTGTGGCTGCTGAGCTCCAGAAGCTCCATGTGACTCCCAGAACCCCAGTGGCTGCTGCCTACTGCCACAAGGTACTACCTTCCCTTGGTAGCTGTGACACTTCCCAGGGGTGCCCAGGGTCGTGAGGCACCTTGCTAGCTCCTACCCTTAGCATGTATAGCTCAATTCCCCAACACCTCCAATGTCTGGCAACACAAGCACTGCCTTCCAGGCCTCCCAAGGCCTCACTAGGTTAATGATCTGCATACTCCAGCCCCCAAGTCCTACATGCATCTTCTGGCGTGCCCAGCAGCCCCTGATCCACAGGATACTTCCAAAGGGCCAGGGACAATCAGGGGAGGGGGAGAAGGAAAGAGTACCTCATGCACTACACAGCAGTGTTATGAGGTATACCAGTGATCAGGAGCAGCAGCCCCCAGCTGTCCCTGTGCTGCAGTGTGAAAAGACTGACACAGTAAGACTTAAAACAATCCAGAGTATTGTTAACCTTGGGATGGGCCAGTCACTCTTGGGGCCCACAGCCCAGGTAAAGTGGGGAGAAAGGCCATTTGCAGGTGCCCCCCACAAACAACTCTCTTACTTTATTTAGTCTCCAGGTAGAATAATGAAATAGAGCTGGGAAAACAATGGATTTTTTGGTTTGCTGGCAATTCTGAAACATCGGGGACAGGGGGGAGGGAATTGTTTCCAGACAAATCAAAAATGAATTTTTAAAAAAACATTTCAACAAATAAAAAGATCAGATAAATTCATTGTGGGCCTGTCACGGTTCCTCCCCCACTCTGAACTCTAGGGTACAGATGTGGGGACCTGCATGAAAAACCTCCTAAGCTTATCTTTACCAGCTTAGGTCAAAACTTCCCCAAGGTACAAAATATTACACCTTGGACTGGCCGCTACCACCACCAAACTAATACTGGTTACTGGGGAAGAGCTGTTTGGACGCGTCCTTCCCCCCAAAATACTTCCCAAAACCTTGCACCCCACTTCCTGGACAAGGTTTGGTAAAAAGCCTCACCAATTTGCCTAGGTGACTACAGACCCAGACCCTTGGATCTTAAGAACAATGAACAATCCTCCCAACACTTGCACCCCCCCTTTCCTGGGAAATGTTGGATAAAAAGCCTCACCAATTTGCATAGGTGACCACAGACCCAAACCCTTGGATCTGAGAACAATGAAAAAGCATTCAGTGTTTTACAAGAAGACTTTTAATAAAAAATAGAAGTAAATAGAAATAAAGAAATCCCCCCTGTAAAATCAGGATGGTAGATATCTTACAGGGTAATTAGATTCAAAAACATAGAGAACCCCTCTAGGCAAAACCTTAAGTTACAAAAAAGATACACAGACAGAAATAGTTATTCTATTCAGCACAATTCTTTTCTCAGCCATTTAAAGAAATCATAATCTAACACATACCTAGCTAGATTACTTACTAAAAGTTCTAAGACTCCATTCCTGTTCTGTCCCCGGCCAAGACGACTACAGACAGACACAGACCCTTTGTTTCTCTCCCTCCTCCCAGCTTTTGAAAGTATCTTGTCTCCTCATTGGTCATTTTGGTCAGGTGCCAGCGAGGTTACCTTTAGCTTCTTAACCCTTTACAGGTGAGAGGAGCTTTCCCCTGGCCAGGAAGGATTTCAAAGGGGTTTACCCTTCCCTTTATATTTATGACAGGGCCAAACTAAATGACAATTGAAAATTTCATTTTAGATGTTGACCATATTTACCCTTGTTTTATTTTACTTTTTTAAATTAAAGGAAGTATTTGAAGTATTTTAGGTTTTTTCAGCTGAAACAATTTTACAGAAACAAAGCGAATTTGCAAAACATTTGTGTTGCCAAATCTGAAAAAAAAAATGGCCAAAAATAATGTTTTGACCAATAAGTTTTCATCCAGGTACATAAGGAAGTCGGTTCCCAGCACCAGCATTGCAGTTCTACCTTGCCCGTGCCTTATCATGGGAACAGCACTTCAGTTTACCTCTACTGCACTCTGCCCAGCTAGCATGGCTTCCAGTCTCCCAGACCAGATCTCTTGGGGGGAATCATTGGGGGTAGGAGGAGTGTACCCTTTAGCCCCGCAAGGCATTTCTCGTTCCTCAAATTGGCTCTGTTCATGGAGGATGGGTGGGGGAAAGGGACAACGCATCCTTTGGCCATCAAAGTGGCTCCCACTCCTTGCTGACTGGCTTCAGATGGTACCCCCACTAACCCAGACCTGAGAAAGACATCCCCTAACTCAACGGTGGGCAACCTGTGGCCCACAGGCTGCATGTGGCCCATCAGGGTAATCTGATTGCGGGCCATGAGATATCTTCCTGACATTGACTATCCATGGACATGGCCTCCTCGCAGCTCCCAGTGGCCACGGTTCGCAGTTCCCGGCCGATGGGCGCTGCGGGAAGCGGCGGGCTGTAGGGACGTGCTGGCTTCCGCTTCCCGCAGGTCCCATTGGCTGGGAATGGTGAACCGCGGCCAATGGGAGCTGTGCCTGCAGACAGTCAATGTCAGCAAAATGTCTCGTGGCCTGCAATCAGATTACCCTGCTGGGCCGCATGCGGCCTGCAGGCCGCAGGTTGCCCACCACTGCCCTAACTCCTGTAGTGGTTCCCATTTCCCAGACTGAGTGCTGCTATAATAATTATTATCAGATAATTTTCAAATGCAGTTTTAAAGCATGAGGGATAAAGCTATCCTGCTTTTTTAACTCTCAGTGCCTCAGAAGCTCTGGCAATGAGTGAGAAGAGCAGCATTGGGCACGTGAAAGAGGCCTCCTATTTCCTTCCAGCCATAGCTGCAATCAGAAGAGGCACTGGAGCTGAAAGAGGAGGTGATGATGGCAGGGACTTTCAGCTCTGGAACAACTTCTTTCCATTGGTCTGTAATAGCCTGAGTCTTCTGATCTTCAGGGCATTCAGCACAATGTGTCTATTTGCTCCTGCTGTTGATGATGGATGCAGGGGAGGTGTGGGGTCTGCAGGAGGAGGGGAATTTTAAGGGAGTTCTGTTGACTGCTGAGACATTTACTGCCAATTATCTTTTTTTGTTGTTGTTTTTGTTCCTACAAGTTTTTCATACATCACAGTTAATTAAATACACACAGTAGAGCTATTTATATTGTAAGCTCTTTGGGGCGGGGACTCTCGGCTACTCTGTTTGCACAGTGCCAAGGCACCACCCTAATAATAACTATGATATTTGCACTCAGTTACTGTTATTCTCCTCCTGTGACTTTAGTTTGCTGCTTCTGTGGTATTGCACAATAAGACAATATTTTCCCTTGATAGGTCCATCCACTGCATAAGGCAGCATCTGCAGCGATGATATTTTCAGCCTGGCCTTAACGGTCTCAGTTCTAAAAACAGTTGCCTTTTGATGTAATCAGGTTCTCTCTGGTTAGCAGGGCCATCTACAGGTGTCTGGGTTTTGTTTGTTTAGTTTGGGGCTGTAAGGTGGGGTGACCGTGAAGCGAAGCTGTAAAATAGAGGATGGTGGCGCCTGTCAATTCCAGGTGGATTTCCTCGTGCTTAGTCTACTGGAACGGCACATTTCCTGCTTGATATCCACAAACAAAAATATAACAAAACAAAAAAGACTTTGATAGCTGTGCTCAGGGGGAGGAATAGGGAGACAGCTTCCTTCAGTGACATAAAACGTCATAAACAAAGTTCGAAAGCTCCTACAGTAAAATGTTGCTGATATACAGTGATATATAATGTTACCCATAAAATTAGTCATGTGTTATTGCACAAAGTGGTGTTCCTTATGAGCAGCCAATTTAGCAAGCTTGATCAAGAACATTAAATATGAAAATAAGGGAAAAACATTTAACATTGTTGAAAAGTAATTAAAAATATATTTCACCATATGCTCCTCTGCCATTATTTCTTTTCAGCAAAACAAATGCCTGGAGCATTTATTATCCCCCATCATTTTTTAAAGAGGCCTAATGTTCTCACTTGGCACAGAAGACATGCAGATAAAATGAATCAGCCCTGAAATGAATTTGTGTGCAGCGCATTTGTCTGAATTCAAACAGCTTTCTGTAGTCAAGAGATGCAAAAGTATTTCAAAAGGCATATTGCTGAAAATAGCCATTTTTGTAGATGGTACTCTAAGTATATTTTTTGTCAAAGGATTCTATGGCCTTTTTGGGGTTCTACAGCAGCCAGTGTTACTAACTTTGTGTTTTTAATATGGTCCCAAAGCAGCTTTGGTTTTTAAAAAAAGATAAATAAAATAAAACATCAAAAAGCTTTCAGAGCCTAACTGAATTCATAAAACTAAATTCATCATTGGTGTAATTACACTGATTTCTGTGCGGTTATACCAGGGATGAATCTGACTGTTGGGTTTTCAAAGACAGATTAAGTGTGATTTTTAAAATTAAAAGAGGGCAGGCAAGGAAAGAATCATTCTTTCATAAATGACAGGCCAAAGAGAAAAAGCGCATAGTATCACGCTGGTTGGGTTTTGTTTTGCTTTGTTTTTTTAAATACTACAATCAATAAATGGGGGGAAGCGATATAATTGTTTGGAAGAACCATAGCTTAATATAAAAGTAGCCTAGGGGAAATGTCCCCAGTGTAGCCAAGTATCAATAATACCCATAATTAATGGAAATCATGTATAGACACAGCTGGAGAAGGACATTCATGCTGTGCAGTTGATGACACTGTGGTTTATGCATTGTTGTCATCCAAGTGTGATACAGTTTCCTTTTGTCTGTTTTATGTTTAACACTAATTCCTTTGGAACACGTGTAATTTGACTCAGGAGACACTGATGACAAAGCTCTGATTTTGAAGCCAGCTCAATGGCACTGATGTGGCACATCAAGTTGTAATACAGGTGACCTGAGACTGAAAGCTCAGAAAACTTAGAACATTCTTGCTTGGCCACTGCAGACTAGGAATAGGCTGGAAATTACGTGAGATCCTCCTCTGCAGTACCCTGCTTCCTTCCGGCCAATACATAGCACAGCAAGGATGTTACCCACATAGAGAAACGGAAGTCAGAGTAGGAAAAGGGACATCAGATCATCTATTGCTATTAACATTGCTAGATGGAGGAAGGCAGAAATCACTGAAGAAGAAAAGTGGGTGGCAATCACAGCAAAGGATTCAGAGTCAAGGGTTCTGGGATCCAAGGCTGGGTGTTAACGTATTGTGTATTCTGAGCAGTTTACATTTCTACGGGCTTTCCTTTACTGCATGGTTAGCACTGGTTATAACTTGAGAGTTGCCCTTAACCACATTCCCATCCACACACACAAATCTCTAGCTAGAGTTAAGCGATGCTATAAATTTGAGCTAGCTGGCCTGTCGGAGCGGGTTGGCATTGAAACGTGGGTGCTGCTGACACTTCAGCTAGTAATGCAATGGGGATACGGCTACAGGCTATAGCACAAACTCAACTGCTAATCCAATCACTCTGTAAGTTGAGTGTTTTTTTCACAGTACAGCTGCACTCATTCAAGCCCAAGTAGACAAACTCCAGCTAATTGTTACAGAAAACACAGGCTCTGTGTAAATATGTGGGAGCTGGCAGAATAGGTTCAAAAAGTCAGCCTCAGTTTTGGAGGGCAGACAAGCTCATACTCTCTCCTCTGTACAGAGTGGTCGAGGCTCCAGCCCTTCTATAGGTTCATGTTTCTGTTTTTGTCATGCACCTGCAATCTACTGGTCAGGGCATTTTACACATTCCTCTGTGTGCCCCATCTTAGTACTGCCAGCTCCAAGAATTCAAAAGTCGTGAGTCAGGCCTGACAAACATGAGATTGACTTACAAACATTGAGATTTTTTTGGAAAAATAATTCAAGGGGGGAGGGAGAAATGGCTTTTTTAGCTGCTGGTTTGGGGCCCCTTTAGGGAATACTCAGATCACATTTTCACCCATTTCTTGGCAACCATGAGGACAAGAAACTTATTTTTCAATGAAAGCTGAGATTCTCATGCAATATCTTGATTCCAGGAGCTGGAGCTTTTTTGGAAACAATCCAAATAGCACAAGATTGATGACAAAATCATGACAGCTGGCCACACTATCGACCGAGGATTTGTGTTTGTTACAGTGACAAAAGCTTTCAGCTCTGAAACTCTTTAATTCAGCCCTGGGTGTGTCAGCCAGGAGGACCGCCACCATATGAAGTGGGGACTCTGTAGTTGCCAGCTATAAAAGACTCTCACCCTCTATCAATCAGGCACAGAGGAGGATGTGTAATGCAAACAGTCCAGTGCATCTCACTTTAAAAAAAAACAACTTTCAAACACAAGGATTCCTTGCTCCTTTGAGAAACAAAATCCAAATTGTCAGAATTTGGATAAGTCTCACAACTTTTCTTTTCCTCCATTTACCCATTTATAAAATGGATAAAATCTGTACAGGATTTTAAGAAGCTTAATTGATGTATGTATATTGCTTTGAAGTCCTCAGATAAAGGTGCTACATTACTATAAAGTATTATAAGATAAATTTATAACAGTTGAAGAGCCACAAGTTACCAGTTCAGATATACAAGATACTCATGTCTTCTACAGTCATGTTATATCACAAAGACGCTCTGAACCTAAATGATTCTGTCTGCTGAAAATTGCTGTATAGCACTAGGAAACGGGGGTATTTGGGTATTCCTTATTTTTATTTTTCATCAACACTGATACTGTTTGGCAAGTCCACTCCCAAAATCAGCTGCACAGGATCATCACATGAATGCCTCACAGGGTAAGATTTATTGTCGGTATAACCTGAAATAAGCCCTTCTGCTTGTCTGCTTTATGATGCGCTATAAAGCAGCACCATAAAATTCCTTACCCTTTCCACTGCTGCCATGCACATTATAGATAAAAAAGCAAAATATGTTTTAATTACTCTGAATTTCACCCATTCTGTCCAGCAGAACAATGCACGAAGGTCCCACTTACACTCCATTTGGAGAACTTAAGTCGTGCATCAGACTTGCACTTACTGATGATCCCAGAAGAGCAAACACATAAGTAATTTGGAAATAGGATTATCCATAGATTCAGAAGTAATAAATCCAGTTGCCTTGCTTGATTCATCAATAAATAGGAAAGGAGTAGTGTTTGATAATAAAACAAAATAAGTTATTCTTTGGAAGTAATCCACTTAAAATAATTGTGTTTTTTAGCATCAAACAAAAGTTATCGTGGAAAAAGAAACTTTGTTTCTTTTTATTGCTTCTTGCAATAGATTAATTCTCATTTTTCTAAGCATCTAAGATCCAAAAGATCTTAATGGTCTGGTGGGTGAATGCCATATTCTCGGCATCATTGTCCCCAAACATTAGAGACCAGAACACATTGGTTTCAACACTCTGTCCCCAACACAGATGGATCTTTTGAAAACTCTGCCAGTACACGCTCACAAGGCTTCCTGGGCTCAGTGACGGAATAGTCAATGTTGATAGGGCCCTTGGTTGTTACTTTTAAAAATGTTCCGAGTAATGGCTTTTGTTAACAGGATTTTGCACAGTCATTTAACGCAAATTCTTCCATTCTTCAGCAAGAGTCAAGGTTCTGGAGCACCAATACCAAATAAAATTGCTCCCAATGTATAAAGTCAGAAAACATAAACAATTTAACACATTTCAGGAGCACATTTAACAAAAGCCTTTGAGAATAAGAAGAAATCTACTACGTGTAATGCACTTTGGCCATAATACGCTCTTTCCATTCCAGTGAGTCCGAAGATGGTATTTACAAATATAATTTATGGGGTAAAGGATTGAGAAAACCCTAAAAAATGACTTTTTTATTCTTTTCTAAATCTTCTCTCTGCAAACAAAGCAGATTCTGCAGTCTTTGAACCTTAAAAAAAACAAGCTAAGAGGCTATATAATACTCAGAGTTCAACATGCAAGAGAATCATGTCCCTTTTGATTTTGAAAAGGAGGTCATCAATCAGACCAAGAGCGGCGAAGTTCTTTTTTTCCATCAAAGATCTGTTTCATCTCCTGCAGAGTGAGAGCCAATACTTGGATTAGAGAGATTATCTGGCTGAGACCAGAAGTTGCAGTATTCACTCTGCTCAAACAACTTTCTGGAAGGGCTGCAAGTTTTTCTTAAGTCTACACTGAGAGCCTCTGATGTGCTTCATTGCAAAGAAGTGTGAGTTATAGTAGCACAGGGTTTAAGCTAAGTCTCTGACTTACTGGTGCTAGTTAACTTATTCAGTAACAAGTTGCTAGAGTGTGTCTAATGCAATTTTTTGGAGTACTGCAATATTCCAGCAGACCAATCATTTCTGATGGAGGCTGCCATTAGCCCCTCAAATGGTTAGACTGTTCCACTTTTCTGCACTACGCGTCTGTAAGCATGAGATATGAACTGATAGTGGATGAGTTACCGAACACTTTAGAGTTCACTTACCTTCATATTTCAATCCCAGCAATCAAAATTTATATTTTCTTCTCTGTGTTCGTCAAAGAAAAAGATCAGAGGGGCCATGTTTTGAGTTGGTTAAGGCCCATTTGCAGGCACAATCGTGCACCTACAGTTGGATGCGCAGTAACCATAATTAGATATCAGCCCATAAACCATCTAAATCACTATCATTGCTGTAATTGCATTCACAACTGTGGTAATCTTATGTGCAAATGTAGGTGAATAAGTTGGGCCTCTTCCTACTGAAAATTTGATCCTGTTTTTCTTATCAGAAGTTATTCACCTACATTTTTAATAGCTCATGACTCAAATATTTTCAACATACTCCAGTGAAATATTTTTGTTTGGAGCAAATTCTAATACAGTTAATTGTCCATGTTTGTAAATTAAATTATCTATTTATATTACAGTATTTGAACATTAAGGATCATTTAGAAAATTTTTGTCAATGACACACCATACCTAAAAAGCACTACACCACTTATTCAGATCAATAATACACATTGAAACAATAATTAACCGAAAACCAACTTCTGAAGTACAGTTTCGTCCAACAAGTTTCACAATGATATTCAGTCTTGAGTTAAACTGCTGTATTTGATCTTGTAAGTAAACTGAATTCTACTGAGATCAGTTTTGATAGTAGTAATTAGTGACTTGCCAGACTGAAGACCAGAGTTAAAGGATAGCTTCTGCTTATGCCTGCAAGGGTAGTTGAAGGGGGGAAACAGTGGTTGTTAGAATAAATGGAGAGGAAACAACAGATATGGAAATAAAGTAAGTCAAATGTCTTCTAGGAGAGTTGAAAGTCTGCAGTACAGCACTTCAGGGCTAATTTCTGGGGCAGGGGTCATGATCAGAATTCTTCTGTAATTCTAAATAAATTGTTCAGTGGACACTGGGCTGCAAGGTATGTTATAAACAATCTATTTTTGCCTTGAGGATTCTAGAAATCCAGACTTTTTTCAGTTTCACTGTCATGTTGTTTGTTGTTTTCAGCACATTTGGTTAGATAATGTTATCTACTGAGAAGATAACTTGCATGGCAAAACAATTGTGTGTCTGAGTTACGTGCACCATAATAAAGTGTGTCCCAGTTCTGTTTTCCTTCTGAAATTCTGAAAGGTATTAAAAATCATCCACCATTAGCACATTATAAAGACCTGACATTTTTAATGCATGTAGTTTTGTGGGGATTCAACAGTTCAGGGATTGGCAATGAGAAGCTATGAAAGGGGGCAATCAGAAGTTAGGAGAAACGCTATGCTGGGATGGAGTCCCATGTAATAGTGGTGGCATCACTGTGGGGAAAAAACTGCTGCCATTCTCCTGCCTTTTCTGTGTTAACCTCTGGCCAGGTTAAGCTCACCCGGCCTCTTCCTCCTCTAAGGGGGCAGTATCTTTCATCTCCCAGGATGTTCATGTGCAGTCAGCAGGTCAACTGTAATGCCACGTTAACAGCCAGATCCAAATTCTGGGTGTGACCGTGCAATGTACTGAGCACCTTCAACTGCAGCTTGAAGGTTCTCAGCATTTCTCAGGATTGAGCTCTTTAGGTGAAGTTAAAATATTGTTTATAAGAATACAGAGAGAAACACAGAAGGCATATCAACTTACTTTCAGCCAGTTGCTGTGTGCTGTAATGAGTGATGTGATTATTTGCAAAGGTTAAACTGGGCTGCAGGCTTCATCTTTAAACGCCTCTCTGTGATTGTACCTAATTACCTGAGGTAACACCTCACTCTTCCTGGAAATGACCTCCCATGACTATTGTGGAACTCTCTTCCAGAAGAGATCAGAATGATTATTAACCTCAGTGCCTTCAGAACAAAATGTAAAACACCTGCTTCTTCTACCTGGCCTTTCCTCAATAACTCAGACAGAATCTTTTTTTTTTTAAGGCCCTTCAAGCCAAAGAAGGTAGAGAGAAACAACCCTTCTTGAATAAATCTGTAGCATGCTCAGATAGTACACTGATAGCTGCACTGTACTCTGGACTCATAATATTACATGGTACAGGAAAAGCTGTGTTATCTGGCACTTTACCAACCGGAAAGCTCTATAAACCGGCATTCCTGATCTTCAGTAGGGTTGCCAGGTGTCCGGTTTTCAAAAAGAGATCTGGTGGCTCTGGTCAGCACCACTGAGTGGGCCACTAAAAGTCCAGTTGGCGCGGGGCCTGTAGGCTCTCTACCTGGTGCCGCATGGCTCCTCTGAAGCGGCAACAGGTCCCTGCTGCTCCTAGCAGGAGGAACAGCCACAGGGGCTCATTGCGCTACCCCCACCCCACCCCGAGCGCTGGCTCCGCAGCTCCCATTGGCCAGGAACTGCAGCCAATGGGAGCTGTAGGGGCGGTGCCTGTGGGCGGAGGCAGCATGCAGAGCCACCTCCACCGAGGAACAGCAGGGACAGGTTGCCGCTTGCGGTGAGCCACCCGAGGTGAGCGCCGCCCGAATCCGGCACCCTGAAACCCCTCCCACACCCAAACTCCCTCCGAGACCCCACCCCCCTGCACCCCCTCCTGTGCCCCAACCCCCAGCCCTGAGCCCCCTCCTGCACCAAACTCCCTCCCTCTTAGTTAGCTGGAATTTTTGACTTACCAGCACCCCACATTTCCCCAACATGCCAGATAACAAAGCTTTCACTGTAGTATGCAGTCTTGTTTACTCTGGCCTATAACAGTATTGCCAACCCCAAAATTTCACAAGTCATGAGTCAGGCTCACCAAAAATATGAGATTATGTAAAAATAATAGATCTGGTGTGTGTTTTTTTTAATTCCCCTTCTGTATTGTGAGCCTTTAGGGTGCATTTTGAAGCTTTCTCCATAGCCATGAGGGCTAGAAACTAACTTTTTCTTTAAGAATGAAGGCTGAAATCATCGCATATCCACTTGACTCCAGGAGCTGGAGCTTTAAGAAAAACAATAAGTATCATGAGACTCGAGACAAAATCATGAGAGTTGGCAACACTGCTATAACATCTGTGCACTAGATTATCACCTGCTGTAAAACAGCACAACTCCATTTACATTCAACTGGCTCAAAGTCTGTTCTTTCCTGGCCTACCAGCTCCAGACCTGCATACAGAAAGCACATTCTATGTTGTTGTTACCAGAGGCAGTTATCCTTAGAATCTTGGTTGAAGTTATGTCAAAATGCTAACTGAATTTTTGCCAATGCACAGTCTTTGAACTTCTTCCTACTTACCATGATTGCATTAGAAGAATTTCAAAGACTTCTTTTGAACCAAGGCACATTTAGTATCTTTTCAAAGGACATTCCCACTCTGCAGGATCTAAGTAAACTTCCCTTCTTAGGAAGAGTCTTTTAAAATGTAAATTGGCTGACTTCTATTCAGATGGGACATGTCTGAGTCCCAGACCAGCTGCCCTCTCTGACTGAGCACACCTACAGTTTCTCTGCATATTTTAAGGAATATTTTCAGCGATATCATATTGATTAGAAAACAAAGGAGAAAATAAGTTTATGGCATAGACATAGTCAATGAGACAAAGCCTTTCCCCAGCTTCATAGTCTAGGTGAAATGTGTCAGTGATTTCAGTCAGTCCAATTCCTGAGGTGTCCACAGAAATCATCATCACAAATGGCAGTAACTTGAAACTCCGATGGCAGCTTCAGCAGATAGGTTAAGAACTGATTGAATGGAACAAAGTCTAAACTATCCTGCACATGCTTCCCCTTACTGGCTAAGGAGAAGACAATCAGTCTCTGGGGCTGTCAGTTTGGCATCTTTGTAGAGCACTAAAATATACACACACACAAAAATCAGAGTGCTTTCATCTCTATATAGTGTCAATTAAAGTATCATCAGACATTAACTAATCATGCACAACCTTTCTGCTAGCCTAAGCTAGACAACGGTACTGAAAAGGAGAAGATAAAGAGCCTATTTTTAAAAGCTTTTAAATGACAGTGCTTTATATCTTAATAATATCATTAAAAATGTTTAAAACCTTTTAAAGAACAGTCCATGCCTGTGGGAATATCTTGCCCTGCAATTAAAGGTGAAGGTGCTGTTCTTTAAGAGGCTTTGAAATGTCATGAAGAACCCTCCTCCTTTCCTTGCATGTTTTCAATGCCACTCTATGAGGCACAGACAGGCCCTCAGTCCATGCAATTTCCAGTACCAACCTGCCCATATTCTGTGAGTGTACTAGGAGCATCAGCTTTCATTTATTAGAACATTGATAGAGAATCAGAATGCTTTATTGTGAAATGTTAGCTCCATTTCAGAAGTAGACAGAAAGTTTTGGGGGGTGGTTATTTGTTTATTTTGTTTTTCTGATTCCTTCGGGATTGTGCATTGGGCTAATGCTTCTGTTGAATATACAGCACCAGAATAGTTAAGAAAGGAGGAGTCCTGGTTATTATTAAACAGAGAAACTCTTGCTAACAATGTGGGGAACTTCAAAAGGTTCACACATTCCGTTCACATTTAGTTCATCCTTAGCCATACTTTTAGCTTCTGAACTGCTTTGCATTGGAAATCTTATGAGTTCTATCTCTTGTGAAATTTCTAGTGTTGTGCCTGAAATACTAAGGGCTTGTCTACACGTGGAGTTGTTCTCCATGGGTAGAAGAGCCCAAAGAGGAAAATGAGCAGAATGAGTACTAGCAATGCAAGCAACCTCTTTTGGTCCCACAAAACTACATGAATGTGGCAACTCATGGCCTGGCCCTATCGCTCCTTCAGACAGTGAGACCTATATGAAGATAAATTACCTCTAAATCCCCTATTCCACACCTTAAGGCCCTGCTCCTATTTGGCACCTCAAAAAAATCTTCCATTAGGTCCTGACAGTGAGAACAGCTTATATCATAATATGTTATTAATTCCAATTCAACCCAAACGCAGGAAATGTAGAAATGTTCAAAACTCTTCCTAAATTTTGGAGACTACGCAATGGAGGAAAACAGATGTGGAGCTTGCCCTTTAATTAAAGAACGTTAAAAACAGAAAAGTTAATCAGATGCCATAAATAGGTGCATCTTGCCCTGATGGTCACTAGATTCATGTTCTGACACTCAAGAGGGAGCAAATTCCAAAGATGAATACCTTCAAAATTAGAATAAAAAGACAAGGAATCCACAGCTAGACTCACCCCTGCATTTCTCCAGATTTTGGCAGGATGTAATGCCACTGAAAATGATTGAGTCACACTGCTGCAAAACTAGAGTGAAGCAGTGGTGAATCAGGACACTAATTTTTTAATCAGATTTGCCACCTGTATTTAGTGGTCTGAAGTCTATCCTGTTTTAAAACAACTAGGGATGTATCTGTAAAAAGAGATATATCATCATTAGTTTAGCAACAGTGAATATCAAGTTTCTTAAAAAATAAAACAGAGGTTCCAAGTTGTCAAACCAGACACTTCCAGTCAAATTCATCAATCCCAGGACCCATTGGTCTCCCTCAACTGGCACGCTTTTGCAAACAAACCTAAACTGGTTAGCATTCCTCTTCCACTGAGGTCAAGTTGTTTTTCATTGTATAAAATGAAGTGAGTTTCAATCCCTTGCCTGTGCTGTGGGGTCACCCACAGGAGTGAGTTTCCCAATGCCTCTTTGGTCGTTCAACTCCACTATCCTGAAAAACAAAACAAAACAGACTTTTCATACCTAATGGAAATTATTTTGCAGTTAGGTCCAAATTTTCCACTATTAGAGAATGTCTTGTGCATGTAAAAAAGTGAGTGCACTTACACACTAATTTGTGTGCCTATTTCTTTATCAGCCCCTGTTATTTGGAAATATAGCCTATGCACATACATATATCTTCATTTATAATGCTCAGGATCTTGGGATTTCCAAATCATACACTTTGATAGGATTGTCATATGAATGATGATCTCCCAAATATGCACTAAAAATGTTAGCAGGGCTTGCTAAATAACACAGCTCTCATCAGTTGATAAGTAAACTTTGGGCAGGGTAGTCCCCCGCAACCATGTACTGAATGGTCTTGTGTACATTATGAGTATAAAATGAAAAAGGCCTTCTGTGGACAAAGGCATCTGGAGATAAAATCTTCCTCAATCTCTCCCATGAGTGCTCTGCTTAATTGCTGATGTACTAGATGGCTTTGACTTCACTGCATTGAAATGTCCTGTCTGTTGTTGTTGTAATGGGGCTTTGCTGCAGATCAAAGATATGGTGGACTCTGGCAATCCCCGAGAGGCCCAGAAACAAAAGAAGAACCTACCAGTTCAAACATATGTCTGCTGTGGGATGATGATTGTACTGCAGCAGGAGACAGATTTCTCTCTATCAAAGGAGAAGACAAATAACTTTCTGACACCCTGTCTGTTGATGGAAATGACACATCATTACATTACACATCCCCTTTCTCTCATACACCACACTCACAATCACAGCTCATTATCAGTGAACTACAGTTAATGCTCTCTATGGTCTGCGGATAAGAAAGGCTGGATAGTCTGCTTCAACCTTTCTTCTCCCACAGAAAACTTTTTTGACAGTATCCGTATATTTTGTCAAGGTAGGTATTTTCTAAATGCTGAAAGACCGAACCTGTAACAGGAAAGAATTCTACCCTGTAATAGAAATCTCTTCCCTGCACAGGGAGTAAATCTATTACCTCTACCTTTTTCTTATCTTTGCTATTTTTCTAGCTTTGAGGGCCAGAAGAAGAAATATAGGCAGAGCTTGTGGGTGATTGGCTATGAAGAAAACACTAAATACTACCCTAATGAGAAAGATGGACTGAACTAGTCTGTACCCCGCATAGGGGAGAATGCAAAGAAGGAGCAAAAGTCTCTCTCCATGTTGGTTGCCAGACACAATGATTTTAAAATTGAATGTTACGTTTATTTTAAAAAACCCTAGAGAAACATATTGCATTTCATTTATCACAATTCTTCAAAGTCCTAGAGGCATTAGGAGCAATAAATAGGGAATTCTGTGCTATAGGATAGGATCATTTCAGAACAGCTTGAAATATATTCGACCATGTTGTTGCAAATGAGGCAGAATCCATTTTCAAAGGCTGCAACGCTCAATATTTCTTCCTGGGCATTATCTGCCCTCAACTTGTCAACGCAAAGGCAGTGCTGCAGTTTGCACTCCTCTGAATGCTGTTAATGGTGTTCCTGCTTAATTACAGTTGGTACCTCTGACATTCTTCCGAGCAAGTCTCGCTTCACAAACTACTGAGCTGGAGTGGCTAGAGCACAGCTGCAGAGTGCATTGACCGAACTTTAAAATGAACAGGATATTTTTTAAAATAGGAATATGGAGAAAGGAAGAAGGATAGAAATTGGGAGGAGGAGAAAAGGGAAGGGAGACAGACATGTAGTTTATATTACAACAGATAACTTTCCCAGTCATCTTGGGGGTGTTATACTCTCTTCGTAAGCATTCTACTTTCAGAAAATGCTTGGTGGGAAAGTGCAGTATATGTGGAAGAAGGAATAGAGCCTGAATGTTACCCTGTATTGGCTCTCCCTCTTCTTATGCTTGAATACAGAACAAGTGTGAACAGGAAAAGAAGAGGACAGTGGAGAAATGGGGAGTAGGTGAGGAGAGACTAAAGAAAAAATATAAAAAACCAGCAATAACCTGTGAAGCCATCAGAAAGTTTCGCATCTGCCTTAGTGTTCAGACCCCTGATAGCTTTTATCCCCACCCCTGCTTGGGTCCCTTTTATAGTCTAGAACATCCCCTGTATGGATGCTTCAATTAATGAGCTAGATTCTGCCCCCAGTCACAAAATTCCAGCCACATTAGTTCAAAAACTAAATGGTAAGGATAGGTTTGGGTTCTAATTTTAACCATCCTCCCTTGATATTCAAATGATCCAGATTTGTGGTTCCAGCTTTACTCCTTTCTAGTTACAACTTCACTGCAGTGAATGGGAGGGAGATTCTCACACTTGAACCATTCTATTTAGGCGACAGATCTGAGGAACTGTCCCAGATTAAGGTGTCTGTAGAGGAGGTTTTGGAACAAATAGGTAAATTAAATAGTAATAAGTCACCAGGACAGGATAGTGTTCACCCAAGAGTTTGAAGGAACTAAAATGTGAAATTGCAGGACTATTGACTGTGGTAAGTAATCTCTGCTTAAGTCAGTCTATGTACCCACAGGACTGGAGGATCGCTAATGTAACACTGATTTTTAAAAAATGCTTCAAAGGCAATCCTGACAGTTACAGGCCAGTAAGCCTAACTTCGGTGTCAGGCAAACTGGTTGAAACTATAGGAAATAATAGAATTATCAGACACACAGATAAATACAATATGTTAGGGAAGAGTTTATAAAGGGAAATCATGCCTCACCAATCTATTAGAATTTTTTGAGGGGGTCAACAAGCATCTTGACAAGGGTGATCCAATGGATATAGTGTACTTGAACTTTCAGGAAGCCTTGGACAAAGTCCTTCACCAAAGGCTCTTAAGCAAAGTAAGCTGCAATGGGATAAGAGGGAAGGACCTCTCATGGATCAGTAGCTGGTTTTAAAGACAGGAAACAAAGAGTAGGAATAAATGGTCAGTTTTCAGAATGGAGAGAGGTAAATAGTGATGTCCCCCAGGGATCTGTACTGGGACCAGTGCTGTTCAACATTATCATAAATGACCTGGAAAAAGGGGTAAACAGTGACATGGCAAAATCTGCAGATGATACAAAATTATTCAAGGTAGTTAAGTCCAAAGCAGGCTGCGAAGAGTAACAAAGAGATTTCACAAAACTGGGTGACTGGGCAACACAATGGAAGATTAAATTCAATGTTAATAGATGCAAAGTAATGCACTCTGGAAAACATAATCCCAACTATACATACAAAATGATGGGGGTTTAAATTTGCTGTTACCACTCAAAAAAGAGACCTTGAAGTCATTGTGGATAGTTCTCTGAAAACATCTGCTCAATGTGCAGCAGCAGTCAAAAAGCTAACAGATATCTTGAATGGGGCTTGGAAAAAGTGAATGAGGAAATGTTACTTACCCCTTTACATAACACAAGAACCAGGAGACACCCAATGAAATTAATAGACTGCATATTTAAAACAAGCAGAAGGAAGTCCTTCACACAATGCACACTCAACCTGAGGAACGTGTTGTGAAGGCCAAAATTATAAACTGGGTTCAAAAAATAATTAGATAAATTAATGGAGGATAGGTCCATCAATGTCTGTTAGCCAAGATGGTCAGGGACGCAAAGCCATGCTCTCGGTGTCCCTAAGCCTTTGACTGTCAGATGCTGGGATTGGATGACCAGGGATGGATCACTGGATAAATGCCAAAAGAAAAGGAATACTAGTGGCACCTTAGAGACTAACCAATGTATTTGAGCATAAGCTTCCGTGAGCTACAGCTCACTTTGTCGGATGCAAAGCTTATGCTCAAATACATTGGTTAGTCTCTAAGGTGCCACTAGTACTCCTTTCCTTTTTGCAAATATAGACTAACACGGCTGCTACTCTGAAACCTGTCATTGGATAAATGCCCTTTGTATTCATTCCCTCTGAAGCATCTGGCACCATCCACTGTTGGAAGACAGGATACTGGGCTAGATGGACCATTGTTCTGACCCAATACGGCCATTCTTATGTTCTTACAACACTCAGTGGGCTAAAGTCAGTGGTGATGTAAATAGGGGAGTAATTTTATATCTGGTGTAACCGGGCTAGAAAATAGGTGTAGAATGGCAAAATAGTATAATTTGCTCCTATTTGGTTATTGGTGGGTGTTGCAAGTGAGTGTACATTACACTAATTTAGTATTCTGAGGGATCAAATTCAGCTGCTGGGGTAAGTGGAGCAATTGGTTCTAGTGGGAGTCACACCAGCGCTGTGTTTTTCCCCATATTTGTGTTGGAGAAAGATGTGCCTTAGGGAAAAAATACAGGGGACCTGCTTTATTTTACTTTACTATTAGTGTCTTTTCCTGCTTCTAGTTACTTGGGACCTGATCCTGTTTCCATTTAAGTCAATTGCAGTTTTGCCATTGACCTTGATAAGAGTAGGTTTGGTCTTTGATGTATACGGTATATTTATTTTCCTCAACTACTGATGCCGCTAATTAATATTCCACTATTATGCACTTACACCAATTGTTTGAGCAAATCATACAAGGCATGAACTTTGGGAAGGAAGAATGGCCTCATAGTTAAGCTCCTGGACTGGAACTTGGTAGATCTGAGTCTGTTCCAGCTTTGCCATAGACTTTCTGTTTGACCTGTAGCAAGTCATTTTAGGTTTGAATGACATCTTGCAATCCCAGCCCAAATAAGGGACTGGGCATAGCTGCACTGGCCCAGGAGCGGGGCAGGGACTCTGAGGCTCACATTTTGCACCCCTTGCTTCATGTGGGAAGTAACCCATACCAAGCCTTTTAGTCTCTGCACTGGCTCAGATTTCCCACCCACTCCACATCCAGAAGAACATCAGGTGTGTAGTTATCTGGAAGTATCTGCCCTTCACCCTACCCTCAAGGGATTTGGTGATGCAGGTACCCTGCACAGAGGGATAAGGGGACTTCTTATATCCCCCTTACTCCCTTGCCTTGGCACTCTGCTGGGCTCATGAATGAGCCCCAAATTTCTTTGTCCCTCAGTCATCATCTATAAAATAGGGACAATAACAACATCAGAGGGGTGTTGTGAGGATCAATTTGAGGTGTTTAGATACAATGATAATGAGCCCCACAAAAACGGTTATGTATGTTATTATTTTACTGCAGCACTAAATTTGGCTCTGGAATTTCTACAGCATTTGCCGTTACTACGTTTGGCTGAGTCTTTGCTCAGATTTTGATCTTTACCAACTGCCAGATCTTTAAGAGTTTTAACTTTTTCATACTAGTTGTTTTACTTATTTGCTCGAAGGAAACATTTCCTAGTTCAACGGAAAATGTGATCTAGTTTTGTTAGAATC
The DNA here is from genome assembly GCF_965140295.1 of Lepidochelys olivacea. NCBI lineage: Eukaryota > Metazoa > Chordata > Testudines > Cheloniidae > Lepidochelys > Lepidochelys olivacea. The sequence continues at coordinate 79,524,974 of NC_140412.1, forward strand.
ACCAAGAGTAGGATGGTGAGGAGAATGATATAAATGTCTCTGGACATTCAAATGTTGGCCTGGACATTTGTGTGCTATCCGAGCAACTTGTTGATGCTGCTGGGCTTTCTGCAGATGATTCAGATGCATGTATTTTAAAGGTACTTTTTCATCACTGCTTATGTATTGTCAGTCATAGGCACTCACAGACACATTCCCTTTCATTCCTTATTATTTTTCCAGACGAAAATTGCCTGGAGCATTTGATGCACTGATAGAATTTCTTCTCTCTCTCTCTCTTTTTTTCTTGACTTAGTATTTTTCTGAGAAAAACAGACAACCTGATAAACTGGGTTACTTGAGGACAACTTGGATGCCAATGTCTAGAAAAAGAAATAAGACTACTGTATGAGAAAGGGAACTGAATCGTTGTCCATGCCAAGCAGTGCCACCTTGAAAGTACAGAGGATCTGCCCCAACATTTGCTCTGTGTATGACTCTCCTTCCTCTCTCTCTTTTCTATATGCTCTTTGCATTTTCTCCCAACTTTTTTGCTCTCTTTCCAAATGACTTCTTCATTTTTTTCTCCACAATGCCACCCCAGCCCCTTTGTTTCTTACCTTTGAAAAGGGGGGGTGTTGTGCTGGTGGCAGCATACCCAAGCACGTCCTGGGCACATATCTCCAGCATACAACACCATCTCCAGGGTGAAAGAGCAGATCTGTGCTAGTGAAGAGGTGTCAATGATTGTGTTTGCCTTTCCTGTTCACCACCACTTTTCAGTCTGTCACTGTAGATGTAAAAAGAAAAGGAGTACTTGTGGCACCTTAGAGACTAACCAATTTATTTGAGCATGAGCTTTCGTGAGCTACAGCTCCGATGAAGTGAGCTGTAGCTCACGAAAGCTCATGCTCAAATAAATTGGTTAGTCTCTAAGGTGCCATAAGTACTCCTTTTCTTTTTGCGAATACAGACTAACACGGCTGTTACTCTGAAAACTGTAGATGTAGTCTGTAAAAATGGATAGTGTCGTCTGCTCTACTAGCAGGGAGCAAGTGGAAAGAGATACACATCCACTGTTATATGCCCCAGCTGAAAGGCATTATGATAAACTCTACAGCATACTGACATATGGAAGTCCAGTTTTGGACTGAACTAAAATATCTCCTCAATCTCGCTGGCTCTAGAAGCATTGAGGAGGTAACAGTCTCAGTCCTCCAGGGAGACAGAGTTGATGTGTATCATCAGTCAGTCTTGCGCCTACTTTAAAGCATCTTAAGGAGTGATAATAGTACCTGCCCTGGGCCCATCCAGCAAGCCACTTAAATAACTTTAAGAGTAAGGAACACAGACCGACCAGAATGAACTGAGGTGCAAATAGCTAATATTCAAAGCCACTGTCTCAAGGTTCTTGGTATTGTCATGAGCTCCCCCAGTTAGCTGAGTTGCAGGTGGATGTGGTTTGAGAGAGAGCTGCTGCCCAGGGGAGCGAGGATTGAAACAAGGTGCTCTACTGCTGGCGGTGCTGCCTGTCACAGTTTTAGGGGAGGCAGGCGCGGCTGGGTGAGAGATTTGGCTGCGCTGTTGGATTTTTAGACAATATGGGGTTGCCTCAACCCTTTGGATACCCCTGATGCTAGTCTTCTGGCTCGTAAGCAAGCACTGGGCACAAGCAGAGGCAGCAAGGGGAACTACAAAGGAGCCATGTTAACATTTAGAATGTAGGGCTTGAGCCAGGGCTCAGAGTAATCACACTTTATTCAATTTAGAGAAATCTGGAACGTGTATGAGTTCAGAGGCCTGGATCCCATGGCAGTGAGCACGATGCTCAATAGTGGCAAAAAAAATTTTCCCAAAACTTGGATTTTGGATAGTCCCATGGAGTAAAGAACATGAGTTTGGCTTATATCTCTAACTCAGATTAATGATTTGCAATACTGGCGCAGTGGTTTGAGCATTGGCCTGCTAAACCCAGGGTTCCGAGTGCAATCCTTGAGGGGGCCATTTACGGATCTGGGGTAAAAATTGGGGATTGGTCCTGCTTTAAGCAGGGGGTTGGATTAGGTGACCTCCTGAGGTCCCTTCCAACCCAGATATTCTATGATTCTACAGTTTTTCCTGAATCCAATATATTTCAAATCTGATTTTCTCTTTGGATAAAATGAGTTTTAAATCCCCGGGTGTCTTTTTAATATGAGAGTGTATATTGCCTCCACTGGAATCAGATAATTGTGTAGTCATATTTAGCCCCCAGAGTTTTCTAAACTTGTTTGGATAGCATACAGAGTTTTTTAATAGGAAACTGCATTTTTATAACTGCCCCTGGATTTTTTGAAAGCCTTAAGATTTCTAGGAAGGGAAGAACTGGACTCTGCCCCAGCTGCAACCAAGGAATCTTTGGAGGTAATCCCTATTCTGAAGACAGAGCATTGTAAGTGGGATTTTTCTGCATGGGTGCTGGAACAATTTATACAGTGGGGGTGCTGCGAGCTATTGAACCAAACTGTGAGCCCTGTATATAATGGAAAGCACTTCAAGCCCGGGGATGCAGCAGCACCCCCAGTTCCAGCACCTATGTCTTTCTGTGTTAACTTTGTGGCTTACTAACTGATACAATATTCCTATCTAACTTAATTGATTGAGATCCATAACATCCTTTGGGTCTAAAGGGACTATGCGATTTTTATTCTGTATTTTTATATTAGGGTTACCCCATCTGTCTTTAGCACGAGGTTATATTTTAAAATTATGTTGGGCCATGCTACGGGCTGAGCAGGGTTGAAAGCTGCCCTATGCCAACAGCTGAGGACACCCAAAGTGTAGACTCTATACTACCTTCTTCTATTCCCCAGGGATAAGAGGTGTGTCAGGAGTAGGAGGAAATATGAGCAGGACATACTGTACTCTGGTGATCCCTGCCCAATATAACTGCCCCACGTGGCCATTACAAACTGGGGTAGTAGTTCAAAGTAGGTCTGCCCCTAGATCCTTGCCCCTTGGGTACTGTTTCTGCCATTGGATCCTTGAGATGAAATCTGAAGAGAGACTGACTATAAAATGAAACCACTGATAATAGTACTAGTTTTTTCTTGTTTGATAACTGCAAGAAATATCATATTTTATGGCTATAAGAAATATTAGTCAAATGAGTGAGATTCAAGATATGTCACTGTCAACAGTCATGTTAATCATTCCCCCAAAAAGGCAGAGAGACCTGTAGTCCAAAGGTGTTAAAGACTCAGCTCCAGGCCCGGTCTCTAGTTAAAATTAATGGGCTGGATTCACCAGCATGCTCCGACTGCTTTGCACTATTCCAACAATGCAAAAAAAGCCATAAACCTGGTTTAATTGACCAGTTAAGCCATAAAGAGAACAGGAGTACTTGTGGCACCTTAGAGACTAACAAATTTATTTGAGCATAAGCTTTCATGGGCTACAACTCACTTCATCGGATACATAGAATGGAACATATAGTAAGAAGATATATATATATATATATATATATATATATATACAGAGAACATGAAAAGGTGGAAGTTGCCATACCAACTGTAAGAGGCTAATTAATTAAGATGAGCTATTATCAGCAGGAGAAAAAAAACTTTTGTAGTGATAATCCAGATGGCCCATTTAGACAGTTGACAGGAAGGTGTGAGGATACTTAACATGGGAAAATAGATTCAATCTGTGTAATGACCCAGCCACTCCCAGTCTCTATTCAAACCCAAGTTAATGGTATCTAGTTTACATATTAATTCAAGCTCAGCAGTTTCTCACTGGAGTCTGTTTTTGAAGCTTTTCTGTTGCAAAATTGCCACCTTTAAGTCTGTTCCTGAGTGACCAGAGAGGTTAAAGTGTTCTCCTACCGGTTTTTGACTGTTATGATTCCTGATGTCAGATTTGTGTCCATTTATTCTTTTGCATAGAGACTGTCCGGTTTGGCCAATGTACCTGGCAGAGGGGCATTGCTGGAACATGATGGCATATATCACATTGGTAGATGTGCAGGTGAATGTGCCCCTGATGGCGTGGCTAATGTGATTAGGTCCTATGATGGTGTCACTTGAATAAATATGTGGACAGAGTAGGCATTGGGCTTTGTTGCAAGGATAGGTTCCTGAGTTAGTGTTTTTGTTGCGTGAATGAGAAAAAGAGCCAGTAATATTATTAGAAAGAACAACAACAACAAAAATTGTATACATTTCAGGCAGTGAAAATAACTACAGTTCAACCAACTGTGGAGATGGTAGAATAATGAAAAAATTATTTTAATAATTTTGCCATCAAATGAAAATGAAAATAATTGTTGAATACCCTATTCACAACCAGTATTCAACCAACTCGAGGCACGTGTCAGCCCATTCCCTTTCAACATACAGGACCTGACTCTCCCCTCATTAACACCTGTGCAAATATGAGTAACTCAGTAACTTCAAGGGATTTACACCAATGTAAAATAAATGAGATCACACGCATAGAATATGAAGCATGCGCACACACAGATGCACAGATGGAGTATTCCATAGTAAGGGCCTGTTTCTAGAAACACTACCAAAAGATGTAACAATGCCTACAGGATATCAGCAGCTGGCTCAAGCTCAGCCTGGGAAAGGCCAAAGTGATGCCAGTCAAAGTGGGGAAATGTTTCAAAGAACTAGAGGACAATGGAGACAAAGGAGACTTCTCTTTTATTTGTCAAAGTGCCACAAAGTGGGTCCTACTGGAGTCATTACTAAGCCTAGCTAATCAGGTTTCATTACTGGCAGAAAATATTTTCTCCCACCTCCAGCATGCTAGAAAACTTCACTCCTTCTGAGACAAGAAATCTGGCCTCAGTGAGTCATGCACATGTGACCGCCAGACTGGATTACTGTAACTCACTGTATAGGGGACTGAAGGCAAAAGGACTGTAGAGGCTCCAACTTTTACAGAAGCTCCTGCCCACCTCCAGAACAGGAAAGGCTTGCAGGAGCAGATCATCACTGGGATACAATCCTTCCACTGTCTCCCAGACCCCTTCTTAATTGGGTGGCTACAGGTATGGAACATGCTTCCAGAAGAGATGTGATTTATCACCAGTAGGGCATTCTGCAAGACCACCTCCTCCTAGACAAAGTTTTCACACCATAATCACAATGATGTGAGAGAAGGAAAGGAAAATAGATGTATATCCCAAGCAGTTTCTCTAAACCAGAGGGGGGAGAAGAGCATAAGACTCCTTGAAGTCTGCCAAGGACCTTGCCATATAAATGTAATTTACCTGGGAAGCACCTGGCTACCACAGCAATGGGATCTATAGAACACCACAAAAACCCAGACCTAGATGGGCAAAGAGCTGAAGGTCCCTTTGCATTCACTATCTTTGTGCCTGATTCCAACAGGAACAGAGAGTAGAACTTTTCTGAAAGAGAATGGTGAGTCATAGATCTCTGGGATTCTAATGTTTGTACGTTTAGAAATTGTACTTAGGTGCCAAAGTAATCCCTTTGTTCAGCCAGGCTGTTGGCATGGCAAAGCAGGGATGAGTACGTGCCATACTGCATGGTTTGTACAACTCAAAATAAAAAAGCAGACGAGGCTGGTGCAGTCCCTGTGGTAACCTAAGCTTCTACGAAAAGATTCACTTGTGTGATACCAGTGCAATCAGAAGGCTCTGGGTAACTAAAAAAAATATTCCTATAATAGTTAATTTGAGAGAGCTACATGGACAAAATTTTAAGAACATAAGAATGGCCATACTGGGTCAGACCTAAGGTCCATCCAGTCCAGTATCCTGTCTACTGACAGTGGCCAATGCCAGGTGCCCCAGAGGGAGTGAACCTAACAGGTAATGATCAAGTGATCTCTCTCCTGACAAACAGAGGCTAGGGACACCATTTCTTACCCATCCCTAATGGACTTAGCCTCCATGAATTTATCCAGTTCTCTTTTAAACCCTGTTATAGTCCTAGCCTTCACAACCTCCTCAGACAAGGAGTTCCACAGGTTGGCTGTGCGCGGTGTAAAGAAAATGAAGAACCTATATTCAATAAAGCTGCATAGGCAACACAAAATTCTGAGGTAGCAGGTTGAGTTGCCTAGAGATGAAATAATTATTTTGTGTTGTTTTTAAAAAATATACTCCTACTCTAAGAGGTTTTTTTGTCAGCCAGATTGGAGGTGAGTTCCCACCACCCACCCGCACACACCCCCGCACACACATGCATACCTTTATCAGAGAGTAGTTGGGTGATGCCTAGCACAATCCTCTAATATCAGACTGCAAAAAGCTTTAATATTGTTTTGGGCCATATAGGTACCCAAGTTCCCATGTAAAGGGACATATTTCTTATAGAATCATAGGCACTCAAGGCAGAAAAAAGTGATTAAGTCATCAGATGTGTCCTTCCTTGTATATTCACAAGTGTTTGGCTAGTCTAGTTTTCAATGAAGGAAATGGAGCTTCCAACACTTCACCAGGGAGATTAAGCTGCACTTTAGTAGATCTCACCAGAAGCTTGTCCTGATATCTAGGACATCACCAGAAGCTTATCCTGATATCTAAATTTAGAACTGTTGTAAGAAACATACATCTTAAATTTAAAAAATGCCTTTATACTGGCAGTTAATTTCCAGTTGCATGGGGAAATTTTTTTAATTCAAATAAGCAATTACTTTTACTATATATGCTAATTTTGCTTCATGTTTATGAAGGACTGTGGTTAGTAAACATATGAGATTAGAATTAGTCCTTCTTGAACTCCCCCTGAACCTACGCACCCTTTCGCTTAATCTTCGTTAAGTACAATAATCAACAGAGCAAAGTGATACTGGAATGCAATTTTGAGGGGAAAAATCATGAAGCTTTAATGTTTCAAATCTTTTTGTCTATCTGAATTTCACGTATGAATTTCAGATATAGCTGCATTTCAGAAATATGAATCCAGCTCAGCAAATCATTTAAGCAAATGATTCAAGTGTGAGCTCATGTCCCACTGAAGTCAAGTCCCAATGGAAATTAAGTATGTACTTAAAGTTAAACCCATGCGCTAACCGCTTTGCTGAATTTGGGCATAGATAAACTATGTGTTATTATTGAATATGCTAGTTCAGAGTTCCAAAGATAGATGAGTAAATTTGGTTTTTCTGAGCCCTGGTCTACACTAGGACTTTAGGTCGAATTTAGCAGCGTTAAATCGATGTAAACCTGCACCCGTCCACACAATGAAGCCCTTTATTTCGACTTAAAGGGCTCTTAAAATCGATTTCCTTACTCCACCCTTGACAAGTGGATTAGCGCTTAAATCGACGTTGCCGGCTCGAATTTGGGGTACCGTGGACACAATTCGATGGTATTGGCCTCCGGGAGCTATCCCAGAGTGCTCCATTGTGACCGCTCTGGACAGCACTCTCAACTCAGATGCACTGGCCAGGTAGACAGGAAAAGAACCGCGAACTTTTAAATCTCATTTCCTGTTTGGCCAGAGTGGCAAGCTGCAGGTGACCATGCAGAGCTCATCAGCACAGGTGACCATGATGGAGTCCCAGAATCGCAAAAGAGCTCCAGCATGGACCGAACGGGAGGTACGGGATCTGATCGCTGTTTGGGGAGAGGAATCCGTGCTATCAGAACTCCGTTCCAGTTTTCGAAATGCCAAAACCTTTGTCAAAATCTCCCAGGGCATGAAGGACAGAGGCCATAACAGGGACCCGAAGCAGTGCCACGTGAAACTGAAGGAGCTGAGGCAAGCCTACCAGAAAACCAGAGAGGCAAACGGCCGCTCCGGGTCAGAGCCCCAAACATGCCGCTTCTATGATGAGCTGCATGCCATTTTAGGGGGTTCAGCCACCACTACCCCAGCCGTGTTATTTGACTCCTTCAATGGAGATGGAGGCAATACGGAAGCAGGTTTTGGGGACGAAGAAGATGATGATGAGGAGGAGGTTGTAGATAGCTCACAGCAAGCAAGCGGAGAAACCGGTTTTCCCGACAGCCAGGAACTGTTTCTCACCCTGGACCTGGAGCCAGTACCCCCCGAACCCACCCAAGGCTGCCTCCTGGACCCAGCAGGCGGAGAAGGGACCTCTGGTGAGTGTACCTTTTAAAATACTATACATGGTTTAAAAGCAAGCATGTGAAAGGATTACTTTGCCCTGGCATTCGCGGTTCTCCTAGATGTACTCCTAAAGCCTTTGCAAAAGGTTTCTGGGGAGGGCAGCCTTATTGTGTCCTTAATGGTAGGACACTTTACCACTCCAGGCCAGTAACACGTACTCGGGAATCATTGTAGAACAAAGCATTGCAGTGTATGTTTGCTGGCATTCAAACAACATCCGTTCTTTATCTCTCTGTGTTATCCTCAGGAGAGTGAGATATAATTCATGGTCACCTGGTTGAAATAGAGTGCTTTTCTTCAGGGGACACTCAGGGGAGCCCATTCCTGCTGGGCTGTTTGCCTGTGGCTAAACAGAAATGTTCCCCGCTGTTAGCCACAGGGAGGAGGGAGGGTTGAGGGGGTAGCCACGTGGTGGGGGGAGGCAAAATGCGACCTTGTAATGAAAGCACATGTGCTATGTATGTAATGTTAACAGCAAGGATTACCCTGAAAGAGTGTAGCCACTGTTTTATAAAATGTGTCTTTTTAAATACCGCTGTCCCTTTTTTTTTCTCCACCAGCTGCATGTGTTTCAATGATCACAGGATCTTCTTCTTCCCAGAGGCTAGTGAAGCTTAGAAAGAAAAAAAAACGCACTCGCGATGAAATGTTCTCCGAGCTCATGCTGTCCTCCCACACTGACAGAGCACAGACGAATGCGTGGAGGCAAATAATATCAGAGTGCAGGAAAGCACAAAATGACTGGGAGGAGAGGTGGCGGGCTGAAGAGAGTAAGTGGCGGGCTGAAGAGAGGGCTGAAGCTCAAATGTGGCGGCAGCGTGATGAGAGGAGGCAGGATTTAATGCTGAGGCTGCTGGCGGACCAAACCAGTATGCTCCAGTGTATGGTTGAGCTGCAGCAAAGGCAGCTGGAGCACAGACTGCCACTGCAGCCCCTGAGTAACCAACCGCCCTCCTCCCCAAGTTCCGTAGCCTCCACACCCAGACGCCCAAGAACGCGGTGGGGGGGCCTCCGGCCAACCAGCCACCCCACCACAGAGGATTGCTCAAAAAAAGAAGGCTGTCATTCAATAAATTTTAAAGTTGTAAACTTTTAAAGTGCTGTGCTTAAAGTGCTGTGCGGCATTTTCCTTCCCTCCTCCACCACCCCTCCTGGGCTACCTTGGAAGTCATCCCCCTATTTGTGTGATGAATGAATAAAGAATGCATGAATGAATGTGAAGCAACAATGACTTTATTGCCTCTGCAAGTGGTGATTGATGGGAGAAGGGGCGGGTGGTTAGCTTACAGGGAAGTAGAGTGAACCAAGGGGTCGGGGGTTTCATCAAGGAGAAACAAACAGAACTTTCACACCGTAGCCTGGCCAGGCATGAAACTGGTTTTCAAAACTTCTCTGATGCTTACCGCGCCCTCCTGTGCTCTTCTAACCGCCCTGGTGTCTGGCTGCGCGTAACCAGCAGCCAGGAGATTTGCCTCAACCTCCCACCCCACCATAAACGTCTCCCCCTTACTCTCACAGATATTGTGGAGCACACAGCAAGCAGTAATAACAGTGGGAATATTGGTTTCGCTGAGGTCTAAGCGAGTCAGTAAACTGCGCCAGCGCGCCTTTAAACGTCCAAATGCACATCCTACCACCATTCTGCACTTGCTCAGCCTGTAGTTGAACAGCTCCTGACTACTGTCCAGGCTGCCTGTGTACGGCTTCATGAGCCATGGCATTAAGGGGTAGGCTGGGTCCCCAAGGATACATATAGGCATTTCAACATCCCCAATGGTTATTTTCTGGTCTGGGAATAAAGTCCCTTCCTGCAGCTTTTGAAACAGACCAGAGTTCCTAAAGATGCGAGCGTCATGTACCTTTCCCGGCCATCCCACGTTGATGTTGGTGAAACGTCCCTTGTGATCCACCAGTGCTTGCAGCACTATCGAAAAGTACCCCTTGCAGTTTATGTACTCGGCGGCTTCGTGCTCCGGTACCAAGATAGGGATATGGGTTCTGTCCATGGCCCCACCACAGTGAGGGAATCCCATTGCAGCAAAGCCATCCACTATGACCTGCACATTTCCCAGGGTCACTACCCTTGATATCAGCAGATCTTTGATTGCGTGGGCTACTTGCATCACAGCAGCCCCCACAGTAGATTTGCCCACTCCAAATTGATTCCCAAGTGACCGGTAGCTGTCTGGCTTTGCAAGCTTCCACAGGGCTATTGCCACTCGCTTCTCAACTGTGAGGGCTGCTCTCATCTTGGTATTCATGCGCTTCAGGGCAGGGGAAAGCAAGTCACAAAGTTCCATGAAAGTGCCCTTATGCATGCGAAAGTTTCGCAGCCACTAGGAATCGTCCCAGACCTGCAACACTATGCAGTCCCACCAGTCTGTGCTTGTTTCCCGAGCCCAGAATCAGCGTTCCACAGCATGAACCTGCCCCATTAGCACCATGATGCATGCATTGGCAGGGCCCATGCTTTCAGAGAAATCTGTGTCCATGTCCTGATCACTCACGGGACCGCCCTGACGTCGCCTCCTCGCCCGGTATCGCTTTGCCAGGCTCCGGTGCTGCATATACTGCTGGATAATGCGTGTGGTGGTTAATGTGCTCCTAATTGCCAAAGTGAGCTGAGCGGCCTCCATGCTTGCCTTGGTATGGCGTCCGCACAGAAAAAAGGCGCAGAACGATTGTCTGCCGTTGCTCTGACGGAGGGAGGGGCAACTGACGACACGGCTTACAGGGTTGGCTTCAGGGAGCTAAAATCAACAACGGGGGTGTCTTTACATCAAGGAGTATTTCAGGCAGGACTTCACGGAGGGTTCCAATAAGAAATGGTGCACCTAAGTTATTGTTCTTATTGGAACAAGGAGGTTAGCCTGGCCTCTGATTGATACATGGCTAGATTTACCTCGCTGCACCTTCTCTGTGAGTGACTGCAGTGTGACCTAGAGGAATGAGTCCCCTAGACAGGGGAGGGGGGGAAGCAAATGAGTACAAAACAAATCTGATCTATTTCTTGTTTTGATCCACTCCATCTATCTTTTACATCTTTGGCTGGCAGCAGACGGTGCAGAAGGACTGCATGCCATCCACATCTCATGGCTGCTCGGCAGAAGATGGTACAGTACGACTGCTAGCCATCCTCATCTCTTGCCTGCCTGGCAGAAGATGGTACAATACAACTGCTAGCAATCCTCATCTCTTGCCTGCCTGGCAGAAGATGGTACAGTACGACTGCTAGCAATCCGTATCGCCTGCCTGCTCACCATAAGATGGTTCAATAGGACTGACTGCAGGACTAAAGAGAATGACCTGGTCAAGTCACTCCAAATTTAGTCCCTGCGCCCATGTCTGCCCAGGCGCTCCCAGCCGACGTGGCGAGGAGCACCTCGGACATGACGAGGACGACTACCAGTCATACTGCACCGTCTGCTGCCAGAAGGCAATGGGTTGCTGCTACTGTGTAGCAAAGCCGTACCACGTCTGCCAGCACCCAGGAGACATAGGGTGACGGTTACCTGAGCGGTCTCCATGCTTGCCGTGGTATGGCATCTGCACAGGTAACTCAGGAAAAAAGGCGCGAAACGATTGTCTGCCCTTGCTTTCACGGAGGGAGGGAGGGAACGGGGGCCTGACGATACGTACCCAGAACCACCCGCGACAATGTTTTAGCCCCATCAGAGTGCTCCATTGTGACTGCTCTGGACAGCACTCTCAGATGCCCGATTGTTTGCCGTTGCTCTGATGCAGGGAGGGGCGACTGAGGACAGGGCTTACAGGGTTCCAGTGGGCAGCGGAGACTGCGGGAACTGTGGGATAGCTACCCACAGTGCAACGCTCTGGAAGTCGACTCTAGCCTCGGTACTGTGGAAGCGCTCCGCCGAGTTAATGCACTTTATGCACTTTGAGCATTTTCTGTGAGGACACACACACTCGAATATATAAAACTGATTTCTAAAAAAACGACTTCTATAAATTCAACCTTATTCCATAGTGTAGACATACCCATAGTCACAAATACTTAGCTGACTCAAAAATTGCCAGATTTCTCATCAGCTCATCTCTCATAATAAGTGAGGGCATAGTAGAACATAATCATAAACCCTAGAAGTGTTTCCACATATTTTTAGGACACACACAGCTTAATTATTGAAAGATGAACTCCCATTATTTTTAATTTCTCACAATTTGTAAATAGGACTTGTTTTGAATTTGGCTTCAACCAAATGTCCTATCTTTCTCCAAGACACTTTGGTGGGCTATTTTATTTCAGTGTCTATCACTTCAGTGACTGAAATATTTTCTGAATATGGTTTGAGTGCCCTTGAGCGCCCTTGAGTGGAAAGCAAAAGCCCTGTACTATATTGACTAGGGAAAACCTCTTAGCACCTTTCCAGGGATAAAAGAGATAGAAAGGTGCCACTGTTGACAGGGCTTGACTGCTGGGGTTTTGTATACCAGTTTGTAGTATGGTCTGTCCTCTCTACATTGACCAGTCAGTCTGTTAGCACCTTTCTAAACAGAGGCATGTTTAAGGATGGTACCCTATAAAGGTACCAAGATAGTTTTCCTGAGAGCAAAGGCAGGACCATCTGATTCTGTGGTTTGGCTTTTGTACAACAGGCAGTATGACCTTTATTTCACTGTGCATGATATTAGTGTAACCCATGCCTGCTTGGTGTGGCACTCTGTCCCCCCTCTAACGTGGGCTAGACCAGCTAGAGATTTAGCCTGCCACAGCCTTGGCTAAGCGACACATGTCTTTTAGCTCATGCATGAGAGATTCATGCATTCAGCTCCAGAGGTTTGAACCCAGTCAGCGACAACCAGGGTCTGTCAGCGTTACAAGTGGGGACTCATCCGGGATGTCAGCTGGGAAGTCTGAAGCTCAGGACGTACTTCCTTAGCTAGGAGAAGAATGCAACTCATGCCTGCTTGGTGTGGCAGTCTGTCCTCTTCTAGTGGCACACAGACCATCTAGATTCTAGAGATTGATAACCCTGCTACAGCCTTGGTTGAGAGACATGTGTCTTTCAGCTCATGAAGTAGAGGCTTATGCATTAAGCTCTCTAGGTTTGATCCTGGCCGATGACAACTGGGGTCTGTCAGCATTACATTAGCATATTTATCTATTGAAAAATGATGTTAAACGACCTTATTACTCTGTGTTCATCCACAGACTGTAAAGTCAGCTTCTTCTCTTTTGGCTGGTTGAGAGAAGCAGCTGTAAGAGTAGGCCGAACTTACACTAGCCTCCAGACTGAGGGACTGAGATAGCCATTTGTAATACAGCTGTGCAACCTACTTGTGCTGGCAGAGCCTCAACTTCTGGATGCTCAAGGAGTAGTTAAGGCCAAGAGCACTTTTTTTATCTTCACCTGACAAAAAGAGTGTAGTATGTGGACCTTGTCTCAATAATCGATGCCAATCTACAGGGGGTTACACCTTGAGACTATTCAATAATTCTGTAGCATGTGGTGCACTGCTTATTATTATTTTGTCTAGTCTAGTTTGCAGTGAAAGAAATGGAGCTTCCAGCCCTTCACTTCTCATCAGAAGCACATTGCACTGGTGCTCAGGAGTCTGCACTAACTTCCAGTAAGATCTTGGGAGGAATTCAAGGTATTAACCTATAACGTCATAAATGGTTCATGACTTAATGACCTGAGGTATCACCTCTCTCCCTGGGCCATAGTGTTGCCTCTGTAATGAGCAAAGGTGCTCAAGCAGGAGCTCCCTCAGTATAAAAAGGAGGGTGCTGTTGGCAGGGTGTTCAGTGTGAGGGGCCTTCAACTCTGAAACTTGCTCCCCAACCATAGTAAGACAGAACTGGAATTTGTCAACCTTCCTGGCACACTGCCCATCTTTATTCCCTAAGCTTTTGGGGATGGGGTGGGTTTCTGGTTGAGGTGGTGGAGGTTGGGTTTAGTTGACTAACCTCATACTCACTGGTGGATATTTATCTTATTGTATGTCCAGGTGATATGGTCAGGCCTTTGTATTGCAGTCTAGTAATAGTGTATTTTCATTTAGGAGCTGGATGGCCCAGAGTCTAGGGTGGACACCGATGAAGGTTTTATAAATATGAAAACTAAATAAAATGCTGGAAAGTAGAGCAGCAGAATAGGCTTGCCTCGAGAAAACAATGATCCTACACAAAGGGAAAGGACCAGGAAACTCAAGTGACTACCCAACATATCTGAACTGAGATGCCTTTCTGCTGAAATAAGCATAATCTGAAAATTAAAGCTTCCACTGTATTTCCAGAGCTATATATTTCCTGTGTCTAAAACCTTATTAGCAGCATCAGTGTTTGTCCAGAAGTAATATATATATATAAATTTATTTATACAAATGTATCTTTAAAAATATGTTAAAAGCCCAGATAGACTGTTCTTCCTGGCTGAATGATGATCATGTGGGATTTACAATTTAATTGTAAGGACAAGCAGACATGCAGCCGACAAGTGACAGAGACAAGAGTCCTTCTGTCAGCAGGGGAGAACTGCTGTAATGAGGAAAACTCCCAGCTTGATCTAATTTAGAGCCTAGCAGAGCTTCAGGAGTGTGGGAGAATTAATCTTTTTATTTATCTAGAGAGAAGGAAGAGACTTAAGGGCAATAGGAATTACATTAAAATGGGCAGATTTGTATTTCCTCTTAATAAACGTTGGAACAGAGTTTCTAACAGCTAAAGTTCATAAGGGCAAGTGCCAGATTTTTAAACAACTGTACAAGCATTCTGTTTATTCTTTTTTGGTGGAGGATGGGAAAATGAGTTGGGGTCTGCCAATAATGTGATCTTTGTTAGAGACCCATAGATGAAATACAAATCAATGGGAAAAGTAGGCATTTCTCATAGACAAAGAAAAGAAATGAGTTTTCCTGACTTAGGGACCAGTTAATCAAAGAACTTAAGTACATAATCTAAGTACATAGTCAAGTGTTTGCAGTATTGGGGCCTTTGAGTTGAAGAACAGGAGAAATTAGATATACCATGTATCACCATGGTCATGGATTAATCTCATATAAATCGGTTAGTCTCTAAGGTGCCACAAGTACTCCTTTTCTTTTTGTCTCATATGTATGTATCAAAAGTTCTTAGAGAAAATGCTCATGACTAAAGCTGTGAGTTTGTCATGGAAGTCACAGATTCCATGACTTTCCGGGACCTCCGGGACTTCTGCAGCGGTCGGTGCAGCTGGCCCAGAGGCCACCTGAGCAACTCAGGCAGCCCCTGAGCCAGCCACATCTGCCACTGCTGGGTCAGTCTCAGGCCAACGCCCCCCACTCTCCCAGCAGCAGCAGGAGTTTGAGTGTGGGAGGGGGTTCAGGGCTGGGGGTTGGGATGCGGGAAGGGGTAAGGGCTCTGGGTGGCGGGTATCTTGGGGCGCTCCCCGGAAGCTGGGACATGTCCCTCTCTCCCTGAGCTCCTGGCTCCATGTTCTGCCTCTGCCCACCAGCACCACCCCCACAGCTCTCATTAGCTGCCGGTTCCTGGCCAATGGGAGCTGCGGAGCCAGCACTTGGGGTGGGGGCAGTGCACAGAGCTAGGAACTGAGGGAGGGACATGTCCCTGCTTCCAGGGAGCCACAAGGAGCCGGGTAGAGAGCCTGCCAGCCCCTGCAACCCCACCCCCTCCAGCACCAACAGGACACTTGGGCCACACGCCGCTGCCTGCCTCCCCCACCAGCACCAGTGGGGGTCCTGGGCTGCACCCCAGCCCCCATGGCACCTCCCCCCCCAAGAACATGCAGCACCCCCCAGGCCGCCCCCCATGAACACCCGCAGCACCCCTGCCCCCTCCCCAGGTTTTAGTCAGGGGTATATAGTATATAAGTCATGGACAGGTCACAGGCCATGAATTTTTGTTTATTGCCCGTGACCTGTCCATGACTTACTAAAAATACCCATGACTATAACGTAGCCTTACTCATGAATCACCAAAAAAAAAAAAAAAAAAAACCCACCTTGTCTCCAGCTGCGTCTTCAACTTGTTCAGCTTTTTATTTTAATTAATAATAATGAATAATCTACAGGAATGATGCAGTGAGCCCAGTCACATAGCTGGATCTGATTTGCACGTAGACCTTTTTCTAAGTTTGTTTACTTTTCATGGACAAGTGCTTTTATCTATTCATGTCAATTCTGTCTTTTTCCATGAGCTTCATTCCCTTTTCATCTTGGCATCTTGACAATGTATGAGCGAAATTACTTACTGCATGCCAATTAAAACCATTTTGGTAATTTGAGTCATTTTTAATTTCTTGTACACAACATGGAAATAAACTCCAGGGGAAAAAAAGAACAAAAAATTGAGCATGAATAGGGTATAGGTCAGTCAAGAATAAAGCCCTTGTTGTCTACACTGGATGTCTACTTGTCAATGGAAATGAAAGTAGCTAATGTAGTACCAGCTTTGTATGGATGCATTTTCTATTGTATTTGAAAAGTTTTAAAATAAAATCCAGTATAATGTTCACAGTATAATATACCATGTTTTAGATTAAGATTATTCTACAACCTGCATGAATTAACTGCTATGAAAGTGTTACAACACTAGACAGTTTTGACAAATAGAAGTCATTCTTGGCAATAATTAGATTTCATTGAGTAAAATGCAATCATTAATTGAAAATGACAAATATAGTTAAATGTTCTAGTTGAGGAATATATGTGAACACACTGTCCACAGATGAGTATATCCAGCCCTATTCCGCAAGCCCCCAGTTCAGAAAAAGCATTTGAATACGTGCTAATTTTAAGCATGTGCTTAAATCCCATTTTCGTCAATGAGTTCACTCCTGTGGTAAGGGCTAAGCAAAGTGCCTTGTGGCCTTTAAACACGTGTGGCCTTTAAAAGCCTTTGAACACTTATTTGTGTGTTCTGGACTGAATTTGTTACGTCCATGTTTCTGCTATATAAAAAATTAATATTATTTTATTTATTACACTTAGAGGCGCAGTCAGGACCAAAAGAAATTAAAGCTCTATAACATAGCAGAACTATATAGTCAATGTGAA
Source organism: Lepidochelys olivacea (assembly GCF_965140295.1). Classification (NCBI taxonomy): domain Eukaryota; kingdom Metazoa; phylum Chordata; order Testudines; family Cheloniidae; genus Lepidochelys; species Lepidochelys olivacea. The sequence continues at coordinate 79,542,067 of NC_140412.1, forward strand.
GGCAGACATTGTACGGATGGAAACATGTATGTTTAAGAATAAGAAGGAATTCACTTCTAACCAATCTTCTAACACATCCTTGTATGTACCCTTTACTTGTTAATCTGATTTTTATTTAGTTCTAAAAATGGGCTTTGCATACTAATTCAGATTAATCAGGTCTGACTGCATGTAATTAAAAATTAGTAAGACAAAGGCAGATCCTAAATCAATCCTCAAAGAACATCTTCCTTCAACTACAAAAGATTAGACTTTATGCATCAGTTGTTACAAAGGGGAAAAACAGTTATGAGAGATGAGCATGAGAACATTTTATCATTAAAAAATGAAGCACATTTGCCTAACAAAATTAAATGATCCAGAATATAAAACACATTTACAGAGTTCAAGAATTATGACACTGTATAGTAGAATCCTTAGCCATCAAGAGGGAAACAAGGTTAGTCCCATGTCCTGCACTAAGCTCCAAACAGAAGAACCCCTGAACAACAGTGAGCTCACACAATATTTGAATATGCACACCAGGAGTCATATAGTTTATGTGGGAGGGTACTAATCCTGGACCAACAATGGGAAAAATGTGCATATGTTTTATTCCAAAATGTATCATATTCATATACATAGAGAGAGAGAGTTATTCAGCCTTTTTTAAGATTGATGAATAATGGGGGAAAAGAAACCTGAATAATTTGAAAAATATTGTGAAATTATTTGAGAAATATTATTCAACCAACTACAATGGGAAAGAGTTCCAGAAATCAAAACCTCTGGCCAGAACCCTGGGAAGCAACTAAAGGAGCAAGACAAATATGTGGCTGCATCATTTGTGACTCAGACCACATCCTCATTTTTTGTGTGTGTGAGCAAGATAAAGGAAAATTAAACTCTGCATCCAGCAAATGCTGTGTCCTTTTTGTGATGCTCAGGTGTGTCACAGGAGAGTTAACACTGCCCTAAAGAGGCATTTGGGAATTCTGCAACTAGAGCCCTGCAGCAGGGCTAGGATCCCACAGGTTCCACAGGACCTGCTGTCATAATAGCAGGAGTGGGTAAAATGTACTTTGTTGCAGGCATGATTGGATGGGCAAAAAGAACCAGACTGTGGTGATTTGCAGAAAACACTAAACCTCTTGCAGTTTGTCATAAATAGAATTTTGGCAATGTAAAGAAAGTTTTTCTTTTTTAAAAATAAAGGTTTTAATACTTAAATTTAAGCGAGAAATAGAAAGAGATTTGATGTCTATTTTAACAGGAGTTAAAGTATTTTTGACATGGCTTAAGCAAAATTTTTAGTTGTAAAATTGTGTCTGAATACCATATATATATATATATTAACTGACAATTTTTTATTGGTGTGTTTTTTTAAGTAACATGGGGAATCTGTCTCTCTTGAGGGATTTGTGGAATCTAAGGTTTTTGTGATTGGGAGCAGGATAAAAATGTAAGAAACAATGCCCAAGAGAGTGGGAGTGGGTATTGCAGGGCAGCACGGAAGTATAACTTAGAAAGTAGTCCTGCACAGGGCTCTATCTGCAACCTCCTTCATAACTGGCAGTGCAGAGCTGTTAGAGACAGTGCAGCCCCAAAAGTGGATGGTGTGGGCTGGCATGGGAACCCAGCCAGGATTCACCTCTAAGAAAACCAATGGGAATAATATATCCTGCCTTCCTTGAAGGCAAATCATGCCTGGCATGCAGGGAACCTCACTGTAAAGGGGGGCAACGTTTTCACCTCCCTGTGCTCAGCATTAATGACCCAGACCCAGAATATTCAACAGCACAATTAACCTGGGCCTCAACATACACTCAGGAAAGAGGGGCGGCGACTACTGAATCACCCTATGCCCTGGCCCACAGAATGTAAGATTGTTTTTTCTTACAAGCTTCCTCCATGCTTGTTTTAGTAATATACTTACTGATGCCAAACATCAAAAGTTGTGATGAAACTGAATGCAGCCTATTCTATTCCATTCCTTAGATGAAATCCTGGCTGCATTAAAGTTAATGACAAAACGCCCATTGACTTTAATGGGGCCAGGATTTCACCCCTTATTTTTTAACCAAAATGTATGATACTTAAGAACTATACATCTAAGTAGATAGGAGTAGATAGGATTTATGGATGCACTACTATATACACCACTGAGAAAAAGTTGGATTATATCTAAGCACAAGAATCTTTATACTATGACACACAGCTACCACTGTAAAGATGTTAAATATAGAAGTTAGATTCCTCTGAGGGCGTGTAAGATATCCTGTGGGAATGCTACACAATACAAGCATGCTTTCTATTTTGGGAAACAATCAAATTGTGGTGTAAGGAGTTGTTAGACTATGTGGTGATGTAAACCCCAAAAGCAAAATAGTTGACATTCCAATATCATGCTCTTGGTGGTGTGTCAGACATCATTTCTTTCAGCTCTGTTGAAAATGAAAATTAGATTCAGTGGAGACTAAAAAGGTATGCTTTTGTTAAGCATGGGCTAACATATTTAGCTAGATTAGGAAATAAATACTGTTTACATGTAGCTGTTTAAAAGTATAAATCCTTCTTGGTGCACTGATTTGCAAAAATCACTCCATACTTATACATATCTCATGCTTATCCGCTCAATCAACATTGATAAAAACAAAATTCTGAATGTAAGAGGGCATACAATGTGAAATGCTCTTTGTCACTTGCATTAATACAGTGCAGTGAAGTACAAAAATATAAGAAAGAATAAGTTGCTGTTCTGACAGTAATCACTGGGAAGATACATGTATCACAGATTCTATATCTCCTTTTAAATAAATGCATTATGCAGCTTCTAACTGCTACAGCTCATTCTCAAGGTAATGCAAAAACTGAGCAACCTGAAGCGTATTTATACAGATTAAGTGGTTTTTAATACTCCAAAGAGCACTTAATCTGCATGAATGTGCTTCATGTTGCTATGTATCTCTAAACCCCGGAACAAGGAGCCTAAGTGATTCTGAAAGTCTGAAGTATTTTGGTCAGTCAATCAAAGGGAAAAATGAACAAAAAATGTGAATTAGCCTTGGCAAGCCAGTCATGCAATTGTCAATGCAGAGGCTTTCCAGAATGAGTTTCTTATTCTCCAGCTATGTCCTTTGTGCTTCTAAAACTCCCAGATTGTAGTCAGAAAGCAAGTAATTATGCTAATATGGACTCAAACATGAAATAATAGGATGGAAATGATGTTTCCTAGAGAAAATGTTCAATAATTACAACAACTAATGGTTATTAAAGTGGTGTCCCAGAAACTGAGGTATTAGCCAGCTGTCTTACCTTAAGGGTTCAGGTGTGGCATTTTCAAGTGCTATGTGTTTATCTCTTTTTTCATATGAATCATCCATAAGAGAGAACAGATGTGCAGTATTCAGGAAAAGGACTTTCCGAATATGTAACCATCCACTGACACATCAGTGATCTGAACCACTCATGTAATCTGAATGAGGATTACATATACTGGTAAAAAGATTCTATGATTTTTTTTTTAAAAATCAACCCCCAGCTCTTATACCAACTACACGTTATTCTGTGTTGATCAACAAAGGGGGAGCTGCCATCAGTTGATTTTGCACATGATTTGATGAGTCATATTGACTAATGTTGGAGAATTAGATTCAGCAGTGTGGGTTACTGCAGATGCATTTCATGATGGCTCTTGTGATGTTTGGGAAGGTGGGCATCATGCTGCAGTACTGTAGGAGATAAAAAGAAAAGGAGACAGTGGGATATATAATCAACAGTAGATCAAGCACAGGGAGTCCAATCTCTGGAGGAAATAACCTTTAAGAGGAGAGGAGGAAGTGAAGCAGAGTGGTAAAGTATTGTACCAGGTGCTGAAGGCAGGATGGAATATCTGCAAATTGTCTCTCATGTGATCCATTCTGCTATTGAAGAAATATTTGAAAGACTAGCAAACTTCAGCAAAGTCCATCTTACAAAATCCCGTATACATTGCAAAAGTGAACAAAATACATGCAAAGCACAAGCAATTTTTTTCCCCTATGTGCAAACTAGGACTGTCAAATAAATTGGTTAGTCTCTAAGGTGCCACAAGTACTTCTTTTCTTTTTGCAATTAATCACAGTTAATGCAAGTGATCAACCCACAATAAACTGATGAGATTTAAAAAAAATAGTCACGATTACTCGCAGTTTTAATCACACTGCTAAACAATAATCGAATACCAATTTAAATTTATTATATATATTTTGGATGTTTTTCTACATTTTCAGATCTACTGATTTCAATTACAACGCAGAATACAAAGTGTACAGTGCTCACTTTATGTTATTTTGATTACAAATATTTGCACTGTAAAAAAGATAAACAAAAGAGAGAGTATTTTTCAATTCACAAGTCCACTCAGTCCTACTTCTTGTTCAGCCAATCATTAAGGCAAACAAGTTTGTTTACATTTACGGGAAATAATGCTGCCCACTTCTTATTTACAATGTCACCTGAAAGCGAGAACAGGCATTTGCATTGCACTGTTGCCAGATATTGTAGCCAGATATGCTAAACACTCATATATCCCTTCATGTTTTGACTTGTAGGCTCTAAAGTTTTACATTGTTTTGGTTTTGAGTGCAGTTATGTAAATAATAACAATAATAAATCTACATTTGTAAATTGTACTTTCACAATAAAAAGATTGCACTACTGTACTTGTATGAGATGAATAATCTCACAATTAAGTGTGATTTTTTTTCAATCATTTGGCAGCCCTAGTGCAAACTAAGGATGCCTAGAAACTTATGGAATAAGTAGCAAATATTCAGTACAAACTACTTTTCTAACAATTGGGTCCCAGAGTTGTATCAGTCTCTTCAGGAAGCAGTGCCCAAGGCTTTAGGAGCATCTGAAATGGAAAAGATACACCTGTCAGCTGGTGTAGCACAGGAGGCAAATTAAATGGTAAGGAAGATTGGGAGGATAATAACAAAGAAAACGTTGAAGATGCAGGAAGAGATGGACGTTGACAAAAATAATGAGTTGTCAGGATTTTTGTTAACTTTGGTTTATTGAACTGGTTCACTTTTAATAGGCCACTTAGTAGTAAGGAATGAAAATACTGCCAGGATGTCGGTGTCTGCCCCAGACATGGGCTCTTGCACCACTGCCAAGCCCTGGCAGACATGTTTAAACTTGGTTTACAATTTGTACAGCACCTAGTACAATGAAGCTCTGACCTATCTGGAGCTTCTAGGTGCTACTGTCATACAACTGTGAAGAAGAATGGTCAGTAGGAATCTGAATTCCCACTATTCTTGTTTATTATTTCATAACTTTTTTTTTTTTGCAATCTTATAGTGGTGTTCTAAGCTGGATTCAGGCATAACAGTAAAGTACCTTTGCCATGATGTCTTTGAACTATACATCTACAAAAATAGAGAAGAGTAAATATAGAACAGGCAAGGTGCAACCGAAGTGACTAGACTCTAGATCAAATTCTTCCCTCAGATGCATTTGAATGGGGCTCTCTCTCTCTATGCATACATCCACATGCAGTATTGGCTTTTTGTATGCATAAGACAGCATGCTTTCTACATTGTTTTGTCAGCATAGCAAGTCATTGGCAATAAAATCAGTGAAATGTGCAAAACGTGGCACATAATACATTGCTCATTCTTGGTGGCACGCATTACATTTGTCACTTTACTGAAGCCATAAATCTGGAGGGTTTGTTGTCAGTTCTATTTTTAAATACTAGGGAGGCACTCAGATGCTATGGTAATGGAGGCCATGTAAGTATATTGATGGGGCAGAGTAGACAGACAAAGGTACAAACTCTTCACCAATTTCATTATACATCAGATATCTGACTGTTGGTTCAAATTTCCATGGCGAGATGAAGCTTTTCCTGACACTATCAAATGCTTTCACACTATTCTTGCTTGGTGGCTTTGATGCAACTCTGGGGCACCACAGAGAAGTGGCTTCTGCAGGACGTTCAGTTCCCTATAAAACTCTTGGCTTCTAAAAAGACAATCACAGCAAGTCAACTGCCAATATATTGCATTTAGCTTGCACACGACAATATGGTTTCCACCATATTTTGCTGCATTTTCTCATGCTTCTTCCAAAGGCAGTTGTACCATCTGGTAAGCAATTTGCATGTATGCCATCTTGCCTTGAACAGGTAGTATCTGTATTTTTAGGAATGGGATAAAGGAATTTTTGACACTCAATAGATTGCCTGCTGTGAATGTAGATGCCCACGTACGGCCAGTCTTCTCCTGTCCACTGTCTCGTCTACTACAGGGCTAGAGGTAGTCTTCTGCCTGTTGTTAATAGGTTACCACAAGGTTATTTTTCAGGTGGATATTCTCATGTAACTACTCCTGCTTTCCTTCTACTGCTGCCACTGCTATACTCACAACATATTCCATTACCATTTTTCATGGGTACAGTGTTAGCTGCTCCTCCGACCACTTCTTTCACCTGAATACACCTCCCTTCTAAGGGGGCAGAATCATGTAGACCAGGCCATGGACTATAGTACCCTGTGGATCAGCTGTGCTGATCCCAACAATTCTGATTGTGTTTGGGTACCTGCGGTTCTTTCTTTTCTGGAGCTTGTGACCAACCAGGAATCCAGCAAAAACAGCCTTCTAAAAACAATAAGAATAAATCATAACATAAGAGACTAGGTTTTTAAAGCAACAAAAGGCCTACATGTGTCTCTTACCTAGTGTCTCACTATTCCCCTCATGGGAACACGAGCAGATTTAATTTCCTCCAGGACGCCAGCTTCTGGAGTCTGGGTTCACCTTCACTCTCCGTCTCTCTGAGAGTGTCTTTAGATCCAGCCCCAAATCTTTGTTATCTCTGTTCACACATTTGGACCGGCTGCCCAAAGCCAATTTCGTGAGCTCAGCAGAGTGTCGGAGGTGGAACTTCAAAGCAGATTGCTCTTGCATTGTGTCTCAAGTATTTGAGAAGAGAAGTATATCAGAATTCACCCCTGCCCTTCCTGGGTGTATTTCTTGAGAATCCTGCTATTGAACTAGCTCAGTGTATTCACACAGTAAATAACAAAAGAAATCCGTCAAGACTGAGTATTTATAAATTATTACAGGCAGCCCCAAATCCACCAAACTGTTGTCTTGCATGAGAAGACAATTGGCACCAGTAATACTTCCGTTTTGTTCACAAGCTGCCCCTCTGTGGTGCCCATCTATCTGTATTTGCCTATCTGACATCGGCTCTGTCACTACACTGTCCAACTGGAGGCTGTCTTCTCTAGCTCTTGAAGTTTTAACCCTTATTCCAGTTTATTTTCTTCTGAGTTGGCTCTAGAATTTGGCTGTCCCTTGAACGTTAGGTAATGTCTGTCAGTACAGTTTCATTATTTCCTCCTATTTTTCCTTCAAAACTCAGGCTTGGGGGAGAAAAAATCCTTATTTCTGTTAACTGCAACAAGATCTCTCTTCTCTGTGCCACTTATATCACATAAAGAATTGTCACATAATCCTCAGTGGGTTTTTTTAAGTCAGTACTGGCTCTAGTGTGCACCACTGTCACCAACCCTGCTGCTTGGGGTTCCTTTGAGTGCCTTTGTAGCAATCACATTACTAAACATGAATTTCTGACTCAAGAGAATCCAGTGATGGAGCTCGCCTTACCCCAGAAGAATAAACGGAGTTTTTCTCTGGGCACACAGTAATGCTAGGATTCATGACAGTATCTCCCTATGGCCCTGCCTCTTACTCTTTTATTATGCCCTCTCTTACTCTACAGAGATAAAACCTGGGAATCTTATTGTTTGACCCAAAGTTAAGCTTTTTTCCCTGCTCCTTCTCTGCCCTTTTAATATTATTTTTGCTGATGTTTTCTTGTCATCAGTTGAGCGCAGTGGGTGAGGGTTTTCACCGTCTCTTGTTGTAAAAGCAATCCCAGACACTAATTTACCAATTATTTCAAAAATTAATTACCATTTCCTTTGTATTCTATCTTCCATTCAGAGGGAAACTGGCCTTGATAAAGTATAGAGAGAACACCGTAATGTGAAAATGCACATTGTAATGTGGTAAATATACTATTTGTCCATATTTCTTGTGTGAGTGAGGGGGGAGATTTTCAAAGGCACAAAGGAGCACCCAACTCCCATTGCCTTTGACCATCTGCCTCTAAAATTGTAAAGGAACGTTCAACCGTGCAACACTCACTGAGATTAATTGAAGCAGTGGTACTAAATCCCTGTGAACCAGTTTGAAAATTTCCCACTGAGGCTACATCTCCACTCTGAGCAAGAGGTGTGATTCCCCTCTTGCATATACGTACTCGTGCTGGCCCGATGAGAGCTAGCATGAGTATAAATAGTAGTGTAGCCATGGTAGCGAGGGCAGCGGCTGCACGGTGTGGACATGCTGAGTACAAACCCACCTGAACCCTGTGGTTAAGTACTCAGTATGGCTAAGCCATGTTCTCACTGCCTGTGCTACCACATGAGTGGTGTGGAGAAGGCGAATCAGGAAAAGTTATTTACTTGTTCCCATAATATAAGAACTAGGGGCCACCAAATGAAGTTAATGGGCAGCAGGTTTAAAACAAATAAAAGGAAGTTCTTCTTCACTCAGCACACAGTCAACCTGTGGAACTCCTTGCCAGAGGAGGTTGTGAATGCTAAGACTATAAAAGGGTTTAAAAGAGAACTGGGTAAATTCATGGCCATTCAAATAGCCATTAATGGCTATTAGCCAGGATGGGTAAGGAATGGTGCCCCTATCACCATTTGTCAGAGGGTGGAGGTGGATGGCAGGAGAGAGATCACTAGATCATTACCTCTTAGGTTCACTCCCTCTGGGGCACCTGGCATTGGCCACTGTCAGAAGACAGGATACTGGGCTGGATGGACCTTTGATCTGACCCGTTTGGCCTTTCTTATGTTCTTATTCTCTTATGTTCATTCTTATCTATGCTGCAATTTATACTCGAGTGCAGGTATATGTACACGAGCTTGGAATCACACCCCTAGCTCGGAATGTAGAGGCAGCCTGAAAAGTCTCAAATTTGCTGGTTACAGGTTGCTTATTAAAAGGGGAAAGAGTTGGTCTGATCAAAATGGGCCATTGGCATCAGGATTTCAATGACATGTGTTTATGGTAGGGAAAAAAAAATGTGGCCTCGCTGGTCCTCACTCAAAATTTGATAAAGTGTTTAACCAGTTTTGATACAGTGTAACACTGACAATACAAATGGTTCACCTATGCTCACAGTTGTGTTGATTAGTACTCTCACAGTATTCTTTTTGTTCCCTAAATGGGCGAGGAAGTAAACACTTTTGGCATAAATACTCACGCATCCAGCTCTGAAATGTGATTGCTAAAAACACTCAGACCCAGTAAAACTGGATGGCATAATATATTCATAGACAACAAACACAAAAGTGGGTGTGCTGATGGTTAGAGGACTGCATTTTAATATCTGTGTAAGCGCTTGCAAAACATTCTTTGCAATATTCACCCAGCTATATGTAGAATAAACTTTTTCTTAAAATTCTTTTACCATATGTGCTTGCCTGAATATACATCAAACCCACATGTGAGACTAGAGAAAGACCCAAGAAAATTATGCCAGTCATATTCTTGGCACCCATTGACTCGAAGCTGCTTCCAAATGTGGTGTAAATTTCCTTGGAACATGTTGGAAGTCTTTCCTTACCCACAGACACACAAGAGGAGGAGGCGGAAGCCAGTGACAGATTGGTGACCAGACAAGACCAACAGGTGGCCATTAAACAACCAGCAGCTTTCAGGGTGTCGGAGACCACACGAAGGAAGCAAAAAGCCCAGGATTCTGACTTTCTCAATTATCTTTGCAAGGGAGAAAAAAAAGAAGCTGGCAGAAAGCTCCTTCAGCCAGTGAAGTAGAATCCTGCTGTAATAGAATGGGGAGGATAGTAGCATGTCCTTTAAGGATGGAATAGAAGACACAGCTGTGGGGAAAGAGGCTGAGGGATGCTAAGAGGAGGAGAAAGAAAGAAGAGAATGCAGCAGAAGGAGAATCAGCCACACTTTTTGGTGCTATGATGGAAACAATTAACACCACCCTCATCATGACGCCTGCTCTCAGAGTCCCTTTGCAACAAAAGGCCTCACCAACCCTGCAGCATCTTATTCCTGTCCCTTGCAAAATCAAAACAGGCAGGTTCCATCAAATGATTCACGCTTTCTGCCCCTGTAACCCTAGTGCTCTCTAACATGGGAGTGGCTAAGTCATTATGCAAGGTAGCCTATTTCCCCTTGTTTTTTCCTACCCCCCACCCCCAGACGTTCTGGTTAAACTTGGATTTAAACTTGGAGAGTGGTCAGTTTGGATGAGCTATTGCCAGCAGGAGAGTGAGTTTGTGTGTGTGTGTGTGTGTGTGTCCCGGGAAAAAAGGGGGGGGTGAGAAAGGCTGGATTTGTTCTGGGCATGGCCCACCTTGATTACCATGCACATTGTAGGGAGAGTGGTCACTTTTTGGATGAGCTGTTAACAGCAGGATAGTGAGTTTGTGTGTGTGTGTTTTTGGAGGGGGGTGAGAGAACCTGGATTTGTGCAGGAAATGGCCCACCTTGATTATCATGCACATTGTGTAGAGAGTTGTCACTTTGGATGGGCTATTACCAGCAGGAGAGTGAGTTTGTGTGTGTATGGGGGTGGGGGGCTGAGAAAACCTGGATTTGTGCTGGAAATGGCCCACCTTGATTATCATGCACATTGTAGGGAGATTGGTCACTTTTTGGATGAGCTGTTAACAGCAGGATAGTGAGTTTGTGTGTTTTTGGAGGGGGGTGAGAGAACCTGGATTTGTGCAGGAAATGGCCCACCTTGATTATCATGCACATTGTGTAGAGAGTTGTCACTTTGGATGGGCTATTACCAGCAGGAGAGAGAGTTTGTGTGTGTGGGGGTGGAGGGTGAGAAAACCTGGATTTGTGCTCAAAATGGCCCAACTTGATGATCACTTTAGATAAGCTATTACCAGCAGGACAGTGGGGTGGGAGGAGGTATTGTTTCATGATCTCTGTGTGTATATAAAGTCTGCTGCAGTTTCCACGGTATGCATCCGATGAAGTGAGCTGTAGCTCACGAAAGCTCATGCTCAAATAAATTGGTTAGTCTCTAAGGTGCCACAAGTACTCCTTTTCTTTTTGCGAATACAGACTAACACAGCTGTTACTCTGAAATCTAACACAGCTGTTACTCTGAAACCTCCCTATGCTCTCATACAAGCCAAGGCTGGGATCTTCGAAGGGGCCTAAGGGAGATCAGTGTGCAGCTCCCACAGAATGTCAATAAGCCCTTGGACTCCTTTGAAAATTGGGATACACTCCCAATGTGTTTGGATTTTCAGCAGGACCTTTAGTTAGCCTGGAAGGGGATTGAAATTTTAAGGGTTAGACAGAGATGACAGAGACAGGCCATCATGGTGCCCAGGAAGTGGTTACCAGAAGGGGGGAGAGGGTAGAAGTGAAGATTAGTGCAATGCTACAAGCTGAGGCCAGAGGGCGTTACTGCAGTAAAGGCAACTGCCCACACCTGGGAAGTGGGCCAAGTTGCCTTAGTGATTCAACAGCACTGACAGCCAGAGAGCCTCTAAGGCATGCAGGGAGTTGATTAGGAGAGGGGACCCTGAAGCATGGAGCAAGAGGTACCAAAGTGATCTCCTCACGGATAGCAAGAATTCAAGTAAGTAAAACTCACTTTACCAGCTTTATCTAACATAAATGATATTGTTAGTTTTGAAGTAAGACAAAACCATCCAGTAGACAATCAAAATGCTGTATGTGAATTTACAATGCTAATTATGCTATTAAAGGCATAGTCCCTTTTCAGGCTCTCCTGTGTGCAGCCTTTAGGGTGATGTAGCATGTTCCTTCTGATGTGGCCAACCCACAGAACTGATTACTGTGAAAATGGGGTACATGGCCATGACTAGGTGCTGGTCTGCCCCACCTCAGCTCTTTGGAGTTGTGCCTCTTCTCCTTGTGCAGGATGCACAAGAGACAAGGAAAACCAGGTACATCATTTAGTCTAAATTCTTTGCCAATGCTTACTGTAGAACACTCGCCACCAGAGGAGCCATTGTGTTTGCTAGGGTGTCTTTGAAGGATTTGATTCTGGAAACACTTTTCAATCTTTCCCTTACTAATAGGGATATTGGGACCTGTAGCCTAATGCTAAATCTCCCAGAATTAAACCCATATTCAAACCCTAAAACTATCACAATCATATGTTGGGTCTTCAGGACTCTAGCCCTCTTCCTCCGTGGAAGCTGTCTGCTTGGCACAAACCTGCCAGACTGGCTCCTAGCCACTGGCTTGCTGATTTGGGAGCGACTAGTCTTTTATGTACTGATGGGTAGACTTGAATGTTTCATAATTCTGTCATGTTCTGATCAGCTGGGTGTCTATCCCAGGCAGTCATGCTAGAGATTGGCCATGCCTTCCTCTGCTGTATCCTCCATTGTTCTCCGAATGGTTGGATTCTTCTGCCTGGCAGATGCATGTCCAAAATTCACTTCAAATGAGAATGCTTTCAAATTAATTTGCCAGCCTGGGATTTCCAGATAATTTCTGTCCTCAGTCCAAATGCCCTGAAGATTCCCTTTTTGTAGAGTGTAGGCATGGGTGACTCTTCTGCTTTTTTGGCAGCTCAGTCTGTTTTGTTTCATTCTGGAGTTGCTTTCAAACAACTCCTTAGGATTTTCCTTTACAGGGTCTTTGAAATGTTGACAAGCATTATTCCAGTCTTACAATTTACAATTTGGCAGTTTAAGAATCATTTTAGTAGTCTCTTTACCATGCAATAATAATTTATAATACACAATGCAGTGGAGAGAAAACACAAAGCACTGAGCACCCTTAAATTCCAATTCAGTGAAGGGAAACTGAAAGCTGTTAATGTCCCTCAAGATCTGGCCTCTAGAGCCTGACTCTCCCCTGCCCTTGCACTGTTAGGGTATGTCTAGACTGCAGTCAGAGGTGTGAATCCAGGACATATAGAATAAAGCTAGTTTGCATATGCCTATCAGTGAAAATATGGCAGCGTGGACTTCAGCATGGCCTGTACAAGCCCTCCTTGGTACTCACTGAGACAGCTAGCCTGCACTCAAGTCCATGCTGCTACAGCGTCATTGCTAGGTTAAAGCTAGGTCAGGTCTGCCTATGTGTGCTGTAACCTCACCAACTGGCAAATTTTACTTGGTAACATTTTATGCCCATTTTCCACAGATGTCAATGCTTTTTCAAGGTGAAAGGCAGTGAAGAACAGATCCATACAAACGGAGGACTTAGACTTTTTTCATCTTTGCCTTGTGCACCTAGACAAGGCCCAAGATGAAAACTTGAAGTGTTTCCACCTACCCTATATTTATTGTACCAACGGCATCATTTTCATTTTAAACTACAGGGCTCTGATCCTCAGCTGATGTAATTCTGCATAGTTCCATTGATTTAAATGAAGCTATGCCGCTTTGTATCAGCTGAGGTTCTGGCCTCCGTGGTCTAATTTAAATACAAAACACCAGGAAATAAAATACACGCCCTTCATGGTCTCCTAGTGGTTTGTAGCTCAGTCTACCCACCTCTACCCAAAATATTCTTTAAACTATGAAAAACATATGTACATATAATATAGCAAACTCACAGCATAATTCAGTGGTTACAGTATCTTTCACAGATTTGAATAATAAAAGCATTTTATCCATATGAAATGTTTCTGCACTTGGAAAAGTTCAGATCCATAATTATCCTCTGGTGCAGCTTCACTGGAGATAGCAAGGCTGGAAATTATAAGATAGATGAGGCATAAGCGTGTTTATCACCATGCTCTGAGCTTGTGCCTTGCCTATGCTACAGCTTCCATCTTTGCTACTGTCATGGAATGGCATAAGAGGGAAATTTTTGGGCTGTGATTTATTTATTTCCCCCCCCCTTCCATACTCCCCCATCCGCAGGGCGTATGTTAGGGGTGTGGAATATTTAGTAAAACTCCTGAGCTTTAATCCATTTCCTGGTGAATTTAGAAGATGAGTGGCTTTGAAAAGTGACAAATTGGGACCAGGTGACACTTAATAGATACCTAATAGACTAAACATCAAGACAACAATTCTGAATGTGTTCACACCCAAGTATCGATGCATCAGAACCAGGGCTATTGATTTTGTTGTTGTTGTTGCTGTGTTCTTTTATTTGTTCCAGGCATCTGGTTTCCTTATCCGGGCTTTCTTAAAATGAATTGAATTTTTAGGAGCTCCCATACAACTAACTGTATACCTGACAACATGGGCCCAGGACTAGCAAACCCATGCTAGTAGCACTTAGCATAAATTTTATTCTTACAAACAAGATTTTTTTCTTTTTAAAATTAGATATTACCTGGTATGCAATTCCTCACTGGAACTATTTTCGGGCCAATTTCTTGCCCTAGGAGGATCGCTTCGTCTCCATATCTACTAAACCACATTCTGCTGCGTTACACTGATGTAAATCTACTCCATGGAATACCTCCGAAGAGTAGTTCTCCTCCTTCTCCACCTTAGCACCTCTACTTTTTTTTTCCACCAGCTTTGGACTGATCACTGGAAGGGAAAAGCTTGAAAAGCATTGAACAAGGCACTGAGGCAAGACTCCATGCCTCTGGACTGAAGAAGGCAAGGACTGCAGGGGAGTTTTGTGGGAGGATCTATTGACGGCATTGTCAGTACTCCTGTAGTTCTGCTTCTGGCACTGGTAAGTGGCTAGCTATCCTAGAACGTTTGTTTGACTGGGCAGGTTTGAAATATAGATACTTTTATTAGTATTAAATAGTTTGGGGGGGGTTACAATTACTCTGGCATATTTAGTTATGAATGCTGACAAATCGACAGGCCATATTGAGCTTGAGAGTAGTTATACTTGGCACTTATTGCTTTTTCATTCAGAGATCTCCAGGTGTTTTACAAAGGACCTCCATATATAGCCTACAGCGGGGTAAACTGAGACTCGCCTAAGGTTATATGGGGAACAGACCCAGGAATTGAACAGTCTCCTGATAGTCCACAGCACTATTCTCTGGACCTTGGTGCCTATTTGGATGACACATTGACAGGACCAGGTCTGGGGTGGTGGGAAGATAGGTTCAAGCACTCCTGTTAGTGTATGGTCCGGTTTTAAGAGGATCCCCCACGCTGCATCTGAAAAACTTTAATGCTACAATGTCTCTCACCACATACAGATGCAGATGGGTGGATTTTTGCTCACACAAAAGAGCAGTGGGTCTGTGCTCCTTTGAGTGCCTCCGTGGACCTCTCATTCATGAGATGTAGGGGAGATTACATGTTTATTTTTAATGTTGCTGTTTTAAAACTTCTAATTTTAAAGGGGCAAAGAAGGCAAACAGAAACTTGAATCAAAATGGAATTGGGCAGAAAGCAATGCAGAGACTGAAAACTAACAGTCTGTTTAAAACTGAGACCCTGGGATGTTGAGAGCCCTTTGCAGTTAATCAAGAGCCCAAAGAATATTCTTCAGTCTATGATCCCTAACTCCATTTGTAATGTATGGTCTTCAGCCTCAATCTGAAAAATCATTCTGAGAACAAATACTGGAGTAGCATTTCTTGTCACTGCTAGTATATTTAGTCCAAGAAATTAGGTCAGTGTACTTCTTATTTTCTTTCCATTCTATTAACTCGCCAGGATACTGGCAAAGTTCCAAGCATTCTGGGTCCCATTCCTGATTTCATAGAAATTAAACAAAAGCAAAACAAAAAAAACAACCCCACACCAGTGGAATAAATGGACTGTGGATGGCTCAGCTGACATAGCCACAGGCAGGAGATGACTGGTGCTACAGCATATTATCCACAGAGCTAGCCAGACCATAGATTTTGTTGTTTTATATTTCACACTGGCAACCAAGTCAATTGGTGGTTGCAATCAGTGCTAATGCTGCAGGGTAAAAACAAAACAACAAAGCTGGAACGGCAGAAGCACTGGCTGGTGCTGTGAATACACACAGAGCAGCAATGTAGGTATAGACTGCCAGTGCCTAGATCAACTAATCAATCCCTGATACTTTTTTCATTTTATTTTGTGAGTACCAGATTGTGGCCAGTAAAATTAGTCATTTGCGGAGGGCAATGCCCCATGAAATAGATTAGCTCCTGAAAGGAAGACTCTGCAGAACAGTACTGCGTGTGCGAGAGAAATAAATAACAAGACTGGTGGCTCTTGAAATGCTGTAGTTCTTTGAAGATTTTTGGAATATTCTTTCTTCCACAGTTCTCTTGGCATATGATTATATAACCATACAATCTTACTATGGAGGAGGGGGGGAACATACACCTACTCATGGCATAAAGATATTATGCATAAATGGGTTTGAAAAATTAAGTAATTGGCTTCAGCTGAATTAAAACAAATGCACTTTGGCATTCATAATACTTCAGGGCAATGTGTGACAATTATAGCTTTTAAAATCTTTCTTCTCCCCAAATGAGTCTTAATTTTCCAGAGAAATATAGCTGAGAAGATGTCAGATTTAACAGTATTAATAAATTAGCGATCGGCAAAGCTCAAAAGGTCTGGACGTTCAGTTTGGGTAAATTTCACCAAATGCGGATGCCATGGTCTGCACATTATGTTGCAATCCACAATGCTGTTGCATGTTCCCAGAGTGCAAGAGGAGCCTCAAATACTGCCAGCACTGCTGATCAGTCTCCTGGGAGTGTCTGGATGTAGGGGTGTGACCATAGCCAGGTTCCTCTTCTCCATTTCTGCACATCAGTAAGCACCAGACTTCAAGCTGTAGCTTTCTGTGTAGGCCTAATGCTTTCAGCTACTGCCAGTAGAATGTTTGAAGCTGGAGGTGCATGTCACATTCCAGGTACAACCCAGACCAGTGAGGGGTTGTCACCACCTGCCCTGCAACCCTAAGCTCCCAACCTGGGCCTCTCATAAACAGCTTTCCAGCATGCAGGTCACACCCTGAGTGTCTGTGTGTAGCTGCAGCCCTGGTCCAGCAGCTCACACCCCAGCAACCTCTCAGCAACACACCAGTCACCCACTCTGGCTTCCACCAGCCTTGCTTACTACTTGCAGGGTGACCCCAGTCCTGACTTTTCCCCAAAACACGTGTTTTGCTCCGCTCAGCGCTTTCCTGGACTGTTCAGATATTTAAGAGCCGTTGACCCTGTAAAGGGTCAATATTCAACATTTTGCTGCTTTAACTGGAGTTACCAAGCAGTTCATTTTAGACACAACACTGGAGTAGTTTAGATTAAAAATAAAACAAGTTTATTTAACTACAAGAGGCTTTAAATGAGATCAAGCATAAGGTATTAAAGTCAGAAATGGTTACAAAACAGCCACAGAGAAAACACTTCCGAGTAGCTAAAACTTAACAAGCTAGACTTTGTTCAAGGTAAAATCCTTACCAGGTGTTCCCAGCAACATGGCTGACTAAATCCTCAGATCAGGACCCTGCCTGGCTCCTTTGTCTTAGGTGAAGGAGAAGGAGATTGCTTGGGGTTTTCTGTCCCTCTTTTATAGTCCAGTTAACCTCTGAAGTGGATTCTTTTGATTGTTACCCCTCAAAGCAACATTTATTGAAACACGTAATGAAGGTGACATGGACTTTGGTGGTGAAGGAGGCTCCAGGTTTGTTCTTACCTGTGTTTGCTGAAATGCGAATTTGCTTTGTCTCCTGACATCTCTTTTCCCTCTTATCTTGCGGACCCTGTTTACTATGTGTATGTAAATTGAGGGGGAAACACATTTCTTCCTTCAGGATACTTCTGCTTGGGCAGGGCTGTGTGATTTTGAATATGTGGTAAGAACATCATACAGGGGGATTTCATAACTTTATAATGTTGCTACATACATTTCACCATGATATTATTGATCTGGAAGTTTAGTTCTCAAATGATACTTCACAAGGCATATTTTGTAGAGAGATGATTATACTATTGTGTAGGGTGGGAATAAAGGGGTGTTTTCGGTCACTGTGCACCACATAATTATGCACAACCTCAGCTTTAACTGACCCCTAATTAACTAAGCATCTAACCACTCCTAAGAGGTAGGTAATAACCTTGTTTTGCCTTTGGCACAAAGGCCCAGATCCTCAAAGGCATTTAGGTGCCCACTACATTTCAATCCTATACATTTCAATGGGAGGTGGGTGCCTAAATTCCTCTGAGGCTGTGGGCCAGCGTAACTTGTCCAAGGTGTCTCAGCAAGTCAGTGGCACAGCTGGGAATAAAACCTAGAGTTCTTGATGGTTAGTCCTGGCTCTAACCACTAGATGACATTTCCTTCCAAGGGAGGAAAGACTTATATTCTTACAGTTAATAAACCCTAGACTTGTACAATCTTGCCAGATCCTCAAACAAACTTGAAGCTTTACAAAATGGAGAAAAATAAATCCTATTGAAACATGCACAGAACATGGAAACGAAACTGCATGGAATCCCGAGGGAACTGCGAGAATATAGCCCATTATTATTAGAGTAAAAGGTTAATGGAGCAGTGTTCTTATGTATAGGCTTTACCACAGTGCTGTCTCAGAGTCATTCTGTTCAAAGGTGTAAAGTACATCACAATCGCTAATGAACGTATCCTCTAAAGAGACAGGGAAGTGTCGTTATCCCTATTTTACAGGTGGGGATCTGAGGTAGAGAGAGAGAGAGATTCCAGGACATAGCCTAATAACTATATTGAATAGTACTTTGCTCCAGGAATAGTTCTGTGTTTGATGGGATTATTCGTGGAGTAAAGTACTATTCAGTGTGAATAAAGGTAGCCGAATCTGCTCCTAAATGACTCGCCTAAGGTCAGTCTCTAGCAAGGCTTGGAGTAAAACCCAGACTTTCTGAAATCTCTCATCAGGAAAGAATTACAATCAGAAACTCAATGGCAGTAATCAAACAGAAGTGATTATAGGGAGGGCAGAACACATGGAAAAGTAAGAGAAAATTGGACAGGACTTGGAACAAGAAAGAGGTGTTATTGAATAAAACCTGTAGATAGGATTTCTGACCTATTTATGCCAATTTGATTAAGAAGGGGAGAATAACCCATGAAGTAGGATGAAGATAGCTGACAACTGATTATGGAAGGGTAATTGTTGACACTAGTGAGCCTCTCAAAGGAACATTGCTCTATTTTTTAAAACCATGCTTTTTCTGTGCACCATATTCAGAATGATTCTGCCACACTGATTAAGGTTATGTCTATGCTGCAATTTAAAACCCATCATTGGCCTGTGCCAGCTGACTTGGGCTCATGGGGCTCGGGCTAAGAGTTGTTTAATGGCAGTGTAGACATATGGGCTTTGGTGAGGTGGGAGGGTCCCAGAGCTCGGGCTTCAACCTGAGCCCAAACGGCTACACCACCATCTTACAGCCCCACAAGCCTGAGTCAGCTGGCCCGGGCCAGCCATGCATGTCTAATTGCAGTGTAGACACACCCTAAGTGTTAAGGGACAGGTTTGGTGCATTCAGTTCAGTGCCCCTATGGCATAAAGGTCACAGTATACACTACCATCCCAAGTACAGAAATCAACATGGTAGATGACTCACCTCCCTAGCACATGAAAACTTTGTGCTATCACTCACCCTATCCATGTTTGTACCTACAATCCAAGGTTGAGGTCAATAAAATGGCAGTGTAATGCAGCAAATACTCACAGGCTGATTGGCTACACAATGGCTGACTTTTGAATTAATAGAAGTCTGAGGTTTTTCTGAATTACCAGACCCATTAGCCTTTATGAGCAGAGTGCCTTCTTTTCTAGACTGTAGGAAGTAGAAGGAAAGGTTATACTTACTAAATAGGTTTCAGAGTAGCAGCTGTGTTAGTCTGTGTCCGCAAAAAGCACAGGAGTACTTGTGGCACCTTAGAGACTAACAAATTTATTAGAGCATAAGCTTTCATAGGCTATAGCTAGCCCACGAAAGCTTATGCTCTAATAAAGTTGTTAGTCTCTAATTAGAGCATAAGCTTTCGTGGGCTAGCTATAGCCTATGAAAGCTTATGCTCTAATAAATTTGTTAGTCTCTAAGGTGCCACAAGTACTCCGGTTCTATTTACTAAATAGTTTACCAGAATTTTTCATTGGGATTTTTTTATCATACTAACGGAACTCTCCCAACTCACTCATACAGAAATCTGGGGATCTGGATCACACAGCTGTGTCTAGTAGAAATTAAGCTACTAAAATAAGCTATGAGTGAAACATGAAGGTGCAAATTATTCTATGCTGAACACTGATTTGAACATCTCACTGTTTGGCACAGCTATCTGTAAAGAAGTCAACACAGTACTGTATACTATAGCCTGAAATTTAATATTTGGCTGTAATGTGTAATGTCACTTTAATTCCAAATAGAGCTTATATTTAATAATCATACTTCATTTTATTTTTCACAAAATAAAGAAGCTACAAGGGTTCAAAGTGTTCAAGTGAAACAGCTCTTTACATTCTGTCAGTTATAGTTAGGAACTTCTAAAAGTACTTACCCAGAGGTGACTGTATTTCATTGGTGAGTGAAGTGTATTCTATAATAGCTTTCACTTTCTATAGAATAGAGCAATACAAAATATTCGCAGTGGAACTGAAAACACTCCAGATTTCTCCCTTTTTGAGGTTGTGAAGTTTCCACACCAGCATGTTTCTTGCATAATGTTTCACATTCATGAAAACTTCAGCAGTAATGGGCACAATCTGTTTCCCATTGCCTGTGAACCTGCGGAAATTTCCATACAGCTTTTATGATGCATTTTGAGTCACAGGTTGGATTGATCACATGATTTAATTAATATAGGCCTTTTCTCTACAAACAGGCTTGTGCTTTACTTTAAACATGTGACAAGTCCTATGGACTTCAATGGTACTTGTGCATAAAGGGAAGCATGTTCATAGATAATTGTAGGAGCAGGACCATATTCTATTCAGATTTTTATACCATAGCATTCGTTCTAGTACCCTGATGAGATGAGCATTTCTTAGTGTTTGCAGCACAGTTTCTTTAGCATTGTTTTCTTAGCTAGTTTCCAATCAGGCAGCTCTGAAGCATATGAGAACTGTTACCTAAAACTTTATCTATTTACAGTTTAAGTAAGAATTAGAGCTCATGTCACAGCAGTAGGAGTGCTAGGTGAGTCATACACCTTTGACTTCAGTGGGACCAGGAGTTCACCCTAATGTCCCCATATCATACTCCTGTGGACATAGACCCTGACAGTATTTTCGGAGATGCTAAGAAAGGCTTTATGCTGCCATGGAAAGTAGGAGTGTAACAAGATATTGACCCTTCCTTCAGGTGTCTGAGCACTTAAATGGAGCTAGCTAAACCCTTCCAAATGTGTTTGGCTCATCTCTTGTGCCAATCCTATTGCTGTGTCATTAACTATGACTGAACTTCCACTGATTTCAATAGGACCAGAATTTCACCCTCTGTACAACAACTTATTGGAACAACTTATTTGGTAAGTACCCTCTGGCTTGTTAAATAACACAGTAAAGGGTCATGTAGCACAAGCTGACAGTTCTTCTTGGGTAACCATAGTTTGATGTAACCTGTACAACACATCTATTGGCTGAGAGTGCCAAAGGAGTATTTACATCTAATGCAGAGAGAGCGATATTAATGGAACACTAAGGCTCGCACTTAAATCCACAGAACATTTAGAGTTATGGCCCCAAAGTAACTTGTCCCTTTTGCAGTTATGTACTCTAACAAAATAGAGGTCTCTTGTTACATGGTCACATTGGGTAATGGGTCTTATTAGTTGGCAATGATTGATTCTACAAATGTAGGTTAACTATTGGGGAGGGCATACAAAATATCACATACAGTAATTTTACCACAGTTATCTGTCTTTGGGGGTTCTTGTTAGAAATGTAACACTGAAAGGGACAGTGTCAACCTAAAAAGCCAAAATTTATGGTAAATGCTAAGCAGCATTCTTCAACACTTAGAGCAGATGATGGATCCGTAAAGTTTCCTCCTTTTTAAAAAAAAATCTATTATTTGGATCATCACCCCTGTTTTGGACCAAAGCAAGTTAACAATATCATTTGAAGTGAAGTGGTCTTTGCAGGTGTCATTCATTACATTTTATATCTTAGATCAAAGTCTGTGCCTTTTCTTTTTGATTGTTTCAGTGTGAGTTGTTTCTCCCTCAGAGGCATCATGAATAAGTGTTCCTGGCATACAGGAAGAAAGCACTTTACCAAGGCAGTAAAGTTGCATTTCACATGGCTAAAAGCATTGTCCACTCTTTCTGAAACATAAAGCACAACAAACCCATTTGCACGGCGTGTAGCTTCTTTATGAACAGGATTTAATCCTCCATGACAGCTCCATAACTTGTTTTACTTATCAGACCCCTTATCATTAATTAGAGCAGTTTGGAGCAGACACAGTGTCTACTTTTACTTTTATGTTCATTTCGCAAGTGCTTCAGGAAAGTTAAAAATGTCACAAGTTCCCTTATAATGACCTCACAGCCTTACATACGACAAGGCACAATAACTCACTACAGTTAATTACACTGCAACAAAGCTCCTCAAATTGCTCTAAAGCAGAAATATCAAAATGTTAGCATGTTTTTCAGCCCATCATTCCCAGTCCGAAATCTAGGAAGTTCGGGTCCCATTCTATATTTGTGTTGCTTCTAAGTTCTAGGACACATTTTTTTCTCTTTTTGAAAAAGGGTATGGGCAACCTCTAAACCAGTGTTTCCCAAACTTGTTCCGCCACTTGTGCAGGGAAAGCCCCTGGCGGGCCGGGCCGGTTTGTTTACCTGCTGCGTCTGCAGGTTCGGCCGATCGCAGCTCCCAGTGGCCGCGATTCGCTGTTCCAGGCCAATGGGAGCTTCTGGAAGTGGCGACCAGTACGTCCCTCGGCCCGCGCCGCTTCCAGCAGCTCCCATTGGCCTGGAGCAGCGAACCGCAGCCAGTGGGAGCCGCGATCGGCCGAACCTGCAGATGTGGCAGGTAAACAAACCGGCCCGGCCCACCAGGGGTTTTGCCTGCACAAGTGGCGGAACAAGTTTGGGAACCACTGCTCTAAACATCTGATTGTAATGGAGATAAGGAACTTCAACTGTTTCCTGCTGAATGCGGGGGGAGGGGGAGGGGAAATTGAGTGACTTCCTGAATAAAAATGCTAGGATAAGCATCAATATGGGAGCTTCCCAGTTCTCTCAAGATGTCCAGTGGAGGTACTGGGTGTTCAAAATTAGATGGAGAAGGCCTTAGCAAAAAGTAGTTATCCCATTTCGTGCCAGTAATTGCTAGTACATTAATTGCCAGCAATGCATTTTCTGTTTGTAAACCACAGTGATCATGGCACAAAGGAATTGACCTAAATACAGTTTCCTAAATTCAATAATGTGGAAGTTTGTAGATCAAGATTTATAGTGGGTTTGCTAAACCACTACAATAAAATCTTTACTTACTTTCCTTTCAAGACTTACTCAGGTATATCCTGCAGCAACATCAGTGATTTTAGCCTTTTGTAAACTACATGACTCAGAAATCCAGCCACGTGTGGGGTGGTGACTGGCATCTAACCAGGATGTAGCACAGCACACAACAGTGTGGTAAGGAATGTGGTCTAAGGACAATGAATCCTTACTGTACTGAAGTGATAAGAGATTTCTTATGTCCAATCAGAGCAACAGACAGAACCTTGGTTCTTAAGGTCACATTGGAAAGACTCTTCACAAGGTATTCTGCATGACACTCAATCCATCTGCCTGGGATAAAGTGCTGAGTTGGGGGATTTGCATATCACATGGATGGATAACCCTATAAAAACCTACATATCCAGACAGATAACCCTGCTGGGATTTCAACCTGTGGTTTAAGGGAATCCAGGTGTCTCTAATGTCATGCAAATAAATATGGAAATCTTCCAGAAATCAAAGCAGATCCCTTTTCTTTTTTATAGAATCACAGGAACCTTCACAAGAGGGAGGAAATGACATTTGTTGGAGAGCAAATTTCATTAAAATGCATAGCACTGATGCTACTTCCTTAGATACATTTGCTTTTTCAGTAGACGCAGACTGGATCTATTACTAGGAAATACTTACTATTGCCAAAATGTGTGGTAGAGAAATTGCATTCTGATTTTAAAAATCCTTCCCTATTTATCTATCTCTATCACAACACACGCTTTTATACGTTTCCAGTCCTATAAACGGCATTAAATGCCCACTTCTTGTTATTGTTAGCAGGAGTTCTGAGTCTAACGTCCTGTGTGCCATTCCAAAAACATACCCCCTGACTTGCCTCATGTGTTGTCATAATGAAGCAGACGGCATAGCTTTGAATTTTTGCATTTGTAAATATGCTGTGGATGTGGTGGGTGCAGCACAATGAGCAATTCTGTCAAATCATTTATTTCCAAAGCAGGGCAGTCACAGTGGCCTCATTTTGGCAACTCTTTGCTGTTATGCTATGACATTCTAAAAACAGAAGTATTTCAACATATGGATTTCTTACAGTGTGGGAAAGCTGTCCCTTGCATATCAAGACTCTTCCAATTAAACTAAATCACTCGGATGCTCCATTTAAACTTCATATAAACTCTACTTACGGGTTTCTTAGTTATCCTCACACTGATGTTGCGTAATGGACAAATGGCAGCTAACGACTGGAGTGGCCCCAGAACTCTAACCGCTTGGAGCCGTTTCTACACATGAATGGTGGACAGGAGGAGGCTTCTTTCAGAATTCTAACGCGAGAGGAAACTCAGCTTGATGTCATCCAGTACATAAATAAAAAGTGTACCATATCAGGAATTAAAGTAAAAACAAGTGTGTACTCTCCATCCCCTGAAAAATCGTGCCTGCCTAGAGCATTATTAATTTACATCTTTTTTAAAAAAAAAGGAATTCATCACGTTTGTAGCTGGATTCCTGTATCTTTGCTTCAGTGAGGGAAAAACTGGGTACATAGATGGCTAATGATAAGCAAGATGTTTGATTCTCTACTGTTAATCTCTGTTCAAACTGTTGCAGGAGACAGGCTATAAAATGTAAGTCACATTTAACCCTTACAGTATGTCTTCAATTTTAAAAAAATCTTGCTCATAGAAAATTTCACTAGGGACCAGACTTTGACACCCTTATTCATCTTGAGTAGCATTTAACTGCACAAGTAGCTCCACCGACTTCAGTGGGACTATGCATGGTATCAACTTCGGAGTTTACCCCTCTAAGGTTAGCGTTGTACTTGGTTGCAAAACTTCACACCTCTGGAATACGTTTTTTGGGTGGAAGTCACTGAGGCTAAACAAACAACTGCAAGAAAATGCAACGGTATGGACTTCTGAGCGATTATGCCTGTTTTACAATCTGAATGTTTATTGACATCTACAAATGGAGTAACTTTACATGCAGGTGCCAACTTTTTCTTCATTGTGAATCTACAATATGGAATTCCCTGTGACTGTTTCCCCTGAGAAATTAGTAGCTGTGTGCTCTGTAAAATCTAGTGGTTGAGGATCTTTTTGCTTTTGCAAGGCAATAAAGGCATTTAAAATGAGAGCTGGACACGGGAGCTGTCAATGAGATTAGTGTAGATCAATCTGTCTGCATTATCTCTATGCATAAATTTCTAGCACTAGTTTTAAAGGAAAAAGGCAAAGAACCAATATACTTAAGCTTCCCCTCGCTCCCACCCCGCAGTAGCAAAATCAGAGCTAATTTCTAATAGATGAACCAGGGAGCATAGGGGAAGTAGGTGGCTAATGGAAGGACCATATGAACAGTAGACATTTGTGACAAACGTGACAAAGCTGATCATTGTGTCGAAGGAGTCAATTTCCTAAAAGAAGAGATGCTATTCTGAAGTGTTTTGGTGTCTCAAAGGATAACTGTTCTAGTCTTATTTTGAGGGAGTTGCTTCTCACAAGTAGGGAAGGTGCTGTCTCCAGCCAGGGTGAAGTTGACCTGTGTAGGAAAAAGAGTACTCCTAGTTGCCTTCTCTCCTGGCTGTCCCCCAGGCACCCTGCTGTCCCCAGGTGGGGAAGATGAATGTTCAGACACTGCTAATGAGAGGGAGAGGGTGCATGTGTACACACTTAGATTACAGAGATTGGCCTCCAGGCATTAGCTTCTTCACAAAACCACTGCTGCTGCACAGCTCAGTGGCCCACATTATCTCGCATGTAGCTTGTTTGTTGGTTTTTTCAACTCAGATGGGGCAATGTCATGCTGAAAAATAAATTGCTTTATTCTACTGTTTGCCTGTATCTGAGATCCCCTCATTAGCAATTGTAAGCGCCAGTCAGTCAAAGTTTTCCCAAATGCTTCTAAGCATCAGTTAAGTCACATAATATTACTATCACATATGTCTGCTGCATCTCTATGGGATTTTTTTGTAAAGAGAAAATGTTATTAAAGGAAATGCTGTAGCTTTTCTTGCATTTGTTCTGATACCATTTGGCAAGAGTCAAAACTGCTTCTTGTTTAATAATCAAATATATCTATTTAGGATCCGATATTCAAAACCCTGTGTGAAGGTTCAGCGCCTAAAACTGGGGACTGGATGGCTGAGGGGATTTGTAATAGTATATGGAGCCTTTAATTTCTAAATCATTAGTTCCAAACCACCTCTTTTTGGCCCTGACTATGTTATGGCTGCCTCTGTGAACTGAGTTGGCACTTTCACTCCACTCTCAACGCCAGAAAAAACACCATCAGTGTTTAATGCTGATTAGTTCTCTTGTTGCCACCCTCATTTCAAAGCCCTGACCTTGAAAGGATCACTGGAAGTTCTATGCAGATCTTGGGAGAATCATAGGCTCTCTTGGTTTAACCTATTTTGTGTGGAGACCAATAGATACGGGGAAAGGCAGTCTAGCCCTTCATTAAGACAGATCAATTCAACTAAATAATCAGAAGAGAACTACTTCAAACTGCGTGAGCAAAAAATGGAAGCTTATGTGTGCTTCTTACCGAACCCTCGCTCCTACAAGGATACAATATGATAATGCACCCAGCCACTGAAACACAGATCCTCAGCTAGTGTAAACTGCAGTTAGAGGACCAGAGCTACTGTATCTTCAGAACAAACTCTGACTGACTAAACAAGTGATCCAGTAATAAGTGAATCTTGTTTAGCAATTTCTAAGAGCTGACTTCCATAAACTAATCCTTTAATGGGTGTAGTACATCTCATTCCAAGGCCTAAATTCACTTTTTAAAACTCACACAATTAGGTAAGCAAGTTGATTTTTCAAGTTCCATCACTCAGTTTTTATTTTACAACATGTACCAAGAAGGGTGCAAATCTAGACACAATTGGATTTGCAATCATCAAAAATGGGTTGAAAGAGGGGCGAGCTACCCACTACATTTTCAAATCAAATCTACAAAGAAATTTCATATGCTCAAGGGCAATTCTAGTCATGCAAAACTAGTTAACTGAAACCCATGACTAATAAAAATTAGATTGGCTCAGAATTAATCATATGCAGCAGGAATGATTTGATTCATCCCGATTAGTTGCTAAAATGCCTCTAGAGGATTGGATTAGCAGAAGAAATAGCCTTCTATCTCAAGGCTTGGGGGACAATATCCCATATAGGCAAATCGACAATAGAATACGTTAGTATTGTTTGCTTTCTGGACTGAAGGAGAAGGAATCAGAAATACAAAAATGTGACTGGTGAAGAACTGTTTTTGTTGTTGTTCTCTCTTCCCCCCTGCTCCCGGCCACCGTCCTATCAAATGTATGCAATTAAAGTGGCAGTGGATGATTGTTGATATAGTGGCCTATTCAGAAAACAGGAGACCAACGCTTCTGTCTAAGCACCATCCATCCTTCCTTCCTTCTATCCCAATGCCCGTATTCTGCACACGCCTTTTAAGATGATGAGGAGTTGTGCGCTCTGCCATTCATTCCCCATATCTGTTATGCACTAAGTGACAGGGGACCAGGAGAGTGGGGTGGGTGTAATTTACAAACATAAAAATACTGCAACGTATCACCCTCTCCTTCTAATTTCCATAATGTTGTTGGCTCATGCACAACAGCAGCAATGATACATTTCATATTTACTAGGTTAATTAAATTTAGACACATTATATGGTGTCTGTTTCACAGCTATGAACCAGATCCTCAGCCCTCTGGCTAGCTGCATTGTGCTACTCAGATTGTATAAGGCAGCCAGTAATCTGCTCCAACAGAACAATGGAGGATTCTCCAGCGGAGAATTTCCAGGCAATATAAAGATATAGCAGAGTCTATTCTGCCCATTCAGGGTAGGGGGCATGTCAGGGGTAGGCGGGGGATTCAGGGGTGTGTAGCCAAAGTGCTTTGCACTCTGGTGATCCCTGACTAGTGAAATAATCCCAGTCCTGCCAGTGTAATTTGGGCAAGAATGATCCCAGCTTTGGGCAGAAATATTGCTTCGATACCTTTCCTCCCCCGTCCCCAATTGAATCCTAGTTTTTTTTAAAAAAAATTCAGTTCAATGAGGCTTTTTAAGTATTGCCAAAGTGTAAGAACAAAACAGACTCTCAAGCTCTTTCTCTGAGTATGTCTACATTGCAATGTAACCCAAGGGTTCGTGGGACTTGAGTCAGCTGACCTGTGTTAGAGAACCCTGGGTTTGAGCATCTAGATCGTATTTTAACCCTACGTCAAGGCTTTTAACCCACGCTTGAACCATCCACATTGCAATGAGCAGTCCTGAGTCAAAGTAACCATATCCCAGACTCCCTAATGCGCTCCACCCTGAAATGTGGCTGCTCTCGCCCGAGAACTGTGGTGCACTGCGGGAAACCTTTGCTGCCCCCCGCCCCAAGGAAGCAGTTTGTGTTTCAAAAGTCTTGATTGGTTCGCGCTCCATTGCAAACCCAGGAGGTTCGCTGACAGTGTGCTTACAGATTGGTGATCAGAGGAGAATAGGTTAACACTGACCTAAGCTGCTGCTGCCTGCAAAAGGGGGTGTGGCTTCCATTCTCAATAGAGTGGATTGCAGATTTCTGGGACAGAAGGGACTAAGGAAGTTGTCCCATGGAATTGTGGGATACTTCCGGCTGATTCGCAGGACCACAGTCAAGCGGGGCTGTGTCTACGCTGAAAAGCAATAGGACTCAGACCCTGGGTCCTGGCTTAACTCGAGCTCAGACCCTCCAGCCCTGCAGAGTCCAAGGACCCTGGGTCCAAACCCTGGGTTAGCACAATTGCACTGTAGACACAAGGGGGGAGGTAGGCTTACATTGTAGTGTAGACATACCCTCAGAGGCAGGTATGAGCCACCCAGGTCTCGGTGGATCTAGGGATCCAGCCCCTATTTCTTTGACAATATTACTTTAAGACTTTCTTCACTGGATGGTGTACATCCAGTTTGACCACTTTTTCCCCCCAACTGTGTATCCATTCTACACAATGGAGTTATACTAAGGATGGATCTGCACACATGGCTAACTTTTTAAAATGGTGTGATGAGGTAGGTAGGTCCCACACTGGCAATGAGGCAGTTAAGGAGACCCTGTGACCCACTTGACACTGCTGTGATACCCGTGACATTTGCTGTAGGTGTGGAGGGGGAGTTAAAAGGTGGAGGCCTAGCCTAGCCCAGGGCTGGCCAGGAAGGAAAGCAGTAGAACTGCTTCTCTTGAGGGGAGAGAAGCCTGGTTACAGCCCCAAGACTGAGCTAGCTTGCTGGCTGGAGATGCCTCTGCTAGAAGGGACAGCCAGACTCTGGAGGATTGGCAGAAGTGTGGACTGTTTAGACACATTCCCTGAATGGAGGGGTAAGGGTCTGCTAAAGGTTCTTTGGATTACCCTTGTCATAAATATAAAGGGAAGGGTAACCACCTTTCTTTATACAGTGCTATAAAATCCCTCCTGGCCAGAGGCAACATCCTGTTACCTGTAAAGGGTTAAGAAGCTCAGCTAACCTGGCTGGCACCTGACACAAAGGACCAATAAGGGAACAAGATACTTTCGAATCTTGGGCTGGGGAAAGACTTTTGTTTGTGCTCTTTCTTTACGTGGTTGTTCTCTCTTGGGACTGAGAGAGGCCAGACAGAAATCCGTCTTCTCCAACCCATCCTAATCCAAGTCTCCAATATTGCAACCAGTATAGGTAAGCCAGGCAAAGCAGATTAGTTTATCTTTTGTTTTATGTGAATTTTCCCTGTGCTAAGAGGGAGGTTTATTCCTGTTTTCTGTAACTTTAAGGTTTTGCCCAGAGGGGGATCCTCTGTGTTTTTAATCTGAATACCCTGTAAAGTATTTTCCATCCTGATTTTACAGAGGTGATTCTTTTACCTTTTCTTTAATTAAAATTCTTCTTTTAAGAACCTGATTGATTTTTATTGTTCTTAAGATCCAAGGGTTTGGGTCTGTGCTCACCTGTACAAATTGGAGAGGATTATTATCAAGCTTTCCCCAGGAAAGGAGGTGTGTAGGGCTTGGGGGGTATTTTGTGCGGAAGACGTCTCCAAGTGATCTCTTTCCCTGTTCTTTGTTTAAAACGCTTGGTGGTGGCAGCATACTGTTCAAGGCCAAGGCAAAGTCTGTTCTTTGGGGAAGTTTTTAACTTAAGCTGGTAAGAATAAACGTAGGGGGTCTTTCATGCGGGTCCCCACATGTGTACCCTAGAGTTCAGAGTGGGAAAGGAACCCTGACAGCCCTCCTTTCAGGGGTGGGGGCTTGTTTGTTTGTTTTGTCTGTTCCTGACTTCCTTTTGGGCCTTAACACCCCAGAGGAAGTAGGACTGAAGTGGACCTTGGCCCACTACCATAGACCACACAGGGACAGAACCATACCAGTGGAGAGCTGCTGCCAGGTGGGTCATGCTCTGACAGGCCACAAGGGGCACCACAGTGGAAATCCAATCACACATGGTAATGGTGTAATATGGACTTCCTTTTATTTTGTGCCACATGAAACATTGTTTGTCTTTTCAGCCACTATTAAACACTTGTAAAAAAGAAAACTACCAAGTATGTACTGGTTTCAGAGTGGTACCTGTGTTAGTCTGTATCAGCAAAAACAACAAGGAGTACTTTTGGCACCTTAAAGACTAACAAATTTATTTGGGTATAAGCTTTCGTTGGCTAAAATCCACTTCATCAGATGCATGGAGTGGAAAATACAGTTGAATATATATGTATTATGTATGTATATATATCTTCCTACTGTATTTTCCACTCCATGCATCTCATCAAGTATGTACTATATTTCGTAAGTGATTTCATCTCTAAAAATTGTATGATGCAATATATCTTGTACCCATTGGTCACTCCAATGAGTTAATCAGCAATACCAGCAAAATGTCACAATCTCCTTAAAGCTTATATCACCAGGTTGAGATCACTGCATAAATAAGCATCTAGTGGCCTTTATCTGTTAGAACTACTAGCTCCAATGCTGCTGCATATGAACTACCATAGTGGCTAATAAAAGAAAACCATATCAGCACCATGACCTTCCAAACCAAAGTCTGGAGTTTTTCATTCCACCTTTTCCCCTTCCCTTCCCCCCCCCCCACATCATAAAAACCAGTTCAATATCCTCAGGGCACATTAAAAGTAACCCTTTCAGCTGGGTCTAAACTGGAACTCAGACACAGTTAGCCATAGCCATAGCCATGGCTCCAGCTAAGCTGGTTTCTAATACAGTTTGACTAGCTACTGTACAACACGTTATTGTGCTATAACTTATCTTTTAAGTATGGTTTTAAAAATGGATGGGCTGCATCCACCCATGATATAGACAGGGCCTTTGTTATCAGAACTCTGATTTACAATAAATGGAAAGAATTCAGACTTCATTTATTTAATTCCCTAAAGATGCACATCATGCATAAATTCACTGTTCCTTCTACAACCTTGGCAGAGCTTATCTATTGAAGGAACACTTTTGTGAGTTGTGGAAAGAGAGGAAAAGTGGTACAAAATGAATACACACCATTTTGGGCGGGGGGGGGGTGTTGTTGGTGTGGGAGGGCATCCAGCTTTAGGCGTGAACTCTCTGGGAAGTATTGTCAAGGAAACTCTCCCAAAATAAAGCTTGTTTTCTTCAGAAACATTAATATAACTCACTTTGCAACATCTGAGGCATCACTTATAGGTGAAAGAGTCTACATTTTATTTCCCAGGTGTTTGAATGATCTTTTTAATTTCTGTAATTCACAAAGTGAGTAAAAAAAAAAAAAGACTGACTAAACGTCTTGTAAAAGGCAGAAATCACTGTGCATTCAATAATCCCATTTTATTTAGTCCTATTTCTACACATATCAGAATATGTCTAAATTCAATGTTCTCTGGCTTACCTCTATGGGAATCGCTAGCTCCAGTGTTTGACCTCAAGACGCATGAGCCTGAACACACTGGCAACACACTAGGTGCTTAGCACTACTGTCATCTTTGGAGCTGTCTCAATATTACTCCATTACTCAAGCACTTCATCCCTACCTAAATCAAGGCTGGTTGAGTTATCTGTAATTCAAATGTTCTTAACTATGCATACCGAATGTTCTAGCTTTATCTAGCTTAATGACATTATGAAAACATAGAACACAACTATATCAAGATTTTTAAGTCATCCGTGATTCTCCATTTGTTTGTGCCTGTGATCTAAGATACACCCATGCCAGCCCTGAAGGGGTTAAGATGGCTCAGAAGGGGCCAATTAACCATATAGTCTGCACCTGGGGGAGAGCCAGGGCTAGACAGACTAATTGAAGATGAAGTCCAGCTGGACAGGGCCGGGTTGGGCTTGTACAAAGCTGGGAAGTTTGCAACAGAAGAAGGGCTGTAGGGAGGAGCTCTGTAGTCAGTCCCAAGAAAGGAATGGTATAGACTACATACAGGGAGATGGTCTAGGCAGAGAGTAGGCCCTGGGATTCTGCCTTGGACCATAGACTCTGGCAAGCAGCCAAGAAGGGGAGAGTGGTCGTGGGGAGTGGAGGAAGCTCCAGTAGTAACCCAGAGGGTGAGCCACAAAATAGTGAAGAAAGAGCCTAGAGAAGCAACAACAGGGTCTGAGCTTAAGCAGACCATTGTTACTGGGCATAGGGTCCCTGGGCTGCATCCCAGAGTAGTGGGTGGGCCTTGGTTTTCCTGTGTAATATACAAGCACAACTGTACGTCTTTTAAAATGTTGACTGAATATTTTAAAAGATGTATAAAATATGACCAGCTAGCATAACTTTTTCTTACTAGGGCTATTAAACTAATGAAATTTAAAGGGTCAGATCTTCAGCTGATATAAATGGACATAGTCCAATTAACACTAGTGGAGCTGTGCCAGCTGAAGATCTAGGCTGAAGTTTCTATTTTCAGCTATCATTTGCTTATATAAACACAACAGTTAATTTGGAACATATGGGAGGTGCGTGTGCCTTTTTTCCCCCCTGGTTTCATAATTCTGAAACAGTTGCACTGATTTTGTTAAAACTTTTTTTAAAAAAATCCTTCAACTTGCGGCTGATATTATGTGTGACAGTGTCTCGCCTGTCTGATATGAATTGCGTTGTTAAAAAAATGGTAAGATTAATATTTAGTAGTCTGAAAGTTATGCCGTGCAACACTTAACCTGCTTGAGAATAGGGGTTGTTTCCATTTTCATGGTAATCGGCCATTCTGTCTCAAGAGATGTTGAAGGAAAACACGCTAATGGGTTTTTATGTGAACACCTGGCAGTCCAGTTTACACAATGGAACTAGACCAGGAATTATCTGATTAAATGCAAATCAGTATTGTTCTGATCAATGTAACTGGAAAAAAATGCAAAAAGCAAACATGGAACAATGGCAGATAATTGTTTTTACAACTTCCAGAATCCACAGGCTAGGGCATGTGGCTGCTACAGTGAGGATCTGGTGAGGCAACTCCATGTGGGGGTGGCACTTGTGTTCTAGCAAAAGCAACTTGCATTTGAGTGATGAGAAGAAAAGTATGCATTACTGGGCATGGACTCTAAAGTTGATGGATCCCCTCCATGAAAGGACATTGAACTGGGAACTGCTTCATTTCAGATCAAAGGCAAAGGCGCATCAAGGGGGAAAAAGTGATATTTTACATACCGTGCTCAGATATGAGACACACCACAAACTCCCAGAGATTGAAGCTTGGATGTTTAGACCAAAAATGTAGCAACAGCTGAATGAGACAGGACGTAACTGTATTTTAAGCTTAAACTTTAACCAAAGTTTTCAAACTTGGGTGCCTCGTATTAGGCACCCAGGTAAGTGGCTTGAATTAGTGTAGTAATGGGAACTGGGGTTGTTCTGCACAACTGACAGCTGCAATACTCAGTCCCTCTGAAAATCACTCCTTTTTTTTTTCAGATGTTTAACAGGATTTAACTACCTAACTTTAGACACTGTAAACAAATTTTAAAAAGTAGGCTTTCATACCACTTGAAACGCCTTTTGCTGTGACTTTAGTTGAGTCAAATGTATCTGTCTGCTGCAGTGGCTCTCAAACCTCATTGCACCAGAACCACCTTCTGACAACAAAAATTACAGGGGGGAGGGGCACTCAGGGAGGAGCCTGAGCCCTTCGGCCCCAATGAGTCTAATGCCAGCCCTGGTGACCCCAGTAAAATGGAGTCGTGACCCTCCTGATTCTCAGTTTGGTCTACTGTGCTTGCATTCTGTCTGACTTTTATCGTGATTTTTTGGTTTTACCTTTGTCTACCCTATGGCAAATAAACATTGCTTTTATTGAAGATAACTGGAATTGGGTGTGAAGACTTACATTAGTATCACTCACTGGCGGGTGACTCGGTGTAAAAGGAGATGCTTCCTGCTCCCTTCCTCCCCCATTTACAACGTCTCCTATTAGGGTGTAGTGGATTGTTGGTTATTTCTGAGTCATTTCATGATAACAAACAAGATAAACTTGGAGGAACTTGGATCCTATTTCTGTCTTTTGTGCATCCTTCTCAGCCCCTCTGGGGGCTTTTACCAGCAGATTTAAAAAAAAAATCTCATGAACTATGGGGCTTCCCTAAATCAGAGGCAACATTCACATCTATCCCCTTTATCCAGGGAACCGTGGAGTGCACAAAATTCAAAGACAACATCCAGCTGGGTAAAAATTAGTTTAAGGTTTGGCCTGAGGTCTGAACCAATTTTTCCTCATTTGCCCGCCAAACCAGGCTGCTCATCGCTAATTTTTTTTAAAAATGCTGTATGCTCCCCAGTGTGGTGTGTATTTTCCTGCTACTAAAGGCTTTGTTGATGCTTAATATTCAGATCAGAAATTTAGAAGGCAGAGTCTCTGTCTTACAACTATTCCCCCCCACCCCCACCCCCAAAAGGACCTGTTTCTAAACAACTCGGCTTTGTTTTTGCTTAACTCCTTCCTGAGAGGCATAGGAATGGGACAACATCACGTGCAGATCATGGACTAGAAGGACAAATTCTTGTGAGAACAATCCACAAATTCAGAGGATGCAGCATCTCCCAGCCTATTTCCCATAGACTTTTATTGTGTTCTGCAGAATGTAAGCTTTCATTTAAAAATGTTATTTCCAGCCCCACTGGGTCTTATTCTTTTTATGTAAATATAATTATTGTTCACATCATATCTGGGCGTATTACAAAAAATTTAAACAAACTTTAGCCAACAATGGGTGCATATGACACTCAGCTCTGACTCTTTCACTTCACAGTTCCCAACCCCACTCTACTACACCCTCAAATTATGGAAAAAACAGAGAGTACGTGCATGTTACATATAGAATCATAGAATCATAGAATATCAGGGTTGGAAGGGACCCCAGAAGGTCATCTAGTCCAACCCCCTGCTCGAAGCAGGACCCATTCCCAGTTAAATCATCCCAGCCAGGGCTTTGTCAAGCCTGACCTTAAAAACCTCTAAGGAAGGAGATTCTACCACCTCCCTAGGTAACGCATTCCAGTGTTTCACCACCCTCTTAGTGAAAAAGTTTTTCCTAATATCCAACCTAAACCTCCCCCACATATCAAAAAACAAATCAATGTGAGGTTCCCTTAGACTGCAAGAGGGAATAAATTCCATAGTCAAGTGTCCTGCACTGGAGAAAACCTGCCATTTTCCCTCAGAGCTCAACCACTGGGGCAGCCAGCAAGAACAGTCTGGATGGGAGAGAAAGCAGTCAGAAGTAGCAGGTGTTGTGAAACCCATTGCTGGGGTTAAAACACCAGCAGACACTAATTCCTTGTTGCCCCCTAAAGCTCCCACTGTTGCTAGTGAAACTGAACTAGTGCTTGAACAACCATTAGAAGTGCTTGGCTAAATAGACTAGCGTAGGCAAGAGTGAATGAAACCATAGCACCGAAAGAGGTGCAAGTTTCCTCTGTGTTAATAGAATGTCAACTCTTAAGTCTAATCATGACCACTTACATACCAATAGTATCCTTTTCAGTGCTCATAGTTTTACTAGAGAGTGTCAGCTTTTTAACTGTAAAAAGAGAAGGAGGACTTGTGGCACCTGAGAGACTAACCAATTTATTTGAGCATGAGCTTTCGTGAGCTACAGCTCACTTCATCGGATGCATACCGTGGAAAATAGAGTGGGGAGATTTTATATACACAGAGAATGTATATATAAATGGCTCAGTGAGATGCGTCCGTGAGTTCCACTGTCCTATCTACAGACTTAGAGTGCACAAGTAGTCCAAAATCCTATTCAATATTGTTGGGAGTACTTATAGAAACAAAAATTGTACTACAGTCCTTTAATACAGGGCATGCATGCTGTCACACGGCTATGGTTTAAGAAGTGCTGAGAAGTGCTTGCAGATTTCTATTAAAGTTGATCCAGCACCAATACAAACACTTCAGTGTGGGTGTGATGGGGTGAACTCACCCCGCACTGGACGGAGAAGAGTTAACTCCTCACTGTGGGTAGAGGAAGCCATGCCCCCACATCCCTACTGGGCATGCTCCAGGTGTAGCAGAAGAGGGAGCAGCACGGCTCAGTTGGGGCTGACCGCCAGAGAGGGAGGACGCTTCTTGCTGGCTCCTGCCCAGGAACCACTGGCGCCCTGGACCGTGGAAGCCAGAGGTGCCGAGACCCACATGGACACCCAGCTACCTGTGGACACCCCAGGGAGGTCTGAGTACAGGGAGTTGCACCAGCTGAAGAACCCAGAGACCCCGAAGACGCACAGGTCACAAACTGGAGTGACAGGGTAGGAAGCAGCCCAGGAGGGGACAAGCCATTGGCCCGAGGCTGATCAGCGTGTTGCAGACGGATCCCCACCGACCCAGTGGCGGACTCACTCACCATGGCAAGAGCCCTGGGCTGGGACCCGATGGAGCAGGGAGGGCCCAGGTCCCCCTATCTGACCGCCACCACACCCCTCCCCCCCCCCCGGCGAGGCGGACGCTTGGCCATACAGCCCTGCTCAGAGGACAACTTTATTGACTCCAGCAGCTAGGCCATAGAACCCTGCCCAGAGGGCAACTTTATTGATTCTTGCCACTAGGCTGTGCAATCCCGCCTAGAGGATGACTTTATTGACTTCGGCTGCTAGACCCTACAGCCCCACCTAGAGGGCTACCCTATTGACTCTGGCTGCTAGACCATACAGCCACACCCAGAAGGTCCCCTATTGGCTCCAGTTACTAGGCCATACAGCTCCATCCAGAGGGTGACTTTATTGACTCTGGCCGCTAGGCCATACAGGCATGCCTGGAGGCATAGCTCCATTGACACTGGCAGCTAGGCCATACAGCCATGCCCAGAAGGTGACCCTATGGGCTCCAGCCGCTATGCCATACAGCCCCACCCAGAGGGCAACTTTATGGACTCTGGCTGCTTGGCCATACAGATATGCCTAGAGGGTATTTCCATCAACTCAGGCTGCTAGACCTGGCTGCTGGCGAATCCAGTGGATCATTAATGACTTTGGCCAATGGGCCTTACTGCCTTGCAAACCACGGGGTACCCTATGGACTCTGGCCGCTAGGCCTTACTGCCCGGCAGAGAAGAGCTAGCCCCTGGATGTGGGTCACATGACCCTATTACCCAGTGGAGCAAGGTGATTCCATAGACTCCAGCCAGTGGACCATAAAGCCCTGTGGATCAAGGCGTCTCTATGGACTCCTTCCCTTAGGTCTCATGGCCTGGAGACCGAGGGCAGCTTGAATGACAGAGTGAACTAACCCTGTACAGGATGGGGTCTCTCCCACCCCAGCTAAGTGGGATGTTAGTTAATCATTGTAAATTCCCCTACTTATGTCTTGAAATTATATTAAAATATAATAATAAGGCTCTAACAACACACATACACACATACTAAACTTCACAGACTTTGAAGTCTAATGCGTCTCCCATCCTATTCCAATTCCTTTTGAAAGTACTTTAACTTCAATTCAGCTTCCAGTAATAGAATTTTGTGGAAGCACATAATGTCCATATCTGTAAATCTTTATTTTTTTAATGCTTATGTTCTTCCTAGATTCAACACTGTTACTTCTAACATACTCCTGGTGTTATGGAAGGCAGCCACTAACTCAGAAAATATAACAGTGGTGTAAGTGGTATTATCACATCCTTGGGAAAGAAAAACATAGTTGGTTAGATTGTTGTCTTTTGGCATATTTTGAATGTTTAATATTGTGTGAGGGAGAGATTTGACTTACTACTTTTGTAAATTCAGGATTCATGCTTTTCCTGCGTGAGTACTACTGAAACCAAACTTCAGGAATCGGGTCCCATAGTAAAAAAAAAAAAAAACAACCAAGGCATCACTGTATTAATCCTTCATTTTTCATGAAAAATTGCTTCAATCTTCAGTTTTAAGAGGAAAAGCTTTAAGCCTTCCAGTTGTGTTCTTTTGGCTGAGCCTTTTTACTCTGACAATATTTTACTCAGAAAATAGTTTCCCAGCATGTCTACAAGTGAAAAATTCTTCCTTCACCATGTCATTATGAAAAACTGTATCAAATCTTATTGATGCTGAACTTAGAAACAGCTAGCAGAAGAGTAGCATTTCTAGGGCAGTCTCTTTTGTCAGATGATAAAACAGAAGAGCCCAAAGTGGTAGAGGGTCCACGATCGGCTTGCTGATCTCAGCAGTTTCCTCTTATCAATCCAATATAGCCATTATTTTTTGTACTTTAAAGAGTCATGAACTTACTATCTCCTAATTATGGAACTCCTTGCAGTTGGGAAGAGGAGCTCTATGGTGAGGCAAGATGCCAGCTGGAGCTGGCTAAGGAAAGTGCCATTCTTCCTGTAAGCAATAACACACTCAGTGGTGTGCATTTGTTAGCCAGTTTCAGCTCAACTTGGGGCCAGCCCCAACAGGAAAACTTTCAAAAATTCACAGCAGTGTAACTATAGCAATGTAGTTCTACCAGTACAAACCCCTACTTGTAGACATGGATGTAACTACATTGAAGTAGCCACACCAGTAATAATTGTAGGGTCCTGGGTGTGCTGGGGTATATTTTAGGGCCCTGGATGCACTGTGGCTTGCATTTAATGATGCGTGCATAAATTTATATTCATAAATTTACATTTGTGAGACTTCAACATTTGGACCTTTTGATTATTATCTGAATCCTAATACTATTGACAACATAAGCTGGAATTCTGTTCCATGTCACCTTCCCTCCCCCTCCCTCCACTCGCCCAAAACATTCATCTGACTAGCTGTCCATGCTAGAGTATTTTCTTTAAATTACCCATCATTGCTACAATCAGTGCAGTTCCACTGGTGGGAGCACTAGTGTAGACAGATTATTGCGTTGTAACCACAGTTGCCAACTTTCACACAGTAAATAAGCACCCCAACTTTCACAATAAGCCAAAAATCAAGCTAATCCCATTTCAAAACCAGGCCAAAGCAAGCCAGTTCCTAAGAACCCCAACACTCTATGTGACTAGATCTCCCCGGTGTTTAGTCTGGGACTGTGGTGGACCCGCTGTGTACCCCTGACTCTCTCTCCCTTGGCCCCTACTTGCCCCTTGCCCCTGCTTGCTCCCCCCTTGCCCCTGCTTGCCGGGAGCCAATCAAAAAAAAAAAAAAAAAAGAAGCTACAAGCCAAAAACTAGCCTACAAGCAACTCCCAAGCCAATTACACCAAAAACAAGCCCAATTTCTGCATTTTTTTCACAGGTTTGGCATGTCTGATTGTAACCACTGTGTAGACAACATGCTCATTAAAACCTTGGTAGTTCCTATGGGTCTGTCTACACTAGTGCTCCTGCAGTTGCTACCTCCAACAAAAGAATCTAGTGTTGACAATGAGTCTCCTAAAGTGTGAACTTTGCGCTTAGTTGGGCCCATTTAAGTCCTAACTTCTAAAATCTTTTTGTTTTAAAGAAAACGTCACAAAATATCAAACTCTAGGTTTAATGGAACATTAAGATTGCACAGTTTAAAATCGCAAAACGACAGAGTATGACTTCAGCAACACCACCGGCTAAACCCCATAGAATGCAGCTTGCAGAAGGAGTGCATGGAAAAGTGGCAATTGCTACACCCCTTAATGAGGTGCAATGTATGCTTCCTCCAGTGCCCTAGACCTTCAGCTAGTGTACAAGAGAGTCTTGACTGTTGCCCTTGTTCCATCCTCTTTCTGGTTACTAGCTCTGCAGCCTGTAACAAACACCCCTCCCCAGTTCTGTCTGGCTCACAGAACAACACGCAGGATTCTTTGCATGCCAAAAAGGAATCAATAGAGTTGGTTGCCAGTGTTGTCCTCCTGCTTGAACACCCCCACAAGAGGAGCCAAAATCTGGTGCTAAATATGTAGAGTAGCATAATCTATTATTTCAGAGTAACAGCCATGTTAGTCTGTATTCGCAAAAAGAAAAGGAGTCCTTGTGGCACCTTAGAGACTAACCAATTTATTTGAGCATAAGCTTTCGTGAGCTCACAAAAGCTTATGCTCAAATAAATTGGTTAGTCTCTAAGGTGCCACAAGTTCTCATAATCCACTATTGTTCATGATGTAAAATGCAATATACATACACACTGCATATGCATAGTCTAAATAATAATCCATATGGCACCTAAATTGATATTGTCATTGTTCCCCCTTTTCAGGTTTCAGAGTAACAGCCGTGTTAGTCTGTATTCGCAAAAAGAAAAGGAGTACTTGTGGCATCTTAGATACTAACCAATTTATTTGAGCATACTATTAAAGCCCACAGGTGTCCCTATTAGCCAGTTTTTATTCTGTCATTGTATTTTTTTATTTGACCTTTATCCAATTTCTTGATAAGATTTTTAGACAGTGCTCCTCAGCATCTTACTAAAATTCAAATATACTGTAATAAAGCCATCATGTCCCTTCTGACTATTAAATTGGCAATTATATTAAAGAAGTCTGTTTGGTCTGTCATGACCTATTTCTATAAACGTATGTGACTTGTCCCTTATCAGACAGCTTTCTCTCAAAATATTCACATCTACTCCCCTATTAAAGATTAGGCCACTGGGGATTACTGAAATCAATATTTTTCTGTTTATATTTTACATATAACTAAAAATAACTCTCTCAATCTAATTCTGTACATAGCTATTCTATGTAAGCAGTGCTTCATTTCCTGTTTCCTTCATTCTCCCCTGCCACCTTCCCTCTCTTGTTGTTTTAGTTAAATTGTGTGGTCTTTGGGCCAGAACCATCTCTTCCCATGTGTTTCTACAGCATTTGATGTGATGGGCCCCCATCTGAAATGAGGCCCCTGGAGACAGTTGTAATAATGACATATTGGCCCACATCAGACTAATAGGACTATAATTTCCTTTATCAGCCTTTCTCCTCTTCATATTCATCAGTGGAAGGACAGGTTTCAGAGTAACAGCCGTGTTAGTCTGTATTCGCAAAAAGAAAAGGAGTACTTGTGGCACCTTAGAGACTAACCAATTTATTTGAGCATGAGCTTTCGTGAGCTACAGCTCACTTCATCGGATGCATCGGATGCATCTTAAGTGGAAGGACAGTATCCAGTGGATGCAGCAAACATCTTCTCTCCCTTCAGCAATGAGATCAGAGGTGAAGACAGGGCAGCCCCATGAGTTGCACAGCTTGTGCTGAACCATGAGAGCCACTGGTGGCTTGTGCCAAAGACCAGGCCTCATTTGTGGCCACATAATGCTGGAGTAATTCAGAGATCTTGAGGGAATAAAATATTCCACCACCTTCTAAATCAGGAGTTTATCACAGGGATTAAGGCTGAGTGAATAATTGATTTTTTTTCATAGAATCATAGGACTGGAAGGGACCTTAAGATGTCATCTAGTCCAGTCTCCTGCACTCACAGCAGGATTAAGTATTATCTAGACCAGAGGTGGGAAAACTACGGCCCGCAAGCCACATCCGGCTCACAGGACCCTCCTGTCCAGCCCTTGAGCTCCTGGCCCGGGAGGCTACCCCCAACCCCTCCCTTGCTGTTCCCCCTCCCCCGCACCTCAGCTCAGTGTGCCACCA
The DNA here is from genome assembly GCF_965140295.1 of Lepidochelys olivacea. Classification (NCBI taxonomy): domain Eukaryota; kingdom Metazoa; phylum Chordata; order Testudines; family Cheloniidae; genus Lepidochelys; species Lepidochelys olivacea. The sequence continues at coordinate 79,584,479 of NC_140412.1, forward strand.
GTGCAATGCTCTGGGCGATGGGGCTGGGAGCTTGCCCACAGCCTGACCCGATGCTCTGTGCTGCGCGGCCGTGTGGCTGGCTCCAGCCGGGCGGCGCGGCTGCCTGTCCTGGTGCTCTGGGTGGTGCGGCTGTAGCACCGGCAGCCACCAGTGCTCCAGGCAGCGCGGTAAGGGGGCAGGGAGCAGGGAGCTTGGATAGAGGGCGGGGAGTTTGGGGTGGTGGTCAAGGGGCGCGGGTGTGGATAGGGGTTGGGGCGGTCAGAGGGCAGGGAACAGAGGGGTTGAATGGGGGCAAGGGTCCCAGAGGGGTAGTCAGGGGACAGGAAATAGGGTGGGTTGGATGGGGTAGGAGTCCAGGGGGACCGTCAGGGAGAGAAGCAGGGGGGGTCAGATAGGGGGCAGGGGCCGGGCCACACCTGGCTGTTTAGGGAGGCACAGCCTCCCCTAACTGGCCCTCCATACAATTTCGTAAACCCGATGTGGCTCTCAGGCCAAAAAGTTTGCCTGCCCCGATCCAGACCATCTCTGACAGGTGTTTGTCTAACTTGCTCTTAAAAATCTCCAATGATAGAAATTCCACTACCTCCCTGGGTAATTTATTCCAGTGCTTAACCATCCTGGCAGGAAGTTTTTCCTAATGTCCAACCTAAACCACCTTTGTTGTAATTTAAGCCCATTGCTTCTTGTCCTATCCTCAGAGGTTAAAGAAAATAATTTTTCTCCCTCCTCCTTGTGTACCTTTTATGTACTTGAAAACTGTTATCATATCCCCCCTCAGTCTTCCCTTCTCCATACTAAACAAACCCATTTTTTTCAATTTTTCTTCATGGGTCATGTTTACTAGACCTTTAATCATTTTGTTGCTCTTCTCTGGACTTTCTCCAATTTGTGACTATCTTCAGTTTGGTGGCTGACCTAAAAAAAATCCCTCCAAAATTTCAGTCATTTCCAACAAAAACTTTTTTTCTTCAGTTTTTCGCATCAAACCAAATTAATTTCATTTAGGTCAAATGAAATGTTTCAAATATGACATTTCAAAACTGTTTATCTTGACATTTCTGAAATTTTTGTTTCCAGGTTCTCCCCTCCCACCAGCCAAAACTATTAGTTGAATCCACAAATAGTTTTGGTGCCCCAAATGCATTTTTTTAGCTAACCAGCTATTGGCCAAAAACAATTTGCCCAGCTGTCACAGTGATGTAACATTACCCCTTTGCAGCTTCTTTTTTTGGTTTGTTCCCAAGCACTGGATCTGCATAGTCTTAGGTCCACTTGCCTCTTCCCCATTCTACCCCCAGAGACCATTACCCCCATTCCAGTCTAGTTGGGGCTTTCACAGATCCCATCCTCACACTACACAGCAGTGTAGAGACATATGCTTCTGGATCACCCTACCACTGGAGTTAAGAGTGATGAAAGGCCTTCCACTGCATCCTAGTGAATTTCCGTCACCAAGACCCTGTTTGAGATATTACATCTCCCCATGCTTCAGTTTAAGGCCATTCAACCAAAATGTTCCACCGTAACTGGAAGACATTTATATAAAACACGTTTAGTACAATAATCTCCTAGGAACAGAGAAATTACTGCCTGCTTGTGGCTACAGTAGACGTTAAGACCAGGGTTCCTTAAAGCGACGTTTGAGTTTTCCCTTGCCCTGTGGCAAATAAGAAGACTTCTGAAACCATGGCATTAGCTGAAATAAAGCTTGAAATGAGTACATTCCACAAGTGTAATTAGATTTTAATAGACATCAGTGATGGTTTCCTACTAAGCATATAGAACAGGAGTACTTGTGGATACAGACTAACACAGCTGCTACTCTGAAACCCGTCATTATGCAAAGCTACTCAGAATATGAAACTGATCATAGAATCCTAGAATATCAGGGTTGGAAGGGACCTCAGGAGGTCATCTAGTCCCACCCCCTGCTCAAAGCAGGACCGATCCCCAATTAAATCATCCCTGATAAACAGGCTGCATTTTTATGCTTCCATGTTCCATAGTTGAAAGAGCAGAATGGAACCAGATTCAGAGTTATTTCAATGCCTTACTCTGCCAACACAATGCATAATGAAAGAAATACCAGGTTACCAAAGGAGATCATTGGAATTGAAAAGTGATAATGTGGCAATTTTCTACCTCATTTTTTTTCAAAGTGTGGCTAGTCAACTTTAGCTAACTTTTCCTTAACACAGATTAGCATCTTTAACTTAGTTTTGTGCAGGCTTTATAGTTTAATATTTTAACAGTGATTTTAATGAGACTTACCTTGCCATATTTACTTGATAATCATTTTCTAAAAATAAACTAAATTCAAAGCTAGAACATCATTAAGGAAGAAACAAGTTGAGGGCATCGGTTGAGCCTTCAGTTTGGTGCTTTCTGAGTGAGCAATGTAAACCGCTTCTAGAATCCTAGTGGGAGAGGAGAGAAGTTCTGCTTAGGGCTTGTCTACATTTACAATGCTGATTTACAATGCAGCTGTGCCGCTGTAGTGCTTAGTGATGACTCTACCTACACCAATGGGAGAGCTTCTTCCATTGGCATAGGTATTCCACCTCCCCAAGAGGCGGTAGCTATGTCGACAGGAGAAGCCCTGCTGCTGACATAGTGCTGACTACACCAAGGGTTAGGTCAGTACACCTGCATCACTCAGGGATGTGGAATTTTTTCCACACCCCTGAGTGACATAGTTATATTGGCATAAATCTGTAGTGTAGATCAAGCCTCAGTCATGCCATCTCTCAAAAGGTCTTCTTTGGTTGGCTGTTTGACTTGTCTGGCAAGATTTCACCATCACTGTTGTTGACACAACCTTCAATACCTCTACTGAATAATAGTTTTCTCTCAGACCTCTTTGTTGGTCACTTTTTATAATATTTTCTACAAATAAAACTTAAATTTTCTTTATTTTTTTAGAAGAATTTCAAAACTACGTAATAAGGTGTGCACAGCATATTAAGCGTAATGTTGTTTAATGAATAACTAATGCCTGAAATAATTTCTTCTTACTGGTCTATATCTAAGCAACACAGGTAGATCTGACAATTACTTTTCATCTTTAGTTGTTGATCAATATTTAGCTCACCATTTGAGGAAAGACCCCTTTTACCTTACTATTGTCTGGTTTACTTTTAGATTTGTGTTCAGAGTGAGGCAATGAAAAAAAACTCGACATTTTGTTGATCTGCTGTACAAGCCAGTGCTACAGTCAGGATCTTATGCTTCGCTGCTCTTAAGTATATCAAAATGATTTTTTCCCAAAAGGGGTGCATAAGTGCTGCATAATCTCAGTAAAAATAGCTCTCTAGAGAATTGTATCCATTCACTTTCTCACCCACATTTAGAAACAGTATCCTAGTAAGCTATAGTGCTGTTTTAGTTGTAATTTTCTAGTGCTTAATTTCCTAATACCATTCTCACTGGTACAAAGCACCTCTCCAACTCGTCTGGACTCTCGCCAGGACCTTGAAGTATCCCACTTTTTCCTTTAAACTTTTCCAGCATATTTCCTAATGCAGAACTGGGAGGAGGATGTCAAATTTCATGCTTGAAAAAAAAGATCCATATCTTTCACCAAGGAAGATTCTCCTTCCATCCTGGGAAAAGAAAATTAAGCTTCTATTTTGTCTGATTTTGTTCCACATCTAATTTCTTCCCCTTACAACTTCATCCTTCTGACCAGGGATAAAGTCCTAGGACTATATTCTGTCTGGCCTTTATGTGGGTGCACAGTTTGTGGGCAAAGGGAGGGCACAACAAGACCTCCCTGTCCTTTGTGTGGCCCTGATAACGGCCAGGTAGAACTGTTGTCCTGGTAGAGGGTCGGCTGCATCTCTACTTCCTTGGGAGCACACTACAACCCAAAGGGGTTTGTGTGAGCAGGTGGAGTATTGCTCAGTTCTGCCACCCAACACCATCAAGAAGTGTAATAGTTTGTATGCTTTTCCCTACACCTGGAGAGTACAAGAAAAATTTCTGCCTTCTGAGACAGAATGCCACCCTGTGCTCACTGTGCCTAAAAGTGAGAAGCCATCTCCTTTTTGGTTTGGGGCTATCTATTTAGTTCCCTTTGCATATTTCTTGGCCTCTCCATTGATCTTGACTATTTTCTTCCCATTTCAGTTTCCTTCTCATTCCTGTAGATAGACAAATGGTACCAAATTGTTCTCTCAGCCCCTGCCTGACAATCAGAGCTACTAAAACTTAGCCAAATATGCCAAGCAAAAGTTGTAAATGGGGGTCTGGGGAAGAGGGTTGAAAAGGACAATGTGACTCCAAGGGTTATTCCAGTATTATTTAAAGTAGTGTAACTCAGAGCAGAATTTGACCCTATTTGTTTGGTTTGGTTTTTTGGGGGTGGAAGGCTTTGTTTATTTGCTTTGGTGCTTCCAATGCAGAAACATTTTTAACATTTCTATCTCCTCATCTGTTGTTAAGAGGAATAAATTGTTGCTGTACTTCTGCGTGCTATACATGATAGATATTCTGATAGCATCCTTCAGTTTTACCAAAAGAACAACTGTCAACACTTTACTGATGAAAGTACATTAAATTGTGGTCTGCATCTAGGACATCAATTGAGTAATAAAAATTTAGAAATACATGCAGAAGGCTCTAGTTTAAATATTAGCATGCCTGGTACTGCAACAGAGGCCAGAGCCTTTGTGCAGGCAGAAATACAGTAAACTCCCTGCTGAAGACTTACTTTCCCCACCAAATGAAATGGGAAAGAGGGAATAATAGTGAAACTCTACTCACAACCCATTTGGTGTACTCCTTTCCCAGGTGACTGCCCCCTTCCTACCTTCAAAGTGCCTCCCTGCTTGTTCACTTTGAGCCCTGAAAGGGAAGTGGGGTAATGGGATGAAATTTAAAAAAAGGAAAATTTAATCTGTACCAAAAAAATAGGGAAAACTAGCTGTGTGGGAACTAGAATTTTTATTTCATGGAAAATTTAACGATTGCAAAATTTTTCATTCCAACTTCGAATAACAGCAAAAAATTGATATTTTTCACAAAACAAAATTTGAGAATTTTATGTAAATTGAAATGTTCCATTTCAGTGAACATGAAATGTATTTGTTCTGATTTCCATAGTTTATTTTATACCGTAATCATTGATAATATAAAATGTTGAAAGTCATTTCAAAATGTAAAAAGGAATCATTCCATTCCGATAGGCCAAAATAGATCTTATTGAAATGCTTCATTTTGATTTTTTTTCCAAAATGAAATTTTGTCAAAATCAACCCATTACTGCAGAAAGTTTCAATTTTGTCAAAAAGGCATTCTGAGATGGAAAAACGTTCAAACAGAAAAATTTCAACCAGGTCTAGAAAACTTACTGTGAGTGTGAAATAGTGGTCCTAAGAAAGTCTAGGAGCTTATAGAGACCTTTCTAATTAGATTGCCTGACACCTTCCATTATAGAAAAAAATTGTCATTTTTTTTAAGAGACACTATTAACACCTCTGTTATTTGCAGATAGTCTTTAAAATTCAGCAAGAGAAAGTCCTCAAGCTAGGCTCTTGCCTCTGCCATAGAAGCTTCCAGAGCAACTGTAGCAATAGGAGGTGAAGATAACCAGTCCAGGCTGGGATCCCCACCCCAATATGCGACTTTATCACCATATCTGGTACATGGCCTCAGAAGCCCATCCCCATTTTGGAAGCCCCATCTGGGACAGGAGTGTCTCAAAATCCCAGAGAGTAGCGGGAAAGAGCTGGGCCAGGCACCTTCCATAAACTCTACAGTCCCAGCATGTGGTGTGAGTGGCCCATCTCTTTCCTCCCCCACCTTGGGGATAAGTCTTTGCTGGCTACCAGCTGTCATAGTTACGCCTAAAGCTCACATGGTAGGTGTCTGTGCTACAGTGTTGAAGGTTCAGTGTCCTAACACTGCTGGTGATGCATAAAGTCTGGGTTTGTTACAATTGTACATAAGAAATTTGTTTTTCTGGGGGGGAGGGGGAACCCTAAGAAATTACATGCAAAAAATGTTGTTTTGGTTGCAAAGATAAGTACTCAAAACTTTTTAAAATGCCAGATTTATGGTTGCCCATGCAAGCTTCATTCATCTCCCTTGTGTATATCCATTATCATAGTCTTCAATTACATGATGACATACTGGGTTTTTTTCCCACTGGACCACCATCTGCCTCATTCAGTGCACAGGTTGGCTGCACAAGGCAGCAGAATTAAAGAGCCTAGACAACTGTAAAAGTGCCATTTCCTAACTTTCAGGTGCTTGACTTTGACACCTAAATAAATCTGATGTTGGGGGGGGGCATTTTAATGTATTTTTAAAATAGACTGGATAAAGCCCTAGTGATAATTCTGTATAATGCATTATAGAGAATACATATTACATGTACTAGTAGAGGAAAGGACTAGATGGCCTAACCTCTTTCCTATAGGAATGGATTTAAGGATTAGGGTACAGTGGACAAACAAACTGCAGGACAGGTGATATTCGGGCCCAGTCTTCAACTTAAGAGAGGGGTATAACGAGGAATACAGCAAATCAGGAGCAGTGGGTCACAGGCTGGAAGGAGAATATGATGCAGGGATTGAGAGTGATGGAATAGTGTCCGACTAGGGAGGTGGGAGCTCCCCTCAAAAGCTGATTCCTCTGCAAGAATCACATGTATTCATATTATCCACAGGTGTCTTGGTATTAGATTTTCAATATTTAAAAAGTTTCCTTGGTACATCTCCCTTGGGGTTTTTTTCAGGTTTTTTTTCAATCCACTCTACTTTCCCCTACTCCTCTTTTCCTTTTTTCTTTGCCTGTTTATTTTAGTGTACTTTTTTCCTCTGTCTACTCAATTGTTCTTTCAATCCAATTTTCTTTTCTGGCATGCTAAGCTGTTTGGTGAACAGGAGTAACAGTTCTGCAACTGGGCTCTTAGCATGCTGCCACCACTGCTGCTGAAGGGGATCAAAGGGAATCATCACCTGGCTTCCTCCTATGCAATCTAGAAATTACATGTGTTTCAGCAGCTACCTCTCCTCCCTCTGGGCTCTCTGCTCCCTCCACTTTTAGCACTCGTCTCCGCAAAATCGGTAATAACTCTGTCAGTTTGCTCCTCCCCATCTCCACTCTCAGACCTTGTCTACACTAGAGAAATTTACCAAGCTCAGAACCACGCAGGCCTCTTAAAGTGCCTGTAAAACAACTCACATCCTCGCATCCAAGTGGTTTGCGCTCCTGTCAGATATCACTTGGTATTTGCTTTCCGCAGGACTAAATACCAGCTTAGGCTGAACTTGCTTTTGTGCTTGTGCAGCCAATACTAAGACAGTTCAGACTGAAACCGTTCGGACAGTCCTCCTCCTACTCGCCCAGTGTGCACCACTGTCCTTCTGAACACCACCAGAACTCATTGCTTTTGAAATCTGTGCTGGGGGCTGTGGGTTAGCTACCCACAAAGCTTTGCAATTGCAATGATTTAGAGCAGAGTTAGTATGGACGTGGGGCGAAAGGTCAATGGTTCAGAACATGAGTCAGCATGACTAATGTGGACATATTGAACCATCGTGCTGAAATTAGTCAGGAACAGTTCAGTCCTCTAGGCCTTAGTGAAGGAGACAAGTGAGGGCAAATTACCTGTACAATGGACTAGCATAACTGCTGGCTTACTGCTCATTTTTCTCTGCTCTGTTCCCCACAACATTATCTGAAGGCAACCCAGACCCGCTTCATCAGGGTTTTTTTTAAAAAAAAATCTATTAGAGTAACATTTTAAAATGAACGTGGGGCTTTATTTATAAAATATAAGCAAACAGTTGCACTTGCAAAGCGTGATTAAGGGTATAAATGGTGAGGCCACTGCTTTACTTTTTTAATTTAAGTAGCTAGAGTTGAAAATGACAAAAAGGAGGGTATCTAAATGGTTCCAGTTACAGTTGCCTATGAGAGGAGAGAACCAAAAGTGTATCTTTTTCTGGTGCTCCCACCCATGCACGAGAAAGGGAGATACAGAAGAGTCAAGTGTGGAAAGAGGCAGTGCTGCACCTGACATCCTCCCTGAGGGCTGGGGCATCGCCAGCTGACGGCCTTCTGGGAGGAGCAAATAACTTCTGCCTGCTACCTCCTGTCAAGCAGGATCTCTTAGATGGCAAAAAGGCCAATTAAGCCAAAAATACAGGGAAAAGTTAGCAGAGGGGCAACAGAGCCTCTGGAACATCCATCCAACCACTCCTATCTCCACCCCCCACAAGCACCTGCTCTGGCAGATAGTTTCAGGTATATTCCTGCCTGCCTCCTTCTCCTCCATGCAAGCAGCATCATGGGCACTACTGTTTCCTCCAGGCAGTACAAGTTTCTGGGCTGCTGTATGAGAGAGGCAGAAGTAAGGACATGTAAAGTCCAACAGAAGCGTTGGGAACTCCGATGCATGTGTCCTCCATCCACTTCTGAGCTTCTAGGGTCCTGAGCAGCCACTTTGTCCTTCTGTGGGATTAACCTGGCCCATGCAGAGCTCCCATGTGTTGGGAATAAAGGGCTTCCATGGAACTTGGCTCTGGAAAAGAGAGCAAGAATGTTGTTGAGTAGAGATAAACTAGCTCTGAAATTTTGACTAAGCTGTTCCTTGATATAACACAGCTGTGCATTCAGGTTCTCCTACTCTTCTGCCTAAAGGCATGACAGAGTTCAATATCCAATGAAGAGCTGAGCAAAAATGTTTGCCTTTTTTTTTCCCAGAGAAAAATCAAGATTCAGTGGTAACTAAACACTTTGTGAATGTGTGTCAATTTCACCAAATTGTTTCAGCTGGGGGGAAAAAAAACCCCTTAAAAATAAATCAGTGATTCAGTTGGAGATTTTCAAAATGAAAAGTTTCAATTCAAAGTGACTTTTCATTTTGAAATTTCCTTTAATTTTATTTTTTTAATAAAACCCTACAATGATCTTTCTTTATTGGAATGCACCTAGCACTACCTTGGGCATCACTCAAAATAATAATATAAAATAACTTCATTAGAGTTAAGATTTTTCATCATGAGTTTTGTTCTATTTCCATTACAAGAATTAAAAAGTAGGTTAGTGACCCAGATGCTGTTCAAAGTCAGGTAGGGCTCAGCCAAGCAAGCAGTGGGAAGCATAGGTTGCTGGTCTCTGTTGTGTATTCAGAGTCCAGATTCCTTTATGAACGCCACAATAAACTAAGAGCTGACTCTGCTTGAACTAGTTCTCATCCTTGTACGCCAATATGTTTACAAAATGAAGTACGCTCCACAGGTACAATAAGTTTGTAATTCATGCTGTGTTTTCAATTTCACCAGTAATAACATCCTTAGAGGGAAAAATACTGTTAAGATTATGTGAATTCAAAGGGCCAGAATCTCTTGTCTAACCTGATAGTGCAAAGAAGCCTGAAGATAACCAGATCTTCCTAGCTGAGGTGTGGCGTCAATGCAGCTAGCCCTGGTATGTCCCATCCTGATGCTCCCTGGCATGGATGAGATGGGGTGAGGAGGAACTGTCACCAGAGCATGATGAACTCCAGCAATTCCTGGCTAGTGGATAACCCTGTGGGGGTGACTGTCAACCTGCATAAAATTGGCCCTAGGATCTCACAGCCACAACTGGCTCCCCTGCAACCCCTCAGCACACATGCTACACCTAGTAGAATCTTGGGTACAGAATCCCAAACTTCTTTTCATACGGTATAAAAGTTCTCCAATATTTCTTCTATGATAATGTTCTTTAAGGTGACATTATGTTACATAACTACATTTCCTCTGCGAAGTGTTATACAGAATTTCTCCAGAGGCATAAGGAACAGTTAGAGGCAAGAAGACAGCACCCCATATTGCTAACACAGCAAATGCCAGAAGAGTAGGAAAATATTGTACAATAAACTCACCTTCTTCTCTAACCTTTTAAAAAAGCTACTACTCTGCACAGAACTGTTCCTGGTAGAGGATTGGATTAACACATTTACTCCAACTGACTTCAAAACCAGCTGTTTCTTGTTATGAGGAAATCTCAATTTGCTCATCAGCAAAGATCAGTCTGAGCTAAGACTGTTTCTCTGAAGCCACTGTAGTTCTGACAATGCAGGAGAGACTAACTGCGCCATCTTCCCTCCCTGAATTTCATCCAGTGTCCTGGTCAAAAATTCTAGACTTGCTACATTACAGCCACTTAATTATCTTCCAGTTGGATCCACACCCTTGTGAATATCAGGGAAATGCTTAGATCCACTACTAGGGCAGGGGGAACTATAAATGCCTTCCAAAGCAAGTCCAAGCTGCCTGCAGACCTTGAACACCCAGCTCTTGTTTTAGAATTAATCTCTTGATATGAATGTCCTCATCACATTTTGATGATCTTTTCCAGAAAAGGGAAGTGATAAGGCCAATTCGCACATCAGAAGTCTTCTAGTGCTTTAGATCTCAGTAACTAGGAATGCTCAGTTCTTGATGTTGCAGTAGATGGAAGAGGCATTCAGAACTATGGCTTTCAAAATCTTCAGTCATGAGGTACTACTGACACTTTTTTGGATGTAGTAAATGAATGGACGAAAACATCTTAGCATGGTTCCAGGTACTGTGGTGGCTGGGGCCACACAAATGCTTGTAATAAATTTTAAATTTACCCATGGTGCACTCAGTGGTATCTAGGTGCTCACATACTGCCTCTCTTCAGCTGGATTTCTTTGTTTTTTCCCTGCCACATTCTTTGCTGTCACTTGGTTTCTGTTTCTAGTGTTCTTTTTTTTTTGCTCTTTCCCTTCTTCAACTCATTTTTTTACTTTCCTTTTACTGTTTTTCTTGCCTCACGCTCTACCCTGCCTCCTGGAACCATTTCCTCACTCACTTGTCCTTTATCTCATTAAGCTAGTCTTTCTGTGGCAAACATACTGTCTCCAGTTGCCATTCCCTACACTCAACATTTCAGATTCCAACATTCTTCCTCTCTTCTCATTAAAAGGGAGATAATTATACCTGATATTGGAATAACATGAAGTGGATAATAATACCACTTTGTGGGTACCACTGCATTTTATAAATACTTTTACTTTCTAATAACTCAAACTGAATTCAGACCACCTGGAAATTCTTAGAAACAAAGGAATTTATTAACGTAGCAATGCTGGCTGTAGCTTTTTAGTTTCTTGTTGATGTGGGTGTAAATTATGTTCATGTTGATTGTAGCGTGTGTTATTGCTGTTGGGTTTGGGGGGGGTTTAAGGATAGCGGGTGTGCAGTTAACATTCTATAAGACATGAGGCTCCTGTGGTGCCCATATCTCATCAGGGGAACTGTTATAGTGTAACTCTGGTCAGAGAAAATGACACTATAAAAATGACATCCATCGTGTACCACATTTATTTTCCCTCTGTGACTTCCAGATTAAATCTGCTCAGTTTACAAGTGAAGCAGAGACTTTATTTAACTGCCTTTTATCTAACAGTCTACACAGCAAGTTCAGACTAGTTGGGTTCTTTCTGTTTCACACATCACTTGCCATCCACCACTTACGATGAGGATTCTTCAATTAAAATGACAGGTTTCAGAGTAACAGCCGTGTTAGTCTGTCTTTGCAAAAAGAAAAGGAGTACTTGTGGCACCTTGGAGACTAACCAATTTATTTGAGCATGAGCTTTCGTGAGCTACAGCTCACTTCATCGGATGCATCCGATGAAGTGAGCTGTAGCTCACGAAAGCTCATGCTCAAATAAATTGGTTAGTCTCCAAGGTGCCACAAGTACTCCTTTTCTTTCTTCAATTAAAATGTACTTTACATTTCTATTGATGATGCATAAACCAGAACAAACTACAGCTCACTCAGCATGTTGGTAAGATTACAAATAGTTTTTCCCAATAAGCTACTTTAGCAATAGAACACATCCTATGTTATTAAAGGGGACACTATCAGGTTAAATATATGTATGTGTATTACATTATATATTCCAAACAAATATTCTGTGGTCTTATACAGTCTTTAGGCACCATTCTCTTGATCAGGATTATGCCTGAATTGCACCACCCCAGCTCTAGACCCAGGAAGCATTGTGCCTCAGACACTTATCTGAGAAACAGTTCCCTCTCTGCTTCTCCCTTCTCCCTAAGGAAAGTTGAGAAGGGGACAGTAATAATTTCCTGCTGGAGTATATTAGCAGTAAACTATGACTCCCACCCTTTCAGCATGTTGGGAGAGTTGGCATCAAAGCTCTACCCATTCCCTACCCCTTCCTACCACTCTTTGCCCACTTATTTTTCACTGATTTCCTTCTCAGAAATGGCAAAACTGTTTGTGCAGAAACTCATTTTCCCTTCTCTCCCATCACAAGCTCCACCCTACCGGTCCACCAGCCAGTCCCCACCTCTGGCTCAATCCCAACAACTGCTTCCAGTGCTCCTTATCTTGCTGTGGAAACCCTGTGACCAGCCTGACTTCCTCCTCTACAAATTCATTCTCTCCTTTCAGTTCTGCTATCTTCCTTACTGAACAACTCAACTTCAATTTAACTGAAACCCACTCCTGCAATCCCAGCTGCCTATTCATCAGCTTTGACTCCCACCTCAAAACCTCCCCTCCTCCTTCCTCCACTTCTCTATGTATGGGATCTCACTGATTTCTTCCAAGAGAAAATTGACAAAAAATGATGTGACCTTCCCATTCCACTGCTAGAACCCCCTTCATCTTCCCTATTAGAGATCCAAAAGTTTCTCCTTTAACCTCTCCAACCAGTGATCCCATCCCAGCACCTGACCTCCCACACTCAGGTCCCATACTCTTCTTAGCTCTTCATTCTCCTCTGACTCTTTCCTCTCACAACACAAGCATTCTTTAGTCTCACCGTTGACTCCACTTGGCTCTATTTCAGTGTTTCTCAAATTTTTGTACCAGTGACTCCTTTCACATAGCAAGCCTCTGAGTGTGACCCCCCTTATAAATATATAAAAACGTGTTTTTAATTTAACACCATTATAAATGCTGAATGCAACGTGGGGTTTCAGGTGGAGGCTGACAGCTCGCCACCCCCCCATGTAATAACCTCGTGACCCCCTGCGGGGTCCTGACCCCCCAGGTTGAGAACCCCTGCTACTGATGGACTGTTTACAAATGCTGTCTTGAGGTCCTTTCCTCCAATTTCATCCTCAATCCCCTTCACTCTGGCTTTTGCCCCTTGCACTCAACTGAAACTCCTCTTGCCAAAGTCTCTAATGACCTTGTCCTAGCTAAAGCTCAGAACCAGTACTCCACCAAACTAAAATCTCTGGCCTGTCTCTCTGACATCTCCTTGTGGATGTATAGCTGTCAGGTCAAACTCAGCATGGCTAAAACAGTACTCTCAGTCGTCACCCCGCCACCTTTTCAGCCACATCTTCCCTGCTACCTCCTTCCTCGATCACCGTGAACAACATCATCACCCTACCTGTCATTCAGGACCACAGCCTGGGTATCATCTTTGACTTGGTCTTCTCTCTCCAGATCCTCACAGCCAGACTATGTTTCAATCCAGCAGATTCTTAGTACATAACATCTCTAAGATATGGCCTTTCCTATCCATCCACACAACTTAAATTATCATCAAGGCTGTCAACTAGTGTCTCAGTTACTGCAATGTCTGTTTCTCTGGCCTTGACAAATGCAATCTTGTCCCATTCAGAATGCTACTGCAAAGATCATTTTCCTAGCCTGTTGCTTAGCATCCCTCTCTTTGCATCCTTCCACTGGCTTCCCCTTCTCCATTGCATCAGAACATAAGCGACATACATCTTTCATTTGCTTTTGAGAGGTTAACTCCCACCTCTGCTCAGCCCATGATGTCTGCCTCCATCACCCACTCATTAAATTTTCAAAGAAGTGCCTTTGTGCTTTCTCCCATGCTGCCCCTCATGCTTGGGAGTTACTTATGCTTCAAAACCTTCCTGAAAACTCTCCTTTTCTGTGATGCCTCCAAAACACTTGACAAGGGTTGGCTGCTGGTGTGCTGAAATCGCAGCCTATCATGATACTCTATACTGTCTCATTTGTTTCCTGTCCCCACCAGCTTCTGTCTGCTTGTGTCCATCTGTTGTCCCTTCTCTTACACTTAAGATTGTTTTCAGAGTAGCAGCCATGTTAGTCTGTATTCGCAAAAAGAAAAGGAGTACTTGTGGCACCTTAGAGACTAACCAATTTATTTGAGCATGAGCTTTCGTGAGCTACAGCTACATGCATCTGATGAAGTGAGCTGTAGCTCACGAAAGCTTATGCTCAAATAAATTGGTTAGTCTCTAAGGTGCCACAAGTCCTCCTTTTCTTTTTACTTAAGATTGTAAATTCTTTGGGGACAGGGACCATCTTTATGTTCTGTGATTGTACACCACCTAGCACAATTGGCCATGGTTCATGACTAGGGCTCCAAGGTGCTAAAATTACAAAAATAACAATGAAGTGTAAGACCATTTGATCTATAGACATCATAAATATAAATAATACCTATGATAATACATGTTACTATGATGTAGATTATTAATATTAAAATTTTAAAGACTGAATTTATTATTTGTATGGTTTCCTTTGTCTCTGAATTTGGACAATTATTATTTTACTTTGATTTATAGTTAGTTGCATGGAAGTTTCATGTGCACAGTTTAAGGTACCAGTGTTTGGGTTCAAATTTCAGGGAGACATTCATGTATTTAAAAAAAAAATGTTGGGATTTAAAAAAAATGAAACATTTCGACTGATTTTTATGGTTTTTGTCGAAGATTTGCTTTTTAAAAAAACAAAACCCTAAATCTGGGACCTGCTTAGACCTCACAATGTCTTTTTTTCATTTACAATATGAAATATATTTAGCCATGTGAAGGGGAACATGCATGGGCAGTGCTGCCCAGTGTTCACGCTGGCCATGGCAGGTTGTCATTCCCCTTTCTCAATACGGATCTGCCATGTGGGAGTCTGTCCTTTTAGTGACTCATCCCTCTGGCCGGGTCACTTGTTTGGGTCCAATTCCTTCAGGATACACATAAGGAGTCCAATTATGTGGAAATCTTCAGATGTCAGCAAGGGCTTCAGGAGTCAGGACTTACCCCTTGGGTTGGGGTTTTAGGGTCTGGACCCTTACACCTTCAGGATCTTCCCCAGTTAAGTTCTCCACCAAGGGATGGACTTTGGTTGCTGTCCCCTCTTCAGGAGTTGGTAGGGGAGCCTGGGCCCACCATCTCCACTGAGCTCCAATCCAGGACTCAATGACAAGCAACTGAGATCGGCACCTTGGGGCTCTATGCAGATGCCTCCTTGACCGCTTCCTACCACTCTTCCCTCTTCCTGTATGGTAAAAAACCGAACATAAAATTAGAGTTCCTGGCCTTCAACAGTCACCAGTCCTTCCATTATAGGCTTGTCAGGACAGTATCTCCAAGCCTCAGGCTGCAAGAGTTCCTGGGATGCTCCTTCCCAAGAGCTCAGAGCACAGGTCTGCTCCCTTCCACCGTGTGCCCCCCTCTAAGCCCTGCCTCTAGCTTATGCAGGCTTTGCAGGTGTGGCTGGGCAGGTTTGCCTGGGCCCAGAGCTGCTCCTTAACCCCTTGTTCTCCAGTGTGGGGTTTGTACACTATATTACAAGCCAGTTGTGCAGATTCTTGATATTTGTTCACAGTATGGACTGCAGGGGAAGTATGCTATGGATGCCCAAAAACAATATACAGGAATAAGAGTACATACAAATTGCCATACCATAAACCAGTCCAGCCCATCTTGTCCACCTGGGTTCAGGAGGAGGGAAGCCATGAAGTTCTGCATCACAGAGCTGCCATGCTTCACGGGCAGGTATTTTTTATGACAAAACAATTTCAGACAAAAATTGGTCTTATGAAAATGTCATTCACATAGTGGCAATTCCTAGTCATTCATGATGAAAATGGATAATCATTGGAGCAGGGAAAAAGTAAGAATGCCTCTATAGCCTGAGGGTTAGAGTACTCACCTAGGATGAGAGAGATCCAAATTCAAGTCCCTGCTCCAATGATTATAGTATTTTATACAAAATGGAACAGCTTCAACAGAAGAGATTGAGAAAGACTCATATCACACTGTCCCCTAGCCCAGTGGCTAGGGCCATTTCCTGCAATGTGGAAGATTGAAATCCCTTCTCTCCCTCAGACAGAGGGTGGAATTGAACCTGGATTTCTCACATCCCAGGAGAGTACCCCAATCATTGGGTGAAAGGTTATAAGGGAGGTCCTTTGGCAAACAAAGTATTTGCTGAAAAAATTTCATCCATCTCTACTTTCTACCATAAGGGTAAAGCTCATCTGCAGAGCCAGATTAAGCCACCACTAGGCTCTGAGCAAACATACACTTCTGGGCCCCTACCTTCTGACATGAACAACAACAGATAGGCAATAAATGGAAAGAAGGGGAAAATACACTCAGTGATGATCCCTTGCATACATGCCACTGAAGTAAATTCCCACCCCAGCCTGTTCGCTTACTGCTGCTGGAGAAGGAAGAGGTTTCTTTACCCAGTGCCCTCCTCTCCTTGGCTCTGTTGGGAATTGAAAAATGAGTCTCAGCTGTGTGAGGAGTGTCTCTGCTCACTCACCTACTGGTGGAGATGTGTGCATGACCTGAAAGAAGTTCACTCACATGAGTGAGTGGCATTGTGATTTGGTGCATGGGGTTGTAATGCCACTTAAGTTGAATCCCTGCTTTAAATGCAAAACTCACCTGAACATCAACTAAGGAGCTGAGCTGATGCCTCCATAACATAATATATAATGGACATTGGAATTTTTGTACAACCTTCCAAATAGTAAATTACAATACAGTATACAGTCTTTGGACTTGTTTTGTTTTTTACCTAAACTAGATAAGATCTGCAAAACAAGTCAAGTTTGAAGAAAAGAGTTTGAGTATTCATTTTACCAAAATTGCAGGTTATATATAGGCTTGGCAGAATTTGATTTTTATTTTTTGAACAATCTCAAATGATATTGATAATTTGTAAGCATTTCCCCCCATTTTTATCCATTTAAATATTCACAGTTGCACAAAATTATTGGTGTAAGCATTTTTTCTATTTTTATCTATTTAGATATTGTAGAAATTATGTTGGGGCCAGACAATAATTATTTAATGACTGTAGATGTTGAGATTCAAAAAGTTAAAGATTTATAACAATTAAAACACAAATTATCAACATCACATGTCAAAATTTATCAAGTAAATATCCTTAAATCAAACTCTCTAGTAAGTTCTCAAGCGGCATTTTTCTTTGCCTAACTAAATTTTGATATGATGGAAATATATTTTTGTCAGTTTATGTGTACAGTAAAATCGACATTTACTGCTAAAAATCTAATCCTTCCAAGCCTGGTGATATACTGAAAGGAATCAATCATTCCTACGTCTTTTCATTCAAAAGCACGAGACACTTTTCTTACACATCAAACTAAGTGCAATATTATCATTATTTTAATTAAGATATTTGCTTGCCACATTGTTTGAAAAATAGTTCCACATGGAAGTGGGCCTGTAACACTGCTGTCAATGGCAAATTCACATTGATTTTAAAAGTTCTGGATCAGAATCCTGGGATGACTTTAAACTTTATCCCATGTGGCTGCTATTTGAGAATCTTAACTTGTTTCCTACTTCTTTCTAAGTCTCAGAGACAGCATTTGCAGACAAACACACATCTCTCTGGAATGAATTTCAAAGTCTGGATGAAATACAATGATGAACAGCTGCAAGTGCTGCTTGATCTAATCCTCTTGGCCTGAGACTGTTTCTGCAGTGGAGTTTGCCACTAGCTCAAGAAGAAGTTAAAATACAAGGGGGGAATGGCACCCGGTATGAAGCAGCAAAAAAAATTCAAGCAATATCCTACTGCCTAAATATATTCATGATCCAGCAGTGAGAATGAGAATCTGACCATGTTCTTTTTTACTCCAGAATAAGTTTGAAAGGGAGAATAGTGAACTGAATTCTAAAGTTTAGTGGCAAAGAAAATAGAAACCAAAAATTAAAAATATATTGCAAAGCGCATTGGCCAACAATATCTCCACAAACTAAACTACTTTTTTTCAAGGGTAAGTTGGAGTTAAAAAATGAGAAGGTTGCTAGTCTCTCTGAAGAAACAAACAGGTGAAAGCAGCGGCACATTCAGTGGCATAGATGATGCAGAGTGGCAGCGGAGCTAGGCAACGTGAGGGAGCAGCAGCCTACCAAAGCGACTCTGGTGTGGGCAGCTGAAATCACTCCAGCTGGGTTAGCTAGTATAGCCCCCAGAGCAGCCCAGGCAGTACTGACCTGCTAGAATCCTTGGACTTCTCCAACCTAGGACAGCTAACCATGACTGGGGAGCTGGGGATGAGGGACGTGGCCCGAATACATCAGCCAGATGAAATGGCCAAAGGAGGATTGAGGCCTACTGTTCTGGTGGTATTAAATCATAGAATATGTTAATTGCTGGCTTTTCCAAATTCATTCTGTCATCTTCCTTCTCCTCCCCTGCACCCCAATTTAGTTATTTTTGTTGAAACCCCTGGATTCAGGGCTTGTGAGTGGGACCCATGGTGGTTACATTGTTCCCCAGGTGGGGAGTTGAGCTGGTGCTAGTTAAATCTTTAAGAAAACCTCTAGAAAATTGAACCCAACCCTTTTTGCTGTTAACACCATCTGTCAGAGAAGCATGTTAACACATACAGCAGCAGTCACAGCAAAAATAGTTGCAGAAATTATGGTGATAAAGAAAACTCTTATCAGACATGTTACCCTATACCATATTACGTTCAGCCAAAACATTAGAGAATCAGTTGGGGGGTGGGGGAGGGGGAGGGGAGTAAATATTACAGATGTGCCACAAGGCAAGGGAAATCTCTGGAACCATTAATACTTATTAAGAAGATGGTCTGATTATTTTTAGGGTTTAAACACTGAGTTGTGAATTTAAACTCTATAGCGCTTTTGGACTTGTAGAGTAGGGAAATCTTCAGATTACAGTGTTTGCAACTCTGCTGAACTCCAGAGCCAGAGAGAGGATTTTAATAGTGGCAAGGAGGGAAAATCCCCTCTAGGCTCTGCCTGAGCCATTTCAGGGTATTCCTGCTCACCTCTGCAACCTCTTGGAGGTAGGGCCAGAATATTTGGGATCAGTGGTATCAGAGAGCGCACAGAAGATCAGCAGGATGAGCATGGCTGTGTTTCCCCTGTCTACAGAACAACTGAAGGTTTCTTTAATATTGTTCAGGATATGACACGTTTTAGGGTGGGTGCTAGACTCCTCTCAGATGTGTTGATAGTTGCTATTAGGTTCCAGATGTTCCCTACTATCTTTTACTAGCCAGGAGAGGCAAAAGTCAGAGTTGCAGATGTTGCTCCTGATTGCTGTCCATGCTCCCAATACAACTTCTTCTGTGAATAGGACAAATTTTTGGAAGGAGAAGGTCCTATGTTTCAGATTCTATGCTTGGCTTGTTGCTCCTGATTGTTCATAAGGCCATCTTGCACAACAAGATAACTCCTGACAACAAGAGGTGCTAGGTTCTGTGGTTGAGTGAAGGCAATATGACTTTGCTATCTCTGATCCAGAAGAAATGGAACCTCTTCACATAAACAGCAGTGACATCAACTAGCAGAAATTCCTTCCATCCAAGGCTGTTCATATCAGCCCACATTTTCCACACTCCTACCCACATAGTCTTTCTTCCCACTTTTTCTATCTCAGTTTATCCAAATACCATGGCAATGTGTGGGTGTTGGGGTGGGAAGGATTCAGGAAGGGGCTGTAGTGCTTTCCTAGTACAGCTACTTTTTGACCTCTTCATTAGGTTGGGTTTTATGAATACACTTTGGAATTGGGCAAAGTTCAAAAGTTTTCAATGATTGGTCATGGTGATGAATTTAATGTGTTGTGTCATTTAGGAGGCTCTTTTTGTCCACCTGATAAGAGACTGGATAAAAGTTTTAGGTATATGAGCAGATAAAAGTTTGGATTTTAGAAATCTTGTGTGGGAAGAAGCAGCAAATATTTTAGACATTATCTGGTAATGTGGGATGAGGAAGGAGGAGGAATTGAATCTGGTCTTGCAAACTGGAGTTGACTTTAATCTGTGGAGTTATAAAACAAGAGGGCAAATGTTGCTCCAATAGATTAGTACAAAATTATAGCAGGGCATTTCAAATTTCTTTATGAAATCTCATGTTCTGTTTTATTCAGGTTTAACTACATGTTTTTTAAAAGCATCTGGTTGTCATTTTTTAAGTAAAACCTTTTTGCCAGTTTCTAGTTGTCAATTTTTACAAAACCTTAGCAGAGTTTTTAAACAATAGCTATAATGTAGGTACTTATCAGTACTGCAGCAGTGTGAGTCAATGTTTATTAAGTTTAAGTTATTATGAAATATCTCATTGTTGCTGAAAAATCCTTTCTAATTCCCGTCTTTTCTCACATCCTAATATCATTTGGTATATTACTTTTGTTCTTAGTCAGGACAGAACCTTCTCAACCCACACAGACCCCTTTTCTTGGTTTTCTAAATGGACTCATTAAAGTAATCTATGGCATCTGCTCATAATCTGACTCATCTGTGGGTTTCAGCTGCCTTTTCTCAGAACTAGACTAGTTGGAATGTGTGTAAAACCTGCTCACCCACTCTTCAAGAATTCTATGTCCAGTGTCCCACAAGCCTTGGCTAGGATCAAGAGGTAAACCCTTTGGGGAAGGAATTATCTCTTGTCTATGTTTGTACAGTATCCATCACAATGAGGCCAAAAACCCAATTGGGACCTCTTGGTTACTACCACAATATAAATATTTAATAATAATAATAGGGAGCTCACTAATTTCATAGGGGATGTGGTTACCATCCTCTGAAATTCTTAATGTCCAGGTTTTATTATATTAGTCCCATTAATTCTTCTCCAAGGCAAAAAGGCCATGAAAACACAAACTTATCCATGCTATTTGGGTTTGTCCAAATACTGAAATATTTGGGTTTAAATGTATTGAGGTCCATGGGAAGCTCAATGCCCAAATGTATCATTCAATGTGGCTGCATAAGAAATAAAGAGGGTAAGTATTTGAGGAAGGAGGCACAGGGAAGCGAATAGCCATACAGAATGACGGGAACATGGGGTGAGCCCGGAAGGAGTGCCTACCTTGTATATTGTTTGTTTATATTACAGTAACACCCAGATGCCCCAGTCAAGGATCAGGTCCTCACTGTGTTGGGTGCTGTACAAGAGACAGCCCTTGGCCTAAAATATGTACAGTCTAAAGTGCTATTGGTAGCACTTCTGCTGCAGAAGGACTCCAGGAAAGCTGCCTCTTTCCCTAACAGCACTGAGCAGTGCTTGAAAGGCCACCAGCTGTGGGAAGTAGAACTAGGAGCTGAATTAAAGCCTCAAGTTCAGTTTCTTGAGTAAGAGGCTACGTTTACTTTGGAGCTGCAGGGCCAAAGCAGAAGATGTGGGGAGAGAAGGGATGGGGAGGCAGAGGTGAAAGTAAGCTGGTCCGGTCCGGCATACCGGCAAGAGTCGGTACACAGCTGACCTTAACAGTAGGGGGCACCTTCCCCAGGCTGGCAATTTAAAAGGGCACTGGGCTCCCGCAGTGGCTGGAGCCCCTGGCCCTTTAAATCACTGCCAGAGCCCCAGGGCTCCCAGTTGCCACCACAGCTACAGCTACCATGGAGCTACGGTGGTGATTTAAAGGGCCCAGGGCTCCCGGCCGCCGCTACCGCAGCCAGAGCCCCGGGCCCTTTAAATCGCTGCTTGAGCCTTAGGATAGTGGTAGCGGATTCAAAGACCCCGCCCCTTCCTCCTGAGGCCCCGCCCCTTCTGCCCAAGCACTCCCCTCCGCCCCCCACTGCTCAGGACCCCAGCCCTGTGTACTGGTAAGTCCCTTAAGTTACTTTCACCCCTGTGGGGAGGTGAAAGACAAGCAGGAAGGTAGGGAAGTTAAATGCTTTGGCTGCCTTTGTATTTAAAGCCTATAATATAAGGAGGAGGTGATCCCTATTATACCAGTTATATCTGATTTTTTTCCCTTGGGGTGAAAATTATCCTTTTACCATTTATTCACATATTTTAATCAATTTAACATAATGAGTATAAGGATTTTTTTTTGGTGATGAGATCATTGTGCATCATTGAGAACTGGTGCCTGACTGGGGAAGACAATCTTGTGAAAAGGGCTTATTGCCCTGGCTTTGGCAGCCCAAATCTACACCTAAGCTCTAATGCTGCTAAAACTTAGTTTTAATATATTACTAGGCTACATTCCCAAATCTTTTTAAGAGCCCACTATACTGATGAGCTGGTCATGCAACCCTGTATATTTTCCTCTCTAAATATTAACAGGGAGAAAAATATAACTGAAGTATACTAAGTTCCAAAATATGTGGCAACCAAAGGAAGCCATAGCTGTGGAAGAGAAAGGAAAAATAAGAATGGAGAATAGATGAGAGATAAAGATGAGCAGTAATCGGGGCTAAAATGGCAAAAGCTGGTATGAAATAAATAGTACTTAGTGAATGAGCCTATTGATGTCTTAAATTGGTATTTCAAATAGCTTTCTTGTGGTTTTTCTCTATATCACATATGATAAAACTTCATGTCAGCAAACTGCAGCAGAAAAGAACATAACATGTAATGTTATCATTAAAATAGCATTAAGAAGTCTTGGAGGGGAAAACAAAGGAATCAGAGAAAATAGTACCTGCAGTTATAAAGTAGTTCATTTTGTCTGACACATAAGGCAATGAAGACTTAAATTTTACTAATGGTAAGGAATTTGCACTCTTTACTATTTCAGTCAAGGATTAAATGTCATTATATCCCATCTGTATATATATGCCCAGTGGTAGTGTTCTGCCTTTATATATTGGACAACTATATCTCTGGTCTGAAAAGAGTACTTCTCAGAAGATACTTTATTCATTTATAACATTTTAAAAGCTATCTGGTTTAGAGTTATGATATTAATATTAATCTAAAATATCTGTTAATCTAAAATGTTCATACAGTATAGAGTACACTAAATACCATTCAGAAGGTCACTTCTTTTGCTTAAAAGAAGAAAACCAGGAATATATCAGTAGCGGTAGTCCATATTAATTGCTACATATACACCTTCCCCAAAATACCTTTTGACAATAATTTCTGAATGTGAGACAGAGCTCACCTTAAATGGGATCTGATTCCACTGAGGTCTATGGGATTCTTTTCATTTGCACCAGAGGACATTGGATTGAGCTTGTGGTGTAAAACCTAGTATTTGCTCTACATTTCTTCTGGAGAGAAATTCTAAACATAAAGCAATTGCTCATGTCTTCAGGAAAGATAAATTCTCTCTCTTTTCTTAGCGCCATCAGGTTTTGGAGGCTTGCCACTTGCATTTGCTGGGACTTTACAACATACTGTACAATATTCAAATAAAACTATATTACATTGGGGGGAAACCTATGTTAACACCGTTTAAAGTTTAAACTTCAGTTGTGCTAAAGTCAGTAAACTCAAAATTAAGCTTCCCACAGCATCCTTAACTCTGCTCCACTGTGTGTACGGCAAATGTCTTTCACTGAAAAACTGTGTGATCATGCGATAGAACATCCTATTATAATGTATAAACATAAATATATTAAAAGATAGGGAAGAACTCACTGCAAAGGAAATCTCAGCAGCGTTAAGAACACAGTTTCTTCTTAAGTACAAGGTAGTACATAAAGCTAAAATTGTGTTAAGTACTCCTTGTCCTTCATCTTGTTTTAGCTTTGCCTGTGAAACAGTTTCCAAAGCAATCAACTCAAGAAAATCCTGGACTTGTTGTGCAAGGTTTTTATCTGCATGAATCCCAATAAAATCAATAGGAGGCATGTAGCTAAACCCTTTTAAAATGTACCCTGTAGCAGTTCAGTCATCAACTTTAAAAGTAACTTTCATTTGCTAAGTCCCCAAAGTCACAGGATTGCCTACTGCCTAATGTTCCTGATATGAATTTTGTTTTCCATAAAATAAGACTTTTTATTTTCTTTCAAGACAATAACCAAAAATCATGTCATTGCCTTTGGACATAATGTCCAAAGCTGAGCCTGTTTTTAAAATTAATCTCATTATTCTGTGAAAGACATTGCTACTCCTTTATCTGTTGAAGAAATAGCCTCCTCTAAAGAATCAAATCTTTTATTTATCATTTCAGTGTTAGCTACAGTTAACTTTGTTATTTTAAAGACATTATCTTCTCACTAAAGAGACCTGAAGAGAAAAAGAGGTCTGTTAAAAGGACACATTTTGTAAACCACTATTAGTCTTTGAAGGTTACCGCACATTGTGTGTTTTTATCTCCAGGAGTACAGTAAATAATTTATACACACACATGTGGATATATCTTTCCTGAATAATAACATTAAGAAGACTTACTGCATCTCCAACTAAAAACTGTATATGAGCCATCACCTATCACAAAAAGTATGATGTGTGCTGGATATAGATGGATTTAAATATATATATATACATATGCAGAAATCCTCAATACATGAATTACAATATAGGTCAATTGTCATGGTGTAAGAAACTTGGCAGTGTTCGTTTAAATATGTAGTATCCAGAGTCTTATGAAACAGTCCTACAGAATTCGATAGAGATGACACCAGTAGGAGTCTATAGAATTTTAAAAAGATTATACAGAAGTTATTTCTAGAGTGAAATTCAATCCTCCACCTACATAAATTTTAAATATTCAGACTCCACGCATGTTGAGTATGGAGGAGTTGGGGAAATGAAATCCACCCCACTTCAACATAGGCCAGTGTGTGGAGCTGTTGTACATTTGCTTCAATAGGATACAGGTGCTCAGTATCTGTAAAAGGCCTGATTCAAAGCCCATTGAAGTCAGTGGAACTGTCCATTGACCAACTAGCATATGTTTAAAGTATGCTGCCTTATTTATACTAAACTTTTAAAAGTGTTAGGTAGACTGTGTTAGCTAACACGATTTAGCAGTATTTTTAACCTAGTTTATCCTTACTCAGGTGCCTAACTTGTGAGTAAAAAGAAAAGGAGGACTTGTGGCACCTTAGAGACTAACCAATTTATTAGAGCATAAGCTTTCGTGAGCTACAGCTCACTTCCTCAGATGCATATCGTGGAAACTGTGAGTAACTCAATTAAAGTCAGTGGGACTACTCAAGTGCTTAAAGTTAAAAAAGGCACTGAATTGCTTTGCTTGTTCACGGCCTTTATTTACAGTGGTTTTCTTCAATAAAAAGTACAAAGAATTTTCCTATACTTTTCTCACCCATTTCTTCATACAGGGGGAAACTATCCAAATTATTCTTCATATGTGATGTTAGGGTGATTAGGCCTGTACAAAAGATCTCTCTCTCTTTTTTTTTTAATGTAAGGGCTATACCTTAGATTTTCCAGCAAAGCATGCTGTGTCACAGAAACAGAATAACGAGTGCTGCTTCATTTTTTAATAGTGTATTTATTTTAACAGACTTTTTTTTTTCCAAAGAAAATGTGGATCCAGATGAATCAGTGGCTGTTTGGAGAGACCTATGGTTAAAATGTTTTTATTATTTCATGTCCTCTTAGTTTCAAACTAACAAAACTTTACATTGATATCATATTGATTTTTTTCAGACTCAGTTTGATACAAACAAATGTAATGCTGTCCTTCAGTTGACATTGGCAGAGTCAAACTTTTGCTCAGATTTTACATAGCATGATTTTACATAGCTGAAGATGCATCGGCAAAGTATTCTATTTATCATGATTTCACATAGTTAGAATAATGTGTATTACTTAGTAGTAAACACTGACATAATTTCATTTGATGGGATTTTGCATTATAAGATTATTATACAGCTCATATTCGTATGATGTAGAATCATGCTGAGAAGGAATATTGCAGGAGTCCTAAGGTGTATTCAGGTTAGTTTCAGGCTTAATTCTGTATTTCCATTCAGGCCCATTGAAATAAATTTGCGGACGTTACATCATTCAGGCCCTACCCCCCCCCCCATATCACTTTGTTACAGACATTTTTGGGGGTGGGGGTAACTGAACTCAGAGCCCAGTACAATTGACTCCCCCCGCAACCCCCCAATCAGCCCAGTTTCCATGTGCTTGTGAGTTTTTCACAATTTTGCTGTGAAATTTAAAAGTACAAAAAAAGAGTGGAGGGAAAGGCCCATAATACTTAATAAAACAGATTCCTTAGATACTTATTTGAGAATAGATTATGCCTTTCTTTCATAGATTCCAAGGCCAGAAGGGACCACTGTGATCATCTAATGTGACCTCCTGTATAACATAGGCTGTAGCATTTTCCCCAAAATAATTCCTAGAGCATATTTTTGGGGAAAACATCCAGTCTTGATTTTAAAATTGTCAGTGATGGAGACTCCACTACGACCTTTGGTAAATTGTTTCAACGGTTACTTACCCTCACTTTCAAAAATACATGCTTTATTTCCAGTCTGAATTTGTCTAGCTTCAACTTCCAGACATTGGCTTGTGTTATACCTTTCTCTACTAGATTGATGAGCCCATTATCCCCGTGTAGGTACTTATAGAATGCACTCAGCTCTCCCCTTAATTTTCTCTCTGTTAAATGAAATAGATTGAGCTCTTTGAGTTTATCACTATACCATGTGTTTTTGAATCCTTTAATCATTCTCATGGCTCTTCTCTGAACCCGCTCCAATTTATCAACATCCTTCTTGAATTGGAGACACCAGAACTGGACACAGTTTTCCAGCAGCATTCACACCTGTGCCAAATATGGAGGTAAAATAATGTCTCTAGTCCAACTTGAGATTCCCCTCTTTATACATCCCAGGATCAGAGTAGCCCTTTTGCCAAAGCATCACACTGTGAGCTCATGGATTATCAGATGATTATCCACCCTGACTCCCAAATATTTTTCAGAGTCTCGCTTTCCACAATACAGTCTCTCATCCTGTAAGTATGGCCTCCGGTCTTTGTTCTTAGATGTAAACATTTACATTTAGCCATATTAAAATATGGATTGTTTGCTTTAGGCACAGCCCTCAGGAAGGGGTGGTAAGTAAGGTAAGGTAAGACACCTCTCTGAGACTCAGTACTCTCCCTCCTTCCCCCTTGACCAGGTGGAATAGTAATTTGCTGTAGTCCTAAATGAACAGCAAATTGACACTCCCTACATCAGTTCAATTGTGCTGGGTAGTATTTCAGGGCAGCATGGCTACGTGAAGCAAGTGCTCCATCCATTCCCTGTTCACTCCTCATAACTCAGCAATATGTATGTGTGCAGGACTTATTTATCCCTGTGTGGTGAAACATAAGGTCCAGATACTTCACGGAAGAATTTCAGGAAGTGGTGGTTCTTACTCGCCCTTGGATGGTGGGTCGCCCAAGTCTCAGTGTAACGTTCAGTTATTAGATAAATAATAATACTTTACATTTACTATACTATATAACATCTTCTGTCCTGTGAGCACAAGGCGATTTACATTCATTAATAACTAATGCCTCGCAACAACCCGTGAAGTACTCTCACCATTTTTCATAAACTACTCTCGATTTAGTCTTGACACAGGATTTTGTTGAAGATGTGACTGTAATTGACCCATGAAGTAATAATGACCACACAATAACCAAATTCAATATCTTCATGGGAAGCAATCAAGTAAAAAGGCCCAGGGTTTTTTTGACCATGAAAATAACTAAAGCATTGGAACAACTAAACAAGAGTTGTGGTGGATTCTCCATCACTTTAAATCAAGCTTGGACATCTTTCTTAAAATATGCTCTAGCTAAACCACAAGTTACTGGGCTTAATACAGGAATTGCTGAGTGCAATTTGATGGCCTGTGTTCTTCAGGAGGTCATACTAGATGATTATAATGATCCCTTCTGGGCTTAAAAATCTATGAAAAACTTCAACGTGACACTTTAGAAATGGGATTTTTCTTTTTTAGCACATGGGCCCTAATTAGAAAGAACCTTAAAATAAGTGTTAAGGAATTAAAATCCCTAGCATCATTTCAGAAGCTATTCAAGCATATCTCACTAGAGTTCAGACTCCTAAACAAAAGGAAAACAAGAAGCAAATACAGAGTCACGTTTTTCAAAAATCAGAGCCTAAAATTAAGCACCTAAATCCATAGTAAGCTTCCTAAATTATCTTAACATGTGGAGGGGCCATACAGGGGTGTGTGTGAGGGGGTGAAGGGATGGGGATCAACTGTAATCCCAGTTACATCCCTGCCAAGGTACATAGGCCAGTACACCATTATACCTAAGCGTGTTGCCCAGTTTTAAACAGGAAGTCTGTGGCACAGCCAGGATGAAACCCCTATCCCCAAGCTCCCAAATGTCTTATTTAACCACAGGAGTATGCCTCCACACTAAATAAGGCTTTACAGATTTAATAAAATGTAGATTGCTGACCTGCTCATGTAAATGCATACAGCATTTAGGGATATTTTAAACTTGCATTATTTGCACAACACAACGAAAAAGTCTCCAAAATGTCATTTCAAAGAACAAAGCTATTTTGAAGTCCTACAAATATAAAAAGCAGTCAACACCAGGAAAAAAATCTTTTTTAATCATCAAACAGATTTTTCTGAAAGTATGGAGACTATTGCTGCGATAGATTTTCCACAGTGTATCAAATTTTAACCTGGAGTGAATTTTTACAGCCAAATTGCAAGGCTTTGAAGAGGAGCACTACTATAATTAACCTTAGTTGTCAATAAAAGCAATTCCTGTGAATCGTGAATCCACATCTTACAACATTTCTGAGGGCTCTAAACTTCTAGCACCACTGGACCAGAACCTTGAAACCGCCCCTGGTCTCTTTTTTTTAAAACTGCAATTTTGGGTACACAGTCTATGATCTAGAACTTATGTAATTGTGCTTTCTTTCTTTGAAATATTGGAGGACATAGAATATAAACATAGAATAGGATAGAAACAGAATATAAATAATTTCATGATGCTGGGCAGCTTTGTACTCTTCATCTCCCAGTTCCTCTATAGAAAATACAGTTATCACCATTACAAAAGAAGGCATCATAGGGCACAGGTCACTTGCTGGTTTTAACTAGAGTAAATGGTGGATTCTCTGTAACTTGAAGTCTATACATCAAGATTTGAAGGACTTCAATAACTCAGCCAGAGACTATGGGCCTATTGCAGTACTGGGTGAGTGAGGTTCTGTGGCCTGCAATGTGCAGGAGGTTGGACTAGATGATCCTTCTGGCCTTAGTTTATGAGTTTATAAAGTATCTAGAGAGTAGAACTACTGTTTGTATTGATAGTGGTCTTTGGACTGAAGGTCTGTGAATGCTTCTAACACTTCATGTCTGAGAAATATTAAAGTACAAATTTATTTTCAGTATTACATCCAAAAGGACTACTGAGTCCATCCCACCTCCCATTTCGCCCCTCTGTGTTCCACTCAGGCTACCTCCTTCTCCACATACTCTGGGCACTTGCCGAAAGTGAAAGCACACTGCCACCGGGAAAAGAGAAGTCCAATAGATGCTATACGCATCTTTCCTGGCCAGGTTCTATTGCATGATTCTTTACTTCCCAGAAAGTTTGTTTTGTTAATATTCTTTATATTATTTAAAGTTATAACCCTTGGAGGCCAGGTAGTTCCCTATGCTGTACTGCCTGTCCATAACCTAGCAAGGAACTACCACTACCATGTTTTTCCACTTGGACTGTGATAACCTCAATAACTAGAGTTGTGTGTGCTCACAAAGCGAAGAGGTGAGGGATTGGGGAATCTACTAATTAGTTTTCCTGTGGGATTTTAATGTGGGTTTTCTGAAACCCTTGAGTTTTTCTAGGTTGAACTAAATTATGTCCATTATCCTTATGCTACTTAAAAAATATATAGTAAATGTAAACAGTGAATTGGTTATGGCATGAAGCTTTTTAGCATTAGGTCACCAGTTCAAACGTAAACTGGAAGTTACCAGGGTGAATTAAAATCAACAATTTAATTAAAATTGTTCTTTTATATTTAAATATTTTAATGTAAATTACATACATTTTTATTTTTAAAAATAAACCTACTTAACATTACATTTGAAATTGACTACCTATATTAAGACCTAAACTTACTATAATTTATTAAAATAATTTAAATTAAATAAAAATATTAAGCAGTACCTGCTTGCGGCCAAAGTTTTAAAGAAAGTCCAACCACTGAACTGGAGGAAGTCACTGGCTAAGCACCTGAAACCAGCGTTTGTTGTTGAAGGACCAGGTCCTCCAAGTTATTTAGGTGCTTAATTCCCATTGACTTCCCTTTGAGGATCTGGGGTAAGGTACCTAATCCGCTTTTGATAGCAGTAGCTTCTTCTGCAGGTAGAGAGAGAGAATATTTTCTTCATTCCAGTGACCAACTCATTCAAAGCTGAGAAACCAGCTAAGAACTGAAAAAGGAAAAAAGCCTGTTTTCCTCTTCCATTCTATGAATAAAAATCATGAGTAAAAAAAACATCATCTAATAAATAAGAAATGAGTCATTCACCATTTGCTAACATAATAAAAACAATAAAAACTAAGAATCTGAATAAATGTGTGGTAAGCTATTACTTAAATGTGTCTAAATATAATGTATCCTCCTGGTTAGCTAAGGAAAATATCAAATTTAGTACAAAGGCTGTATTTAGTTGCAAATCAACATTTTAATGGTTATCAGCAAATGAGAATCAACTTTTCTTTAGGAAATAACTAAAAAGTACAGATGCAAAACAAGATTAAAATCAATAATTTAAATCCAGGTTTCCTGCTTGGTGATTTAAATAATTATTAAAATCAGTGATTTAAATCACTTTGATTTAAATCAATCCACCCTGGAAGTTACTGCCATCCAAAGGCAACACATAAGTATTGATAGAGGGGTGGGGAGGGGGAGGGGGGTTGCGGAATTTAAAGGTTCTGGTGGTATGCAGTGAGATTCAGGTCAGGCACACAAGAGACAAAGGAGTTTTGATTTATAGAGCTGCTTCCCATTCCCCACCGCGCCTCCCACACCCAATCCAAGACAGCACTGCCTTGCCCAACCACCTCATAGCTCCTTCCCCACTTACTTCTCCCATCGCTTCCCCGTTGGGCACGGCACGTGCTGGAGCAGGCTCTGGACACTGTACTGCCGAGTATTGGTAACTGTGGGTAAGGAAGGGACAGGACTCAGCGGGCTTCCCTGCGACCACTCTGGCAGAGCTTTGCTACCCGCCCAGTCTCTCTTCCCTGTTCCAAGCACCTCCTAAGGGGCCTAGTGAGAGTGCTAGGTGCCTGTGCCTTTCCCAGGCATGTCCCTCTCACCCACATTCAGCCCGATTCCCACCCTAGCAGAAATCGGGGGAGGATGGGAACGTGACCCTGCATACTCCCCCCTCTGCCCACCGCACATCACCTCTGCCACCATCTGCTGACTGTTGGGTGATCTACATGAAAAAGTTTGGTGGTCTTAGTCCAGTTCCCAGTGCCCATTTCATAGAAACTCTGGTGACAAATGGCTAGAACCTTTGTTGCAGATTTAAAATAGACTGAACTAGTTTTTCAATGATACAGGTGCCTCCTCAGATCAAAGTTGAGCTCGATTGCACTGGCAGAGTGATGTAGGAAAACTTGCTCCAGCACTGCATGTTCTGTGGATAGAGGACAAAAGTCACCAGCAGTGATGGTGATCCTGGCACCTTTCATAAGCATGACATTCACCTTAAAATAGCTAGATTAAAATGTGCTCTTCAGTCGGTGGGTTTGGAAAAGCATGAGCTGTGTTGCTGTAGGAGCATCTCCAGCAGTGGGAAAATGCTGTGAGCCAGATACTGATCTTAGTTGCAATGGTGTCAATGAGGGAAGAATCCAATCCTTTGCCAGCAGCTTGTTGAACGCTGAAGGACTGAATAGAAAGGTCTTGTGAAAGCAATTTTTGTTTCATGGTATGACTTTTTCTGTTCAGTAATTTTATGGCAGCAACAGCACCATGAAAAGTGTCAGCCAGCCCCTGCATGAGGTAACCTTCCAGGGGCACAGCTATTATTTTCTCAAACATTTTGGAAATGGATGTGCTGAGAGCTATGAGGGGCCAGGGCTGATTAGATGCTGGGTAATTACTACTTTATTATGTTAGTGGACATTCTGTTTATTTTACATATCTATAGATTGTTTATATTGTACATTGTGCATTTTTTTAAAACATCTAAAGTTTGAAACAATTGAAAACAATTCTCAATAAATGAAAACAATTCTCAATAAATAAATGAAAACAATTCTCAATAAATAAAATAAATAGGCAACTGTTAATAATCACGTCTACTTGCATAGAAAGTACAAATATAAATCTATTACCCATAAAAAGTCACACTTTAGCCTCGCTATATTATTTAACAAATGAAATATAGATAAGACAGAAATATCCTTAGACCAAGGAAGCTTGGGGGAAAGATAAAAATTGATATTGCTACCTGCATCCAACACCATGCTCGCTCAAGTGCAAACTCGGTAAACTCATCCTTCTAGCCCTATCCCATGTTCCACTCAGCAGCAGTGCAGCTCAGGGTTACTTTCAATGAGTCCTGGGCTGAATTTCTATGCAAATCTTCATTATTGGCCTTTGCAATTTCTATTATATATAGTTCTTTAAAGAAATTAATACCAACTGTTTGTGACAACATACAACGTTATGGGCTCATGGATTACAGCCTTTTAAAAAGTCACAAAGTTGTTTTGCAAAACATTGGAGCTGATTCTCCTTTCTGCTAAGACCCCTTAATACTACTCTGGTGATATAAAGAGCTCCAATGAATAAGCCACTAGGATTTTACAGCAAGACAGCTGATTAAGAGATACATTATGGGTCAATTACAGGAATGGGTGGGTGAGTTTCTGTGGCCTGTAATGTGCAGGTCAGACTAGATGGTTATGATGGTCCCTTCTGGCCTTAAAATCTACACGTCTGTGAACTCATGCCTGATATCTCACTGTAAACATACTTTTTTGGTAGTAAAGATATACTTGTAGCCTAAGGCTATGTCTATACTACAGCCTATGTTGGCAAAATTTATGTCGCTCAGGGGGGTGAATATTCCATCCTGAGTGACATAAATTATAGCGACATAAGTGTTCGTATGCACAGCGCTACATCAGTGGGAGAGCTTTTCCCACCAACATAGCTTAAGCCACTCACTGAGATGGTTTTGTAATCCAACGGGAGGGCTCTTTCCCATCAGCATTGAGTATCTTCACCAGCCCTGCTGCGCTGCTGCAGCCCTGAATGTATAGATATATCCTAAGAAGCCTCCCCTGTGGCAAGGAACTACTTAGCACAACAGTATGCCTCTTCATCCCAGCTTTTGTAAGAGGGTGTGGGGCTGGGACAAGGTGTGGCATGAAAGGAGAGGGAGAAAAAGGAGTGTGGTTTCCCATGGCCCATATAGGCAGGGTTTAAGGTGAGGAGAGGACAGCTCTCCCATCTTTGTTGCAAGGGGGAGAGGGCTTCTTTCTCTCTCTGCGCTGGGTAAAGAGCTGCATGATAACTCATAAATGATGGGTATTTTGAAGGCTGAAGCTAATGAAATCAACATTGCACTAGTTTGTAGATGCTCCCCTCCCCATCACTAACTAAATATAAAGATACATACAAGCCTTCCTCTCAACATCTCTGCATGGCAGTTCACATTATTATTTCCAAATCAACAAGCAAAACAAAGATGCTTTTTTCCTTGCAAGTTCAAGTTTAAAATGAGATGCTTTAAAATAAGGAACGCACCATTTTGTATCTGCTGTTTGTGAGAGTGTCTAGGGGGCTAACGCTATAAATCCTTTCCTTCCTATGTCCCTGGATGGGAACTCTGATGCATGGACACAAAACAACTTTGCTCAGTGACCTGTGGGTGAGGGGGAATCCTTGCCAGCGCAGCAAATGACCCAGCACTGATACTTGCTGCTGTAACTGTTCACTCAGCAACCTTCCTCGTTTCCGTTATGCTGACCTTTTTTGGACCCCACCTAGGCTGGGACAAGGTGTGGCATGAAAGGAGAGGGATCAGATGTCCGGATCAGAGGTCAGCAACGTGTCCATACAGGGACACAAGTGTCTGTGGTAAGAATGACAGGTTTCAGAGTAACAGCCGTGTTAGTCTGTATTTGCAAAAAGAAAAGGAGGACTTGTGGCACCTTGGAGACTAACAAAATTATTTTGTGGTAAGAATGTTGAGGTCCCTGGTAATTTTTCAAAAAAATAAATGACTGAATGACATGAACCCCCCCCCCCCCATGTCGCTCAGGAAGTACGGTAATTTTGTCAAGTATCCCTTGCACAACAGGGTGGTGCTCACCCCTGGTCCCGATATTAGGGGCTTTGTCTGACATAGGTGCCTAGAACCTCCCCCATTTTTCACGCTTGCTATCTGGTCACCCTGGCTCCAGCCTTTGGAAACATTTGCTGATAAATTAGGCCGCTAGATAAACGGCACTCGCTAACCAAGTAACAACCAGTGACCGCAACTTCCGAAGGGGCTGCTCCAAGCAGGGCTCGGCGATGGCGGGAGAGGTGTGAAGCCAGGGCAGCCAAGCGCTAATTTCCCCGCCCCAGCAGGTGGCTCGTCGCGATCGCCGTGCATCAGACAATGGACGCGCTCGGCGCTTCCCACCGGCGCCGGGAGTTTGTTTGTTTGTTTTGCACGCTAGTTTCCCTGGCGAGGCGGGAGAGGGGGCGATTTCTCCCCTCCGCCCCCAGCCCTTTCCTCACTCCGGTTTTTGTCCCGATTACAGGCAAAGTTCCGGGCTCGTTTTTAGTATTTGTTTGTTGTCTGGCCGCGGTATCCACAAGGGGCCGGGGCATTTCCCCCTCCCCCGGCTTACAGGAAGCTCAACCTACATTGGCAAACAATTCACAGACACCCCCAGTGACTCCCCTCTGGCTGCAGCAAACCCTCTTCTCTTGGGCGGCAGCTGCTGCCCACCCTGTGGGCGGATGATGCCTGGCGGGGCAGGGCTGAGCTGCTGCGGGTAGTTGGGTTCCCATTGGCCGTGCGGCCGGCAGGGAGAGCCAGGGAGGAGAAGCGGCCAGGCGCAGGGAAGGCGTATACACACACGCACGCCGAGAGAGAGGCAGCGGCTGCTCCGGCTGGCATTGTTATCATTGTGCGAGCGGAGCGGAGCGGAGGGGTTTGGGCGCGGGGCTGCTCGGGGGAGGGGAGGAGTGAGAAAGTGACGGGGAGAGAGACTCGGGAGCGGAGCATGCAGCAGAGCGGGGGCAGCGGCGCGGCGGCCGGTGCACGGTGGGCTGCCGGCTGCGAGGAGACCTGCCTGCCCTGAACTCAGCCGCGGAGGACGCGCTCCAGGAGCAGGGAAGGCAGCAAAGGAGCCGCTGAGGAGCCAGACCCGGCAGCGGCACTACTCGCCCCCCTGCCTTTTGTTTGCCCATCCTCCTCCACCAGCCCATCCCCTTCGCTCCCTGCACCAAGGACGGGGGGAAGCGGAGGAGCAGCCGCCTGACCCGGTGCTGAGTTTAACCCGTTCTCCGTCGCTGCACCCTGCCCAGGAGCCAGCTCGAGCAGCCCCCGCAGTACCGCCACGGGCTCGGTGCCAGCCCAAGGGGAGGGCAGACAGCGCCCGCAGCCGCCCTTGCTCCGCCGATCCCCACACTTGATCCGCATCCCGAGACCGCTGGTGGCCGCCGCTCCCTCCCGCCACCCACCCCGCCTCCATGTGCCGGATAGCGGGAGCGCCGCCGCGCAGCCTGCTGCAGCCGCTGCTGCTGGTGCTGGCGGCCCTGCTGCAGGTAACGGCGGAGGGGGGTCGGGGTTGTGGCTCTTTGTTCCCCTGCTCGCGGCGATGCCGGGGAAGGGGAGCAGGGGACTGGGGGGGGGGGGGGTGACACGGAGGGTGTCTCTGCTGCGCTGCCCCGCAGGCTCGGTCTGCCTTCTCTGACCCGGCAGGGGGCTGCAGGGAGCAGGTGGCTGCTTTGAACGGCTGGGGCCGGAGCGAGACCCCCCCCCCCCTCCGGCCAAAAAAGGTTGGGGAGGACGCGAGCCGGTGCCCGAGCCTCGGGGTGGGATGGGGGGGGGGAGCTGGTGCCCCGTCCCCGTGAGACCTCCCGCCTCGGAGGAGCTGGTGCCCCACGAGGAAGGGATGGGAGCTGGTGCCTCGCAGTTTGGGAGAGGGGGTCTGCTCTGCCTGGGAGCTGGGGGGAGGGAGGGCTCGGGGCAATAGCGGGGATCCCCTGGGGTTGGGAGGGCTGGGGGGGCGGGCGATAGTGGGGGTCCCCTGGGGTTGGGGGCGCTGGGGTTGGGAGGGCAATAGCGGGGATCCCCTGGGGTTGGGAGGGCTGGGGGGGCGGCGGGCAGTAGTGGGGGTCCCCTGGGGTTGGGGGCGCTGGGGTTGGGAGGGCAATAGCGGGGATCCCCTGGGGTTGGGAGGGCAACAGCGGGGGTCTCATTGTACTTGGGCTGGGCTAGGAGCTGGTGCGCCTTTTGCTTGGTGGACCGGCTAGTAGGGAGGCAGGGGGCGGACTTAGGGTGGGGACCCCAGACCGTCTCGGGGCGCCACCCTCGAGGTGCTATCGGTAGGGGGCACTGCGCCCCGCAGCCCGTCTGCCGGAGCTCCGGCTTTGGGGAGGGGTCTCTGGGGGTCGCCCCCAGCGCTCCGCTAAGGAGGAGCAGCCAGAGCCGCCGCCGCCTCCCCCAGCCATGTGCACGCTAATCCTTTCCCGGGAAGAATTTAATCAGCCGCCTCCTCCGCCTGGCAGCCTCGCCTGCCCCCGCTGCTACTAACGGGGAATTTCCATTGGGACAGCTCCTCAGTCTGAATGTATATTACCGCCCTGCCCCCTCTCCCGGGAGGGGACCCTAGCGCCTGGGAGGACAGGGAGTGTCTGGCGCCTGGCAGGGTGTCCCTGGGATAGGGGTCCCCTTCAGTGTACGGGGGAGTGGCTCTGGAGCAAGGGTTGAGTATCCTTAGGGTGGGCGGATGCCTTTGGGATTGGGGTCCTGTGCAGCCTGTGTTGGGGGGAGGGGGGATGAGTTTAGGTGTCCCTAGAGTGGGTGAGTGTCTTTGGATGGAAATCCTCTGTGTGTGTGTGTGTGTGTTGTATATGTTGAGTTGGAGGAGGGGCGAATATCCTTTGGAGGTCGAGGGAGCAGTGTGTACGTGGGATAGGGTGATCAGTGTGGGTGGCTAGGTCCCTACGTTCTGGGATAGGTATCCCCACTGTATGTCCTCCTCGATAAGGGTTTTGGGTGCTGCTGGCTAGGGGTAGGACATTGTGTTCCTGGTGGCGGGGTGCGCATCAGAGTTAGGAATGGGGGTTTGTGGGGTGGGGTTACCCAATTCGCTTGCCTTTTCTAGGGTAGGAGATTGAGAGTGCTCCTGGGTGGGGTGTGTGGAATGACTGTCATTATCTGGGTTGTTGGCATTGCTATGAGTTGAGTGTGAAGCTGGGTGCAAGGGGCAGAGAGGGCCGTAAATCTGAGGGACAGATGGTGCAGATCATCCCCCTTAATGGTATTTCTGATTGGGGCATTTCTGGATCTCTGGGGGAGGGGAGCGCAGTGTGTGGGTATGAGGAGAAGGAGGTATCACTTGTAGGACAGTGTGTGTATGCTGAGTGGATCAGGCTGGTAGCTGTGGCTGGCCTCCCCCTGGTCCTGCTGGGGCTGGTGGCTGGGTAGAAGGAGGCGGAGGCGGTAGCAGCAGCAGCAGCAGCAGCAGAAGCAGAGTCACTGTCCATGGTGCAGAGGATTACACCTTCTCTCTCTCGCTTTGTGACACTGAAGTGAACTAAAATCCCTCCTTGTTTTTCAGATAGCTCCCTTCTCTGTCCCCCACCCCGTTTCCAGTCACTTTTTTCTGCCTTCTCCCCCCACATTTACCAGGGTTTGATGGCTGCACCCTACATGGGAGGTGCTGAAACATTGATTCTAAACAGCTGGGGGATTTTCTTTCTAGCTTAAGAGGATGTTAGTTTCTCTCGTGACAGAGAAGTGTCTGACTGGACGCCAAGGTTCCTTCCATATGAAACTGCTGCCCTGCTCAGAAACTTGTTTTGATCTGTCACTAAAAAGGTTGGTTTTGTTATCTGAGTTTGTGTGGAGTGGGGGAGTCTGGATGGCAGTTGTTTCTGTGTTATTAACTTGGAAGAGCCTACCTGCAGCTTCTTTATGGGTGTTTTTGTGTGGCCTTTCTTGTAAGCGCCTTTCTGCTTCTGTTTATACACCATATCACTTAGTAAATCTTTAAATCATGAATTCTGCAGTGGGCTATTATTCCACCATCTTTTCACGCAGGACTGATTTTTAAATTAAAACACAAACTATGAATTAAGGGCAGGAACTAGCCTAATTGCTTTTGTGTATCGCTCAGCGTCAGTTACGGTTGGGAAATCCAATTTCCCCCTTGTTTGGGTATCTGCTAATTCAGGTTAGGGCTAGTTTTAATAGGGTGTAACAAAGTTGGAACTTAGGTATGAAATCAGTTTAATAACTCTGTGACTGGAAAGCAGTCTTTTATTTTAACAGATTTTTTTTCTTATGTACTGCTAAGAAAAAAACTTACAATTCAGACATGCATT
Organism: Lepidochelys olivacea; assembly: GCF_965140295.1. Classification (NCBI taxonomy): domain Eukaryota; kingdom Metazoa; phylum Chordata; order Testudines; family Cheloniidae; genus Lepidochelys; species Lepidochelys olivacea. The sequence goes on from NC_140412.1 coordinate 79,623,023, forward strand.
ATAACTTCTTTCTATATTGACTGCTTTTGGTAAATAGAAGTTAATTAGTGAGAGATTGTTCTAAAATGTCCAAGCTTCCTATTTGCTGTTAATTTGTTTATTTTGTCATTTCAAATCTTTGTTGTACTGAAGACATATAAATTATTTCCATGAGTTATTGATGACTTCATCATTTGTCAGTGGTGTAGTGAAACCGTCACAATTGAGTTATTTGAAAGATCATTAGAACTGGAAGAATATCAGGAGTCAGACCTTTGTAACTTCAGTTTATGTTTGAGAAAGGTGGGATTTGAAAGCAGATACTAAACTCAGGTTTTCAGCAACATATGCAGAACATTTGAGATTAGAAACTGGCCTAGTCTGTGGTGGTGATCTATTTTAACATGATTCTGTAGCTGCTATGCAAAATCTTAACATCAAAGAGGGAGGGGGAGAAGAGATGGCAAAAGGAGAGATTTGCTTAACTATCAGAATCGTTGGGGGAGTGGTAAATAATGAAGAGGACAGGTCATTGATACAGAGGAATCTGGATGGCTTGGTAAACTGGGCACAAACAAACAATTTATGTTTTCGTATGGCTAAATGTAAATATATACATTTAGGAACAAGGAATGTAGGACATATTCACACAATGGGGAACTCTATTCTGGGAAGCAGAGACTCTGGGGAAAAAAAATTGGGGGTTTTGGTAGATAATCAGCTGAACATGAGCTCTTAGTACGATGCTGTGAACAAAAGAGTGAATGTGATCTTTCCATGCATAAACAGGGGAATCTCGAGTAGGAGTAGAGAAATTATTTTACCTCTATATTTGGCACAGGTGTGACTGCTGCTGGAATACTGTGTCCAGTTCTGGTGTCTGCAGTTCAAGAAGGATGTTGATAAATTGGAGCGGGTTCAGAGAAGAGCCATGAGAATTATTAAAGGATTAGAAAGCATGCCTTATAGTGATAGACTCAAAGTGCTCAATCTATTTGGCTTAACAAAGAGAAGGTTAAGGGGTGACTTGATTATTGTCTATAAGGATCTACACAGGAAACAAATATTTAAAAATGGGCTCTTCTGTCTATCCGATAACATGATATAGTGGTTGGAAGTTGAAGCTAGACAAATGAAGACTGGAAATAAGGTGTACATTTTTAACAGTGAGAGAAATTAACCGTTGTCAAGGGTTGTGGTGAAGTCTCCATTAGTGACTGTTTTAAAATTAAGATTGGCTGTTCTTATAAAAGATATGCTCTATTATTTTAGGGAAGTTCTATGGCTAATACAAGAGATCAGACTAGATGGTCATAGTGCTCCCTTCTCTGGCCTTGGAATCTGTGAAAACATCAACTGCTACCATTGGTGCTTTAACTGGGGATAAGGATAAAATTGAAATAGAAACAGGAAAGTTGGATGTAGAATTGAAGAAATAAAGTGAGGGAGTGGCGCTGTTGACAGAAATGTTTCTGACCTTCAAACATTTGTTGAGAAGGGGAATAGCAAATAAGTACTCAGAAGGGGGACAGTATTTTTTAAAATATGAAAGATGATTGGATGGCTGTGGGGATGGTGTTCAGACACTATGGTGATGGACATGTTAGAAAAAATAGATAAGTAATAATGTGCTGTGGAGCCTTTCACTCTGTAGTTGCTGGTCTGAACTTAGCCTAGAATGACAGAATGAAAGTTTTCAGAGTAGCAGCCGTGTTAGTCTGTATTCGCAAAAAGAAAAGGAGGACTTGTGGCACCTTAGAGACTAACCAATTTATTAGAGCATAAGCTTTCGTGAGGAAGTGAGCTGTAGCTCACGAAAGCTTATGCTCTAATAAATTGGTTAGTCTCTAAGAATGAAAGTTAATACTGTTTGAAGACTGTATTGGTTTTATTACATTTCCTAGTAAATTTATCCATGTGGCAAAACCACCACCCTAAGTGACATTCATGCTTGCTGCGAGAATCAAATGATTGAATTTCTGTGTGGACTGAACTACCCTGTTTCCTCTAGTAGTGGTCTCTTTAGGTCAGGTTTAAGGTGAAGTGGCTATTGCTGTTGTGTGTGTTGTGTTTTTGGTGGTGGTGGTTTCGTGTGTGTGTGTGTGTGTGTGTGTGTGTGTGAAGGGCTTCACTCTCCAATGGTATGGCTGGTATATTTCACAAGTATTATTTCACTAAAATATATTAAAAGAACATGGTCAAAATATGATTGTATAACCACAGACACAGAGTTGAGGATTCAGGGGCAGGAGGAATACCAGTCTTACTGCTTTTAACTCATTTTTTAAAAACTGACTAGACTTCAACTTCACCATGTTCCCTTGAAAGTGAACAGAAAGCATTTTTAAAATATTATTTAAAAATTATGGCGATCCTGAATCATTAGTAGAATACTTGCCATGTGTAGACTTTCAAGATTTTCAGTGGACGGTTCTATGTAGGTGCAAAATATTATTATTACTGTTTCAAGTACATCCACTTTTAAAGGGTATGTGGAAAACTTTTAACGTGGTAAGATCTGATTTCAAGATTTTATTTTCTCCTGCATCACTAAAACTTATAATAACCAAAGGAGCTACAGTCATGGTATCAGCTAGGTGTTAGTGATGTCATCCACACTTCCTGGGAAAATGCAGAAAAGTAAAAGAAGGAATTCTTTTCTTTTTACATTGTCTTACTCCTATTATTAAACAGGCAGATACCATTAAAAGATGTGTTGTGTGAAATGATTTGGGATCTTTTGCAGCTTTTTAAATTTATTTTAGGATATATCAGATCATCTTTAAGTCTTAAACTGACTTCTTTGAGATAAAATAACTGGGTTTTGACACACACAAATTACTTTGTACTTTTATGAATCCAGTTCATTTTGTTTTGCTGTTAAGATAGAGTTACATTAGCATTGTATATTATGTTTATATTATATATGTTCAAGAAGTTAAAGTAAGCTTATATAAATAAACCATACATTTTTAATCAGTTTGTTTATAAAGCCTCCCTCTTCTTTCCCTTAAGCCCCCATCACCACTCCCCCAAACATACACGCAACTTGCTCTGCTGCAATTTTGAAATACAGCCAATAAATAAATTCAGCTTAAGATGTCAGAATAAATAATATAAAATAGTTTGGGAACCTAGTGAAGTGGCCTTATTTTAAAACTGCAATTAATTTGGCACAAGATACGTATATCCAAAAATTTAGCTTCTCCTCTTCATTGGTTTCATCTGGCTACTACTCAAGTCAATGGCAAACTCCCATCAGGCCCCATCTTAATACAGGTGATTTTTCCAGATCAAGTGAAACTTACAGCGTTCTTTAATTATTTAAAAATTATTTTAAAAGTATGCAAGCTGTAAAAACGTACTGTATAAATGTAAGAATAGCTTGAGGAAGTTGGGAGTAAAGTTATTTTTACTCAGTAGAGATTATCATGCATAAGTGACTCATGCTCTGCTTCTTTTCTCATCTTGTGATTGTCTGTACTCAGTCCTCATTTGTGAAAATGAATTATTCCTCCATGTGTGGTATAGTCTTTTAAGTACCATATGATTTTTTCCCAGTTTATATAATGAGTGCAGTAGAATGTCTACATACAACAGTATTTTGGATAACTGAATGGTTTAAAATCACCTCCCAGTTTTGCTATTGACCTATCAGTTAACTTTACAAAAGTTCAGCATCAAAGGCTTTTTTTTATACATTTTGCTGAATAATGCTATATTTTCATGTTTTGTTCATTTATTTATAATTTTGAGAAATATCATGGATTGAATATTTTCCTACTGGTATGTCTTTGTCCTCCTCCTTTATGTTAAACATTAAAATATATATTGATTGACTATTGAAGTCCCCAATTCAATAAAGACTTTTATACATACTTATCTTTGTGTATGTGAGTAGTTCCACTGGGACTACTCACATACACAAAGATAAGTATGTGCATAGAAGTTTGCAGGATTGAAGCCTAAAAGTGGTACTGTCATATTGGACAACTCCCAAAGTACTGCATATCAATTTGTCCCTGTAAGGCTAGTTAATCAGCCTAGAGTTCAGCCTCAGATTCATTTCCCTTTTTTGGGAGGTGAGGGAGTGGAGGGCAGGGGTGTTAAATAACTTCTCTGACATGCCTTAAAGTAACATGTTTTTAGTTACACTTCCTTTTTAAAAAAGGAACCCTTTACTAAAGTAACCCAATATTATATCCATTTAAAAACTCATTGTGACAGTTTCATAAGTGCACAGGGCACCTGATTAGGATAGAGGAGGTGTCATTGTTCTCAACAAACATATAAAAATCATGGTCCTTTCCCCAGCCTGTGTGCCCCAATCCTACAAAGATGTCTTTAACTTAATTTTAGGAGGAAAAGATAATAATCTTACTTATACGCATGTAGTCCCATTGAACTCGGTGAGATTACTCATGTGTGTATAAGTGTAGGACACAAGAAGATAAGTCACAGATGAAAGGAGGTGTGTGTGTGAAAGGGATACCTTTTTTGCTTTAAAATTATTATTAGATAAACTAAATTTCAACTATCCTCTTCTGCCTCAGCGTAGCCCTTGTTAATTGACTGATTAAATATTGGCCTCCTTAGAGGGTTGGTCTTGAGGGAATGTAGAAGGAAGGGGTAGCATCCTTAAATATGGATCAATTCAAGGAAAGCTTGTTGTATCACAACCAGCTACTGAAAGAGTTTTTAGTTTGTTACTGATTTGAGAGGGATCAAAGTTTTGGTCTGGGTATCAGGATTGCTCAACTTCACTTTGCAATTCTTTTACCAGTTCACAAGACAATACCCTAATCTGTATGATTAACAATTGGGTCTGATCCTGCCATTTTTATTCAAGTCCATGAGAGTTTGGTTTGGCCTGAGTGAGGAGAGAAAATGTAGGCTTTCAATTTTCATAAATGATTTATGAGAACAGGGTTTGCAGGTTCCAAAATGGCAGGCCCATCACTGCCAAGCCTTTTGAACATTTTGCTCAAATTATTGTTTTGTTTCATTCAATATTTATGGATTTGATTTATAAACACACTCATAAAAGCAATGTTTATCCTTTTTTCTATGTGCGACTTGACATATTTTAAAAATACTTTTGTACAAACTCCTCCAGGGACTCCACTTTTTCTCAATAATATATAATCATCACCCAGCAGCTTAACGTAGTTCAGATCTTATGATATCCCACCAATCCCTGGCAGCTAGGGAAAACAAGTAGGCCTTGCAAGTGCCCTGAAGGTCAATAAAATAGACAGGGCTGTCCTTAGGATTTATGGGGCCCTACACTGTATTATTAAACTGGTGTTCCTATGCCCGACTTGTTCTTTGCAACACAAACAAGCTTACAGTATTGGAAAACTTACCACATGCACTTTATTAAAAATAGTTTAATTGTGCCGCCTTCACCGCTAACCCCTGCATTTCCCTCCCACCTGCGCCCCCAACCCCAGCCCTGCCACACCACCTGTCAGCATGCCCTGCCACACCACCTTCCTGCCCAGTACCCCTCACTTCCTTATGCCCAGTGGCCCCTCACCCAGAGATCTCCACCACAGATCCCTATGCCCAGCGAGCTCCCCCTCACAGACCCCTCCAACTGCCCAGCACCCCATATTCCTGAGGGAATTCAGCACCAAAAAATTCTGTGCACAATATTTTAAAATTCTGCAAATTTTGTCAATAAATAAATGTGAGGCTCTAGCATGGAAGTGGCAAGCATAGGCCACTGGCTGCAGGGAGGTGGGAGATCACCCTGCAGCTTTCTCCCTCCCTGCCCCTCTCGTCCCCTCCCCTCCCTCTCCTAGCATAGGGACTTGGCAGTGAGTTACCTCTGTGTGCACCTCAAAAGGCCACAGAAAAGCATTTTGCATGATGGCTGGGATGTGAGCCATGACCCAAAATCCATTTGGATGACAAAAAAGAACTAGCTGACACCAATGGCTGAGTCAAGCCCTCATCCAGGTCCTTGCCAGCCACCTCTATGGGCCATCAACTCCCAAATGGCCTTTCATTCTCCCTAAAATAGAGCATTTTCCTCTAATCCTGAAAAGTAAAGAGGTGCTTAGGATGTGCAGTTTAAAAAGCAAAGGAATTATATTCAGGCACATTTTTCTGCCCTGATTTACACACCTGGTTGCCACACACGGCTCAGTGGGATTGTACTGGGTATAACTCAGCACACAGTTTCAACAATACTTCAGCAGTGGGGCTGGAGCCATAACCAGCCAAGTCTCATTTGAACAGTGGCTCTTGTTTTGGATTATTTAAGGCAGTTTTTAAAGGTCTTTGCCATGGGTGAGGAAGAAGGTGCTGCATTCTTAAAGGGATCTTTAAAATCAACTCTGCACTGTTTAGAACTCTCCCTCATTCAAAATGCTACCAGCTTGAGAGACAGCCCTGGACATACTTGGCTCCACAAGAAAAAAAATCATGTCCCTTTTCTCTAAATAGAAGTTTTCAGCTATTCCAGCCTTGTCAAATGTGAGTCCATCTTCTTTCCCAGCTAAGTGGTTGCTCCCTCCTTGTATTCTGCAGCCCTGATTGCTGCTTTGCTGCTCTAGGTAATCCCCCTCCTCCCTTTGTTTTAGTGTCAGTTTCCTCCTGTTGACACCGTAATATTGTGAATGGGCAGGAAAAGCAAACGCCATCTTCTTTATTTTCCTTGTGTGTGCCTCTCTCTCCTCCCAGCCCCTGTCTGCTGCTAATCCCAGCTGGGGGAGGAAGGAGAGGAAAAGGTGGCGGTCCAAAGGGGATCAAACTTCAGAGCAGAGGGAGGCGGAGTGAAAAGGAGACTAGGAGAGAGATTGCAGGGAGTTGCTGGCGGGGAAGGGCACGTGGGCAGAAGAGGACAGAGGTACAGGTACAGGGCGGGTCTGCTCGGAACAGCTGCTCTCCCCTGGGGCCACCAGCCTGCTCCCGAGGAGGCCCTAGAACTAGCACATTCGCTGCTCGCTCACTGAGCCAGACAAAGAGCCCCCCCGTTCTTCTGCTCTTTTCCCTTCCCAGTCTGGTTCCCCCCAGCCATCCCCAGCCCAGTTCCTCCTCCGTCCCGCCCTGCTCCCTGTAGTCCTGTGCCTGGCTCTACCCCCCCCCCCCCGAGCTCGGCTTCCCCCCCATCTCTTCCCAGCCTCCGGGTATTCCCCCGCTCTGTTCCCAGCCTTGCCCAGCCCCCCACCATCTGGCCTGGCTCCCCCTGCTTGCTCACATTCAAACTTTTGCTCCTGGCCCCACCCAAGCTAGAGCCCTCAGCTGAGTAGTGAGTGGGTGGAGGGGACGGACCAGGGGGTCTGGAAGAAGCCTGCTGGCCCAGCGTGGGGGAAGGGCCAGAAAGAAGTCTGCAGCCAGTGACGGCGGTGCCCCAAATTTTCGGGTCCCCTACGCAGCCGTGTGTGCTGCATATGCCTAAGGATGGCCCTGAAAGTAGATTTTAGAACTTTCTTTCTCTTAAAATTGGACTATTGGGATCTTCGTTCTCTATGTTTGATGGAGACCCTTGACCTCTTTGGTGGATCAAATATTTTAGATGTTTAAATAACCCCTGCTCTCAGTTATGCAAAAGGAGAGCTGCAACTCCAACAGCCTCATGTTACATCAGGAAAATGGTGTTTGGAGTTCTTTATGAACTGTAAAGCAGTAGTCAATTACAACAACTTTCTTTTTGCTTTGCAATTCATTTTACAATAGGAATGGGTGGAAAAACAGATTTTTTTGTAATTTGGGGTAAAGTAAGTATTTTAAAGAAAACTTAACTGTTGGTTTAAGAATCAACAATTTCTCATTTGAAATCCCCTGACTTAATGAGGTACAACACCAGATTAGATCTGATGAACTTTTAATGAAAACCAAATCAGAAGCATTTCAAATACAGACCATGAAGAGGTTGCTCTGAACCTGAATTTGGAAGCCTTGAGCTTACAAAATAGAAACTTGAATGAAAAGAACATTTCTTCCACCAATTCAAGCCAACACTGGAAAACAATGTCCTGATGTTGCAAAAAATTACACATAAGTTTAGATTTAAATTTATGAGTCGTGCCAGAGGGTGAAATCTTGGCCGGCATTAAAGTTAGTGGCAAAACTCTCATTTACTTCAGTGGGGCCAGAATTTCACTCACTCACTTTAATGGGACTGTACACTTGTTTGAAGGTAAGCACATACATAAGTGTTTGCAGGACTGGGGCCCAAATGTAACATTATGTCTGGCCACAATTGCAAATTAATTAAGAAGAAAGAGCTGAACTACCCAGTTATTTGCTGGGTCTTACATTGCAACTTTCCATAATGCATGGAAACCAGAAAATAGACTTTTATTAGAAACGAACTATATAGTTAGGGTAACGAACTATAACTGAGATTAGCTTAGCTTGGGTGTAAAGCAATACCTGCATTACTGTGTCCTCACTGTTTCTTCCCTCACCTATGTGTGTCTGGAAGCATATCCTGTTGTTCTTTGCACTGAGACGTTCCATGCTTTGTTCAGTTGTGGGAGAACTTGTCTATCTTTGGGGCAGGAATGGTAAACGGAGTCAGACTGTCAACATTTGAGTGACTTAGCCTGCACCCTCAGTGCAAAGTGGTTGGGTTCTAGTCTGAGTTAAAGTGTAACCCGGGCTCTAACCTATACTCCCATCTGAATAAGCTAGCCAGGGCTTAAAGCACCTCCAAACCCTGGTAAAAAGCTTCTGTGGGGGAGGGGGAATGGTAGAAGGCTGGGGTAAAGCCCAGATAAGAGGCTGGGTTAATGCGGCAGTGAAGATATAGCCTTAGATGCAAATTTTCAAAGTGTTGCCCCTATTCTAGGCTTTAAAACTCCCCTTAAAGTCAGAAGGTTTTGTATTGGTAACATTGCGTGCAATTGCTATTAAAAGGTAAATTGTTCAGTAATCTTCTCTTGTGGATGAATGTACAGTTATTATATTCTGCTTGAATTGGTCTTCTGGACTGTGCTAGTCACAGAAAAAACCCTGTAAATTACAACAATTTGTTTTATAATCTCCCTTTCTTTCTTGCTTTTGGGCCATACAGTAAGGGAAGGAAAACAAATTTCAATATTTTCTTGATCATAAGATTTCATACTTTTAGTTCAGATTGTTTTTCTGAGAGATATTATCTTGTAAACCCAGCAACGATTTTTAATACTCCTGGGCTGAACTTGAAATGACCCAGATCTTGCCATGGCTCAAGCTATGACTTTATTTAATTGAAAATGCATAACACAGGTTTTGTTAAACATTAGAATTCTGCCTCCCCTTGGGGTTTTATTCCCAAAGAATGTTTACAATGAACTGTTTTTGGGAACAGCGTACTGTCTTTTGTTTTTGTATAAAATTGAGGGCTTGCAAATGAAGGAATAAAGAGGCCTCTTTATTCATGTCCCGAAGTCTTTGTTTCATTGGGCATTGTTTCACTTTATAAGAGTTGTTCAGTACATCTAGCTTGTTGGAAAGGCTGAAGGATTCCCAGGCACATCAGTGCAGACTTTTAAAAATCCCGTTATCTACTCAATTGCCCACTCTGGATTTATTTGTTTCACGGATACCATAAAAGACTATTTTTTCCCTTTTTTCCCTATCACGTTTGCTTTGAGATCACCTTTGCACAGTAGTTTAAACAGTTCTTTCTTTAAATTATGGAAGCTGTATGAAACTATTAGTTGTGTTATAAAGCTGGGAAAAAAGGAAGATTCAGTCATCATTTTTGATGTAGTAGTTTTTCAATATTGAAAAAAACTCTAAACATTTTTATCATTTATAAATCTGATACTTAGCTGAGTGTTCAGTACAGGTCCCTCATAACTTAGAGTTATAACTTTGTTTGCAGTCTTAAATTATATATATGCTTTTGTCATTTACATTTTGTTTTAAGCATTTTTGTCTATAAAGTGTAAAAAGCATGTAAGTAATTGACATCGCTGAGAGATCTGTGGTGCACTTTAAATTACAATTAAATGCAGTCCACAGTTTAAAGTTAATTGGACACAGACACACTTGACAACTAGGGGCCCTGTTACAGGTGCTTACTCTGATAAAATGTACTACCTCACAAATGGATGGTAGGTTAATTAAAACTAAAATTGCAGTATGCTGACAGATTTGCTGTTCTGATACAACTCTTGAAATGAACCAGGATCAGCTGGATGTGGGCTCAGCTGAACACTTCAAGAATTTCTCCAAGTGATAAAATTCTTGTAATGGGAGTTGGAATGCTGACTACCAATATGTGCCAATGGAAAAAAAGACTTTGGTACATTTATCCCCACTAATGAGTGAAAAGACCTGTGAGCCATAAAATGTATGAATATGTTTGAGTCCCACAAGACCATCTAAGGGGAGTCCAATATGGTGTTCCATTATGATCACAAACACTGCTTCTTTTGTTTGATACATTATTTTAAACAAAGTAAGTACTAGGATCATACAAAAGATGGCCACTGTGGCTTAAACAGCAGGACTATTTGTAACCATACACTGTTATTTGGCCACATGTAAACTAGAATTTTGCTATGTGTGCCACTAATATAAAAAATGAACCAAACAGAAAACCTTTTTAGTTCTTTGCCTCATAGAATTGTATGTAGTTACTGATGACTATGCATAGTCGATAGGTTAACTCTTTAACTTTAAAACCTGCTTGGAAATAAAGGAGAAAGGTGAAAATACCCATTTTAAATGTCTTTTGTGGAAGTTATTTTTCTCAAACTGAAAATGATGTGATTTGGAAAAGGCTTTATTTTTAGAAGTGAGATAGTAAACTCAGTTTCAGTGGCTAATATATTGCCGTGTTATGCTGATTTAGTAATATCTCCTTCTCTCTTTCACATAGAAGGTGATTGTAGTAGAAGTATGTGGCCTTTCTATGGTCTCTGTTTAAATATAGGTTCAACTAATTAAAATGTTGCACTTGTGATTTTTTTCTCCCAGCTATTTACCCATTGAGCGAATGCAGACACAGAAAAGTACCCACAACCAAACATTTTAAACTGATGGTTAAATCTCTCCTCTCAAAAGTAACATATCCATGTCTGAAAAAGTTGGTGATCAGTTTTGTGCAATGTTTATTTCCAGGAATGTTTTTGTCCCCTCTGTGATTCCACTTCAGTCTCAATGGCTGTTTTAGTTGAAATGTTCAGTTGTTAGAGGAATCAAGATTGTGTATTATTTAGATCTTATGAGACAAATGGGATTTGTTCCCTCCATTCCAGTTATCAAAAAGATTAACCCTTTGCCCTCAGAGTTCTAACTGCAGCTATTTAGATACAAAGACGGTGTGGTAACAAAACGGGGTTTATGCCAAGTGGAATGTTTCTCAGCTGAATGGGACTGCAAGTATTACATACATTTTGTCTTGCATTTCAGGCACCAATAAAAGCAACTTCTGAAGGCATATTATGCAAGACTGGATTTCCCGAAGATGTTTACAATGCAGTCATATCGAGGGGTTTAAACGAAGGACAGCCTCTTCTCAATGGTATTGTTAGAAGAGACATTCTGTTTTCTTATTATCTATAATCTTGAACATAAATTGGACTCAAGGGCTTCTTTTAAGCTTCTTAAATAAGACCTTTTTTATTTCAGCTATATTACTTGATTTTTTTTTCTCAACTTATTGTAATGAGACTTGAGGGAAAGTTTGTTGACCTTAGCAGTAACTTGTGAACTTCCCACTGACAATAGTTTGGAGATATGTGAGTTCTGGCAAATATTCCCTTGACTCTGTCCTAATGTACTCCTCAGCAAAGACTTCATACTGAACTGTATTTCTTATATATTACCTCCCAGTAATTGCACTATTAGCATATGTCCCCACTGTGTTACTAGAAAGGCCCCTTACATGAACGGTCAATGGGGGGAATGGGGAATAAGAGCCTTCCACTTTACCTGACCCACAAAGGGGTCATAAATAACTGCAGTCCTTGTGATCAGCTTAGCACTGAGGCTGTTCTCTTACTATTCCTTTGAAGGCCCACCTTGCTCCAAAGTGGGTGGGAAGAGGCACAGAGAAGGCAGAGTCATGGCTCCGCTGTTCCATGCGTTGGCCAGTGGAGTTTACCAGTCACATGGATGTAGGGGGGTATGCTGTACTCCTTTAAGAGGTGTAGCAGTGTACCTGCTTCCCCTGTGCACTGGCAGAGTATCTCCAGTGCTACGTGTTGGGCAGTGTGGCTCTTCATCGCCCCAGCGCAGATCTATGTCTAAATGGCACAAAGCCCAGAATGAAGCTAACAAAGTCCTAAACTCACAATGAGCTCTGCAAGTGCAGACTCTGGTGCCTATGCGGAATTTAACTGAACTTAGTGGGACTCTCCATGGGCCCAGGTATCTTCTGGACTGGAATTTTAATATGCAGTTCTGTATGTCTATTTTTTTGGGGGAGATACAGATGTTGTTTCTCTTTCGAGAATGCAAAGTGGCATATTTCCTAAGTATTTATTAGTGTATAAAATTGCACCTCAATAGTTACATTTAAGTGGAATAGTAATGGTTAGCAGATGGTCTAAAATGCAAGAAATACACATTAATTTTGCTGTTTTATAATTTGTGAATATCAAAGAAATTGCTTTCTAGCTAATTTAGAAATTGTGGAGCTGATCAACAGGATTAGTTTCAGGCAGTTTCAAATACATCTTAAATAAGGACTAATTTAATTCCATTCATTGTTTCTCTCCCATATGAATATGGCTTCACAGATCAAGACATTTAAATGAAAAGATCTTTCTTAAAGGAAGCTAAAACACAAACGGATCCTTGAAACAAAAGCATTAGTCTTGATTTAGCAAACTGTATGTAGCAGTATCTCCCCATAATTATATTTTACGGACCTGTTCTGTGTTTTTTATAACTATAATGGAAATTTGAATGCAGAAATAATTGATTAACTTTAATGTATTAGAAACTGAGTTATTCAAGTATTCTTCTGCTTTATTTCAAGCAATTAAACACTCTCCATTTCAGACTTTATTTTGTTAAAAGGGTAGCTTAGAAATTAATGTAATAAATTGAAGTAAATATTTTGCCAAATTGAGGTAGTGTGGTTTGAGTAAAGGTGGGGATTTTTTTTATTCCCCCCGTCTGGGAATTGTTTATATTTTTATTTATTACTTAATGCTTATTTTACAGTAGCACCCACAGTTCTCACTGTGCTAGGTGCTGTACAAACACAACAGATGGCATTGTCCCTGCCCTGAAGAATCTACAATTTAAGAAGACAAGTGCTTGTGGAAGGTTCCAGCTGAGAAGCACTGAAGACAGAATGCTTCTAGTTAAGCATAAGACAGACACCACATAGACAGTGAAATCTTCCCTACGTTGCCCTGGTCAGTCTCCTTGGCCATTCGATTTTTGCCCTCCTCAGAAACTTCTGACAAAGCTTTTTCCTTTGATTTTTTTTTTTAAATGGTTTGGATACCTGTCCTATTAAGAAGTGAACTGAGATATTGAACTCATTTCATATCAACCATCTGATGGTAATGACTTTGTCACTACTAATCTGAGTGGGATTTGAGACAGTGCCATACAGATGAAAGACTTCCCCATTCATTACCAGCTCCATGAGCCAGTCAGTACGCTGCTGATTTTTACTTTTTAACTAAGTGTGTGAAGCAATATAGCCAATCTTCCTTTGAAAGATATTAATATGTGTGACGTTTTAGGGAAGTAGGAATTGAAAAAATGTACAATGCATACAATATGTATCACATCTGTGAGATAACATAAACTAGTTGAAAAATGACCTGGGGGAGTTTGTCTTCCTACCACAACTTCCTCAACAGAATTATTGTAATGGTTAATTCTTTTGAAAATTTTGACATGCTTAAAAAGTATATAATTTGCCATTATACACAAACATACAGTCCATCATTGCGTGGCTTTGACTTAAATGTAATTATACTTTCATTTTGAAATATGATTGTTGTGAAAAGCCCATTTTCTGATTATTAAGCTAGATGGAGATGACAATTGAAGTTAAGTATAGTTGCATGACATTTGCTTTCTAAAGAAAAATATGGATCTGATTCTGATCTCACGAGTAAATAGTCTCATATCTCTAACTCCTTTGAAATCAGTGGAGTTACTTCAGATTCACTCTGTAATGATAGGTTTCCTGTAGGGTTGCAGAAATGAGAGCACTAAAGATTTTTTTGGTTATGCACTTTGATGTCACATTCACAGAGGCTTTATTATCCTCTTTGCCAGAAGTAAAATAGACAATGACCACTCACTGTCTTTGTTTTCTTTCATAGAAAATGTTGACTCAGAAAATGACCAAACAATTAACACTTTTTTCATTATTTCCCTTTTGTCTTAATGGTTAGACAGCCAACATCTTTAAGGTTTGTATTTTTAGAATATTATGTTCCCCTCCCTCCCAAAATTTAAATAAAAGTCAGACTTATGTGAATGTTGTATAGGGAGCCATGCCTGAGAGATCTTTCAGTTGCACACTCAGTAAGATACAACAGATACAGGGAATCTGTTTTAAAATATTATATATGGACATTTAATGTACAGGATGTTGGGTGATGTTCCACAGCTAATGAACCACACTGGGTCTTGTACTTTCTGTATGTTTTCCCCCCTCCCCCCCACTTCTAGGTTCCTTCACCTGTAGTCTGTACTAAAGAGGTGGTGGGGAGATATTTGCAATATTGAATTTTTGTTTCATATTTAAAAATATTTACATTTTCTAGCAGATGTGCCTCTAATACAGAGTTTCCTAACCTGTAGGAAACTCAAACTAGTCTGGGATGTGTGGGGACCACGGGGAATAGCCTGGGGAGAGGAGAGGAGAAGAGAAGAGAGGAACAGTAGAGGCAGAGATGGCTGCATAGCTCTGCACCCACTCCATGCTTTCACTGCATATGCTTTCTGTGGCAAGACACCAAGCCACAGATGGCAACCATGTCCAGGAAAAGAGGCAGAATGTAACAGATGCCTCACAATGGGATATTTTGCAAAAAGCATGCAGATCACCAGGAGCAGTAGAAACAATCCCAAGAGGATGTGTTGCAGTGGGGAGCTTAATAAAGATAGGAACTTCTTGGTCAGGGAGTTTTCTAATTGCTGCTTAAAGCATAGCTCTTATGTTTGTCCTCACCCTGCACTCTCCTCTTTCTAAAGGTAGAGGAGTAGGTAGTTAGCTCCTTGAATGTTACCTGTCTTCCTTCCCTGTTTCTACAGCAGCTTCTAGAGCCAGCAGCAATGGGAACTCATGGGTTTAGGGGTGCAGGCTCCGATAAGCTCAGCGCATGGGCTCAAGCATCTCTTGTTTATTTCCATTTCACTTGTGTCAGCTGTCTGAGTTCATACCCCTTGGGGCCGGGGGTAAACATGCTTTCATTTGCAAGTTAAAGTTCACAGCAGGATTAAAGAATCTTAGCTGTCATTTTATCTTAGAATTACTTTATTCCTATGATCAAGATGCAGTACAGTCATGCTACTATGCCCTAATTCATAATGGCTCCTAAATGTAAACAGAAGATATGGGGGCTGATTTTGTGCTCACTCTCAAATGTTTTACACCATTATTATTCCAGTCATTTTGATGGAGTTACTCTGGCTTTACATAAGTGTAAATTAGCTCAGAATCAAACTTACTATGTTTGCAGAAAATTAGAAATCTCTGTGACAACAAAATGGTATAAAGAGCCCCTCACTCCGCTCCTAATCCCTATTATGATTTAGCTGCAGACAAAGCTGTGTGCTTTCTTGATAGAGATTCACCCTAGAGCTTCTCTAAAGACAATTCTCTGGCTTTCAGGGGCTAGACTCAAAAATTGATTCTTTTGAGTCTGTGTGATCTGTTGGCTAGTAGGACTTCTTTACTGGAGGGCAAAAGTGGGGTAGTAAAACCTAGAGTAAAACCTAGAAACAGTTCAGAAGCAATTCCAATTTGGAAGTTAAAGGTTAAAATAGCTTGAAAAGTTTGATATACACAAATGAAAGCAAAAACCAGAAAGAGATAAAACTCTACCTTTAATTTACTGCCAACTCTGTCCTTGTCTTGACCCTTCGTGCCTGCATGCTACAAGGATGTATAATCAGTGATTTAGGTGACATAACATATGCCTTGGAATTCTTGGGGCAAAAGAGGGTAAGTTAAGGAGGGAGTTTGATTTTAAATATTAATAGTCCTTTCTTATGCTGATTTGTCACATTAACTTTTTTTTTTTTAGTTTAGCGTGAGAAAAAGAATTAGGATCTTGTTTATTACAAATAAATTTCTAGCTTGTTTAGCTAAATCTTTAGGAGTCTATCCTGCAAACAATTACACAGGTGAGTAAAGTTGCATTCCCACTGAAGTCATTCATCTGAGTAAAATTATTTGGGGTCATGTTTGCAAAATCAGACCCTACATTTACAGATGCTTGATCTATTAGTCTGTGGTAGGGCTTATGAAGATATTTTATTTTTTGTCAGTCTTGTTGTTGCACATGTACTCTAAGTTTTGTGCTAAGAGGGTTCTTTTTCTAATCAAGATTTGTTATGTGGATTGTATATTTATAATAATGTTCAGAGCTGGCATAGTTACAGAATGGTTAAGGAGAAGATATCTTAGTGTCGGTCACTGAGATGAAACAATGATTACGGATGGGTAAGGTTATCTCAGTTTCTTCTTTCTTCTTCAGAACATCATTACAAGGCAGAGTTAAGATTGTTTTAAGATCATAAGAATAGCCATACTGAGTCAGACCAATGGTTCATCTAGACCAGTATCCTTTCTTCCAACAGTGGCAGGTGCCAGATGTTTCAGAGGGAATGAATAGAACAGGGCAATGTATCCAGTGATCTATCTCCTGTCATCCAGTCCGAACTTCTGGCATTCAGAAGTTTAGGGATACCCAGAGCATGGGGTTGCATCCCTGACCATCTTGGCTAATAGCCACTGATGGACCTCTCCTCCATTAACTTAACTAAATCTTTTTTGAACCCAATTATACTTTTAGGCCTGTGTTACACAGAAAAGCTTTGTTTATAGGTATATGTTAATTAATGGTCTTTTAAAGTAGGGTTCTGGATTGTATAGTTAATTATAGCTAATGATTATTCTGGGGTTTAGTGTTTTGTTTTTTAAATGTGTGTAATGGTAAATATTGTTCGTACAAACACTTCACAGCCTTAACTGTTACTAACAAGACTTTTTTGTTTTGGCATTTCCATGATTTTTTTTGTAGTTGTAATGAACTACTGAAAATATAAATGTTGATTTAAAAAAAACCAAACTGGTTGGAGAATGGTAGATCAGCGGCATGAAAGAGGCTTTTCTTTTTGGGAGAATCCTGTTACTTGGGGCCTGTTGGCTGGCTTTCTAATTCCTTCTCTGTTGTTGATGTCTCTCATTATCTCAGACTCTGTATGAGGTCCATATTATGGAGGCTGGAAATGGAAACATAGGAGATGGAGGTATCATGAATATAAAGACAGTTGGTTGCTGGCCATGTGGTCTGCTCCCATCACTCTAGCAACTTGAGAAATGAACCAATTGGAGATCCCCTGGAATTTCAACAGCCAGTCATGCATTCCTTTTCAGACTGGGGTTGGAGTGAACTCCTTAACGCAATTTCTTCAGTCCCCTGGATGCTGAAGGAACACCAGCTGTATATTTTTCTACTACTGCTTCCTCAGCCTTCCCATCTCAGGCAGAGAAACAGAAGGCACGTTCTCCCAAGGTGCCTGAAGAGGATCCTCTTGCTATTTTAAGGAACCCTACTGTGACGGAGACCTCCTTGGGACTGTCACCTGATGTGCTGAGACTACCTCTGAGCCCGTTTGGACGTCCAGCACCCTGCCTTGTTGAGCCAGACACACCAGTCTGCTCTAACACAGATCCAGGATCTGAACCACGTGCCCCAAAGCTGCAGACGTAACTGAAAATAGCTTAAGAAGTGCTCCTGTCTCTAGCATCCAGACACCCAGCTCCCAATGGGATCCAGACCCAAATAAATCCATTTCACTCTGTATAAAGCTTATGCAGGGTAAACTCATAAATTTACCGCGCTCTATAACACTGATAGAGAGAGATGCACAGCTGTTTGCTCCCCCACGTACTAATAATTTACTCTGGGTTCAATAATAAACAAAAGCGATTTTATTAAGTATAAAAAGTAGGATTTAAGTGGTTCCAAATAATAACAGACAGAACAAAGTAAGTTACCAGGCAAAATAAAACAAAAACACGCAAATCTAAGCCTAAAACATTAAGAAACAGATGACAGATAAAATCTTACCCTCAGAGATGTTCCAATAAGCTTCTTTCACAGACTGGACTCCTTCCTAGTCTGGGCCCAATTCTTTCCCCGGTATAGTTCTTGTTAGCTCCAGCTCAGGTGGTAAGTAGGGGATTTCTCATGACTGGAACCTCCTTTGTTCTGTTCCACCCCCTTATATAGCTTTGGCACAAGGCAGGAATCTTTTGTCTCTGAGTCCCCACCCCTCCTTCTAAATGGAAAAACACCAGGTTTAAGATGGATTCCAGTACCAGGTGACATGATCACATGTCCTGTGAGACCCCCAAGCCTTCATTCTTCCTGACCTGACTCTCGGGCAGAGAAAGAAAAGCCATATTCTCCCAAGGTGCCTGCAGAGGATCCTCTTGCTACTTTAAGGAACCCAACTGTTAGGCACTCCATGAAAAATATCAAACAGGATGAGGGGGAGGTATACCAATCAGGTAAAGGAGTGGAGTGCAAATAAACAGCCCTATACTTATTTTTCCCCCACCAAACACTAATGCAGTATGATGAATTTGCTGAACAGTCACAGGTCAGCAGAGGGGCTGTGTCATGAACTGTTAATAGCAAATCTGGTGCTCTTCTTGCTCCTGATTGGAAGGATATAGGCTGCGAAGAGGAGAAAGGGTCTGTGGCATTCGGTCATATTCAACAATAGGGCAGGGATGCAGGGTGTCTGGGTACCTTGAAAGGAGCATGGCAGTTGGAGACAGCTGGTAGAGTATGTTGGGTTTCACTAGGTGCTAGACCCTATGTCTAGTATTTTGAATCATAGAATATCAGGGTTGGAAGGGACCTCAGGAGGTCATCTAGTCCAACCCCCTGCTCAAAGCAGGACCGATCCCCAATTAAATCATCCCAGTCAGGGCTTTGTCAAGCCTGACCTTAAAAACTTCGAAGGAAGGAGATTCCACCGCCTCCCTAGGTAACGCATTCCAGTGTTTCACCACCCTCCTAGTGAAAAAGTTTTTCCTAATATCCAACCTAAATCTCCCTCACCGCAACTTGAGACCATTACTCCTTGTTCTGTCATCTGCTACCACTGAGAACAGTCTAGAGCCATCTTCTTTGGAACCCCCTTTCAGGTAGTTGAAAGCAGCTATCAAATCCCCCCTCATTCTTCTCTTCCGTAGACTAAACATTCCCAGTTCCCTCAGCCTCTCCTCATAACTCATGTGTTCCAGTCCCCTAATCATTTTTGTTGCCCTCCGCTGGACTCTTTCCAATTTTTCCACATCCTTCTTGTAGTGTGGGGCCCAGAACTGGACACAGTACTCCAGATGAGGCCTCACCAGTGTCGAATAGAGGGGAACAATCACGTCCCTCGATCCGCTGGCAATGCCCCTACTTATACATCCCAAAATGCCATTGGCCTTCTTGGCAACAAGGGCACACTGTTGACTCATATCCAGCTTCTCGTCCACTGTAACTCCTAGGTCCTTTTCTGCAGAACTGCTGTCAAGCCATTCGGTCCCTAGTCTGTAGTGGTGCATGGGATTCTTCCGTCCTTAGTGCAGGACTCTGCACTTGTCCTTGTTGAACCTCATCAGATTTCTTTTGGCCCAATCCTCTAATTTGTCTAGGTCTCTCTGTATCCTATCCCTACCCTCCAGCATATCTACCTCTCCTCCCAATTTAGTGTCATCTGCAAACTTGCTGAGGGTGCAATCCACACCATCCTCCAGATCATTTATGAAGATAATGAACAAAACCGGCCCCAGGACCAACCCTTGGGGCACTCCACTTGATACCGGCTGCCAACTAGACATGGAGCCGTTGATCATTACCCGTTGAGCCCGACAATCTAGCCAGCTTTCTATCCACCTTATAGTCCATTCATCCGGCCCATACTTCTTTAACTTGCTGGCAAGAATACTGTGGGAGACAGTGTCAAAAGCTTTGCTAAAGTCAAGGAACAACACGTCCACTGCTTTCCCTTCATCCACAGAACCAGTTATCTCGTCATAGAAGGCAATTAGATTAGTCAGGCATGACTTGCCCTTGGTGAATCCATGCTGACTGTTCCTGATCACTTTCCTCTCCTCTAAGTGCTTCAGAATTGATTCCTTGAGGACCTGCTCCATGATTTGGAGCCTCTGACATCTAGTGTACAGCGTCACCCGTCATCTAGAAGGACCTGGTGTCCTCCTGCTCCCCACGAAGGGCTGGAGATTACAGTAATCTTGATAATGGGATTACTTGGCTGTTTTTGGTGCAAGTGTATATGCATTGTCTTTTATGCTGTGAACAAAACTGCTCATCAGTAACTTTAGAAGAGAGAACACCTCATACTGTGCTTAAAATTAGAGCCAATAACCCTTCTATTAAGGCTTCTCTTTCCTTCTGTAAACAATTATTCTCTTGTGCCGGTAGCATGTACTATGTTTCTTTGTGTTCCATCAGACCTTAACAGTAGAGCTCGTCAGGAGTTTTTCTGTTAGAATAATTTTGCAACAGGAAATTCCCTTTTTGTAAAATCCAAATTGTCCATGGGAGAATTTTAATTTTGTCAAAAAATGTCTGTTTTCCATTAGGAAAATCAAAATGAGGCTGCCTGTCTGGTAGGCTCTTGTCAGTTTTGCTTTCACCCTGCAGGCAGCAAATGAAATTGACAAGAGCCTTCCATGCTGGCAGCTGGGAGCTGCAGAGAGGCTTCTGAGGGAGGTTGAACAGCAGAGAACCATGGCTCTCTGCCTGCCCTGCAGCCCAAATGCTGGAGAGGCTGAG
The DNA here is from genome assembly GCF_965140295.1 of Lepidochelys olivacea. Classification (NCBI taxonomy): domain Eukaryota; kingdom Metazoa; phylum Chordata; order Testudines; family Cheloniidae; genus Lepidochelys; species Lepidochelys olivacea. The sequence continues at coordinate 79,643,959 of NC_140412.1, forward strand.
TGCCCTCGCTCCTTCTGCAGCCTCTCAAAGCTTTTAACTTATTCTCAAACACTTGACCTCTAGAAAACAAAATATTCCCTTTCTGAAGCCAGAACTTCCTTCTTGTCCATTGTAATGTGGTTTCTTACACACACCCTGCACCACAGTTAAATATAGAATATATCCTAGAGTATGTATAAAATATTTGTTCACCTTATTGAACAGCTGTAAAATATCTATATTAACTCGGCATCTTTTTTTGGCTTTTCAGTTTTTGTAAACTTTTACATCTGATTTAAAGTTAGGGTGTCCAATTTTAATTTCTTTAAATTTCTAGTTAAACTGTTCATTCATATTTTTGTCTTTTAATAACTGATCAAAATACTAATATATAGATAAAATGTGATACATAATAGTCATTAAATACAACATTTTGGATATATATACAGTGGGTCAAAATTAAGTTCTCACTTAAATTCATGAAATTCCATTGTCTTCACTGGGGCTTTTAGTTGTAATGAAGGTTAAAATTTGGTCCTGTGTATACATCCAAACTGTCAAGGGAGTGCTCATGTCTGTAATGTAGTAGCTCTTACTAGCTTGAATTCTGAATAAATATTTTTTGCCATTTGAATTTAAGCTTAAATATTGAACATTTAGCTTTTCTAAACCCTATATTCCAGTTTCATTTTGTTACATTTACTTGATGGAGAAAAGCAAATACTGAAAATAAAGAGAGGATATGAAAAGATGAAATGCTGTTTTCAAATGAGTTTTCAATTGTCATATCAATCAGAAATTCTTTGTTTTCCTTTTCTCTTGTGGAGTACCTGAGGCTAAAGACAGAAGTATTTGTTTAACCGTGTTAAACACCCCCCCCCAACAAAAAAACAAAACAAAACAAAATCACACTTCTGTTCCTGAATTTCAGTACAGTGGCTTATAATGCATTTTGATATGGTGAAAATCCATTTATAGAGAAATAAATATAAATCCTGTATTGTTAGAATGTGTAAATTCTTATTCTAGGTAAGAGTGTGCTTTTGCTTATGATGAAGTTATTTGTGGGGAGAAATACTTCATTCACGTTATTTCATTTCCTCTTTAACTGTATGAACAAATGCTTATAAAGATCTAAAATACAGTGTTCTTCATATGTAAGAAAATATTAAGTATAAGGGCTGAATCCTTGGCTGTGCCCAGGGCTTACTGGGCACAGCTCAACAGGGAGCAGGAAAGGAGTTGTTTCTGACTGTGATCTTAAGGCCAGTTTTACACCATTTCCAATGTCATTTAGAGCAGCCTTAGGGCTGCTCTAAACTATGCCATCTGGTAATAGCTCTCAAAGGACCATTACACCTCCTGGGATCACTGAAATGCAGCATTCTTCCGCTATCATCTCTCTATATGGGAGGGCTATGGCTATGCCAGAGTTTTGCACAGGGGCCAGAGCACACAAAGCTGAGGATTTGGCCCTAAAAGGGGGGAATTTAGTTATGGAGGCCTCCAATTAAAAAACAAACTTTAAAAATAAATTAGAAAGGGCCATTGTATTGGAAATTGCAGAACAAAAATGCAAGTGAGTATGTATTCACATAATTCCTACGTGAAACCCTGTTGATTTTCACATTGTGTGTGTAATTATACATTCCCTTCTATCATTTAGAACTACAATGGCATCTTTTGTTGACTTGTCATCTTTCTAACAACCCAGGAGACAAATTTACAAAAGCTTCCTATTGAACTGATATTATAGGGAAATATCCTGTATTGCAGAACATATTAACATACTAAATAGAACTGATTTCCAGTAGTAGCTAAATACTTGATGACTAAATTAAATAATACTGTGTTAAAGTTCTTGACATCAATCAACAAATACAAAGTTATTTTGAGCCACTGTGACTTCAACTCTATGCAGTGAGCCAAATTCATTCTTGGTGTCATTTCAGTGTCTTCTATGGAGTTATACCAGAGATGAATTTGTGTTACTATGCCTAATTCACAGATTAGAGGCAAGGATTCTGTAGAAATGCACATGTTGTACAGGCCACCATATTCTGTTGCTATCTATCATATAGTTTCACATTATGAAATTTTTGTTTTACAAGTTTTCCTTAAAAAGAAAAACTAGGAAACTCCATACAAAAAGCAATGTTAACAAAAAAGTAAGGTTGAAGAGAAAAGCATGCATATGTAAAGCAGTGTTAATATTGTGGTTGCACATATTTTGATGATTTCCTTTTACATATGCCTTGTGATGCAGTTTTACACACAGTTACCACAGGATCCTACCTCAGTCAGTGCCTGATCCTGCAAACACGTATGCATGTGCTTAACTTACAATCATGATTAGGGCTCAGGATGTCAATACACAGACAATACGTACTGAATGAAACAGGTTGCCTAGCTCAGTGTCTGATTTTTGGGCCAAGATGCGATTGCAGATTCCAAAATGTAAATATGGAGTAAATCTTTTGAAAGCTGGAGACTTTGAATTTACACTGCTATAACGGAGGCCGTATTTTGTCACTTATATTGAATGGACTTGGTGTAATGAATGAGACTGGGGCCATTCATTGATCAATGAAAGTAAAATATATAATTCAGCTGCTTCAGTCACAGATCACTATCCAGTTTATTTCCTATGGAAATATATTTATATAACCATGTAATTAAAGAATACGTTGTAATGCATACACTGTCTGCGACAGAGTAAAGATTGCATAGGCAACCTTAGAAGAGATACTGACAACTTGACATTTTAGTTATTTTTTAAAAAATGTAAAAAGTAGTTTCAGGTAGGACACTTGGCTGAGCCTCCCCTGCCAGTTCTTGGGGTTTTACAATCACACTCTTATTTTTAAAATGTTTTTCTCTCCCTTGTATGGGTTTTTTGGACAGCACAAACAGGGAAGACTGACTGACAATACAGGGAAACTGACTAGACAAAATGTTGTCAAATGTAAAAGTAAACAAACGGAGGAAACACACTTTCTTTAGTATCTCAGTTACAGTATGTTTAGATAGTGGTACTGTTCAGATAATGACTTGTGTTTAAGTAGATTGTGGCCTTTTAAAATGATTTTAATGTGTCTTTTTATATAGTGGATAGAGCATAAAGAAGTGTGTATTACAGAGCCAACTAGAGTACTGTCGGCAGAGTAAAAAGCAGAATGGTAGCTTTAACTATGAATGTGCTCAGTTTTAATGACTTTCCCACTGACTTACAAGATGCAGGATCAAAGTGTGATTTGCCATTGACTTAGGTGAGTGACCTTCAGAGAGTGACCTTGAAGACCCATGGCCAAGTAGCTTAGGCAGGGAGGCAAAAGAAGAGCCCTGATCGGTTGAGTCCTCTTTAGACTGAGGTTGTTCACACCCCATTTAAAGAGGGAATTGTCCTTAATATTCCTGGACTTCTTCCCAGCATTCAGTACAGTCACTCAGAAGGTATTGTTATCCATTCTGCAAGAAGTAGCAGGGCTCCAAGGAAACTCACTACAATGAGTTAACTCTTTCTGGGAAAGAGGCACTAAGAAGGTAATGATGAGAATTGCACCACCCCTCGCTTGTAGAGACTCACAAGACTCAAGTGTCTTCCTAGACCTATTTAATATTTACATATATCCACTAGGAGAACCTGGGGGGACTTCACGGATTCATATGATGATAATATGCACTTACCTGTCCCATTTTTTTTCAACCTATAATAACTGCGTGGAGACCTCATTATCCCAGTATCTGGCTAAGATCAGCAAATGCATAAAGAATAGCTGGTTGAAGCTGAACCCTAACAAGATGGAAGTTTACTTGTAAATAGAAGAGAAATAGTTTGAAGAACTTCCAGCCATAGTGTGGCCTCCACTGATTAAGGATGCACAGCCACAAATCATTGTCAGTCTGCAGTTCTGGACTCTGTACTGAAGCTAAGCTTTCGCATAGTAGTGTCTGTAAGAACTAGCTAAAAAACTGCTGCTTGTCACTGCTGCTGATGACCTGGCTTCAGTAATACATACTTTCAGCACTTCTCATCTAGATCATAGTAGTTGTCAAGGTTCCTTCCTCACTCTGAACTCTAGGGTACAGATGGGGGGACCTGCATGAAAACCCCCCAAGCTTATTTTTACCAGCTTAGGTTAAAACTTCCCCAAGGTACAAACTATTTTACCTTTTGCCCTTGGACTTTATTGCTGCCACCACCAAACATCTAACAAATATAACAGGGAAAGAGCCCACTTGGAAACTTCTTTCTCCACAAAATCTCCCCAAGCCCTACACCCCCTTTCCTGGGGAAGGTTTGATTAAAAATCCTCACCAGTTTGCAAAGATGAACACAGACCCAAACCCTTGGATCTTAAGAACAATGAAAAAGCAATCAGGTTCTTAAAGGAAGAATTTTAATTAAAGTAAAAGAATCACCTATGTAAAATCAGGATGGTAAATACCTTACAGGGTAAGCAGATTCAAAACATAGAGACTCCTTCTAGGCTAAACCTTAAGTTACAAAAAGACACAAAAACAGGAATATACATTCCATTCAGCACAACTCATTTTATCAGCCATTTAAACAAAACAGAATCTAACGCATATCTAACTAGATTGCTTACTGACTTTTTACAGGAGTTCTGACCTGCATTCCTGCTCTGGTCCCGGCAAAAGCAACACAGACAGAGAGAATCTTTGTGTCCCCGCCCCCGCCCGTAGCTTTGAAAGTATCTGGTCTCCTTGTTGGTCATTTTGGTCAGGTGCCAGCGAGGTTGTCTTAGCTTCTTAACCCTTTACAGGTGAAAGGGTTTTTCCTCTGGCCAGGAGGGATTTAAAGGTGTTTATCATTCCCTTTATATTTATGACAGTAGTGCAGTCTACCTCCGCGTGAAAACATCAACGCTGATAAAACTACAACTGGTACAGAATGCTGCTATACGTTCTGCAGCAACACAGGATGCTACAGGCATGTATATCTGCCATTCATGTGGCAGGAAGGGAAAAGAACTATTGCAGACAGGCTAAGCAATGGACTGTGATGGACTGTCAGAAATAGTCCCCAGACAAAGAGTGCTACAACAGATCTTCTTCCAAAGGGAGATCCCAAAAGTTCAGCTGTTCATCAGTCACCTTGTCACAGGGCCCTTCTTCAGCTACCCTCTGTGCCACACTGCCTTGCCTTGTTCCCATTGCCTGGTGGTCATAAACATACACAGGCTGTTTCCCTTTCACGACATGTACCTTTTATTCCACAGTTCTTTTGGAAGCAGAACATGACACAGGCATACTGCATCAGAAGCTTTCCACACAGCTCATTCACTGAGCTCCTCTCACCTGCTACCTGTTCCTCCCACCTCCCAGTTACTGCCAATTGTGTCAATAGCCTAGTAATGACCAGTCCGTGCTTGTAATCCCCCCAACAGAAGGTGGTTAACTGCTTTCAGCTGAGCCTGTAGTCCTCTCCATGGAGTAGCAATCTTAGTGACCAGGGTATTACAGCTAGCACCCTGTCATACCCCTGAACAAAATGCCACCCGTCATCTGCCTCTAATGCTGAAAAGAGATCAGAGTTGGTGAAGGCCATCTTCTCTGTCCCCTGTGAAGGAAAACTTGATGTTTCTTCTTCTTGCCAGAACTTCTGGTAGTGAGGGTCCTAACCAAGTTCAGGCGATCCAAAGGTTGGATCATCTTAATGGTCCCTTGCTGGCTAATAGGAACAGAAAGAGGATCCAGCCCTTATACAGCACAAAGTGAAATTACACCAGCTAGAGATTTCCGTTGGAGAACTTCCCCTCTGTCAGGGGACGCTTCAGCCAGTGTAAAGCTGACAGAGGCAGCTGTTCTGTCTCCTGTGGCCTCTTCCTCTCTCGCTACTGCTGCCGCTGCTAGAGGTGCACCACGCAGCAAAAGGGGAGTCGTCTTACTGGGGAAAAGAGGGAGGTGAGGGAAGAGAAGAGGGGAAGAGGGCATGGCAGAGGGAGACTCCACTATGGCAGATTCTCTGTTGGCAGGAGGTCTTCTGCCAGCACTATCATTTAAAGCTGTCCTCCTGCAGCTACAATTTATGCCAGGCCTGGGTATCTGAGGATTTGGAAGATACGATTTGCTCCCTGTCAGTTCTCAGCTGTACATGACATTATGTGGAGGATTAAGCCCATAGTTCTCAACTCTGTTGCAAATGGCAGTAACCAATTCCATTACTTCCTGAGTCTGGCTGCTGGTAATCTCTGAGAACCAAGGCACCTAGTCCATCACTGGGCTGGGATCACTTTCTCTGGTGGCATGGCTGGTGAGAGGGGAGAGAGCTAGCTCTTAGTAGAGGGTCAGCAGAATGAAATTGACCTGATTCTTGTCAGTTTCTCTGTTGCCCACAAGGTTCTGAGTAGGAACAGTAACTTCAGTTTTCCATTTGCAGCAGTTTGGAAAAGCTCTGAGCAGTGACACAGATTCTGGAGCTGTCCACCTGCAAACTTAAGCCTTATTTGCATAAGGAAGTTGTTCCTTGTGTGCAGTATTACCTTGTAACCATAAGGACTACATTTTCTTTTTTGTTTTTAAATGAAGACCTTAATGACACTAGCCTATGAAAGATTCCTACTTGCCACAGACAGGCAGCATTTTCAAGCTGTATGTGTGTTTTAAGATTAGTGTGGTTTTAAAAGGACAAAAATCTTTGAAAGGCATAATTTGTCACAGAAAAGCTGACAGAAGCAATAGGATGTGTTTAATACAAACGTGTTTAAAAATTGGATTCTGTGCAGTTAAAAATCTGAAATATATATACTAATTTTATTTCAGTGCAGATGCAGATAATATTTGAAGCCTGTCTGTAAAGGCATTGGCACTGCAGTTAATAGTGAAATGCTACTTTTTCTGTAAGGGGATCAGTGATGTTCTCTAATTAGCTGGAAAACTGATATTCAAATACAAGTAAACTAGCAATCAAATGGAGGCAAAACATCCAAATATACTTTTGGTTTATGCCTTTAGCATACCTCTGTCAAAATTGAAAAATATAATTCTTGGTCATTTTCAGTGAGGTGTCTGTTAATAATAGCATTGGATCTAAATCAAGTTGTTGCTTTAAAATGGGCTAATGAAAAGGTTACAAAAACCTGTCTTTGACTAATGGGTGGTTGTTAAGCATCACTAAAAAATCAAATATAGAGATCGGGGTTTGAGTTTTTTTTGTTTGCTTCCCCAGAGCTTATCTACTGGTTCTGCCCAATAGGGTTTGATCCAAAGCCCCACCGAAATCAATGGGAATAAAAATAGAATAAAAATAAAATAGAATGCAAATTTTACTATCTAATGATGTTGTATAGCCTGCATATGGAGTAATTACTACAATAACTGTAGACATAACGCAAAAAGAAACGTGACACTTAAAATGTCATCTGATATTTGTTCTGAGGTTTTGCATTGCAGAAGGAACACTGCTTTTGAATCTTACAATTTAATGTATAGTTGTTTTCCACAAAACACCCTCAGAATAAATAGAGTAAGGGGAAACTGTTGTGCAAAAGATAAATAAAGCTCTTGCAACTAAAATTTGGATTTCAATTAAAAAAAATCCCTGTTCAGTCCTACTCTGCTCTGAAAGAGTCATTGGCATGTTGGTAGTTTAGTAACGATCTTCAATCTTTCCTTATTCATATGCACATTATGTTTGTTGGACAGATAAAAGTGTGAGTGCATGAGGATAGCAACTAATCATTAATCATGTCCCCCTCCCCCTTTGATTTGAAGCCCATTGCATTTGTCATTCAACACAGCTTTCAAAGTAGTAAGCTATTTGGAACATTTTTATAAACAATTCTTATAAAGTGTCTTTGTCAAACCCATTTATTATAGTTTGCTTATTATTGTTAGAATTAACATGCAATGTTATGCTTATTTTTTAGACTTCCAAGCTCTTCAAAAAGGGGATAGTGTGTCTATAGACTGCAAAGCAACAAGCACGCTTTTTGGCACTGTAGAAATAATAATGCCAACCAAAATCTGTAGTTCTCTTACTGAGCATATGCCCTTATACTCAAAGAACAACACTTTCCTTTCTTACTTAATAATATAGTGCTGGAGTGCACACACTTGCTTTTATAAAATTGATTAATTCAGTTCTCAAGAGATTGGTAATGGGGAATACAGCCTTTCACTTCTAGGTCACTAGTTCAAATTCAGTCTGTCAGTTGTATATGAAAGGACTTACTAACTGATGACTCCTCAGTAGCCTATTGTGAAAAAAATGTGCTGGTCTCAATCCAGTTTCTGGTAGATATGTGTCTATGTCACACAAGCCACCATCCATGAATTAGATGACTAATCCTTACATTTAGTAGTATAACTGAGTTGCGTGGGAAGTGGGATCACATATGTGAGTAAGGCTCACTCACACGACTAAGGGTTTCAGGATAGAGTAAAGCAGTGCTTTTCAAACTTTTTTCTGGGGACCCAGATGAAGAAAATTGTTGATGCCCATGACCCAGCGGAGCTGGGGATGAGAGGTTTGGGGGGTGGGAGGGGGGCAGGGCTGGGGCAGAGGGTTGGGATGCGGAGGTGAGGGCTATGGGGTGGGGCCGGGAATGAGGGGTTCAGGGTATGGGAGGAGGCTCTGGGCTCGGGGGGCAGGGCTCTGGGCTGGGGGTGCAGGCTCTAGGCTGGGGCCAGGGATGAGGGGTTTGCGGTGCAGGAAGAGGTTCCGGGTTTGGGGGGCTCAGGGATGGGGCAGGGGATTGGGGCATGGGTTGGGGCACAGGCTAACTCTGGCGGTTCCCGGTCAGCGGCGCAGCTGGGGTGCAGAGGCAGGCTTCCCACCTGTCCTGGCACCCCAGACCACGCTGTGCCCTGGAAGCGGCCAGCAACAGGTCTGGCTCCTAGGTGGAGGTGCGCAAGTGGCTCTGCGCGGCTCTCGCACACAGGCAGCGCCCTCAGCCAATGAGAGTGCGGAGCCGGTGCTCAGTGTGGGGGCAGCGCACGGAGCCCCGTGGCCCCCCTGCCTAGAAGCCGAACCCACTGCTGGCCACTTCCGGGGTGCAGCACGGAGTTGGAACAGGTAGGCACTAGCCTGCCTTAGCTGGGCAGCACCGCCAATGGGACTGTTAATGTCCTGGTCGGTGGTGCTTTGACCAGAGCTGCTAGGGTCCCTGGGTGCTGAGCAAGGCGACCCAGTGCCTTTTATGCTGCGACCCAGTACTGGGTCGTGACCCAAACTTTGAAAAACACTGGAGTAAAGGCTGCAGCACTAATTGTTAAACTTGCTAGAGCAGAAAACAAGTAAAAGGGAGTCACAAGTAATTGTTCTCAACTGGAAGGACTCCATCCAAGTCAGAGTTAAGGTACATGGGGTAGCTTGGAAAAAGTGTTTCCAAAATTTTCTGTTTTATCAATCTCCAGAACTATCAGTTCAGCACTTTTTTCATGAGCCCTGCATTCATATAAAGTAGTAACATTGAAAGTCAACGACTCACATCCTTATTTATACGTTGACTCAGTCAAGTTTATAATGCTACTTTACCACCATTTCCAACTATATTAAGTCTATTTTATTCAAACCTTGTTTACTTATTTACCTTAATCAAATATTTCATGCATATAGCCATAGGTTCTGGAACTAAGGGAGCTGGGACTGCTGCCACACCCCCTGGCTTTCCATCATATGTAAAGTTTGGTTTAATGGCTCTCAGCACCCCCACTATACAGATTGTTCCAGGACCTCTGCATATATCTTATGTTAATAAAATGCATTATTTTCCTTTAATTAAAAAGTTATTTTCATGTGACAATATATTTGGTTTCCAAATTCTCTTTTTCTCTATTTTGTTCTTCTTAAATAGCTACAGAGTCAAAGATCATGTTTAACTGCTTAAGGGGGTTTTCTTTAGAAGTATTCTTTTGATTTTTAAAACAAAAACAAACCCCATGCCTTAGATATGTTACACAGCCTCCCCAACAAAAGTAAAACCAGAGATTCCTGGTTTTGAAGAGACTTTTACTTATAAGCAAATTACAATTGTGACAAAACTACAAACAATGGATGTGATTTTTAGAACAGAGTTCTGCAACGGGATCTTTGACCCTTATGTCTTGATAGCCTACATTGTGATTCAGACAGATATTGAAGTCAGCAGGGCTCCATTTGGTGGTGTGGTGCAACCACACAGATCACAATGCTTTATGTGGGCCTTGCTTTGCAGGATCAGGGCTTTGCAATGTGTGACGGGGTGCGACTCACCACTGCAGCGCCTCCTGCAGGCTGTCATGGGGGTTAGTTCTTCTCACCAGTGTGCCCTCTTCTGATGGTGCCTCACTGCTGTCACTTCTGCTCTGGGGACTCACATCACTCCCAGGACCATGGCTTCCTCTTCATGACATGGTCGTCCGGCTGTGCCGCACTCTGTGCTCTCCTCTTCCAGGGGACAGTGTAAGAGTCCGCTGTCCAGCCACTTCCTTCAGTGTCTTCTGCAGCCAATTGTCTGGCCACTTCCTCAGTGGCATGGCAGGGGAGGGGCAGAACCTGGCCCACCCACTATTTCAGGTCCCAGTCCAGGGACCCTGTAGATAGCAGCCACATGCTGTGTCCCCTCCAACCTCTCAATACCTTTCCCTGGCCCACTTCCCCATGGCCCCAGCACCCTCTTTGTCCTTGCCTCAGGACCTCAGCCAGCAGATCCCTGCAGCCCACCAGAAGCTGCCTTTAGCTCCCCAGGTCTCTGCCTGCAGCACTGCTCTGTCTGGGGTGCTTGCTACCTTCAGCCTGCAAGGCAGCCAGTCCTCCTCCCTCCTCAAGCTCCAAAGAGTGACTGAAACTGCTTTGCTCTGCAGCCCTTCTTAATGGGCCAGCCCGACCATGATTGGCTGCCCCTCTTTGATTGGCTCCTTCTGCGCAGTCTCCCAAGGACGCTATTAACCCCTTAGAGCGCAGTGTGGGGCAGGCGTCCCATCACCCACTGTAATGTGAATCTGCATTTTGTTCCAGTTTCTTTTTAAATTAAAGCCAAGTGTATTGACTATCAGGATAGAAATTCTTGTTTCCCTTAAATAAAAATGAAAATGAACAAAATGGTATCTTAATCTTGGAACCCCATTTTAAAGTAAGATTTCAAGTAGCAAAAACTATATGGGCTCTGAATATTTAATGTTAGTACCCCTTTAAGGTTAGTATGAACTTTCAGATATTACTGTACATTTTGTATAGTAACAGAGGCAGAGTGCAGAATAACTCTAGTTTTAATACTGTATGCTGTTTGCTAGTATTTGCTAGAGAGACAAGGTGGGTGAGGTAGTATCTTTTATTGGACCAACTTTTGTTGGTCAGAGAGACAAGCTTTTGACATGGGGCTGACGTGGCTACAACTGTGCTGTTTGCTAGTAGGTCAGTCGTAACTTTTCTTATGTACTGTAAAAAAAATACTGTTTGACCAAGGGGGAAAACAGTGTTGTGTTGCTCATTTGTTTAGTAATCCAGAACTGCACATCATGCATGGCCTAGCAAACAGTAAGGGGTTTAGTTAGAATTGATCAATAAATTCAGAGCCTGTTGTTTAATAAGATCAATACTCTGTAATGAAGTCTGTGCTCCAATTCCCTGCTAAGGATCGCTGCAGGGGATATGAAGGTGTCTGTTTTTCTGTTATAAAGCACAATGAAAATTATGTTTGAAGTTTTTTCCTATCATGCAAGGATTGAACTACACTTCTTATTTTCCTCCTCACAAATTCTGAAAATCCTCAATATATAATCTTTGTTTCCTGAAAATGAACTCCAAAGTTTTCCATTAGATTGTTTTGTTTTTGTTTAAAATGACCATGCTGTGAGCTAAATTGATCGCCATCCGAGTCTTATTAAAAAAACAAAATAAAAACCCAACTTAATGGAATCCTTATTTCGTGGGATTCTGTTGGGCTATTTTGTTTTGCCTGGGTCAGAGTAGATAGCATTTTACAAAATAACTTTTTTTTAAAATTAAAATGCATGGTTGTGGGCATAGCAGAAGAACGTTGTCTGAAGGTTTTAATACAATCCTGCACTTACACTAGTGGGCACATCTTATATAAAAGTACTCTTGTTAATAGAATAGGTGTGATGATGGTGTGGTGGAGTGGTTGTGGTAGCTGTTATGCAACCCTCTCAACAAGGTGCTTCGTTAGCCATTTGTATTCATTTGTGAAATGGAGAATAGTGTGTGAGTTGTATGTAATGTTGTAGTTACATGAGAGGTAAAAATTGGGTTATTGGGTTTGGGATTTATTGCTGTTTTTATAGTATAAATTCATAATAAAAAGTTTGATATCAAAAGACCTTTTGATATCATTATTCTTGTAAGAATGTGGAAGTCTTTCATTTTAAAATTTTCTTTGGTGACATCTTTATGGGCCAAGACCCAGTGCCCTCCATGGCAAGCTGAATCTAAATTCAGTGGTACTCCACTGCAGCAAATTAAAACAGTTGAAGTAAATATAAAATGAACAGCACAATCAGCAAAGTATTCATTGTAGTGTTTATATTTATGTCAAACTTGGTTTATTTTTCTTGCAGTTTCCAGTACAATACAATAGACGTTTTGTATAACAAAACAATTGCAGTGTACAAGTTGTCAAGAGAAGCAGTAGAGGATTGTTGGGGTGTTAGGCACATGAGAGACTGCTTGAGAGGTAATTTTGTATTGTTGGATAACTGGTAGCTGAATAGTTTTACTAAAATTATCAGAAGTTGGCTAGTCAATAGTGTTCATATTTAATGTGCCATCATTAGCATTCAGAGTTAACACACATTCAGATATGTGGTAGCTCATACCTTTGAGCTGTTGCTTCAAGCCATTTGCAGAATCAGGAATTCAGCTCTGAATTGGTTCACTCTCCATATCTGGAAGATTTTCTTTCCAGCATTAAGGGATAGAAAAGTAACAAAAAAGAAAGCTTCGATTCTCTTAATACAATTGTGCAGAAGCGTCATGACTGTGGAAACACCAAATGTATGGGGCCCCGCTCTTCTCTCCCAAAGTTCAGTGCATTGGGTGATGACACGTAAGGATAGAGTGCTTCAGAACACTTGGAAAATGGCCAACACTGACTGACTGCCTGAGATGTAAAGATTTATAAGATAATGGTTTAGCTGCCTCTTATTGGGGAAGAGCGTTGATTTGTTGTCATTTTAGGTGCAGTAGATCTGCAAAATTATAGTGAATGACTCAGTACCTCATATGCAAACAGGATGACCTTTCCTCTACCATTACATTTTAATGAATGTGTAAATCACAGTTATTTGACAATTAGTGAACACTCTCATATGAAATATGAGAACCAAGTGTTCCATTTTAATCTCTTTGATGTTTCTTTTTTTCCAAAGTATGAGCTTGCCTGGATTTGCACTGCAGACAGATCTGCAGTCTATTCAGAGGGTGAGATTCTGTGCCATGCCTCTAAAAGGTGAAGCACAGAACTTGCAATCCACCGGGGAGCTGGTGCGGGCTATGATGGCTTTAAGCCACCTCTGCGCCCTCCCAATCCTGGACTGTTCCAGAGGCTAGAGAGGTCTTCAGTACCATTTAGGTAGTTTTGGGGCTCTGTCTAATTTATGGCTGCTTCCTTGGCTGCTCTGTCAGCTGCAGTGCCACATCACTGCCTCAACGCTCCTCCTACAGCAGGGCTTTGGAAGGGAGTCTTTCTGCTGTTCTGTGCTGGGGGAATAGGGAGTTTTTAAGGCACAAGTAGACCGGTGCAGGCACCCAGAGTGTTTTGTATGTAATGAATGGCAACTGAGATGGGAAGATGAGTGCTTGAGGTAACTGAGAAAAGAATGACTGTATTTTAGGGGGTGACATGATTTATAATCAGTTCATGGGTTGTCTGAAGTTTAGAGCAACCTCTAGAACGCTTCAGTTTTTCTTTTTCATAGAATCATAGGGTTAAGTTATAGTCTTTAAAAATACTTGGAAATTCCTAGTACAACTTAAAAAAAAAAGTATTAAAACCCCGCAAATCTTGCTTAATTATTTACTGTACATACCTTTACCCAGCAGGGCCTGATTCTTCTTTCACATCAGTAGTCTTTATAAGAGGTAACTCTTGAAGTGTAAAACTTGTGTAAGTGTAAGAAGAATTAGGCCCATATGTTTTAAAAAGATTCTTATAACTAAAAGCAAATGATAACTAATTTGGTATGGACCAAAATTAGACACACATTCAGTGGGTTTCTTGTGCTTAGTTTTTTATTTATTAAGAAAATTGCACAAAAAGGAAACAATAACTTGCATAGAAAAGATATTCTGAAAAAGATAATGTAGATGGTTTTACTATCTCATATAAACCATACATATGTTAATATTGTATTGTGTAAAGAATACTGATACTGTTTTTTGGTTTGGGCAAGGATGAGCTACATATGTTGATTACTGCACTTGTGTGTGTGTGTGTGTGTGTTAGAATTTGAAATATAATGGATGTACATCTGATATTATACATATTTTTCTCCTAATATACCGATTTTTGTCTCTGTTTTATTTTAATCTGGATCACTACCCCTACGGTCAAGGGAACTATTTATTCCTTTTTCTTTTTTTATCCGTGACAGGCTGAAATCTTTTTATGTGGGTTTTTAGTTAATTGAAAGCTAGATATGTAATAACATAGCATTGTTAGTCTTGGAGCACTGATATGCAACTGCGTAATGTGAACATGATAAGTAACATTAGGGTTTCCTAGTGGTTTCCATGGATTTTTTAATTTGTCCTTGACTTGTAATGAGCCTATTATCTACAACCTATCTCAATGCCAGTGGGCAGATCCTGATTCCAAAAGTAAAAGCTGACAGCTGTGGCCAGAGGGGCCTTTATTGTGAAATACACTGTTGCTGTTGCCAATAATTACAATTTCCTGAACAGATTTTTTTTTTAATTGGTTTTCATTGATGGGACCAAAACTTAATGAAAGTAACATTTCTTTTTAACTCTTATTTCCTTTTTATTTACAGTGATATGGTTTTGAAATGTGTTTAAAATCTAGAAGTATACACGTTAACATTGCAACTAAAACATAAATCAATCATCTTTTGATATGTATTAAAGAATGGTTTCTCATCTGAATTTAGTCACTGGTGCTTTGACCTTGGAGAAGTTAGTAGGGACCAAATTCTTAAAAGTGGTCTCTTATTTTGGGTGTCCAACTTTGGACACACAGGGCTTGATTTTCGGAGCTGCTGGCTTTTGAACTTTACATAAGTTGTTGGTGTCCAGGACCTTTTGAAATCAGGTGATTAAATTTGGGCACTCAGAAATTGTGATACCCAAAATTAGAGGTCACCTTTTAAAATTTAGCCTTTAATCTCACTGTCTACCTTAATTTCTGCACCTATAAAAAGAGGCCAAGTATATATCCCTCACATGCTTTGCAGGGATTGATAATTGTATAGCACTTTGAGAGTCTTTAATAAAAGGTGTTGTGTAAAGAAAGTGTGAACATTAAAATGCCATCTTTTGGAGGTGAGGGAGGGTGCCATGAAGAAGAAAAGACTTAGTAGCTCCTTGTGATTCCCATAAGAAAACCTTATGTGGTTGGCTTTACATGGGTATCATTTTAAATGCAGTTACAAGCTATAAAATATATTTTTCAAAAAGACCAGATATAAAAGTTAGTTATTCCCCAGTTACCTTTCATTACTGATTGTTAGGAGTCTGATAGTTATAAATCAGTTTGATGTTTTTGTCATCTTTCTTGCAAGCTGCAATAAACTTGAGTAAAATTGAGGCTGATTTTGTTGCATAATTATGCAATATGTCAATAACAGTTAAGTGATATTGGCTTTATTATCACTAGGATTTGTGTTTTTCTTTCTAAAATCATTGACATAGCAGCAAAAGGTAAGAGGTTGTTATTGACTGTAACCTGCAGTCAGCACAAAAAATGTAATCAGAGCTTAAAATGCATTGTATTTTGTAGAGATTCAAACTTAACGCTGAAGGTTTATTCCATACACAACACTGTATCCCTTCTCTTGGGGACTGGAATGGTGGAGCATGTCACTTGCCTTGGTCTTTGTCCGTCCCTTTGGTTCTCAAATAAGTTCTTTCTTTCATCCATCCCACCCACAGTAAAGAAATTATGATGAAACTTGTGGTATCAGTTGCCACAGTGGCAAGTTGGCCTGCGGGCTGCAACTACATCTGTTCTAAGTCTCAGGCTTCACCGCTCTTTCCAATTGACAAGTGTGCTTCCCGCTGAGCAGAGCATGGTGGGGCAGAATAGACCTAGCTCCTGTGGGAGCTGCCAGGTCCCTCCCAAGGAGAGAAGAAAGACCCATATGAAACCCTCGTTCAGAGAGAGCAGTACCCCACTAGCAGCCAATCCCCCTTCACCTTCTAGGAAGAAATGTCTGGCATTCTACGTCACAGCAAAAAAAGGCCCATAGCCCTTTTTGTTTCTGAAGAATCTCAAGGGGTTGCTTCTCATGTGGAGGGATGATCAGAGTACTTTTCAGAGTACTGTTACAGTACATCAGAGTACTGTTACTGTTACATTTGATGCAGGATGGATTGGTTGAGGGAAGGCTGCTGGTAGAGCATCCACTCCTCTGCCCTCCCAGCAGGCAGATGGAACTTCTCATTTCTTTCTTCAACCACCCTGCCCCTCAAAGGGAGTTTCCCAGGGGCTTCTCCATCCTGAAATAAAGGAGGTCCATGAAATGCCTTCTCTCATAATCTGCCTAGCTGAGTGGGAGCACTCGTGTAAAAGTGAGAGAATGGGCTCTGCAGTGTGACAGCGTCTGGGTCCCCTTGTGCAAAATTAACCAATGAGGAAAATGTTGCAGGCTCCACATGATGTGTGCAAATCTGATGCTGCCTTTTCTTTTAAGAGATCATTTTACTGTCAAATTTGTGTCATTCATAATTGCATAATAGAAAAAAATTAAATTAGCAAAAACATTCAGACTTTTTTCCTCCACCCCTCATATCCAACATGGTTATTAATATTGATATCTTTCTTTAAATTTGTGTGTGGGTTTAAATTACACCTTGTCTATATTTCAAAAGAAGGGAAGTATGACTTTTTGGGAAGTCCTATGAATAGTCATACTATTTTAAAAAAAATAAATAATGTTCTTTAGCTGTTAGAAGAAAGCTTACAAACTCACATGCAAATTTTCAAGTGGCCACTCAGTCTGGTTGTGTCTGGTTTTGGGTGCCCGACTCAAGATACCTAGAGCTTGATTTTCAGAGATGCTGCAGAAGTGCTGAGAACCTGTAGCTCTATTTGACTTGAATAGTGTTTGTTGGTGCTCTAAACTTCTGAAAGCCAGGCTCAGGGTGTTTCAAGTTGGGTACCCAAAACTTGAGACACCTAACATTAGTGGCCCCTTTTGAAAATTTTGGCCTTTTATCCACTATTTGTGGGGCAACGTAGTTATTCTTTTAAATAACTTCACTTTTTAATATTTTCTGAGTAACCCACTTGTGTTTTTAAGTGATAAATATTCCATATGTGCAGTAGCTCCAAAGGGTGCTTATTGTGCTTTGTGTTGGCACAATGTTATACAATAACATCCAGTTCTCCATAAAACAGGGTGAAGCAGTCTGTCTTTGACACCCAGCTGTCTATCTCATTTTCCATAGATGGAACTGATACTATTCTTTACAAAGATGCCACAATACATACAGGAGGTCAGCACACGGATGAAAGGCAGCCGGCTCAAACTCCGCATGTAAAAGACTGGCATGATGCTGGTTGGAAGGGGAAAACAGAGGAACTAACAATGACACTGTTTTCTCCTTACATGGAGGTAATTTCCCCTCCCATGCTCCATTTGTCAAGATGGTACAAAGCCTCAGGATCAAATCATCATTAAGCATAAACAACCAGGTGTAGTATTGGTGGTAAAAACAGCTTTCATTCTGCTAGGAAACTGCCCCTTCCACCACGATGAGGATTTGGCCACAGCAATCCACACATCTGTCATGTCCTGACTGGATTATTGTAATTTTCTGTAATTGGGGCTGATTGTGGAAATAATGTGGAGACCCCAGTTAATGCAAAAGGGGCAGGACGCCATGAACCTTTCACTCCCATCCACCATTTCCTGCACTGGTTCATAGGCTCCAACTTCCCCGCTTTCCCCTGGGTGCTCGACCCCCCGACCCCTGCCCCACCTCTTCCCACCCCATTCCAACTCCTTCCCTAAATCCCCGCTCCAGCACCGCCTTTTCCCCGCCTCCTCCCCCTCCCTACTAGAGCATACTAATGCCACCAAACAGCTGTTTGGTGGCAGCCTGGCGGGAAGCGCTGGGAGGTAGGTGGAGGAGTGAGAACGTGGTGCGCTCAGGGGGACGGAGAGGAGAAGGTGGGGTGAGGGGAGCTTGGCTGCCAGTGAGTGCAGAGCACCCACTAATTTTTCCCCATTGGTGATCTAGCCCCGGAGCACCACGGAGTCGGCACCTATGCACTGGTTTCCAGTCTGCTTCTGGTATCAGTTCAAGGCCTTGATTGTGTAACCACACCACCATCCTTAAGCCACCTTAGGCTATGCCCTTTTGGGACAATGCAGCTCACAAAAGCCATAGACGATAGTGTTGTTATTCAAAGGGGTCCGGTTATGCACTAAGCTCTTGGAGGAACTTGACTGACCTGTAGTATAATCACCTTTAGGGCACAATAGCCTCTTTGAGAAAGCTTTCCTCCCATAACAGGATAGAACACAACAGAGAGTCCCCACAAAAAAACCCAAAACAAAACCCAGATACAAATTCAACTGAAGCATCGCATCGAGGGAGAAGAGAAGAAAATATCATGAAAAACAAGAGGTTCAAAGTACAGCTGCTAGATTTATAACCAAACTATTACTGATTTTGATTTTTTTTTTCCCAACAGCCAATTTATAGGCAAAAAGTTGAGGATAACCTTTCAATCTTTAGCTGGACTTTTCTGACTTTTGTAGGCTTAAATCAGACCTCTAACAGTCAGTTTTTGGGTAGAGTTTGTGGGGTGATTGATATCAGTAAATGTCTGAATAAACACACAGACAGGAGCAAGGTGTAAGAGGTTCTATAGTCTTTAATATCATTTGATTTATTTTTAAATATAACATTGAGCCTTCAATTGCTCGATTGCAGATCTATAATATTTGAGGGAGTACAGCACAAGTAAAAAGAGAGAATATATAAAATTGCTTTTTGATTATTACAGACATTAATACTGTTTAAAACAAATTATCTAAAAAGAGCAGTAATAAAACATCAACAGAGCGGTCTTTAGGTCTAGCCATCACCTTGATAGCAGATCCAGGATGGGGGGGTGGGAGAGAGAGCGAGAGGGTGTGTACGTACATACAGCATTTCTAACAGACACTCTGCTTCAGCTATGCTGAGGTCATTAGCACACCATGTGGAATTCTTCAAATATCATTAACTAGCTTGCAGGACAATAAAGGCAGAAAGTGGCTGTGGTTTATTTTGGTTCAATGAGTTTATGGCCACATAGCAGAAATATGAAATAAGCAGGCCTGCATACTTCAAGGAACCCATAGTGGGTGTGATTTAAGAAGTTATCTACGGGTGACAAGGCTTTCTAAATACATCAATGTATAGATACTGAATGTCATTTCTATGAAATCCGTCACTAACTGCTAACAGCTAATAGTTTCACACATGCTATAACATCAGTTAAAGTTAAATGGTAAAGAGATGAAAAACTTCCAACCTTACGTATGACCAAAAGCAAAGACCAAATCAAACTCAAAAGACTTTTAAAAAATTTGGCATGAGTATTAATGTAAATTAGAAAAAATAGACTTTAAATGTTTGATATTTTTTGATTGATTGATTTTTGTGAACATCACATGTGTACAACTACAAGATGAAGAATCAGGCCCAGATCCTGCCACCCTTACTTGAGTTATTACTTACTTTGCCACTAGTTCCCTTGAGGTCCATGAGACTTTTTTTGGAGTACTCATTGTGAGTAAGGGTGACAAAATCAGGTCTAATAGAATAAAATACAGTTTAAGAAAATGCCATAACATACAGAGAAAATCTCTACAACAAGAACATGTATAATATGCTCCCATTTCTTTTGTCAGTGCACATGGATAAAGCTACAATATAGATCCATTAACTTGGAAAAATAAGTAGAATAGTAAGATTACTATTTTGAAAGAATTTCAAGTAATTTCTATTTAATGTCAGGTGAAGCTAGATAAGGCATTTCTCTACCTATTGCCTGATCAATGAGCCCTGCCATTAAAATGACCAAAGAAATATTTAAGGGGTGGAGAATATTATACTGCAGTTCAGCACATTTGATATTGTAGAAAACCTCACTCTCAATTTTAATTTTCAGCTAGTGTACTTTCTTTAATAATTTAAATTGTTGATTGTGCTATTAACAAGTGCTTTTTTCATCTAAAGATTAATGCTTGCCCATACAAAAGTTTAAAAAATAAAATTTAGAAATGCTTTGCTTGGTTTATTTGTAGGCTCTGGATTTTAGGTTGTTGGGGTTTTTTTAATGAATGTAGTACTCATGTCTGCTGCTGGTTTATGTGTACTGGAAGTTGATTTCTGTACCTTGTAACAAATACTTTATGAACAGTGGTATTGCACGCTTCCCCATGCTTGTTTTGCCTCAGATCTGCTGTGGAGAAACCTCCAAAGGCGTGAGAGGGCAGGTCATTCTTTATGCCCTTTCAATCCCTTGATCTTTCTGCTGAGTTTGGATAACAGGGCTCCCAAACGGGAGGATGTGTTTTTGCAATGTGAATATTCACTAATAGCTGGACTGCAACCATACATTCACTTCAGACAGGCCATTTAGCAATTGGTAACTAGGTCTCTACTGACACAGGTTGGAGCTGAGCCAAAGATTTGAAGGAGAAAGATTCAGGCCCAGTTTCCTTCTCAGACCAGCTACACTGCAAGGTAGCTCTATGTGGTCCTCCTGATTTACCCTGGTTTCAGTGAATGGAGAATCAAGTCCTCAATTTCCCATTACCAGTCCTTTGAAACCCTTGGCTCATATGGAATTATATATAATGTGGATAATTGTCGGTCTTGATTTATCCTTTATGGGAGTAAACGTGGAGTTTCAGAGGCTTCGTTTGAGACATTTAGATAGCACTGGAGTGAGAAATGTTCTTAAGGGGAACAGAAACTGAACCTATCAATACTGGACAGGGAGGAGGAGCAGAAACAGTTGGGAGGAAGCTGTCTGGGCATGGAAGGATGGCTTACAGATCTTTCTGGGCAAAATACCTCAAAGGGATTTAGTGAGGATGATTTTTGTTTGCAAAGCACACAGAAGACAAAAAACAGTATAGAAGTGCTGAGTACTATTACTTCTATCCTTAGTCTGTCTGGTGCATAGTAAATACATCTTGTGATGTCTGTTATCTTCTGGCCAGGGAAAGCTGGTGAAATTCCACTAAGTGTTTGTTACCGCCATTCCACTAGTTAGCCAGATTCTCTTTAAAGAGCTGATGTTGCTTCATGAAAAATTTTAGAAGACATTGTCTGTAGAGTTTTGTTCTTTCCCTTGTTTTCTGTAGTTCCCTTCCCTCTTTCTATATGCAACTCCTCGTGATAATGTAACAATGAAGGTCCAATAGTTTAGGCATCATAATCCTCTGCACAGCTGCTGACTGTGACTAGATTGATCCTTTAGGCTCAGTCCTCAGTATGAGGCGCCACTTAGCTATGGACGAGTTCTGAGAGGAATAATGGCTCAGTCTCAGCTCGTCTTCTGCAGAGAGTGGTAAGAGGGAGAAAAGTTACTTTATCCCTTTTCAGGGGGCAGCTTACTTCCCCTCTGGTACCTAGTCAAGTATTTTGGTCAGTGCTTCGATCCATAGCTTCTCTCAAACTCCTTGCTTCTTCCCTATTCACGTGCTCCAGAGGTGATCGTGGATGCACAGTTCTCTCCCTCCCCGGGACCCCCAAACCACAGTGTGAGGCAGCTCTAACAGAGTCATGTGGAGGGTTGCAGGGGACCTTTACTCTTCTGCATAGTTGCATTAGGATTAATCAAAAACGAGATTTTTTTGATACTATAAACTGGAGCAAGAACTGCCTTATTCTGTTTTGGAGCAGGGACTGTCTCACACTATTTTGTAAAGTGTTATGTGTATTTAGGTGCTATATAGATTATGTATTTAGTGAGATAATTTAATTATTGAAATAGTTACTGCTTAACAAGAAATAAGGTGAGTAACTTCATGTAGACGTCATGGTTGATAAAATAAGAGAAATTCTGAGATTACATGATAAAGAGGCATAAATGGTTCTAAAGGAACTGAAAAGAAGTTCTCTTGCAGACGTCATTTGCTGTCTAAGGATTTGGTACAGAATCCAGATTTGCTTATTTTGTCATATAAACCCCATAATTTGTTACTTAGATGATTGTGGGTATAATTTTGGAGGAAGCCTTCCAGAAGATACATAACTCAGAGTTATATTCTTTCTCAAAGTAAGATTGCAGGGTGGAGGGAGGTGTTGTCAGCTTTTTATATCCTTTCTGATTTTCTACGTGGTAACGTTAAAATTAGACTGTGTATTCATGTTAGCCTGCATTTTTACATCCACATATGTTGTCTCAGAGCAAGTTGAGAGGGGACAGCATGACTTGTATTTATGTAGCCTTTTGGAGATGTTTAGGAGATTACAAGCTTTTAATCAAACCTAAATAAATAAATTAAATAGATTACAACTATACCAATGTTCTGACTCTATGTAGGACTTTTTGTTTTGAGGAATGAAGAGACACAGTATAAAGTAGTCTTCAGAATTGTGATGATCACCTTACCTGCATACATGCTAAATATAAAGTATTGTTTGCTCACATCAGTGCCCTCCTTTGGTCGATGCTGATCATGGCCAGGATTGCAGTGCAAACTTCAGTGGGGACAGGAAAATAATTCTGCCTGGATCCTCTCTTTCATTAGAACACTGGATATACCACCTGTAAATACAAGCCATTTGGTTCAAAATACAACTCTTTCTCCCCCGAACCACTGCATTAACTCTTGCTCTCATCTCAACCCTCTATTTTTTTTTTTTTTTCAAATTTTAGCTTAGACTTCCAGGAAGGAGCAAGGTGCCAAACTGTTAACATTTACTGCATGTGTTGCTTTAAGAGAAATAGAAGACATGTAGAGGGGAAAAAAGAATTGCTGGATGTAGCACCTGCCCCTTTAAATAGGATTTTTGAATGCTTACCAGAGGAATTTGGTCTTTCAGAAATGGCAACTGGAAACTTGGGAGGGAGAAGGGGAGTTTGTTTTATCAAAATTTATTGTCCTACGGAGAGATGTCAAAGTGTACTGTTTTTAGTTGAAATGTAGCGATGCAGTGCATACACAAGTTTTGTGAATTGCAAGAAATCCTTAAATGTTTAAAACAAAATTGATTCTGATAACCCTGCCTTTGGCTTTACTGCTGAAGTTGACTCTTATAATGGGCTCAAAAGAGTCCTGTAGCAGCTGTGTGATTAAAGACTGAGCACCAGCCTATCAGGATGTGTTAGACTTGGCAGGGTCCCAAATGTGTGTGATTGCATTTAATCTGTTTGGTGTCTCGACAGCTGGACCTGTTTAGCTGGATACTTGTGGTTTGTCCTTCAGTAGTGGGCTGAAAATTCCAGTTGCAATTAAAAGAAAAAAGTTAATGAGGGCATATGCTAATAAGGAGTAAATGTGCTAAAGAAGTTTATATTTCTAGATGTGTTAGCGACTGGTAGTTTGCAATACTTTATTTCATTGCAGGAAAAGACACTTTGGTCAAATGCCAATATTAGGAAATGAGTCTATTTACATTTTTTACAGTTTATGCTCATTGAACACCTATGCTTTTAACACATAAGTGAGTAGTTCTCACTTCTCAAAATCCGCAGCCTTTCAGATGCAGAAAAAACAATTGATAGGCGCCAGCTTTGTTTGCCTCTTAAGGGGGGTGGGGTAGGGTGTGTGTTTAATGGAAACTGTAGGGTAATTGAGTTTAATTTGTAACAAGAGAATATTTGTATTGTAAACAATCAGTTCTTTTTAAGATAAATCCTGTCAGTAGCTTCAGGAAGGATGCTAAAGAAAGCATAGTCTTTTATGGCCAGGAGTGGGAGGGCTTTTCTTTTGCTAGACAACAAAGTGCTAGCTACAGAAGGTGTTAATTGGTAGTCTTCACCTGCTTCCTTTTTTGCAAGCTGGCTTATTAAAATGCATGAGGAAAGTTTCACTTATCCTTTTCAAGGAAAAATATTTTCCATTTGCTTCATTTGCAAAAACTTTGTTTCCTTACTTTTGTGGTGTTGGGTGAAAGTATATAGACAGTGAGCAATTTTGGGACCCTATAATAATAAATTAATGCACACATGTATATTCATAGCACTTTTCCTATTATTTGCTTGATCCTTGTGTGCAGCCAATAGCTAGAAATTTACATGAAGCCTGCTTCCTAACACACTGAAAGAAAAATTGCATCTCATGCATATGACCAAAAACACAATAGGTACTCCTACCAATCAGTTTTCCCTTTTTTTGTTAAGATAATTTGCCACTGAAAATGAGATTCAGATTTGAAAGGCAAGTTCCATGCTTTGTTTGTTACTTTCAGAATCTTTCATCTTAAGTTTCTTGATATGCAAGTCTAAAAGCATGACCACTTTTTTGGTTTTGGATTATTTTAAATAAGTTCAAATTTTTTACATCTGTGAAAAATACTTTGATATTACACTTCGTTTTTTCCCATGATCTCTTTTCCTCCTCCTTTCTCTATTTTAACCTTGGAAGTAACAGTGAGTGAAAAATAAAGTGTCAAAAAGAGTATGGAACATTTTTTAATACGCTTTGCTCTTGGAGGGAAGTAGCATGGAAAAAAAAATATCCAGTATATTTTTTAACATATATCTGGGGTTCAGAGATACTGATTTCTTTTTCCTGCCTCTAAGATGAATAGCCAAGAAAGGAGATTTGTCATCTAAATTCCTCTCTTGCGCTTTCATCCTAATTTTACAGTTATAAATGTACTAAATGATACAGCTATTTACAAATTGGTGTATTAGTTCTCCTTTGTTTTTCATTAGCCATAATGAATTTGCAAAAAAGCCTTGATGAATCCTCTAGATAGTGGAACAAACTGTAGGTGGATGGTTAACCATAGAATGCTGGGACCATCTGAGGGGCTTGCAGGCAGAGGCTACTGAGAAAGGTTGAAGGCAAAGTGGACTGTGATTGGTGTCAGGTTTCAGAGTAACAGCCCTGTTAGTCTGTATTCACAAAAAGAAAAGGAGTACTTATGGCACCTTAGAGACTAACCAATGTATTTGAGCATGAGCTTTCGTGAGCTACAGCTCACTTCATCCGATGCATACCGTGGAAACTGCAGCAGACATTATATACACACAGAGATCATGAAACAATACCTCCTCCCACCCCACTGTCCTGCTGGTAATAGCTTATCTAAAGTGATCATCAAGTTGGGCCATTTCCAGCACAAATCCAGGTTTTCTCACCCTCCACCCCCTCACACACAAACTCACTCTCCTGCTGGTAATAGCCCATCCAAAGTGACAACTCTCTTCACAATGTGCATGATAATCAAGGTGGGCAATTTCCTGCATAAATTTGTGCTGGATGTGGCCCACCTTGATTACCATGCACATTGTAGGGAGAGTGGTCACTTTGGATAAACTATTACCAGCAGGAGAGTGAGTTTGTGTGTGTATGGGGGTGGGGGGGTGAGAAAACCTGGATTTGTGCTGGAAATGGCCCACCTTGATTATCATACACATTGTAGGGAGAGTGGTCACTTTGGATGAGCTATTACCAGCAGGAGAGTGAGTTTGTGTGTGTGGTTTTTGGAGGGGGGTGAGGGGGTGAGAGAACCTGGATTTATGCAGGAAATGGCCCACCTTGATTATCATGCACATTGTGAAGAGAGTTGTCACTTTGGATGGGCTATTACCAGCAGGAGAGTGAGTTTGTGTGTGTGTGTGGGGGGGGGGGGTGGAGGGTGAGAAAACCTGGATTTGTGCTGGAAATGGCCCAACTTGATGATCACTTTAGATAAGCTATTACCAGCAGGACAGTGGGGTGGGAGGAGGTATTGTTTCATGATCTCTGTGTGTATATAATGTCTGCTGCAGTTTCCACGGTATGCATCCGATGAAGTGAGCTGTAGCTCACGAAAGCTCATGCTCAAATAAATTGGTTAGTCTCTAAGGTGCCACAAGTACTCCTTTTCTGATTGGTGTCAGGCAGCCATGCATCTTGCTCTCCTGAATCTTCAGAGGTTTACAACAGGACTTTTAAACCACTAAGTGTGTCTGAATTTGATTCCATGGCCAGTGGTGCTGCCAACAACGTAAGATTCCTGTTGAGTGGTAGCCACACTGGGCAAAGGGTTCAGAAACAAAATCAAACAAAAAAAGAAAAGGAGTACTTGTGGCACCTTAGCGACTAACCACTTTATTTGAGCATAAGCTTTCGTGAGCTGCAGCTCACTTCATCAAGTACCAGCTAATTAAATTCTAGGTTGCAGTAGTTAGAAGCTCTAGGGTTCCCTACTACACGAATGTAGTGAAGAATATCATAATCTAGATTATGCATCTGAAAACGGCCAAAATGTAAGGTGCTGTGGCCATGCCACTATTCCTTATGCCAGGGAACTGAAAACAGGTGGCATAGACCCAGCTGTGCTGGCTGTATGCCTTCCTGGGATTCCCTCACACGACAGAATCTCCATTTGCCACGTTAGGAAAGCTTTCTGGTCCTTTTGCACTATGGTCCTTATCCTTTTTTAGGAGACGAAGAAGAGGGAGACAAGCCAATCCTTAAATTGCATTGGCAATGGAGAGAGAGAGAGAGAGGATTGGGTTCAAAAAGGAAATAATACTCAAAATGAGAATTTTCTTGTTTATAGTGAATGAATTTGCAGCACCTTCCGGACCCTAGCAGTTCTTGAAACACTGTGACTTCAAATAGCTACATAGCTTTGTTTCCTTGATCTGGTCACTAACAGTCATTTGGTTTGGAAGTGATGATCCCCATATCTTCAGACCCATGAAGAGACATGAGTGACAAAGGAGTAATTAACAATGAGCATAGAACATTGCTGTGCATTTAAATGTCAAGCTGCTAAAAGGCCTACCATTCTGGTGGAAGCTTGTTGAGATTCTATAGCACTGTAAAAGAAAAGATCTCTTTTACCTCCAGACATTTTAATGCAGACAGTTGAGACTATTTAGCGTATGTCTACACTTGCAGAGTTTTTGCGCTGTCAGATTCACCGTGAAAGAAAAGCGCTGGTTTGTGTACTCACTTCCACAGGTGTCAGATAGTTTGCAGCACTTCCATCGCCGATGAGAGCATTGCACTAGGGCAACTATCCCACAGTACAGCTCTCTCCATTTTGTGGATGGGGGGGTGAGCGCAAGGCATTCTGCGTCCCTGCTCACTGCCCCGAGATGTACTGCCTCATGTCCCAGCAGCCACATTACTACTTCGTTTCTTTCGTGGCATTTTTTAACACCCCTGCTGTCTGGCTGTTTTCACCACCACATCTACAAGCAGGAATGGATCCTGCACTGCTGTCCATTACTCTGTTAACTGTCAAAGAGAACTGCAGTCAGAGATGCCTGATGAGCTGCCTGAAATGGAAAGCAGTAACATTTGATTGCTTTTGGCATTAACTGAGCAGCTGAGCACTGTGGAATGGCATTTTTGGGCTAGGGAAACTAGCTCAATGTGGTGGGGTCGTATCGTTATGAATGTCTGGGATGACAACCAGTGGCTTTAAAACTTTCGGATGCAGAAAGCCACCTTCATGGAACTGTGTGCTGAGCTTTCCCCAGACCTGCATCGCAAGGACACCAGACTGAGAGCTGCACTCACTTAGGGTATGTCTACACTACGAAATTATGTCGAATTTAGAGAAGTCGGTTTTGCAGAAAGTGTTTTTATACAGTCTATTCTGTGTGTCCCCACACAAATACTCTAAGTGCATGTAGTCGGCGGAGTGTGTTCACAGTACCGAGGCAACCGTCGACTTCCTGAGCATTGCACTATGGGTAGCTATCCCACAGTTCCCACACTCTCCGCCGCCCATTTGAATTCTGGGTAGAAATCCCAGTGCCTGATGGGGCTAAAACATTGTCATGGGTGGTTCTGGGTACATATCATCAGGCTCCCCTTCCCTCCCTCCTTCCGTGAAATCAAGGGCAGACAATTGTTTTGCTCCTTTTTTCTTGAGTTACCTGTGCAGACGCCATGCCATGGCAAGCATGGAGCCCGCTCAGCTAACTGTCACCGTATGTCTCCTGGGTGCTGGCAGACACGGTACTGCATTGCTACACAGCAGCAGTTTATTGTCTTTTGGCAGCAGACAGTGCGGAATGACTGGTAGCCATCGTCGACGTAGTCCTGGGTGCTCTTTTAACCGACCTCAATGAGGTCAGGGGTGCCTGGGCAAACATGGGAGTGACTCAGCCAGGTCATTTCCCTATTAAGTTTCGTCTCATGGCGATTGAGTCCTACCGGCAGTGCCAGCAGAAGACGATGGCCAGCAGTCATACTGCACAGTCTTCTGCCGAGCACCCAGGAGATGACGATGGCTAGCGGTCATACTGCACAGTCTTCTGCCAGCAAGATGTATAAAATAGATGAAGTGGCTCAAAACAAGAAATAGGACAGATTTGTTTTGTATTCATTTTCTCCTCCCTCCCTCCGTGAAATCAGTGGCCTGCTAAACCCAATTTTGAGTTCTATCCTTGAGGTTTTGAGTTCTATCCTTGAGGGGGCAATTCAGTTTCTCACAAAGCCACCCCCTTTGTTGATTTTAATTCCTTGTAAGCCAACCCTGTAAGCCATGTCATTAGTCGCCCCTCCCTCCGTCAGAGCAATGGCAGACAATCGCTCCGTGCCTTTTTTATGTGCAGAGGCCATACCACGGCAAGCATGGAGCCCGCTCAGCTCACTTTGGCAATTAGGAGCACATTGAACACCACACACATTATCCAGCAGTATATGCAGCACCAGAACCTGGCAAAGCGAAACCAGGCGAGTAGGCAACATCAGCGCAGAGACGAGAGTGATGAGGACATGGACACAGACTTCTCTCAAAGCACGGGCCTTGGCATTGTGGGCATCATGGTGCTAATGGGGCAGGTTCATGTGGTGGAACACAGATTCTGGGTTTGGGAAACAAGCACAGACTGGTGAGACCACATAGTGTTGCAGGTCTGGGATGATTCCCAGTGCCTGCGAAACTTTCGCATGCATAAGGGCACTTTCATGGAACTTTGTGACTTGCTTTCTCCCGCCCTGAGGTGCAAGAATACCAAGATGAGAGCGGGCCTCACACTTGAGAAGCAAGTGGCAATAGCCCTGTGGAAGCTTGCAACGCCAGACAGCTACCGGTCAGTTGGGAATCAATTTGGAGTGGGCAAATCTACTGTGGGGGCTGCTGTGATGGAAGTAGCCAATACAATCAAAGATCTGCTGATGTCAAGGGTAGTGACCCTGGGAAATGTGCAGGTCACAGTGGATGGCTTTGCTGCAACGGGATTCCCTAACTGTGGTGGGGCCATAGACGGAACCCATATCCCTATATTGGCACCGGAGCACCAAGCTGGTGAGTACATAAACTGCAAGGGGTACTTTTCAACAGTGCTGCAAGCTCTGGTGGATCACAAGGGACGTTTCACCAACATCAACGTGGGATGGCCGGGAAAGGTGCATGATGCTCGCATCTTCAGGAACTCCGGTCTGTTTCAAAAGCTGCAGGAAGGGACTTTCTTCCCAGACCAGAAACTAACCGTTGGGGATGTTGAAATGTCTATAGTTATCCTTGGGGACCCAGCCTACCCCTTAATGCCATGGCTCATGAAGCCGTACACAGGCAGCCTGGACAGTAGTCAGGAGCTGTTCAACTACAGGCTGAGCAAGTGCAGAATGGTGGTAGAATGTGCATTTGGACGTTTAAAAGTGCGCTGGCACTGTTTACTGGGTCGTTTAGACCTCAGCGAAACCAATATTCCCACTGTTATTACTGCTTGCTGTGAGCTCCACAATATCTGTGAGAGCAAGGGGGAGAGGTTTATGGTGGGGTGGGAGGTTGAGGCAAATCTCCTGGCTGCTGGTTATGCACAGCAAGACACCAGGGCGGTTAGAAGAGCACAGGAGGGCGCGGTACGCATCAGAGAAGCTTTGAAAACCAGTTTCATGCCTGGCCAGGCTACGGTGTGAAAGTTCTGTTTGTTTCTCCTTGATGAAACCCCCCGCCCCTTGGTTCACTCTACTTCCCTGTAAGCTAACCACCCGCCCCTCTCCGCTTCGATCACCGCTTGCAGAGGCACTAAAGTCATTCTTGCTTCACATTTATGCATTGTTTATTAATTCATCACACAAATAGGGGGATAACTGCCAAGGTAGTCCAGGAGGGGTGTGGAGGAGGGGAGGACAACGCCACACAGCACTTTAAAAGTTTAAAACTTTAAAACTTATTCAATGCACCGCGTTCTTGGGCGTCTGGGTGTGGAGGCTATGGAACTTGAGGAGGAGGGCAGTTGGTTACACAGGGGCTGTAGCGGCAGTCTGTGCTCCTGCTGCCTTTCTTGCAACTCAACCATATGCTGGAGCATATTAGTTTGATCCTCCAGCAGCCTCAGCATTGAATCCTGCCTTCTCTCATCATGCTGCCGCCACCTTTCAGCTTCAGCCCTCTCTTCAGCTTGCCACTTACTCTCTTCAGCCCGCCACCTCTCCTCCCGGTCATTTTGTGCTTTCCTGCACTCTGACATTGTCTGCCTCCACGCATTCGTCTGTGCTCTGTCAGTGTGGGAGGACAGCATGAGGTCAGAGAACATTTCATCACGAGTGCGTTTTTTTGTCTTCTAATCTTTGCTAGCCTCTGGGAAGGAGAAGATCCTGTGATCCTTGAAACACATGCAGCTGGTGGAGAAAAAAAAAGGGACTATGGTATTTAAAAAGACACATTTTATAGAACAATGGGTACACTCTTTCAGGGTAAACCTTGCTGTTAACATTACATACATAGCACATGTGCTTTCATTCCAAGGTTGCATTTTGCCTCCCCCCTCTGCGGGGCTAGCGCCTTCACCCTCCCCTCTCCCCGTGGCTAACAGCGGGGAACATTTCTGTGCAGCCACAGGCAAACAGCCCAGCAGGAACAGGCACCTCTGAATGTCCCCTTAAGAAAAGCACCCTATTTTAACCAGGTGACCATGAATGATATCAATCTCCTGAGGATAACACAGAGAAATAAAGAACGGATGTTGTTTGAATGCCAGCAAACATACGCTGCAGTGCTTTGTTCTACAATGATTCCCGAGTACGTGCTACTGCCCTGGAGTGGTAAAGTGTCCTACCATGGTGGACGGAGTAAGGCTGCCCTCCCCAGAAACCTTTTGCAAAGGCTTTGGGAGTACATCCAGGAGAGCCGCAAATGTCAGGGCAAATTAATCATTAAACACGCTTGCTTTTAAACCATGTATAGTATTTGAAAAGGTACACTCACCAGAGGTCCCTTCTTTGCCTGGCGGGTCCCGGAGGCAGCCTTGGGTGGGTTCGGGGGGTACTGGCTCGAGGTCCAGGGTGAGAAACAGTTCCTGGCTGTCGGGAAAACCGGTTTCTCCGCTTGCTTGCTGTGAGCTATCTACAACCTCATCATCATCATCTTCCTCATCCCCAAAACCTGCTTCCATGTTGCCTCCATCTCCATTGAAGGAGTCAAACAACATGGCTGGGGTAGTGGTGGCTGAACCTCCCTAAAATGGCATGCAGCTCATCATAGAAGCGGCATGTTTGGGGCTCTGACCCGGAGCGGCCGTTCGCCTCTCTGGTTTTCTGGTAGGCTTGCCTCAGCTCCTTAAGTTTCACGCGGCACTGCTTCGGGTCCCTATTATGGCCTATGTCCTTCATGCCCTGGGAGATTTTGACAAATGTTTTGGCATTTCGAAAACTGGAATGTAGTTCTGATAGCACGGATTCCTCTCCCCATACAGCGATCAGATCCCGTACCTCCTGTTCGGTCCATGCTGGAGCTCTTGCGATTTTGGGACTCTATCATGGTCACCTCTGCATGGTCACCTCTGCTGATGCGCTCTGCATGGTCACCTGCAGCTTGCCACGCTGGCCAAACAGGAAATTGAAATTCAAAAGTTCACGGGCCTTTTCCTGTCTACCTGGCCAGTGCATCTGAATTGAGAGTGCTGTCCAGAGCGGTCATAATGGAGCACTCTGGGATAGCTCACAGAGGCCAATACCATCTAATTGTGTCCACAGTACCTCAAATTTGACCCGGCAAGGTCGATTTCAGCGCTAATCCCCTTGTCGGGGGTGGAGTAAGGAAATCGATTTTAAGAGTCCTTTAAGTTGCAAAAAAGGGCTTCGTCTTGTGGACAGGTGCAGGGTTAAATCGATTTTAACGCTGCTAAATTCGACCTCCAGTCCTAATGTTGACCAGGGCTTAGAGAACTGTGTCACATTGTGGAAGCTGGCAACTCCAGACAGCTACCAGTTGATTGAGGACCAGTTTGGAGTGGGGAGATCAACCCTGGGTACCATGGTAACTCAAGTGTGCAAGGCCATTAATCGCATCTGACTGTGCAAGACCATGACTCTTGGTAATGTGCATGATATTTTGTATGGCTTTGCAGAAATGGGCTTCCCTAACTGTGGGGGGGCAATAGATGGAACATACATCCCTGTTGTTGCCCCGGTCCACCTTGGCACCGAGTACATGAATTGTGAGGAGTATTTCTCCATGGTTTTGCAGGTGCTAGTGGATCACCGTGGGTGTTTCACTGATATTAATGCTGGATGGTCCGGAAAGGTGCATGACACACGTATCTTTAGAAACACTGGCCTGTACAGAAAGCTGCAAGTGGGGACTTTCTTTCCAGACCAGTGGATCACTGTCAGGGAAGTGGAAATGCCCATTGTGATCCTGGGAGACCCAGCTTACCCATTAATGCCATGGCTCATGAAGCCATACGCTGGAAACATAGATGTCAGTAAGGAACGTTTCAACAACAGGCTGAGTAGGTGCAGAATGGCTGTCGAATGTGCTTTTGGCCATTTGAAAGCGTGCTGGAGATGATTGTACGGTAGACTGGAAATGAGTGAAGAAAATATTCCCATGGTTACTGCGGCGTGCTGTACTTTACATAACATTGGTGAGGGGAAAGGCGAAAGGTTTACTCAGATGTGGAGCATGGAGGCCGAACGCCTGGCTGCTGAGTTTCAGCAGCTAGATACCAGGGCTATTAGAGGGGCACAACGTGTGGCAGTTAGAGAAAAGAACTACTACTACTCACTGCCGAAATGGGAATATTCGGGTGGACACTGGATAAGATGAGAGCTGATTGGCTATGCTGTGAAATGGGTCTGAATAATACCTCCCCGTCACAGAAACGCTGAGGGAGTGTTGACTGGAATGGCTGGGTCATGTGAGACAAAGAGATATGGAATATGTTGGGCAGACGGTGCATGAGTGAATATTTCGTGGGACAAAGATCACAAGGAAGACCTAGAAAAAGGTGCTTTGAGATATTGATGGGGCACATGAAGAAGGTTAATTTCAGCTTGAAAGATGCACTGGAAAGGACACTTGGAGATGAAGAACAAGACCCTTATTGATGGGACCAGGTGAAGGCAAAGAAGAGGTGTCTGATAGTGAAACATATTCAGAAGGAACTGTAAAATTAGTCCCATCTGGCAGTTGTTTTCAAAAGATCTTTATGGGCAATGAGGTCATTTGTGGACTAATATGTGGTGTCCTCTGTCAGAAATGTTGTTGAAAACTTATCAGCTGTTCCTAAGAAACATGCTATGTAGAGTCCTGCACGGAAACAAATTTATACCTGCAAATATAAATTGGTATCCACGGAAACGCAGTGGCAAAAGGAGCAGAATGTGGGGCCACCGCTCCCAGGAGCCAGTGCCCCTCGCTGGCAGCTCCTCAGGCACAGCTGTACCACTCCAGCCCTTTCACCCCCCAACCCCCACCCACCCCCCACTGGGGTGGGCACCAGGCTCCAGCAGCTGTCCCTGGTTGTGCTCTTGCGATGCTGCATGGAAGGGACAGGGGCAGGGCTGGGAACAGTACAGCTGCGCCGGAGGAGTGGCCCAACGTTCTGCTGTATTCACTGTTGTGGTTCCCAGGAGAGCTCTGCGGTTCTGTGGATACACGTATCGGCAGATATAAATTTGTATCCACTTGGGGCTCTACTTATGACGAGGACAGAAAGACTGATCACTATACCTGTTGCAGGTTGAAGGAGTTGAAATGTTGGTTTTACTCTATCAACTTCCCTCCTGAGATTAGTACCTTTTCCCAAACACCCAGTTCCCCATCCAATAGCTGTTTTTGGAGGGGTGTAGAGGTGGATATGTAGGCTTCCTTTGGCAACTTGAACACAATTAGCGCAGCTAATTCCTGGTTTAAGTATTGGCAAAAATTGTGATAAATCAGATGTTGTTTGGTAGCTGCTTGCAAATGCTGAATATTTATTTATTTTTAATTATAACTGCTTAGGTATTGCCTTACAAAGAATATTTAAATCCACAGGGAAATATTTACAAGTTCTCATATATTGTCCTTATACAGAGAGTACTTTTTGATGGAAACTGGGACTGAAAGATTCCTTATTCATTTTTCCTAATTTTGTGACTACTGGATATGGGATGGTGGCAAATCTCAAAGGAGTACTGTAGGCTTGCTGGCTAGGTCCAAAGTCATTTTGCCACAGGTTTTGGCTACTGTAAAACTTTTGAAAGTTCATATGCATTGACCCTCAAAAATTAGGTGGAAAAATCTATGAACTACAGCAGAAATTGTTGACAGACATTCTGAGAGATGCTGGTCTGCATGGATAGCTACAGTTTCTCTGGGGTTATTGTTTGTTTGGAGGCTTGTGATCAAGCAGAAGAGCTCAGCTTCTGAGTAATATTTTTTTGAGACCATAGTTGTGTTTCTCTCCTGGTTAAGGTTTGAACATATAACCGAGGGCATATCAGTCTTAATCAGGTCTGACAACACTGACACGGTGTCCTACATAGGGAACTGAGGAAGCATCAAGAGCAGAAACCTTGCAACAGAAGGCCACAGACTATTCTTTCAGTTTCAAAGACCCAACTCCCATGTACCCAACTGGTCAAGTAATTAGAAAGGCAAACATATTAGATGTTTGGCTTACCCAATAGGGATGGTGCTTCCCCCTGAGATCTTCAAAGACTTGACTCAGAAATGGGACAGGGCAGGAATGGACTTTCTGGAGTCTTGTCAAAGCTACCTGTAGTAATGAGACGATTCTACAGTAAATATGGGATTGCAGTCTGTTACCATTTTCACAAGAACAGAAGTCCTATGTTTAGTCTCAGGTATTCAAAGGTAACTTTATTTCTTCTCACAGATCTGTAGGTATTTTTGTGGTAATTTTGTTTGGGCCAAGTATAGTGCAAATAGGTGATATGTGCAATCTTTCCCTCGTAGCTCTGTCACAAAACATCAGTCTTATCCATAACATGTATGATATTCCTGTCCTAGGGCTCTCTCGCGCAAATACCGACTTTGTGCTATACTATAGCAGGCCATGTGTTGATTTTTATCTACTAGGAAGAAGGGGTGAGACCACCAAACATTTTTAGTTGTGCCCTAAGCTAAGATTTAGATGCCCTCATCTGGAACACTGAAAAAAGTGTCATAGGGGGTTTTGCTCCTAGTCTTTTATTTCTAAAAAAATCATAATTATGACAATTATTTGTGCACTGAGTTGATTTTTGCAGTTAATCAAGTCATATGATGTTAAATATGTTCTGGATTATACAGGAGGTTAGACTAGATGATCACAGTGGTCCTTTTTTCTGGCCTTGGAATCTATGAATCTGTGAAAAGCTGCTTTACCTGTCTCTGTTTTCTTTCAAAGGTGAAAAGTGAACAAAAAATGCAACCTATCTACTGTTCAAGTCAGAAAGTGTTAAAATCATGTGTGTCTTCAAATTCCTCTCTATTACTGTATTTCAAATGTTTCTTCCTGAACTAAATTGCAGGAATCCCAGCAGAAGTCAGACATTAATGGACATACCAGTTTTCTTCACCATGTGAAGTAAAGGCCTAGAGATTAGCACCTTTAAAGGGACATTTAGGGTTAGAGTTGACTAGGATACTGATTTATTTAAATATTTGTTAACATGTAATGTCTGCAGGTGAACTTGATGTGATTGATGTTTTACTGTTTCACAAGCCTTGAGTTGAGAAATTAGTCTTTTTATATTGTGTATTTACAAAATGAAGAACAGTTTATGCACTTTGCTATAATTTGTGATTAATTTCTTTCTTTTGTATATTTCAATGGGAACAGTGGGTACTAAACCATTACTATCACAGAGAGATAGAAAACAGAATAGTGAATTAACGGACAGAGTTCTTAAAACCACAACTTTGCATCTCTACATATTTTTTAAATGGTGCTTTTAACCGAGTCAAATAAGTATGGATTTTGTTCTGAAATGCTGTCAGTTTTAATATTTTAGCTAATAGGGCATCAATTCTTTTGACAAATCTAGAATCTCAGCAGAAGAGGATTTTTTTTTTCATGTGTAATTTACACAATCTATCCTTGCAAAAGAAAAACTAAACTTTGTAGGCAAGCACTGCCCTGTGTTCAGCTCATACCATCAAAGCTGTCATTCCTTTTTTCCAGTGCTTTTACAAGCAAAGTTTGGTTCTCATACAAAGATTATGTGGGGAAAAAATACAGAAGGCAACTGTGAATTAAATAGCATAGCTATTGTATACATGTATTGTTACTCTATGAAAAATATTTGGCTTTTAGTATTACAGACTACAATCTAGAAATATTTGGGCATGAATAATGAGATCCTTTTTATTGGACTACTTACACATTTAATTATTAAAAAACTGAGTTCCAAAAGTTTTTATAATCTGTAATCCTAATATTTTTACAGGCACAACTTTGCACTTGCAGTGAAATGCAGACAAAAATATTAGCAGATTGATATATAATTACTTACACATCTTCAGAAATGAAATAATGTAGCTAAACATTAAAAGGATTTTGTCAGTTTAAAACCACACTTAATGTAGACAATCTTTTTAACTTATTGTTAAAAGTACAGTTAATAAAACCAAAAAAGTGATCAGAAAGAAATATTTTCTTTATTTTTTTAGTTTGTATATCGTCAGTTTCCCTGTTTTCCCTGTAGAGTCAGTTTGATAGGGCCCCATTCCTGCAAAGTGACCTGTGTACTTTTGAGCTCTGCTACGCCCATTCAAACCCATATCAAAGTCATCAAGCATCTGTGCAGCTGTAAGGGTCTGTCATAAATCATTCTGCAATATGAGGGCCTTCTTCAGTTTTCATGGTTTTTTGTTCTTTTGCACAACGGAAGAGAGAGAAACAATTTTTTTAAAAAACAGATAAAAGATGTGATTGAAGCACCACAGTAATTGTTCTTGATGTGGGGATGGATATAATATGAACTGCTCTGATATTGTTTTTTGAATTACTGGATTTAAATTTGACAGTATATCTTTTCAATGACTATTTCCATCCATTGTTCACTGTATCTGCAAAAAATCCAGGCTGGGTTGTTGGCCTGGCTGAATAATTGCCCCTATGCATATACTACTTTTTTATTTCTATATGTGGTACTATAAATATATTTTGGAGCACATGATGGCAAAAATACAGCAGTGCAAAATATAATCTTGAGTTGCATTTTGGTATGAATGATGGGGCTGTTAAATTTTTTATTCATTCTGTATCCGCAGTTAAAATCAAGATATGCTGAATCAGTAATATTTTTCTCCTTTTTGAGACTGAAGTTCTGCTACTGTTTCACTTAAAATATAGTGGTTTGTGCTTGTTCTGGCTTTAGCTTTTGGTTTCTTTGCAATCTTGTATTTTCATCATTACATTTTCGTTCATCATCACAGGTCAGTGGGAGAACTGCTTTATCATGCTTTTCTTTACACAGATGCACAGCTCTTTGTGTGCTTTGCTTCTAACTTGTCTTTCATCCTGCCTTTTGTCTCTTTTGCATGGAAATTGATCCCTCATAAAGAATGCTATCAAATTCAGGAACTGGTAAAAGGATACCATTTCAAAGGTAGACTGGAGATCGACAGATTCTGAAGGATGAGACAGTGAGTTTGCCTGCTTCAACATGGCTGCATAGCTAAAATATTACAGCTGGTGGCATGCTGTTAAATCCCTTTGTGCATACCATCTTAAGAATTTCTCAATGTGGATAACCTCCAGCCCTCTGACTGTATGCAAAGGAGGAAGCCTGAATGAGAGCATTGTGTTGCAAATACTTAAAATGAAGCAGGACTAAAAGCCCAATCTCAGTGGTTATTTTGGACATTTAACATTCAAATCATGTCTAAAAGAAAAGAGCTCATTATGACTCAGTTCCGTTAATTAGACGTAAATTGCCATCTTTAGTGCCTTAACACAAAAGAAGGTAGCGGGAATTCTGCAAGACCAAAGGATACAGAAATTCTAATCAGATGAGAGCATAGGCTAGGAAACTGTAACTGAATACAAGGCCCCATTGAACTTGAGCAAAACCCTCATCACATATATATGTGTGTGTGTGTGTGTAAGTATGGTATTTAAAATAATTACTACTTAAACTTTTTTCCTTGATTATACACTCATGTTTGGATTGACTGTAAATAGTGTGGTGAACAGATGCACTTCTTCCCAGTAGAGACTGTGTGCACTACATCATGGCATGAAACAATTACGTTCAGTCTAAAAAAGTGAGAGATCATTCTTTTAGACAAGAGACATAACTTTTCATAATCTTGGGATTATGTTAGAATGACTGATTGTCCTTATTAATTGTATGACTTTGGGCCTAAAAACTAACAGAATACAGATTGCATTGAAGCTAACATACACTGATTTTAGGATCCTGTGCGTCTTTAGACAAAACAAAAAAACTGAAAGCCAAAAGAAGTAAATATGTACGTGTAGGCAGCTTGATGTTGTAATATTGGTAATGATTATTGTTATATTAACTTAAATATCCTGCATATTGCACTGTACATTTGTTTTTACCTTTCTTGCAAAATTAATAGGAAAATAATTGTATGTTTAAAACATTATTTGCACAGATTAGAGCCTACTAAAAATAGATCAATTAAATTCATACACATGAAGTTTTCATCTTCCTCTCTTGGGATTTTATGATGCAGTGACTTCTAATAAATCTCTACGTTGTGCACTAAATAATCTTTCACAGACTTGTCCTCCAAATTAAATTCAGAAATAGAAAATTAAATGTGAAGGAATGTTTAAACAATCAAAGGCAAGAAAATGGAATAATGCTTACTGGGAGACTAAAAAAAATTAAAGCATTTCAGATTAATGTTTTTTTTTAATGTAGGCATCTAATAAAGAATAACTTAGTTATGTAGAAATGAGATAGGTGATGTGGGCAAATTATTTTTAAGAAATTGATTTCATTTTTTCCTTTGTGTTAGATTGATAAAGGCCAACTGACTGTTACTTTCTACATTGTTGTGAAGTTATTTGTCTCTGTTCAGTTAATAAATATTTTTATTTGCAAAAATGAAAGCCAACATATTTTTGGAGCTTGGTTTTCTGTTATTCTTTTAAGGTATGGTTTCTATTTGTCAATATGATGTCCTCCACCACATAATATCTTGTTGCCTTCTTTACCTACATACTCAGTTACTTTGGTTTAACTGAATCTAAAAGAGAAGGCCAGTGCTGCAGCATGAACAGAAGAAGCCTTAGAGACTGCGTGTAATTGATTGTGTGCTTGGTTCTCAGAGTTGTTGAGCATCTGAGTTGCAAGAGCGGGAGAAAGGGAGGACACCCTCAGTGGTGTAGAGCTGGCTAGCCTCAGCTCTATGACATCTTGGGACTCCCCGAGGCCAAGGGAATCCTCAGCTACTCCGTTAGGATGGCTCTCCAACCCCTTTGTGCCTCCAGAAGTGAGTCAGGAGGTCCTAGGCCATGAACTTATGGTGGTTGTTTTTGTTTGGTTTTTTTTGGTCAGTTCAGCAAATAGTAGGAAAAAATAAACAGGTATAAAGGAAGTCTGAAAGAAGAAATAGGAGCTTCAGTCACTTTCAGAATCATGCCACTAGTGTATAGCACACAACATAAAGCACTAAAAAAAATTAAAACCCATAAAAATGTCCAAGTAAATATGAATAAAAGGAAAACTTAAAGGGTGAGTGAAAAGAACATAAAGCCTATAAAATGAGTCATTTTTTAAATTCAGACTACTGACACCTCAACAGGATTCTAGACAAGGAAAATATGGCTCTTGGGATAGCACAATAGTTTAAAAAACAAGAACCAGAAATATCACTGTTTTCAAAAGTTAGCTGACACATAAGCAAGCTTTTTTGTCTTCTTCAGATAACATATATGTGAATTTAGTAGGTTTAATGATTTTGAGTTATTTTAAATTAATCAGCACTAATTTTGAAACTGTTTTATTGAAAGTACTTTCTTAAATAACAACCTATAAAAGTACAAAAATAAAAATGTCTCAAACCCTTTACACACTAAAAGATAAATTATGGCACGTGTAACTGTAGGCAGAATTTGTCACTGAAAATGCTGATCTAGAATCTTAAAGCAGCTGCTCTGCTTTTATGCTATTCAAGAATTATGGAATTTTAACTTGTCCTCATGTGTGTCTTTTTTTTTTTTTAAATTCACAAATTGATTTCTTTTGTCCTCCTGTATTGAACTATTTGGTTTGTGGATTTTGTGTTAACCATTACTTCAGAAAGGTGGTGGGAAAACACCAATTTTTATTGTACATCCCCATTTGTTAAAAGTACGTTCTGTAAATCATCACAAGTAGGGATTTAATTTAATGTACTAGTTGTAGATTGAAAATATTGCTTTTACCCATGCAGGTACAGGGTTCAAGTGATATAACCCCAAATCAGATCAGAACACAAAAGGAGTTAGCAGATATTCATTTTATTAACCATATTTTCATGTCATATGCATCCAGTTTATAACAATACATGCTGTACAGACACCAGGCACAAATTCTGCACCATTTACACCATTACAGTGCTGTAAATGTGGAATGACTTCATGGATGTTAGTAAGGTTACCCCAGCTTTAGACTGGTATAACAGAGCAGAATTTGACCCAAAGATTCTTCCTTGTCAAAAAATGTTCGGTAGGAGTGAAGTGCTTATTAAATAACATTATAAGCTATATGAGTCATGCAGGAAGCAGGTCCTGGAGCAAACCTAGGAACCCAACTGTAGCAAGTAATGTTCTTTTCTTCTATCAATATCAGGCAATTACATACCGCAGTAGTGGACAAAGTACAAGAACCTAAATACCCATCAGACTTGTGCCAGTGGCAGGACCAGTAAATTGCTTCCCTCAGCATCCTGGTGTGCATGTGTGTTTCTTTCCATTCTGTTAGTCAACTGAGGAATGAATGTAAAGAGGCTTTGTTCAAGCCATGCACTATCAATTTAATTAAAGAAATTGCTGTTATTACCAAATATTTATTTTTATTTCTATTTTTATCATTTTGCTAGAATAGAAATGGTGCTAATTATCTGAAACATATAACTTAGGAGCACTTCATTTACAGCTGTGAGTCTTTGGTGGGTGTGTGTGTCTGTTTGTTTCCTACTTCTATGGCCATAGATGCAGACTTCTGTGAAGGCTGCTGATTAGTTATTCCCTGTGACTCACCCTACCTCAGAATCTTAGCAAGCCTAAGAGGAAGTAAAACTCTCTTCATTTAAGAAGGCAATATCTATCCACATAAGTGCACTGGCTTCTTTCGAGTTAGAACTAGATTTGGAGTTTTCAAGTGCACCCAACTGTATCTCTCTATTGGCCCAAGGCGCTGGTATTCTTCAACTAGTTCTCTTAAAAATAATAATAATCAATAATAAATTAATAGTGTGTTGGAGACTGTCTGTGGATGCTGATTGTCACAGCTATGTTCTGATTGCTCAGTTGGGACTTTGGGTGAACTCAAAAGTGCAAAGCTAGGACCTCATCAAGACAAAGTAAGGAAGTTCAGACATCCATTAGGTTAAACAGAATTTTTTTTAAAATAAATGTTTACTAGTATACTTCCCCACCCTTAAACCTATGTTTTTTTCCTTTGTACCCACAAGATCCCTTCTTTTCCCACATCTGCTGAACTTTGCATCTTCAGAAACTAAATTGGGAGCCTTAAATCACTTTCTAATTCAGGTTTGTTCAATATACTTTTATCTTAAAAGCACTCCTAAAGCCTCTGTAGCACTGCTGCGCACCACAAAGCTGTGCTGAAAGTGAAGCAGAGTCCCTTTGAAGCACACTGTTCGGTGTTCTTTATGCAGAGGTCCTTCAAGGGAATGGATGCTTCTCAGCCTGGTTGCAGTGCTCAGCAGCGTGATAGGTTTCAGTTTAAAGAGTGTTGTTGAGAAGCTGAACAGGGAGCTGGTTTGAGGGTCACAAATCAGCTTCCTGAGCTGTAAAGTTTACAAAGTGGGGAAAGGGGGGAAATTGACACTTTTAAACTGCCTGTGTCTGTCTGAATTATGCTGCCCTTTCAAGCAGCAATTTGTGGTGCTTTGGGCACTTTCATGTCTCTCTTAACTGAGACAGGAAACAAATGAATTTTTAAAAAAACCCTAACATTTTATTTAAAAAGCCATGATTTAATAACAATAAACCATTAAGCATTAACGCTTAATAATAAAGCATTAGGCAGTGAGGCCAAATACACGGTCGGCATGCACCTGTAAACTAGGCATGCACGTTCTGATGTGACTTACCCCTCCAACAGTTGCTTTGTGAGCGCTCATTTCTGCCCTTCCCCCACACTAACTCCTGCCTGCTTCTGACACTGGCATTATCATTCCATGGATTTAGGCCTTGCACCATTGGATACAATTGGCTTACATCTTGCCGCCGCTGTAGTCTACCAGTTGCATACTTCGCTCATCCAGTTTTTCTTCAATGGCTGATTTAAAGCTTCCCTCTGGGTTCTTCCTGCTCAGCTGGGCACAGTTCAGCAATTTATGGGAGGCTTTTTGTTTGTGCCTGTCAACTCCATTTCGAGCCAGATGAGGGCATTGTTCCTCCCCAAGCAGCAGTGTTAATTGCAACCCAAATTGGCCATATTGTAAAGACTATTTTGGATCCCTTGCTAGCAGCCTTTGCCAGGTCAGCCTCTATCCATCCAAGGTCAGGTTAGCCTATGAGTCCCTAAGGACAACTGCACTGAAGTTCTGTTTTTAAAATCTAGCTACAGTTCACTGGAAGGGTTGTGTGAGAGCACAGATTTTTGGAAGACTGGTTTCCCTTAGATATTGATTCTAACGTCAGGCAGTCCTCAACCTCAGAATTGTAAACAAATGTATCTGTAATTTTTTCCCCTCTGGGTAGCAGTGTATATAAACCTCTTGTAATCTGTACTGACTTTATCAGAGTCACTGGCTGCAAACAGACTTCCTCTTTTCTCCTGTTTTCCTTAGTAAGAACAAATCACATTCAGTATTGGGTTCAAACAGGAAAAATATTAATACTCCCTTGCAGAAGACTGTCCTCTGAACTTGAAGTACCTCTGTTTCAATGAGTTAGTACATCTATTCATTTGTGCAGTTTTTGGTGTTTTTTGTGGCTTGTGTCAATGTGATTTGATATGCCTAGCTATTTGTGTTGTGGATTGTATCAGTCCTTCCACTGGTGACTTAAATTCTGGCCTACAAAAGAGCATACTTCCCACACCCATAAAGATTGGTTATGACCAGTGCCAGAATGATGGGCAGAGAAACTCACTTTAGGCAAACCTAGTTTCAAAGTCTGTGTTCTTATGTATAGCAAGCACAGCATTAGGGGAGTGGAGAGGAAGTATGGTCTAGAGGAATGAGCACAGAAGTATACATCAAGAAATCCTAAGCTCTAATGTCTGCTTTACCATCAACTTGCTGTGTGTGGCATTTGGCAAGACATTTAAGTTTTGTGTAGCTTTCTCCATTTGTAAAATGAGAATACTTACCTACCTCAAAGTGCCATTGTCGGGGTTGTATGATTCTTTGGAGATGTAAAATGCTATCTGTAGTCAGCGCTAAACACTGTTAGCTATCTATCTCTTGCAACCTTTAAAGATGTTCTTACTTATGTGAAGATCTATTGTAACAGTAAAACTGCAGTAGTTTCTGAGAAAAATATGGGTTTAGCCGATAAACTCTGAAGGTCCAGTTTTCGGATGATCAGCTAAAAAAGAGAAATTGGCCCAATAAAAGATATTACTTCATCCACCTTGTCTCTCTA
Source organism: Lepidochelys olivacea (assembly GCF_965140295.1). Taxonomy (NCBI): domain Eukaryota; kingdom Metazoa; phylum Chordata; order Testudines; family Cheloniidae; genus Lepidochelys; species Lepidochelys olivacea. Next base: position 79,688,235 of record NC_140412.1, read on the forward strand.
GAAAGAGATTCTTTGCATTTTCTTTTTGGCTAGCTGTGTACATGGAAATGTGCACTTGCCCAGTGTTAAGAACTTCTGCCTGACAAAGAGGGGGTGCTTGTCATTCATTGACTAAGATAGTTAAATAGGGTTTTGTTTTTTAATTATTACTTAGTCTGTGCTCCTCTATCCTTGTTTCTGCACTAGATGGGAGGATTGCTAGCCAGTGACAGCCATAGATGCCCCCTGAATTGGAACCTGGAGGGAAGTTATCCCCTCTTTGATTTTTTTGCCATTGATTCTTGTGCTACTTGGGAGAATCAAGGATGTCAGTATGTAAATCACTCTGCTAGCACACTTTGGGATAGAGGTTTTGATAACTGTTTTTTGTTTGCCTCTTGAATTCTGGTTCCAAGGAGAATCTGAATCTCTTTCTGAATCTCTGAACCTTGTATGTACTCCTTATTAATGACAAAGGAGAAACCAAGGTCTTATGCAACAGATGAACATTGGATATGATAGCTCTTATTCTTACAGCAGCAAACACCATCTGCTTAATACAGACTGACCCTTACTGTTGTATTTGAAATGGTTGATTTGGAGAGACAAATAATGTTACAATATTCACACATTATGGCTTATGTTTATTTGGGTAAGTTGAAGAAATATCATATGCATTCTGGGATGTGTGTCAAGGGCATAGGCGCAGTTTGAAAATCTCTCTTGCCCACAAACACCCATGGTGTCGAGAGAATACTGTATGTACTTGTAGCGCCCCCTCTCCACCTGGTTACCTCCTTTAATGCCAATCTGCTTACAGGTTTTGATGGACAGGTCTGGGTTCTTTTGGATCCCGCCACCCACTCAAGGGGGTATCTTCTTTCTTTTTTTCCTATGAAATTATTTGGCAGTGCCTCCACCCCCCTCGCTCCTTCCTGGCAGGGTCACCAGAGCAGCTTGGGCGAAAAATTCTAACTACAGAGTAATCTCTACTTACTTGCCAGATAGTTGGAGACTTCCAAGAAATAAAACAAACACAAAAATATATTCAACACAATAATTATATTAAACAGGAGACACATACAACGTAACAAGGTAAAACACTATTTTTAGGGTCACTGGTGCCCACACTGCAAATACCCATGACTTGATGTAGCATATGTAAAATTAGTGTCCCGTTGGTACGCGTACTTTGCTGTGGCCCTTGATGACCTGTGACCACAAAATTCTTCTCTGTAGTGGTTTAGCAGTGTGGCTGACTAGGTTCAGTACAGCCCAAAGGACTCACAAGTGGGAGAAGGTGGTAAATCCCTCCACAGATGTAATATGCAGCAGGTTATAAAATCCTCAAACCCTTACTCCCTGGCTTGAGGACACAGTTCAGGGAGTAGGGGGTCCCCAAAACAAATTCCCTGACTAACTAAAAGATGGTGCACGCAAAAACTCCATGAATGATCCTCAGATTCGAAGATGACTCTGGACTCCTCAGTCACTGCAGAGGGGCTGTTCTCTGTTGGCGGGGATCCTCCTCAGGCAGGAATCAGGCTGTGTCCGTCCCAGGATTTCCGATTTCCCCTCACCACAAAGGGGTGCAGGGCTCAAGGTGTGGGTTACACAACTACATTAACATCCAAACTGTAGCCTCCTAGCCCAGCCTCCAGTCACACACTCAGCAGGCAGCTTCCCTGGACTAGCAGACAGAGCAGAGCTGACCATGTGGTGACGGGTCTCACCTAGGGAGCTGGAGGGCGAACTCAGCCTGGCTGGGAAGTTTCTCAGCAAATGCTACAAAGTGGGAATCGTCAGTGGGGAAGGAAAAACCCAGCTGAGGGATCTGGTGCAGATCCCTAGAGGCCAGTTCTCAGGGGGAACCCTGCATGCAGGCCTAGGACTCACCAGCTCCCCACACAGCCAGCCCTGCCCTTTCCCTCGCTGGCTCCAGACTGTCTACAAAATGGCTTCTCCCTTGGAGAACCTTTCACTCCCTATTGGTTGCTGGGCGGACTCTGAGTCTGCCTTGGCTCCCCCTCCCGACCAGGGACAGTGTGCCTCTCCCTGAGCTGCCAGCAGACAGCGTCACAGGAATCTAGGTAATCTCCTTGGGGGATACATACTTAAATGCACAATCTCCTTCAATAAATAAACGGACATGAATTAAGTTATTTAAATAACCACTGACTTATCTCTTTGCTTATGTGAAGTTTTACTTTTTACTCTGAAACTAAATGTATTGCAATGTAAAAAAAACTGTGTGCTTTGAAAAGCAAATAATTTATAACCCATATGCATTTGTATACTTGCTTTGAAAAGATCACAGATGTTCATTTGTGGAATGACTGATATGTTTTGGAGTCTGTGTTTGTGAAAAGTGTCCTGACCTCCTATTAAGGCCTACAGTATGAAAACAATACCAAATACTTTGATTAGGTTATCAGGAAAAAACATATGAAATATATTTTTCTATTGAAAAAAGTGAGGATTTTTTGTTGATCTTTGAGAATTCTAAGGAACTTTCTAAATCTTTGTTTTCACAAAAGAGAGGAAAAACAACCCTAAGATGCATTTTCATATTAGAAAGTGCAACTCCATAACTTTTAGAATCTGTTTACTCATTCTTGTACATTGAAATACTTCAGTGAGTCACTTTATGCAGACGTTGTACGTAACGTATTTTTGTCTGTAGTGGTGGTATAGCCATGTTGGCCCAAGATATCAGAGAGACAAGGTGGGTGAGGTAATATTCTTTATTGGACCAATCAATGTATGTTGGTGAAAGAGACAAGCTTTTGAGCTACACAGAGCTGAAGAAGAGCTCGAATGCTTCTCTCTCAGCAAAAGGTCCAATAAAAGTTATTACCTTACCCATCCTGTCTCTCTAATATTTTTCTAAATAAACTGCATCTCATCTCTGATGTGTTTATTTGTTGAATTAAATGTGATCAAATTTACCTTATTTTAGATGAAGGCCTTGATAAAATATGGAGATAGGATAAACTGAACACTTGGATTTTTATCTGGTTGATTATGTATTTTATTATTTTTGCTTATATTCCCCCACCTAGTTGCATTATGGAAGTTATAGAGGCACACATTAAGAGGCGTAAATTGTAAACATCCTTTGAAAAATATTACTCATTTTATATTTGCATAATTACTTCATTATTATTTAATATATTTATACTGCAGAAGTTCACAGAATCATCAGTCAAGATCAGTGTCCTATATGCTGTACACATGTTCAGACTTGGGGCTTATCTTTGCTCATTGTTAGCTCGAGCTATAACTCAAGTTTTTCCCTTGTCCCAATTCCTGTCCACACACACAAATCTCTAGCTGGAACTAGGTGACCCCTCAGAGGGGATGGGTTGAAACTGGAGTGCTGCTGAAGCTCTAATAGTTAGTAATGCTGTGGGGATGCAGAAACGCAAGTTACAACAATTCCTCAATGGCTAATCCAATCGGTTTTCTAATCTAACCACTCTGAGTAGCTGGATTGGTGTTGCTACTAAGAGTGTTACTGAGGCCTGTCTACTCTAGGAAATTAAGTCAGTTTAAGTACATCACTCAGGGGAGTGAAGAATCCACATCCCTGAGCAGAGGTGAAAGTAAGCCGGTACGCCCCGGTATGGCGTACCGGTAAGAGCCGGTACGGCGTACCAGGACCAGCTTTCTGAGAGGGCAGTTTAAAGCCCTGGGGTGGCTGCGGCAGGGATTTAAAGGGCCCCGGAGCTCCAGACGCTGCTACCTCCCCCCCACCACCCCCCGGGTCCCTTTAAATCCCGGCCTGAGCCCTGCTGCCGAAGCCCTGGGGTAGCGGCAGCGGGCCTCTGGAGGGGATTTAAAGGGCCGGGGTGGTAGCGGCGGCTGGAGCCCCAAGCCCTTTAAATCCCCGCCTGAGCCCTGCTGCCTGAGCTCTGGGGTAGCGGCGGTGGGGCTCAGGCTGGGATTTAAAGGGCCCCAGGGCAGTATCAGCGACTGGAGCTCCAGGGCCCTTTAAATCCCCGTCAGAGCCCCGCCGCCGTTACCCCAGGGCTCAGGCAGCAGAGCTCAGGCCGGGATTTAAAGGGCCCCGGAGCTCCAGCCGCCGCTACTGTCCCGGGGCCCTTTAAATTCCCGCCTGAGCCCTACTGCCTGAGCCCTGGGGTAGCAGCAGTGGCGGGGCTCTGACGGGGATTTAAAGGGCCCTGGAGCTCCAGTCGCTGATGCTGCCCTGGGGCCCTTTAAATCCCAGCCTGAGCCCCGCCGCCGCTACCCCAGGGCTCAGGCAGCAGGGCTCAGGCGGGGATTTAAAGGGCTTGGGGCTCCAAGTGGTTCCATCAAGCTAACCACTGCTTCTTGCGGAGGTGGAGTGCATATGCCAATAGCAGAACCCCTCCCATCTGTGTAGGTAGTGTCTACGCTGAAGTGAAGGAGGACTTGTGGCACCTTACGGACTAACAGATTTATTTGAGCATAAGCTTTCGTGAGCTACAGCTCACTTCATCGGATGCATTCACTGGAAAATACAGTGGGGAGATTTATATACACAGAGAACATGAAACAATGGGTGTTACCATACACACTGTAACGAGAGTGATCAGGTAAGGTAAGCTGTTACCAGCAGGAGAGTCAGGGGGGAGGGGGCAGAAACCTTTTGTAGTGACAATCAAGGTGGGCCATTTCCAGCAGTTGACAAGAACATGTGAGGAACAGCTGGGGGGAGGGGTGCGGGAGCGGGGAATAAACATGCGGAAATAGTTTTACTTTGTGTAATGACCCGTCCACTCCCAGTCTCTATTCAAGCCTAAGTTAATTTTATCCAGTTTGCAAATTAATTCCAATTCAGCAGTCTCTCGTTGGAGTCTGGTTTTGAAGTTTTTTTGTTGAAGAATTGCCACTTTTAGGTCTGTAATCGAGTGAGCAAAGAGATTGAAGTGTTCTCTGATGGGTTTTTGAATGTTATAATTCTTGACATCTTATTTGTGTCCTTTTATTCTTTTACGTAGAGACTGTCCAGTTTGCCCGAAGTACATGGCAGAGGGGCATTGCTGGCACGTGATGGCATATATCACATTGGTAGATGTGCAGGTGAACGAGCCTCTGATAGTGTGGCTGATGTGATTAGGCCCTATGATGGTGTCCCCTGAATAGGTATGTGGACAGAGTTGGCAACGGGCTTTGTTGCAAGGATAGGTTCCTGGGTTAGTGGTTCTGTTGTGTGGTTGCCGGTGAGTATTTGCTTCAGGTTGGGGGGCTGTCTGTAAGCAAGGATTGGCCTGTCTCCCAAGATCTGTGAGAGTGATGGGTCGTCCTTCAGGATAGGTTGTAGATCCTTGATGATGCATTGGAAAGGATTTAGTTGAGGGCTGAAGGTGATGGCTAGTGGCATTCCATTATTTTCTTTGTTAGGCCTGTCCTGTAGTAGGTGAGTTCTGGGTACTCTTCTGGTTCTGTCAATCTGTTTCTTCACTTCTGCAGGTGGGTATTGTAGTTGTAAGAATGCTTGATAGAGATCTTGTAGGTGTTTGTCTCTGTCTGAGGGGTTGGAGCAAAAGCGTTGTATTGTAGAGCTTGGTTGTAGACAATGCATCGTGTGGCGTGGTCTGGATGAAAGCTGGAGGCATGTAGGTAGGAATAGCGATCAGTAGGTTTCCGGTATAGGGTGGTGTTTATGTGACCATCACTTATTAGCACCCCTGTACACTGAAGTGGTGCAGCTATGCCGCTGTAGCATTTCAAGTAGTTGGACTGTAATGGAATAACCAATTTTAGCTAACTGTTGCAGTGACAACAACAGCTTCCTCTCTACCCCAAAGAGTTTACAATCTAAGGCCCCAATTCTGAAAATATTGACACATATGAGTAGTCATGTGGAGCTCAATGCCTGTAAAGTTAAGCATGTATATAACCCTTTGCAGGATCAGGGCCAAAGAAAACATTCACATTTAGAGGTATATATTTGTGTGAAAAATCACTATTGCAGTCTCCTACTGCACCCTCCAAAAGGAAAGTTAAATATGCAGTTTCAATTACAGATGCAATCTTTTGTAATCACAATTCTTCAGGAGCCTTGATATTCTCGAATTTTATTTTGTGTAGAAATTGTACTCAACTTGGAATAAGTATTAGCTTAACAGTAGTGTATAGATTTTAAAGATCTAAGAATGGATTACAAAATGAAGGACTCATCTCTGTCAGAAACTTTTAAATGTTTCTGCTGTGCAAACTCAGATGGTTGTGAGTCTATTTAATAACAGCTCTGGCAACCAGATCTCTTTTATGTGAAGTGTACTTATCTTTGTCTCTACATGAAAAAAAGCTGTTACCAAAATTGATGTGTAAACATTGTATTAGGGAAACAAGTATTTCCGTGTAAATGTGTGGTTTTATTTGAATTTATTAGCTTTGAACCGTGATTAATAATATGAGATAAGAGTATCAAAATTATAGATGTTTAAAATACGTGAGTGTTGGTTACGGGAATCACAGTCCTCGCTTCTGTTCATGTGAATATGGTTTAACTAACAATAATTTTGCATGGGACAATGTGGTTTGTAGTTATTTTTATTATGCCCCAGAGAATGTAATGAGGTGACAACAAACAGCCATGTCCAGTTTTAAGTGCTTTTCTGATGTTGTCTTATACAGCAATTTAAAGAAAGTTGTATGAAGCCAGTTTACATTTTAAATGGCTTAATCCCAGGAGTCCCATTGTGCCTGGCACCCCCACCTCCCTACATACTGCCCCATACTCATTGACAAGAACTTTGCAAAAATCTCATTGGAGCATTGTAGTGTCTATTCTTCTCCACAATAAAGCCTTCCCAGTGGTGTCAGTGGAAATAGAGTGAATCTGACACTGTATGAGCCTAGTTAGCGTCCCTGTGCTTTTGCTGAAACAGAATCCCAGAGCTGGGATACAGGCTCCTTTGCACTTTCTGGCCTTTCTCTGCTTCTGCACAGTGGAATAATTGTCTGAAGCAGGGGGAAGAAGGACAGAGTACAGAGGGTTGAGGAGAAAGGGAGAGAAATAAGGAAAGGCTGTGTGGAACTGAGCTATAAGCGTAAGGTAAAAATGAACTGCATAACAGCATTGCCATCTTGGATTTAATATCAAGATGTGGATGCACTTAATAAGGTCAAAGAGTCCTGTGGCACCTTATAGACTAACAGACGTATTGGAGTATAAGCTTTTGTGGGTGCATCCGAGGAAGTGGGTATTCACCCACAAAAGCTTATGCTCCGATATGTCTGTTAGTCTATAAGGTGCTGCAGGACTCTTTGCCGGTTTTACAGATCCAGACTAACACAGCTACCCCTCTGATACCTGAATAAGGTCAGTTACTGAAAACTCTTATCTCCCATCAACCCCTGACCTGCTGGGTTCCTGTCTCTCTCCTAGCAGCAGAAGACAGAAAACATATACTCTTTCATTGTAGACATTTTTAAGAGTGGAGTAAAATCTGGCTGCTTCAATTAACATCAGGATACAGAGGTAATTATAACCCTAATTTTTAAGCATATGCCTAATTTGAAGCATATGAGTGGTTCTATTGACTTCACTGGAGATTGATCACCTCTTAAAGTGAGGACATACTGAAGCAGTTTGTCAGGGCTGACTGTCCAATCCTCCAGGCTTTAGTCATACAAGACTTCAACACACAAGTAAGTGTTGAAGGATCAGGCCATTACTGATTTTGCGTACATTATTTAATATTATATACTCTCACCTGTACCAGCCCATTTCTTTTCTTCATCCTCTTCCCTCTCCCTTTATTCTAGCAATTTCAGCTTGATCTGTTGGGTATCTCTTGATTTTGAAAACATTTTGGAGGTTTGGCTTTAGTCTGAAATTTCAGATGTCATGAAAAAATATGTCAGAGGGGTGTTGGAGCTGAACTTTGAACCTCAAATTCCCCAAGATAATTTGGCAGGATAAATTCTAGCTGGCTTTTGAGTTTTATCTATAGACTATATAAAGCCTCACTGCAGACTGACAAAGGATTGGAATTCCCATACAATATTTGAATGGAAACTAGTGGCTTCTGTTAAAAAAAAAAAAAAAGGGGGGGGGGGGGAAGACCTGTTCCATTTAGTGTAATAAAAGCCTCAAGATGTAAGTTTGCAAATATTTATTTTTCTCACTAGTTTTGATAAGATTCTGCAAATTGGCTAACCAATTACTGTTGTTACGGAGAGCACGCAGAGTGTGCTAATCTAAATGTTAATACATTCGTAGCATTTCATTCTGTTCTGTGAAAAGAGAAAGTAGGGCGGGGGAACCTTCTTGGTTCTAGTTATTATAATTATGTCACGTTTTGTTTTTGTTTTTCTTAAATGAGCTTGTTTCGGTTTTACTGAAGCCTGTTAGGTGGGCTAATAACTTTAGAATTAGGCATTCCATGTAGCTCTGCCACATGCAGCAAAGAATTGGGCAGGTAAAGGCCTTTGGAAATTGAGCATTCCTGTAAATTCTAAAAAAACCAACATTATAGATTTCAAACTGCGAAGAAAGAAATGATAAATATTTAGGTAACTTGAAGATCACTGTTTCCCTGCTTTGCTGTGATGAAATTAGTTTTTATAGACTCTCTCTGGTATGTCATGAGCACAGTGGCACAATTTAGCAAACACTAGATGAATACCAACTACTCTATAAATAGAGATAGTAGAAATTCTAATTCTGATAATGTCCTTGATGGACTGTACGAAAAATCAGAATTAAAATTTTGGCTTTTCTGGAGGCATGAGGAAGGATCAGATTTTTTTTTTTTTTTATTGTTTTGGCATGGGTAGAAGGAACAATAGAAGAGGGTTTTAAAATTCTCCACATCTTGAAGAGAGTTTACATTGAAATATGGCAATAATGTAATAAGCAAAATTAAATACTATAATCTCTACTTGTTTAACCAAATTTTCATGGATTGATCTGACATTATGTTGCAACTTCACATGAGCTAATTTTGAGCAATTATTTGAAGATATTCTCAAAAAAAGGGATAAACTGTGCATAGTAAGCATACATTAAAGCAGTGGTTTTCAAACTGTGGGTCACGACCCAGAACTGGGTCATGGAATGGAAGGGACTGGGTTGCGGCAGCTCTGGTCAGCACTGCCTACTGGGCTGTTAAAAGTCCCATCAGCGGTGCTGCCCAGCTAAGGCAGACTAGTCTCTACCTGTTCCGACACCACGCTGCACCCCAGAAGCGGCCAGCAGCAGATCCAGCTCCTAGGCAGGGGGCCCACAGGGCTCCGCGTGCTGCCCCTGCCCCGAGCACTGGCTCCACACTCCCACTGGCCGGGAACCAATGCACACCTCCGCCTAGGAGCCAGACCTACTGCTGGCTGCTTCCAGGGTAAGGCATAGTCTGTGGTGCCAGGACAGGCAGAAAGCCTGCCTCTGCATCCCCGCTGTGCTGCTGACCAGGAGCCACCCAAGGTAAGCCTGCACCCCAATCCCCTGCCCCAGCCCTGATACCCCCCACAAACCCAGAGCCCATTACTGCACCCCAAACCCCTCATCCCTGGCCCCACCCCAGAACCTACATCCCCAGCCCAGACCCTGACCCTGTCCCACACCTCAAACCCCTGCCACAGCCTTGAGCCCCCTCCCACACCCTGAACCCCTCATTCCTGGCTCCACCCCATAGCCCTCACCCCAAGCCTCTGTCCCAGCCATGAGCCGCTCCAACACCCCAAACCCCTCATGCCCAGCTCTGTTGGGTCACAGGCATCAACAATTTTCTTCAACTGGGTTGCCAAAAAAAAAGTTTGAAAACCACTGCGTTAAAGGAAGAATTTTCATCTGAAAGAGTATGTGTATTTTAAATCCTACAGCTGCTGCTCCTGCTCCTTAAAGTGTGCAGTGGATCTGAAAAGTGACTATAAAAATATCATTTGTGACAAAGCTCTGTCCTTGCCTCCATGGGTCCCACATTTCCTGGCAGATTTCGCTAGCCTCAGAGGCTCACTGTGACCCTCCACGTAACCCTTCTTTCTCTAGAGACAAGGGTCACAGTCTACTGAGCCATTTTCATCATAAGCCAGTGAGGGAGGTGAGGAGAAGTTATCCTTCCTTGCACAGTCTCTGTTGTCTCCCAGTCTCAGTGATTAAGCAGGGGGCAACAGTGTGGGGGGGGGGAGCCCAGGCCCACCCTCTACTCCAGGCTCCAGCCCAGGGACCCTAATAGTATCAGCTATGGTAGCTAACCTTTTAGAAACATGACATGTACAATTCCCTGGGCTACTTTCCCCACAGCAGCCCTCACTTCATCAAGCTCCACTTCACCCTTACCTCAAAGCCTCCTTCCTTGTGCCTGATATGGTGTGTACTACTCAGCCTCTCCAACAGCACAACTTCCTTCCACAGCTCCTGACATGCACACCCACCTGACAAACTGGGAGGCTTTTAACTTAGTTTCAGCCAGCCCCTGATTGGCTTCAGGTATCCCAATCAACCTAGCATTCTCCCTGCCTTCTGGAAAGTTCTTAATTGGCCCCAGTTCTTAATTGACCTGGAGCAGCTTCCATTTCATTTAACCTGGTACCAGGGATTTGTTTAGCCTGGAGCTAATATATCTATCTCCCACTACTTTTCTATAGCCATCCGGCCTTGCCCCGTCACACATTGTAATATGTATATTACTGCTATCTGTATGTATTTCAAATATTTATTTAGTTTTTATTTCTGCAAATTCAATAGAACTGAGGAACAGTATTTTATATTTTGTTCTCCCTCACGAATCATCAACAAAATGGTCATCTTTTTTCTGAGTTCAGTCTTTATTGTTGGTGTTGATACATGGAAAAGGGAGGGCACAATTTGGTTATTTAGTTCTCCTAAACTTTACAGCAAGAGTCTGGACGTTAAGTTCCTGTGAAATGCCCCTATATCCATCTTAGAGGATCTCTTTGTGGAAGCAAGATCAGAGTCATCTACCACTGATGTGGCCTGATCCTCCCACATTGCCATCTCAAGTATGCTTTAAGGTACAAAGACACATTTGTCCCATCTTTATTTCAGAGTTCATCAACTTGCTCATTGCAAAAAGAATTCAAAATGAGGTATGCAAGTGCAATTCTACCTCTGCTAGAGGAAGGTGATATACTGAGATACTGCACTCATACTGGGATACCAAAACAACAAAGTTTTTTACCCACAAAAGCTTATATCCAAATAAATCTGTTAGTCTTTAAGGTGCCACCGGACTCCTTGTTGTTTTTGTGGATACAGACTTACACAGCTACCCCATGATACTATCCCTCCCACCAGACGCATCTTATGTTTGCCAGTTCACAATGTTCAGGCTGGCACTGGGGAAATGTTTGTGTTGTACACACAGAATGGGAGTGAATATTTTCCCCTTACCCGGATGACTGGCTGATCAAGGACTTCACTTTAGAAGGAATCCAAGCATCAATCTGTACCATCATCAGAGGGCTGGAGTCACAAGTGTTCATTCTAAACTTCCCAGGTACTTGGCTAGAACCCAAGAGACAACTGGGATCCTGGTAGACTTGGTTTGACTCAAGACCAGATCCGTGACATTGGAAATCCAGCAAATAGGATTTGTCAGAGTTAACCTGTTTAAATAAGAATCAGGCTGTAGATGCCAGGCCGTATGGCTACAGTAGTATTTGTGATATCTATAGCATACCTCCACATAAAAGCACCCCTCCATGGATTTTGAGGACTTAGAGTGAAAAAGCACATATAAGTAACCACCACATCTGGGTAATAGACTCCTTCCAAGACTCACAGTCTAGGTACGCTTTACACTGAGGAATGGATTTCCAGATCTGTAGTAGTATAGTAATTGCAGATGCACCCATCCCGGAGAGGGTGCCCACAATGGAGAAATTTGGACCAAGATTTAAAAAACTAGCTGCCTAAAGTGAGGTTCCTAAATTCATATGTAGGTGTCTAAGTGGCCTGATTTTTCAAAGGTATTGAGCATCCAGCCAGCCACCAGTTACTTTAACTAACACAGTGTGCCTTTTCCTTGGCTCTGTTTGGTAGCAAAAATCCTGACCAAGCTCAGAAGAGAGACAGCATCTATGGTCTTAACAGCTTCTTACAGCTGAGGCAAATCTGATTTTTAAACCTGGGTGACTGGTAGTAACTGATCCCATGAAGCTCTGCATCTCACCTCATCTGATCGCAAAACCAGGTACAACCTGACCTAGGCTTTCTGTCCCTGTCATTATTGCTTCTGAAATCTCTCAGCTGGTTCAGATATATCCACTTGAAGGGCATATCACTGTAAATTAAAATAATAAAAGATTCTAGTCTTCATTAATTTACTGAAACATCCTTTATTCAAGTGCCACCTCTTCATCTATCCTACAACCACTCAGAACAGAATATGGAAGGGTTGCAGACCAAACTGGATGAGCAAGCATCTCCAACAGATTATTAAGAGAAAGCAGGAAACTTACAAGGAACGGAAGATGGGATGGATCAGCAAGGAAAGCTACCTCTTGGCGGTCAGAAAGTGTAGGGGAAAAAGGGAGAGCTGCCAAAAGCCAAGCAGAGTTGGACCTTGCAAAGGAAATTAAAACCAACAGTAAAAGATTCAATAGCCACACAAATAACAAGAAAACAAGGAGTGAAGAAATAGGACTGCTAAGCACTGAGGATCAGGTGAAGATTGAAGATGATCTAGGCATGGCCCAACACCTAAGCAAATACTTTGTGTCAGTGTTTAATAAGGGTAATGAAGATCATAGAGGTAGCAGCAGGGTGGCAAATGGAAATGAGGATATGGAAGTAGAAATTACCGCATCAGAGGTAGAAGTCAAATTCAAACAGCTAAATGGGACCAAATCAGAGGACCCAGAAAGTCTCCATCTAAGAATATTAAAGGAACTTGCAAGCCCAATAGCAAGGATTTGTAATGAATCTGTAAACTCAGGAGTCATATCTTACGACTGGAGAATTGCTTATATACAAGGTTTAAATTCAGCAGAGCTGTCTGGAGAAAAGCTCCAGTAAATATTTCCTAGCCTGTGGGAGCCCCAGAGCTTCCCACGGGGCTGAAGCCCCGAGCCTCTGGGAAATACTCAATGAGAATTTAAGTCCTATTACTATATTACCTATTTTTAAGAAAGAGGAAAAAAAGTGATTCCAGAAACTTCAGGCCCATTAGTTTGACCTCAATTGTATGCAAGATATTGGAACAAATTTTGAAAGAGAAAGTAGTTAAGGGCATAGAGGTAAATGGTAATTGGGATAAAATGTGACATGTTTTTTCAAAAGGTCAATCGTGCCAGACCAGCCTGAGCTCTTTCTTTGAAAAGATAACTGATTTTTTTTAGACAAAGGAAATGCATAGATCTAATCTACTCAGATTTCAGTAAAGCATTTGACACAGTTCCACATGAGAAATTATTAGTTAAATTGGAGAAGATGAGTATTAATATAAGAATTGAAAGGAGGATAAGGAACTGGCTAACGGGGAAACTACAATGGGTCATGCTGAAAGGATGGAGTGTACCAGTGGTACTCATGGGAGAATTCTGTGCCACCGTGCACGTGCAAAATTCATGTCTCTCGCAGATTTTCCCCACACCTTCAGAAAGTACATTCTTCTGGGGAGGCACTGCAATTACACCTTTTGGCCACCAGGGCTGCTGTGGCACCAGAAGAGAGGACAGCCGGCTCAGCCAGCTGTGCAGAGGGAGGCTAGGTGAAGAGGCATGGGATATGGGGGAGATGGACACACAGGGCTGGGGGGAGTCACATAGACTGGGGTTCAGAAGGGCTAGTGTTGGGGGGGCAGATTGAGGTGGAGGCACAAGAGCTAGTGGAGTGACAGTACTGAGCCGGGGCTGAATGGGAGTGAGGGTGCAATGACACATGGGGACAGGGAGTGGGGGAGCACAGAGCCACATAGGGACAGGAAAGAGGGGTGGCTAAAAGGGGTGCAGGGACACATGGGGATTGGGGAGGGAGGTGCAGGGACACATGGGGGAAGGGCAAATGTACCTGACTGAATGGGAGAGAATACAGGTCAGCCAGGGTCTGTATGGGGATTGCTCCCCAACTCCCTAACAATCCTCGCCCCCCAAAAAACTATTTCATACTTCTCCCACCCACACACAACAACTCTCCAAGTTCACACCCAGGCTCCTTCACAGCAATTATTTCCCTTTTCCTCAGTTCCTCCATTACCCCTGACTCCCCCAAACCTTTGCACTGCTTCTGAGGGAAGTATGTTTCAGTATTGTATTTTAAATGAATTATTACTCAGAGTTCTGTATTAATATTCCTAACAAGGAATCTATTTATTAAACATTTCCTGAATATGTTTTGCTGTCTGTATTGTTACAGATATACTTTCTGACAGGTATTTTGAAATAAATTACCAAAATAATTGAAACTAGCATGATTACACTGTATTATTTTAACACACAAAATATGCAGAATTTTAAAATACTGTGTGCAGAATTTTTATTTTTTTGGTGCACAATTTGCCCAGGAGTACCTTTCCTCAGGGATTGATCTTGGGACCAGTCTTATTTCATATTTCATTGATAACCTTGGCACAAAATGTGGGAGTATGGTAATAAAATTTGTGGATGACATGAAGTTGGGAGGTATAGCCGATATGAAGGAGGACCAGAATATCGTACAAGAAGATCTGGACAACCTTGAAAACTAGAATAATAGAAATAGGATAAAATTTAATAGTGCAAAGTGCAGGGTCATGCACCTAGGGGCAAACAACAAGCATTTTTGCTATAAACTGGGGATGCATCAGTTGGAAGTGACAGAGGAGGAGAAAGACCTGAGTGTATTGATTGATCATAGGAAGACTGTGTTGCCAATGTAATGTGACTGTGAAAAAGGCTAATGCAATTCTAGGATGCATATTTCCAGTAGAGATAGGGAAGTGTTAGTACCATTATACAAGGCACTGGTGGGACCTCATCTGGAATACTGTGTGCAATTCTGATCTCCTACGTTTAAGAAAGATGACTTCACACTGGACCAGGTGTGGAGAAGGGCTACTAGGCTGCCCAGAGGAGTAGCGAGCCTGCCTTATGAGAACAGACTCAAGGGGCTTGGCTTGTTTAACCTAACCAAACGAAAGCTGAGGGGAGATATGATCTCTCTCCATAAATACATCAGAGGGATAAATACCATGGAGGGAGAGGAGTTAAAGTTGTGCCAGTGTTGACACAAGACCAAATGAATATAAACTGTTCCATCAACAAGATTAGGTTTGAAATTAGATAAAGGTTTCTAACTATCAGAGGAGTGAAGTTCAAGAACAGCCTTCCCGGAGTGGTGGGGAATGGTGGAGACAAAAAGACTAACTGGCTTCAAGACGGAGCTTGATAAGTTTTTATGGAGGGGATGGTATGATGAGACAGCCTAAAACAGTATGTGGCCCATATGCAACTGGTAGTTGTAAATATCCTCAGCAGTTGGAGATGGGATACTAGATGGGGAGGGCTCAGGTCAGATTGGCAGAGACCCTGGCGGGGAAGGGGGTTGTCTTCCTCTGCAGCAAGGGTCACTTACAGGTTTAAACTGGAATAATGGTGGATTTTCTGTAACTTGAAGTCCTCAAATCATGATTTAAAGACTCAAGTAACTCAGGCAGATATTATGGGTCTATTACAGGAGTGGGTGGATGAAATTCTGTGTCTTGCAATGTGCAGGAGGTGATGTAGATGATCACAGAGGCCCCTTCTGGCCTTAAAGGCTATGAGTCTGAAGTCAAGGAATAGGCAGACAAAAACAGTCATAAAGTTAATGATGTGTGTATTGCTAGACTCTTCCTCTTCAGTCAATCTACTGTAAGATGAAGAGGGAAGTAGCGTGAAGAAAGAGACTTTGATAAGGAGTATCGTCAATGAGCAATTGTTTTTTCTAGATCATCTCACGTTCCCCCACCCTACATTAATCAGAACTGAATGTGGATGTACTGAGCCAAATTTTTGGTGTAGATACAGAATTTTAAAATGAATGTACAAAAAAACCAGTAACTCTTAAAATCATGACAATTACAAATACACACACATCAAATTACCCAGTAAAGGAGTAGAATCCAGATCCTCTTTATCAGAAATCAGTACAACTCTAATAGCATCTCTTTACAGCAGTGCTAAGCAATAGCAAGTCTGTCCTGCGAGAAGTTCTGATACGGGGGTAGGTAGTCATCATATCAAGATCCTTTATAGCATGTGTTTTCTGGCAGATGTCGTGGAAGCCAGCCACCACCTGACAATATTAGCACTTAGTGCTAGTACTACAGGCAGGATGGCAGCGTGTACCTGAAGATACTGATATTAATCACCACAGTTGCTATTGTAGTACTGTGATTTTTTAGCCCCTTTGTTTAAAACAAATAATAACATGGGTGGTAACAGCTCCTTAGTTCAATTTGAACTTTTTCAATATAAGGCAATTATACTCAGTGAGACTTAGTTTTGAATTAGATTATCAAGAAAAATGGTGGAAAAAATAGAAACAGTCCTTATCCAGCACGCACTTGGTAGAAACTCCCAGGAGGGAGCCGGTTAAACTGAATGCTACTTTATTGCTGTAATTGTTCCTAGCAATTGAAAGGTGCAGAACAGGTACTTGCATGGGATGGATCAGATATGTAAAGCTGTGATATGCTAATTAATTGAACAGTTCAATAGAGAAGTTACTGGATGATGGACTTGTAGTAGCAACGCAATAGTTAGAACTGCAGAATTCTATCTTCATTCCACTGTAATTTGATTTAAAAATTCCCTGGGAGCTGAAATTGTTCTTGCTTCATCTTACTCCAAAAGTGAGGGGCATTTGTAAAAGTTGATACTTTGATATTTTTACTGATATGGTAGTCATAATGCCCACTTTAAAAAAAAATCAAAAAAAATCAGAGATTGCAAATAAGGAAATGAAGTAAAATGGTTGCCATTTGCCAATAATAATTAACACACAAATACAGACTAACACGGCTGTTACTCTGATGCAAATACCACAGTTCTTTCCTATTCTATGCCTAGGGGGGAACTGATCACTTAGATACTTGTTGGCAAAAGCTAATTTGTAATTGTGGCCATTGTAACACACACACACACACACACACACACTCGACCAGAGGTTGGATATCTGAATTGCTTCCAGTTGTTTGAAGGAATGTATCAGAAGGGCATTCCAATCAAGTGGAAATAGTTCACAGTTTGGTTCCAAAAGCACTGTGTGAATCCCTTTAGACAAGCTGCTAGACACTGTCTCTTTTATTTGTCAATCTGGTTCACAGACCTCTTCCCCAACTGTACATTTTTCAGTTATTTGGGCTTTTCATAATCATGTTTAAAAGTTTATCAATTTATCTGCAATTACTAATCACTCAGATTCATGGGATGCTAATTGCAATTGAAATCCTCCATTCAGAAAACTTGTGTCATGGGATACTAATATGGGCTTTACAAAGCTGATGAGACTTCTTTTTCAACTTGTGAGCTTAAATTTCTTACATGGAAGGTTTAACACTTCTGCAGTGTTAAACTCCCCAAGTGAGCCGTCTTCAGTCTTTGTCAATTGATCACCAAATAGAAATACTACATTCTCTAAGGATAAAGTGGTGCTGTGAACCCATTCTAAAAGCTAGTGCTAGAATTCAACCTTAATCAGTTAGTCATCCTGCCAACATTCTTTGCATACCCATCTTAGCAAGGCCCTTCTCCCCAAAATCAACATGAAAGGGAGTAGACGAAAAGCTTTAGAAAGTGCACCCAGCTTTTTGTTTCTTTTGTAACCAATACACTAGGTTCTGTTATCTCCAAGACAACCATGTCTAAAAGGTTGTCTGACTGCATCTCTCATTGCTGTTCTGTAATAGGCTTGCTGGTAGGTCTGCTTCTGCAGCCAACCTCCAGTCATGTTTTATACGGGAGAGTTTAGAACAGCTACATAAGTGCGTAGGGTACCTGTATACTCTTGCAAGAGCAGTGTAGCTTGGAATCAGGCTTAACACAAGACTTAAAATGTTTGGTTTATCGGTATTAAAGAAATTTTGGGTATCCGAACTCTTCTGTCTCCTAATTATTTTGTGACTGGACTGTCCCAACTCTTTGTTATAACAGTATAACATTTTGGCCCATTGTGAATTTAAAATTAAGCATTCTACTGCCACTGAATGAAGGAACAATGTGGGTGAGGGAATATCTTTTTTCTTGGACCATCTTCTGTTGGCAGGAGACGAGCTTTTGAGCTTACCCAGAGCTCTTCTTCAGGTGATGGGAGGCACATTTTACCATTTATTCTGCCTGCTCTTTGCTGCATTAACATGTCTTTGTATTTTTCTTACATCATTGCAAGTCATAAATTTAAGCGTAGACTGTCAAAACATACACATACTTTTGCATGTCCATGCTCACCTGCCCTCAGAACTTTCCTAATGGCAGCTTATACCACGTTTTGCTCAGAAAGAGCTAATGGTTGGGAGCGCTAAGGGTTCTTGTGGCTGCGTTTCAGGAGCTGTTAAGTCAGTGGTTTTGAAACTTCAAGCTATGGAAATTTCTGCTAGTCACCCCAAGAGTGGTGACTGTTATAGCGATAGGAAACAACAGTTACCGATAGATAAATATCTCTGTTTATTATCAGTAGCAATATCTCATATGATGCATTAATAATACATTAATGTTTTAAGTATGCAAAAAAGATACATGTTCACAAATTTTATGGAGAATGTTTAACAGAATATTGTATATTGCAGACACCACATACAAATAGACACTGAAATAAGTATAATGGTCCCTGGAAAAATCATGGAGCAGTTCCTCAAGGAATCAATTCTGAAGCACTTAGAGGAGAGGAAAGTGATCAGGAACAGTCAGCATGGATTCACCAAGGGCAAGTCATGCCTGACTAATCTAATTGCCTTCTATGATGAGATAACTGGCTCTGTGGATGAGGGGAAAGCGGCTGTCCAGTTTTGGGCCCCACACTACAAGAAGGATGTGGAAAAATTGGAAAGAGTCCAGAGGAGGGCAACAAAAATGATTAGGGGACTGGAACACATGAGTTATGAGGAGAGGCTGAGGGAACTGGGGATGTTTAGACTTCAGAAGAGAAGAATGGGGGCGGATTTGATAGCTGCTTTCAACTACCTGAAAGGGGGTTCCAAAGAGGATGGATGTAGACTGTTCTCAGTGGTAGCAGATGACAGAACAAGGAGTAAGTTGCAGGGGGGGGAGATTTAGGTTGGATATTAGGAAAAACTTTTTCACTAGGAGGGTGGTGAAACACTGGAATGCGTTACCTAGGGAGGTGGTGGAATCTCCTTCCTTAGAAGTTTTTAAGGTCAGGCTTGACAAAGCCCTGGCTGGGATGATTTAGTTGGGGATTGGTCCTGCTTTGAGCAGGGGGTTGGACTAGATGACCTCCTGAGGTCCCTTCCAACCCTGATAGTTTATGATAATGAACAATTAAATCAATGTAGCAGTGTATTCAGTCACGGGCATTTTTATGGCTATAGTATCTTAGTTTTTCACAAGCATTGATGAATTTATCTTCACACACACCCCTGAGTTGAGGTGTTATTATTATCTGTCTTGTGCACTGACTGAGGCAGAGTTGATGTGGAAAAACAGTATGTGATCACATAATTAAAGATTAGATCATAATGCATATGTAAAAGAGGACTGAATTAAGGCTGCATGAACAACCATAAATTTGGTATTTCTTTAACCTTTGACTGTTCTGTCATTTGAGCTAACTGAGTAACAGGTGGTAATAGTAGGCTATTGTCCTCTGTGTCGGCTATCTACTGGAAGGGGTGAGATAAACACTTGCCAGTGGGCAACAGAGGAATATTTGGACTCAGACACCATGGGTTCTAACCCATGTTCTGGAGGGGAGTGTTCTCTAGTGGTTAGACACTTCTGCTCCTGTCCCCGCTAGCCTATGGCCTTCATCTCCTATCCTCTAGCAATCCCTTGAATCTGTCTCTATTGCATTCTTCCCCCCCCCCTTTTGTTGCTGTCCCATCCCCTATTCTGTACAATGCCCCCTCTACTTTGGTCCCTGTTTTCCCCTTCTCTTATCCTTTCTTTTTCCCTCCCCAAATCCTCACCTTTCTCCCTTCAACTCAGGCTGCTTCCTCCTTCTCCTCCTCACTGCCTGGGTCTGCGAGAGGAGAATTGAGAACACAGGAGAGACTGTTTCCCTTCTTTCAGTGCTGGTGTGCGGCGCCATCAGCTAGGAGGAGAATCGCAGCCCCAGGCTGGAACATGCTCATTGAGCTTTGTGGGGGTGGAGCAAGCTCATAGTGTTTAGCATGGAACTCTGTAGGAGTGGAGCATTCTCAGTGGAGATAGAATGTTCGCTGAATTTTGTTGCCAGCCTCTGCTGAGCATATGCAAATGGCTATTTTCAGACCGAGGTGTATAATTCAACCAGATTTTTTCAGGGAAGCAAAAGACACCCCTTCAACACCAGGGTGATTGCTATACTAGATTTCAAGTCCCTGCTCCCAAGCATAGTGGAGTCCAAGCATAGAGGAGCCTCTTAGATCAACAATTGTAAGAATTTTTTTAACACTTTTTCTCCTAACCTCATTCTCAGGAGTAGTTGAACCATTTTGCTGAAACTTTTTAAAAAATTTAATCCAGGGTTGCATGGAAAATTTCAGCCAGAATGGTTGAAGTTTAGCAAAGTTTTATAAGCTATTGAAAAAAGGAGGATCTTTTATAATAGAAGGGTTTAGGAAACCTTAACTAAATGTGATGCTGCCAGATGTGCCTATAAGTATATACATTCCCGTCTGTTTGAAATCACTAAACTGGTCTAAACCCTGTTGCAGACAATTAATGTATTCAAACGTCACACACTGGCATCTTCAAGGTAAATTGGCTCCCACTGACTTTCAGCTTTGCATGTAGATGGAAGCACTAAGGCATTTGTTAGCATGTGTTAATGAAGTTTTTGTGCTCTGTGCCATTGATGAGATCAAAACATATTTGTGGGTGTGAGCATTACCATAAATAACTTGAAAGAAATCTCCCGTTCTTCTTTGCTTGCAGTTATGGAGACCAATTCTTGTACTCCCTAAACATTGTCTACATTAGGATTTTTCTAAATTTTTCCACCAATGCTACCAGTAGCTCCACTGTACTCACAGGAGCAATGGTGCAAGTTCTAGCATAGACCAGGCACCCTTGGTAACTGGTGGTTTAAAAACTGTCATCTAGACTTGGTCTGAGCAAGATTATATGGCAGGGATTGGCAACCTTTGGCACATGGCCTGCCAGGGTAAGCCTCCTGGCGGGCCGGACCGGTTTGTTTACCTGCCGCATCTGCAGGTTCAGCCAATCGCGGCTCCCACTGGCCGCGGTTCGCCAGTCCAGGCCAATGGGGGCTGTGGGAAGCGGCGGCCAGCACATCCCTCGGCCTGCACCGCTTCCCGCAGCCCCCATTGGCCTGGATTGGCGAACCATGGCCAGTGGGAGCTGTGATAGGCCAAACCTGTGGACGCAGCAGGTAAACAAACCACCCAGACCTGCCAGGGGGCTTACCCTGGCAGGCCACGGGCCAAAGGTTCAAGATCTCTGTTATATGGCACAGTGCTTGAAACACCAACGTCTGCTTGATGCCCTGTCGATACTAGCGCTCCCATTTTCCTACCGTTGGGGTAACAATGGTGGGGAATTTTAGAGAGAAAAATCCTAGGGGCAGAGCCTCATCTTGTGTAAACTGTCATATCTCCATTGACTTTCCCCCTAATATAGACAAATAAGAGCCAATTCTTGTAGTCCTCATTCACACAAAACTTCCTTTGGAATCAGTTGGAGTTTGTATAGTCAACTGGAGTATTTGCAATATTCTCTTGCTTTCCTTTAGTGTCATCTTTGCAGATCCAGTGACTTTATTCTACAGCAGTGACTATATATTTCCACAGAAATCTTTTGATTGTTGGCATTTATTTATTTAGATTTTAAACACAAAGTTGTGTTTTATGATTGTAGTCCAAAGATGTCTTTGGTGTAACTTTCATAATGAAGTCACAAATGAAAATTAGCATTAATTTAATGATTATTTATATCCGTATTCTTGTAAGTTATTTCTCGTGTAGCATTTATAGCAAGCATAATACACAGAACGCTCTAACAGTTTCAGATTTTGATTTTCATGAGCTGAAGTTACATTAAGTAGCAAGAAGATACTGAAAGTATACTGTTCAACAGTTTTAATGGAACAGTGAAATGATATTTTATCTGGAATCTGGCTTTCTCAGTTTAAGTTTTATAAGCTTTTAGATGTTTTCAAAATTTTGTATAGACTTTTGAGAATATAAGGTTGATTTGATTGGACTCCAATCTGCTTCCCTTTCAGGCATTAACAGGACATTGCTAGTTGGTTCTGTTTAGAATAAGCTTTTCAGCCTTTGTATAATTTCACACTAATAATGTGGCTGCCCTGCATTAGCTGTTCAGTTGCACAATAAATCATTTTGTTTCATGTGTATGTGCTGATGTTGTGAGCATAGAGTTTACATAATTATGAAGACCTTAAAACTATAATTTCATCCACTGTGCAGTATCAAAATAATGAAAAAGACAGAACTAAGACTTTTTCTCAGACGATGATGGTATTTGAGTTTAATAATTTAACAGATTCTGAATTGTTGTTGGTTTAACATGAAACACAGAAATAACTAACATTTTCATTTGGAAAGGTTGATTGTTCCTTTCTGTAAATGGATATTAGATCAATATTTACCAAAGTCACCTTCTCAGTCTTCAAGAAATTGAATGTTTTTACATTTGTCTCATTTCATACAGTAATTTTAGTAGTTTTGGTACAAATAGCTCCTTTGCTTAGATAAGATTTGGAAAGGAGAGTTACATTGATATTCAAGGTTATTATTAAAGGTCCTCTTTGCCATCAGCTGTGTTATAATTTCCCATATTTAAACCAAGAAAGCAATGTAATTTAAAATAAATTACCAATAAATAATAAAGAAATCAATCTTTATTATTATTGTTGTTAAATCAGTACCTGATAGCATAGCTATACAGTTCTGTCAGTTTACAAATAAATAATTTTTCAGCAATTTATAATTTCTTTTTAACTTGCCATACAAATTCTCAGCCTAGGAATGTAAGAACCTTGAGAACTGGTTATACTGGGTCAGACCAATGATCCATCTAGCCCCATATCCTGACTTCTCACAGTGGACAGTGCCAGATGCTTCAGAAGGAATGAACAGAGACCGAGCAATTTCAATGATCTATCCCCTGTCGTCCAGGCCCTTCTTCTGGCGGTTGGAGGGTTAGGAACACCTGGAGCATGGGGTTGTATCCCTGGCCACCTTGGCTAATAGCCATTGATGGATCTATCTTCCATGAACTTAATCTAACTCTTTTTTGAACCCACTTACACTTTTGACCTACACAATATCCCCTGGCAACGAGTTCTACAGGTTGACTGTGCGTTGTATGAAAAAGTACTTCCTTTTGTTTGTTTTAAACCTGCTGCCCGTTAATTTCATTGGATCATCCCTGGATCTTGTGTTATGTGAAGGAGTAAATAGCACCACTTCATTCACTTTCTCCACACCATTCATGATTTTATTGATTTCTGTCATAGCTCCCTTTAATTGACTTTTTTCTAAGATGAACAGACCCAGTCTTTGATCGCTCCTCATATGGAAGCTGTTCCATATTCCTAATCTTTTTGTTGCACTTCACTGTACCATTTGCAATTCTACTATATCTTTTTTTGAGATAGAGTGACCAGAACTGCAAGCAGTATTCAAGATGGTGGTATGCCATGGACAGGGCCGACTCTAGGCACCAGCAAAACAAGCAGGTGCTTGGGGTGGCACATTTCTAGGGGCGGCATTCTGGCGCCAGCCATGCCGCCCCTAGAAATGTGCCCCAGCTCGCCTCTGCTCCGCCTGCTCCCAGGAGCGTGCCGCTACTGCTCCGCTTCTCCCCCCTCCATCCCAGGCTTGTTTCACATGGCAAGCCTGGAAGGGAGGGAGGAGAAGTCTAGCGGCAGCGCCTCGGGGGAGGTGGTGGTGGTGGAGCGGAGGCGAGCTGGGGTGGGGAGCGGTTCTTCTACCCCCCCCCATTAATTCCTGCGCTCCCCCCGCCACCCTCGCTCACCTCCGCTCTGCCTGCTCCCCTGAACGCACTGCCTCTCCCTTGCCTGAGAGGGAGGGGGGAGAAGCGGAGCGGTGGCGTCTTCAGGGGAGCAGGGGGAGCGGAGGTGGCGGGGGGGGGGAGCCGCAGGAAGCAATGGGAGGGGAATGCGGCACGCCCGGGGGAGGAGGCGGGACTGAGGATTTGGGGAAGGGGTTGGGAAGGGGCGGAGTTGGGGCGGAGCTGAGAGTGGGGGGCACGAAAAAAAAGCGGGAGCAGTCAAAAATTTTTTTGCTTGGGGTGGCAAAAATCCTAGAGCCGGCCCTGGCCATGGATTTATACAGTGACATAATGATATTTTTCTATATCTATTATCTATCCGTTTCCTAATGGTTCCTAACATTCTGTTGGCTGTTTTGACTGTTACTGCACATTGAGCGGATGTTTTCAGAGAACTATCCATGATGATTCCAAGATCTGTCTTGTGTGTTAACAGCTAATTTAGACCCCATTGTTTTGTACGTATAGTTGGGAGTATTTTTTTCCAACGTGCATTACATTGCACTTATCAGTATTGAAATTTTTTTGTGTAAAATCTACATGTCTTTTTTTTTTTTAGAAACAAGGCAAAAATACTTGTTTACACTGCAAACCTTTGGACAGGGAAACTTGTCAAATACGTACCCCTTTATTTAGACCTTTAGTAATGTTCCTGGTCATATGACTTGAAATAAAGTGAGAGCAAAATGAAAAATATAAAAGTCTTTTACATGCAGTAGAAGACTTGGCAGATTTGATAAAGAAGCAAATCTAGAACTCTCCATCTCTGATTTCCCCAGACACCAGTAAAGCACAAATGCTTTTATAGTATTGACTGCGCAGGCAAACCAGAAAGATTACTTCCCCTCCTAGTCAAAAGTCACTGGCACAGTAAACAAAATAGTCACTAAACAATTTGCTGCCCCTGATATTTTGTTGCCCTAGATGACCTCTTGTTCTCCCTATCTGGTAGAGTTGCCCCTGCAGCAGCTTAAAGATGGAAAACTCACTGGTTGAAATGTTTCTTTGGTATTTACATTTTCCACTGAAATTGTTGTCTTTCAGTGCTTATATGATCAAGTTTGAATTCATATTCCAGAGAAAGTAGAAGCTCATTTCTGTGTTTGGATAGGAGAGAGGAGTTCTTGACGTTTAAAGGAAGTGCAGAAATAGTGTACCATTGAGATCAGAGAAATAATTAAGGCTCTATATACCTATGTGCTAACAAGCTTCTCTGCCCAGGTCAGAGTGTACTTATTTGTGGGTTCTATAATATGAATAATCCTCTGCTCTAATAATTGTAATAATAATGAATACTTAGCATTTTAATACCATCTTTCATCAGCTCATCTCCAAACACTTTATAAAGGTTTGCTAAACATTATTTATTTCCAGTTTGTATAAATATGAAAAATTATGTACAGAGGTTACTTGAACTATCTCAGTGAGGTTGAGTTATCTCGTTCAAGGTCACACAGTGAATCAATGAGAGAGGCAGGAATAGAACGTATATCTAGTTCTGTGTCTTATCCACTGGAGAATTATTATTATTTTTTTACAGTAGCCTACACTTTGTTTTGGAAAGCTTTCAAAACACTCAAGAGGGATGGTCTCTGCTTTGAAGAGCTCACAATCCAAAGTCAGACAAGTTAATGGGATGGGAACGACAAAAGGCAAGGCATATATATATATATATATATATATATATATATATATATATATATATATATATATACAAACCCACATAATTCAGTGGGTAACGTAGACTCGGCTCATGGGTCTCCAAAGTATAGTCAAGTAGCTGCGAGAAGCACTGATGCACCTTTCAGAACCTTAAATATTAACATCAGAAAGGAAAATATTTTTGAGTCCAGTACTAAACTGCAATCAAAACTGTATTTAGTTTTGTCAGTGCTGTACTTTGAAGTCAAAGACTTTTTCCCATGACCTTCCAAACTATTCTCTACACCTAATCAGAGTCTTCCCACATACAATCAAATGGAGTTGGCCAGAGTGTCTCAACATTTCTCAATTTATGAATATAACTATGAGCCTGAAAAAAAAGTCAGGCGTGTCTATGGGTTTTTTTTTTTTTTTTTGGAAGGTAAATATCATAAGTGCTGAAAATACTGTCTGACAGAAAAATCATTTGGGGGCAGATTCATGCTTTTCGTGAAAGGGAAGCAAAACCCTAAACTCGCCCGGTGAGAGGACCACTGGGAGCTAAACTGAGTACTTTCCTTTAAAGGCTCAGATTTCCCTTGCATGACTATCATGTCCAACTACAGGTTTGATCTGCTGAGGCTAGCAAGAGGGAGTATATCTCCATTGATCAGGAGAGAGAATATGGGTAAAATTAACCTATTTAATAATTTTTTTTAGATAAAGACATGGTGGTTGTGTATTATTCAACATAACTGTAGTAGCTGAAATGTTTGCATTTTGTGAAGGTTATTTTATTAATTTCTTTGCTTCTTGTTCATTCTGGTTCGGTTTTCCTTTCTTCTTTTTGTATATAGCCCTTGACTCGTTTTAAACTCTAAATAAATTAGATAATTTTTTTCCTACCAAGTGAAGATTGCTTTATTTGAACTATAGTAGTAATCTACTTTAAAAAAAGAGCTTGGGGGAAGATGGTGTTTAACACAAAACATGGTACTCAGTATAATAGAGGGGACAAGGAAGATGTCCCCTAGGTTTGCTCTACACACAGATTTTGTACCAGTATAACTATTTCACTCATGGGTGTAATTTTTTTTTAACAAAAATGATATATTAATGTAAATGAAGTACAGCTTACTCCCCTTTCTGCATGGGAATATCTAAATGGGTATGAACATTTTTATATTGGTATAACTGAGTTCACACAAGTGCGATTGTGTACTGCTATACTAGTACAGTTAAAGTGGTACCACTTCTATGTGTAGACAAAGCTTTAATCCTTGTAAATGTACACTAAAAATAGGAGTTAATTGGATGGCAGCTAAAACCTAGTTTATTCTATTTTCTGTTGGAATATCCTCCAAATTTCAATATGCATTGGCTGATTAGATAAGGATCAGAAGCTGCCATAAGATCACCTATTCCTGAGGAATCGTGCCCAGCTTAGAACTATTTTTTGATTCCTTTATGAAAGGATTTTGAATTCAGTTCTCCCCCATTCGGTCTGGTGCAGAGAAATAATCGAAGAATTGCTTTGGGAAGCCTTTATGTACATAGAATGAGTTAAGATTGCTCATCATTCTATGTTATAAGGGAATAGTATTTCAGACCTTTTTTTCATGTTCCATATTATGCCCCTACAGCCTTCATGAGGAAGAGCTGACTGTTTTCCTAAGCAGAGCTGTCCTCTCTCCTGGTGGCCAGCTGGCCCTTTCATGTCTCTGGTTGCTGCCTGGAGAGCTCTACCCTATGGAAAAGAGATGGGAGTGGTCTAGCTGAGGGAGTGGTCAATGGGTGAGGAAAACTGGTGGTTGGCTCCCAACAGGTACTGGCTGATATAGCACCAGCATTGCCCCTCTTACCATGGGCATATTAGACTTCCTGGTAAGGACACTACTATTTTTCAAGCTAATTAAATATTGTTTGAGGGAATTTTTTTTGCTCTAAAACCCAAAGATGAGGAGTGAGGTGCTGTCATGCACAGGGGCAGCTCGAGGCAGGATATGGAGTCATTTGTGGAGTGTCAAAGCAAGCTAATTTGGCAGAATACAGTGCAAAAGCAAGGGAATAGACAAACTGAAGCTGAGATGTAGCAGAAGCAAAACTGCGTAGTACCTTGAAGATCAGGAGTCTGAC
This sequence comes from Lepidochelys olivacea, assembly GCF_965140295.1. Lineage (NCBI taxonomy): Eukaryota > Metazoa > Chordata > Testudines > Cheloniidae > Lepidochelys > Lepidochelys olivacea. The sequence continues at coordinate 79,716,123 of NC_140412.1, forward strand.
TGCGATTTGGAAACAAGTAGACAACCAGTACATGCATTGGCTAGTGAATTTAGTGGTCCTGCACAAATACATGGTTTGTATATCCAAACTTCTTAGCTTGTTTAGTCTGTTTCTCTGGTATTGTCAGTACAAATGAAAGAGCCGTGCTGAAAAAAATGCACTGCAGCAACTGAAAGGTTAGACGAAAATGTAGTCACACAATAGGTTCTTGAAAATCGATTAACTACATTCATAATGAACCTTTGCCAGTCATGGGCACTAAAAGACACATCTGTCCATTTGAAATGAAAAACATGTCATGAACTTTGTCAAACATTGCTAATGAAGAGCAGCAGCCATATCATGTATTTGTGGGCTAAGAAAATTGTTAATTTGACTGCCTGGCTGCTGACCCAAATGTCTTTCACCAGGTCCCGGGTACTGTACTTTGCACAGTTATGACACCTCTTGGATGTACCTTTGTAGGTTTCCTGATGAGAGACAATGAACCCATCGGGGCTTTCACATTAACATTATGACTTTGTGATATCACAGTCTGTTCTCTTTTGTAAAATCACCAACTTATGTTTAAAGAATTACAAGGATTATTTAATAATGGATGCTTGGTTTTGCATAGCACTGAATTTTCTGTGGATTCAGGCTTCCTTTGGCAGCATATCAAAGCAAAATACCAGTTTTTTGGTGCCAGTATTTTAAAATCTAGCTCAAATGCCTAATGTAGGGACATAGCGGCTCAATTTCATGTTTTTAGGGCTGTTTCTTTCTCCTACTGAGACTGCTTTTGATTTAAAGAGATCCATCTCTCACAGAAGGTGAGCTTTAAAGACCATATTTTAAGCCATGAGGAGAGAATCTGAACAGAATATCAATCACTCCCAGCTATCATATCTATTGTATGCCAAAATCGTAACTCTTACACCATTATACAATGCAGACACTGTATGGACAGATAATTTTAGCTCTGCAACCATCTCATTTGTGTGTTACATGCCTGCACCTCATGTCATTGTAAGTTTTACTGTGTGGACATGCAGTAAGCACACTGTAACATGATGCGGTTGACTGACTTGGTCACATTGACTTCTCAGCTCTCTGAGGCCCTGATTCATGCCAGTCCATCCCTATTCAGGATGGCACTTAAGCATATTAGGCCCTGATTCAAGAAGGTACTTAAGCACCTGGGTAACTCTAATGGTATTACTTACATGCTTAAAGTTATGACCTTAAAAACCTTGCTGAATTGGGACCTTAATTTTCAAACTTGTCTTTTCCCTCAAGATGTCCCCAAATAAAGCAATCATAGTGGAGAATCTCTGCATTAAACAATATGATACAAGCAGAAGCAAGTGTGCCTTTGGTTGTTTTAATTTCTCTCTCTGTTCTAAATCACACAACCTGGAGAAACAGTCATGTTCAGAGAGTGAAATAGACCCCAAATAGCAATGAGAGCTGGACTATAGTCCTGGGGTGCAGTAAGTAGATTGGCAAGACGTGTACTCTTATTGCCATGCAGATAGTATTTGTCAATTTGCTCAGACATAGATGGGAGTGGAGGATTGTTTTAGCTGCGATTGATGAATATGAAGCTCCCAATGTCTGATGACAGGTTGCTATTTCACACTTTGCAGTTTTGTTTCAACAGAGATGCAGTACGTTGTTTCACTGAACAACTTTCTCTAGTCTAGATAGCGGAACCAAAAGGATTCTCATATGCATATAAAAACACATTGTGGGTTGTAGTAAGTGTCTGAGATTTATTAGAGGTGAACTGCACTTCATGCACTGGAAGAAAAAAAAAGAAGTCTTTTGTGTATAACTGTGTAACAATCATTTAGATAGATCATGAATCGGCTTTCATTATTAGCTTTCAAGATGCCACATTTAGGTGATTTTTATACAAGATGTTCATAATAATGTCCTAAGTTTGGAGAAAAAACACCTCAGCAGAGAAAGAACATGCTCATTAAGTAGTCATGCCAGTAGGGTATGCTGGGCAAGTACTTTCTGAAGTGCAGTCAAGCTGTTTAGCCATAAATTCCATTTGAAAACTGGCAATCTTCTCTTGAAGCAAAGGAGGCAAGAGACATGGAAACACAGGTCTGAAAGGGACCTTGAGAAGTCAACAAGTCCAGACCCTTGTGTCGAGACAGGACCAAATAAACCTGACAGGTGTTTGTCCAACCTCTTCTTAAAAACCGCCAGTGATGAGGATTCCAGAACCTCCCTTGGAAGCCTAGTCCAGTGCTTCACCATCCTTATAGCTGGAATGTTTTCCCTAGTATCTAATCTAAATCTCCCTTGCTGCAGATCAAGCCTGTAATATATTTGAAGACTATCAGTTCCCCCTGCACTCATCTTTTCTCAAAACTAAACATGTCCAGTTCATTAATCTCTCATCATAGGTCAGGTTTTCTAAACCTTTTATCATTTTTGTTGCTGTCCTCTGTACTCTCTCCAATTTGTCCACATCTTTCCTGGCACCCAGAATTGAACACAGTACTACTGCTCAGGCCTCACCAGTGTTGAGTCGAGCGGGACAGTTGCCGATCCCCTTCCTCCCCCCGTGTGTCATATGGGACACTCCTGTTAATATACCTCACAGTGATATTAGCCTTTTTTCACAGCTACATCACGTCGTTGACTTATATTCAATTTGTGATCCACTATAACCCTCCAGATCCTTTACAGCAGCACTACAATCTAGCCAGTTATTCCCCATTTTGTAGTTATGTTTTTTCCCCTTCCCAAGAGCATTTATCTTGTTGAATTCAGACCTATTCTCCAATTTGTCAAGATCATTTTGAATACTAATCCTGTCTTCCAGAGTGCCTGGTGTGATCTCCAAATGTTGTAAACATACTCTCCACTCCATTATCCAAGACATTTATGAATATATTGAATAGTACATGACCTAGAACTGACCCCTGCAGGACCCCACCGAGGAGATACACTCTCCCAGTTTGACAGCAAACCATTATTAACTACAGTTTGAGAACAGTCTTTCAATCAATTATGTACCCACCTTGTAATAACTTCATTAAGACCACATTTCCCTAGTTTGCTTATGAGAATATCACATAGGACTGTGTCAAAAGCCTTATTAAAACCAAGATATATCATGCCTACCACTTCCCCCAAATCCACTAAGCCAGTAAAATAACCCTATCAAAAAAGGTAGGCTGGTTTGGCATAATTTGTTCTTGACAAGTCTGTGTTATCTATTACTTATTACCCTGTTATCTTATAGTGCTTACAAATTGTTCCAGTATCTTTACAACTAAGGAAGTCAGGCTGACTGATCTATTAATCCTTAGGTTCTCTTTGTTCCCCTTTTTAAAGATAAGTACTATGTTTGCCTTTCTCGAGCTCTGTGGGACCTCACCTGTCCTTCATGAGTTCCTGAAGACAGTTGCCAACTGTTCCGAGATTGCTTCAGCAAATTCCTTAAGTACTCTAAGATGAATTTCATCAGGCCTACTGATTTGAATACATCTGACATATCTAAATATTTTTAATTTGTTCTTTCTCTTATTTTGCTTGTATTCTTACCCTCCTTGTTGTTGATATTTATTGTGTTGAGTATCTAGTCACCATTAACCTTTATAGTGACAACTGAAGCAAAATAGGTGTTAACACCACAGCTTTCTTGATTATCAGTTGTTAGTTCTACTTCCTTCCTATGTAAAGGACCTACACTTTCTTTCATCTTTCTCTTGCCCCTAATCTATTTAAAGAACTTATTGTCTTCTATGTTGTTTGCTAGGTATAACTAATTTTGTGCCTTAGCCTTTCTGATTTTCTCTGTACAGCTTGTGCTGTTCTTTTGTACTCCCCCGTAGCAGTTTGTCCATTCACCAAATTGCCTTCCCCCTTCAGATTTGGTAACAATTACTCCGTGTTAGTCAGAATCAAGTCTAAAAAAGCTGTCCTTCTAGTTATTTCCTCCACTTTCTGAAACAAAAATTTGCCCTAAGAAAACTTCCAAGAACTTACTGGAAATTTTTTGTTTTAACACATTATTTTTCCAACAGATGTCTGGGTAGTTAAAGTCCCACATTACTACCAGGTTTTGTGTTTTGGATATTTCTGTTATTTATTATAGAAATACCTCATACATCTCTTCCTGATTTGGTGATCTATAGTTAGGACATTACCAAATTCATGGTCCATTTGGTCAATTTCACGGTCATAGGCTTTTAAAAATTGTAAATATCATGATTTCAGCTATTTAAATCTGAAATTTCACAGAGTTGTAATTGTAGGGATCCTGACCTAAAATTGAGTTGTGGGGGGGTCGCAAAGTTGTTGTGTGCGGGGGGGGCGGGTTTGCGGTATTGCTATCCTTACTTTTGCGCTGTTGCTGGTAGCGGCGTTGCCTTCAGAGCTGAGCAGCTGGAGAGCAGTGTCTGCTGGTCAGGAGCCCAGCTCTGAAGGCAGAGCCACCGCCAGCAGCAGCGCAGAAGTAAGGATGGCATCATATGGTATTGCTACCCTTACTTTTGCGTTGCTGCCTACAGAGCTGGGCCCTCAGTCAGGAGCTGCCACTCTCCAGCCACCCAGCTCTGAAGACAGCAGCACAGAAGTAAGGGTGGCATGGTATGGTATTGCCATCCTTACTTCTGCGCTGCTGCTGGCAGGGCGCTATCTCTAGAGCTGGGAGCCCAGCTAATAGCTGCCACTCTCTGGCCGCCCAGCTCTGAAGGCAGTGGGGAAGTATGGGTGGCAGTTCTGCGACTCCCCCTAAAATAACCTGGCGATCCCCCTGCAACTCCCTTTTGGGTCAGGACCCCCAGTTTGAGAAAAGCTGGTCTACCCCCGTGAAATCTTTATAGTATAGAGTAAAAGCACACAGAAGATCAGATTTCACGGGGGGAGACCAGATTTCATGGTCGGTAATGTATTTTTCATGGCCGTGAATTTGGTAGGGCCCTATCTATCGTAGACCCTTACCATGACTTCACCTCTGTTCTTTGCCCAGACACTTCCAATTGGTTTGTCTCTCACCTCCTTCCGGACCCCAGAACAAGTATATATGTTTTTGATGTATAATGCAACCCCTTTTTCTTTTTATCCTGCCTCTCCTTCCTGAAAAAGATGTACCCCTCTATACTAGTATTTCAGTCATTAGACTTATCCCACCAAGTCTCAGTGATGCCAGCTAAATCATAATTTAGCTTATGTACTGATACTTCCAGTTTTTTCTGTTCATTCCCCATACTCTTTGCATTTGTGTATAGACATCTAAGATGTTGAGCAGAATCCCCCTCTAATTTCCTTTTTGTTGCTCCCATGATCCTATTGTAATTTTCCATTCCCCCCCCCCCCCCCGCAACATTTAGTCTTCCATTAAGGTTACCTTTTTCATGCTTACCTGTGGGCTTTTGTCACCTGGCCCCTTTGATCCTAGTTTAAAGCCCTCCTCACGACATTGGTGAGTTGGTGCGCAAAGATGCTCTTCCTCTTCTTGGTCAGGTGGGCTTCATATTTTTTCTGGGACAGCACTGCATGGTGAGGAAGCTGAAGCCCTCCCATTGACACCATGTGTGCAACATGATGAGTACTGAAAAGAAACCACAGTTCCAATAGCCATCATGTTTGGTTTTGGTTACAGATGTGGCTTTTCATCTCAGATTCCTTTGGGATAACTATTTAAGAAATCATCAGGGTGAATGACCGTTTAATGGCTATCTAAATATAAGTGAAGGAGTATGAGTTATGTGTGGTATCAATATAGGCCCCATGACAAGGTTGCCCTGAGGAAGAGAGGGAAAAGGTCAGTAAGAGCTTGCAGAACCTAGTGGGAATGGCCAGATCAGAGGAATTACTGTTCATTCTGGGAGACTTCAGTGCTCAGACCAGCTCAGGTTGATCAGGCTATGAGCAGATTCTGAGACAGTATGAACTGGGATTGCAGAACACAGAGGGCGTTGCACTGCTTGACATGGCAATCAGTTGGTGATTACCACATTTGGTTTAAGAAAAAAGAAAGTCATCTTTACACATACCGAAGTGGTGGAGTAAGCATGCAAATAGATTTCTAGCTATTCTAAAAGAACCAGAGGAAGATGGTTAATGATTGCAAGCAAGACTGTCGCACCCCAAGACAAGACTGGCAAATGAACCTAGTCTACTCTTTGCTCCAAGGAAACATGCATCAGAATGTTTAAACTGTGCAGTGTGACTGTAGACAAGTTTACTGAGACACTCACAAAGTTTGAGTCAAGAGATACACAAATTAGAACAGTAGAAGAGGAGTGGTGTCTCTTCAAGAACGTATTGATCCAAAATCTGAGATGCTATGTGGACATGCTAAACTGGGTAGACCGCAATCTGTTGAAGAATGGTAGTGGGAAAAAAGAGATTCAGAAAGCAGTAAGAAATTAAAGAGATGCCAGAAAGGTGATGGAAAATAACCCTTCAGAAGAAGTGATTGCCACCGATAGCATCTCCAAGCAAGAAGCAAAGCAAGCAGTCAGGCGATAAATGTAGCTTTAGGGAAGCTGTATAATGAGTTTAACAACTATCTTCAACTTGCCAAAAGGAAATATATGTGATCATACGGATGAGAAACAAAAGAAAGGAAGACAGAGTGAACATACCATTCCTGAAGAGCACAAAGACAGACTGCTACTGCTGGGGGAATTCTGTACCATTGTGCATGTGCAGAATTCATGCGCCGTGCAGAACTTTTTTTCTCAGCAGAAAATATATTCTGCTGAGAAGTGCTAGTGCTACACTTATGCCTTTCACCCACCAGGGGCTACTGTGGCCCCAGAACAGAGAGCCGCCCCCGCTGCGAATAGAGAAGAGAAAAGCTGCATTCCTCACCGTTCTCTGCCCATGGGGCCAAGTCAGGAGACATATGATATGGGGGTAGAGACAGCATAGGGCACATGGGGCTGCTGGGGAGGGGGCTCACAGACTAGGGTTCAGAAGGGTTACTGGGGGGAAGAAAGACTGGGGTGGGGACTGAATGGGAGTGGGGTTCAGGGACGGGGGAGGGTATGGCTGAGTGGGAGTGCCAGGACACAACGGGGAAGAAGGCTTAGGGATACATGGGGAGAGCAGGCTGGCTGAGTGGGGGTGCAAGGGCAAATGGGGACAGGGGCAGATGTGCCTGATTGAATGGGAGAGGCTAGAGGTCAGCCAGGATCTGTATGGGGGAGGCTCCTCAACTCCCTAACAATCCCTGCCCTCCGCACCCCCTCAAAAAACTGTTCCATACTTCTCCCACCCATACCCCCACACGTTCACACCCAGGCTCCTTCCCGACAACTACTTCCTTCTCCCTAAGGTTCTCATAATCCCTGACTTCCCCAAGCCTTTGCACTGCTTCTGAGTGGTGTAGGAAGTACATTTCAGTATTGTAGTTCAAATGAATTATTTCTCAAAGTTCTGTATTCATATTCCTAACAAGGAATCTATTTGTTAAAAAACATTTCCTGAATCTTTTTTGTTGTGTGTATTGTTACAAACATACTTGCTGACAGGTATTTTGAAATCAATTACCAAAATAATTGAAACTGACATGATTATATTGTGTTATTTTGACAAATAAAATATGCAGAAGTTTGCAGAAACTTAAAATATGGTGCACAGAATTTTTAATTTTTCGGCCAGAAGTCCCCCAGGAGTAGACTGCTTGTGACAGAGGACGCGGTATGTAACTAATGGCAATTAATACTCTGAGGGTCTGCTTAATGAGGAGAACCCTTTATATGCTATGTTACCATCATGCAAATCGATAATTATGGATGTCAGAGGCAGACATCAAGACTGCACTGCTGAAGATGGCACCTGGAAAAGCAGCAGGTCCACACAACATCATTGTAGAAATGATCAAAGCCTTGAGACAGGTTGGTATATGCTGACTCACACAAGTCCTGAACACAGTTTGGAAAGAGAATTAAATCCCAAGAGACCAGAGAAAGTCTATACTGCTACTGATATGCAAAGAAAAAGGTGTCATACACGACTGGTTGAAGTACTGAAGAATGAAGCTGTTGTCTTACTGCATAACACTGCTCCAGAGAATCAAAGATAGCAGCATTTGTTGAATAGTGAAGCCCATTGTAGGAAAGGATCAGTTTTATTTTCGAAAAGAAACAGGGATGACAGATGGCATGTTTATAGCTAGACAGCTGGTGGAAAAGAAGCTGGAGGGAAATGTTGCGCACAGTTGAGCTTTCCTGGAGTTGGAGGAAGCATTCAACAGAGTATGCAGGCAACTGCTAGTGCCTCTGCTATGAGTCTATGAAGTATTAGAGGATCTTGTCCAGATGGTGATGGGTGCTCATGGTGGTTCCCGGACAAAAGTGCGGATGCCCTTTGGTGTAACGGAGGGTTGTGAAATGAAGGTTGGGCTCCACCAGGGATCAGTGCTTAGTCCATTGCTATTCTTAATTGTAATGGACTTTGTAAGTAAACATATTCAAATGGAAGGTGGTACGAAGTTGATCTAGGCAGACGATATTGTGTCAATGGCCATCAGTGAGTAATATTTGCTCGAGGCGATTGATGTCTGGAACAGGGTACTAACAAACTGTGGCTATAAAATGAGTAAAGAAAAGACTGAAGTCATATGGGTGACTCACCCATAACCTAGAAAGATGAATATTAGCATCGAGGGCCAGCACCTAAATCAGGTGTCTGTGGTTAAGTACCTTAGAGGCTGGTTAGTGACAAATGGAGAAATAGAGAGATGACTGCAAGCAAGGCTGCTAAGTATGGGGGAAGTCCAGTTCATGATAAGTGGAGTTATTTATGATAAACGGAGGCCCAGACTACTTAAGGAACACTTATGCAAAACCATGGTTAAGACCAGAAATAGCTTAGGGCAGTGTGTGTGGCGGGGGGAGGGATGATATTGCTGGACCACATGCAGAATGATGTCATCAGAATTGAGACCAAGGTCTGTGATATTAGAGAGAAGCTGCAAGAAAGGAGGTTGAGATATTATGGGCATGAATGAAGGGAATCCTGTTAGGGAGGCATTTGAGACTAGAGTTAGCAGGCTGACAATAAGAGAATTGCCTAGAAAACTGTGGATTGATTGTGTACTGGAGGATGGAGTGCATATGGAGTGGGCAATGGACCGGCAAGCCTGGAAAAAGACTAATCCAGCAACCTGAGCCCAGATAGCTGGGAAAAGGGGAAGAAGTAGAAGCAGGAGTAGAACTAGTAGCCTTTAGGGAAAACAAACATCTTATTTTCTTTGCAGATTACCAAAAATCTCATTTCCATCACCCAAATGTTGGTACATGCTTGAGAACAACTTCTCTTTTTTTGGAAATTATTAATATTATTTATTTTTCAGTAGTATCTAAGAACCCCCATCAAAGATCAGGATCCCATTGTTCTAGTCACTATAGAGCACATAAAACAATTGCAGCCTCAGAATTTTCAATCTAGGTAGTGGGAGGCAAACAAGTTTCTGATGTGTAACATCTCTCTTCAAACCCAGTAGTCTTTACTGAGAAATGTGAAACTTTGCGGTATCATGACCTAGAAACCTCATGAATCAGGATTTCATAAGCCAAAATGTATTGCTGCTTATCAAAGAGAATTCCTGGCTGTAGGCAATAATAGGTTAAGGATTGTTTCTGAATGTATTAATGAAATTGCTTTAGAAACAACATTTCGGTAAGATTTTTGTTGTGGTACATGTCATCAGTAATCTCCAAACTCTTGTAATTTTGTTCACCCTGCAATAGATTTCGGAAAGGTAATATTCTACTCCTGTCCCTACGGTTTCTAAAAGTAGACTTCTAGTTTTACTTTAATCACTGCCCCTATGGGTTTCTAAAAGTAGACTTTTAGTTGAACTTTAATCCATCAACCCCCACTGCCATTTTCACCCAGTATGCCAATCCAACACAAGTTGAATTGCAATTACAGTGTCTTGTATTTTGCACTTAGCAAAGCCAACTGGAAAGTCCAGATAAAAATTTGCTTCATTTGTCACAGGAAGCACATCTTCAAATATATCAAAAAGTCTGTTCATTTCCCTTTTTGTTCTTCAGGGGCTGGAAGGAATCATGATGGTTACATTAAAGCATATTCAGCCAGGTCTATGGCAGTCTGTTCCCTAATAAGATGTTACCTGGAATATATTGCATACATTTGCACAGTGTTGTCTTGGTACTGGCTCTTAAAGTATGTTTTAATTTGTGTTGACTGTATAATAACATAAGATGCTTCTTAGATGAATGCTGTAAAATTTGCAACCCCTCTCATTTGTCTGTATTTCAGATCCAAGGATCTTTCTCCCATCCTGTATTATCATATGTATTCATGTTATATAGCTGTTGCACTCATCTGCATTTTAACAAGAAAACAATTCTCTCAGTTATTTTATTAGCATTACACTTTTTTGTTCTAATTTTGGTGGTTTACACTAATTGAAGTGGGTTGTTTTTGAGCCTTGCAATTTTGTAGTCTCCTAGACTGAGTATATGAGGGAGGGTCATGGTCTTTGAAAGAAAATAATTATTACTTGTAAATTGACTTTTCTCATACAAAAGCATAATTATCTGCTCTTTACATTTTCAAGGGCTTGAACTTTATGGAGTAGTTAGGCATGGCAATGAAAGGAAAGTTATAGTGGCTTTCTACAATCAGTATTTCTATCTGCTTTACTGTCAGGCAAGCCTTATGTAAAAGAATTCAGTAATTTTACGTATTTTGTAAAGGAACCTGAATCTGAGGCAAAAGTGACACTAATGTGAGACTCTGACAAAAATATGGCCTTCAAAGAACTTTCATTAACACAAGTAACAAAGCTGGTCTAGTAACCTAATAGTATCTGTTTGTGCTGACACACCAGAGACCCAATTTTTTCTTCCTCTTTTTTCCTGCTTACTGGGCCAGCTAGAAGTGGGAGGGTTGCCCTTGATGTCAATGAGGACGTGATACCCTTTCTTTCATAGATAGTCAGTCATCCGTGGTATTCATAGAGTGCCAGTCACTGCAGAGTGTTAGGTAGTAGATTCCTTCTAGTGCTTATACTTTTTCTTAATGTTTTAGTTTAAAAGAACTAAGGTCAAAATTAAAAAGCACATATTCAGTATTGCCTAACTCTAAAATTAACATAAGGCTGTATTCATCCATGTGATTCTGCTGTAGTTTATAAAACATAGATGAGTTTTCATGTTTTGTGATGTCAAAGAATTCCTCCAATTAATTTTATTCATTTGTAATGAATGTGAGGCCTAATATTAACCCTTCTTTGTTTATTTCTAAGAATAATGAAACTAGTTGAGGCTATTTAACCTGTGTAGGGGGCAAGAATGCATACTAGCAGGTGCACTGAGCCATCAGAATGGTGAAAAATCTAGATACTAACAGAAATTCCTTCCAGCATGAGAAACATGTATTACCTTGTCAATGCCTTTGGTATCTTTATACGTCTTTGTTTTCTTTAATCACTATGTTGCAGACACGCGCTCCTTCAGTGTACTATTATAAATGGCTATAGCTGTGTTTTCATTCATATATATGTGTAAAGTATATAAAAAATGCATTCAAATGACTATGAAAATGTAATTGATACTCCTCAAATACAAGCAATTCACTGTCAGTCCAAGTACTGCTAGTTCTCTTATCTTTAGTTTATTTTAAGTGTACTATGAAATACCAGAGGAACAATTTGTTTGAAATTTCACAACTCTTCTAGGGCAGTTTTATATGTGAAATGTACTGCATTAGCTTACCAATTTACTGGATAGTTTTTAAGGGTACATATCAGTGTGCAAGTGTTTATTACAAAAAAAAATCCTGAGGATAGTCTAGGTAACATTAAGCAGCCACTAACTAGTTTTCTGCCAGAGGTAGACTGGACATGATCCATTGATAATATAAACCTTATTATTTATGAGTTTTATTGCTCTGTCTCTCTAATACATCAATGTAAATATGGCTAGGCTGTCACTGCTTTTCTTCTGCAGTAACTACAAATTCGTTGCCTTCTGAATATAAAATCACCAAGTTAAAGCAAGTAGGATATTTTTGTACAATTAAGGATTTTTTCTTGAGGTAATAAGATTTGTAAAATATAGACTAAAATTGAATCTCTAGATCTAGATTTCTATTTTACTTAAGTTCCATCGTACTCACAGTTTGACAGGAAACACTGATGCATAATACCAAGTACATTGTATTTAATACTTATGTATGAGACAGCTGTGTCAGTGTTTCCCATTAATTAAACTTTCCAGGAGTTTCACTAGACTCTCTAAAGAACTAGTTTTCTATTTAAAAACAAGACGTCTTCTGGAAATTGAAAGCATCACCAGAACATATTACATAACACTGTTGCTCTGTATTAAAGATTAATAGAGGCCACTGCACTGTCATAAATATTTACAGTTTCTAAAATTTTGACCATGATGTGTTTGAATCCTAGAGTCAGGTCTTTTTGATTGTGCCAGACTAGGCGAGTTTGGGCATAGGACAGCCGACAGAGAGGCACAAGTCAGGTGGAGAGAGCAGCATGAGCTCTGGTTCATTGCATTCCTCCATCACAAATATGCACCTCTTTCAAAGGTTAAAGAATCAGGCAACTGCTGAAAAGATGTCTGCCTTCCCTTACCGCTCCCATAGCAGCCAGCTGAGGGAGCAACTCAGATATATAAGGATACAGGCTCAGACAGCAACTGGCAGAACTAAATGTCTTCTGCATGCTGGGCTGTGTGGGGAGGGACTGTGCTTATAAATATAAAATCCCTTACACAGTAATGAATTAAAGGCTGACATTTTGGAGACATGCACATTTTAGTGCAGTCTCCAAAATTTCAGCCTTTCATTAAAATGTACATTTTAATGCTCATACAGCCTTGGGTTGTAGGACTTGTTTTATGTATTGCAGTAATGTTGGCTAGAAAGTGGTGAAAGAGTCCCGTAGTCAGTGTTTCATTTTGGGCAAATCATTTCTCTATCCCTACTGGTATAATGAAGATGATGATACCTACCTTCCTTTGTGAATTGTTTTCAGATCTATTAATGGAAAACTTCTCTATAAGAGTTAAGTATGATGATAATGATTAAGACTTCGTCTACGCTCGAACTTTTGTCGATCAGGGGTGTGAAAAAACACACCCCTGACCAACATAAGTTTCACCGACAAAAGTGCTGGTGTGGAAAACATCTCCCACCAACATAGCTACCACTGCTCATTGGGGGTGGTTTAATTATGCTGGTGGGAGAGCGCTCTCCTGCCGGCATAGAGCGGCTACACAGGAGACCTTACAGTGATGCAGCTGCAGTGGTACAGCTGTGCCGCTTTAAGGTCCATAGTATAGACAGAGCCTAATTGTCTAGTAGTCCATAAACTATAGAGAGAATGTCCATATTTCAGGGCCTGTCTCAGCACCTATGTCGGTTTTATACAGCAACTCTTTTTTCCTGTTTTTTTTCTAAAACCCCTGCAGACTCGCCATCTGTGAGAGCTGCCAGCCAGCTGTGCTGGTGAGATTAACATAAGAACCATAAGAACATAAGAATGGTCATACTGTGTCAGACCAATGGTCCATCTAGCCCAGTATCTTATCTTCTGACATTGGACAGTGCCAGATGCTTCAGAGGGAGTGACCAGAACAGGGCAATTATCAAGTGATCCAGTCCCAGCTTCTGGCAGTCAGAGGCTTAGGGACACCAAAAGCACGGGATTGTGTCCCTGGCCATCTTGGGTAATAGCCATTGAAGGACCTGTCCTCCATGAATTTATCCAGTTCTTTTTTTGAACCCACTTACACATTTGGCCTTCACAATATCCACTGGCAACGAGTTCCACAGGTTGACTATGCGTTCTGTGAAGTACTTCCTTTTGTTTGTTGTAAACTTGCTGCCTATTATGTTTGTTTTAAACTTGCTGCCTATTAATTTCATTGGCTGGCCACTGGATTTTCTGTTATGTGAAGGGGTAAATAACACCACCTCATTCACTTTCATGAGGCTCATTCATGATTTTTATAGACCTCTATCGTATCCCATCTTAGTCATTTATTTTCCAAGCTGAACAGTCTATCTTCTTAACCTCTCCTCATATAGAAGCTGTTCTATGCCCCTGATAATTTTTGTTGCCCTTCTCTGGACATTTTCCAATTCTAATATATCTTTTATGAGATGGGGTGACCGGAATAGCTGGCAGTATTCCAGGTGTGAGTGTAGCATGGATTTATATAGTGGCATTATACTTTCTGTCTTATCTATCACTTTCCTAATGCTTCCTAACGTTCTGTTCGCTTTTTTGACTATGGCTGCTGCACATAGGGCAGATGTTTTCAGGGAACTATTCACGATGAGTCCAAGATCTCTTTCTTGAATGGTAACAGCTAAGTTAGAACCCATCATTTTGTATCTATTGCTGGGATTATGTTTTCCAGTGAGCATTACTTTGAATTTATCAACATTGAATTTATCCACCATTTTGTTAGCCAGTCACCCAGTTTTGTGAGATCTCTTTGTTACTCTTTGCAGCCTGCTTTGAACTTTAACTACTGTGAATAATTTTGTATCATCTGCAGGTTTTGCCACCTCACTGTTTACCCTTTAATCCAGATCATGTGTGAATATGTTGAACAGCACTGGTCCTAGTACAGATCCTGGGGGACCCCACTGTTTACCTCTCTCCACTGTGAAAACTGGCCATTTATTCCTTCCCTTCATTTCCTTCCTATCTTTTAACTAGTTACTGATCCATGAGAGGACCTTCCTTCTTACTCCATGACTGCTTACTTTGGTGGTGGAATCTCCTTCCTTTGAAGTTTTTAATGTTAGGCTTGACAAAGCCCTGGCTGGGATGATTTAGTTGGGGATTGGTCCTGCTTTGATCAGGGGGTTGGACTAGATGACCTTCTGAGGTCCCTTCCAACCATGATATTCTATGATTCTATACTTTGCTTAAGAGACTTAAGACCCAAGACGGACCCAAAGGTTTTCTGAAAGTCCAAGTACACTATATCTACTGGATCACCCATGTCTATCTGTTTGTTGACCCCCTCAAACAATTCTGATAGATTGGTGGGGCATGATTTCTCTTTACACAAGGGGCATGATTTCTCTTTACACAAGGCATGTTGACTCTTCCCCAGAATATCATGTTCAAATATGTATCTGATAATTCTGTTCTTTACTGTAGTTTCAACTGCCTGGTACTGACGTTAGGCTTACCGGCCTGTAATTGCCAGCATCACCTGTGGAGCCTTTTAACAAGTCAGCATTACATTAGCTATCCTCCAGTCATTTGGTATAGAGGATGATTTAATCAATAGGTTACATACCACATTTAGTAGTTTGCAATTTCATATTTGAGTTCCTTCAGAACTCATGAGTACATACCATGTGGTCCTGGTGACTTATTACCGTTTAATTTATCATTTTGTTCCCAAACCTTCTCTCTTGACACTTCAATCTGGGACAGGTTTCAGAGTAGCAGCCGTGTTAGTCTGTATTCGCAAAAAGAAAAGGAGGACTTGTGGCACCTTAGAGACTAACCAATTTATTAGAGCATAAGCTTTCGTGAGCTACAGCTCACTTCCTCAGATGCATATCGTGGAAACTGCAGCAGGCTTTATATATACACAGAGAATATGAAACAATACCTATTCCCACCCCACTGTCCTGCTGCTCTAATAAATTGGTTAGTCTCTAAGGTGCCACAAGTCCTCCTTTTCTTTTTGCAATCTGGGACAGTTCCTCAGATTTGACACTGGCCTGCCCCATTATACTTTTTCATTTGATTTGTCTGAGTTTATGCTCCTTTTTTTTTCCTCCGTAGGATTTGATTTCCAATTTTTAAAGAATATATTTTTGTCTTTAAGTTCCAACTTGACTCTATTGTTTAGCCACGGTGGCATTTTTTTTGTCCCCTGTTTATTATTGTTATTGCGGGGGGGGAGGGAAATATGTATAGTTAGAGCCTCTATTATGATTTTTTTAAAAGTTTACATTGAGTTTTCAGGAATTTCATTCTTGTGACTGTTTCTTTTAATTTCCATTTAACGAGCCTCATCATTTTTATGTAGTTCCCCTATTTCAAGTTAAATGCTTCTGTGGTGGATTTCTTTAGTATTTTCCCTCTACAAGGATGTTAAATTTAATTACATTATCATTGCTATTACTGAGCAGTTCAGCTATATTCACCTCTTAGACCATATCTAAGTACTAAATCAAGAATTGCCTCTCCCCTTGTGGGTTCCAAGACTAGCTAAAGAAGTGTCTAGAAATGTTATCTCTACATCCCATCCTTTGGTGACATGTCCCCAGTCAATATCATGAGAGTTGAAATCCCCCATTATGACTTGGTTTTCTGTTTTTGTAGCCTCTCTAATCTCCCTGAGCATTTCACAATCACTACCATCATCCTGATCAGGTGATCAGTAGTATATTCCTACTTCTCTATTCTTATAGTTTGAGTCATTTAAGATTTTTACTATATTTGGCTCCATGCTTTCTCTTGCATATAGTGCCACTCCCCCACCAGTGTGATCTACTCTGCCATTCCTATATATTTTGTACCGTGGTATTGCCATGTCCCATGGATTATCATCATTCCACTGCCTGTTATAGCAATATCCTCATTTAATACCAGGCACTCAGGTTCACCCATCTTAGTATTTAAACTGCTTGTATTTTTATACAGTCACTTATCAAATTTGTCCCTATTTAGTTGTTTGCTTTCCTATGATGTAATTGAATGGGACTCTTTTTCATTTGACTGTTTCTCTTCAGCTCTTATCTATGCTTTATCAATTTCTCTCCTCTCCTCTCTACTATGATACAGAGTATCCCCTTTAATAAATCCTCCCCTAAGGGATGTGTCTGTCCAAATCATGTATTCCTCTGTACCTGTTGGCTTTCCCCTAGCCCTTAGTTTAAAAATTCATCTCTGACCTTCAATTTTATTTGCCTCTGTTGGCTCCCCCCTTTCCCAAAATGTTCCACAGTTCCTATCAAACCTAAATTCATCCTCCGAACAACATTGTCTCATCCACGTGTGAACAGTAGGTTGACTGAAAGCACGTGTAGCAACCAAGGATCAACACATCAGGCCTGTTCTCATACTGTTAAGCCTAAAGCCCCACTTCTCAGCCATCCCTGCCCCATACTTAGAGTCAGATCACATGAAGTGATGGACTCACTCTGACTGGGCATGATTGAAGGTCGCAAGCCTACTGGCAGGACAGCCACAGCACCTCCATTTAGGGTAGATATTGGAGATTTTGTAGATTGAAAGGTGGGGCAAAGAGAGGCTAAGTGATAGACAAAATCATAAAAAATATGAAAACAGAAAACTCAGGCAGAAGGAGAAAGTAGGAGACAGGGAAGAACAAAAAATAAAATAGAACTTGGAGCCTGAATATGTAGAGATGGTGGAAAGTACAGTGCAGAAACTGGGACTGGGAAAAAATAGCAAAGGGGACACAGACACTTACTCTCTTCTGCACCCTGGGCTTTTGCATTTAAGGTGGGGGAAGAACTGTCTCTTGCATTTTCTAGGGATGACTTAAAACAAACAGAAAACATTGGTTGTTTTCCTTTTACAATGTAATATTTAATTATTTTTATTGTAGTTAAACAGCCTTCTAAATTCTACATTGTGCTGACAAGTAGTAGCATCTCAGTTTCTTAAACCACAAAAAATTGCCTTAGAAAAGAAGCCATTGTTTTATAATATATTGAAGACAAAGAAACGTCCCTGCTTAGAGCCTAAACTATGAAGGTGGTCTATTTTCTGCTGGCTATGTGTAAGGCTACACTTTCCCTTCAGACTCCTGAACAGATATTCTTTAATTACCAAATTGGATTTTAGCAGTTGTTGTGAGTTGATGCATTGTGGGCACATGAGATTAGTGTTTTAATCCTGCTTTTTATTACTATCTAGAATTGTATACTTGAGAAAGTATTGCAGGTGTATTGCACACTCCAGAGTACAGAAATGATACTTATTACTGAGTTTTCTTCCAACTGGCACCAGTTTGAAAAAATTCCAGCAGAGCTCTGCAGTGATGCATATCCTTATATTTACCAGCAGTGTATTAAATAATGTGAAGTAAAGGAGGACTGCAATCTCTTAATATGTATATATTTTAAAACTAAAGTAGTGGTCTAAATATAAACATTTTCCCTCATTACCCCAAGATGTTTACTCTCTTCTCTTGTATTTTATTTTTTCTGAAATAAAGACAAAAGGGATGTCGGAGCTCAGAAAGACTTTGTGTTAGTGAGCAGTTCGGAAAAGAACTGAAAAGGATCAGTGAATCAGATGTAATTTGGGCTCTGTTTGAGATACCAAATCTGTGTTTTGCTGACGGCCAGTATTCCTGTTTTGAAAAGCTGCATAGGCACTTCTATCAAACAGAAAGAACTTTATCCCTATTTTCATTCTGGCATGCCTATTATGACTTTGTTCAGCAAACAAAGAGGATTATGGGAAATGGAAAGTAGGTGACATGTTTTATTAAAGAACTGTGCAAGTCTTTCACTGTGAATTGAAGGATTGAACAGTCTTGTGATAGTATTCTCGTTCACAGGTAACTTTAAAAATATAGGACCCTTATATTAATTTAGCTAGCTTAAGTGGAAACCAAGTAGCATTGAATGCTTTAGGTTCAATATTTCTCATTTACATTTTGCAAAAATATATTCAGCACAGCTGAAAGTATACTTTTTAAAATTAAAAACTATAAAACTGCACAGAGAATAAGAAAAATAAAGGTGAAACTTCTGTCTGTCTCTCTCTCTCTGTGTCTCTGGCATAAACACCCAGATTGTCTTGAACGTGCCATATTTTAGGACAACGTAAATACCACAACACCTGGTGTGATGCCATCAACTGTGGGCACTCTGGCCAGCACAACAGCGCTTAGTATACTCTGTGTGTTTGATGATGTTGTTGCATATACTGTTGTTGCTACGTGGAAACAAATTAGCTCTTGTATTGAATGGCAAAAAAATAACAGAAACTGGCACAAAGTGTTTTTGCCAGGTATTGTCCTAATAACTCATTCACAGTGTAAAAAGTGCATAAATTTCACAGAGTAACACTTGTATTCTAGGTTTCAGAGTAACAGCCGTGTTAGTCTATATTCACAAAAAGAAAAGGAGCACTTGTGGCACCTTAGAGACTAACCAATTTATTTGAGCATAAGCTTTCATGAGCTACAGCTCACTTCATCGGATGCATAATGTATTCTAGCAGTAGGTTAAAACAGATACATACCAAAACTTTTTTTTAAACCATTATATTAGTACTGTTTTCAACTGATGAGATAAACAAATCCTGTGACTTAGGTCTCAACTCTGCAAATATTTTTTCCCCTTTAGTTAGGCTATTTTTATTTATTTATTTATTTTTTCCCTAAAGGATTAGTGAACTGAGTAAGGGAGCCTTACAACATGGAGATGTGGAAAGCTGAGCTACTAAGGATCAGATTGTGGACCCCTTAATACTGCAATAACTCAGACGAATAGTCCCACTGATTTCAATTGTATTGCTTGTGTGATTAACTCCACATCATCGTGAGTAATACTTTCACAATCTTGCCCTGAGTCTGCACAAATTTGCAGAACATTTTGTGAGAGGAGAGGATTTGCAATCAAAGAGCTATATATGGCCCTTAATAAGCATCTGAACTCCCATTGCATCATACGTACTGCATAAGACTAATTGAAGTTAGGTACTACTCAACATGAGTAAGGATGTCAGAATGTAGCACATAGAGTATGTCTACACAGCAGTGGGATACCCTCGGCTGCCCTATGCTAACCAACTTGGGATCGCGGCACTCAGGTTGTGGGGCTGTTTCATTGCTGTATAGACCTCTGGTCTTGGGGTAGGACATATGCGGTGGGAGGGTCCCAGATCTCAGGCTTCAGCCTGAGCCTGGAAGTCTACATAGCAATGGAACAGCCCAAGCCCCATGATCCCAAGTCACATGGGCCAGCCACAGGGTTTTCTTTGTTGTCTGTGTACAGAGACCCTAAGAATGTAGGCCCAAGATATTTAAAAGGAACTAGTGGATTAGTATGCCCACTTTCTGAAAGCACTAAGGAACTTCCCTATGAAAGTCCACTAAGGTGTCTCAAGTTAGGCACCCAAATAACAGAAGCACCCAAAAAATAACTAGACTTTTAAAAAAATTATTTTTGGTAGAGCATGGAATAATTATAAAATGTGGTGCATGTGTGTAAGGACAGAACCAAAAGGTGCTACAAAAAAAGAATTAAATAACATGTTAAAAAGAATAATGATATTGAAGCATCTGTGAAAGATACAATGAAAAGTTTAAGCATGGTTATAATCAGAAAAGTGACTATGTAAAAATGACCTAATATTTGATATTTATTCTCCAATTAATGATTTCCCTATCAAATTTGCTTGTCTTGCAAGTGAAGGCAAGATATTTTTAATTGCAATTACTGCAGATCATCCTGTTGTCCAGAAACCAAACTTGTGTTTTCTTCTATGTACATCATCCGTAATAAAGATTCTGAAATCAGATGATGCATAAGGCAGGCTAGAATATACTTCTTCACAGCTACAATAATCCTACAGTTCTGATACTATAAAAAAATCTAACTTTGTATATTACTTGAAGATTACCTATATTTGTGTTGAAAGATGTCTCATGAGCATTTCTTGTGTCAATCTGGAGTACCACAAGTTGAAATATGAGTGGTTCTGTTCAGATGTTTAAATTGGGAGTAACTGATCCCCTTGCAAAGAAGGGGGTAACCAGTCTGAACAACATACAATGTTATAAAGCGGTATATTTTATTTTGTAAAAATATTTTTTCCAGTTTCCCTATCCATGAAACGGTACAGTGGTTCAGATGTTAAAAATCTTTAGACTGTCAGAAATCAAGGTAGAGCATCTCTAAATACTTTCTGGTACTCTCAGAAGTAAAGAAACATGACTAGAAGCGTGCAGACTGGGTAATTGATGTGTAATTGTATCATGGTTACTTTTGTTGCTATTTGTTTGATTCACTAAGAAGTTATCCTGCAGGGATAAATATATCTGGATTTTCCATTTTATGACATATTTTGTTTGCTGTTTTTTGGAAATATGTGTTTAATAGCACTTGGAAATTACAGTATAATCTCCAAAATATCCACTAAGTGGACATTAGCTCTAAGGACAACATTAGGCTAAGATAAGTAATGTTGTTTCTATAAAATACAACCAATGTTGAACCATATTTCTGCCTTTAATCTCCAAGCATGGACTCACATTTTAAAGCTGAAAAATCCAAATGGCAAACTGCCCCTGACTGGTTTGGGATTAGCACAAATAAATGAAGTTGCATATAAATATTTTGTATGAAAGTATCTTTATTGATTATATGAAGATAGCCCATTCCTTACACTCTTTTCTGAGTCCTTAGTTAAAACTCCCCTTGATTTCATTGGGAGTTTTGCCTGAGAGAGGATCGTAGGAGTGGGCTGTCAAATTGCAAACCAACTTGTTAATGGAGAAACTGAAAGTATATTTTAATTGTATGAGAAATGATGCTAGTTAATTGAAACTTACTAGTAAAGTACATCAGAGTAGAGATGTATTTTACAGATATTATGAATCATTCATTTCATTAGTGTGTGAATGGTTTAGTTCTCTAGTGTACTCTAAATGAAATTGCATGTTTTGTAGTACTTCAGGTTTTATACACTACACATTAAGACATATGTTTTTGTTAATTGCATACAAGAAAATTTAATTTGAGAGCTTTATTTAATACCACAGAGATGCAGGAGTTTAACTTACCTTTTTGTGGTTGCAGAGTTTAATTTTTTTCTCTTTTAGGCAACAAATATGTATTTGTTTTGGTTGGCATATAATAAAAAGCAATATCCAATTAATAAATTTTATTTACCCTCTAAATTCAAAACTGTCAAATGGATTATCTTTCAAAATACTCCATATTTAACAGCACAGCAATAACAATACAAATAACAATAACATAAATATAAATTTTGCTTCTGGATTAAAGCCCATATCCTGCAAATACTTACACACAGGAATAACTTTAAACTCATGAGTAGTCTCATTCACTTCAATGGGAATATTCACATAATTAAAGTTAAGTATGTGCGTAAGTGTTGGTAGGATTATGGTCTAAGTCTTCTTAAAATCTAAATTTCAGCCTTTCATAATTAGTCTGCTTCCTTTAACTTGCAGAGATTTATATTTGATTATTTATGTGGATACCAATAATAAAGAACAATAAAAGATTATGTAAATATCTGTCATTTTTGTTGGCGCAGACACAACAATGTGCTATAAAAATATAGCTGATAAATCTTTTTAAAGTGAAAAATACCCATTATAATTTTTTTTTTTGACAGTAACATTGTTTTGGAAATCTGCATCCCTTTCAAGGTGTTTGGAACATGATTAGTACCAGTAATGTCTATTCTCAATGAAAAATATTTCCTTACTACTTCTACAAAATCGCACTACTAACTAGCACTGAAAGCAAATAATTAGGATTCCATATTTGTTGATACCAGTTGCGCACTGGAAAAATGAAGCAAACTAAACTGAATCAGATTTCTGAGACTAATAGCCATGCAGTTGGGGAAAAGGTAGCTACTACTCAACCTGTACTCTGTCAAGGTAATTTAATTATGAACAGTTATACTTCTCTGTAATTTGTTAATGTGTGTTCTTTGCAGAAGGAGAATAATTCTGCCAGGGCATTGACAATTTTAAACATTTTAGGCAGGTTGCTGTCAAAAGACAGAGGTTTTCATTGAATCTCATAACATATAGTTGCCTAGAGGAAGAATATCAATGAAGTGGATAGCGGATTAAATTATATATTTTTTGAGTTATTAGGATCTATATGAGAGAAAGTGGGGGGGATGGGAAATCTTTCAATTTCTCATGAATTTTAGTATATAAAATTGGATGCATCAAATTACTGAATAATACTTTTTAAATTATATTTTTCATATCATCATATCTTAATAGTTCTTTTGAATCATGCTCATTGCAGTGTTCCTTTTAAGTCTTACCTCTAAAAAAAAAAAGAGAGAAAAAAAGAAATCAAGTTACAATTTACATGTATTACCCTCCCCCCAAACACACATACACACACACACTTGTCAGGGGGTAGATCATGCCCCCTGCATACACAAATATCATTATTCCCTTCCCCTGCAACGGGAATCCCCTGTTAAGCAGGAATCCCCAACTGGTGGAGGAAGGCTGACAAAGACCCATGGGTCATGTGCATGGTTCTGACTCCTTGCTGACCCTTTCAAACCTAACTGTTTTTAACAAAGTGTCTTACAGGGCTCCCTCTCTACTAGGAGTTCTGCATCTCCATGGGAGCAGAGCCAGCATGAAGGCATGCTCTTCGGTACCCTAGCTTCTGTCCCATTCTGTTCTGATTGCTCACTTTCTTCTCTGAAATGATTTAAAAACTCATTGAGAAGATCCTCACAGAGTTTAACTCTCCACAGAGCCCTAAAGCTGATCTGATTATTTGTAAATAGGATTCAGAACTGCTCTTAATGCCATTGTCTAAAGGAGAATGTGGAATATTGTTAGCTTAGTTTATTTGAATGCTGTTTTGAGGATATTGCAATAGTAGATTTCAGGAAAATTAAGAAGACCCATTCTGGGTACTTCTATTCTTACATTTCTATAATTAATATAGTCTAGTGTGGGGTTGTATTCTGGTTAGAAGGTCAGAACACAGAAGTATGTCTAATTAGGACTATGATTTCTTTATAATGATAGAGTTGCTGTAACCAATTATTTTACTTGTATTTCTTTGGCTACTTGTTGCAATTCAGAATATGAACTCGCCTTGGTAAATTGGGTCAGATAATGAAGTAGTATGGATAAGGGAATAAGGGATAAGTTACCACTTGGCTCACATCTAGGAAGGGGATCCTCTACATGTGGCTTTCTTTCCTCCCATGTGGAATTGGGGTTGAATTGCCCCATGTCACTGTCCCTTCCTCCCGCACAGCCCTCTTCGTAAATCTGTGGATCCATGTGGGAGAAGGGGTTGGCTGTACCTTATGAAATAGGTGGGACTTGGGAGCAACAGACCCAGGGAACTTACCTACAAAAAAATAGTGGAGTCCCAATTTGGATGAAATGTTTGTGGGGATGCTCCACCAAAAAGCATGGGATCTCTGCTGCAGTATTGCCAAGGAGCCAGGCAGAGATAACAGGGGCCAGAACTAGTGCAGAGATTCAGAGCTTCTGCATGGATAGGCTTGTCCTTCCCCATATTCGGTGAGATCTCCCAGGTTTGATGGCCATTTGTGTGCCTTTTTCCCTGGAGGAAATTAACCTTGCCCCGATGGAATGATATGGTGGGAACTGCATGAAATATTCCTCAAGGAGATTCTCCCCCATCCCTGAACAACTCAAGCAGGTTTTACTGCCAGAAAGGGTGATCAAGGCCTGTATTCCATCACAGCTAACTGACTATTCTTGTTTAATCTTCCTTAAAAAAGCTAACATTTTAAAATTTCTATTGAATTTTCTGTATTCTTGAAAAAAGAAATAAAGTTTTATATATATAATTTTCCAGTCATCGTCGTCTTTGTTTGCGTCAGAGGTCAAAGGGATGTGGGAGACCCAGCATAACACAAAAGGATTAGTGAGGAAACTAATTTTATCTGTCATTTGAATGTCGGTCCCAGTCCTTGGAGTTCAAGTATCAAAAATTATAATCTCTCTTCTCACTATCTTCCTTATAACTATAGTATTTTAAAAAAAGAAAAAGAAAGCATAAGATGTGCAGCTTTTAGCAGGGTTTCTCTTGAGGGGAACCTTTAGATTTTTGGAGACTTATAGTTTGTGCATCATTCATTTCAGTGTAAAAGTCCAAGAACTGGAATGAGGCACAAGGATAGGATTAATCTTCACTATCTGCATTTCAGCCCAACCTTTAATAATAATGCTTTGCACTTCTGTTGTTCATACAGTCTGAAGATCTCAAAATGCTCTGAAAACATTAAAGGGAGATAATCAATTTTAAAGCCACATTTCCATCTGATATTTTTTACTTGCTGTTGTTACAAGTAACACTGACGATAACTAGAAACGAAGGGGATCATAGAGAAAAAAAATCTGTTGTACTTTGTGCATTTTACAGTACTGTGTATATATTCGGTTTCACTAAATCTGTTTCACTGTGGATCTTTCACATAGCAAAAGAGGAGAGGAAAACATTTGTAAATAGGAAAATATTTTAAAGTAGGAAAATGTGATTGTTAAAGGGAGCTTATAGGCAAGACTAGTACCTGTAACTGCTTTTAATCTACTTTTTGAAATTGACTGGATTTCAAGTGAATTGCATCCCTTTAAGACTTCTAGCATTCCTATGAGGTAAGCATATATTATAATTCCCCTTTTACAAATGGGGAAACTGAGGACCGGAGCTGTTGTGTGTTCTGTCCACAGTAATACAGCATGTCGGTGACAGAGACAGGAATAGAAAGTAGGTCTAACTCCCAGAGTTGTGCGCTGACCTCTAGGCTGCTACTTCACTGCTGTTAGCACTGGAGGTGCTGAATCTAAACCATGTTTGTGATGATGATTGCCACATATTAAAAATGTCCGGGGCATATTTTTTTCCAGTCCATGATAGCAGTTTGACTACTTTCTCTCCACTCAGTCCTTTTCACTAGTTTTAGGCGTTCATAAAGGGGAAAAGACCTTTTTAATTTTCAGAATGCATATTATTTTGTGCACTTGTTTTGTCATTCTCTGCAGAAAGTCTAATGAGATCATAGTGAAATCTAACTCTAGATATGAAAAAAGTATCCTTTTTAAAAAAAGTTATGAATAGAAAAATCTCCCTTTGACAGGCGCTTCTCTGTGTCGGTTTGAAGAGCCCCAAGTGTTCTTCATTTTAATCCCCTATGGCCTTTGCCCACTTGGGTTCATCTATCACATATACTTATTAGTGCTAGTAATTGCAGTCAAGGTCAAAGAGGCTGGACCTGTATTTGGAACCAATCAGTTCTGCCCCTTTGTGAGAGAGAGCAGGTGGTTGTTGTGGAGGTCAAGGCCCCTGTAGTAGAAACAGGCAATCTGGTTGGGAAGGAGAACTTAGTCTTCCCTCTCTGAAGGATGCCACTATTATGTGGGCTGATCCATAAAGTACGATTTTTAATTCCTAAAGAATGCATTCACTTAATATGATGAAATGACAGTGAGTTTATTGTGACTGCGGAGAATAGGCTTTTAAGATACAGGTTTTTGTTCTTGACCTAACACCAGCTGATGATTCAGTTTAAGCAGGCTCTGTCTCTTTCAGTTCTTATATTCTCCATGTTTTTTTGTGTTTTACAGTGCGATTTAGAAGCTGTGATGAAAAGATAAAAGTACAGTTTGAAAGCAGCGAGCCAGCAGATTTTAGAGTAGGTGAAGATGGTATGGTATATGCAGCAAGAAGCTTTCAGCTTTCTACAGACCCCACAGAATTCATCATATATGCTCAAGACAAGGAAACCCAGCAACAGTGGGAAGTGGTGGTGAAGCTGAGCATCGAGCCAACATTTGCAGAGCATTCAGAGAAGGTAAAGCTCAGTGGTTTGAGCATTGGCCTGCTAAACCCAAGGTTGTGAGTTCAATCCTTGAGGGGGCCATTTAGGGATCTGGGACAAAAACTGGGGATTGGTCCTGCTTTGAGCAGGGGGTTGGACTAGATGACCTCCTGAGGTCCCTTCCAACCCTGATATTCTATGATTCTATATATAAAACATTTGCCTTTGGAAATGTCTCTGAAAAATAGGTTTTTAGACTAAATCTGTCACACACCTCCACATCTGACTTCCTGCTAGTGGGTAACTAGTGCATAAATAATTGTAAAGCTGTAGTCTTTAAAAATAATGTTCCATAATCTATTATTTTGTAGCCCTGCTAAAGTCATGCAAACCCATATCTGTTTAAAGATCCAGAAATCATTTGTATTTGAACATATTGTTTGTACAGTTTGAGATTTGTACCTGAATTTAAATTGGAAGTGGTCATTTCTTTATTTTAAATTGCTGGAGAGCATTACAATATTTATTCAAGCAGTTAAATTTAACCACAAAATAAACAAATCTCTGCTAGAATCCATCAATCAAGATTAGACCAGAACTGTAGATTTACAGCAGTAGCAGGAAGGCATTCCTGGCACAGAGTATTTGTATTGTCCCTTAATAATCAAATTGAGGACTGGAAATTATTTAGGATTCCAGCACTACTTTTAGGGAAGATAGTCTCACTCTGGTGGAAACCAATATACGCAAAGCCAAAGTAACACAAAATTGAACCTACCAATATACTAATATACTCCCTGTAGTAAAATATTATGTGATATTTCTGCTACACCCACCCCTTATACTACTGCCTGCTTTTTTTACTTCCTTTTGCAAAGCATCTTTTTAAAAAATAAATATTCTTCATAGATTGATATAGCCACACTAAAATTATATTTACAGATCAAAGACTTAAGTATCTGTTTCAAAATAGATTGCTTTTAGTTGTGCTACCTATTTTTCTAAGAATAAGCAATTGTTCTGGGTTTTGGAGACATTTAAGACCAAGTCTTAATAAAGAAGCATGCGGTGGCTCACATTAAAGAGGCACACAAGAAACTGTTCCTTTCAGAGGACGTCTTTTCTGCAACAAAAGTAATGTCCTTAAACTTGGATTTGCTAACATGAGTTAAGAAACTCAGGTTAAAATAACAGTGACACCTCAGCTTTTAACTTGAGTTCGCAACTCAAGTTAAAGCTCTAAGAAAGCCTGCGGTCAAATTCCAGCTCTTAACCAGAGTTACAAGCCAAGTTGCTGTGTCATCACTGCTATTTTAACCCAGGTTACCTAACCTGATTTAAGAGTTGCAGTGAAGACAAACCCTTTGGGCCCAGTTCTGGTGCCCTCAGTCACACTCAGGTAGTGCCTTACATGTGAGGGTATGTCTACACTGCAAAGAGAAACCCGCTGCACCAAATCTGAGTCCAGGTCAGTTGACTTGGGCTTGGGCAATAAGGCTAAAAATTGCAGTGTAGACATTGAGGCTTGGGTTAGATTAGCTGGGCTCTGAGACCCTCCGCCCTTGCTGGGTTTCAGACCCGGGGCTCCAACCCAAGCCCAAACGTCTAAACTGCTATTTTTAGCCCCACAGCCCAAGCCCCTCAAGCACAAGCCAATTGACTCTGGCTCTGAGACTCAGCACCATGGGTTTTTCTTTGCAGTGTAGGCATATCCTTACTAGACAGGGGCTATCACTTGTAAGGCACTATTCAAAGGGAGTGAAGGTAGCAGAAACTGGCCCTCAGTTTGCACCTGTGGTTTTTAGCCTCCAACACATTTACTTGATTCAAAATAACTTTTTTCCGCAAAGTAACCAAAGAATGTATTTTGGGCTTTTTTCCCTAACCAGAGTAACATGTCTGTATGCACATGTGCATCAAGAGCTAAAGGCTGAAATAACTGCAGATGTAGAGAGGAATATAAAGGCAGTGTTGACACCCAGCAGAGATTAATGCCCACTGTGCAAAGTGGGTCATCTACAACATCCATCATGGGTGACATAGGTTTAAAATAATTACAGCATTAATTCTATGGGATTTAATAAGGTCATAAATATTTCAGACATTCCTTACCAGTATGTATTAAACTTCTCTTGGAACTCAAATTATATTTTAGCACACCCAGATCTAAATTTAATATACAGTTTCACATTACCTGAACTGTAGTTCCAATTAATGAGATTATATACATATAAAGGCATCCTATTAAAATTCTGCACAATATTAACTACTATCCAACTGGAATATAGAAAGTGCAAGGTAGTTTACACAGCAGTACTGGGTAATAAATTGCTTATAATTCCATTTGACCTCCAAGTGGCATGCTGAAAAATGAAGGAATTGCTACTATTTCATAGGAAAAATGTAATAATATTGCTTATTTCCATTTTGTACTGTGAACCCAATAAATAGCTTCATAAACATGGAATGAAGTGTGTGTCTCAGGCAGTCATGTAATGGTATGAAAACCATTCTCCAATATACACATTTTTACCAATTCTCATTCTAATGTCTGTTTTAAGGACGAAAACAAAATTGAAGAAATAGTATTTCCACGGCAACAATATAAGCACAGCAGTCATCTGCAGAGACAAAAGAGAGACTGGGTCATCCCTCCAATCAACTTACCAGAAAACTCCAGAGGGCCTTTTCCTCAGGAATTAGTTAGGGTAAGGTAATTAACCACCAAGAAGGCAGAGGTGTGATTTCAGAATTCCTTGGAAGTCAACCTCGGATAGGCTTTCAGCTTATCAAAGATTAAAGGACCAAATTCAGCTGTTAGATCTATACAAAAGATAATGGGGCAAATTCTGTGGTCTGCCAAGCCCTCTTTGTTTTTCTTACATTGAATTACAGTGAATTTAAATCAGCAACTGCCCTGAAGTAGGGGGAACTTCAGCTGGTGCAAAAGGTGGCATTTGTGACTCAGCCAACTCTGCTGCATCCTGCACTGGAACCTCCCCACTTGTGTGTTTGTGTATGTGTTTGTTGGGAGAGGCGGGGGAAGAGATAGGCCTGTCAGAGGAGGGGAACAAGGGGAAGGGACGTGGCTGATTGAGGTTACACAGTGCCTGCTGTGCAAGAATGCACAGCAAGTAGGTGTCTGTTACCAGGCATTCCTGCACAAGAGGCTGGGGGCAGGTGTTCCATTAGTGTGGCCTGCACAGTCAATTTACCAAAAGGTGGGGGGGAGGGGTGTGTGTGGACAGGGTAACAGATGTGAACATGGCTCTACCCTGTCTATGCACTTGCAAGTGACTTTCTTCAAGGTATAGCAAAGGCTACCAGTGAACATACTATAAAATCAATTTCTACTTTATTTGTTAGCCAAGAACTCAGTTCAAAGTTCAGTATTTCCCCTGCAGTAACCATGCAATCACAAGCACCTAAATGGTTGCAATACTACAAGTATTATAAAAGAAATGCAGAATGCTGACACGGGTCTTGAAAGGTAAATGAAAGAGACTGTCTTACAGTATATTGTAATGTTCACAAATCTTGTGTACTGTTTTAGGAGCTAAGCAGTAAATTTAAGGATAAAAGTATTTAATTATTTTTAGTAATATAATTCATCCTATTGTGGAAAAAGTAGAGATTTATAAGAAGGGTCACTTTACATGACATTTTTTCTGAAAAATTCAGTGACTGATTTTCTGACAATGTATTATAATATTGAAAAGCCCGAACATTGTATTAGTGTTCATGCCTCTGCCATTGTTTTCTTGTAAATATAATTTCAGCCTAAATATATTAATATATTTAATATTATTAATATTAAAATGAATGCCAATCTACTGTTCTTCACTTTCAGTTCCAATTTCTTGTTCTGTTTAACTAACAAAAACCTCATCTTCTTGACACTTAGATTAGGTCTGATCGTGATAAAAGTCTTTCACTGAGGTACAGTGTTACTGGACCAGGAGCTGACCAACCTCCAACTGGAATCTTCATCATCAATCCCATCTCAGGTCAACTGTCAGTGACGAAACCTTTAGATCGGGAGCAGATAGCTTCATTTCATGTAAGATTTTAATTTACCATAAACCAGATGATCAAATCAAAGATAAACATCTGCTTCAAATTTGATTTCTGCATCTGGCACAGTTTTCTACAAGATGTGAATTAAAGAGTTTATACTGGATTGGAATTAATATTTATTCTACTTATTATTACATAATACAGGGAAGTCCTAGCATGTTGAAACAGCTTAACAAATGTGAGTTAGTATATTTAGATAATTAAAGAAGGCTGAAATGTGAATGCTGTAGTTTATTTTTCTGATTTATACCATTGATTACAAATTCCACCATATTGTTTGTTTGACAGAAGTTTATTTTTAATATAACACCCTAACTTGGGCATAATTGTACTGGAATTTCAGCAGCTAAAATTTGAGAAATGGGTGGGAAGAAAAACTACCAGGTTTCATTCTCAGGGCAAATCTAAGCATTTTAAGGGAATTATAATTGTAAATTAGGTCTCTCTGTTTATGAAAGCTATGTTCTTTGCTCTAGAAAAATTGCAAAGTAAACCAAATATTCTGCAGCACTAGTAGAAAAAAAATATTTGGTTGCAAAGCAGGAAACCAAGGTTTGACATGAAACGGCCCTCACTTGAAACCATAGGGAAGAGAGACAGTTCCTGGAGATAATTTCCAGAGTAGCATAGTTTTAGTGCACAATTTGTTGGCCCATCTGAGGAGCAAGTGTTAATCCTGCTTTCTGTACATAGGATTTAGCAGTTGCTATTCACAGATGGAGTTTGACCATGCTAGGGTGCAGCAGCTCTCGAATTCATGGGATTTTACCAAGAATTTGGATTAACCGAAACAATTAGTTTTAGCTCTTTCCCTTTCAGTTCCAGTTTAAGTATTAGCGACTAAGGAATTTTCGAACAACCCCTAAAACCATGTCCAGAACATGGTAGATTAATCTCACCCCCTGCCTCCTATAACTATGTGTCAAAACTACTTCTGAGCTACATTGACAGGTTTTTACCTCCCAGGTTTCAAATTTAGGATACATCTACACTACAACATTTACAGCAGCACAGATGCACCAAGGCAGCTATGCTGCTGTAATGCTTATGGTGGGGACACTCTAAGCCGACAGGAGAGAGCTCTCCTGTGGGATTAATAACTCCTGTCTCTGTGAGAGGTGGTATCTATGTCCGACATAACACTGTCTATATCAGCTTCTTTAAGGTGTCTCAAGTAGGTGCACCCAAATATCACTTTGGAAAATTTAGGCATAAACTTTAGACTCTTGAATTTTCAGTTGTTCAGTGAAAACAATTTTTGCCATACCCTGCCAGCAAAATAAAATAAAATAGATATACACAATTCGTCTTTTTCTTTTTTAGGCTTTAAATTAAGAATATTATCTCAAGTCCTACCTTTCCTTTGAAATATTCTTACAATACAGTTTCCATAATACCATTTCAAACTTTACAGAAACGAAGCAATATTCGTTCCAGATGGATTACCAACAAAAATTTTCTAATAGTGCAGGATTAGGTGATCCTGGAGACTTTCCACTGGCAATCAGGGTTAAGAAGTACAAAAGCCTATATAACATTAGGTAGTATTATTATTCCAAAAGTAATTTGGAGTCTGTAAATTAGGCCGTGGGGAGTTTAAACCTTCCCCACAGAAATCTGTCCCCTCTGGGTGAACTATTCAGATTTTTTTTCTTTCTCAACCCAAGAAATTTCCAGAAGAAAAAAGGCCTTCAAAAATAGAAGGAAAAAACAAAAAAATCAGTGTCCGTCCTTAAATATAAAGAAAGGGCTCAGTTTTGCCCTGAGTTACACTTATGTTATACCCATTGAACTCAGTCTACAAAGGCTCCCTCAATAAACTGAAAATTGAAGTCATCAAGATAGGGGAGCAATAAAAGATACTGAAATAGATCTGGCTAAAATGGTTATTGTAAAATTTCCTCTCCTCTGTGCTAATGTCCATGTATGTTCATATGTCTTGCAAACTCACATAATTCCCAATGGCTTTTGCAGCTGAGAGCGCATGCAGTGGATGTAAATGGAAACCAGGTGGAGAATCCAATTGACATTGTCATTAATGTTATTGATATGAATGACAATAGGCCTGAGTTCTTACACCAAGTCTGGAATGGGACAGTCCCTGAAGGATCAAAGCCAGGTAAAATATAGCAGGTTTTCTGTGTGAAAATAGATGTGTGTTTTTTAATTTTGGAGAAATATACTTTTAGAAGTCATAACGTTTTTGAAAGAAGTAATCAACAAAAATTTCAGGATACTATATTGCCACTACTCTTGATTTTTAATTTACATTTTTGCAAGTTAAAAATTAATTTAAAAGAAAGACTTCATTACACATGTTAGGGAATGAGTAAGGGACAATGCTGAGAGAAGGAAAATAAGGAAGGACTACTTTTTTTGGACAGCACCCACATATTTATATTATGGCAGCACCCATTAAAGATTGGCTTTACCTGAAAAATAAGGGAGGCCAAACAGCTGTTTTGTAACTTTGAAGATTAGCTTGTTGCTCGACAACTGATTAGTGACCTTTTAATACACCTCTTCCTATAAAATATCTCTCTCCCCTGACTAGTTTTGAACAAAAAGAACACTAGGGGATTAAAAATGAAAACTAAAAGAAGTTGAACAGTTTTACAGTGATGATACCTTATATGGTTGTGGAACACATTTTCCTGTGCTTATCCTGTGGCAGTTTGGGGTATTTGTACATTCTGAAGATTTGTATGTGTTGCACTCTAGCAGCCTACTTGACCGTCCTTTTCAAATGAAGCAAGAAACAAGTGATCCAATGTCTAGAAAAGACAATGTCAACATTTTAAAAACAAAAGTTTTACAATAGCTTCCTTGATAGAAAGGAAATGCCATGTAGTATCCTTGGAGAGTCTATATAATTATATATATATATATTAAGCCCATTCTCTGTGTTGTATATAAAATAAATACACCTAATATAGTATGTATTACATAATAGATTATGTGATCTGTATGATGCAATTTATTTAGGCCAAGACTGACCAAAAATGAGAGCCTAAAATTAGCATCTGTATCTATATACAGATGCAGTCATGCAGTTGACAGTGCACAAGTGCAACAGTCCAATCTAGGCCATTAATTGCAGGATTGGAGCCTATATATAGACCTGGATATGAATCTCAGTAATTCTGGGGAAGTTTGGATTTGGAATCAAACTGTACAATTTAGGACTTTCCCCAGAACTAAAATTATGTATCTGAACCACCCTCAAAGTTGGAATAAGTTCAGATTTACATCTAGATGCAAATTTTGTGTCAGAAGCCATTTTCTTAGCAGTGCAACAAGGAATTTTTAGGACAACTGACATGTCCCTTCAGTTTCTCTCAAGACATATTATGCCAAGTTCAAGTGCCAAGAACCAACATGATCTTAAACAGTCAGGATTGCAAAGGGAAAGAAATAGTATGTAGAAAAGCCCTTGTTTTGATTTTTGCGTTGATTTGCATACACAATTAACACATGCGGCACATTTTAAAATTAGCCATGTTTTGATTATCAGATGTTTCATGTGGCCCAGCGATTGAGCCTGCTATTTAAACTTTAGAAGCTTCATTGTTAATTAAATGTGTTTATGGCAGAATTGCAGGGTTTGATTGCCTGTGGAGCTTTTTCAGTAATAAGCAAGTTTGATACTTTATAAACACCAGTGTTATCTTCTGTTATGTATCTTAATTGCTTCATTAATCCTGGGACTCAGGCCTACTCAGTTTCCTTTGGGTAAGAGAAAGAATGTGTAATGTTTATCAAAAGAAGTAAATGTTTTGACCAATTTTTGTGCTTGTAAGTGACCTTGTGTAATTCAAGTAAACTGTTTATTTAACACTAATTATGTATTGTGCTGTTAGGAACCTATGTGATGACTGTTACTGCTATTGATGCCGATGATCCCAATGCACTGAATGGGATGCTGAGATACAGAATCTTGTCACAGGCCCCAAGCACCCCCTCACCGAACATGTTTACAATCAACAATGAGACTGGTGACATTATCACAGTGGCAGCTGGACTTGATAGAGAGGTAAGGCGGGCCTGAATTTTATAGGTTGTGTTTTAAATGCTGTCCATTTTTGTGCATATGTAAAATAGCTTGTAGGTAATTTACACATTTTTTTCAAATGTAATTTTTTTCCCCTTGCACAGCACTACCTAACCAGTACTCCCTTAGAGCTGGCCAGCCCCAAGATTTGAAAACTTGGATTTTGGCAAATATCCTAGGGGTAAAGGATATTTTCGAGCTTCGTTTTGCATAGAATGTAAAACATCTGGTCTCACTCACATTCACTGGAGTTAGCTCAGAAAGTGGAAGGAGTCTTGGAGAGAAGGAGGAAGGAAGGTGGGGGTCTTGCCGTGGGTATGGTTGGGGGGAGAGGATGAGATGGCCTGGAGGTTACTTCAGTCTAGAAACAGACTCATCCTTCAGTTTCCAGCAAACATCCTTACTGTATGTTGGATAAAAAAGCACTGTCCACACCATTTACTGAGCTTAACTAGTTTAAAGGTTTAATAAGAAAATTTTAGGACAATATTTTACCACCTTAATTAAGCATAAAACATAAGTAAAGCAGATGAGCAGGATAGTGTTGTGATGAATTACCCAGTCTTTGGGCACAGGTAGGCTCTTTCTGTCTTTATTAAATCCATGCTGGTCCAATCTGGTGTATGTCCTGTGTTGCTTCACTCACTCAGTCACTCACTCTCTCACACACACACACCCCGCCTCTGTTAAACACACATTTTTATACTTTGTCTCATTTATAAACATTCCATTCTAAATATATTTTCCAATACATTTTTACTTTATTCTGCTACAACTCTAATCCATGCTGTATTTTTTATTTTATTTTATTTTTTAAACCATTGCTTTTATGTATTCATTATTTTTTACAACAGTTGTCTTATTACTTATCTGCTTCTTGTAGCCTTGGAGTGGTTAGCTAGTTCTGTCCAGTCATTATCTATTTTTCCTAGTCTGTCTTGCTAGGGGGATTAGGGCCTGGCTGATAAATTAGTCATTGTTTGCCCTGTCATCTACACAGACCAAGAATCCACTGTCAATGAGACAAAAACTGACTTTCTGATTATTTTTTTACAGCCTTTGAAAGTTGTATCAATAAGATACATACAGAAAGCATAAAAGTTCCCTTTTGCACTTTCTTATAAAATATATATTTACTTTTTTAACATTATTTAATATATATTTATTTAACACAGTTCATTTTACATTTCTTTGCACATAACGCAGAACTTTTTGTGAACTGTCCTGTGACCTGTATTTTAGTGTTAATTAATTTACACAACCGTGATATAATTGCTCACCCTTCACAGACACGCTTGCCAGCTTGCATTTGTTGAATTAAAAATCACACAGAGTGAATGCTGTGGCAGAACAGGGCTGACAAGGACACCCAGAGCTAGCTATGACTCAGGGGTAGCAGTAGTTCCTCAGGAAAGAGCTCCATCCTCCTCCTGCACAGCTCCTCCGGAGAAGTGGGGGTTGGGAAATAGAGCCATTCTTCTGGCTTGAGATCAGGATCTAACCTTCCTTCGATCTGTGGACCGCACTAGTGACATGTAGGATAAATCTTCTGGCAGTCATATTGATGGATGATTCGTTGAGGATTGCTAATGTCATCATATAGTATAGGGGTGACCAAACTTTTGGGCCTGAGGGCCACATCGGGGTTCTGAAACTGTATGGAGGGCTGGGGTGTAGTGTATTAAATTGTTTCCTGTAGGAATGTGCTACTTACGGTGTACTACTTACAGCTGCCAGTCCTGGTGCTCCGTAAGTAGCACATTCCTACGGGGAGCAATTTAATACACTACACCCCGGCAGAGCCACGCTGCCCAGCAGGACCTCGTAGGCCTGCCGCCCAGAGCACTGGTGGCACAGCAAGCTGAGGCTGCAGGGGAGGAGCTGGGGGCTAGCCTCCCTGTTCAGGAGCTCAAGGGCTGGGCAGGATGGTCCCGTGGGCCGGATGTGGCCCGCGGGCCGTAGTTTGCCCACCTCTGAATTAATAAATGTTATCTGATCTAAACTTTTTTAGCAAAATAAATGGAAAAAATATTACTACTTTTACATTTTGAAAGCATAATTAAAATGAGTACATCAGGATTAATAATGAATAGGGGGAATGGTATTCTTAGTCAGTTGTTCTGAGCCCAGGACTGGTATCCAAGAACTTCTGAATTCTTCTAATTCTGGTTCTAACAATAATTCCTCCATGTGGTGTTGGAAAAGTCACTTAAATTCACTTGGTGTTGCCCCTTTAAACTAAAAGAAAGGTTTGGGTTTTCATCTATCTCCAGTTTTGGAACCCTGGTATCTTCTTTGACATGTGTACTTTCAGAAGGACTTACAGTCTGTATAAATGAGATATGTCTTCTGCTACATAGCAACTAGCAGTACCAGATTTACCACAGAAGAAATCAGCTGCCACATCAGGACTTCCCTGTAGACCCTCAAACTAACAGTCAAAGAGGCCTTCCATCCCAGTAGTTTGCCATTAATTCTACTCACTGATTGCTTTACTGATGTCCTAGTGAATAATTGTTTGTAAAAGATGTTGGAAAAACATGTCATCTTTTGACATCTTTGTTAAAGGTTGTTGTATGAAAGTGCCTGAGAAATATTCATTTAAAATACTAAACTAGACAAAAATAAGATAAAGGCATTTTTAATCCATAACAGACTAAAAGAACATCAGTATATTTCCAGCTGATGGGAGCCAATGGTATGCACATTTGGAAATTTAGGAGCAAATTGTGGCTGCTCTAAAACAACTGCCCTGGAGTGGAGAGGATATAGAGCAGGGATTGGTGACCTTTGGCATGCGGCCTGTCAGGGAAAGCCGCTAGCGGGCCAGGCCAGTTTGTTTACCTGCAGCATCTGCAGGTTTGGCCAATCGCAGCTTCCACTGGCCGCGGTTCGCCGTCCCAGGCCAATGGGGGCTGCAGGAAGCAGCGGCCAGCACATCCCTCAGCCCCGTACTCATTCACTAGCCAGATGCTCTAACCCGGATTGGGGAAGTGCATACTTCACTGTTACAGAAGCTGCCAGTGAGCATCCTGAAGGTGCTAGGCTGCACCTGGATAATGTTTTATCATTTCATGTCTACCCTGGCTTGGGTAGAACATTGGACATATACCTGTTCTTTGCAAAAATCTAAAACTATATGGGCCAGATCCTTTAGCCCTGTTTACAGAGTAGTAAGGGGCACGTTAGCTCTAGGTAGCTTGGTGAACCAGCTGAATATCAAGCTGACTAACCAGCTGACTCATGGTATGGAATGTTGGGCCTGGTGTGTAAAAGGAGAAATGAGGGAACCCACACTCACTTCCCAGGTGAAAGTTAACTACTGCCTCTCGGAGAGGTGGATTATCTACGTTACTGGAAAAACCCCAGTGTGAGAACTGTTTACACTATAGCAGCACTGCTGTCACACCAGAGCTGTGCCACTGTTGTTTAGACATAACCAATTATTCTTGCCTTGCAACTGAGGTTAGCTAGGTGGAATGCTCTTTTCTCTTACCGCCTGCCTGGGGTGGGAGTGCAAAGATTTCACCCAGTGGGACTGTCTTCTCTCCCTACCTGACAGTTCATTTTCAGGAGTGTTGCTGTGAAGTTCCTATAGAGGCTGAAGCATGCTGGGCTGTTCCTTTATTGTGCATGCCCAACGCCTCCCAACAATCTCATTCCAAGTAGTTCATCTTTCATACATGAGGGTCAGACTACACAGAATATTTAGATAGCACGCTCATTGGGATGGGACCATATGTTTGCTTGATATGTGGGGTGCACGTCAAAAATAAATAAGATGATGATTCTGCGGAAAAGGAAGACTTGGGTAGCCATGTAATCCTAGCAGAATTCTCTAGCGCTTCAGGACTTGTGACTTCAGAGCCAAGAGGGGTCACAGAGCTCCTGCTATCTTTCTGCCACAGAAGAATCTGGGCCCAGGATTTGGCCTGATATTTTTGTTACCTTTATTGTTTTACAATAAGCAGTGCACAGTTGTTCCATAACATAAATGTAACAAATGTATTCCTTTGATTCTTTCATCACTACGTGCCTTGTTTATGTGTCATGAACAAACCCTTAAGAGGATTTTTTTTCTTGAAGCACGATGAGTTTTATATATAAACAATATTGTTTTATAAAGAATGACTTGCCCCCACTGTCCAGATTCCAGTACAGAAAAGGATGGAAGTACATGCTTAAGGGACTTAAACATGCACTTTTGTGCTTCCCTAAATAGGGATGGTTTCGTGAATTTTGGACCCTGGATCTTTTGCATGTGAAAGTCGTGTGCATACATTTATAAGTGTACACGCTTTTAAAAACTTAGGCCAGTATGTATATGATAATATCAATCCAAGATTTGAAAGCAAATGAGAAATTTTCACTGAATGGACCCATGTTAGTTTTCTTAAAAGTAATTATTTTGGGGGGAGGGGTTAAATCAAAGATTTCTGTCTTGTAACTTATCTTGTGAAATAATCAGTTGCATACCTCCAATTTACAAGCAATCAGAATGTGTGGGGGAGAGGATGTGGTTTCATAGGAAATAAAAAAACTGAGCTTTTCTTTAAGTATCCTTATTTTGACAGAAAAAAATTTCTTTAGCTGTCTCAATAAACCATGCATGAAAGTAACATTTTAAAGTAATAACAAATGCTCATGTCATTGCCAGAATTCTGCTGGAGGAAGAACTGAATTTCATAGTATCATCCCACCAAGCTAGGGAGTGCTAAAGCTGAAGTTTAATTGGTAAACGAAGTGTAAAAAAAACCCAAAACTTTATTTACATTTCACAACAGAAATGTACAGAAAATCTTCATAATTATTTTTTAAAAATCTTATAAATATTGTAGTAAGATCTAGCTGGTTTTGAGATCTAATCTGTCAGGCAATTCTTTTTCATAGACCTAACACTGAGCCTCAGAAAGACCTGGCATACTTCCAGCAATGATTTAAGAATACAGATTCTCTGTACTGTGTGCTGTTTTTAACAATACATAAAGCAACTGGCACTGGAAAATTGGGAGAAGGAAGGGACTATCTTGTTTGGAATGTTTAACATTTATGGAAATAATCAGGGATGGAGGGGAGGGGGTGTTCCAGTCACTTTACTAGTTTCTGTTAGCCTTGACAGCTCCAGTTTCCATAGTGATATCAAGAAGTTGCAGCTACATTCTAATACTTAGGCTTCGCTACAATAAAGCCTTGGCGGTTGTAGTCATTTGGCCAGAAATACTCCCTGGCTCAGATTTCGTAAAACCCTTTTGGATTTACTACTTATTTAGGTAGAACTACTATACTTTTTTTCCATTTAAAAACGAAACAAAAAGATTGGTCAAAATTCCACCTCTGTGGTAATAACAGTAACTTGTATAAAGTTCTTTCATTATCCATAGTAAGAGCATATCATGCAAGCCTCCCCAATCGCAAGTGATGCATGAAAAATGCAGGCAGTCTAATATATTTAGATGCAAATCACTGCTGTACTTCTGGTGATGTAAACTTTGCTTCAGTCATTTCAACTGATGTTAACTGGAATAAACAGTATGATAGGCTCTTTGCGTAATAAAGCACAATTTATGGAACACCTGCTGTCCTACTGGAATGTTGTTTTTGTCTATAACTTATGTTGGTGTCATTTTTGTGTTTTAGAAAGTACAGCAGTATACATTAATAATTCAAGCTACGGACATGGAAGGAAACCCAACATATGGTCTTTCAAACACAGCAACTGCTGTCATCACAGTGACAGATGTCAATGACAATCCTCCAGAGTTCACTGCTATGACTGTAAGTACAGTACAGAAGTAAAGGAAGGGTATGAATGTTTATGACCATTATTAAGGAATTTTTCACATTTTTATATATATATATATATATAATATGAATTGAAAATATTTGTTACTTATCTAATAGCTTGCTGTGTTGCAATGATTTAACTGAGAGGAGAATCTGTCCCTTAGGACTACCATACTTAATCCAAAACACAGAATTTAGCTAAGGAATCAACCCTCTCGTTTTCTAGGTGGTTTCAGATAGGTTTTAGTTTGCTAGCTCACATTACTGTTTGATAATGGTAGACTGCTAGGTGGTGGTCTCCTTTTATTAAAGTATTTGTCAGATTTTTTTTTCTTTCAAATAAATGGATCGCAGAGAATTTTGATTAAATTGACTTTAAAGCAAGACATCAGGAATCCTCATAAGTTTTCAATCCTCAGGTGGTATAAATTTTCATAGCTCCATTGAGGACAATTGACACCAGCTGAGGCTCTGCCTCTTAGTGTACAATTGAACTAAGATGAATACCAGTTTCTGTGCTCTGATGGGTATTTCATGGGGCTATTATACACTGATATATAAGAACATAAGAACGGCCATACTGGGTCAGACCAAAGGTCCATCTAACCCAGGATCCTGTGTTCTGGCAGTGGCCAATGCCAGATGCCCCAGAGGGAATGAACAAAATAGGTATTCATCAAGTGATCCATTCCCTGATGCCCATTCCGAACTTCTGGCAAACAGAATGTAAAATATGTAAAAATATATGCTTTTTTGTTGTAGTTCTATGGCGAGGTACCTGAAAATAGAGTGGATGTCATAGTAGCTAATCTAACTGTAACTGATAAGGATCAGCCACACACACCTGCCTGGAACGCAATGTACCGAATGACTGGTGGAGATCCTACAGGTCGATTTACTATTCTGACTGATCCAAATAGTAATGATGGGTTGGTAACTGTTGTGAAGGTAAGTGATTCCTACAACTCATTGAATTATGCAGAGACAGATAAGTGGGAAAGCACTGAGAATAAATATCTCCCTGCTGTTTAATCCTGAGGCCAGTGTGAGATTTGAAATTAAAATTAATGTGCTTGTTCTGAAAGTAACTTGTTCACCTTTTGAATGGTCCTCCTACTTACATTATCATGAACAATCTAAAATACCAGTTCTGAAAATCAGGTTAGCTAGTTTTTAAATGGCAGATTAGAAAACCTTTATTTGCCAGAAATAAAAATTAGCCTGTGAAAAAGCCATTTGCCTATCAGTGGATCAGAACTAGCATTAACGGCTGTCTGTTGGAGTAGTAAGCAAACTGCTTTCTACCTTTTGGTCAGCATTGGTCTTCCAGGCCTAGGAATGCCTTTCCCCACAAGTATGATGCCAGAATGTTTCTATTAAATAAATAGCCAATCAGGATGATATCAGAGGGGAAGGAAAGTGGTGTTAGTGATGGTAGGAGGCTACACTTCAACAGGCTTCTAAAGGATGATGCTATTTTTAAAACCTCATTCAAAAGCCTTGTATGGAGCAGGTTCTTCATCTTCATTCACCAGCCAAAAAAGTCCTGGACTGAAGGGATGACTTGTTTTCTAAGTTATGATAAAAAGGCAGTACTACAATTTGAATCTGTCAAGAAGTAGTCCCCTTTCCTCTCAACTGTCTGATAAATGTCCGGACTCTTAGTTTATCTGGTTCATTTTTGGATCCATCCACTCAAGTGGGTGACAGGATACGAAATCCAGCACTCAGGCTTGAAATGCCTGTATTCCAGTCTGGGATATGGTGGAATTATTATTTATTTATTTATCCTTTCAGTACCTTGTGGGGGAGGGGGGCTAGCGGGGGAATCTGTGGCTTTATAAAGCAATCTAGGCTACATTGCATGCTTGGGGTTTTTTTCCTCCATAAGTCCCATAATTGGCGTTTCTTGAGAGATACCTGTTATGTTTGATTCTGCTGACAAGACACACTTGACTGCCTGTGTGCCTTGTATTTAGGCACATATAAGTCCATTTCAAATCTATTGACAGTTAGAAACTTGAAACCTCTGAAAGAGCAAACAAAATGATACTCAGATCCAACCAGTATAAAGAGAATCAAATGAAATTCCCAAGGGCATAATCTGCTTGAAATACTTCAAACTAAATTATTTCTTTAAACTAACAGAAGAGAAGCAAAAAGTACATTGAGATAAATAAATGACATTCTGAGGAAACCCCCCAGAAAAGTTGTAAGCACTGATGAGGACTAATTTGGCTCAAGGACTCTTGAGGGGACAGAAGTTGGCAGGAGATCACCAGCCACAGTGAAAAAGCAACATGCTTCTTGGGGTACAAGGAGTGGCTGAATCCACTAAGCCGGGGACAGATTTGCTATCATTGCCCCTTAAATCCCTTTGCCTATGGATGTTCCTAGCTGCCCTTGGCACTAGAAGAGCTGCTGCAGAAATTGCCCTGAAGTGCTGCAGAATTCTGTATTCCAGAAAAACATATAGAAACTTTATAGGTACTGGTTTTGCCATAGTTCTCTTTTGTTTAGGCTCTGTGTTCATCTAGCTCAATATAAGCATTATAAAAACAGAAGAACTTTTTAAAGTAATTTTTTGTTTGCATACCAGTCACGACTATGAACAACTGCTAATATTTTCCCCCTTTTGTTTTTGCCAGCCAATTGACTTTGAGACCAATAGGATGTTTGTACTTACTGTAGCTGCGGAAAATCAAGTGCCTTTGGCCAAGGGAATTCAGCATCCTCCTCAATCAACAGCAACTGTATCCATTACCGTCATTGACGTGAATGAGAGTCCATATTTTGTCCCAAACCCTAAGCTTATACGGCAAGAGGAAGGGCTTCTTGCTGGTAAAATGTTAACTACTTTCACCGCTCAGGACCCAGATCGCTACATGCAGCAAACTGCTCTAAGGTATGGTGTAAAGCACGTTCCTATTTTATCCCATGCTAGTAATCTCAAAACTGGGCCTAATCCCCCTGCCCTCTGCACAGGCTCTGAAGGCTTGAAACAGAATACAGAATGCTGTATTTCTCTTTGGGGCTGGCCATGAAGTGAAGAGCCCATGTACGATTTCTCGGTTTACTATAGCACCCCAGATGGGAATTATGGGTGGGCTGTGGGAATGGTGTTGCAAATAAGTCTGTATCTAGCACAGATCTGCAGGTACAGCAAACTATGGCATCTTCTTCTGCTCATAGGACACAAATTCATCAAGGTACTAAACACATACAGAACTTTAAGCATATGGGCTGTCCCAGTGGATTGAGTGAGGCTTAAGTTTATGCTCATGCTAATGTATCTTGCTGATCAGGGTCGTAGGCTATGATTGCTGTGGCTCAACTTTATGGCTGCCCTGCATCAGATCAGGATTCATTGTCCCATCCCCAGCAACTGTGGAATTCATGCAGGCAAAAGAGTCTTTAATTTGTTCTTTCCTTGTAAAATGAAAGATTTTACGTTTATACGTCATATAATTTTGCGCTTTTTGTATTATTTAGGGCTGCTCTACACTAGAAAATTGTATCGACCCAACTATGTTGCTCAGAATGTGAAAAATCCACACCTCTAAGCGATGTAGTTAAGACGACCTAAGTTTCCTGTAGAGCTAGGTCAACACAAGAATCCTTCCATCAACTAACTACTGCCTCTTGGGGAGGTGGACTTACTAGAGTGACTGGAGAAATAAGCAGCTATGCCACTGTAGCATTTTGAATGTAGACATAGCCCTAGTTAATTAGCTATTATTGCTGATATTTGCTCATTTTGGGCCATAAAAATGATATATAGGTCTATAATTTTGTAGCCTAGTACTGTTGTTTTTATTTTAAATATCACATGAGCTAAGATAGTTTGTAATTTATTTAAACTAATAATTGATACAATGACAACTTCTTATAAGGAAGGGTGGTTTTGAATGACCCTATTCCTTCAGATCAGAATCGGAGAGTACAGTAAAACTAGTTGGATACACCAAGGCATCCATAGAAAACCAATGATTTATTGTCATCAACTGGGATTAAAAACTAAAAAGAGCCTAAGATAATAGGGTCACTTCTGTCAAATCAGAATATGTCCATCATCTCCTCCCTCTCTGTGTACATGTACACACAC
Organism: Lepidochelys olivacea; assembly: GCF_965140295.1. NCBI lineage: Eukaryota > Metazoa > Chordata > Testudines > Cheloniidae > Lepidochelys > Lepidochelys olivacea. The sequence goes on from NC_140412.1 coordinate 79,760,658, forward strand.
ATGGTTAACAGAATTGAGAAGGCCGCATAAATGGCTCTCATGCTGAAAATCAAGTAGGAGTTCTTATTAAAATACTTTAATCATGGTTGAATGTGAAATCTGCATTCTTGTGGTGAATAAGTCATATGCAACTTAAGAAAATTGTGCATTTTACTAATTTATGACATGTATGTTCACTTTTCAGACAGTTGTATATAACTTATGTAAAATAGAGTTATATAACAGCTTACTTACATAGAAAGGCTTTTAAAAACTTTCTTTATTAAAACAGTACGTGTATCCAAAAAAACTCAAGAAGGCAAGCTAATAAACTGAACCTCATAAAATAGTGTTACAGTACCAGATATATGCGTTTTCAGAATATGAGTTGAAATATAGTTATGTTTCATTTTTAAAAAGTTTATTGGAAGATAAATTACATTTCTTATCGTCAAATATGCAGGTACTCAAAGCTTTCAGATCCTGCAAACTGGCTAAAAATTGACCCAGTTAGTGGACAGATAACTACAATTGCAGTTTTGGACAGAGAGTCACAATATGTGGAAAATAACATGTATAATGCGACTTTCCTTGCCTCTGACAGTGGTATGTATTCACATTTATATATATTCAGAAAGTTTTAATTGACATTATATCGTACTAGCACAGAAAGAAAAAAGGAAGAATAAATCAGTTTTCACCATGGCAGAAGGTACTAAGATTGGAGTTAATATATTGATCAAATATCTGGAAAATGGGTTAACCTGTGAGGTTGCAAATTTTGTAAATGCAACAAAATTATTTAGGACAGTCAAGTCCAGCAAAGGCTGTGAGGAACTGCAGGAGGCTCTAATCAAGCTTGGTGAATGGGCAACACAATAGCAGATGAAATTCAGTGTTAAAAATGCAAAGTAATGCATGTTGGAATGAAAAAGCGCACTATATCCTTCTAGTTCTAAACTAACTGCAATATCTTAGGGAAAAGGCCAGGCCATCATTGTGGATTCCCCAGTGAAGACCTCTCCTCTATGTTAATATGTTAAACTGCAGTTAAAGAAGCAAACAACATTTTAGGATGCACAAGGAATGGGATATGCGGTCTAATATGGGAAATATTACAGTTCCATTAATCAATTATATGCCCTCATCTGGGATACTGCGTTACTTACTAGTCATCTCATCTCCAAAACAGATTCTGCAGATTTAGGCGTATAAATTCAGTATGTGGAAAAAAATCTCATATGAAGAGAAAATGTAAAGAGATGACTGAGAGGTGACATCATAAAAGTATTTAAAACAGTAAAAAATATAGGGAAGGTAGATCAGAAAGTTCTGTTTTCCTTATTTCATAACATCAGCACAGAGGGGCATTTAATGAAATTGAAAAGTGGCAAGTTTCACACAATGGGTAATTATACTATGGAACTTGTTACCATGGGTTGTCATTGTAGGTAGAATTTAACAAGATTTAAAGAAATATTAGACTCTATATAGATAAGAATATCCAGAGTTAGAAAAGTAAATACTAAAAAAAATGAGTTTTGGAAGGGATGTAAATCCTCATGCTTAGGGGCTTAAGTCAATCTAATTTGGGGGTTAGGTGGAGAGGTCTTGAGGGTGGGATGATCTCAGATCTGCCTACTGAACGGTTGTTCGCCTCTTTCTCTGAAGCATCTGGTGTTGGCCACTGTTGGAGATAGCTTAATGGACTGGATGAACTACTGTTCTGGTCCAGTACGGCAATTCCTTTGTTCCTGTATTCACCAACTAAGGCCCTAATCCTGCAGACACTTATGCCTTCAAAGACCATTCCCTGTGAAGACAGTGAAACTACTCATGTTCAGGTTTGCAGCCTCGAGGCCAGGCACCAGATTTTGTTTATAAATCCAGAGCCCTAAAATAGAGGTATGTGGAAGTGCACTGCCCCAACATGACCTCCCGGAGGCATTTGCTTTGATGACAGGCCAAAGCAGCCCCTGCTTTATGCTTTCAGAGAATGCAGAGGGTACACATCTATTTCAGTCCTGTTCAATTGGCTCTACTCTTATCCTCAGGGAACACTGACACTGCTATCAATGCTGGCTCAAGCAGTTCTTGGGCAGGCCCCGTCTCAGTCTAGCTCGAACTGTTCGCAGTTATTTCAAAAGCACGTGTAAGGTTTATTATTAGGTGACATTCTGACATAAAACATTATAAAACAGTTTGGTACATTTTGAGTAATGTAGAGGTAGAAGAAGCATGTTTTGTTGTTGTCGGTGTTTTAATTATCCTTTCAAATCAAATTTCAGTTTACATTGTAACTGAACACACGTACATGGGTAGCTGAAATATGCTTGCATGAAATATTGTGAATAGGTTTCTAATGGGAAGCAGAATCAAGATACCAATTTTTGTTTCTTTAAGGAATTCCTCCTATGAGTGGGACTGGCACTCTTCAGATATATTTGCTTGACATTAATGATAATGCACCCCAAGTACATCCTCAAGAGGCTACAACCTGTGAAACACTACAGCCCAATGCAACTAACATCACAGCAACAGACCGTGATATTGATCCGAATGCAGGACCATTTGCCTTTGAACTGCCAGAAACTCCTCCTAGTATTAAGAGGAATTGGACCGTCATTCGTATTAGTGGTAAAATTAATTTACACAACGGAAACTTTAATGTTTTTAAATGAACTACTGACTGCATTTTGTTTTGTTTCATTTTGTCTGGCAATGGGTACTTCCCTAGATGCCTGGATTGTTTAGATTAATGTGAAGGAAATGTTATCAAATGCCATTAAAGTGAGCTCCCTTGAGAATGAGAGAAAGATATTTTAAAAGTTAGATTTAGAAACTAACGTTCACACTAATAAGTCTGTGGCACCTTATGTGGCATCCAGTACATCCAGTAACAAAAGGTTAATATAGAGTTCAGAAACCTGTAAATTTTCCATCATTGTTTAACATCCACATAAGCAGTAAATTTTATTTTTACTCCTAATGTATTTTCTCATATAGGTGATCATGCCCAACTTTCGTTAAGGATCAGATTCCTTGAGGCTGGTATCTATGATGTTCCTATAATAATCACTGATTCTGGAAATCCTCCCAAGTCCAGCACATCTATTCTGAAGGTGAAGGTTTGTCAGTGTGACATAAACGGAGACTGTACTGATGTAGATCGGATTGTTGGTGCAGGACTGGGCACAGGTGCCATCATTGCAATTCTGCTCTGTATCATCATCTTGCTCAGTAAGTACATGGGTCTTTCGAAAATTAGTTCTTTAAGCTCTTCTCATAGTATTTCACAAGAGCAAACCTAAACAGGTAACATGAGGTTTTTTCAAAAAGATTTTTACATGTATGGTAATAGTATACCTACCCCTCAGCCATCCAAGTGCTAATACATATATTCCAAGGCCAGAAGGGACCGTTGTGATCATCCGGTCTGACTTCCTGTATAATGCAGGCCATAGAACTTCCCCAAAGTAATTCCTAGAATAGATCTCTCTGCCATGAGCAGGACCAGACAAAAATCTTGCCTCCTAAAGAATTGCCCGTATTCAACGTTATAGTTTTGATGCAATGTTAAGATTTTCTGGTGATAATTACTATTACAATATTAGGAATATGAGAGCCAGATGGCAGCTGGCCCTTGTGCGGGCACTTCAAGATTGGGGGTTAAGGAGCTTCCCTTTTGTGCTTACCACACTCTGTGCTCATAGGAGTGCAGAGATTCCTCCCTCCAGGCACATTGCAGGGCACACATTGCCTCATGAGGCTGGAGAAGAGGCGAGGCCATGGCCCTCAGACACCCAGTCTTTCCCCCAGGCTGTTGCAGATGTGACTGCACACCATCCCCAACAGGGGTCAGTGCCTGTAAGGCACAATTTGGCTTTGTTATCTCAAACCCAATGGAATTAAGTAAAGAAATTTATGATTTGGGAAGATGGTACATCACAGTCCCTTCTACAAGGCCTGACAAGCAGCTAGTCACGCAAGAGCAGAGGTATGTGTTTGTCTAAGCGCTGCATAAAGCCCAAAGTGGTATTCTGTTTTGTGTCTAGTGCATTTGATGAGGGAAATGACTAAACGCCATGACTGTCTGTCCAGTGTAGTAAAATTAGATACTGTAGCTCTCTTATATATATGTTTAGCTTATCTCTGATTGCAGTGGAAACACAAGAAAGGGATTCACCTGTTAAGAGTACTCAGCGCACCAATTCAAAATATACAGAATGATGGAGTGGAGTCCTAAAGAAGAATAAACTTTCCATGCCTGGCAAAGACTTGCACAGTAGCAGTTTGTCCAGGAAAAGCAAGCTGTGCACAGAGACGATACATTAAACATGTTTCCATGTTACTGAGCCATTCTTAAAATGTTAGCCATTGATTTAGTGAAGTGCTATCATAATTACCAAATCAGTTACAAATGTTCTTCAGGCGGTTACGTGGCAGATGAATTGAGATTTCTTGCCACCAGGATGCTTTTTTAGTTCTAATTTGAAATGTGCATTCTGTACTAGGAACGAAGTCACCCAGCTCCTGCTACAAGAATTACCTCTTTATACTACTTTTTAAACAACTTTAGCTTATAAACTAACAAAATAACTAAAGTTTGAGGATTGTCAAGATTGAAACAAAAAAACACAGCTTTCTTTTCCAGTCACTCTTTTTTTTTACCTCTAAACCCAAGCCTAAACTTAGGCCTCATTCACGCAAACTGATCTGTTCAGGTGGACCCTGCACCATGCATTCACATGGCTTAGACTTCTGGATCAAAGTCAAAGACTGTAACTCTTCATATGATGTGCCATGCACTGTTGTGGCACTGTATAAATTAATAATATACAACTTCAGAGCTCAGTTTCTCTCTGAGAGAGATTCTCTCATCTCATTGCAAAACTCAGTCTAAATCATTCTTGCCCGCAGTGTGCATCCTACTTTGCAGACTTGGCTATGCGACAGGTTTGTGACCCTGTATTGTTGGAATGAGCGATTGGTGTTCAAGTCATTGCTTAATTGGAGCTAGGTCTAAGCATTTCTGAGTTTAAGGTTTCAGAGTAGCAGCCGTGTTAGTCTGTATTCGCAAAAAGAAAAGGAGTACTTGTGGCACCTTAGAGACTAACAATTTATTTGAGCAAAAGCTTTCGGGAGTGACAGCTCACTTCATCGGATGCATTCAGTGAGCTGTAGCTCATGAAAGTTTATGCTCAAATAAATTTGTTAGTCTCTAAGGTGCCACAAGTCCTCCTTTTCTCTTTGAGTTTAAGGTGTTCATTTTGATGAGAAATGCAGATGTTACAGAGAATATCACCCAAACTAGAACTAACATTCTGTTAAATACTTCTGAACTGAAACACCAGTGTCACAATAAGAAATCTAAAAGACTGTACAACAATGAATTATTAATTTCCAAATCACAGGGAAGCGGCTTGGTCTAGTGGCTAGGGTACAGGATTGGGAGTCAGGTGACTTAGGTTCTCTTACTCGCTGGGTCCCGCTGATCTTGGGGAAATCACTTAACCTGTTGGTTAGTTTCCCCATCTTTGTAAAAGTTCTTTGAGATCTATAGATGAAAAGCATTATGTGAAGTCCAACTAATATTATTAGAGTTGGGCAGCCATGCAGTTGGGGGCAGTATAGTAAGCTCCACCTTGTGCTGGAGTTAGCAAACAGTGGTTGCACTTGCGGTACACACAAAGGCTCTGGGAGGAATTCTTCCTCATTCAGACGGAATACTTCCTAGCACTGTTCCTGGAGTCATGCAACTCTGTAATGCCCCCAATGCAGGGCTGTGCCTTAAAGGCACAACTGAGTCTACCTATACAAAAAACACAAAAGCACTGGGGCCCACAGGGAGATACTGTTTTATGTCCTAAGTTCTGAACTGTGTTACATCAGAGTAACTCCACTGAAGTGAGAGGAAATAATTTGGAGATAGACTAACATAGCTGAGAGCTGAATTTAACTCTTATGGTGTTTTTTATGTAAAATAAATATAGTCTGTTTCAGAACATTTCCACTGATCCTTCAGTAGTGAATTGCCTCCTTGAGAGAGACCAGAGATCATCCAACACTTTGAGAGGATACCTAGGACTTCAGCCCACGAGTCATCAGCAGTGTACAGCCATCTTTGTCACATGATTTTACATAAACTATTTTTTTTTAATTTTGAGAGAACAATTCTCAACTTCAGAAAACAAAACTACGCAAATTGCCCTTACAAATAAGAATAGAAAAGTCAAAGTTCCTTTGTTTTCTGAAACATCCCAACTTTTGAGTGCTTAACTTTGCAGTCTTAACAATAGTCTTTTAACACAGTTTCTTTGTACGATAATTAATATAATATGGAAATCCTATTTCTGGGCTCTGCTGCATCCCTTTTACTATACTAATTCAGCTAGCAAAGAGGGGCCAAAAAGATGGCTTAAATCATCTTCCAGCAAATACCACATGCATAGGGAACTTCCCCAGGTCACGTAGGGCTGGTTGATCACTTACACACTGCCCTCATCCCACACAGCCCCAAGAGGAGAGGTGTTCTGGCAAAGGGAAGGAGGTGGGTTGAAGGGAAGTGAAGTCTGGCCAGAGCACTCTGATCTCTGGCTATTCTGGGCTGTTGAAGTGACCCACCTGTGGCCACTCAAAGCCACCATAAAGTAGACTAGCCCCTAGGTTTAAATCAACCTCTGACTTAAAACTAATTTTGCCCCCTTTTCTTTGGTGGTACTTCCAGAAGGGTGCATCTCAGAGTCAGGTCATTATATGTCTCAGATCCTGGATAATTAGTGTCTGGATTGTGAGATGTGGTGTTTTTCAGCTACCAAAATAATTCAGTTAAATCTCTTCCTTAAAACCATGTCATGGGGTAGAATTCTGCTTTAATATTCAAGGGGGTGATTTAATATGAATTTTCATAAGGTGTAAATATAGTATAATGTAGAGAGTAGTAATGTTTTTGTTTCTGGTCTTCCCCCTTTCCAATCTAGTTCTAGTTTTGATGTTTGTAGTATGGATGAAACGCCGTGATAAGGAGCGTCAGGCCAAACAGCTGTTGATTGATCCAGAAGATGACGTAAGAGACAACATTCTGAAATATGATGAAGAAGGTGGTGGAGAAGAAGACCAGGTGAGAAATGTGGTTAGTGCTTCTAATATGTAGGTTTAGACCTGAAGGTGTAATAAATCTTCTTTTCCATTACCACATTGTATAACATAGCCAGTTCTTGCAATGAATTATACACATGCTGAGTAATAGACAGAATCCTGAAAGCAGGCACTGTTTTCCAGTGAGGTCTCATCAGTGTTATAGGTGTCCAACTCCTGCCTTTTGCATGAAATGTAAAACCAGTATCTTGTCCACTTATAGGTATTAAGCTTCCCTTCACATTCTGGTGAAATTCCAACTTAGGTAACTACATTTAAAAGAAAATTAAAATACCCTTCATTTCAATTTTTAAATGTTATTCTTCACTACCTCTCTAAAATACTGTTGTGTAGAGTCACTGATGCAGAATGGCTAATGCATTCCACTCTGAACATCACTGTATTTCAGTGGTAAATGAATGCTTCCAATATTTTATAATCAGTAAAACTCTTTGAGGTTCTTGTGGATGAAAGGTCCTTTGTAAATACTAGCTAATCAGAGATTGGCCAATGCTGGAACAGCAGATTAGAAACCCTTTACATTTCAATTGAGTATCAAGGAAGAGGATGATGGGTGTTCCATGCCCAAAGGAGAATGCTGCCCTATGATATGTTTACAAGTTGGCACTATATGCATCCATCCTCTCCTCCACCTTTGGAAGCACCATCATTGGAATACCAGAATGCTGGGACAGGTAGACATATCTCTGGTGAATGTGCTGTTTTTAACGATGGGGTAGAGTCAGCCAAGCAGTGTGAGATCACGTACTGCAGGCAGCCACCGTGAACAAAAACTGCATACCCTCCATAAATGGAGCTTTCTTACCGGTGCTGAGTACTGAACACGTGGTAGAAGAAGGAGCTGCAAATGATAACAGCTGGGAAGAGAGGGAGAATATCCTTGTCTCCCACTGAGTCAAGGTGCACAGCTGCAAACAAGAAGGCTGAGGGGTATTTTTATAAAATTGAGGACTTTTGGCCATGACTCCATGGACACCTCCTGAAGATAAACCTTGGGGTTATTGTTGAGAACCAGTGTTCTAATTAGTACCTCATGGGGCTCAGTACACAAAGCCCTGTCACTGCAAAGTTCCATTGAGTAGTGTTAGATTCTTAACCAAAATGTACACTCAGCTACTGAGGTGTTATTTTTCAGGGGAGCGGGGAAAGGAAGGGATCCAATAAGACATTTTACCATGTAAAAACTAGAGTTCCATCTGAGTTTAACTGGGTAATAGGCATTCGTAGTTCTCTTTTTGTACAGTATAATGCAAAATTTAGATATCTGAAATGCATGTTTGAAATGGCCTAACAAGTTCCCTGCAAGTAGCAGTCATATCTGCCACAGGCACTGGGCATAGCAAGGTATTGCAGATGTAGACTTACCTATACAACATTCTAAACAATAGACGTTAGCCATTAGCCCTTTCTTATGTATGTGCCTTTGCCATAAATGACATATGAGAGATTTCTTCTGGTAGCGTCTATATTTCCAGCACTTTCAGAATAGCAATTGAAATTGCAGTTCTAGTCTCTTTTCAAAATAAGGCCTCCTAGAGAAAACTGCAGCCCTTTTAGTACGATCAAGGTCAATCCAGTGTGAAATTAAACCAAGGAAAAATTGTATTGTTACCCCACATCCACAAGCGAGCAATGAAGGACGGAGAGAATGCTTTTTATCAATATTAACATTAGGCTAAAAATGTCAGGATTGACTGAGCAAAAAACTTAGGTGGAAAGCAATAATATGACTCCAGAACACTGAGGAATCAAACAAAACCTTGTCTTCCACAGCAGAATAAGGTGCCATGTTCAAAGCTTCTGTCACAGCTCAATGAAAGCACTGCATATTTTAACAGCAACAGATATTTCCCCAACCAATGGCTTTTTAACACTTTATTTATTTTTTCGTCCCAGTCATTTAAAAATTGTTTAAGCTGTATACTTTTTTGAACAGCTAGTTAATAATGTGTGTGACATTTTGTTATTTTTCCCTCGCGTATCTTGGGGCCCTTGAATTACATGTGGTTCGTCTTAGTGCTCAGATATGGTGAGCAGTGCCATAGAAATGTCAATTAATTCATTAAATAGTTGTTGTAGTACAATCTGAAATTGAATTACTGTGAGATGTTCTTTTCTTACCAGTCATGCAGTCTTTTTTTTTTTCCTGAGCTGCTATTGCAAAATTCATGAAAGACGTATGTCATCTTCTCTCTTATGGTCTTCCTACAAGGAATCAAAATGGAGTTTTCAATAACCAATGGCATGACTGGCTGCCTTTGGATGTTGTATCCAGTTACTGCTCTCATTCACAAGTCACGTGAATGAATACCTTATGCTATTTGATGTTTGAGATTTTTAGAATGGTATTTGATGGGATGGGATGTGACTGGCAGTATTTGAATACAAACCAAACATTGGTTCTTTCTCTAGTTAATAGTAATCTCTTTCAGATTAGCATTGAGGGCAGCATCATGTTATTTTCAGTTTTAGATTTTGTACATAATAGTGATGGTTCTGTGGCAATATTTCATCATTCTGGTTTTTAAAAGAGAGGCAGCCATAGCCTGTATTACAAACTCTGCTTGTATTGCACTTCTTCCCTGTGTCCCAGCACTGGCGAGGGGCATGATTTCTATCCCTTCAGCGCTGATTTATCCTGTGGTAAGCAGAAGGCTAGAGATGAGTGTGAAGGTTACCATGGCCTCACATCAACAGATACATCCTTCTGATGTCAGACAATATCACCACTATATCATAGGCAAATAAATTTAGATTAGCAAGAGAGACTTCCCGGCATAAAGAGGTGATGTTCCATTTAAGATGGGTAGAAAGAGTCCCCTAAGTACTGAAGACAGCTGTTGACTCGCAGGGTGTGGGGGGGAGGGGATGGAGTTGTTTATTTTCCAGTGTTTGTTAATACGGTCAATGGAGTACAAGACAACAAGCGAGATTGTCAGCTGGTGTAAATTGGCATAGTTCTGTTGACTTCAAAAGCTGAGGATCTAGCCCAACATTTTTATAGGGAAAGAAAATCGTTGCAATCTGAATATTATCCCATACTTATCGCCTGACATTTGCATATCTAGTTTAGGCTTTAGACAAGTTCTGTAGTCGCCCATCACAGCACTGATTATCAACAGATTACATGACTTTGAGGTTGCCATAGTTAGTAAATGTGATAGGTGTAATAGACAAATGACTGGCACTATGATGCTCTCCCTTGGAATGATGTGCACTCAATTTGTAACCACTACAGTCAGCTCTAAATATCCAAACCTTATACTGACTCAGTGTTAATGCACCTAGCACATGGTGCAACACAGTTGATATATATAGTAATTCATTTTAAAATATAAATCAGGATACTGATGTGGTTTATATGAAGCCACTGGGGTGTTTGACTTGGATATCAAAGTAAATGTTGACCAAATAACATTGAACCATTCCCTTCTTTTCTCATTGTATTAGGTTATATAACAATTTTTCTTTAGTAAGTTAAGTTGATACTCAAATCCCCTGTTAACTCTGGGACCAATTGTGCAATCCTTACTCCTGTTGAATAGCATTTATGCAGTTGGTCCTGTTGAAGTCAGTAGGACTGCTCAGGTGAGTAAGTGCTACTCATCATATGTGTTGCAGGATTTGGACCTATTGTTTTAGACTTATATTTTTGTCTTGCCTACAACCCTCTTCATTCCAAGAGTTTCTAAGTCAATGTTAAGATTTTTCTGAGTATATTTTCCCTTAAGATCTTAGTTCTCTACAGGAGACACTCTTATTCAAAAACTATCTAGAAAGCCTACAGCTCAGATGTGTGTCATCATTTTGATTATAAGAATTATTTTGTGTATGAGAGAGAGAGAGAGAGAGAGAAATCATTCACTAGCATTACTATACTTAGTAGTATTTATTTTAGAGGTGATAATCAGAACATTAAAAATAAAAACAGAATGGACTTGTGCAGGAATGGATCTAATTTCTAAATTGCACATAAAGTATTTGTCATGTTACAGAATGATTAAGCTTATTTATAATTCCTGATAATTAGAAGAACAGACTTGTTCTAGCACTTAAGTCGTGAAATATGCTTGATATTTGAGTAGCCTTCTGAGTTTATCCAGTCAGCCTTTGACTCTTTCTACTCTGCTCTTTAAAATACCAAAAGAAAATGCACTTAAGGAAATTTTAAGTAATCTCTTCCTAGTTACCTAGATCTTAACAGCTGATCAGTTTTGTGCTGTGGACCCTACTGGTATTTTTCTTGTATATATGAAGATACTGCTTATTTACCGATCAAAGTGTAAACTCCTACTATCATGTTTTATTTTTACCTTCCTATCAGACAAGTGACATAAAAGGGCTTACCAGATCATTTTCCCTCCTCATTTATCCTTTGTTTTGTGTTAGATAAGATTGTCATTCATTTTATATCGAGTTCTTAATGATAATGATAAACTAACTGCTATAAGCCAGTAGGCATCTCCATTATTATCATTAAAAGGAAATTCCTACTGGGATCAAATTTGCATATTAAAAATTTTGACTTTTTTTTCTGAATGATTACATACAATGCTCATGTGCAGGAATTATTTTCATTCCTTTGTGAACCGTTCCCTAATTATAGAAAAGGTAATGTTTTCTTAATTCCATTACAAAAATCGTTGCAATATATTTTATCCTGTCTAGAATCTGGGGCCTTGTATAGAGCTTTATCTGTAGCTTGGGTTTAACTTTCACTTTTTATTAATAAAAAAAGCTAGCTGGATCTTTGGTTATCTTAGGAAATTATAAAGTTGTCGTGCTCCAGATAGACTGATAATAAAAACAAATGGGAAAAACCAAGGCAGCAGAAAGTAACAGAAAAGTGAATGGAAAATAAAAAAAGGCGTCAACTATTGGTGAAGCTATGGCTTTTCATAAATAGCAACACTCCTGCAAAACTGCACCACCTATGTAGATCACTGCACTTCCTGAAGCCTGTTGACTTGAGCCACTGTCGGATTCAGCCTGCAAAGTACACCTTGTAGTATCGGGACCAATATTTTCAGTGTAAACTCCCTTCCAGGTTAGGGTTTGGGGGTGTTTAAGAGGTAACTTAAGCTAAGTGGGTACAACAGCAGAGAAATTCTGCTGAAATTGATTGTTCTTCTAGTGAATGGGTCTGAGCCTTAGAGATTGGTCAAGTCAAATTGCAATATGGAGTGCCTGGGTATGATTCCTAAAAGTCCTACATTTAAAATAAAAGGCAGCTGTGATTCCACACACAGTTACTTGGGCTGTGCATGCAGCTTGGGTAATTGTATATGAAAATATCTAGCTAGGTGGCCAACTAGACATTTGTGTATGCAGTCATGCAGTTTACACACACAGTCACAGGAATTGTGGACAGTCATATTTGAACTCTTATGAGTTTATTCATGGATCTGAGCATTATCTTGAAAAATTGGCCCTACTTGTGCACTGTGTTTTGTATTTTACAGAGGTCGCTAGCTCGTTCACTTGATTGAGAATCTGGCTTGTGCAGTTATGATACATACTCATGTAGACCAGATCCAGTTCTCTAATTACACACATTATAATTCACTGATTCACAAGAAAAATCTGTTAAACTCTTGATAATGATTTAAGTAAATACCTTAACATTCAAATATAACCAGAGCAGCTGGTCCAGAACAGGAAGAGTAGGTCGTAGCTGCCCTGTTCATCGGGAGTCTGCAAAAACCTGCAATTCAGACAGAAGGGAACACTACCCAGTCTGAAGACGCTAGTAATAGTCTGTCAGGTTTACCTACCCATTTTTAGATGTTTCGAGCCACAATCAAACACAGCTGGCATTGCCTTTTAGCATTTTTTAAAATTACCTTTGGTTGCTTTCAAAGCCATGACATTGCTTCTACCTTAAGAAAAAACATGGTATATAAAAATCCTCTTTGAGGAAACTTAATCTTGAAAGGTGCCAGTGTTTTGCTGTGCATTTCTCTAATTAGATTAAATTAAATTATAGATGTATTCATGGTGGAACTTCGTGGCACGAGACGCACCTTCTTCTCTGGAGTAGTGTGGAAGGATGCATGTTGACTGTGGCATGTTAGTGGTGTCCCTAGCCCCTGTTTACCAGAAGCTGGGAATGGACAACAGAGGATGGATCGCTGATGATTAGCTGTTTGGTTCATTATCTCTGGAGCCCCTGGTTTTGGCCACTGTTGGAAGACAGGATATTGGGCTAGATGGACGTTTGGTCTGACTATGAGAATACTTCCAGGGGTCCCAGCACAGTGCCTCTTGCTACACTTGTTGCAAAGATGTAGCCTGCACTCTCCAAGACATTCCCCTGTAGGTATATGCTGGTGTGCTGGGGGAAGAGAGGGCAATGTCTCCATCCTACTGAATTAGACAACCTCCCCCACAACTGCTTGACTTGTTCCCCTCTTTCACTCCAAGATATGTAGACAGAATAAAGCATAATTTGGCCAATTTCAGAGCTACAGTCTTCCAAACTCTTAACAGCTTTCAAGTACTGAGCATATCAAAATATTTCCTATTATTTTGTTTTGTTCCAATTTGGATTGCACAGCTGTATCAAATACTTGCTTTGCCCCAATCAATGCAACTGTGTCAGTTTTCACACATTAAATTTGGGATGCACCTGAATACCTGGGAATATAACCTTATACTTTGCTTAATACTATAACCTATATAATGTGTGCCTATCCCTATAATTTAAATATGCATGGCTGCAGTCCAATCTTTCAGTTTTACTCAGGAGAACTGATACATTGTAATTGGATTCCCTTCAAATACATCTGTTTTGGGGTTTTTTATTAATGGTAAAATTTCTCCTATCTGTAAATCATTTTGAGATGCTTAGTATGAAGGATGTTGCATAAAAGTACTTTGTATTGTATTCCTGATGCACTTACTGAAACCCAGTTTCGAGTTATATATTCCTTGGCATAATTAGTTTTTTTTCCCACTTGCAGCGGTGTCACATGCTTATTAGAGGGTCAGTTGTTGGTCCTTGAAACTACATAAGAGATTGTTCTTGATAGTATTCACTGCAGACAGTGCCATTTGTTAAACTGAACCACTTTCAAACATTTTTCATTCAGTTACCAGTCAGAGATACGATAACTTGTCAGACAGTTGTGAGACAGAGGCGCTATATGTGCATTGTATATACTTTGTCCCTTCATAATGATAGCATTCCAGACTCTAGTAACCATCAAATGAGTATTTATATGTCTGTCTTTCATTTAGTTTACCATACTTCCCTGATTTAAGGACCTATTAAGCTTAAATATACATGGGCTTCTGGGACCATACAGCCGTTCTGAAATGCAGCACGTACATTAGACGTATCTATTCCAGAAAAAGGTCTGCCCGCTGTCCAAGTAAAATAAATTGGAGGGGCTCAAAGCTTCTGTGTAGTGGCCACTGAGCACCACTATTCCTGGTCTGTCTTCTCATCTCCTGCTGGGATTCTTCAGAAATCCAATGGTGAGAGGGGCGGTTGCTTTTTATAATCACCTTTCCTGCCCTCAATTCGTGATCAAGACCTCATCCCCCAGTGCTGTTATAAGAAGGGAAGTTTCACCTGCTTAGTAGTGAGTTCCTCCTTTCTCTTCCCTTCATTGCCATGAGGGGAAAGTGCCTTCAGTTGGATGTGCCCCCAGCCCAGTCTTCTGTCTCTCAGTGGTATTTGTAATGAGGACATTAGCCAGGGAGAAATTATAGTGACAGCCCTCTCTTAGGCCGCTGAGAAGACTTCTGTCTTCCTGTAACTGAACTGCTGAGGGAGCGTGTTTTGTTGCTGTGGGCCAAGTTGAAGCTTTTTTTATTCGTATGTTTACTTACTCTTTTGGAGGCAAGTGAACATATCCAGGGGGCCTTCCCCAGTTTCCTGCAATCAGGTTTTGATTCTCACTGACCTAGGTCTTTGGAAGGAAGGTTGAGACTGGATTACAGCTATCCTACACCATGAAAGGGGAGAGGTTTTCAATTTAGGAGTGAGGACTGGTGGGTGACAACTGCCCTGTAGTGTCAGGAGGAAGTTGTTTAGGCACATATCAAGGGGATAGGGGAGGAACCTCTCTGTTTGGACTGGGGTATACTCTTGGATGAGTGATTTCTGGGGATTGTAAAATGGCATTTTTATCTTATTCTGGTCATTGAGAAATTTGGTATGTGCTTCCAGGTGCTATGGAGTTAGAGATCCAGAAAGGAATCAACTTTGGGGTTTGGACCCTTTTACGCACCTCCTACTTAAGAAGCAGTTAATTTCTGGGGCTTGGCCAGTTGGTTGACATTTAAGATCTGTCTCAGCTGGTGTCAGGGTTCAGGAATGCAAAGCAGGATCTAACAGTGACCCAAATCTCCCCTCAGAGCTCTCCATTGCAAAGTCACCACCATCCATGATTTAAAGGGATATTGTCAGCTTTATTTTTTTTTTAAATAGCCTAATTCAGAAATCTCAAGTTTCTGTTAGCACACCCTTTCAATAATACATCCAGATTTTTTTTTCTTTATACCTTTCTTTAAAAAATGAGAGGGGAAAAAAGTAAGATTTTTCTGCTTCAGTGCTGATGTTTACAAGGAACTTTTCAGCAAGGCTGAGAAACAATACCAAAGATAACCTGAGCTTCCTGTCTCATGTATCTACAGGACAGTGACAATATACAAAGTGCCACCAAATGCACTAAAAGAACAAACTGAAAAATAGTGAGAAATCATATATTTAGCTAATTTATTTCAGTATTTAGCAGCAATAATAGGCAAAATATTTCCTAGTAAAATGTCATTTTTTTTCAAGTTGGTAGTATAATGTAATCATTTAGGATTTTATTATGGAGATCTGGTT
The DNA here is from genome assembly GCF_965140295.1 of Lepidochelys olivacea. Taxonomy (NCBI): domain Eukaryota; kingdom Metazoa; phylum Chordata; order Testudines; family Cheloniidae; genus Lepidochelys; species Lepidochelys olivacea. Next base: position 79,776,634 of record NC_140412.1, read on the forward strand.
TGATAATTTGGTTGGCACGATATTGGCACAGATTCTTCCAAAGAGGTACTGCAGTGAGGCTGTCCTGGGAGATTGCTGGGAAGGAGATATAGCTTTTTGTATCTGATCTAGTGCAAGAGCTGCCTAGTGTCAGGGCTGGGCTGTGGGTGGCTTGTGTGCACCGGTCAGCTACTAAATTGCAGTCAGGAGATGAGTAGCGGTGTCAGGGTCAAGTTAGGTCAGGATACCTGGAAGTCAGCATCAGGCCCCAAGTTATAGACAGCATGCAAATAGCAGAGTTAGGGACAAACTAGGGTCAGAAGCCAGAGCAAAGAAAGGTCTGGAGCAAAAGCAAACAGCTCAGACAGCTCCCCATGATGGCTTCCCAGTTTATAGAGCAGCATAAGCCAACTAGTGGGCTGTCAGAGGCCGCCAATCAGGCCATGCAGAGCGGTACTTCCTGAAGAGCCTAGCTTCATAGGGTCCTCCAGCGGAAACCCAGCCCAAGCTTCCAATGACGATGCAGAAGTATCAGTGGCCTAGAACATCCCAGGTTCTAGTCCTGCTGGTTCTTCTTCAAGTGCTTGCTCATGTTCATTCCATATTAGGTGTGTGTGCTCGCCACATGCACCTGTGCTGGAAGTTTTTCTTTCAGCAGTATCCGTAGGGGACCAGCTCTGGCGCCCTCTGGAGTGGCGCCCGCATGGTGCGATATAAGGGGTGCCGCCGGCTCCCCCCACCCTCAGTTCCTTCTTGCCACCAGTGACGGTGCTGGAATGTCTGCTGCTTTGGCTAGTGTTACCTGTTCTCTGTTCTTGTGAACTTAAATAACCTGTAATTTAGTTGTATATAGTTAGTAGTTAAAATAGTTACCCTTAATTGTAGTTTAGAGTCTTTGTGAGTTCTGAACGGGACTCAGCCTGGGGACAGGGCATGTGCTACCTCCAAAAACAAAGACTCAAGGAGGCTGAATCTTTTTGGATGCAAAGTTTATTCATCTTCCAGCCTGCAATTGATTGTGGCCAACCACCAGGCCCTCCTGGGCTGCTGTGACTTTAACATGTGGCAGACCATGGCCAAGTTCAAGGGTTCCCTTCCTGAAGGATCCTGGAAGGAATTCTGAGTGATCCTTGGTGAAGGCATGGCCAGGGTGGCCTTCCAGGCAGCATCTGATGCAGCGGACTCTGCCACCCACTCCATGGGCTCCGCCCTCTCCATGCGGCACACTTTCTGCCTGCTCCTCTCAGGCTTATCCAGTGAAGCTCAGCAGTCAATGAAGGACCTTCCCTTCAATGGCCAGACCCTGTTTGCAGAACAGACAGCAAGCTGCATGGTTTGAAGGACTCCCTTACCACCCTGAAAACTCTGGGGCTTTATGTCCCAGGTCAGACGTGTAAGCGGTTCAAGCCGCAGCAGCCTCAGGGACAAGAGAGCCAGTCTTGGCAGGACCTGCCTCACAAGAAAGCCAAAGGCTACAAACGCCGTCCGAGCCACACTCCTCCACTCTCTGCTCAGTCGGGCTCAACCCGAAACAAGCAGGGGGCCAAACGATCATTTTGAGGGTGTGCCCGAAGGCAACCTACCAGACCAGTGGTCGGAAACTTGTGGACTGCATACGGCCCATCAGGCTAATCCACTGGCGGGCCATGAACAGTGTTTACATTGACCGTCCATAGGCACGGCCGCCTGCAGCTCCCAGTGGCCATTGTTCACCATTCCCAGCCAATGTGAGCTGCAGAAAGCAGCACAGGCTGCAAGGACTTGCTGGTTGCCACTTACCACAGCTCCCATTGGCTAGGAACGGCAAACCAGCCACTGGGAGGTGCGGGTGGCCTTGCCTGCGGACGGTCAATGTAAACACTGTCTCACGGCCCACCAGCAGATTATCCTGATGGGCTGCGTGCAGGCCGCAGGTTGCCCCCCACTGCAGCAGGCTATTCCCCGGATCCATCTTCCCCGTTTTTTATACCTTTCTGTGAAATCCTACTCGCCTCCATTGGTACTGCTTGGGAGTCATCTAATACGGAATGGACATGAGCAAGCACTTGAAGAAGAAAAGGCAGTTACCTTTTTCCGTTACTGTTCTTCAAGATGTGTTGCTTATGTCCATTCCATGACCTGCCCTCCTTTCCCACTGCTGGAGTTCCGGCAAGAAGGAACTGAGGGATGGGGGAACCGGTGGTACCCCTTATACCGCGCCATGCGGGCACCACTCCAGGGGGCGCCAGAGCTAGTCCCCTACGGATACTACTGAGAGAAAAACTTCCAGCACCAGTGCACGTGGCGAGCACACACCTAACATGGCACGGACATGAGCAACACATCTCAAAGAACACCAGTTATGGAAAAAGTTAGCTGTCTTTTCTTACATCTAGTCACAAAGTATGGTTAATTTGATCTACCTGATGTGAAATTCCCTGGGAGGGACTAAAATTTGAGAGCTGCTGGAGATTGAGCTAGACAGAAGAAGATGATGATACTGGTAAGTAAAGGGAGCCTCTGAGGATATGTCTACACAGCCCATGGCAGCAAATCTCTCAGCCTAGGTCAGCAGACTCAGGCTTGCAGGGCTCATGCTAGAACTCTAAGAACAGCTGAGTAGATAGTGTGTTGATTAGACTCAGGCTCTGAAGCCTGCCCCCCTCAAGAGGCATCAGAGCCTGAGCTCCAGCCAAAGCCGCAACTTCAAAGTGCTGTTTATAGATATACTCTTAGAGCACTAGTGCAAGCCGTTCAGGCCTGAGGCCGTCAACCTGGGCTGTGAAGAGATACCCTGAAAGATTTGGCAGGCATTGCCTGCTGTCTTCGCTGATAGATTTCCAGCCTTGTTCATCATATTCGTAAACAAGGGCCAAACAGTGATTTGGCTGCATGTTTAAAGAGGGAAAGAGGAAATGTCTTAAATAGTCAGGACCCAAACTATATAGGGCTTTCTAGATTAATATCAACTCCATGAATGCAAAAAGGAAGCCAGTGCAATACATGCAGCACATGGGGTATGTGCTAAACACTGATTGCACTACTAAATAGATAGGCCATCATTTTCTGCGCTACATGAAGCTCAGGAGCAGTTTTCAAGGATAGTCCTAAACAGCGTGTGCTAAAACAGTTAACCCCAGAGGGTGTCATAGAGATTCATGGCACAACATAGAGAAAGACACATCAAGCTATGGTGGCTGGGTAAAAAGCACTGACTCACTGTTTTTACCTGTGATTCCAAAAGTATACTGACGTCTACCATTTCCCCTCATTCAAAAAGTAGAATTGGTTTTAGACAGAAAGTTCTCCACTCCGGAATTCACATCTGTCGTCTGGTTTCCAGAACTCCATGTCAAAGTATAATAAGGCCCATCTCTTTTCTCAATCTTTGGGCCAATTTAGAATTATTTTGGTGGAGTGGTCAGGATCCTACCCATGGCTCTCTGATAAATATTTTAATGACGTTTTAATGGTATCAGAGAATATATGCTGATAATAGGCACAATACATACCTTGGTGAATGCCGTCCCTGATAATGACATTCCTGTGAGACAGTTTCAATAGCTGGAAAACAAGGCAGGGGAGTATCATAGACTGAGCTCTGAGAACCAACAGGTCTAGGTGGCTGTGTAAAAACAAACTTGGCATTAGTAGAACTCACTTGCAATAGAAGGTAACCTCCATATCTGTAGAGACCAGGAATATTTACAAACTTACCAAAAAAGAGTGCTACCATATTTAAATTATTGTGCCTGACTTGTTTGTTCTTGCTGTATGATTGTTGTTCAAAAATGCCTTTTTTTAACATCATTATAAAAATTGAATGGGCCTCACAGTTGTATTAAATTGGTTATTAACCATATTTCCTCGAGTGCGTCCTCATGAAATGCTGAGTACAAAAATCAAGAAATTGTTTTTCATTCCTCTCTGTTGATGTTTTCCACATTTGTCTTTCATGAGGGTGTGGGAAGTATATTTAGAGTCTGTTTTCATAATTTCTAAAAATTTAAATCAAAATTCTGCTTTGTCTTTCCTTGAATTTTCTGATATGACATGTCGCTAAACTATTTTGGATTATTTTACTTAATAGAGGGAAAGGATGAAGAGCTCTTTCTTCCTTTTGTACACCTTTCATCAGTTCTTACATTGTATTGACCTCACATACTGTTTAGTAGAGACTGCTTTATTATTCTGTTTTGTGTATTGAGCACTTTAAAGAGGAAGAGTTTATCAGCTAATTCAAAAACAGGCAATAAATTTTAAATGTATGCAATTCCATTCCCAGAGCTCATCAATGCTATTCCACCTTTTTATCTACATATTTATGGCCATCAAAAAGTCTCAATCCCAAAGCTGAGGAACAGTAACAAATTTTGGGATGGAGAGTGCAAATGACAATTTGTTACAATTCTCCCAAATTTTACTGCTATCAGCAAACCTGTTCACCCACCCATCTGCATGACCCCTTTTATTACAAAGTAACATTTTCAAAAACACCCTATGTCACATTTTCTGAAGGGCCTTTCATGAGACCCACTACAGACAGAGAGCTCCAATTCTAAATAATAATCTTTACTAGGCCAACTCTATGTGGAAAAGTAATGTTAAATGATATTATGGGATTTTCAACATTTCCAATAAATTCAGTTGGTATTGTTTAACTCCTTACATCTTCCTCTGAAACTACCTTCAGGACCATAATTTTAAAAAACAATCTTTATATTTAATTGAGATGATAGCCAGACATGGCATAGTCCTGGTCTAAATATTCATGGGCCAGATCCTGATCCCCACTTCAGTGTGCAAAGCATCCAGAAAGTCAATGGATCCAACTCCATGAGGAGTTCGTCTATACAGGGGACACTCTCTGATGGCAGAGGACCACCACATCAGCTCCTACACTCCCCACAACCCAAGTCCTAGCATAGGGGGTGTCAGGGTTCCTTCCCCACTCTGAACTCTAGGGTACACATGTGGGGACCCGCATGAAAGACCCCCTAAGCTTATTCTTACCAGCTTAGGTTAAAACTTCCCCAAGTTACAAACTTTGCCTTGTCTTTGAACAGTATGCTGCCACCACCAAGCGTTTTAAAATAAGAACAGGGAAAGAGACCACTTGGAGACATCTTCCCCACAAAATATCACCCCACGCCCTACACACTCCCTTTCCTGGGGAGGCTTGAGTATAATATCCTAACCAATTGGTTACAGAATCATCAAAGACCCAAACCCCTGGATCTTGGAACAATGAAAAAATCAGTCAGGTTCTTAAAAGAAAGATTTTATGAAAGAAAGAAAGAAAGGAAGGAAGGAAAGAAGGTTAAAATCAGGATGGAAAGGGTATTCAGATTCAAAACACAGAGGATCCCCTTCTGGGCAAAACCTTAAAGTTACAGAAAACAGGAATAAACCTCCCTCTTAACACAGGGAAAATTCACATAAAACAAAAGATAAACTAATCCGCCTTGCCTGGCTTACCTATACTGGTTGCAATATTGAGACTTGGATTAGGATGGGTTGGAGAAGATGGATTTCTGTCTGGCCTCTCTCAGTCCCAAGAGAAAACAACCACGGAAACAAAGAGCACAAACAAAAGCCTTTCCCCACCCAAGATTTGAAAGTATCTCATTCCCTTATTGGTCCTTTGTGTCAGGTGCCAGCCAGGTTAGCTGAGCTTCTTAACCCTTTACAGGTAACAGGATGTTGCCTCTGGCCAGGAGGGATTTTATAGCACTGTATACAGAAAGGTGATTGATTACCCTTCCCTTTATATTTATGACGGGGCATGTCTCGGAAAATGTGGGCGTGAATGGCTGGGTGACCCCTGGCTGCTGGAATGACCCGTGGGGCAGTGGCCAGCTGGCATAATGTAGAGCAGCCTTAAGGTTATGCTACTTATATACCAGGGACTGGCCGGGCATCCACCTGCTGGGCACTATTCAGATGCAGCCCAGGATGGGGATTTATATTTTAAATCTATAGATATTTAACTAATGAAAGATTTTTTTTTCTTCCGTTGACATGGAATTCATGCTATGCTCGTGTCATCAATCAGCCAGAATTCTGAATCTGCAGAATCAAGTACTTAATGATCGGATTCCAAGAGTAATCTCCAGAAAGTGCTTAGAATTAAGGCCAAATCTGAGAAGTTTTGTACTTTTCATGACATTTTCCCCCTTTAGCTTTCCTGTTATGGAAGCCACATGAAATCAGCAAGCAGTCTTAAACTCAGTCTTGGAAGGTATTATAAAACTGCAGCACTCTGCACTTGCGTATGTCTCAGAATGAGGGCGTCTGGCATTTATTTGGTTTGAAAAATACAGGTCAGATCTGGCATCTGTGCTACATGCTGTAAATCAGCATTTACTAGGCAAATTGTTCAGTCGCTTAATAGAGCTACTCCAAATCTTTGTTTCTCAATGGAAAATTGATGAGATGCACTACAAAGCTGATGACATATAGACATTTGATATGGTATTGCGAAGGTAGACACGGGGTATAAAAGAAATGATGGTTTTCTTCATTATTCATGAATGTAAATGGCCGATTTCCATTAGGATAGCTACAGAATCATTCTCAATAAATGTTATGATTTGCAAGGTATGTCTTTTGCTGAATATGTGCTTTTTATTTTATTTTCCTATAAAAATTGTTGAAAATCTCTGGACCCATTTTCTTTGTTTCCTTCTTTTCAGGACTATGATTTAAGTCAGCTTCAGCAACCCGATACCATAGAACCAGATGCCATCAAACCTGTGGGGATCAGACGGCTCGATGAAAGACCAATCCATGCAGAACCTCAGTACCCAGTCAGATCAGCTGCTCCTCATCCTGGGGATATCGGGGACTTCATTAACGAGGTAAAGGAGAAAAAATAGTTTCCTTGTAGGATCCGATAGACTTTTATATGTTGCTAATTGCACTCTGCATGAATAGCTGTTATATTTGGAACATAATAACTTTTTAAAACTTGCTTATACAATTAAAATGACCTTGGAAGATAGAAATAAATATGGCCTTTTTAAGTGCAGATAAATTTAATTAACTCATTCAAATAGAAAGGGAAGATATGTCAATTAACTTTTGTACATTTGTATTAATTGCATTCATACTGTGTTATCAGCCTTAACCACAATATCTCCAAGAGGGATTATACCATGGGTTCCGAGTAATAAACAGACTAACAAAATTATAATTTAGCCTAAAATCATTTATTAATGCAGATTAATTTAATAATGGAAGAAGTTCATTTTGATTTTCCTCACATATTACCCTTTGAATCCAGATAATAGTGGAAATTCAATGCCTTGAAAAAGACCAAAAGAGTTCCAGCAAACAAGATTAGTGAGTAGGGCAGCTAAATTAAATGTTATATAAGTGCTTTAAGTACTTTCCTCGTCTGAGAGTTTTTAAGAGGCTCTGTGCCTTTTTGATTCTTGCAAAGTAACAAAAAGATAATTGACAGTGAATGAAGATTAAGAATTTACTTTAAAAGATATTTTCAGTTATGAAAAAAATATTTGCCTACAAACATTTTTTTTAAATTATTGTTATCGTTGTCCAAATGTTCGGGTATATTTAAGTCATTTGTTTTGTGAAACTTAAAATGTGAGACATTTCAGTGTGTTCTTTATGCTTATTACTTTGGGCAGAAGAAATATTAAAGAATAGCTTGTCATTTATATTCTCTGATTTTCTCAAGTCTTTGTTACCTGAATAAACAATTTAAGGTGACTGGTGAATGGAGCTAGGAAAATTTTACAGAAATACTCTTGTGAATATTTGAATTTTTTAACAAAATCCCTGTTGGGATGTTCATACCTCTTTTGTGCTTGCTAGAATATTTGTTGGATGCAACAAGATTACTCCCAGGAATGAACACAGAGACCTCCATTTCTAAGTAACCATTGAGAGAATATTAGTATTTACTTTCGATGAGCATTCAAAATCTGCATTAGAAATCTGATTCTGAGAGTAGCATTCTTCGAATCAGGGCAGAAACCAACCATGTGACAAGGTGGCCAGTCACACAGCTAACATTTCAAATAATAAATATCTGAGAAGATCACAATCTGCTTTTGGACAGTATGGAATCAAGAGGGGGAAAAGGTGACATTCATCATGGGTCCCTTGTTTCCATCCCCTCTCTGGGGATGGTTCTAACTTCCTTGCACAGCCAAACAAGGGCTAGAGATGGTCTAGCTCCATTTTAAGTATTTCTTACATATTATTTATCCAGCTGTTCTTGTGACATAGTTTCTGCGTGCTGTACAATGATGTTATACTATCCAGTCATGATTTATTGTGAATGTGGACATGCTGAGCCATGGAAAAGGGAAATCAAGGCAGGAGACTACCTTCAAGGCACCTTCTCCTCGTGGCCTCAGATTGGCTGTGCAAGTGGTTGCCTGCCTTGAATTCCCTCTTCTGGTGATTTCTGCCCAGGGATGGATTGCCTGCCTGTACCCTCCTTCATAAAGTCATGTGGTGGCCCTGGGTGGGTGCCCTTCTGCAGCAGGCCACAGCATGACTGGACTGCCTTCCTTATTTGCCTCTCACATGATGGAGTCCCCAGTAACTTCACACAAGCTCTTCACGTATAAATAGCTCTTCTCCAAGGTTAATTTATTTCAGAAGTCCAATATATGAAGAACCATAATCCAGAATTCCCCAGCACAATCCAAACATCAAGTCTTTCAAGGCCCAACAGTCCATCAACAGACTAAGTACAGCTCCGGCATCCACCTCACTCCAGCTCTAAAGTACAGCTTCAGCGTCTCTTGCCTCGCTTAGACTTTCAGATACTTTCTGGTGTCTCTCACCACTCCTCACACCAACCCCACTAGTGGGGTGCTTCTCTACCTTGTTTCCTTCCTGGGTAGGGTTCCAGTACTTGCCCAGAAATACCAGCGAGCTGACCCCTCCGTCGATCCCCAGACTCGACCCTCTCTGGCCCTCTGACTTCAGCTCTCTTGCTGAAAGAGCCAGCAGGCACCTCCCTCTGTTGCTATCTCTGGCTCTCTGGCCTGGGGACATTTGTAGGTGACCCCCTGGCAGCCTTCCTGCCTTCCGCTTTCAACAGCTCCACTGGTCCCTGTATTAGGGGCTTCCCCTCCCTGAAGCTCTGAGCTCTTTCTCCTCTCAGAACTCTGGATTCTCTCTTTCTCTCTAAGGACTCAGCATTCTAAACTCTCCCTTGCCTTTGGAGTGTCTCTCATTTCTAATTTCTAGGGACATTACACCAAACTAGGGCGCACCTGGATTGGAACAGGAGAGCTGGGCCCAATTCCATTTAAGGGGCCAGCTACCCAGTTACAATTATGCTTCACTGTTATGCTTTTATTTTTACTTTGCAATATAGGGAGCTGTTCCAGCAAACCCTTACTCACATGAGTAAACTTCTACAGATGTAAGTGGTACCGTTGACTGCTACATACGTAAGGGTTGGTAGACTGATCCTTGAATATGTAATAAATTTCAGAAACACATCATTTTATTTTTAAGAAGTCTTTATTTCAGTTACTTTTCTGATGCTGAGAGGCTTTTTTTAAACCATTTAGACTCAAGTTTTCAGCACCTTTCTTTTGCAATCCTCACTGCAGTGCATCATTATAGCACATGGCATCCCCCGTCAGCCATAAACAATGAGCTACACCTCTTCCTTGTGGAAGCTGGGGTCAGTCCAGTGTTGTTGCAGGGGCTCTTCAGACTAAGCCGTGTCCCTCATGACCATCTGCCTCAGGTTTTGCCTGTTGAAAAAGTTGGAGGTTTGGCTTCTCCTGAACAATTGTATTATAATTTCAATTTTAATTTATGTTTCAGCAGTGGGAAGTCTCTTTCTGTTCACAACACACTTAATGTTTTATTTAGCAAAGCCTCAAGTGCTCATAAGTCTTTCCTTAAGTACTCAAATGGATGTTAATGAGCTTGGAAAGCAAGAAGATGTCTTTTCAGGTGGTTCCCAGGGCCCCATGGCAAGCTCTTTGTCCAGTCAGGGTATTGCAGCCTCACACCCATTTGCGCAGGGCAGCAGTCACACATGAGAATCTACAACAAAAGAGTTCCCTTCTCCCCCCGGCAGTGCTTCTGAGGAGGGCAAGATCTCTGCATCCGGCGATGACCTGGAAAGCCATACACTCAGGTTTTTCCCCTAGTGCTTTAATACTACAATTGCAAGGCAGTAAAACAGGCAAAATGAAAAAAGAAGATCCCAAAATTAAGGGGAAATATCTTCCCACGAAACAAAATTAGATGTTTCCCCTACTTTCCTCCTTGGAGGACATGGCAGGTTCCAAATGGAAAGTCCCAGTTAAAATTAAAATGTTAAATAAAATCATAAAAATCTCATACATTTACATGAAGTACAACAGGACCCTAAAGTTAGAACAGGAGTAGCCTCACACAGACTTATATACAAAAAATCACTGAGACTTTAAGACAAAAGACACCTTGTAGGGAGTTCTTTGAAGCCCTCATCACCAGCCATGTAGATAGTGGTAGCAATCACAGACGTTGCAGGATCAGCAACTTTACAAGGTGTGGATCTAAAGATCAAAAGGATTCCTTGTCATTATTGAGGAAAATATATTTATGGTAGCCCGGTGGCTTATTGGCCTCAGAGAATTATTCTCGCTTTGTGCAAATTTGACTGGGTTCAGATTTTGGACAGGTACACCCAAAGTTTATGTAAATTATGGGTCTTAATGTGATTTGCTTCAAGAGCAAGGTCTCCAGTTCAGTGGCTACAAGGAAGTGGTGCCTACATCCATGGACAGCAGACAGTCATCAGCATGGATACTCTGCACATTCAAGTCACAGGTGAAAAGCTGTTGGGAAATTAGCAGCAAAGAATGCAAAAGGGCTTAAACTCTCTAAACCAGAATTGGCAACACAGTCCCTTTGTCCCTACCAGCACCTAAAAAAGGTCTCTGGAATGGAACTTGGTCATGTGCATTTGCATACGGGAGCTTCGAATTTCTATACAAGCCTCTTCTTTTAATTCTACCGTCTGCGCTGAGAATTTTACAAAAATGCTGGTAGTGCAAGTCAGAAGACCAGCCACACTGGGTCAGACCACTGGCCCATCTAGCCCAGTATCCTGTCTTCTGACAGTGGCCAATGCCAGGTGCTTCAAAGGGAATGAACAGAATAAATAATGATCAAGTGATCCATCCCCTGTCATCCACTCCCAGCTTCTGGCAGTCAGAGGCTAGGGACACCAAGAGCATGAGGTTGTATCCCTGCCCACCCTGGCTAGTAGCCATTAGTGGACCAAATCCTCCATGAACTTATCTAGTTCTTTTTTTGAACCCTGTTATAGTTCAGGCCTTCACAACATCCTCTGGCAACAAGTTCCACAGGGTGACTGTGCGTTGTGTGAAGAAACTCTTCCTTTTGTTTGTTTTAATTATTAATTTCATTGAGTGACCCCTGGTTCTTATGTTGTGAGAAGGAGTAAATAACACTTCCTTATTCACTTTCTCCACACCGGTCATGATTTGATAGACCTTTATCATTGCCCCCTTAGCCATCTCTTTTCCAAGCTGAGCAGTCCTAGTCTTTTTAATCTCTCCTCATATGGAAGATTTCCCACCCCCTTAATCATTTTTGTTGCCCTTCTCTGTATGTTTCCATTTCTAATGTATCTTTTTTGAGATGGCCCAAATTACTCAAGTGATAGGCAAGGAACTTGATGAGGAATATGTAACTGAATATGCTGGACCATCCTAATGACCTGGCAGTTAAAAACAACTGTTAAAATATGCAATGCTGTTAAAACAATCAAGCATTTTGAAAATATTTATACAGTTATGCTTAATAGCTAACCACTTTCCAAAAAGAAAAGAATTCCAGTTGTGACTTAGTTATAATATGGTTTGCAGGCATAACAAAAATTACCACAGGGACTTGCTTGCTTTGTCTGTTTCAGTGGATAGATAAGTCTCTAATTTTAAGGAAAAACCTCCTTTGCTTCCAGTCCAGTGTACAAACAAGTTGGTAAGATAAGTCATGTGTTATTAGGAATCCTCTGAAGACATTCTGCATTCTATTTTGAGTTTTTAAAAAGTGGAACATTATTAACACTTAGAATACCTGAGGATTTGCATACCAGTGTAAATTAAGCATACGTTGCAATAGCTTTGTTCAATCTAAAAGTACATTTTCAAGAGTCACCTGTCCCTGAACAGAAATCTGAAACAAATTGTATTATGGTAGCGAGCTTGAGGCTAAAGATCTATTTCTAATCAACACAGGACGTAGTCTGCATTAAATTAAATGTAAATTACAAACTAAAGGTCCCATCCGATGAGAGGACCGTCCTCTCACTTTGAAGTAAAGTTGTTGTTGATGGTGTTAAGCTTTTTGCAAGAAGGAGCCCTTCAATGTGCTCTCTCTTCAAAAGCCAGCTCTTAGATTGTTACAGTTATTCCACAGGCTTCCCTTCCTTATTCCCAATCCCTATCCCAGCACCACCAAACATCTCTCAGATCCGATAAAGAACTATCATTTATGAAAATGTAAGCACAAGAACATTGATTCTCTAATGTTTCCCATTCCTGTTCAGGATTCTGTAGTTTACCCTTTCCTGTCATTTGGTAACAATAGATAAAATGAGAGCATTATGTGTGCTTAGCTTATGTAAACATAAGGTTGCTGAACCTCCTTAGTCAACTCTGGGTGCAAATTCCCCTTCCTCCTTCATGCCTCCTCTGAGTAACAGGGGCTGGGGCATGTGCAGAAAGGGGGAAGTTGCAGCCAAATTTGTCTGAGTAAAGTTTACATCTCCTCTGCTGAGGCAGCTTATCCATCTGGCAAACCTCCTGTGGTTCTTCAAATGGGGAAGCCCAGTCCAAATGACCTTACCAGCTCCTTTAGACAGGCACTCCTTCTGGTAATGAACACATGTGAGGAAGGCATGGAGAGCTAGCTAGTCATAGAAATAGCACCAGACAACAGAAGTAGATGGCAGATTGGGTTAGTGTGGTGATTTTATTCAGCAACAGGAAAGCAAAATTGTCTCATTTTAAATTTCCTCTAAAATTTAGTAAATATTTTGCCAAGGATATATTGTGGAAAATTCACTTGTCCTCCCAAGAGTTACTGTGTTTAAATTCGGAGCATTAGAAGATGAAATAGAGGGATTTTTAACCTTGCTTTCAGTGCAAATGTCAACTTAAGTTTAACCATGTTGATATCCCCATAATGCTGCCTCTTGGATTTTCCTGGTTCAGCATCCATTGCTGGCAGTGGATGAAATAAAACTTGCTGTGTCATTGAGTTTACAGGATAGAACGACAATGAAAAATTCACTGTTCCAGAGGCTGTATATAATGTGCAAATTGTTTCCTTGAGAACAGGTACCAGATACCAACTTGAAAATAATAAGAGATTGTTCAGTCTGGAAGCCTCGCTTCATGCTGTAGATGGCTGGTGCCTGGCAGAACTTCTACAGTTGCATGGGGGAACTGTTGTTATTTACAGATACCGATTAAGCTAGTATCCCAGAGTCAGACTCACAAGCTGGCCATCCTCAGAGTGGATCAACTGTGAAAACTGTAGGAATATCTCCAGAATTTCTGCTCCAGGCCAGCATTGTGAATGGCTTTTACAGAATAGCTCTGATCCTTTCCACATAACCTCTTCAGCTGAAGCAGGACTTCTCTTCCTTCCCCGTTACCTACATCCAAAAGGATGGGAGTCTGTAGCCCCGAGCAAGCTTAAGGGACTGACTGAAAGGAAGAACATTCAACAATGTAGACCCAGCTATATATAGCTCAGTAAGTAAAATTGTGTTTCTGTTGCAAGAGCAGAAATGAACAAGAAAGACTAGAGCTTTGAAGTTGGACCAGATAAGATGTTGCACTCCAGCTACAGACATTTAGGATGATGGACTCATTTGTCCTTATTATAGCTATCAGGATGGAAAACTCAGAAAAGAAATATAACAAAGGCTACCAATTATCCTGGTTAGATCATTCGACTAGAGTGCTGGCTACTAATTACCAGCTCAGTGACTTTGTACACCCCAAAGCATTTATTTAAATTCTAGAAATGTTCTTGGCTGAGGTTATTAGTATCATAAATATACAAATACTAAATACCCTGAGCCAGGTTCTCTGCTGCCTTGTGTAGTCGTGTACACCCATGCAAAGTGGGCATAACGTGCTATTAAATCACATTGGCAGCACTGTACACTCATTTTGCATATTTGTGAATGGTTACACAAGGCAGTAGAGAATCAGGCACATAGTTTTACTGGTGTTTCTTTTCTTCTGCATACGTGACATATGGCCTAATTAACTGATTTAGCGATACTGGGGTGTTTTCTAGAAAAATCAGTGCCCATGCAATTGGCTGTACATCACATGATTAGACCTACAACATGCCATGTGAAACCATATTGAATGAATTTTACTGAAAATGGATAATCTCCGAGGAAATACTCAATCTTGCAGATAATCTGTTTTGTCAGGAAGCTGTTCTCAGAGAAATTTGTAAGTGCTAATTTAAGAGTCAGAGGCTTGACAGGGCCCGCCCTCTGAAATTCTTCACTAAGGCTTCTGGCATTTTGGCTGACAATTTATCTGTTGCCAGTGGCTGCCAAAGTAGATACTTCAGCTAGAGGCCTTGAAAAAATATTGCATGTCCAGTGGAAGAAACTGCACGGTTGAAAACCCCTGAAGGTGGTGACTCTATTTATATTCTCTTCCAGACTTCAACCCTCTTTGTTGAGCCTTTATGGCCATTCCTTTCAGTGTCTCTGAGACTCTAGCAAACGATGCTCATTTAACCTTCTAAAATCTGTAAGGCTAGACTGAGCTTTGAGGCTTAAACCTGGGTAAGAAGATGGTGCAGGTAGCACCAGGAAAGAATTGTCTCTGAGAGAGAGCAGGGAGAAAGAGAGATTTCATTCCGTACTCTGCCCTTGCTCCAAGGGAGGAGTGCCTTGCCTGTATTCCTCTTCAGCAGTGGCTCTGTTGATCCCCTGCCCACCAGCTCCTGAGGAGAAGTGTCAGGCATGTAGCCTTGGTCTCCCATGGTCTTGCCATGACCCTCTAAATCCCAAGTTTCTTTGCGGCCACTTAACACTCTCACTCCCCGCTGAGGCCCCTGGGCCATGGCAGGGGGACAGAGCTTCTCTGGTCTTGGGGCCACAGTGGGGGGGTGGGTGCAGAATGGGGTGGGACTGTGGGCGAAACAGGGGCAGGGCTGCAGGGGAAAAGGGTGGAATGGGGCGGAGCTGTAGGCGGGGCCACAGCCAGAAGGGGAGGGGCTGGGCCACAGTTCTAGCACGAGGCCCACCACTTGTTCTGGCCTAGGGTAGATGTTAATCTGCTTCTGCTTGCAGCTCATTTGAAGATGTATCCCATGAGCTGAGAAGCCCTGCTGTAAAAGACATGGAGCATTCTGGCTCTCTCCTTGGCTGGCAGATATGAATGGCCACAACATCTGTTCTTTAATGTATCAAATTGTTTCACCAAAACACAGTCTCTCATTAAAAGCCAAATCCTGGGATGTGCTCCAAACCCTTTAGGACCTTCCCCTAAAAGTGAAATTCGAGTCACTTACTTCCTCAGGACAAGCTATAGAAGTGGTCTTCTAAATCATCTTCAGGATGTTGATAACTGAAATCCTTCATCCACAAAAGAAAACACAAGTCATGCCCGACTTTGTATTTATTTCAAAATGTCCTCAGAAAATGAAATATTTTCATCCCTCCAAAATGAGATTGGCAACAGTTATCTGTTATCCCTGCCTTGAAATAAGCCCCACCAAAAAACCAAGGCCAGGCTGTTGTATTTGCCAGACCGGTCTTGTTACTATCTTCACCAAACTTTTGAGATCCACTGATAATTATGGGTTTCTTTAGTTTATGGTGCTCAGCCTTAGAAGTGGAATTTTAAAATTATGGATTGTCTTTTGACTATCTAATAGATTGAAGACTTTGAAGCAAAGGTTACAATCCCAAGAAAGCAATAATTGAAAAAAATATTCTTGTGAAATTTATTATTTGCACTTGTGAAGTGATGTACGAGAACTCATGTGTGGTCACTGTAAAACTCATAAAGCCTAGGCCATTATTTATTAATGCTCTCTTCCTCAAGGTGGGGCTTAGAGGTAGGTGACCTGAGTGCTGAAAACTAGGGAGCAGGAGTGAAGTTAAATATCTCCCAATTACTTATTTATGGAGCTACCAGTGTCTTGTGGCATGTGCAGATTAACCAAAGGCCTGCTGTCTTTCAGTGGTTGGGTGGGGACCATGTGATACCACTGTTGTAACGAATCTATACAAACACACTTGTCTGTCCTATAACCTTTCCTTTCTTTACCCCTCCATACCCTTGACTCCAATGGTTTGTGGTTTTGTTCATGTTCTCATAAACTGTCCATATCTTAGTTCTGCTTCAAGTGATGGTCCCTATTGTATATCTTAGATTGTGAGCGCTCTGGCTCAGGGAATGTCTATACTGATTTGTACAGCACCTAATCCCCATTCAGTTGCTACTGCAACAGAAATAACAGTAATAATAGTGTTCTCTAAAGATGTGTAACCATATTTTCAGTTAAATTCAAAATCGGCTAATGCTGGAAACTTGAGCATAAGAACAGAAGACTCATTATTTATATTTTTGAAGTTTCAAAAATATGAATGCTGTTTCATTAGTTGAAATCTGAGGAAATGGATAAGAGGAAGAATCTGGTTTTCTCAGCCTGCCGTGGACGTGACAGAATTGAGATACTCTTGTTACATTTTTTCTCCCTGTGTCACATATAGAATTTTGTCTTTCTTCTTTTCTCCTTATTTCAGGGACTTAAAGCCGCTGACAACGACCCTACGGCCCCACCCTATGACTCCCTCCTAGTCTTTGACTACGAAGGTAGTGGCTCCACTGCTGGGTCTTTGAGCTCTCTTAACTCCTCAAGCAGTGGCGGTGAGCAGGACTACGACTACCTAAATGACTGGGGCCCACGTTTCAAGAAACTTGCTGATATGTATGGTGGAGGTGATGACTGAACTTCAAAGCGAACTTTGGTTTTGGACAAGTACAAACATTACAACCGATATTCCCCAAAAGCATACAGAAGCTAGGCTTTCACTTTGTAGTCTACTAGCACAAGTGCTTGCTGAAGGCTTTGGCATAGGCTGCAAACCAATTTGGGCTCAGTGGGAATATCAGTAATCCAATGCTGTTTGGAAAACAATATTGAGCTCAGTTACACTTGAATTTTACAGTACAGAAGCACTGGGATTTTATGTGCCTTTTTGTACCTTTTACAGATCGGAATTAGTTTTATGTTTAAGGCTTTAATGGTACTGATTTCTGAAATGATGCATTAAAGAGACAAAATATGTTGGGGTGGGGAGGAGTAAATTAAATCACAGTATGCTTCAACATGCTTTTGTTACAGTGCATTGCTTTTATTAAAATAAGGAAATTTTAAAAAAAAACCTCATGGAGCCATTTTATTATCTGGGGGAGAAGACCATGAGATTGAAAAATGTACATTACTTCTAGTTTTAGATGTTAGGGTTTTTTTTTCACTAAAATTCTAAAACTTATGCAGCTGGTTGCAAATAAAGGGAGTTTTCATATCACCAATTTGTAGCAGTATTGATTTTTTTTTCCTTATGGTAGAATGTTAGGCACATTTTGGTCTTAATCCATGTACACTTTTTTTAAAAATTTCTGGTACTGTCTTTTTTTTCACTTCACTGTAAAAATGGTATGTGTACATAATGTTTTATTGGCATAGTCTATTGGGAAGTGCAGAAACTTCAGAACATGTGTATGTATTATTTGGACTATGGATTCAGGTTTTTGCATGTTTATATCTTTCGTTATGGGTAAAGTATTTACAAAACAGGTTGCAAACAAGTGACATTGATTCAATTGTTGAACTGTAGTTAGAGTACTCAATTTTATTTTTTATTTTTTATTTTAATGTTTTGGTTTGGGGAGGGAGAAAAGTTCTTAGCACAAACGATTTTACATAATTTGTACCAAAAAGAAGACGGGGTGGCCTGATACTGGTGGTACTAGTAAATATACAGTATGTTGGAAAAAGGAGCTTTTGAACTGGAGAGACTTCTGACAACAGCTTTGCCTCTGTATTGTGTACCAGAATATAAATGATACACCTCTGACCCCAACGTTCTGAATAAAATGCTAATTTTGGATCTGGTGGCTGGTTTGGACTTCTTTTGCACTTGAGCAGCTCTGATTGTAGCAAAAAAATACAAGAGACTATAGCTTCGTTGAATAACGGTGAAAAAGTGTGTGCAGTTTTTCATCATTCAGTACACATGATCTGCGAAGAAACTATATGTAGGCTAGAAGAAAGTCTGAATTTTGTTACAAGTTTGGAAGCAAAGTGCCAAAATGAAATAGGAATACGCTGTGGTGTTACTATTAAGGCAACACCTTCAGAACTCTCATTTCAAATGGATGGATGGCTCTTCAGTTTTAACATACGTTTTCCAAAAAATCCAATTGGCATGCTCTCTGAATACTTTCCGGTTTCATAATTGGATGATTATGATACTGGGTTATATAAATATAATAGGTTGGAAGGACTTTGCAGTTCCTGGCAAATCACCCAATGCCTAACCTTGCTTATGTTGAAGTCAGCGTCCATACTCCCCGTACAAGTGAGAAAAAGCCCTTCAAATTGTTCCTTAAAATCATATGGTTTTATCAGTGGAATAATGATATTTGTAAAAAGTACTATTTGGTAGGTAATAATAACTAGGTAAATTTCTAACCTAACGATTGATTTACAAACCAAATGAATGTAGTAGGCACAGAAATTCATTTACTTGCTGCCCATTTTTAATCCATACTTTAGGGGCCAAATTCTGAAAAGCACCTGAGACTCAAAACTTAGCAGAAATGTCACATCTTCTCTGTGTGCTGAGAGAATCAAGCAGTGGAGATCTCCATTTCTCTTAGATAGTGTGGCAGCTGTCTCTGCTCTGGTGCAGGTCAATGGGACATAGCCTGTGTGTCCCCTCACATCTACATGTGGAGCTTGAGGATTCTGTTCTTCAGCCCCATTGCATTCTCTACACATTTCCCGTGTTTGTAGGCGGGATTTGGACACAAGTTCTAAAGGTGTAGCCTGCAATCTAAGTAACGGAGCTTTATCTTTAGCTTGTCCTATATCACTGGGATTAAGAAACAGACTATGTATTTTCTTAAATGGGCTCCTCATGAACCTGTTCATTTTATGGCCCAATCCTGCTCACATTGAAAGCATGGAGCAGGAGACTTTGGCATGGATGTGCATGGGGTCAGAATGGATCCCTTTAGTGTCTCCACATCCCAGGCTGTTTTATTTAGGTGTTTTGTATGTTTGTAATTAATCATAACTAACTCTGAATGTCTAATTTTTTAAATAAGGTGTGAAAGTTAGCAATGAGCTTTTTCCTTTATTAAAAATGGGTGTACGTTTATTATTTAGAGATGAGGAAAGATGTATAAACAGTTGCAAATGAAGACGTGATGGCCTGTGCGTAAGTGAGCAAAGTCATGATTTAGGAAGCTAGATTTATACATGCAAATTATACAGGTAGGCAAAAGGCCCCTAGTAACATACAGCGTCTTCATTGCTTTCCCAGCAGCTGTAATTTACGCAGAAATGTATTTAATTATAGTAGCCAATTTTTTTGCTGCTTTTCCAAGCTAGGAAACATAGCTAGGAAATGGAAAGGTCGAAGATGTTCACTCTGTTGACATTAAATACAAGGGTGGGGGGGGGGAATATGAAGAATGCCCAACCTCCTACACTACAACTATGAAAGAAAAATGTGATATGGGCATCTTCTCTTTCTGAATGCAGAGCTCTTATGAACAGCACTAGGAGTTACATACGTCCATTAAGAAGAGAGATATCCATTTATCTTGATCAGAGTAATCACACAATTCAATCTAGAGTTACTTTGGAATTCTAGCAGTAATGGATATAAAACTCACTGCTCTGTCTACTGGACAAACAAAAGGTCCTGGCACTTATGGCCATTGAAGATTTCATAACATATTTTACAAGACAAAGTGTACTGACTCTATTTTGTCTGCTTATATTTCCCCTGAATTTCAAGTTTATTCTTCCCTCCCTAAAAGCACGGTGGTAGATTATGTTCCCATGATTCATGCAGGGATCTCCATAATCTGTGATTTATCTGCAGAAGGGGAGTTGTTCAGCCATCTCTCTAGCACCATCCCTTCCTCCAGGCCCTTTAGAGGTGCTGCACTGGGTTGTAATCTGGGAAGATG
Organism: Lepidochelys olivacea; assembly: GCF_965140295.1. Taxonomy (NCBI): domain Eukaryota; kingdom Metazoa; phylum Chordata; order Testudines; family Cheloniidae; genus Lepidochelys; species Lepidochelys olivacea. Next base: position 79,796,868 of record NC_140412.1, read on the forward strand.
AGAATGGGCAGCCTCATTTTTGGTGGTGGATTTGCACCTGAAGAACATATATTTCCCCTTTACACACACACTACATATCCTTTGAAAATTCCTGGCAAAAAGTAAAGCCATGTCATCTTCCTCTCCGCAATGGCTATTCTCCTAAAAGGGGAGTCCGTTGTAGCATGGATCCATTAGAGCCACATTGCCAGGGAGTGATCAGTGGGGACACAGAGCCAACATGGATACACAGTCCCTGTGTATGGATGGATCTGGTTTCCTTTGGATCATCTGTGGTCCTTAGGGCTTGGAGATGAACTCAGCTGCTCATTCCACAAAGGAGAAAATTACGTGCCTGTCACATACCAACAGAATGACATGGCAGAATCTACATGAAAGGATCCCTTGAAAGGATCAGGTTTCACCAGAGCAGAAGCTGATCCAGCTAATGGCAGTACAGTAGCTGTAAAGTGCTTTGGGATCCTTGTGAATCATAAGTACTCTATAAATCTGTACTGGCAAGATGGTAAGTGCTAAACACTTACAAGCTGAACTATTTCCCACCCACCCCCAGTTCCTTTGTCTGGCATTACCTTTACAAAATGTTTATAACTACATTTTAAACCAAAAGAAATGTTTAACTTAGTGCTGGAATTGCACTAGTTTGAGGGGAGGCAATGTTTCTCTGTTCATTGTAAATGAAAACATTTTAGACAGCTACTTATTTTCTCTTACTTCACCTATTTCAAAGGGCAGCAGGGTCGCTTTGGTGTTGAGAGCCATTTGAAATCAGCTACTGCTCAGGAGGTTGGTTGGTTCGTTTTCTTCTGTGTTGTTTATTTTTCAGTTTCTGGGGCCCCAGAATTCCTCACCCAGCCTAAAGAATATCTACATTTGCACCCTCTTATTCACATCCATGTCAATGGTCCTATGCAGCAGTCTTCTGAGAATTGGATGCAGATTCCCTTCAGACTCTCAAACCACTCTACTTTATTCAGGAGATCTAGGTGAAGCACTCACGTGCCTTATCTCAGCCTTGGTCTACACTAGGAGTTGAGGTTGAATTTAGCAGCGTTAAATTGATTTAACCCTGCACCCGTCCACACAACGAAGCCCTTTTTTCGACTTAAAGGGCTGTTAAAATCGATTTCCTTACTCCACCCCCGACAAGGGGATTAGCACTGAAATCGGCCTTGCTGGGTCAAATTTGGAGTACTGTGGACACAATTAGACAGTATTGGCCTCCGGGAGCTATCCCACAGTGCTCCATTGTGACCGCTCTAGACAGCACTCGCAACTTAGATGCACTGGCCAAGTAGACAGGAAAAGGCCCGCGAACTTTTGAATTTCAATTTTCTGTTTGGCCAGCATGGCAAGCTGCAGGTGAGTGCAGAGCTCATCAGCAGAGGTGACCATGATGGAGTCCCAGAATCTCAAAAGAGCTCCAACATGGACCGAACGGGAGGTATGGGATCTGATCGCTGTATGGGGAGAGGAATCCGTGCTATCAGAACTCCGTTCCAGTTTTTGAAATGCCAAAACATATGTCAAAATCTCCCAGTGCATGAAGAACAGAGGCCATAACAGGGACCCGAAGTAGTGCCGCATGAAACTTAAGGAGCTGAGGCAAGTCTACCAGAAAACCAGAGAGGCAAATGGCCGCTCCAGATCAGAGCCCAAAACATGCTGCTTCTATGATGAGCTGCATGCCATTTTAGAGGGTTCAGCTACCACTACCCCAGCCGTGTTGTTTAACTCTGTCATAAACATAAAGGGAAGGGTAAACACCTTTAAAATCCTTCCTGGCCAGAGGAAAAACCCTTTCACCTGTAAAGGGTTAAGAAGCTAGGATAACCTCGCTGGCACCTGACCAAAATGACCAATGAGGAGACAAGATACTTTCAAAGCTGGAGGAGGGGAGAAACAAAGGCTCGCTCTGTCTGTGTGATGCTTTTGCCGGGAACAGAAAAGGAATGGAGTCTTAGAACTTAGTAAGTAATCTAGCTAGATATGCGTTAGATTCTGTTTTGTTTAAATGGCTGAAAAAATAAGCTGTGCTGGATGGAATGTATATTCCTGTTTTTGTGACTTTTTGTAACTTAAGGTTTTTCCTAGAGGGATTCTCTATGTTTTTAATCTGATTACCCTGTAAGGTATTTACCATCCTGATTTTACTTTTTTTCTTCCATTAAAATTCTTCTTTTAAGAACCTGATTGCTTTTTCATTGTTCTTAAGATCCAAGGGTTTGGGTCTGTGTTCACCTATGCAAATTGGTGAGGATTTTTATCAAGCCTTCCCCAGAAAAGGGGGTATAGGGTTTGGGGAAGATTTTGGGGGGAAAGATGTTTCCAGGCGGGTTCTTTCCCTATTACATATTTGTTAGATGCTTGGTGGTGGCAGCAATAAAGTCCAAGTGCAAAAGGTAAAATAGTTTGTACCTTGGGGAAGTTTTAACCTAAGCTGGTAAAAATAAGCTTAGGGGGTTTTCATGAAGGTCCCCACATCTGTGCCCTAGAGTTCAGAGTGGGGAAGGAACCTTGACAGACTCCTTCAATGGAGATGGAGGCAGCACGGAAGCAGGTTTTGGGGACAAGGAAGATAGCTCACAGCAAGCAAGTGGAGAAACTGGTTTTCCCAAGAGCCAGAACTGTTTCTCACCCTGGACCTGGAGCCAGTACCCCCTGAACCCACCCAAGGGCTGCCTTCCGGACCTGCAAGGGACCTCTGGTGAGTGTACCTTTTAAAATACTATACATGGTTTAAAAGCAATCATGTTTAATGATTAATTTGCCCTGACATTCGCGGCTCTCCTGGATGTACTCCCAAAGCCTTTGCAAAAGGTTTCTGGGGAGGGCAGTCTTACTCCGTCCACCATGGTAGGACACTTTACTACTCCAGGTCAGTAGCACATACTCGGGAATCATTGTAGAACAAAGCATTGCAGTGTATGTTTCCTGGCATTCAAACAACATCCGTTCTTTATCTCTCTGTGTTATCCTCAGGAGAGTGATATCATTCATGGTCACCTGGTTGAAATAGGTGCTTTTCTTAAGGGGACATTCAGAGGTGCTGGGCTGTTCGCCTGTGGGTGAACAGAAATGTTCCCCGCTGTTAGCCATGGGGAGGGATGAGGGGCTATCCACGCGGTGGGGGGAGGCAAAATGCAACCTTGGAACAAAAGCACATCTGCTATGTATGTAATGTTAACAGCAAGGTTTACAGTGAAAGAGTGTACCCATTGTTTTATAAAATGTGTCTTTTTAAATACCACTGTCCCTTTTTTTTTTGCTCCACCAGCTGCATCTTTTTCAAGGATCACAGGATCTTCTTCCCAGAGGCTAGCGAAGATTAGAAAGCGGAAAAAACACACTCGCGATGAAACGTTCTCTGAGCTCATGCTGTCCTCCCACACTGACAGAGCACAGACGAATGCATGGAGGCAGACAATGTCAGAGTGCGGGAAAGGACAAAATGACCGGGAGGAGAGGTGGCGGGCTCAACAGAGGGCTGAAGCTGAAAGGTGGCGGCAGCGTGATAAGAAGAGGCAGGATTCAATACTGAGGCTGCTGGAGGATCAAACTAATATGCTCCTGCATATGGTTGAGCTGAAGGAAAGACAGGAGCACAGACCGCCGCTACAGCCCCTGTGTTACAAACCACCCTCCTCCCCAAGTTCCATAGCCTCCTCACCCAGACGCCCAAGAACGCAATGTGCGGGGCCTCTGGCCACCCAGCCACTCCACCCCAGAAGATTGCCCAAGCAACAGAAAGCTGGCATTCAATAAGTTTTAAAGTTTTAAACTTTTAAAGTGCTGTGTGGCCTTGTCGTTCCTTCCTCCACTACCCACCCTCGTGCTTCTCTCCTCCACCACCCCTCCTCAGCTACCTTGGTAGTTATCCCCCTATTTGTGTGATGAATTAGTAAAGAATGCATGAATGTGAAGCAACAATGACTTTATTGCCTCTGCAAGCGGTGATCGAAGGGGGGAGGGGACGGTGGTTAGCTTACAGGGAAGTAAAGTGAACCAAGGGGTGGGGGGTTTCATCAAGGAGAAACACACAGAACTTTCACACAGTAGCCTGGCCAGTCATGAAACTGGTTTTCAAAGCTTCTCTGATGTGCACCACGCCCTCCTGTGCTCTTCTAACTGCCCTGGTGTCTGGCTGCGCATAACCAGCAGCCAGGTGATTTGCCTCAACCTCCCACCCCGCCATAAACGTCTCCCCCTTGCTCTCACAGATATTGTGGAGCGCACAGCAAGCAGTAATAACAGTGGGAATATTGGTTTCACTGAGGTCTAACCGGGTCAGTAAACTGCACCAGCGCACTTTTAAATGCCGAAATGCACATTCTACCACCATTCTGCACTTGCTCAGCCTGTAGTTGAACAGCTCCTGACTACTGTCCAGGCTGCCTGTGTACGGCTTCATGAGCCATGGCATTAAGGGGTAGGCTGGGTCCCCAAGGATAACTAAAGGCATTTCAACATCCCCAACGGTTATTTTCTGATCTGGGAAGAAAGTCCCTTCCTGCAGCTTTTGAAACAGACCAGAGTTCCAGAAGATGCAAGCGTCATGTACCTTTCCCGGCCATCCCACGTTGATGTTGGTGAAACGTCCCTTGTGATCCACCAGTGCTTGCAGCACTATCGAAAAGTACCCCTTGCGGTTTATGTACTTCCTGGCTTGGTGCTCCGGTGCCAAGATAGGGATATTGGTTCCGTCTATCGCCCCACCACAATTAGGGAATCCCATTGCAGCAAAGCCATCCACTATGACCTGCGCATTTCCCAGAGTCACTACCCTGGATATCAGCAGATCTTTGATGTGTTGGCTACTTGCATCACAGCAGCCCCCACAGTAGATTTGCCCACTCCAAATTGATTCCCGACTGACTGGTAGCTGTCTGGCATTGCAAGCTTCCACAGGCCTATTGCCACTCGCTTCTCAAGTGTGAGGCCTGCTCTCATCTTGGTATTCTTGCACCTCAGGGCAGGGGAAAGCAAGTCACAAAGTTCCATGAAAGTGCCCTTACACATGCGAAAGTTTCGCAGCCACTGGGAATCGTCCCTGCAGTCCCACCAGTCTGTGCTTGTTTCCCGAGCCCAGAATCGGCATTGCACCGCATGAACCTGCCCCATTAGCACCATGATGCCCACATTGCCAGGGCCGATGCTTTTGATAGAAGTCTGTGTCCATATCCTCATCACTCTCGTCACCGCGCTGATGTCACCTACTCACCCAGTTTCGCTTTGCCAGGTTCTGATGCTGCATATACTGCTGGATAATGCGCGTGGTGTTTAATGTGTTCCTAATTGCCAAAGTGATCTGAGCGGGCTCCATGCTTGCCTTGGTATGGCGTCTGCACAGAAAAAAGGCGTGGAACGATTGTCTGCCGTTGCTCTGACAGAGGGAGGGGCGACTGACGACATAGCTTACAGGGTTGGCTTACAGGGAATTAAAATCAACAAAGGGGGTGGCTTTGTGAGAAACAGAATGGCCCCCTCAAGGATGGAACTCAAAACCTCAAGGATAGAACTCAAAACTGGGTTTAGCAGGCTGTTGATTTCACGGAGGGAGGGAGGAGAAAATGAATACAAAACAAATCTGGTCTTTTTCTTGTTTTGATCCACTTCATCTATCTTTATACATCTTGCTGGCAGCGGACTGTGCAGTACAACCACTAGCCATCGTCATCTCCTGGGTGCTCGGCAGAAGACGGTGCAATAGGACTGCTGGCCATCGTCTTCTGCTGGCTGCAGATTAAAAGGACTGAATCGCCATGAAATGAAATTTAAAAGGGAAATGACTTGGCTGAATCACTCCCATGTTTGCCCAGGCGCCCCTGACCTCATCGAGGTTGGTTGAAAGAGCACCCCGGACTATGTCGACGATGGCTACCAGTCATACTGCACTGTCTGCTGCCAAAAGGCAATAAACTGTTGCTGTGTAACAATGCAGTACCACGTCTACCAGCACCCAGGAGACATACGGTGACAGTTAGCTGAGCGGGCTCCATGCTTGCCATGGTATGGCATCTGCACAGGTAACTCAAGAAAAAAGGCACAAAACGATTGTCTGCCCTTGCTTTCACGGAGGGAGGGAGGGAACGGGGGCCTCACGATATGTACTCAGAACCACCCATGACAATGTTTTAGCCCCATCAGGCACTGGGATTTCTACCCAGAATTCAAATGGGCGGCAGAGACTGCGGGAACTGTGGGATAGCCACCCACAGGGCAACGCTCTGGAAGTTGACGGTTGCCTCAGTACTGTGAACACACTCCGCCGACTTCATGCACTTAGAGCATTTGTGTGGGGGGACACACAGAATAGACTGTATAAAAACGCTTTCTGCAAAACCGACTTCTCTAAATTTGACCTAATTTCGTAGTGTAGACGTAGGAACAAAAGGTGGGTAATGGGTCCTATTCTGGGTGGGCAGGTGGAATCTTACCTCATAACTGTCAGTCTGGCCTCGATTGGCTAGGAATGGAAAATGAAGGCACTTAATTGTCTGTTCTTTTGTCCAGTAGTGAGCTCACCCATTGTATCTAAGCCAATGAGAATGAATTTGTCAAATACGATTTAGCGCACTCTGAAATGCCGAATTCAATGATGGTATTTCCCATTTTGCTCATTTTGTAATTCTGTTGAAGGTGATCGGCTTTGGTATGATTTCTTCTTTCCGAATTCATACCCTTTACTGCTCCTGGTTCTGGTGGTCTTCACAGTAAAGGATCTGGGGTTGTGCCAATATATATTAAATAATGTATATTCATATATTTATACAGTTTTTAGTATCTCAGAACTATCAAGCCATGCATATTGTAGCCTATGGCTTATGCAGCTATCTATTCATATCACTACCCGTGGCCTCGCTTACCCATTCCTCTCCCCGCCTCCCCCACCCCTGCACCCCCATTTGTTCCATGCATTTATCATGTCTTCTTAGATTACAAACTCTTTCAGGCAGGGACCATGCCTTCCTATGTCTTTGTATTGGGCCTAGGACAGCAAGGCTCTTATCCTAACTGGGTTTGTTATAATATAAACAGTTATAATGGGATGGAATTCACCCTTACACACACACACACCACACCACACACACACCCAGCCCAATGGGGAGGTGAGCGGCGGTGGGGGGATGTAAGGGAAAGCAGAATATACCTTTCCAACCTATGCACATGCTACAGGGACTCAGCAATGTCCCTCCACCATCACTTGTCTGGTATATAAACTGCAGTAAGGGGCATTACCCCTTTGCACACCTGTGCTCCCATTCTGTTTTGGTCAACTCGATCTGAATAAGTATCAGTCCAGCAGCTCCATACACAGGCTAGCTTGTTCCATAGTGGCCTATTTGAGGCTGACATGGGGCCACTTTCCATGTGATAAGGGGCTCAAAGACTCCTCTGCAAGGGTGTATTAGCCATGTGCTTTAAGTACCTTGCTGAATCAAAGCCTGGATGCTGTATTTCTTTCTATATTTCACTGAAAATTGAAGCCAGATGGTAATTGCCAAGATAACAATCTTTCTTTTTTGAAGTTTAGCACCACAAATTACTTTTCTTCCTATATACTGGTACCTCTCTAGATCTCTGTGCCTGGTAAGAATACTGTAGAGCAATTGCCAGTAATTCAGTAAAGTAACTGCTTGAATCCCTTGAATCAATGCTGGAGCCTTATTCAGATGTTTTGTGTGTGTGTGTGTTTTGTTTTGTTTTGTTTTGTTTTTTTTGTCACACAAAGGCATACACTGATGTTGCAAAAACAGCATTAATACGAGCCCTTAAACTCATCCAGTAACTCCCTACAGAGCTCCCTGGTAGGAATAATCTGGATGCGACGCTAGACATGTGCACTGCCCACATACTTTGGAATTCCCCTTCTATAGCTCCATCTGTGGAGGACATGAATAAAGTGAACTCCTGGGGTTTGGGAAGAACCCAGATTGGTGTACAACTGGTGCACCTCTTTAATCCCTCCTTTCCTGAGTACTCAAAGGCCACCTCCATTTTACCACCAGGATGCAGAACATTCAGATTTGCTGACACTTTTACATATTCCGTACTTCCTAATATTCCCATAGTGGCTTTTTAATCAACAGCTATACAGAAAAGTCAATTATTTTCTCATTGCCTGTATCCTTGATTTATTTTTTCCTGTTAAATATTGATTTTTTTAAAAGCATTTTAGGATAATAGTTTTTTTTTCTCTTCTCCCTTAGTAACACATGATATTTCTCTCTAGTTCTTTTTTATTTTTCTCTGCTTTCATATTTGTAAAACCCTTTTGGTTTTCATTAACTCATTCTGCTTTTTTACTTTCCTTATCTTTTCCTGGCAAGCCTGACTTTGTATTTTTATTTTCTTCCTTCCCTTTGATTACAGGTTCTTTTATTTTTATTCTCACGTCCTTTGTAAATAAACCAAGTTGTCCCTGTCTTTTAACATTTTTAATGTGATGCATCAAATTATGTTTCTTCTAGGATTGAGTGTGATTTCTTGTTTCAGTTTAGTATTTTTTTTCCTATTCCACCATCTTCACTGGGTTATTTTTAAGTTTTTTAAATGTAGTATTCTTGTAATGCTGTGATTTTTATTAACGCAGGCTTTAGTAAGCCTCATGGCAATATAAGTTTATATAATTTAATGAAATTACCTTTAAATTGTTCACTCCCTAATGCATAGCCTAAATATTGATACTGAAAGAAATGTGGTTTGCTCTGGGTATGAATAATGAATAGGAGCATTGTGCAAATTATTTTTATATCCCTTCCATCTAAAGATAAAATTCCTTGATGCTGGTGTGTGTGGGTGTGTTTATATAGATAGACAGATCTATAGGCACACCCTTTCTGTGTTCCATGTTACAGAAGTTTGATTATTGTATTCCATTTGTTATCTTCAATACAGCAGGGTGAGATTATAAAAATCCAGCTGTCTCTGACCTCCAGAAACCAAAAGTAATGGCCAGATAATCAAAATTATGGCATTCATAACTGATGGTATTATATAAAGGAGATATGAAACCAAGCAAAGTTTTTCTGCTAGGTTGATTATCTAGAGAGAATTACTCTAAAAACACATAGTCATTACTAGTATATTTTGGATATAGCAGTAATAGGGGGCTATTTACTCAACAGGTTATTTTAAGGGTGAATTCTGCAGCAGCCAAACAAAAAGAAGCCTTTTAACACTGCTATATGATGTAAAACCCAGAGTTTCAACTTTTTTCATTATGTGATTAATTTACCTTTTTAGGTGCTCATTTCTGTCTTTATGACTGGGAGAATACTGCAAGATCTTGGAGCTCTATCTGGCTGAGATATGTCACCTGAGCCACCAGTTGGATCCCAATCCAGCAGGGCACTCAAGCACATGAGCATAAGCTGAAAATTACACACATGCTCAAGTGAATTGGGGCCTTGGAGGCTAGGACATGAGCTGCACTTCAGGTTTCGCTCTCCTCTCATGTTACCATGCAGATACTCCAAGGATCTTGCCGATGTCCTCCAGCAAAAAGGAGGATAGTAAAGACCTGACTTTTCCAGTGTAAACGCCAACAGGAACAAACAAAACAAGACCGTGTCTGGTTGCATAATAAAGATGTTATGAAAGGAACCAAGAAAGCTGGAGTATAGTGGTGTTTACAACTGATGCGAAGAGTATGTAAACGTGTGTGTCTTTGTCTTTACTTATTCTCTCTTCAGCCCTTGTTGCCCCACCAGCTATTTCAGTGGTTTTAGCTCTGGGTTCAAATGACTGAGCTTTGTGGCTTGGTCCATAAAGGAACTTAGATGCTCTCGCCACCCAGTGGAACCCAACAAACCTTGAATTAGGTGCTAGGCTCTCTATACAATGCATGGAGAGAGAGAGTTGCCTAAGAATGGTGCTCACTGAAACCAACATACTAGATGAGGAGCCACATAACCTAGTCAATAGTAGATGCCAGGGAAGAGGATGTGTCATAAGCCCCATCCCTATCTGGGAAAAGGGCCCATATCTCTGCTTGGGATTGAGAGCCAGGAACCTGGAGTCAGGCATCTAAGCCATTTCTAGCAAGAACAGTGGCAGCAATGCCTAACTCTGCATAAAAAAGAAGGAGATGGAAGCCTCCCTGATGAGTGTTAGTGGAGTGGTTAAGGAACTCACCCAGGATGTGGGAGAATTCCCCCCTCTGCCAGATGAGCGTAAGGGACTCAAATAGGAGTATCCCATCTCATAGGTGAATGGTCTAACCACAGGGCTGTAGAGTCATTCTCACTCACACTTTCTGGCCCAGTGTATATTTTATTGTTACTTATTTATACAAAAGTAACAACTTCAAAAGGAGGCAGTGAGAGAGCTCCACACAAGAATAGCCAATAACCCAGGGTACACCCATGAGAGGTAGGAAATCCCTGTCCAAATCTCACATCAGGCAGCAGGGGGAATTGAACTGGTATCTCCTACTTCTTTTTTGAGTAGTGTCCCACCATCTTGGTAGAGCCACCAATGGGCATCTCCACCAGGCCCTATTCCACCACAATGGCCATACTGGGTCCCTTTGGCGGCACACCGACATCCTACCTCACATGCTTCAAGCATCACCCGACAATCCTCCAGACACGCTCCTTCAGTCACAGAATCAAGTGCATCAGAGCCTCGGGAAACAGAGGAGTAAGAAGGGAACATGGAGGAGGAGGTGACACCTAAAGCCATATCCTCCTCTTCCCCAGACAAAAAGGTTATGCCTTCACCACCATCAATGTCAGATGATTTCCGTCTGTTCCAGGAGCTGGCAAAAAGAGTAGCAGATACCCTCCATATACCACTGGAGGAGGTCAAGAACACACCCATCATCGGCTCATTGATATCCGCCACTCTTTATCCTCCTCGAAGATCACCCTCCCAATCAGTGAAGACGTCATAGAAAGCACTAAAACAGCTTGGCAAACCCCAGCATCGTTACCCTGACATGCAAGCATGCAGACAAGTAATATTATGTCCCCTGAAAGGAATCAGAGTTCCTTTTCTCCTACCCACCACCCAATTTCATCATGGTGGATGCTGTAAACTCTTGTGGCCAACAACATCATTCCAGGGCAACGCCTTACGTCAGGGACTGGAAGCTCCTCGATCTCTTTGGCTGGAAGACCTATTCCTTGGAGACATTACAATTTTGTATTGCCAATTACTAGTCAGTTACAGCAAAATACGATTACATGAATTACAATAACCTGAATGACTTCATTGATAAGTTGCAAGAGAGTCATCAGGAATCCCTCAAGGCCACCATTCAGGAGGGACAACTGGTGGCAAAAACATCACTGCAGTCGGCCCTTGACACCGCCGACATGGCAGCCAGATCCATCTCCACGGCATCATGGCACCACTTTTTAGGATACCCGAAGGAGTTGCAGACCACACCTCCCTCTTCAACTGAGAAGAGCGACGCCTCCCTCCACACCTTGAAGGATTCCAGGGCCAATCTTAGGTCACTGGGAGTCTACACCGTAGGGCAAAAGAGACATTTAGCCCTCAATCCCAACACAGACCTTATGCGTCTCAATTCCCATCACAATGCCATTATGTGCCACAAAGAAAAAATGGAAAATTCCTGAAACATAAGCCATCTGGTCCACAATCTTCAACCCAGCCCCCTGCCTCTAAGCACCACTTTTGACAGGGAGGTTGAGACGCTACCTGTCTATCACCATGCACCCATTTGGCCACCATTTGGCAGCATTTTGCAATGCCTGGGAACGCATAATGTTGCACAGAGGGGTCCTTTCCAGGTACTCCGTCCACTTCACCTTTCTACCCCCTCCACAACACCCTTCCCCATCCCCCTTCAGGAACCCTTCTCACAAGAGTCTACTGTGACAGCAGATAGATTGACTCCTCCAGTTAGGAGATATAGAACCAGTTCCTCAACATCTTCAAGGCAAGGGTTCTACTCTCATTACTTCCTAATACTCAAAAGGAAGGGAGGGAGGAGACCTATACTGGACCTCAGACCTCTCAACAAGTTTGTCAAAGCTCAGAAGTTCAAGACAGTCACCTTATCAATGATCATTCCATCACTGAAATAGGGAGACTGGTTTTCAACCCTCAACCTACAGGACACCTTATTGGATCACATTAAAGAAGTTCTGTATTAAAATCACAAATGAGTTTGATTCTCCGTAGTTTAAATTCCAGGGTATTACTAATAAAGAGGTCTCTGGGTTTTTGGTACTGTTTCTCTCCCTCTCTGTGTGAAACTTGCAAGCTGCTAATTGTGTTAGTAGAGATTTAATAATTTTATTAAGATGATGTTGAAGTAAAAAGAAAACGGTACAGAGTTTAAGCATAGAAGTTTCTGGTTATCAGGGAATAAGGTATAGATTATCAAGGGGTACGAAATTCGGTTTAGGAACAGGTGGCCTAAGGAATACATAATCTGCAATCTCCCCGATTGGGGGTAAAAGGTTAACGGGTCAAAGTATAGACATTGAGATATGGGGGTATGTTGCTCATATAATGGCTATGTTCAGGTGTGGAGTATAATGAGCAGATACGATGATGAGGATGGATTTACCCTCATTTGGTGGGATTTAATGTTTAGTGAGTTTATGGTTCCAGTTCATATGGTCCAATGGAAAAAGTCTCTCAGTCCCTTTCCCATAGTGGATGCACGTTGTCGTACCGGCTCACACCTCCTGGTACTATCGGTGGCCAGTGATGTGTTCGATGTAGATGTCCCTGGACCATCGGATGGTGTCCGAGACCATGAGGCGCCGCATGAGCCGTGCGTAGTGTTGACCAATCCCACAGGTCTGCAGCACACGCTTGTTGCAGGGGTCCCGAGCGCCCAGGGCTCCGATGATCAGGGCAATACCTTGTAACAACAACTACTCACACAGAGAGAGATTCAAAGCAATACTCTGTAACAACAGAAACAACACAAAAAGCCTTCCCGCCCTTTTGTTGTATTTATCTTGTTTTGTTAACAATTGTGATTAAAATAGAGATAGAGGATGTATGTGGATGGATGCTTGGTGTGGATAATAACTGAATGATCAGGGAGGTGCCAGCCTAAGAATCCAGTGTCCATCGGCTGTCAAGTGGAAACAACCAGAGGACCCCCGAAAGGCAGACTGGAATCCATGCAAGGATGGGAGAACCAAAGAACAAGATAACATCTGGCAGCACGGAGCCGTCAGGAATGTGCCATCTGCTGATTGATTCAGCAACAGCGTGATGAAGCAATTCCCATAGACTGGCCTAGGAAGAAATTCCTATAAAAATGGATCCTGCTGGTTTTTATTTTATTGGTATAACAGACAGCCCTAGTTACTCACCTTGTGAATTAACGATTGCTCTTCGAGATGTGCATCTGTATGGGTGCTCCACAACCTGCCCTCCGCCCCTCTCCTTCGGAGTTTCTCGTTATGACTCTGTGGTAGAGAAGGAACTCGCGGGCTAGCCTCGTGGCTCAGCACAAGGAGAGACAGAGCATGTGCAGGCCCAATGGACACTGCTACGGAAGTTCTCTGATCAGCAGCGCAGGGACGCAGACACACCTACAGTGGAGCACCCATAGGGACACACATCTCAAAGAACCATCGTCTCTGCATAAGGTGAGTAATTTCTTCATCCTGGAGGAGTATACTAGCCACTGAGCTAAAGCTTATAAGGAAATGCTCCTTCCCCAGCCAATTTGTGTGGAGTTAAGTATTCTCAGATCACGTCTACTGGTTTGGGCCCTGCAAACTACATAGGCAGAGAAATGTGTATCTTCATCCAGCTTGAGGGTCATGCTGGGGATTAGACATGAAGCAGACAGCTGGACACCTGCCTGAGGTGGTAGTATGCATGCTTGGTGGCAGAAATGTAGGCTGCTACAGGACTTTTACAACAAAAATTTAGGCTCCTACAGGATTAGACAGCAGCTGAGTGGGGGTTATGTGGATCGCAGTGACACTTAAATCTGGCCTTTAAATGATTAAGTCCCTTTGGGGCTCTGGGCCTGTGGGACTACGCAGGTGAGGGCTTTGGAGGTAGTGGAACAGTTGCTCAACATGTCTCTCTGCATTTGGTCTGCAAGGAAAAACCTGAGTCACTTCAGGGAATTTCCATTCCTTCTTGCAGCTTCTTGAAGGCAGGACAGTAGTATTCGGTGATCAATGTCAAAGGCTGCACACAGGGTAAAAGTGGATTGATTTTCAGGGGTGCACAGTTCCCATAGCTCCCATTGACAGACCAAGCATGAACGTTTTTGGCCAAAGTGTTTAAGGTAGATTATTAACTGCCAGTTAATTCTGAACTGAATATTAGTCCACAAACTTACATTTTTGTGAAAAATATGGGCCCAACTCTGCCACTCTTACTCAGGTTGAAATCAGTTTGGCTACTCAGGGAGTCAGGCTCTATTTAATGTAAGGAAGGGTGATAGCATCTAGGCCTTTGTGTTTAGGGACTGATCCAAAGCCCCCTGAAGTAGGAGAAAAGCTCCCATCAATTTCAGTGATTTGGATCAGGCCCAGAGTGCACAATTCCTTCCAAAGAGTGTATTCATTGTTATAAAATATCTGAATTCATATGGGGTGCGGTATGGGCTGATAATTCTTTCACCATCCCATTGAAAAGACAAGAGTGTGCATGTGGGCAACAACAAATATAAATCAATATACTGACGCTAAGTTGTTTTAAGTCAGGACTTACCTTCTTTTGCAAAATGGCTACGTAACTACAAGTAAAGTAGAAAAGTAGACTTGTTAATTTTATTAAACCTCATTTTATCCATGAAGGCGCTTTATCTGCGTTCCTTTGATGCAAACTGTCATTCTGGACCAGGGGATCTCAACCTTTTTCTTTGAGCTCCCCCTCTCTCCCCAACATGCTATAAAAACTCCATGGCCCGCTCATGCCGCAACAACTGGTTTTCTGCATATAAGACCAGGGCCAGCGTTAGAGGGTAGCAAGCAAGGCAATCGCCCGGTGTCCCATGCCACAGAGGGCCTTGCAAAACCAAGTTGCTCAGGCTTCAGCTTCAGCCCCAGGTGGTGGGGCTTTGGCTTTCTGCCCTGGGCCCCTGCAGGTCTAATGCCAACCCTGCTTGGCGGATCCCCTGAAACCTGCTCGCGGGCCCCAGACCCCTGGTTGAGAACCACTGTTCTAGACAACACTGTGTAGATTGAACTTTTACAGAATTCCATTTCTGGACAGTATATCTGGACAAGAATTTAGAGTGCAACTTTGCTGATTGACTGTGTCACAGTCTGAAAGAATAGTAGCTGTTAAGACCTGTAGTAGCTGCCGCAAGAAAATCAGGTTTGTAACCATTCCGCTGGAGGAGGCAAAGTTTATTCTAAAAAATGACATCTGAGAACTGTCTCAGTCACATATACTACTTTAAACTAACATATGATAGAATGCACAGTGCTGGCATGCAAGATGTATATTGCATATATATTATGGGATTGTGTGTAACATCTCATAACAATCAGATAGATAGATAGCTGTGTAGTGATTATGGCACTACATTAATAGGATTAATAGGTACAGGAAAATCCAGCATCATGCTTCTTGAAGAACTCCATAAAGATATATTGTCCCCCCATTTCTTATGAGTAACTCATATTAGTGTTTACTGCATATTTACTCACATCCTCTTTTACTTCCTGCTATTGGAACTGAATTGAAAGAGTGCTAGTTTTTTGTTGTTTACATTATTTTAATCTATATAGAATAGTACTGTGTGGAGTCCTCCTACGGAAAGCACTTGCAAATGTGCATTTAGCTGAGTATAGAGTTGGAAATGTTCAAGCTTTCTAATGAAGCCCTGCTTCTTCCATATTTTAATTTGGTCATTGTTTTATATGCAGTGTATGTGTTAAAGGGATGTTTCCTGGGTTTTGTTACACACTTTATCGAATTTTAAAGACATTCTATGGAAGGGGATCATTTTGGAAACAGATAGGTGGGCAAAGAGCTAGTGTTTCTTCTCTGTCCATGAGGATTTGAGATCCGAGGCCCTCCATGATATAAGATTGTTAATGTCAACCCATTCCCCCGTGGGCAGCATCTCACATCGATATTATACATAATTCATCACAACTGACTGTCTTTTGAAGACAAGTTGGAGATTGATATGTTATGGAGGCTAAATTGCCTCTCCCTTCTGGAAAAGATGGTCCCTTGTGGCCAAGATTACTGTTTAGTGGTGGGGCAGTTGTGACACTGAGGAAGCTTGCAATGAAACCCGACTACAACGATAGCTGATGTGATGATACATACAGTACTGCAGTTACACAGTCAAGAACAGCTCTCATAGAAATTGCTGCTGTTGCGTGACACTCAGCAAAATCTCTCTTTCTTGCCACAAAATGTAATAAAAGAAACTAGAGTGCTTTACTCTGATTGAATTGTGCATACATAATACCAGAAGTATTGTGTACATTATTGGCTGGCGTGCAGCCCGTGCTAGCTCTAACAAACAGAAAAGAAAATTCAATTGTCAGAATTTTGCATTTTTCCTTTCCTATATGCTCGCCTACTTTTGTTACTGACTGATTTTCATGGACTCAATCCTATACTACCTCATGCAGAGCTAGGAGTGCAGATTCAGGCCTGTAATCACTGCTCAGTGACAAGGGCAGGAGAGCAGCAGTAATAGAATCATAGAAATGTAGGGCTTGTGACAAGGAGTAGGAAGTTAACAGGTGAGCTTACTGATCAGGCTGACACCCATTAGTTCCCCTCCCCAAAGGTGACTGGGGTAATTAAAGGAAATTAGCTAATCAGGCTGGTGGACTGGGTGAGATACTGAGCCAATTTAGCACATCAGCTCAACACTGTTAAAGAGGCACAGGAAAGCAATGCCAAGTGGAAGAGGTACAGGGCTGACTGATCCTGTTATAGAGGTCTCAGGGAGGGAAGACCTCTGCTCCCCTCAGGCCCTGAGAAGAGGGCTGAAAGCACAGGGGATATTGTAAATAGCACTCTTGCTTTGCCCCCTGAAGGTATGGGTGGAGGGAACTCAAATAAATGGCATCTGAGTACACAGCCAATGGAGTCTGAGTTGGTTTCTGTAGTGCAAAACTCCAGGAGCAAAGCTGCCCTGCTATAATGACCTGCACTTTCCTTCATCTTTCTCTGCTGCTAATGAACCTATTCTTAATGCTTTTTATGTCCCTTGCCACATATGACTCATTTTGTGCCTTAGCTTTCCGATTATCTCTCTACATACGTGTGCTATTCTTTTGTACTGCTCCTTAACAATTGCTCCATGTTTCCACTTCCTGTGGGATTCTTTTCTGATTTTCAGGTCTTTAAAAAGCTCCTGATGGAGTCACAGTGGCCTCCTAGTATTCTTCCTATCTTTCCTTCGTATCAGGAGAGTTTGGAGTTGTGCCTTTAGCATTGGCTCCTTGAGAAACTGTTAGCTCTCCTGAACTCCTTTTTCCCCTAGAGTTTCTTCCCAAGGAACTTTTCTGACTAGTTCTCTACATTTGTTAAAGCCTGTTTTTTTTTTAAGGGTTTGTCTTTTCATTTGGAAGCTTGGGACATAGAATTGCCATACTGGATCAGAGCGCTGGTCCAACTAATTCCTTACTCTGTCTCTGACACTGGCCAGTACCAGATACTTCAGAGGAAGGTGCAAGGAAACCCTACAGCAGGTAGTGTGGAATAATGTGCCCACAGGGAATGTTATTTCCTAGCCCCTTTATTGTGAGGTTGGCTTATGGCCTGGAGCCTAATCAGGTCCAAAACCATTGGTTGTTGATTTTTACTATTGTAACGCCAGCTATCCTTGTTATACATATAAATGTCTAATCCTTCTTTCAATCTTTGCAAGATCATACCAAGACAAAGAGGAAAGACCTGTCCTTTACCTGCATATCCCCCAAATTCCTTCTGTACCATACGTTTTTATTGTGGTTAAGTACATAACAAAGATGTCCCTGTTGTTTGGGGGAAAATTAACAACTGAAAACCAGTATTTGACAGTCAGATTTTTCCTTTTCTCTTTATTAGAGTTAGTGAGCAATACATGCCAGCCAATAATGCAGACAATACATCTGCTATATGCAAAAATCAGTATGAGTAAGGAACTCTATTTCTTGCAACCTAATCAGATAATCAGAGGTTTTGTCACAGTCTCATACTGTTTAATATAAAGTACATTGACTGATGATATGACAGCTTATCTCTGGCAAATTTAATAGGCTGACTATATGCATGCTGTAAGTTTAGTTTAATTGGGTGTCCTGAGATTTACTACAAGGAAGGAAATATTCTCTGTACACCAGCAAAGAGCTACATTTATTCACTGCCCTCAATATTGTAACTAAAAACTAATTTTCCAATGGGCTCTCTTTTTTCCTCAGCCATGGAGTCTACCAGAAAGAGGCATAAATTGATCCTACATTTAGAAATGAAACAATTTCTGCAGACAGTGTGTTATGCAAACACACAAGAAGTCCAAATGGCATTCCATGCAAACATGCGGGTAAGAAAGAAAACTGCATTTTGAAATAACATGAATTTTATTGAAATGGCAATGAGTTCCCTGCCCTTTTATTTAGCCTTTATGATAGCAAAGCAAGCTGATTTGGCTTGCCAGTCAGTCCTAAAAATGGGGAGAAAAAAATCCCTGAATGTAATTTCAAGTTGAATGACACTTGGATAGAATACAATGCAATTTATTTTTATATGGCATCCTTCATACAGAGCATATCACAAAACAGTTTACAGGGAGTCAATCATCATAAGTTAAAGGAAAAGGAAGGTTTTAAGAGAGAGAATAATTCAGCAGCTGGGAGAAAGTGTGTGAAGAAGAGAATGGGAAACAAGTTCCAGGCAAAAAGAAAAGGAGTTCTTGTGGCACCTTAGAGACTAACAAATTTATTTGAGCATAAGCTTTTGTGAGCTACAGCTCACTTCCAGGCAAACCCTTGTATCTTTTGTTCCTTTTGGTACCAAAATACTTGGTTCGCTTGTGTCAGAAAATCACATCTCATTGTTGATGGCATTACCTCCAAATGGCTCATTTGGCCAAAGGCATGTCAGGGATGCTATCCAACCTCAGATATGTTCCAGTCCAGTTCTACACTGTAGCCACATTAAATTTTTGCCCTAAATAGAAACATTACTGCCTAGGTATAGAATCACATAATGAATGCAGGTTCGGCCTGTTTTGGAAATGGGAGTGATTCAATTTGGTTTACATTTAATTGGGACGTGACTATTATATATATGTATTCACCTGTGGTAAATCTGTGCAACTCCATTGACATTAATGAAGCCAGGTGGATTTACACCAGCTGAGGATTTGGTCCATTGCATTTGTGTGTGTATGTGCATGTATAGACAGATAAACAGTTCTTTGTGCATGATTTTCTTACTGTTAAACAGTATCTGAACCTTGTATGAAAAAATAGCATTCAAGGATGGTCTGTCTTTTATGTTTTTGATACCTCAGCACTCTTCCCTTGTCCCTCCCACCTCCAGAGACCCTGCACTATGCCTCCTTCTACCCCTGCCAGTGGTTAGTAACCTTGAATGGGGAGAGGAAGGAATGGGACTGGCTAGGACTGATGTCAGGGTGGACATGCATTGTCCCTCATGCTCTCCTCTCCCACCCTCTGCCAACACCCAACTACCCTGTGTAGAATCAGCAGAAAAGTTAATACTGCTTGAGTCTGTGCTAACTTTCCTGTGGTGTCCCCTCTACAATAGGAAGAGGCAGTGGTAGCTGAAGATGTCCCTGTCCACACAGGTCCAATGGAACTACACGACCAGGGAGCCAGAGGCCAAGGGTCCCCGAACCAGTGTGGCAGCACAGGGGCCTCCACACAGACTGGCATTTCACAGAATATCTACTTCTTCCACAGAAGAAGAATATCTACTTCTTCCACATCAGATGCATCCGATGAAGTGAGCTGTAGCTCACGAAAGCTTATGCTCAAATAAATTGGTTAGTCTCTAACGTGCCACAAGTCCTCCTTTTCTTTTTGCATAATCCCTGTAAGGCGCTATCATGAAAATACCTCTTTATTTTTGAGTCCTTCTGAAGCTTCAGCTGGGGAACCTGAAAGAAGTGGACCAGCAACTTTTTGCCTTACCCTGATTTTTAGTCATTCTTGCTGTGCAAACCTTTCCGAACCTTGTGTTTGAGGCATTCTGAATAAGATTCCATTGTATAAGAGTGATGGGAATAATGGACCCAGCACCCTGAAGGAAGGGAACGGGAAGATGCAAGAGGAGAACCAGCTGGGGTCAATTACAGCTCAACTATAAACAAAGGCAGAAGGGAAAAGCCCTTCTTGAGAACAGGTCTCTAGATATACAAGCTGATGGGCCTTGCAAGGAGGTGAGCTAGAAATAAGAGGGTACTAGGGATGGGTAAAACAATGGGGTTGGATAGAGCAAGCCATCCCATATCTCTTTCATTTTAGGATTAGCCTGCAGACACCCCAAAGAAAATTGGGTTAATTAGGGACTCATGATTGAAGGGGATGGTTTATATGGGGTTGAACAAATTTTCAAATACATTTTCCCTAATGAGCCCAAACTAAAGTCTTGATGGTATTTGTTAAAAGGGTGGAACCAGTCAAGGACGATATCTGCTGGAGGGAGTCCTCTACAGCTACCTACAGAACAGGATTCCTTCTGATGTGCAAGTTGGAGTTCACTTTCTGTTACCTGGCTGAAATACATTATAAAATGTTGCCTGTGTGGCACAGCACTCTTGTTAAGTTCACAGAATAGACAAGAAGCTGGCCCTTCCTCTGCTGGAGGCCTTTTGGAATGCAGGGTCCAGGGCCCTCCTTAGGCATACAGAACATAGGGCACCTGAAAATTTGGGGCACCACTGGGTCTTAGTGTCCACCCACCTGGCTTTCCTATCCCTGTTCTAACCCTTCCTACAGGCTCCCACAGCTGGCTGCTGCAGCCTGGTGAATCTTTCTTGGGAGGGGATCTAGTAGTTAAAAGTGAAAAAGCCTCCAGCCTGCCAGACCTATTAGCAACACTGAAACTGTTAAAGAGCCATTCAAGGGGTAATGAAGCCATTTAACAGGCATTTGCCAACCCCCAGGTATATACTGTCAGTTTCTGAATTTACTGACAAAAACAGCTGTGCACTACTGTAATATTTACTCAGAACATGTCAGTCTATAGGACCTTCGTTTAAAATTTGCTTTAAAAATATTTCATTAGTGTGTTGGTGAAAATTATAAAATCACATCTCTAAAAAATCCTTGCATAGATTTTTAGATGCACAAGCATCTTTAGCCTTAAATGCTCGGATCATCAGACATACAGTTTTTTAAATAAATCCTTCAAAAGACCACCCTTATCTAAAATACACATTTTAATTACTATAGTAAAAAATAACTTGCTTCCAAAGTCTTCCTGTCCTTTCTGTCCAGAGAGCTGCTGCGGCACAGGAGCCAGCAAACAGAACTGTAAACAAGGGAGTTTGAATTGGGAGTTTGTAAGGGGAGTTTTGGGGGAAGACTAAGAGAGTCGGGCAAAGGAACAGATAGGCTAGTGTGTGGTGTGCCTGGCAGTGTTTTGGTGCTCATTGGGGGTTTGTTTTGCTGTGGGTGATGGTGGTTTGGTTTGGTTTGTGTTTCCCGGACTAACAGGATTTAGGTGGGAAGGCAGTGACAGATACAGAGGCAGTGGTGGTAGTGACCCAAGTAGTGGAAGACACAATGAAGATGACTGGATGGGGAAGCTGAGGTATGTACATGATCCTGGAGGGGCTACCTGAAAAGAGTTTCGTCTGCACGAAGTGCTGCCTGATAGAGCTGATGGAAGAAAAGATCCGAGGATTGGAGACGCAGGTGGAAACTCTGGTTGAGTTTAGAAGCAGATGATGGAGCAAAGACATGAGGAGGCTGAAGGGAAAAGCTCAGACTTGCAGATGGAAGCAGGACCAAAGAACTCTGATGGGAGACTGCTGGGTGAGGAAAGTGGACAGTGGAAGCATGTGACTAAGAGAACCAGGCAGAGAAAAAGACTAGCTAGTGAAGGAGAAACAGAGCTCAGGAACAGGTCTGTGGAGTTGGAAAACGAAGAAGGGGCACAGCAGGTGGTCACTGAAGGTGAGAGGGCAAGGAAGAAGAGAAAAGCAGCTAGTCCTGTAGGAAGAGGGCAAGAGTCAATGGAGATAACACCAAATATGCGCCCCAGGAGGATACGGGATGGGTTGCAGAGGACTGCAAGGGACAATAGGAATCGAGAGAACTTGCAGCCAGAGGCAACAGGGGATAGACCAGAAAATCACACCATCACCAGGAAAAGGCAGGTCTATGTGATTGGGGACTCCTTACTGAGAAGAAAAGACAGCCCTGTAACAAGAGCTGATCCAGAGAACAGAAGGGTGTGCTGTCTGCCGGGTGCTAAGATACGGGATGGGGACCTGAGGCTGAAGAGGATCCTAACGGGAGTGGGCAAGAATCCACTGATTGTCCTTCATGTGGGAACAAAATGAGAAAGGCCAAAAACCATGTAGAGTTGGAGCTTGCAAAAGGAATTAAAACCAATAGTAAAAGGTTCTATAGTCATGTAAATAAGAAGAAAACAAAGAAAGAAGAAGTGGGACCGCTAAACACTGAGGATGGAGTGGAGGTTAAGGATAATCTAGGTATGGCCCAATATCTAAACAAATACTTTGCCTCAGTCTTTAATGAGGCTAATGAGGGCCTTAGGGATAATGGTAGAATGACAAATGGGAATGAGGATATGGAGGTAGATATTACCACATTCGAGGTAGGAGCCAAACTTGAACAGCTTAATGGGATTAAATAGGGGGGGCCCAGATAATCTTCATCCAAGAATATTAAAGGAACTGGCACATGAAATTGCAAGCCCATTAGCAAAAATTTTTAATGAATCTGTAAAGTCAGGGGTTGTTCCGTATGACTGGAGAATTGCTAACATAGTTCCTAATTTTAAGGAAGGAAAAAAAAGTGATCTGGATAACTACAGGCCTGTTAGTATGTAATATACAGGCCTGTAGTATGCAAGGTCTTGGAAAAAATTTTGAAGGAGAAAGTAGTTAAGGACATTGAGGTCAATGGTAATTGGGACAAAATACAACATGGTTTTACAAAAGGTAGATCATGTCAAACCAACCTGATCTCCTTCTTTGAGAAGGTAACAGATTTTTTAGACAAAGGAAACACAGTGGATCTAATTTACCTTGATTTCAGTAAAGCATTTGATACGGTTCCACATGAGGAATTATTAGCTAAATTGGAAAAGATGGGGATTACTATGAAAACTGAAAGGTGGATAAGGAACTGGTTAAAGGGGAGACTACAATGGATCACACTGAAAGGTGAACTGTCAGGCTGGAAGGAGGCTACTAGTGGAGTTCCTCGGAGATCTGTTTTGGGACCAATCTTATTTCATCTTTTTATTATTGACCTTGGCAAAAAGCGGGAATGTGCTAATAAAGTTTGCGGATGACACAAAGCTGGGAGGTATTGCCAATACAGAGAAGGAATGGGATATCATACTGGATGACCTTTTAAACTGGAGTAATAGTAATAGGATGAAATTTAATAGTGAAAAGTGTAAGGTCATGCATTTAGGGATTAATAACAAGAATTTTTGTTATAAACTGGGGATGCATCACTTGGAAGTAACAGAGGAGGAGAAGGACCTTGTAGTATTGGTTGACCACAGGATGACTATGAGCTGCCAATGTGATATGGCCGTGAAAAAAGCTAATGCGGTCTTGGGATGCGTCAGGCGAGGTATTTCCAGTAGAGATAAGGAAGTGTTAGTACCATTATACAAGGCACTGGTGAGACCTCATCTGCAATACTGTGTGCAGTTCTGGTCTCCCATGTTTAAGAAAGATGAATTCAAACTGAAACAGGTACAGAGAAGGGCAACTAGGATGATCCGAGGAATGGAAAACCTGTCTTATGAAAGAAGACTTAAAGAGCTTGGATTATTTAGCCTAACAAAAAGAAGGCTGAGGGGAGAGATGATTGCTCTCTATAAATGTAACAGAGGGATAAATACCACAGAGGGAGAAGAATTATTTAAGATCAGTACCAATGTGGACACAAGAACAAATGGATTAAACTGCCATCAGGAAGTTTAGATTGAAATTAGATGAAGGTTTCTAAACATCAGAGGAGTGAAGTTCTGGAACAGCCTTCCAAGGGAAGCAGTGGGGGCAAAAGACATATCTGGCTTCAAGACTAAGCTTGATAAGTTTATGGAAGGGATGATGTGATGGGATAGCCTAATTTTGGCAATTAATTGATCTTCAACTATTAGCGGTAGATATGCCCAATGGCCTGTGATGGGATGTTAGATGGGGTGGGATATGAGTTACTACAGGGAATTCTTTCCTGGGTGTCTGTCTGGTGGGTCTTGCCCACATGCTTAGGGTTTAGCTGATCGCCATATTTGGAGTCGGGAAGGAATTTTCCTCCAGGGCAGATTGGCAGAGGCCCTGGGGGTTTTTTGCCTTCCTCTGCAGCGTGGGGCATGGGTCGCTTCCTGGAGGATTCTCTGCACCTTGAAGTCTTTAAACCACGATTTGAGGACTTCAATAGCTCAGACATAGGTTAGGGGTTTATTACAGGAGTGGGTGGGTGAGATTCTGTGGCCTGCGTTGTGCAGGAGGTCAGACTAGATGATCATAATGGTCCCTTCTGAACTTAAAGTCTATGATTCTATGATCCCTTTCTCCCTTCACACCCCCCACCATTGAAGAGAGTCTTAAAGGGAACCCCCCTCCCCTTTCCTTCCAGATAGTTGGACAGAAAGATTCCCTTTCTTTACTTCTGACTATCTGATAAACTAGTTTTAGGAGAACCCTCCAGCAAAATCAATACCTTAGTAAGATATAAAATCCTTTCTTATGCCTAAAATCTTTGGAAACATATTTTTTAAAGTTGGCGAAATTTCATAAACATGTCTATTGTTATGGAGATCACACAAAGTAAATCAGTGTTCCCTTTTTCTAAAAGCAATGAACGTGGTTATGAACACACTAAACCGCTGTGACTGATTAATTTAAAATAATGTCTTTGTTTCAGTCAGTTAAATAAGTAGTAATCTGGAATGATTACTTTATGAAGGCTTAAGAGTACATTTAAAATATAAAATCAGCTTAGAAATACTGATTAAGAAAATGTAAAACAGAGAAGAGCTGCCTCATGTATTCCATAATATTTAATGTTATATTCAGCAAGACAGCTGACTCACCCTTACTACAAAGTTTTTGCAAATAAATGTCTGACAAACTTCAGGGCATATAAAAAAACCTGTGACTGAC
This sequence comes from Lepidochelys olivacea, assembly GCF_965140295.1. Taxonomy (NCBI): domain Eukaryota; kingdom Metazoa; phylum Chordata; order Testudines; family Cheloniidae; genus Lepidochelys; species Lepidochelys olivacea. The sequence continues at coordinate 79,822,135 of NC_140412.1, forward strand.
ATTTTTTATTCCCAAGTTTAGTGCTTTTAATTAGGTACCTTCTGCATGTCTATTGTGCGTGAGGGAGAGGGAACGGGGGTGCCTGGGGGAAACTGCGACTCTGTGCTACCGTGAGGTGGGCCGGGCATCTTGTTATCCTTTGCTGCCTCGTCCTTTCCTCCCCCCACGCTGGGCTGTGAGCTCGGGCTGCCATCAGGTATAGGGGCACCAGTTTAATAATACTGCATAGGGCCCCATAAATCCTGGCAGGGTCCTTTGAAATGTTTAATGGCTGTATTCTAAAATGCCATTTTAGGATTAGGAAATACTGATGTTAGAAGATGTTATGCCCAAAGTCTACTGCACAAACTCTTTAATGTCGACAGCTCCAGAGCACCTGCTTTGTTACAGAACAATCCATGATGAGTATCTGCAGATGCGGTGGGACTGATTCTGGATATGTCTACAGTTAGAGCTGGGGTGGGTGATTCCCAGCTTGAGGAGACACTCATGCTAGCTCTCATCCAGCAAGCAGGCTAATGATAGAGGGTAGCTGTGGCAAAGCAAGCTGTGGGATGGACTAGTTCCTCCAAGTACAGCCCTGCCTGAGATGCTAGATGCACGTTTGGGGTCACTTGGCCTCTGCCACTCATGCTGCCCTGGCTTCATTCTATTTTTAGTGGCACTAGCTTGATAAGAGTTAGTGTGAGTGTGTCACCTTGAACTGGGAACTACATCCCAGCCCCAAGTGTAGACGTACCCTAAGATTTTGGCTACACTAGTTTTACACAAATGTAACTTCCAAGTCTTTATTTCTGATTAACTCTCATGTAAGTGGTGAGGAGAATTGGGCCCATTGCTCCCCCTGCTACAAAAAAAACAGTTTTAGAAGCTGGATAATCTAGAGTTATGACAAATAAGCAAAATAGACATACTAGGCATTACATTGCTGAGTCTGCTATGTGGAGCTAGCCCTAAATGTTTAACAGAACAACTTTAACAAGAGAGTAACACACAATGTGTGTATTTTGAACTTCTGTTAGAAAGTCTCAAGTGAACTCAGCAATGTTAGTTCATAAGCCCAAGTGTGTCAGAATTTCTCTCTTACTGCTGCCAGGATCCTCTCATTAAAGATAAGCATGGCCTAATAAAAAGGAGAGAGAAATCTCAATTCTCTTCTCCTCCCTACTTGTTCTTGTGATGTTCCTGCCCTCACTTCTCTCCCCATCACAGGTTACTTTGCTCTCTGTGATCAGAGTGTGGCTTTGCCAGAACTTGTAGCTTTTTCTAGTGTAAGTCATCCAAACGTGGTGTAAGTCATCCCTGCTAGGTGTGATGCTCTGTCCCCTTCCGGGGTTGAGGGGGGAGGGGAGGAGGACTAGGCCAACAAACAATTGATGAACCTGCTACAGCCTTGGCTAGAAGTGGTCTTTTAGCTCAGGCAATAGAGTCATGCGTTAAGATCTAAACCTCCCCTGTTTAATCCCTGCTGCCAACGACCCAGCAAGGGGCACCAATGCCATGGTCTACACTGGGGAGGGGGGGAAATCGATCTAAGTTGCTCAGCTTCAGCTATGTGAATAAAGTAGCTGAAGTTGACGTACTTAGATCGACTTATTGTGGTGTCTCCAGCACGGTGAATAGACTGCTTCTGCTCCCCCGTCAACTCTGCCTGCGCCTCTCGTGGCACTGGAGTACAGGAGTTGACAGGAGAGCGCTCGGGGGTCGATTTATCGCGTCTAGACTAGATGTGATAAATCCATCCCCGCTAGATCGATCGCTGCCCGCCAATCCGGCGGGTAGTGAAATCATACCCTGAGTTACAGGTGGTGGCCCGGGCAGAGACTTGACCTAGAAAGCCTATGAAGCTTGGCCCTTCCCTGGCCGGGGAAGTGTACAAGCCATGCCTCCTCGGTGTTGCACTCTGTCCCCCTCAAGTGGACTAACAGGCTAATGATCAGCATTTCTCTAGTGTAAGTAGTTGTAATTTCAGAGTTTAAAAATTTAGGGCTGGATTATGGATCCCTTACTTTCCCTGGGGATCACTTACTCATGTGTGAATTCCCAGTGAAACCCCTGTGGTTACTTGAGTCCATAAGGGCTACACAATCTGGTCGATAAAGTTAGTGTGCCATTATCCACTGTAGACTTGGTCTGCTCTGGCTTGATGCCAGCAATATGGGCTGCTCTAAATTGGGTTTCTAAAGGTGTGCTTCATGCTCCTCTAAATTCGTGGCATCTGAAATTCATAGCACATTTTTTGCAATCTGTATATCATCCAAATAAGATGACTTCTGAATGCAAATATCATCTGAATCTCAATATTTGCCTGTCTGCCCAGTCCTAATAGCACATATATCCCTTAGTTTTCTTTTTTATGTAGTTATAAATTTCGGGCCAGTGAGGCAGGTATAATAGGATACCAGTGATTATGGAAACCAAAAACCTGGAAGACGAGAGTGTAAGAGGAAACATAGTAAAAATGATTAAATGGAATCAAAGGATCAAATAGCTTTAATAAAGAGTGAGCACTTCAAAGCATTAACCAGCAAAAAGGAGTCCGTTTAAAAGCAAACTTTTCTTGCCACTGTCTATGGCCCATTTAGAGGCTAATCAACGTCTCATGTTAATACATTTTTGGAGCAAATATTAAAAACAACGATTGCTTATTTTAAAAGTCAGTGACCAAAACCAAACTACACCAGAAATGGCATATGGATAATGAAGCTTAGTGAAAGAGAAGTGAATAATCTGCGCTGAATAAAATATCTTGCGTGACTGCTTTTTATCCCTGTATGTGCCTGTAAAGCACCCTGCTGGCAGACATAAAGAGTGTCAAATACAAGGGAAAACACTTCTCCCATTTGATCAAGACGCCTCTTCAGACTTTGCCATTTCCCACCCCTATTTTAAAAATAATTGTTGGTCTGATAAATGTGTGCCAGGTGTAACAAAATCATTGTCTGGTACTGAATTGCAGGGGACTGGTACTTTTCCTTAGGGAACAGCAACAATTCAGAAGCAAAAAATGAACTGGTTTCACTGAGCAAAGTACGTTTTCCAGCTAATACGAGTACTTATCAAATATCACTTTGTGAAAGGTAGGGAACAACTTGCACTCTCTCTGTGGAAGCAAAGAGCAGAATGTTCCCTGCAGGGCTTATGTAATACTAAATCCTTTTTGCCTTAAAGGAACAGTTCTTAAGAAAGTAGTTTTGATCCTAAACTGGAGCTGTACATTCCTGTGCTAGTACTATCCAGCACTGAGTAGTCCTAGCAGCAAGGCACACCAACAGTCCTAATTCAGGCATTGTGTAAGGATGGGTTCAAGGCCTTCTGAATCTAAATACTAGTAATGGAGGGTGGATAGTTCATTGTCCACATTTGGATGATTTTTGCATTGCAGGGTCCTACAGGAAATATTTAGATCCTGTAATACCAATGCAGTACCAAGCCAAGCATCCTTTTCTCCCCTCAACAGGTTAAGGTATTCTTTAGTCACAGCTCCTCATTCTACCCCCCTTGCCAAATACACACACAAACAACCCATCTTTCCTTTCAATAGGCCATGGTCCTGTTTCCCCATAACACCATCACCACCCCCACCACATAGGCACACAACTGGCTAGGGCTCTTTGCCTTTAACATGGTGCATTTTCTTGGGCCGGTCTGGTCTTGGGAATGCCCACCTCTGACATCTTCAGTGGGTGACCAGCCAGCCCCTGCTAGGACCTTCAGGGACAGCCAATATTCTTAGCCGCAGAACAGATATTCCTTTGGATATTAGATGACCACTAACAAGACACTGGTGGGTTTCTAAGCCATCTCAAAACATTTTACCCTGTTGTATGGGTGAACAAAAATTAGTGCACAACCTGTCCTTGGATACGATGACACCACACGAGGTAGGTAATCCAACAGACAGACTACTGGCCTCATAATCAATTTCTACCATTCCCTTTTAATGCCTGTATAGTGCAATTGTTAAACAAATGGGCTGTGTTTCTTGGATATTTTTGCTTGTCCAGGGGAACCGAGGGGTTTGGCAGAGTTGGGAGTTACTCAGGGTTCTGTGTCATCAAGAGTAGCATGTAGGAACCACCGACTGTGTATTCAGCAGGGGAATTTCTCATCACACCTTTCTTGAAATGAGAATTGGTGGTTTCCACTAAACACAAAGTAATATTTATGAGAGCACATGCTCATTGTGGGCCATGAGTGATAATGGACTGGTAATTATCCATGTATTTTGGGGTCCTAACACAGGGTTTAGTACAAGCATTTTGTGGTCAGTTTTAGCTGGGTAGTCTCCAGATTACAACAGACAATGACCTCCGGGCTTGTTTGCTGGTTTTAAATAATAGTATTGAGTCAAGGGAGGAAAGAGATTTTTCCAGAGTTGTGCTATATTATATTCTTTCCTGCAAAGGTATAGATACTGGTAGTACTGTGTTCTTGAAACCCAGTAAGTCTTCAGTGGTATAGCAGTGTTGCTGTAGCCATGCTGATCCCAGGATATGAGAGAGACAAGGTGGGTATTTTTTCCTGGACCAGCTGCTGTTGGTGAAAGAGACAAGCATTCAAGTCCCATGGAACTCCTATTCCTCCACGAACCCACCCCAGGGACCTTCTACCTGCTTCCCAGGCTACACAAATAAGGGAACCCAGGTAGATCCATCATATCTGGCCATTGCACTCTTACTGAAGGAATACCAGGACTCATAGAAACCATCCTCAAACCACTCACCACACAAAAGGGCAAGTTTCCTCCAGGATACAACTGACTTCCTCCAGAAAGTCTGCAACATCAACAACCTCCCTCAGAACACCATACTTGCCACCACGGTTATCACCTCCCTGTACACCAAAATCCCTGTCCATGAGTACATTGCTGCCTGCCTCAAATGTCTACAAGACAAGGGACAACACTCAGATATCTGCCCCCAAACACATCGCCAAACTCATCCATTTCATCCTCACTCTTAACAAAATTACATTCAACAACCATCACTTTGTCCAAAGCAGGGGAACAGCCAAGGATACCACGATGGCTTCCCAATATGCCAATCTCTTCATAAGCCACCTCAAGGAAAAATTTCTGGATAAACACACCATGGAACCAATGATCTACCTTAGATACATGATGACATGTTCATCCTCTGAATAGATGTCCTAAACTCCCTTGCAGATTTCTATCACAAATTCAAGAACCACTACCCAGCCCTCAAGCTCTCTATAGAACACTGCCACACTAGCATCAATGTTCTGGGCAGCACAATGAGCTTCAGCAATGGAGCCCAACAGAAAACTGAATAAAAGAAACCCACGGAACACCACACTTAACTCCACAGATCCAGCAGGCACCCTAGACCCACCAAGAAATCTGTTCTCTACATCTAGACATTCAGATACCACAGAATACATTCTGAGGAGAAAATCTGGAATACACCCCTTAATTCCCCAGGAGAATCTGCTTCACTACAGGGGAAAAAACCCTCACTGACTGCACACACCTGCTTGTCACCTATGGCCCCACACTGGAACCCATGCATCAAACAAGTATGACCCATAGTTGATGGGGACCCCATCCTGAAAGAAATATTTCCAGAATCCCCTCTTTTGGCTTTTGCACATCCCTCAACCTTGCTAAGCTCATCATCAGAAGCAAGCTCCTCACAGACCAGGATACATCAACTCAAAGTGGCACCAAACCCTGCCATAATAACAGATGCAAACCCTGCAGCCATATCTCTACTGCTATGATGATCCATAACCCCCCACAACACACCTGCAGGTTCCTGTTACAATAGTGGTGTACCTCATCCAGTGCATCTATGCCCCAAAAACAACTGCAGGTGAATTTAGACAATCATGATGCTCTTGAATGAACTCACACAGAAAAATAAGATAAAAACACCCAGCCACCTGTGGGTGAACACTTTTCATAGAGCAATCACTCCACATCTGATTTCTCGCTCCTCGTCCTCAAGGGAAATTTGCAGAACACCTTTAAAAGATGAGCCTGGGCGCTTAAATGCATAACTCTGCTAGACACCAAAAATCATGGCTTCCATAGAGACACAGGTTTTATGTCTCATTATAACAGTTTCTTGTTGGAGTCTGTTTTTGAAGCTTTTCTGTTGCAAAATTGTTACCTTTTGCAACAGAAAAGCTTCAAAAACAGACTCAAATGAGAAACTGCTGAACTGGAATTAATTTGCAAACTAGATACCATTAACTTGGGCTTGAATAGCGACTGGGAGTGGCTGGGTCATTACACAAATTGAATCTATTTCCCCATGTTAAGTGTCCTCACATCTTCTTGTCAACTGTCTGAAATGGGCCATCTTGATTATCACTACAAAACTTTTTTTTTCTCCTGCTGAGTTCTCGCCTTAGAGTTGGTATGGCAACTTCCACCTTTTCATGTTCTTTGTATGTATATATATATATATCTTCTCACTGTATGTTCCATTCTATGCATCTGATGGAGTGGGCTGTAGACCATGAAAGCTTATGCTCAAATAAATTTGTTAGTCTCTAAGATGCCACAAGTAGTCCTGTTCTTTTTGGGGATACAGACTGCTACTCTGAAACCTGTTGGGAATAGACCACTTCCACCTTGATTGAATTGGCCTCATTAGCACTGACGCCACACTTGGTAAGAAAACTCCTATCTTTTCATGTGCTGTAATATATATACCTGCCTACTGTATTTTGCATCTGATGAAGTGGGTTTTAGCCCACGAAAAATTATGCCCAAATAAATTGGTTAGTCTCTAAGGTGCCACAAGGCCTCCTCCTTGTTTTTGCTGATACAGAATAACACAGCTACCCCTCTGAAATCTGCAACCCACTAACTCTCCTTTGTGGTATGACTACAGAGGTGTTAATTGCTCACTTAACTTTGAATGGTTTCTTGCAATATATGTTACCTGCTACCACTTAACAATCTGTTCCACCTTGTATTTAGTTGTGATACTGATTACCTTTCCCAGAGCTGAAGAACTCTGTATAAGTTCAAAAGCTTATCTCTTTCACCAAGAGAAGTTGATCCCCTAAAAGATATTAGCTCTTAGGATGTACAGCATCCTTCTGCACCATTCTCTAAAAGGTTCATATGAAAAGGCAGCCCACTGTACATACCACAATGGAGGCCAACATCTCCCAGCACAGGGTCGGTGTAGTGTTTAAATGGCCTTTATTTTTAAGTACGTTCTGAAAGCTCCCATCTGCCGGGAATGGCGAACCTCTACTGGGAGCTGCGGGGGCTGTGCCTGGGACGGTCAACATCAGCAAAATGTCTTGTGGCCTGCAATCAGGTTACCCTGATGTGGCCCCATGTGGGTTGCCCACCACTGGTCAACACCATGTGTCAAAATATACAAAGTAAATATCCTAAAATCAAACTTTAAGTTCTCAAGCAGCATTTTTCTAACTTTGTCTATCTGTAAATTATTGATGGAAATTTTGTTGGTTTGTGTGTGTGTGCAGTGAAATTGACATTTATCAACATTTACCAGTAAAAATCTAATCCTTCCAAGCCTATTTACCATCTGTGTACATGACCTGCATTGCATGCCCACCATAACATGCAAAACCTGCATTTTCATATCCAAATTGGCAACTACATGTGAAAACTATATAACTGGACATCTAAGAATCATTTGCCATAACCAAATCTACATAGGAACAACACAATCAGCACCATATCAGAATCAGAGGCCCTTAAATATTTTTGTCATCAATTGTTTGATAATTACATAAGTTAAATTGCCATGGTGGGTATGTAGTGAGGCTGGTTCTGGAGGGACCCAACTGAGAGTGCCAATTCAGGACAAATTGCTTAAAGCAGGGCAGTTACAGCCCAAGGCTGGGGTTTCTCTGCACACCAAGGCAAACCAAACCAGCCCAAACAGAGAAGACTTTGGTTTTACTCCACTGGCTAACCACAAGTCACACAAGCAAATCCCTTAGATACTCCAGTTTCCTAGTATCACCACCAGTGCCACTCATTATGGGGACAAATGGTTAGGAAAACCAATACCCCAGTAAAAGAAAATAAAAGGTTCTCTTGATCCCAAAGGACCAAGCCCCAGACCCAGGTCAATATACAAATCAGATCTTACCCACAAATCACGCTGTTGATCTAAAATCTAAAAGTTTATTCATAAAAGGAAAGAAATATAAATGAGAGTTAGAATTGGTTAACTGGAATCAATTACATACAGTAATGGCAAAGTTCTTGGTTCAGGCTTGCAGCAGTGATAGAATAAACTGCAGGTTCAAATTAAGTCTCTGGAGAACATCCACAGCTGGGATGGGTCTTTCAGTCCTTGGTTCAACGCTTCAGTGTAGCCAAGTTCCTCCAGAGGTATGAAGCAGGATTGAAGACCAGATGGGGGAGCTGCAGCAGCTTGTTATATTCTCTTGCCATGTGGTCTTTCTTTCTTTGTTCCAAAGACAAGCTGTCCATCATATGGCATGAAAAAAACCTCAGAGTTCTGTCCATAGGCATGTTCCTGCATACCTTGCTGAGTCACAAGGTATGTCTGCCTTCTCTCAGTGGGTCAGTTGTATGGCTGATGGTCCTTAATGGGCCATCAAGCAGGCCAGGCAGAGTGGGGGTGTCTGGGGTGTCACCCAGAAGCATAGCATAAGTTTGAAATACAGCATAGAGCTAATATTCATAAAAATGATACACATAGCATAATCATAACCAGCGAATCATAACCTTGTCTTAGACACCTCATTTGACCCCCCCTTTATATAAGATTTGGTGCCACTACAGGACCTTGGTTGCAACAATGATCTATATGGTCCCAGTTCAAGTCAATAACGTCACAGGGTGCTTGGATCCTCTGCTCGTGCTGTCCCACAAGAATTGGGGCTAAGGGTGTGGAGTCTAAATGCTTTGGCTGTGCTCTACGTCCTTGCCCCAGTAGACTCCCCCTGCATCCGGCCCCCAAAGACTTGGGCTGCCCACCTCAGAAATCACATGGTATAGTGGCAAGGAAGCAAACAATCCAGACCCATACGATTTCTGTTCCATGAAACACTGTGGGAGTAAGCAGTGCTTGTAAGATGAAAGAAAGTATGAACAGTAACAAAAAGCTTTTCATATAATACTTCAAGGAAGGATCACTCCAAACAACTGATGAACAAATTAAATGCTATTAAAAATACAGTGAATTCAGCCCTGAACACTGTCTCCAACAGGCAACCCATTGCCTTAAATAACCACTTTAAATTATCCCCATGTGGCTTTCAGTACAATTTTGTTTGACCTTTATTTAAAGACCACCAATGAAGCAACTGATTGTGGTTGGTCACCTGTGTGACTCAGCTCCAACCTAGATTCAGTTCTCTTTATCTTTGCCTGCCTTTCATGATATATTTCTCTATTTAACTTCTTTAATTTATCAAAATCTACTGCACTTTTCTCTTTTTGTGATCAGTGTTCTCTTGGTTTGTTCTCTCTGCGGCTTTTGTAACTAACCCATGATATGTGTGGTTTTTCTTTGACTAATCCAGCTTTTAAAAAGCATATACAAATACTTGTCAGCTGTCCTAAAAATCAGACTTATAAGTACTCAAAAGATATAGACCTGATTAACTTCCTGGGTGGCACCAGCTCTGCTGTCATGGTCCTGGGAAAGGATTTTTTTTCCTTGTGAGATGCTCCCTAGAGCACTGCATGACTATCTGGGTTAGGATTTGGGTTAGGTCTGTTTTTGGTATGTCTATACTGACATTTGGGCTATACAGATATAGTGTATACCTAACTGCCCACTGCTGTGCCCTTTGTGTAGGCATGCGCACCTGTGCAAAGTGAATGTAAAATGCCACCCTATCAGAATTATATACCCCTTTTGTTTGTAGTTTGCACAGGTGCAAACAGCTACAGTAGGGACGCTGCAGAGGACAGCTCACCTAACAATGCAGAGCCCAATCCTATTCACCTTACTGGGACAGACTTCAGTGAGTATTGCCTGAGTGAGGAACACAGGATTGACGAGTTATACTGGCAATGCAGACAACACCTGTGAATGACCTTGGGCTTTCAGACATCCATTCAGTGCCTCGATTTCCCTCTCTGTACAAAAGGATGCTACTACTTCCCTCCAGTATAAAGCACATTTTGATCCTCGGAAGACAAGCACTGTCTATGAGTGACGTTGTATTACCGATAACCTTTCCTATTCTTCCTCTTCCAATACAGAAGAGCCAAACCATACTAAGCAGTGTTTAACCACTTACTAGTCACCCACTGGATGAATGCTGTGAGTAATGGAATATGCAGATGGTAATGAGACTGTCGATCTGTTGGAAAGTGTCCCAAGCATACCAACTACAGTAGTGAGCTTGGAGTTCCTCAGGAATGAGTAGCTAAACAAGGAGCTGCTGCTCTGGGGTAACTCAAAGGGTAAGGGGATGGACCTGTCTTTTGGTTCTGTGTTTGTACAGCGCCGAGCACAATAGGGTCCTGGTCGATGACTCGGGCTCCTAGGTCCTACAGTTATACAAATAAATGATAACATGAGAGACAATTGCCACCAGGCTCAATGCTGTGTCTGGTCCCATGATCTTAGGATAGAAACAGATACAGTTGGCTGTAACATGCCTTTTTGATACAGTATGTTGTGACCCTACCTCCAAAATTCTCTATCGTCCATTGGTAAATTCTGTAGTGTAGCACTGGTGGAGAAATGTGTCACGTGTGATTGCAGCAGTCATAAGTAGGACCTGAGAATTAGTGATACATATGACATGGTGGCCAAGTTGTTTACAGCTGGTGTATACTATGGTCAGAAAGCCTAGCCTAGCAAGATAGAATAAAACACAGACAAAAAAAAACTACATGAAGACCATATAGACAGGGTGTGTATCAAATACATTTGCAATAATCATGTATATGGGCCATAGTCAGATGCACAAAGATGTGTCAATACCAAGAGAGCTGCATACAGCAAGTTGTGCTGTGCGTAGCTATGAAATAACTTTCTAAACTTCTTTTTAGCCTAGTAAAAAACAAAAAAATAAAGATTTTTGCCCAAGTAACAAAACCGTATGTTTTAGCATGAAAAGCATTTATGATTTGTAACGGTCTCTTTCCTATGTGCTGACAATCAAAATGGGAATGGATATGAAGGAGAAAAAAAGAATTTGTTTGAAATGGACAGCTGAAAAGGTTTTGACCATAGGGAGAATTCATTTGAGAGCCATCACTTTTGATACATAATTTAAAATATGAAAGGTGGCCATCAGATCATAAACCTGATAACAGTGCTTCTCATGTCACTTTAACAGACAGAAAACCACAGTGAAAGACAGGTTCTTTACTTTCTTGATAATGTAGTTGATTCAAAATACAATATTAAAAATCATCAGCCAATCATTCGAAAAGCAGTTGCCAGTGTTTTATTGTCAATGTAATCGTGATACAATTATCATATTCTGCATCTCCCTTTGCCTGGGTCATCACTATATCTTGGATTAATTTTTTTAAAAGAACTGATATTTTAATTTACCCTTTTAAGTAATCACATTCAAATTTTGCATGAAAGACTGAGAGCCAGGTATGATGCCTCGATGCATAGTCACAGAACACCCAAACTGAAGCAGGAAGGCCACAGTTTTGTTGAAGAGGCAATGAGTGGTGGTAAAGAGAGTCCCTTCCCTAAAGAGTTAACAATCTGAATTAATGGCAAGATGTGACAGGTGACTGAAACAAATAGATAGGTTCAGTCTCTTCTTTATGATAGAAGGCACTACCTTTAACTAGTAGAATGACATTATAAGAACCAAAAAGGAAAGATGAGCAGTGGAGGAGAAGGGATTTTTAGAGAGACAAAGTAGGGGAGGTGATATCTTTTAAAAGATAGATTATTACCTCACCTCACCTCCTTGTCTCTATAATATCCTGTGACTGACATGGCTACAACAACACTGCATACAAGGGTTTTTTATTCAGCTTATTATTAGTCTTTGCTTTTTGTTTGCTTGGGAAAAGGAAGTCTTTGTTGAAGAGTCAGAGCCTCCAGCCCTTTAGTTAAGGTCTGAGAACTGTGTCACCTTGTGACACTTCCACTAATTCCTTTAACAAACCCAAGAATAATTAAAGCTGACATACCTAATAGATGTATGCAGTGTTGTTGTAGCCATGTTCATCCCAGGGTATTAGACAAAGTGGGTGAGGACAGGTAGTATCTTTTAATGGACCAATAAAAATGTAACTTCGCACACCTTGTCTTTCTAATAGCTAATAGATATAAGATGAAAAAACCAAAACCTTTCTGACCTTCTTTGTACACCATAAAGAAGCAAAGTAGGATATGAGCCAATTTAAAACCAATTATTTATAAGTCTCCATCTAAACCACTGTAGGCCTGAAAACTTTAAAGAGAGATGCATCAAGCCCCTACTGGTGGCCACTACAATATAAATATTTACCACCTTAACACCCAGCAGTACCCAAGGTATCACAGTACTTCCTATTAGGATAGTTAATAAGCAGATATCTCTAGCATCACTGTATGTTGAATGTTGGGAATGGCAAGCATGGTCAGTAAGTATTATATAAATCCCATCAGATGAAGCACACGGCCTTTCTCTGAGGCAGTCAAATTGCAATAGGCCTGTAATGGTATAGTGAACAGGTGCTGCATCAGCATCCCTCAGATACAATTATTAACTCTACATAGATGATGATCTGGAATAATAAAACATTGTCACAGGATCAACATTCAGTGCTTTGGGGCGGGGAGGTGGGACGGGGGGGGGGGGAGGCTTGCCCTCACCATGACATTTATTTTCCCTAAATGCCTTGGCTTTGCCTTGGCATTCTTGTAGCAGCAGGAGACCATTATCCCCTGAGAATGTGCTATTCCGTTGACAATTATCTCTTAATTATTTCTGTCCTTTCAATAGTGGCAGCACCTTGAGGAATTTTCATTATGAGATGTAATTTTCGCCTCTGTACCCTCTTTATCGTTGGAGGACAGGGGTGGATTTGCTATTAACCCTTCACAGTGCACATAAAAGTGAGTTAACAAGCCGGTGGAGCTTTTGGTTGGCTGCAATAGGATGGTCACTATACATGGCAATTGCCTGGGAACCAAGCAACTTCCATTTAAGCAGTCAGCTGGGACAATAGAAATCCCAGGGTTTGGACAAAACTAGCAGATTTAGGCCTTTCCCACATGCTGTGTTCTCAATAATATAAGCTTTCATTAAAAAAGAAAAAAAAAAGAGTTTCTAACCTTTCCAGTTGCAAAACCACTATGTAAATCCCATCACTGCTGTTTTGCTGAGTCCGCAACCAGACAGCCTGACACAATAGCACCCAAAGAGCAGAGAATTCCCCCCATGCATTTTAATAGGCTGTTTGTTAACTTCAAAGCTGACCATTTAAATGCTAACACCATTAGGCAAGTAAGCCAAAACATAAGCACCCAGCTTGAATCATTAGCATTTAATTCTCTAACATTTTCTCTTGTTTAATCTACAATCCAACGGAAACTGGTTTTTTTAATTGTTTTTTTCAACACTTTAGCTCTCCTGTTTTTGGCTCACTCTGGGGGATCCACAGTCCCTGGAGGTAAAATGAATACACCAGTTACTATGTGACCCATTTTAGTAGCACATTCTATGTAGTTTCTTGCTTCCTTTCAATTCTGTAGATTGTGCCATGCTAGTGGTATTGAGTGACTAACCCTAACCTGTTAGGGACCAGGCGTGTTATTCAAAAATGAGGTATTAGGTTAGCAGGGAATGAAAGAGTTCAGTGTCTCCCGCCTCTTCTTTCTTTGAGCTGCTGGAAGAAAAGAAGCTGCCGGTGCTTTTTCAAGGTAATGTAAAGGTCACTGACAACAGCCAACCTATAGATGGTGATGTGTGACATTTAGACTGAATACAAGAGAAGCATGATAAGCTAAAAAAACCCAACAAAACCTGGAATTACTTTCAAGATAAATTTCAGAGTAGCAGCCATGTTAGTCTGTATTCGCAAAAAGAAAAGGAGGACTTGTGACACCTTAGAGACTAACCAAGTTATTTGAGCATGAGCTTTCGTGAGCTACAGCTCACTTCATCGGATGCATACAGATAAAGCTGCTTATCAAACATGCCTTCTTCCTCTGAATAAAACGTAGCATTTAACTCTATCTCCTGAATCTTACCCAAGCATGCAGCATGTCCCCTGAATATGTAATGGCAAGGATAGCTGTGGCGATGTTGGAAGCACTAATTACATCAAAGTCATTAGCAACGTGCAAAACGTGCCCTGGACAAAGACAGTCCAACGTTCAGCAAATGACGTTGGGAGTGGATAATTAAGGTTTGTATCTTTTGTCAGTTGGCCTCAAGTTCGGGGTAGGAGGGTGGAAGTTTCTTCCAACTCCGTAAAGAGAGAATTTATCATTACAAGGTACCCCAAAATCCCCATTTATCCTGAAAGCCGAGGTATTCCTATTTGTACTGTGGCAGTGCAAAGAGGCACCGATCAGGGCTGGGAAACACACAAAATGTTTATTGTCTGTGAAACATGCTGACATATCATTCAGTACAACTAATAGTTCTTATTTATTATGTAGATAGAGCTTATGGCTCTTCAGACATTTTGATTCAATAATACTTTATTGGCACGACAACCTAGACAAAATGTTGCCTGCGATCTAGGGAAAAGAAGAGAGAGGAACAAACAAGGGGGAAGATGAATGTGGCAACAATAAGACCGTGTGCTGTGTACTTAGCATTTTACACCTTCAAAGTGCTGTTCAGATGTTAATTTATCCTCTCCAAGGTGGATGAAGATATTAAATTGATCTGTGCAGAAAAGCAAAGTTATAGCATAGATTCTTTTTTTTTTACTAGAACTATTATTGTATATGGAGAAGTCAGACACTAGTATGGGGAAGCATCCTGTACCTTTGTAGCATTACCACACACAAAAAAAGTAGATGGTTGGATGAGCAGGCAGATGTTGTTGAAGAATGCTCGATGGGGGAATGTGCTGACCAGGCACCCGCAAAATGACATCACGATTAATGACTGGGAGAAGTTTAGGGTGGATGGAGACCTGAGGGAGATCAAGGGAGGGAGGGGTTTGATCGGGGACCTTGAGAGATTGGGACCCAGTCTTGTGAGTTAGAGTGTACCGCTTCTCTCTGGCTTTTCCTTTCTCTCTTTCCCCTGTGCCAATCAATCAGTGTTCCCCATCATGTTCCTCAAGGGGCTGTGCTCAATCCCCCTTCCTAAGAGTGGAGCTTCTTTCAGGGGCTCTCTCCTCTTTCCTGTCCTTCAGCTCTGTGTCGGGTTCTTTGGTCAAGCTGTGAATGCTGGCTGAGCTTCACACACTCACCTAAAGCCACCATTTCACAAGGGTTTGGGCTGTTAATATCACA
This sequence comes from Lepidochelys olivacea, assembly GCF_965140295.1. Taxonomy (NCBI): domain Eukaryota; kingdom Metazoa; phylum Chordata; order Testudines; family Cheloniidae; genus Lepidochelys; species Lepidochelys olivacea. The sequence goes on from NC_140412.1 coordinate 79,837,518, forward strand.
CTTCCTTTAAAGACAAGAACAATGTTCTGCAGATTGGTTCACTGAATTACTGCAGTGCAAAATTGGAGGCCACCAACAGATGATGACCTATTATATTGTTGTGAGGATAATATGAGGGAAAGACGCCCTGGGAGCTGTGGAGGCAGCTACAACTGGTCGATGTGACTTTGCAACCATTCCTAGTAGTGTCTCTCTCTCTCTCTCTCTCTCTCATTATTTCTAATTTGGCCTGTTACAATTGGTAGCAGCTGTGTGGGGACTGTTTTTTCTACCAGGCAGACAACTGTGATTGGCACTGATGCCTGAGTGGTTGCTGCAAATTATCTTGGACTCTCTTCTGCAGAGTATTTCTACCTTACACCATTTTTTTTAACACTTATTACCAAGTGGGCTGCTACCAATTGCTATTTATTAGAATTACAGCAAAGCACATGGTGGTATTAGCTACAGGGATAGTATACTGAGGGTTAACAAGTGAGAAATATTAATTCCCATTGAATTTGTCATTGTCATTTACTGTCACAGATGGTCAGAACCTTAGTACATGATGGTCTGAAATGTTATTTTGTGTGCAAGCTAATACAGATTCTACAGAGGAGGGGTTGGCAAACCCATTCCCAGCTCATTTAGATTTTGCATCACTTACAGTTTAGGATAGCCTCTCATGCAGAGAAAAAACAAAACAGATTTCAGCTGCTGACCACCTCTCTGAGGTGATTTTGAGACAGAAGAACTTTGCAAAGTCCCATCAGTGCTCAGTCATGGCTATATTGTGAACGCCAGGTTTATTTTGTAGAAATACCTTAGCTATGTAGCTATGTATCCCTCCAAGTACTGTGTTATACCCAAATGATTCCTGAATTTGGTGTTTGGTATAAGCACCTGGTGCCTGCCTCCCCTGGGAAATAAGCGGGAAAGTGAATAACCAATATAAAGATAAGAACAAGGAGTACTTGTGGCACCTCAGAGACTAACAAATTTATTTGAGCATAAGTTTTTGTGGGCTAAAGCCCACTTCATCAGATGCACACAGTGGAAAATACAGTAGGAAGATTATATACACACACACACACAGAGAACATGAAAAAATGGGGGTTGACTACAAACAAGACCAATTGATTAAGGTGGGCTATTATCAGCAGGAGAAAACAAAATTTGTAGTGATGATCAGGATGGCCCATTTCAAACAGTTGACAAGAAGGTGTGAGTAACAGGGGGAAAATTAGCATGGGGAAATAGTTAGTGTAATGACTCATCCACTCCCAGTCTTTATTCAACCCTAATTTAATGCTGTCCAACTGTTTGAAATGGGTCATCCTGATTATCACTACAAAAGTTTTTTTTTCTCCTGCTGCTAATAGCCCACCTTAATTGATTGACCTCATTAAGAGTTGGTATGGCAACCCCCATTTTTTCATGTTCTCTGTATATATATATATTTCTACTGTATTTTCCACTGCATGCATCTGATGAAGTGGGCTTTAGACCATGAAAGCTTATGCTCAAATAAATTTGTTAGTCTGTAAAGGTATGTATACACTACGAAATTAGGTCAAATTTATAGAAGTCAGTTTTTTAGAAAGCGTTTTTATACAGTCAATTGTGTGTCCCCACACAAATGGTCTTAGTGCATTTAGTCGGCGGAGTGCGTCCACAGAACCGAGGCAACCGTCGACTTCCGGAGCGTTGCACTGTGGGTAGCTATCCTGCAGTCTCCGCTGCCCATTTGAATTCTGGATTGAAATCCCAATGCCTGATGAGGCAAAAACATTGTCGTGGGTGCTTCTGGGTACATATCGTCAGGCCCCCCCTTCCCTCCCTCCCTCCGTGAAAGCAACGGCAGACAATCATTTCGCACCTTTTTTCCTGGGTTACCCTTGCAGACGCCATACCACGGCAAGCATGGAGCCTGTTCAGCTCACCGTCACCGTCACGTATATCTCCCTGGTGTTGGCAGACACAGTGCTCCATTGCTACCCAGCAGCAGCTCATTGCCTTTTGACAGCAAACGGTGCAGTATGACTGGTAGCCATCATCATTGTACTCCTGGGTGCTCTTTTAACCGATCTCAGTGAGGTCGGTCAGGGGTGCCTGGGCAGACATGGGAGTGACTCAGCCAGGTCATTTCCCTTCTTAAGTTTCGTCTCCTGGAGATTCAGTCCTGCCGGCAGTCATACTGCACCATCTTCTGGTGAGCAGCTAGGAGATGATGATGGCCAGCAGTCATACTGCACCGTCTGCTGCCAGCCTAAGATGTACAAAGATAGATGAAGTGGATCAAAACAAAAAATAGACCAGATTTGTTTTGTATTCATTTTCTCCTCCCTCCCTCTGTGAAATCAACCATCTGTAAAACCCAGGGTTTTGAGTTCTATTCTTGAGGGTGCCATTCTGTTTCTCCTTGATGCAAAGCAACCCCCTTTGTTGATCTTCAGTCCCTGTAAGCCGAACCTGTAAGCCATGTTGTCAGTCGCCCCTTCCTCTGTCAGAGCAACGGCAGACAATCGTTTTGTGCCTTTTTTCAGTGCAGATGTCATAGCACTGGGAACATGGAGCCTGCTCAGATCACCACAGCAATTATGAGCACTATAAACACCGCGCACATTATCCAGCAGAATATGCAGAACCATAACCTGCAAGAAAAGCAAAACCAGGTGAGGAGGAGGCGACTGCAGAGTGGTGACGAGAGTGATGAGGACATGGACGTAGACTTCTCAGAAAGTACGGGCCCCTGCAATGTGCATATCATGGTGTCAATTGGGCAGGTTCCTGGCATGGAACGCCGATTCTGGGCCTGGGAAACAATCACAGAGTGGTGGGACCACAAAGTGTTGCAGGTCTGGGACGATTCCCAGGGGCTGCGAAACTTTTGCATGCGTAAGGGCACTTTCATGGAACTTTGTGACTTGCTTTCCCCTGCCCTGAGGTGCAAGAATACCAAGATGAGAGCAGCCCTCACAGTTGAGAAGTGAGTGGCGATAGTCCTGTGGAAGCTTGCAACACCAGACAGCTACTGGTCAGTTGGGAATCAATTTGGAGTGGGCAAATCTACTGTGGGGGCTGCTGTGACACAAGTAGCCAACACAATCACTGAGCTGCTGATATCAAGGATAGTGACTCTGGGAAATATGCAAGTCATAGTGGATGGCTTTGCTGCAATGGGATTCCCTAACTGTGGTGGGGTGATAGATGGAACCCATATCCCTATCTTGGCACCGAAGCACCAAGGCAGCGAGTACATAAACCGCAAAGGGTACTTTTCAATGGTGCTGCAAGCACTGGTAGCTCACAAGGGACGTTTCACCAACATCAACGTGGGATGGCCGGGAAAGGTACATGACACTCGCATCTTCAGGAACTCTAGTCTGTTTCAACAGCTGCAGCAAGTTATTGCTGGACTTATTTTCCAGACCAGAAAATTACTGTTGGGAATGTTGAAATGCCTATAGTTATCTTTGGGGACCCAGCCTACCCCTTAATGCCATGGCTCATGAATCCATTCACAGGCAGCCTGAACAGTAGTCAGGAGCTGTTCAACCATAGGCTGAGCAATGCAGAATGGTGGTAGAATGTGCATTTGGGCATTTAAAAGTGCGCTGGCGCAGTTTACTGAGTCATTTAGACCTCAGCGAAACCAATATTTCCATTGTTATTACTGCTTGCTGTGTGCGCCACAATATCTGTGAGAGTAAGGGGGAGACGTTTATGGTGGGGTGGGAGGTTGAGGCAAATCGCCTGGCTGCTGATTACGTGCAGCCAGACTCCAGAGCAGTTAGAAGAGCACGGGAGAGCGCGGTGCACATCAGAGAAGCTTTGAAAACAAGTTTCATGCCTGGCCAGGCTACGGTGTGAAACTTCTGTCTGTTTCTCTTTGTTGGAAACCCCCCCACCCCCAGGTTTCACTCTACTTTCCTGTAAGCTAAGCACCCTGTGCGGCCCCCTTTGATCACCGCTTGCAGAGGCAATAAAGTCATTGTTGCTTCACATTCATGCATTCTTTATTCATTCATTCATTGCACAAATAGGGGGATAACTGCCAAGGTAGCCCAGGAGTGGTGGTGGAGGAGGGAAGGACAAGACCACACAGCACTTTAAAAGTTTAAAACTTTAAAACTTATTGAATGGCAGCCTTCTGTTGCTTGGGCAATCCTCTGGGGTGGAGTGGCTGGGTGGCCAGAGGCCCCCCCGGCCACGTTCTTGGGTGTCTAGGTGAGGAGGCTATGGAACTTGGGGAGGAGGGTGGTTGGTTACATAGGGGCTGTAGCGGCGGTCTGTTTTCCTGCAGCTCAACCATACGCTGGAGCATATGAGTTTGATCCTCCAGCAGCCTGAGCATTGACTCCTGCCTTCTTTCAGCAAGCTGACGCCACCTACCATCTTCAACCTGCCACCTCTCCTCGTGGTCATATTGTGTTTTCCTGCACTCGGACATGGTCTGCCTCCATGTATTTTGCCTTGCTCTGTCAGTCTGGGAGGACAGAATGAGGTCAGAGAACATTTCATCACGAGTCCGTTTTTTTCGCCTTCTAATCTTCGCTAGCCTCTGAGAAGGAGAAACATATGCAGCTGGTGCAGGGGGAAAAAAAGGAGAGTGGTAGTTAAAAAGACACATTTTATAGAACAATGGGTACACTCTTTCACGGTAAACCTTGCTGTTAACATTACACAGCAAATCTGCTTTCATTACAAGGTCGCATTTTGCCTCTTATTGAGGGTATGCTGGTTTGGTGTGAGAGATCACTCACGCAGGGCAGGGCAGCAGAATTTGGCTTGCAGGAAGCCATGGTAAGCCACAGTCTTTTGGCTTCTTTAACCTTCATAACATGTGGGAATGACTTCAAACAGCAGTGCCCTCATTTCCCATATGAAGTAGCTGTTGGGTTGGTCATTTAAAATGGGTTGGCAATTTAAAAGGAGGGGCTGCGGTTTACGGGTTCACGTGCAGCAAAAACCCAACTAAGCCCCCCTCCCCCCACACACATACAATTCTCTGGGATGATGGCTTCACCCCTCCCCCCACCACATGGCTAACAGCGGGGAAGATTTCTGTGCAGCCACAGGCAAACTCCCCAGCAGCAACGGGCACCTCTGAATGTCCGCTTACTAAAACCACCCTGTTTCAACCAGGTGACCGTGAATGATATCCCTCTCCTGAGGGTAACACAGAGAGAGATAAAGAATGGATGTTGTTTGAATGCCAGCAAACACCGGGACCACACGCTGCAATGCTTTGTTCTGCAATGATTCCCGACTATGTGCTACTCGTCTGGCGTGGTAAAGTGTCCTACCATGGAGGACAGAATAAGACTGCACTCCCCAGAAAACTTCACAAACTTGTGTGTGTGGTTTTTGGGAGGGGGGTGAGGGGGTGAGAGAACCTGGATTTGTGCAGGAAATGGCCCAACTTTATTATCATGCACATTGTGTAAAGAGTTGTCACTTTGGATGGGCTATCACCAGCAGGAGAGTGAATTTGTGTGGGGGGGTGGAGGGTGAGAAAACCTGGATTTGTGCTGGAAATGGCCCACCTGATGATCACTTTAGATAAGCTATTACCAGCAGGACAGTGGGGTGGGAGGAGGTATTTTTTCATATTCTCTGTGTGTAAATAAAGTCTGCTGCAGTTTCCATGGCATGCATCTGATTAAGTGAGCTGTAGCTCACGAAAGCTCATGCTCAAATAAATTGGTTAGTCTCTAAGGTGCCACAAGTACTCCTTTTCTTAATATAAAGATAGTTACTCAACCAGAAACTCCGTAGGTAATTGGGTTTCTCAAACCAGGAAGTGACTTCCCACAAGGTGACACACTTATTTGGAAGTGTGGGAAGGAGAGACTTGGATTTTGAGGGTAAGGAATAAATAAGGCAAATGAGCTAAACACATTTTTAAAAAAATGTAAACTACAGCAACACTGATGTAGTCAGAGTTCGCAGCATGCCCACTGTGCATGCCGAGCAGCAGCATGACTTGCCCTCTTCTGGATTTGCCTTCTGTTTGCAAGTGGGGTTTCTGCAGCTGGACAGGATTCCTTTGATGCTGTGTTTGGACAAGAGCAATTGCTCTAGGTGGAACAAGGTCCAGTTGTGCTGGTACAGGGTGGCTTCTCTTTCCTGTTTCCCTTTGGGTCTCCGTTTCCCAGTCTTAAAACCTCACCCACTCAGATAGAAAGGGAATTGAATCTTCACATTTTTTGACTCTATCCTTCTCTTTTGGAGACCCACTAGGAAAGAAGTAGATCACACGAGAAAAAGAGTCTCCAGGCCTTGGCACATACAGACTGAGGTGCGGTGACAGAGGAAACCCAGGTTACATTTTTTGCACTGTCCTACAGTATAAATACCATGAGCTTGTGGCTGATAATGTACAGGATCTACAGTGGATTGCTGGCCAATGGGAGCAAGCAAGAGGCATACCCGAGTTCCTTTTCTCTCTGTTTTAGATTGCTGTCATAACAACTGACCTTTCCATGTAATTGAACACAGTTGCTTCTGCAATCCACTAAGGTTTCTTTTCAACTGGCCAAGTTGGGTGGGGCCCAGCCAGTACCTAGGAGACCAAGATGGTTCCAGAAGTTGAGTGTTCTGACTTCACAGCAGCCTGTCATGGTAAGGGTAATCCAACCATTTTCGGCAGCTGTCTCTAATACGTAAGCGGGCTTGACTACCACTCCTGTTGAACCTAAAAGACTGTTTGGCACATCCATTGGTTTTAATGATGTCTGTGACTGTCTTTGGATCTAAAGTTCACCTGCTGGCAGCTATTAGCATCTGTCACCATAACGATATCCGGATTTGCATACAAGGAATTGTGAATTCATACTCACTGTCATTACACAAAAAAAGAGACTCTATTTCATGGTCACTGATAGTCTCATACTCTACTTTGAATATATTCAATTTTTCAAAATGGCTATCCTGTATCACTTTTCGCTCTTTTATCATGTCTCCAGAATGCTACTTATTTTTTGTATTGCAGTAGCACCTAGAGGCCCCAATTAAGTGTAAATGACATTGTCCCTGCTTGAAGAGTTTACAATCTAAATAGACAAGACCAGCAAAGGGTGGAAGAAAGGAACAATTGTCTCCATTTTGCAGATGGGAACTGATTGATTTTGCCATAGGTCTCAGAGGGAGTCAGAGACCAAAGCAGGAATTGAATACTGATCTCCTGAGCCTCACTCCACTGCCTTAAATGCACACCAGTTTTCCTCAATATTTTCACTTATGTGGTTTCTTGGCAACTCATAATTCCTAGCTCTGTTTGGGACTTTGGCCCCCAAGCTCATTTTCTGTCTTGTATACAAGAGTGCATTTGTTTTCTTGATGTGGTATCATATGATTTTCTTTTGAACAGAGCTTACCGCACAATCTTATGTCAGAGTTCTCATTTGTTATTGTGCAGTACCCATAGTGTCTCTTGCCCTGCATGCATCTGTGCACTCTCGTAGATTAAAGTTGCTCTTGTCCATGTTATCACTGCTTTGCCTCATCACTTTTCAACCCATCTTTAATGCTATTACAAATTATTTCTCTATAAAATGTCCCCACATAGGTATGAAGGCCATTTGAAAGTCTGTGACAAAAGAATCAGATGTCTCGTGTGCTCTTTGTTTGCAAGTATTGAACACATGGTTTTGAAATGGGTATTTATCTTAAGGGTGCAACAATTTTCTAATATTTTGATTAGCACATTCACGGTGTTCACTCCCCCAACTTCAAAAGTGAATAAATTATGTTAATCCTGTTCTCCTGCACAGCGTGTGTGTGGCTTTGCAGCTTTTCTCGGCTGGAGTCTTTTTTTCTGCTGTGCTGATATATATTGAAATATTTTATCCGGCTTCTGCTGCATTTTCATACCTTCAAATCTTAACTGCTTGGGCGGATGAATTTCATCCATCCACTAATATCCTTAGTCGACTATCTCATATCTGCTGTACTCCTTCACCTTTCCTAATTGTCACTTTCTCTTTTGAAGTCAATGTGAGACGATAATGTGTGCTGTCAGTGTACTCCTGGGGGCCAATTTTGGAGGGCCACATTGAATTGTAGCCACTACAGTGGCCATAGACTGTGCCAGAGTTTTCACTGGCCCCCTCAGAACCTGAATAGAGAAAGCACATGCTACACCTCCTCTGTCCCCATGAAGGTGCCTGCACCAGTGCAGGGATGATTCTACTCCTATATGCCTGCAGCTGTATCACCCAGTACAGCAATCTCCTCCAATCTCTCCAGCTAAACAGGGAGCTCAAGCCCCTTCCTCCAATCTGGAGAGACAGGATCTCAAGATCTTCAGTGGAAGACTTGACTAGAAGAACCCCAAAGGCTGGGTCTAGCTCCATTACTCTAGCCTGAATTATTGGGGGAGGGGCAGGGAAGGGGAGAACAATACTCAGGGATTCCAAAGGAAAAGAACTGGAGGACTTGTGGCACCTTAGAGACTAACAAATTTATTAGAGCATAAGCTTTCGTGGGCTACAGCCCACTTCATCAGATGCATAGAATGGAACATACAGTAAGAAGAAATATATATACATACAGAGAAGGTGGAAGTTGCCATACAAGCTGTGAGAGGCTAATTAGTTAAGATGAGCTACTATCAGCAGGAGAAAAAAACTTTTGTAGTGATAATCAAGATGGCCTGTTTAGACAACTGACAAGAAGGTGTGAGGATACTTAACATGGGGAAATAGATTCAATTTGTGTAATGACCCAGCCACTCCCAGTCTCTATTCAAACCCAAGTTAATGGTATCTAGTTTGCATATTAATTCAAGCTCAGCAGTTTCTCGTTGGAGTCTGCATAATCCAAAAGGCTGACAAAGGAGGTGCTGTCGTCATCATTAATAAGCTGGAATATGAACAAGAGGCTGCTAGGCAGCTCTCTAACTCCACATTCTACAGGCCATTATCCTCTGATCCCACTGAAGATTACCAAAAGAAACTGCACCATCTGCTCAAGAAACTCCCTGAAAAAGCACAGGAACAGATCTGTGCAGACACATGCTTAGAACCCCGACCTGGGATATTCTATCTGCTTCCCAAGATCCATAAACCTGGGAATTCTGGACACCCCATCATCTCAGGCATTGGCACCCTAACAGAAGGATTGTCTGGCTATGTAGACTCTCCTCAGGCCCTACACTACCAGCACTCCCAGCTATCTTCGAGACACCACTGACTTCCTGAGGAAACTACAATCCATCGGTGATCTTCCAGAAAACACCATCCTGGCCACTATGGATGTAAAAGCCCTCTACACCAACATTCCACACAAAGATAGACTACAAGCCATCAGGAACAGTATCCCCGATAATGTCACGGCAAACCTGGTGGCTGACCTTTGTGACTTTGTCCTCACCCACAACTATTTCACATTTGGGGACAATATATACCTTCAAGTCAGCGGCACTGCTATGGGTACCCGCATGGCCCCACAGTATGCCAACATTTTTATGGCTGACTTAGAACAACGCTTCCTAAGCTTTCGTCTCCTAACACCCCTACTCTACTTGTGCTACATTGATGACATCTTCATCATCTGGACCCATGGAAAAGAAGTCCTTGAGGAATTCCACCATGATTTCAACCATTTGATGATGGCCTAAATGTGTGGACAATCAGTACTGAACCGATTAACACTGCTAGTAGCCTAATATTACTAACCTGGTATTAAGGCTGCTAGATATAAAGCTAAGGCCCTGATCATTTTTTGTAATTAAAGATCCCAAGGCACTTCTCTCAAGAGATAATCTCTGTATCCTGGTGGCATTCCAGCTTGAGTCAGATCCTCTCTCCTTAAAGTTTCCGCCGTGGTTTTAATTAGAGAAGTTACTCTTTCCTACTTTCCTCCCTAAAATCTGATGTGCAGTGTTGCTGGTGCAGAATATCGGCTATGGTCCAGTTCCAGAGGTGGCTACATTTCAGTGTCATCTGAGCTTCTGTGTATACTGCCTGTGAGAACTATAGGATTAGTTTTGGGAAAATGTCAGTAGTGCTATGTTTTTCTTTAGATAAAGCCCCAGAAATTCTGATTTTTAACAAAACTATCTCAACCCCTGGAGGCTGGGGAAAAAACAAAACTGGAAACTTGGCCAGAACAGTCTCTCATGAAATTGCTGGTTTCCTTGCTTCTGGATTATCCATAAACAAATACAATTTACACTTTTTTTTTGTATTTCCAATGCTGGAAGCACAACATATGTAATGCAGGCTCAAACATCTGTGCCCACACTTTAGTGTAAGAGTTTAAAATGGGTCCCTGCAGAAATGGTTAATCACAAAGGGGGTTTGCGGGTGAATTCTAATACACACTACTGCTTCCCCCATGGAAGTCTTGTGGGAGTAGCTCTCTCATATTTCTAGCCTGTTTGAGCTAACTGCTGTGTGGGTGGGAATGATTTCAGAAAAGAAGGCCAGAAACAGGAGAAGAAGGCAGCAGAAATCTTTGGATATGAATGGAGAAAATTGCACAAACTGCATATATGGAGAGAGAGAGGCAAGAAGAAGAAACTCCTTTATTAGAGGTAGGAAACACTCTGCAAGGAGGTGAGAGAGGGCAGATGCCTTTACTCAGAACAAAACACAACCAGTTATTCCAGGCAGAAGTCATTTGCTGTGGCACCTGTTCTTCTATTGGGCCACTCTCTGAACTGCTGTGCTGTGGTACATGCAGCTGCTGCTGCAAAGTGCCATCCTAATTTAGGGAACCCACTGTGCGTCTGAGCCTGAAATGCTTGGGGGAAAGGACAATTCAGCTTCATTTTGTAGGAGACAGCACTCTAGCTATACCACCTGCTGCACATTTCCGGACAGTCCTTCCTAAGAGACATCTAAAGAAATGAAGCAGTCATGGGTTGAGTGAAATGGTTGTGTCATATATTAGATGCTCGCTAAGAGGTTGAAATCAAATGGTGGCAATACATGGTCACTGTTTAGCATGGAAATAGGTTGAATAGCTGGTTCCCTAGAATCCATGGATTGGCATTTTCCTTATATTTAAAGATTTGGAAGAGGAGGCGAGGAGTAAGATGGCAAAGTGTGTGGATGATACAGAATTGCTTAGTTTAGACAAGGTAGTCAGTAAGAAACCCAGTCAGGGACAAATCATAACCTGAGGCATGTGCTCCCCAGCATGGGCTACTTGCAATGTGGGTCATAGCAAAAGCATGGAGTTCAGCATCGGTGGGGTTGCTGGTTCCTCTCCCAGGTGTGTAGATGGGAGAGTGGGCAGGCAGAGTTGTAGATCCTTGACTCCACGCTCCAACTGGAGCTGGTGAGGAATTTTTCAACTAAAATTTTTCTTGTAGGAAATGCCGATTTGTTGAAACCAAAACTCTATGTGGAAACACATCAGGTTAACGGAAACTTTAATCAGGAAGGTTCCTCAAGTCTAAAATGCAATTTCTTGTCAAAATGAGAGAGACCAACCCTCCCAGAATAACCAATAGCTTGGTTATCTGGGCATCTGGGATGTGGGAGTCCCTCACTTAATCTCTCCTGTTGGAGCTGTTTTACTTTGTATAAATTAAATATTCATTGGGCCAGAGAGAGAGACTGATTGACTCTGATTTAGGCAGAGCAGGGACTTGAAGTTGGGTCTCCTACATCCCAGGTGAGAGCCCGAGTTGGTATTCTGGAGCGGGTTGGTTAATCTCTCTCTGTTTTTTGTGAACATTTTTGAAAAGTCTTGGTTTTGCTCCAACATGGAATGAAAACAAATTTTGAAAGCTGCAGAAGTTTTTTGGAATTCTTGTTTGCTGCCCAGCCCTATTCCAAATGTGCTTGTTACCATAGCTGAGTTGGAGTGGAAGTGGATATCAGCTGTGGCAGGATAAGGGCTGGAGGAACTACAGACTGAATTGTGGCTGAGGCACAATTTGGATTCTGGTCTTCTGGAGCAGCGCAACTAAGAGCTCATCTGCGCACTGTGTTAGTCCGCACCAGTGGGGTGTAAATTTTAATCTGCACCAGCACGCTGTGCACTAACTGGCCATTGTGCACCTTGCTGGCATGCACTAAAAGTTCCCTAGTGCTCATTAACGTAGCACTGTTTGAAATGGGACTATGTTAACGTGCGTTTAGGGGACTTTTAGTGCATGCCTGCAGGGTCCACATGGCCAGTTAATGCATGATACGCTGGTGCAGACTAATGCACTGTGTAGACAAGCCCATGAGTCTTATTCAGGACTTTTGGTAACTTCATGATCTAGCCCTTAGGATGGGGAAGACAGTGAGGAATTCTAGAAGTACTGAACAAAACTAGGCAGTGGGCAAAATGCTGGCAGATGAAATTCAGTGTAAACAAATATAAGATAATACAGATTAGAGGGAAATGCACTTTTATACTGATCAGTTCTAAATTAACTGTAAGCATTCAGTAGATAGATTTAGGCCTCATTTTGGACAGCTAAGTGAAAACTCCTGCTGGGTAGTTTTAAAAACCCAAACGTTTAGTTTGTATTAAAACCTACCGAGAGCCAGTAGCCTACTGGTCATCACAATCACTGTCAAATGTATGTTCGGATAATATTTAAGGAATTAGGTATCCGTATGAAAAATTATGTTCTTAAGGCAAGTAATCAGGAGGTGACAGGTCTGAGACAGGTTCCTTTCAAACAAGAGGTAAAGATGCTTATCTCTGTGGCTAGTCACATGTGTAGTGGGCATTGTATGTCTCACAATTAATGCCTGTCTGCATACTGAGCCAAATGCTAATCAAAATTAAGCAAAATCTTCAAGAGAGGAAATTGACAGGTAGAAATAAACAGCAGGAGGGGATCCTATTTATGGAGTAAAGACAGTGCATTCTTGGGGTATGTCTGAGGGTGCAGAGGTACACCCTGGATCCTTCACTGAGGAGGCAAGCTAACAGCATATTTGACTTATGAACAGAGGATCACAGACAAGCCTGGCTGTAAAACACTGGAAGGATGTGGGTGAGCATTGCTTTGCAAGACATGAAAGTATCCAATTAAGTAAGTTTAGGTTCTAGAATGTGTGTAATCACTTTATTTTATATATAACCATTTCTTTCCAATACATCTACTTGCTATCACTTGGGTCTGTATACTTTGTTAAACAAACGTTTACTTGTTTTCACTATAAACATATCTGAGGGTTGTTTGTCCAGCGGAGAGGTGATCTGAGGTGAAAGTGGTAAGCTGGGGTGTGCTGCTTCTTTGGAACCAGCAAATCTGTGAGTGCTGTGAGTGTCCAGTGCCTACAGGGCTGCACATTCCAAGGTGATGCTAGGAGGTCTCTGGAATTGGAATTTGCCAGTACTAACCAGCAGAGAGAGAGAGCAGGCTCTACATAGGCCTAGAGGGGAGTGCTTGTGTTTCCTGTGGCTATTGGAGTTGGGGAACTGACCCTGGCAGGCACAGACCAGGTTTACTCACCTTAAAGGCAAATGGTCGCCAGGTGCCTCACAACACTGAGGACCCCTGGGAAGCATTCCATTAAACTAAGGCCCATATATTAGAGCACTGATGGCAGCAGAAGCCTCCTCCTCATGCATTCAGGGAGTGTGTAACATAAACCACATCACACAAACATTACTGTGCAGTGGCTGATGCTAGATCATGTTATGAATATGGGGAATAAAAATACCTTCATTTTACAGAGTGTTTTTCATCCACAATGCTCAAAACGCTCTATAAGACAAGTAGCATTAACCCCATTTTACAGATGGGGAAACTGAAGCATAATGATTTGACCAAGGTCACCCCCCAGTCCAGTGGCAGAGCCAAAAATAGAACCGAGGTTTCCTGAGTCCTGATCCAGTGCCCCAGTCCCTGAGTCCCACTAGTCAGGAGAATAGCTACAGTCACTTTTTGCAAGTGAGCAGATTTAAGCTAGCAAATATATAAGCAGTAAGAATATTCAAACCATTATATGCAGTCCTTAAAACTTATTAGCTCTTCCATACTTTTGTATGGCTCTGGTTTTATTTTTTAATTTAAACACTTTTAGCATTTTGTGTGTCATGTTTCTCACACTGGGAACTTTAAGTTACAGTTACTGTGTTGATCCAGGACACACCACATGATCCATTGTCTACAGCCAAGCTCTAAGATACAACCGCATTTGCTCCAATCCCTCAGACAGAGACAAACACCTACAAGATCTCTATCAAGCATTCTTAAAACTACAATACCCACCTGCTGAAGTGAAAAAACAGATTGACAGAGCCAGAAGAGTACCCAGAAGTCACCTACTGCAGGACAGGCCCAACAAAGAAAATAAGAGAACACCACGAGCTGTCACCTTCAGCCCCCAACTAAAACCTCTCCAGCGCATCATCAAAGATTTACAACCTATCCTGAAAAATGATCCCTCACTCTCACAGATCTTGGGAGACAGACCAGTCCTTGCTTACAGACAGTCCCCCAACCTGAAGCAAATACTCACCAGCAACCACACAACAAAAACACTAACTCAGGAACCTATCCTTGCAACAAAGCCCAATGCCAACTCTGTCCACATATTTATTCAAGTGACACCATCATAGGACCTAATCACATTAGCCACGCCATCAGGGGCACGTTCACCTGCACATCTACCAATGTGATATATGCCATCATGTGCCAGAAATGCCCCTCTGCCATGTACATTGGCCAAATCGGACAGTCTCTACGCAAAAGAATAAATGGACACACATCTGACATCAGGAATCATAACGTTCAAAAACCGGTAGAAGCACACTTCAACCTCTCTGGCCACTCAGTAAAAGATTTAAGGGTGGCAATTTTGCAACAGAAAAGCTTCAAAACCAGACTCCAACGAGAAACTGCTGAGCTTGAATTAATGTGCAAATTAGATACCATTAACTTGGGTTTGAATAGAGACTGGGAGCGGCTGGGTCATAACACATATTGAATCTATTTCCCTAAAGTTAAGTATCCTCACACCTTCCTGTCAGCTGTCTAAATGGGCCATCTTGATGATCACTAAAGTTTTTTTCTCCTGCTGATAATAGCTCATCTTAACTAATTAGCCTCTCACAGTTTATATGGTAACTTCCAACTTATCTGCATGTGTGTGCGTATACATATATATCTCTTACTCTATGTTCCATTCTATGCATCCGATGAAGTAGCCCACGAAAGCTTATGCTCTAATAAATGTGTTAGTCTCTCAGGTGCCACAAGTACTCCTGTTCTTTGTGTCGAAGAATTACACAAGAGCTGAAATGCAGACTGCTACCAGAGACTGCAGAGCACGTGGTATTTTGCAAATGAAGCCTGCAAGATTTGTGTACAAGTATGAGCACATTCCTACTCCAGGCACTGTAGTTAATGAATCAGATGATGACTATAATACATTATATTGTCTGTCAGAGGTTAATTGCTCTTGCCCTCTTTGTCTTTTCTCCATATGGAGCACAGCCTTTTCCTTCTCCTTCACTCCTGCCAAGTGACAACTGTTGTTGAAAACAGCTTGGTGGTTTGTTACCCTGTATCAGGTGTGCCATACACTGTCTGTCCAGCATAACCTGCAGACATTTGGAGATAGCAACATGGTGTGTTCCAGTTTGGATGCATTATACACTGTCCAGATGTTAACTCTTCCTGCCCTCTTAGTCTTTCTCCTCTGGGGTGCCCAGCTCTCTTTTTCCTTTCTCTCTCTCCTGATGCAAGTGACAACACCTGTGTCAGCAGCCGTAGGGTTCATCCTGTACATCAAGTATTGTAGCGGAACACTAGTGGCTTCGTACTTGAGGTTGCATTTTGACTTGCACTCACCACGATAAATCAAGAGTATTATCTACGTTGCTGTAATGCCCAGATTGTACTAGATGCTCTACAGAGGTACAGGAAGGATCAGCCTCTGCCCCGAATAGCTTACAATTTAAAAAGACAAATAGATAACCAGACCTATGTGGGGGAAGTGAACGTGATACAATGTATATAATAACTAGGGCTGTTGATTAATTGCAGTTAACTCACATAATTAACTCAAAAAAATTAACTGTAATTAAAAGAATTAATTGTGATTAATCACACTGTTAAACAATAGAATACCAATTGAAATGTATTAAATATTTTTGGATATTTTTCTACTTTTCAAATATATTGATTTCTATTACAGCACAGAATACAAAGTGTACAGTGCTCACTTTATATCATTATTTTTATAACAAATATTTGCACTATAAAAATGGTAAACAAAAGAAATAGTATTTTTCAATTCACCTTGTACAAGTACTGTAGTGCAATCTCTTTATCATGAAAGTGTAACTTACACTGTAGATTTTTTTTGTTACATAAAATCTGCACTCAAAAACAAAACAATGTAAAACTTTAAAGCCTACAAGACTACTCAGTCCTATTTCTTGTTCAGCCAATTGCTAAGACAAACAAGTTTGTTTACATTTACAGGCGATACTGCTGACTGCTTCTTATTTACAATGTTATCTGAAAGTGAGGACAGGCATTCACATGGCACTTTTGTAGCTGGCATTGCAAGGTATTTACGTGCCAGATATGCTAAACATTCATATGTCCCTTCATGCTTCGGCCACCATTCCAGAGGACATGCTTCTGTGCTGATGATGCTCATTTAAAAAATAATGCGTTAATTAAATTTGTGACTGAACTCCTTGGGGGAGAATTGTATGTCTC
The DNA here is from genome assembly GCF_965140295.1 of Lepidochelys olivacea. NCBI lineage: Eukaryota > Metazoa > Chordata > Testudines > Cheloniidae > Lepidochelys > Lepidochelys olivacea. The sequence goes on from NC_140412.1 coordinate 79,854,139, forward strand.
CAGTTCTGTTTTACCCACATTCTGCCATATATTTCATGTTATAGCAGTCTTGGCTGATGACCCAGCACATCTTCGTTTTCAGAACACTTTCACAGCAGATTTGACAAAACACAAAGAAGGTACCAATGTGAGATTTCTAAGGATAGATTCAGCCCTCGACCCAAGGTTTAAGAATCTGAAGCGCCTTCCAAAATCTGAGACTGATGAGGTGTGGAGAATGCTTTCAGGTGTCTTAAAAGAGCAACACTCTGAAGCGGAAACTACAGAACCCAAACCACCAAAAAAGAAAATCAACCTTCTGCTGGTAGCATCTGACTCAGATGGTGAAAATGAACATGCATCGGTCTGCACTGCTTTGGATTGTTATCAAGCAGAACCCATCATCAGCATGGACATGTATTCTGGAATGGTGGTTGAAGCATGAAGGGACATATGAATTTTTAGTGCATCTGGCACTTAAATATCTTGCGATGCTGGCTACAACAGTGCCACGAGAATGCCTGTTCTCACTTTCAAGTAACATTGTAAACAAGATATGGGAAGCATTATCTCCTGCAAATTGTAACCAAACTTGTTTGTCTGAGTGATTGGCTGAAGTAGGACTGAGTGGACTTGTAGATTCTAAAGTTTTACATTGTTTTATTTTTGAATGCAGTTACAAATGTAGAATTATATACAAAAAGTAAGTTTAAGTTTCATTATAAAGAGATTGCACTACAGTACTTGTATTAGGTAACTGAAATATAGTATTTCTTTTGTTTATTTACAGTGCAAATATTTGTAATAAAAATAAATATAAATTGAGCACTGTACACTTTGTATTCTGTGTTGTAATTGAAATCAATATATTTGAAAATGTAGAAAACATCCAAAAATATTTAAATAAATGGTATTCTATTATTGTTTAATGGTGCGATTAATCACGATTAATTTTTTAATCACTTAACAGCCCTAATAATAATAAGCAACAGCTTATTATTTTGATCTGTCTATATAACTGAATCCCGTCTATCTTCCACCTAGGCATTATTAGGGAGCGGATTTCTTGTGGGCATTGTGGCAGTAGAGGGTCCTGAGAAGGATGTGAATGAGGAAAGAATGAAGAAATAAATGAGAGCCAGAAGACCAGCTCTGGTGCTCTGTGGAAGAAACCATCAAGGTGGTGGGAGGAGGAGACATATTGGACCCCGAAGCTGGGATAATGAAGCAGAGAGGGTAGGAGGCAATGTGATGAGACCGGGGGCAGATAAGTAGGTGAGACACAGTTATGCAGGTCCTTGAAAGACAATAGGTATGAACTTGAACTGGTGGAGAAGGGGGAGTTAGTGGAGGGTGATGTAGTCAGATCTATAATAACACAATGATAGACAAGGAAGGTGATCTAAGCAACTACATTTTGCATAGACTGGTGGCGAAGAGTTGTGCGTGTCAGGGAGTCTGGCAGGGTTTAACAAACTGTGAGGTTTATTTTGAGTTTCAGGTCCACCAAAGTTAGAAATTCCAAGTTAACATCAAGAAGACCCAAAGATTTCACCCAGTTCCACTTTCGCCCCTCATGGGGCAAGATGACGACTCGTTCTCTGTGCCCATTTAGTCATCTCTGCTTTGGGACTTCCAACAGTTGTCAGCCAGTTGTGAGAGTGACACACTTCTCTCCACTGGGAAGTGGGATTAAAAACTCAATTACAGGCCACTAAGCTACTGTTCAAATTTCCACCACTCCTCCAAAGGAGCAGAGGAAGATTGCTGAAGCAAGTTTCACAGAAACTGGTGCTGGGGGCAGAGGTGCACCTGTGGTAAGTGTGGTTCAATGATGTCGCTGACTGGATGGGATGCAGTATGACGTGTTTCTCCAGGCTGTGTGAAGACCACAAAACTGAGGAAGATTGCTGGCCAATGACTCTTGTGTGTTGTGTGTTCAGTGTGATGTGCCTCTGTGGTGTTCTGCAGTCTGAAACAATGTATATATGTCAGCAATTGTTGGGTATCCGCTTTTGATACCCAGTGACGTTGGTTGTGCTCGAATACAAAAGAGAGGTGAAATATTCAGTATTCCACTACCAGCCTATACCCCAAACAAGCTTTTGAGGAACATGAGTTTGGAAGTCTTTAGTATAAGCCAAGCATAAAATAGGTATTTTACAGCAAGTGTCTGATCCAAAGCCTATTTAAATGAATGAAGTAAATGGAAAGATGCCTCTTGTCTTCATAACTATCAGCGACGGTGATTAGTTTGGATATGTGTTACTATGCGGGCCAAGTTAGTACTTTAATCCTTATGCACCACTTACTGCCACTAGCCCTCAGCTTTACATCTGGAGTAGCAGCACAGGGAGGTTACTGAGAAGAAGACAGCTTCTTCCTCATGCCTCAGAAACTGCTTCTGCTGTTTCTCTGATCCCTTTACTACCACACAGCACTCTCAGGAGATAATTTTATTGGTTTTATGAGTAAGAAGGTCACATTCCATTATATTTATCCAGTTAACTCCCTCCTCTTTCCTCTCAAACCTGCCTTAAATGAGGAAAGGTTATAAAATTGATCAATTTTTTTCCCCAAGAGGATATAAATACTGTCATTTTTAAGGGTGATGAGAGGATTGTGTGCTAGAGGAAGATCTCTTTACTCCCAACCATTTTTTGTAGCCATAGACTTTAGAAAGGGGAGTCACAGCAAGGGAGGGGAAAAAAGACCCTAAAACAACTTACAATCTTTTACATTTCTATTTTTATGCATTTACTTTGAGATATCTGGGGTTGATGGTCTTTCCTGACTGCATCTGAAGTGAATATTACATCAAACAGCCCAGCACAGCAGTGATCTCGCAGCACTGTCTGATATTCCCTCTGTGCACCAGGTGGGGGGAGATTTCATTTCATGCATCATTCATAAACTCACTGCTGGGATTCCACAAGTTCTACATCCCCCATTCCTACTGCAATGGCTTAACACAAAAAAGATAATCATACACTCTTCTTTTGTGGATGTTGGTCAGAGATACCATAGCATACAAGGTAAAGAGGAACTGTGGATTATTTGGTTGGTTGCTTGAAAGTTTTGCTCAGGCACATTGTGTACTGTCTTGCAGGAATATTTCACAAATGTGCTGACAGAGGAGTCACTTGTACCCTCAACACAAAGTGCAGGAGAAAACAAAATCTGTTTTGGGGTGTGAAAAGAGGCTGCTTGAGAATTTCAGTGATAAATCTTATAGTCAGTCAAAACCGTTTATTTTACCAAGTAAAACCCATAGATTATAACTTTCTCTCCCTCAAATCTAGCATAGGACTGTATTCTCTGCATTTACCAGACTACTTTCTGTCTCCTTTCCCTCCTCGTCTCTCAACAGTCGGTGGTAGATCCTTCTCCCATGTTCCTTCCACCATCTGGAGAGGCCTTTCTTTCACTAATTGGCTCTTTCACTATCCCATCTCAAGAGACATCTGTTCTCCCTGGCCTATGCTTCCTTTTCTAATAGAATAATTAACTTTTACCCCTTGATCGTTCTCCATTTCCCTTATCAGAGATGAGGTTTCTGAAACTTGGCTGTTTTTCCCATCTTTCACTTCTGCCCTACCATAGGTTCAGGTGTTTTCTGCATGGCTCATAGTAACCAAGTACATTTGTGTTTGTGAGCATAGATTGTAACCTGCTGGGCAATGTTCTCTCATGTTCTGTGGGAATGATGGTGTATAAAATCTATTGTAATTGTTTGTATTTTGCAGCTGGGTTTCAAGCTGGGCCATAAATCAGATTCCCTTTGAGCCAGTGCTGGATGAGATTATAATGAGACAACTCTCCTTACCTCAGATGTCTTCCCCAACAGTTGCTTTGCCTGCTGAGGTAGAGGCTAGATATGAAGTTCCCGACTATGGAATCAGTTCAGACAAATGGAGCAGGAGGGGATTCCACCCAATGGGAATTGGGTGGAATCCCCTCCCTGCAGGAAAACCTCTTCTCCTCCCTTGCCTAAATGTCATAATCCCCATCTCCTCATTAAGTGCCATGATTTAGCATTCTTTGAAGACAATGGGAAAGTTCCCATTGATTTCTATGGAAGCAGGACTGGCCGCTACCGTAAAAGGGACCTTGCTGCCTATGTTAAATCCTGGTGGTTCTCCACCACCACCTGCCTTTCCCTCTCAGTTGTGCATGCAGTAAAGTTTTGGAGGATACAGGAGCACAGCGTAGCCCTTATATATGCCATGCTTTGCATATCAAGTTTAAACTCCATTAATAATGACTTCCGGTAACAACAACCACAGCATTTGAAATGGACACACCTCATAACACAAGTACACTAATCACACAGCTACAGTACAATTCTCATTTTTGATACCTGTAATTAACTCTGATTTATATAACTGGAAACTTGAGATGAAGCCAGGGGAAGTTTTCTAGTCAGAGAGGCCAGGACTTCAACCTTATTCATGAATTACTTGCTATCACCCCTTTTGTTTTATGGGTAACACAGGTACATAAACTACATGGTAGCAATTGCGCTATGTATTTTAGCCTTTCTGTGCAGGCCAGAAAGATCCTTGCCTAGCAAGATTAAGAAAATTCTTATTAATACCAGTAATAATAGTAACTAGTTGAACAGGCTGTTAGAATACTTTGGGGCCTTAGCCTCTCACACAGTGTAAAAAACCCAAACAACAGTACAAGTATTACCTTTATGCTACCATGACCCAAGAGCTGCATCTCTTGCTGCAAAGTGCAGAGAGCTTTGAGACCAACAGGATCATCACTGCCAAAATCACATTGCTAAGAAACCAAAAGGAAAAGTCGAGCACAATGAAGAAGACTTTTCCTCTCGTTCTCCCTTTTCCTTCTGTCTCTGCTCTGTTACATGTGTTTTGTGGGGATTTACTCATATGTGGTATAACACTGGTTTGAATACAGAAGAGACAAATCTTGTTGCAACTTCAGTCAGTCATTTTTTCAGGTCAGATTGCTGGTTTTGATTACTGAAGGAGAGTACCAAAGGTTGTGCAGAGACCTGAGGTATAACATTTCAATATCCTTCTTTCTGTCCTTCCATTACCTTTTGCTGTAGCAGAGCTGTTACGTTGTTTCTTATTTCTAAATAGTAATGGTAAAAGCCTGGGAATTTTCTTCACTCTCTTTGACTTGTGTCTGAAATTCAGTGTTTAAGATGGAAGTAATGAGCATCAAAGAAGATTTGGGAGTAAGATGTTACAATATTAAGAATACCATTTTTTCTTGTTCCCAAACATGTCACAGGTCATGTTGCCAAAGATGTGATGGAATTTCCTCCATGCAGTAGTTTATACACAATGTACTTTTCACTGCTGTCAGTTCACCAGGGAGGAAAAAAGTGCTCTGGGCAAACTTGTAAAGAAGTTATGCCTATCGATTGGTGAGATCCTTACTCATAAGTTATTAAAGATGTGAAAAGTTTTCATGTGATGGTGGGCCAGAGCCTTGTGCATTCTGTGGTCCTGTATTGTAACTGCTTGTTCAGTGTCCTTATAGGTTGGTGTGAAGGGTAGCACGGTGTGTATATGTGTTTTTCCCTTGGGTAATACTCTGCGTTCTGTAAAATTAAGACATTTGGCACTTCTCACTGTGAATTGAACGACAGCCTTTCATTTAGCTCCCATGACATTTACCCAATGCAGACTGAGTATAAAATGCTACCATTCTGATTTACACTCACTTTGCCTGGGTGTGAATAGCTACAAAAGGTGGAGGGTAGGCCCCCTCTTCCTCCCTCATCAGTTTCACAAGCAGTATCTCCTGCATCTGTGCAGCTATGCGGCTGTAGCTGAGAGCTCTCCCGTCGGCATAGTTAATCTACCTCCCCGAGAGGCGGGAGAAGCTCTCCTGTTAACATAGCACTGTTTACACGGGGGGCTAGGTCGGTATAATGACGTCACTCAGGGTGTGGATTTTTCACACCACCTGAGCGACGTCGTTATACCCACATAGGTCTGTCGTGTAGACCAGACCTCAATGTCTTCTTAGGCAGATATTACACATTGAAGTAGATCACCCGTTGCCTTTGTAAGATTTACTTCTTATGTGATGCCTGCACTACATGAGGCAATTATTATTCATGTGTATTTAGAACTGAATGAAATGGTCACAATAACTCATCCTTCCTCACCCCATCCCTTCCCATTTACTTGTCCCCAGTTGCCAGACCTAAAATAGCAACACTCTGAGAGCTCTTGGGGGGGCGAGAGACTGTTCTGTAAAGGGATGCAGTGAAAATAACGAAGAAACATTCCTTTTAGTTTGGGGGACCCTGGAGTTTGGAGCTAGTGCCCCCACCTCGTTCTGCGAATCTCTGTAATCTGTAGGTAAGAGACCCCTCCCCATGTGGAGCAAGGAACTATATCGTGAAGGCCCCCTCTCCTGTTGTCAAAGCTCCGCTGTCTAAGTCCCCCTGCAGCTGCTCAGTACCAGCGGTGGCAGTGTAGCTGTCTGCTGCATTACCTCATGACTGAGCTGTTGCAAGGCTTCCTTTGTTCCACAACACCCTCCAAGCCCTGGCACTGCACCCAGAACTCCAGGGCATTTCCTCTGCAGGGTACCTATCGAAAGCGAGGAAAAGCTGCTGCAGTACCTTCCACCCAGGAAGGGTACATTTAAAGTTTGTGCTGGATTGACATCTCTGTGGACTGAAGTCCTCTCCATACACAGGAGGAGTGCCGTGGAGCCTTCCTCACATTATCCCACCCCTGTGCCTCAGACATGACCTGATGGTGCCACTCCCATACATGTGTGACTGAAAGGATAGCTCTGCTGCCCCACACCCATACATGTGTAACCCTTCTGCCAGGTGGAGCCAGCAGCAACCAGGGCCTGGTTCAATGTCTAGGGGTTCCTTTTCAACAATACAATACAGAACAGGCTCAAGCCCCCATCCAGTAACCTAGGAAAATTACACACCACCCCTGGGTGCCTCTGAGAGGCAATACTTCCCCACTCGCAAGCAGAGTCTGAGTGTAGAAAAGAAACTTTTAATGAAAAGTGGGAAGTCACCCAACATTAATTGGGGAAAATGCCACAAGCAGGATTCATAATCATAAAACCATGAGCAGGACACCCACCCCGGAGTGCGTGGGGCAGTGTCTTCTGCCTCATGTTCTTGAGTTCTAAAACCAAAAGTTCTTTTTCTGTGCCCCTCTCTGCTCCCTCACCATACCCCACTCACAGTGGTTGTCCTTGGTCAGTGAGGACCCAGAGTTCAGAAGTGGATCTGTGTGAGTTCACCTCCCACGCGGGGAAGAAGACACCTGGCTTGCTCCACCATCTGAGCACTTGCTCTGGCTGGCCGCCTCGCCAGCTGCTGTTCCTCACCACCTGGCCACCCTGCCAGCCGCTGTTCCTCGCTGCCTGGCTGCCCTGCCAGCCACTGTTCCTCATTGCCTACCTCCAGCCAACTGCTTGCCACATTCGCCAGCCACCCGTCAGTCACCTCCTGCTGCCACCTGCCTTTCTGCTGTGACCTCTGTAAGTCAGTCTCTTAGTGATTTTTTTTTTAAGCTCTCAGCAGGCTGGGCAGAAACGCTACCCTGTCACAAGTGATTTCAGCTCTCATTGAGTACGTAACATAACAAAAGTCTCCTAATGAAGCCTATTTACCTCTATCATTGAGCAGTAGGGAGGAACAGGTTAAACCAGACCAGGGATCCTTAGGGAGGGTCCACACCTCCTGGCTGGGACACCTGTCTCCATCCCTCTTACTTTTACAGGGGTCTGGCATTCGAGCTCCTGGTTTAACGAGATCCTTTCAGCTGAGGGTGACCCCCTCATATGGGACAGGTCCCTTTATTCATACAATAAAGACAACAACACTGATGACAGCATTTCCCTACCCCTGCATTCAGTACTAAGGTGATTGTAACCCAACACCAGCCAAAGTTGATCACTTTGAGAAACACCGCTCTATCTGCTGGATAAGCAGAGTACGTTTGTTCATATAAATACAGTTTGCTCCTGAAGTCTCTCCCCTTCCCAGCTTGCTGTTGGGGAGAGTTCATTCAGACCCTGCTTACACATGCATAACTGGGGACTGCAACACATCATATGCTCTGTGGATCACGCACAGAGGGGAATGCATAACATGCACTGACTAGTGGGCTACACAGAGCACACAGGCAGCTATTTGGCTGCAGGGAGTTAGGCAGCACATGGGAAGGGACCATTACTACTATCATCAGTGCTAGCCTACCCAGATGTGGGGAAGAGAGGGAAGTTGTGATGTTTTTCACCTATCCATTGACCAAGCTGCTCAGGCAGATCTTCAGCACCTGTAAAGCAGCCTAGCTCCATTGAAATCAACAGAGCTATCTCAATTTTCCCCATCTGAGACCCCTACATTTTTAAGACACTGCAAATACTACAGAATTTCCAGTGTGAGACAACTTGCAGTTAGGGGTGCTCTATCTGCAAAGAACCTATAATATCTATCTGCCTTTCACTGTAAAATGCTGAGGGACCAGTGACCGAGAATAAACAGGGTCATACGAAAAGAGAAAAGACACAGGATGGCATAAATGCCGTACGAAGCTATTTGATGTGTTTAACGCCACTATTTTTTGTGATTTACTAGTTTGGTTTGAAGTGTAGACAATCAATCTGCTGTAATAGCAAAGGAATATTCTCTATTACAGCTGTAAAAGATAAATAAAATAAAGCTGTAACATAGTTCTGCATCTTTCTTGCTGCAGGGGCTGAGAGGAAAATCTACTTTGAAGAGCTAAGCCTTCGATGAGGTGAAAGAAAGGAAAAAAACAGACAAGGGCTGTGCAGAAAAACCTCAGACTGGGAGATGGGACAAGTCCTGGGAGGGAAAAAAGGCTTTCACTAAAGTTCCAAAAACCAGCTCTCGTACCACCTAGACAATATGTTTTGCTTAAAAAGATGAACAACCGAGGAGAGAGGAACTACGAGGTGAAAGTGCAAGTGTCAGGAAGACCAAGTGAAAGAAGCCCTTGAGATAGGAATAAAGAAAAAAAAAAGAGATGAAAAAAGAAACAGAGAAATAGTAACTAGAGATTCTCTTTCTTTGTGAAGACAGTAGCCTGCAGAGTCGTCCCACTGCACCAGATAAAGTGTGTTGAATGCAGTAAATTCTTGTTACCAAAGGAGCCCAAGCAAAAACCTTAAGAGACATCAGGTGCTGTACCCTGCTGACTGCTGGCCACAGGTGGGATTTGAGTTGTCATTTGACAACCCATAACAAAGAGATCTAAATAAATAAATAAAAAATCTTCTGGATCTTCAGCTGTCTTTTGTTCTAAAGTTAGGAAGTTTTATGTTGAAAAGCACAGTTAACTATTCTATTCTATAATATTGCCATTTGACTCATCTGTCCTCGAGGCTTTCTTTCTCCTAGACAACTCCCCCTACCAGGGGTCAGCTTCTGTCTTTGGCACCCCCCTAGGAGTTGGTAGGCGAACCTGGTCCACCCTCTCTCCTGGATTCGAGTCCAGGGCCCATTGTAAGATGCTAAGTCCTGTACCCCTAATGTGCTATTTTGCTGCCTTCCTGGCAGACTCCTCTTTCCCAATAGGCAAAGTACTTGGAATCAAAGATAAAGTCTCAGACCTTCTGAGACTCACAAGTCTCTTCCCTTTTAGTTCAGCAACATTGCTACAGCTAGAGCACAGTAGCTCCCGCAGTGCGCCTTCTCAGAGTACAGCTCAGTTCACCTCCACTATCTGCTCTTCTCCTGAGCTGGGCTGCTTTCCTTTTGAGCGCCTCCTCCAAGCCATGCATGCTTTGCAGGTGCGGCAGGGTAGGGCTGCCTGACCCCAGAGCAGCTGCTTAACCCCTTCCGTATGGTGCAGAGTTTGTATATTATGGGCAAAATTATGCTTCCCTCCCAACCCAACCTGGGGGGAAGACCTGAAGCTCCTTGCCTAATCCAGAGGGCTACCCCTGCTGGACTTTTTATATACTCTGAAAGGGCTGGACATAAAATGTGTAACCGGCCTGGAGAGCTGAGTCTCAGAAGGGGCAGACCACCGTGAGACCAGAGTGGCTGTCAGTCGGAGGGTAACAGGAAAGGAGAGAACCTGCCATGAGCTGTTTAACCACTAGGTGGCATCTGTGGTGTGTGACCCCCCCTCACTGCAACACAACTGGGACCAGTCATCTATCTCAAAATCTCTACAACCAGTAGTAAGTTCCTTGTTTGTTAAGCAAACAGTCAAGTCATCTACCCAACTGGAACCTGGTTCACGTTAATGTGAACTTTGGTTTGCATTATACAAACCTCACTCTGTGTTTGATCCAGGGAATGCTCAGCAGAGATCTCACACACCTGTCATGGCATCGTCCCCAAGGCACCATACTGAAACCCGGGACCTAAGCATCCCATACTTCTGAAGGGTTTGAGATCTGGATATGAATTCTGCAGCTTCATCCTATTATTAAAATACTAACTTGGTCCAAGTTTGGATTTATTAGCTTACTCAATCCTGATCACAATCAGTGTTGTTGGCTACTTGCCATTCCTAGCAATGGTGCTCTTTGTAACTGAGTATGCCATGAGATTCAGCTCTTGTTCTTCATAGCCATTTCTGTTGCTTGGTTTTTCTATTCTCTGTTCTGTTTCCAAAATCATCTCGCATTCATATGGACTTTTGTTATTAGCCTGTTGTTTTCTGACTTGGTTTCAAGGTAAACTCCCCTCTTTAGACTGTGCTGTTACTCATTATTCAAATGATGGACTTGTGAACCATTGCAGCACAGGCTCATTATGTTGGTTATCCAAGATGGTTTGAACTTAGTCATTTTTCACTATGCTCTTATACTAAAAGAAGCTTTTGTGGGGAATTAAGCTGATGTTCACTCATGAAGAAAATATTCAAAAAGTTGAGCCTTGGGAGGAATGGATGATTCAGAGGGTTTAGTAATAGGATATACCATCAAGCTTTCCCCCTATAGTTCATTGATTCAAATCCACCCTGGTCAGATGTGGCCAGAAATTATCACCATCTGACAGCTGTGGGGAGAGGAAGGCTTGCCTTGTTGTTAACTCACAAAACTGGGGGTGAGCAGCATTAGGTTGTATAATCTGCTCTGTCACTCTCCTGTGACAATAGCTAAGAATCACAGAAAAAGTTGCTTTCTTCTATTATTCAAAAAGGAATTTTATTCTAGTGCTGAAAAAAGTTATCCCTAAAGCATTTCTCTCAGTGGGGGTGGGGGTGAGGGGACGAGGAGGGATTGCTGCACTGTAGACCTTCTGCCTTGAACCTTTCTAGCCCTCCTCTTGACCATCTTCTTTCTTCATATTAAGGAAGTAGTAGACACACACTCATGCCATTGATTTCCTGTGTGTCACTGGGCAAGTCACTTAACATCTATGTGCCCCTGTTTTCCCACCTGTAAAATGGGATTTTGCCTGCCTCACACTTTTGTTGTGAAGCTAAATTTATTAATGTTTTTAGACCACTCTGAAAATCGGGGTGGAAGTCACTACAGAAAGGCAAAGTATAATTACAAATCAGTATGCAAAATCTTTATAGAGAAGTGATAATGGGAAATAACTGGTACCTTTCCGTTATGGAGCTGGATGAACAATTTGTATTGAATTACTTACTCTGGGCTAGGCTAGACCTGACTAGACTTTGCAATCTGCTTTAAGTAAGGGGCAGCATGTAGTTGTCCTACCCCAGGAGCAGAGCAGGTACTGAACTGTAGCTCAGAGTTTCCTCACTTCCCCTATGGAGCAAGGCGTAAGCAAGCTGTGCCAGCCATTTCCTAGCCCACCTCTGAAAGTTTCCTCTCATGATAGCTCAGTTGTGCTTGCTGACAGGTTTGGGGGAGAGGGGCAGAGCCAGGGCTCTAGAAACTCCCTAACCCTGCCTGCAGATCCCCCTGCAGGTCTCTGGGCAGCCACTCTGGGTCCCTTGATGCAGATAAGCCACAAAGGGGAGTAAGAGGGTGTCTTTTTCCACCTTGCTGCCCTGAACGGCTACATAGGCCAGCTTGTTGTTAAGATATTTGTATCTTTTTGTCTAAGATTGTTGCATCTTTTTCTGTTTCTGAACTGCCTGTGAACACATCACAGTGTAGTTGAATTTACATGATATTCAAACCTTATTTCAGAACAATTTCAGCAGATACTTACTGGTCAACACTGGAAATGTTTGAAATGTGTCCTGTTGTGCTTGGATATGTATGTTCCATGATGTTCTAGCCAGGTGAGTCATACGGATTATAATCAGGTTTCCACTGTGAATTTTTGCAATTATGAAATCAAAAGTCCTCTTCTGTGATTCTTCTGCTGTACCTGTGCAATGCACGCATTCCCCGTCACGTCATCCACTGCAATATTCACAGAAAGATAACAGGAAAGTGGTCCTAACTAAATTCATTAAAAATCCAAATAGCTATTCTCAGACTCTTCTTACAGTATTCACTTGGCATGATCAACATCGATTTCATGGACTGCTTCCATATGGTAGCTACCTAGATGTTGTCTCTTTAAAAGATCCTTGAGATACATTAGTAAGACGGCATGGAAGACAGTAGCTTGTCACTTCCCTGTCCTTTTGTAATAGGGAAGAAAAATTCTCTCCACTGAAGAAATTACTGGGTGAAGTGCTATGGCCTGTATTATACATGGGGTCACAGCAGATGGTCATAGTGGTCCCTTCTGGCCTTAAAAATCTGTTAGTCTCTGGGAATGATACTCTGGCACTTTCAGGGCCGTCCCTAGCTATTTTGGTGCCCTACGCAGCCGCCCCGTGGCCCCAGGCCTCCGCTGGGGTCGCTGGGGGGGCCCCGCCCCAGGCCTCCGCGGGGCTGGCCACTTCCAGTGGGAAATGGAGTGACCCGGCTCCAGCCTGCTCCACCCCCCTGGCTCCCAGCCGCGCCACCGGAGAGTGCTGGGGGGCGGTTCCCCGCAAGCCTGGGAGCCAGGGGAGCGGAGCAGGCTGGGGCCGGGTCGCTCCACTTACCTCGCGGCTGCAATCTTCAGGGGAGTCGGGGCAGGAAGAGTCAGGGCTGGGGCTGGGGCTGGAGAAGAGTCGGGGCTGGGGCTGGAGCAGCGTGGAGGCGTGCAGGGCCGCAGGAAATTTGGTGCCCTACGCAGCTGCGTATTTTGTGCATGGGTAAGGAGGGCCCTGGGCACTCTGCACAAATACTAAACTAACTTTAAAAACCAGGTGTTGAGTATTCAACACGTTATTGAACAATCTTGCAGCTTCAGAGCAACAGGGCAGCATAACTGTGTGAGTGGCATAGTTGCACCTTGTAATATGACCTAAATAACAAATCAAAGGCTCCTTAAAAAAAGGGAGAAAACGTTCCTGTGTTCACCAAACTGTTGAAGCTACATGACAGCAAGCAAGTATTTTGAAAACCATGAAAAAGGAGGGCATCGCAGTCTATAACACTGCATAATTAAGCATTTTCTCAAACCGTGTTCTGAAAAGCCTTGGAGTGTTTGTAAGCTGCCAGTAACCTATTAATAAGGCACAGTCAAAATGGAAATTAACTCTTTAAAATATGGAGGTAGATAAACTGAAGGTTTCCGTGCGTTACAATTAGGCAGAGGGCATGAATCTCTTAGCATTGTGCTCATTTAGAAAGAATTGCTGAATAAACATAACCTTTGATTTAAATGGAAGGTGTGCAAAATGGTGCATAGGACGGTAATTAGTTCTATGGCGCAGGGAAAAGTGTTCGCACAGAAGCCATGCAATCTAAAAATAGAAATTATGGCTTTGGTTTAGCAGGCTTGGTAATCAGCACAGTATCTGAATGCAGAAACGGCTTCTGGTCAAAAAACCCAAGCCTTCCTTGGGACCTAAATCATCTTTTCCCATTGCCGATCAGAATGCTTTTTTTTTTTTTTTTTTTTAAAGGTTTACAATACATGCTCACAGTTTCAGGTACCCAAAGCATTATCTATTAAAAGAACGTTAAAGCTATAAAAGAAGTCCACCAAAACAAGAAAAATTATAGTTGCAGATTAAACCTCTGTGGTTTAATATTAAGGACACCGCAGGAAAAATATTCATGTGGAACCTAATTTTGGAATCATAATGATAATGATTATTCTACCACAGCTGATAAGAATCATTGCCATTTATTCCAGTGCCTGGCATACACAAGATCCAGATCTGTTCAGTGCCACTGAAATGAAGCCACCAGTTGGGTGAACAAGACAGTGGTGAGGATAACTGTTGTGTAGCATGCTGCAGGAGAGTGGCTGGAAGGAACTTTTTGCTCCAAACTCTTCTGACATGCGAGAAATGCAATGGACCTTCAAGACGGGGGTTTCCAGTTTGGGGAGCAGAGTTAAGCCAACGCTGAGTGCTCTTGGAAAATCTCACCCTAATGTTTGCTCATGCAAAATGGACCTTTCTGTCTATCTTTATAGACTCTTAATATAATTTGTGCTTTGTGAATTTTCTTAATAATGTTTTTTTTAAATAATTTTCAACTGCTTATTAAGGAAAGTAATTATTGAAAATAGGTTGCATTATCTATTTAGTATAAATTAAATTAGATAAGCACATGTAATTACGACGTGTGACTGTACTAGAAAAAATTCCTATTAAGCTTCATGGAAGAAACCGACTGTGCATACACATTGGGCAAATTCTAAAGTTCAGCATATTAGTCATTTCTAATTTTACTTTTGCAAAATAGCAGAAGTGATTAAATATAGATCATATGGTTGGAGCAAATGCCTCAAAACCTGGGTTTTAAAACAGAAAACCTGAAGGGTTTGCGCAGTGGTCTAGGGACAGATTCTGCTTATCACTTCTAGGCCACAAATACTGCATTCTAGGGTGACCAGACAGGAAGTATGAAAAATCGGGACGGGGTAATAGGAGCCAATATAAGAAAAAGACCCAAAAATCGGGACTGTCCTTATAAAATCGGATCATCTGGTCACCCTACTGCATTCTGATCCACGTGGGTCCCCTGCGCCCATGATGAGCCAAACTGACTTCTACTGGCACAGATATAAGATCTATAATGGTGGATTAGTTTGCAGGATGAGGGCCTACAGGTGTACTAGTTTTTCACCTTTGGACACCATGGTTCAATTCATGTCACAAATGGATATAAATTTGTTGGCTTCAGTTTAACCCCTGGAGGACAGCTGTAGGTAACAAAACTGCCACATGGTTTGGAAAGGGAATTTCTCTTCAGGAAAGGATCAAAATAGAAAGGCAGGAGAGCTGCAGGTCATGAGACAGCTGCTTTGGCAGTGCTAGGATAGGGAAACTCGCTCAGTGCCTGTCATCTGGGTGTTGTGATCTACGCCATCTAATGCCAAGCAAATGCTATCAATCTGTCACATTTGTGAGGGCTAACATTCGGTTCAGATGAGTTGTATAAGAGTGAAACTAAGGGTCTGGAAAATTCTAACTCAGATTTTATTTTTTCCCTGCTATAAAATGGCTGAATGGACTTTTTGAAATTGAAAACAAAACAAAAAAATGACTTCTGTGCTGAGATCTGGATGCCAAGTTACAGTTCAGAGCAAGGTTTTATGACTCGGTATGAAACACAAACGTTGAGAGAATACTAATTATAGTGTCACCACAGAGCACATATTATCAGTTGCCAATAACTACCATACTCTATGAAGAAATATCAGCATCTACTCCTGTACTTAAAAACGTTCCCTACCTTTAATGTTTCTCATTTGCATGTACAGCAAAACCTAGATTTTAATTTTATGTTTCTTAGCTTCTTTAGCTCCTCAATTAAAATCTTGGGGAGTAAGGAGAGGGAGGCTAAGTCAGATCTGCATTACTCTTGTGCAATTCCAGTGAAGTTGACAGCATGGCATGATACAATCTGAGAATCAGTTTGGTCCAAGGTATTTAAACATCACTTAATCTTCCTGCTTAGAAATGGAATCAAGAATCATGTGAACTGATGTGAAATAAGCCTAGCTATTGTAAAATGTATTGTTGATGAAAAGCAGGTGAAAACCTAGTTGTCTTTCAATACCACTGTGTTAGGTAGTTGCCTGCTACTTCAGTACTGTATGTGTGACTCTGCAGTCTGAACAGGATAAGGGGTATCATGCAGCATATCGCGTGGAATCCACAAAGCTACTTAAGTGCTTAAACCAAGATTTAGGTGCCAAAATGCCCCAAACTCCCGCTGAACCCTGTATGCACCTAAATTCACTTGGTGTTGAAGTTTTTCAAAGTAAATATTCCCTAGGCGCTTAAGTTTCTGCCTCTGGGCATGCACATTAGTGCCTCACCTACCAGATTAAGCCCCGTTTGAAATCAAGAAGCAGGTGCCCATTGTGACAAAGTGGGATTTTTTTCATAATATTTCATAAGAATATTGTGTGTGCCTGTCATAAAAATAAAGGGAAGGGTAACCACCTTTTTGCATACCGAATTATAAAATCCCTCCTGGCCAGAGGCAAAACCCTTTCACCTGTAAAGGGTTAAGAAGCTAAAGTAACCTCGCTGGCACCTGACCAAAATGACAAATGAGGAGACAAGATACTTTCAAAGCTGGGGGGAGGGGGGGGCAAAGGGTCTGTCTGTCTGTGTGATGCTTTTGCCAGGAACAGATCAGGAATGCAGATCAGAACTTCTGTTAAGTTAGTAAGTAATCTAGCTAGACATGCGTTAGATTCCTTTTGTTAAATGGCTGGTAAAATAGTTTGTGCTGAATGGAATGTATATTCCTATTTTTGTGTCTTTTTGTAACTTAAGGTTTTGCCTAGAGGGATTCTCTATGTTTTGAATCTGGTTACCCTGTAAGGTATTTACCATCCTGATTTTTCAAAGGTGATTCTTTTACTTTTTCTTTAATTGAAATTCTTCTTTTAAGAACCTGATTGTTTTTTCATTGTTCTTAAGATCCAAGGGTTTGGGTCTGTGTTCACCTATGCAAATTGGTGAGGATTTTTATCAAGCCTTCCCCAGGAAAGGGGGTGTAGGGCTTGGGGGGATATTTTGGGGGGAAGACATCTCCAAGTGGGCTCTTTCCCTGTTCTTTGTTTAACACATGTGGTGGTGGCAGCATAGGGTTCCAGGACAAGGCAAAGTTTGTACCTTGAGGAAATTTTTAACCTAAGCTGGTAAGAATAAGCTTAGGGGGTCTTTCATGCAGGTCCCCACATCTATACCCTAGAGTTCAGAGTGGGGAAGGAACCTTGACAGTGCCTCAGTTTCCCCTCTGTGCTGCATGTTTAACAAGGTGGTGAGAACAAGGTGGTTTATTCTTTGTAACAATCCAGGTGTGATGGTTGCCTCACTGCCTGGGCCCAGGCCATGGCCTATACATTTTGTAACCCAGCAGCTGATGACTCTGGGGCCCACCCTCTCTAGGAACCCAGTCAGTTTTGGCCAGCGGGAGAACAAAGAGCTAAGGGGAATGACAAGGTGACTCTGGTCACCCGAGAAGAAGAACAAAGACTGAGAGGGGCCAGGGGGATGGTACAGTATCGGCTGCTGGACTGGGACTCAGGATGGGTCAGAGGAGTGGGCCTCTGAGCTCAGGGTTCACCCAAATGGAGTTTGCTGTAACTTTTCCATTTTCATTCCTGACCTAAGGTCTTTCTACGCTGTGTTCCAGACAACTCATAAATCCTTCTGTTTTACAATGCTGGCTGAGAGTCACTCCAGATTGAGTCAGAGGTGCATTGCTCCCTTTGGGCATGTAAGTCTCCCCCAGGTGTCCAGTTTGGGTGGATTCACTGAGGGGGACTCACAGTGTGAACCAGGGGCACTGAAACGCCAAAGTTCAGTCCCAGGAGGCAGAGAAGCCAAGGGGCTTACCCCAGTGAGTGAGACCCTAAGGAGGGTTAACACACCACCACAGGTTCCTGTGTGGGCTGTTTGAGAGCACCGAAACTTGGGGAACCGTGACATCATCTTATAACTTTTAGCCCAGTAATAAGAGCACTCACCTGGGATGTGGGAAACCCAGGGTCCAGTCCCCTGCTCAAATTACTCTCCCCATATGTGTTATAGAGAACCTAGGCACCTAACTGGGCTTTGTGCATCACAGTGCTCCTTTGATTTTTCTAGGTGCCTTGTTGCTTAGTGTTGCAATGTCTAAGTCCCTTCAAGTATTCCACCTTACTGGCTATTTTTATAGTTCACAAGGTGTACAGACCAATTTAAACACAGCTGTAGGTGGACCCAACACCACTGTCCTCAATGTTGCTGCACCCATTTACAACAGCAGCAATTCTGGCTCCGTGTCTGTGGACATTGCTGTGATCAGGAAGAGCAATAGCAAGATGGGAAAAGAACAACTCTTTTAATGGCTTTGAATTGAGATCAGTGATGACACATTTCAATTACAGCATTCGTTCCTGATGTCAGAGAGAGGTTAAAATGGAATGACTCTTTTGTGCATTTGGAGCAATTAGAGGTTGAAAATGTCTTTTTGCAACTAAACTATAATTGCTTCTGAATAGTGAAAGCTGCAGATCCTTTTCCAGAATGGGAGCTATGTTTTAAACTGTTTATTACTCATCTACACAGACTTAATTGACTGAGGTTCTAAACCCCAACCCTCTGGTGAGTACTGATGAGGTTTGAAGTTGTTCTGAATGGCTAGCATTTTAAAATATAGACAAGGAAGTACGGTATGGAAGTACAGCCTAGCAAGTAAAATTATTATGATTATTTCAATTTCACAGCTGCACATGAGGCTATACCTGAAGACCACACTGAAATATCAGCTAGTGCAAAGCAGGAGTGCCCGCATATGAAGTACTAGTTCACACTACACTTGTGCTCAGTTATCTATATTAGGTTCCAGATGAACCTTAAAGTACTTGGTTTTTTTACCTTCAGTGGTTTGGGTCCTAGCTACTTTAGACACCCCCTCTGGGCTATGGCACTAGTGATCAGTGGTGGTGCTCGGACACTTTCGGTGGAGGACCTTTTGGCTCGCACGCTACCTTAGTCAATGAAATCTCATCTGTGGACCTTCAGGGCATGCTGCATTGGGAATGAGGTGGAAGGGGAATAGCTTAGTGGTTGGGACTGAAGCTTGTCCATCCAACTATCTCTTATCTTTGGTCCTGGTTAGCCCTTCACATAGCAGATTCAGATCACCATTTCACTCCTTGGAGGGGCTTTTCTAGTGGCAGGGGAAACAAAGCTGTAGAGGCAGCACTCCCGCAGTCTGCTGGCTTTCATCCCCTTTGCCCATGAAGATGGGGGGTGGGGAGATAATCTAGTCCTATATTATATTCTAGAGCTATTTTACCTCCCGTTCCTCAGCCCACAGAATATTTTTGAATGTCATGGCTGGTTCTGATGACCACAGCTATAGCTTCTGTTTGATGAATGTAGGAATTTGTGCAATGCTGACATTAATATGAAAGCTGATGGTCCAAAGATGTCATACTACGTGGATGGGACCGTGCTACATAGAGATTTTGGACCAGATTCTCACCCCCTTTCCACTCCTCGCACCATTCAAGTATCTCAAAGAGAGAGGGTGCTTCCCTTAAATGTCCTGTCTGGGATTCTCCATAGCAGGAGAGTCTTCAGCAGGCACAGCTCTCACAGCTCCACCAGCTCTCACGCTTCCCTCCTTACAATCTCCAGCAGTGAGAGTGTGTCAGAGTCAGGAAAGGGGAGTAACTAGAGTGTACTCCAGCTGTCAGGTCATGTATGATCACGTAGTATGGCTAGTGCAAAATAGCCCTGAGGCTATATGGAGAGCTGGGGCCAGAGAATCAGCTCTAACCAGCTTCTGGACAGTCCCCTCTCTCTTGTGTCCAAAGTCCATTTCAAATAGCAGATGGCTGCAGAGGTTCGTGTTGCATGGAATTGGTTAGTGTGTGAATAGGGCAGACTTCTGATTCCCTGCCAAAGTGATTGGATGCAATCTTGCAAGGTCATTGGGGCAGGAATTCCTGTTAGGGTATACAGGAGTATTTAGAGAATAGAGGGGTATTCACTGCTGTCAAACCTCTTTTCCTCTTCTCTTCTAGTTTTGCAACCCACTTTTGATATGGTGAGCAAATTCTAGTGATGGACATGACAACAGTTGAATACTGACAGCTCCACAGTAAACAGATACCTGTCCAGATATAATACTCTCCTCCTTCATGTCAGACACAAGAGACACAATGCATATCAGCTTGTCTAAATCATCCTTCCTTTAGATGTAAGATATCAGGCATGCGGCAATAAGCACCAGTTTAAGTATTCCTGTGATTTTCTTTGGGACATAGGAACATGCAGAGACCTAGAAATGTCTCCGCTAAACCTTTAACAGTAAGAGTCAGAGCCCCATAGGTATCTAGACTCCTAACTTCCACTGAAATCAATGGAGTATAGGACCCTAAATACCCTTCGAGGATCTGGGCCTAAAATTCGCCACAACTGTTCAGAACTTCAGAGAAGTATAGGAGCACAAGCTGAAAGTGGGTATGTGGACGAAAGAAATTATATATTTCTCTGTCATTTTAGTAGCTTTATTAGATGCTCCAGTTCATCTTCCACAGTGCTAATGAAACCTCCTGAAAGCATGAGGTCTCTTGACCCTGAATGGCAATTGCCTCATTTCTGCACACTGCACAGTCACATTTGTTAGTGAGAGAGCCAACAAATGCTTATGACTAATTTAATCAACTGCAGCCAATACCCATTGTGTGTAAAGTAGCGGTTAGAAAAAGTGTCAAGGCAAATTTAAAAAAATAACAACTGCTTTTTTTATTAAGAGGTAAATTTAAAGTGACTTTGATTGAAAGGCCTCAAGTGAAAGTGTGGCCTATTCCAGGCTTCCACCCACACAATACTCCCACCGGGACATTAAGTGACAACACATTCCACCAATGAAACACAAGAAAATACCATAATATCATAGGCATGGCTGTCATTAGGTGCTCAGTGATCTGAGGGTAAGATACTATTACCTATAGCCGCCATTTCTGAGAGTTGATTAATCCCTTTGTGAATGTCAAATACATCAGGATATAGTCCAGTTCATATGTTTTTAGAAGTCACAACCTCTGACTCGTTAGTGATAGTTAATAACTCATCTTTTCCTCTTGATCATATTTTCACCCTTGCAGTCTTTACAGCAATTTTCAACTGATATTGCAGGCCAAAGCCACAGGAGACAGCACAGATGGTTGCAGCAAAAGTCAAGTAATTAGAAACCCCTTGGTTCAAAGTAGGATTACCCACTAACCTATTGTGTAATCTCAAAAATGTCTCCTAATTCTCTTGCTCAGTTTAGCAATATCATTTGTTGGTTTAAAACCAATATAACACAAAACCAAGAAATAAAAAAGCCTCTGTGAACTAACATATCCTGGGGAAAATACATTTCAAAAAGAGAAACACTAAAAGAAGGTGAAGAAGAAGCTGACCAGTGCTAAAATAGATACCAAGGCTATGTCTACACAATGAAATTAGGTCAAATTTATAGAAGTCGGTTTTGTAGAAAGCGTTTTTATACAGTCAATTGTGTGTGTCCCCACACAAATGGTCTTAGTGCATTTATCCGGCATTTAGTTGGCGGAGTGCGTCCACAGTACCGAGGCAACCGTCGACTTCCGGAGCGTTGCACTGTGGGTAGCTATCCCACTGTTCCCGCAGTCTCCACTGCCCATTTCAATTCTGGGTAGAAATCCCAATGCCTGATAGGGCAAAAACATTGTCGCGGGTGGTTCTGGGTACATATTGTCAGGCCCCCCCTTTCCTCCCTCCATGAAAGCAACGGCAGACAATCGTTTCGTGCCTTTTTTCCTGGGTTACCTGAGCAGACACCATACCTCAGCAAGCATGGAGCCTGTTCAGCTCACTGTCACTGTATGTCTCCTGGATGTTGGCAGACACAGTATTGCATTGCTACACAGCAGCAGTTTATTGCCTTTTGGCAGCAGACAGTGCAGTATGACTGGTAGCCATCGTTGACGTACTCCAGGGTGCTCTTTTAACCGACCTCAGTGAGGTCAGGGGCACCTGGGCAAACATGGGAGTGACTCAGCCAGGTCATTACTCTTTTAAGTTTTGTCTCATGGCGATTCAGTCCTGCTCACAGTCCTACTGCACCGTCTTTTAATGAGCAGCCAGGAGATGATGATGGCCAGCAGTCATACTGCACAGTCTGCTGCCAGCAAGATGTATAAAGATAGATGAAGTGGATCAAACAAGAAATAGACCAGATTTGTTTTGTATTCATTTTCTCCTCCCTCTGTGAAATCAACAGCCTGTTAAACCCAGGGTTTTGAGTTCTATTCTTGAGGGGGCCATTCTGTTTCTTCTTGAAGCAAAGCCACCCCCTTTGTTGATTTTCAGTCCCTGTAAGCCAACCCTGTAAGCCATGTTATCAGTCACCTCTCCATCCGTCAGAGCAATGGCAGACAATTGTTTCGCGCCTTTTTTCAGCGCCGACACCATAGCACTGGGAACATGGAGCCTGCTCAGATCACCACAGCAATTATGAGCACTATAAACACTGCGCACGTTATCCAGCAGGATATGCAGGACTATAACCTGCAAGAAAAGCGAAACCAGGTGAGGAGGAGGCGACTGCAGAGTGGTGACGAGAGTGATGAGGACATGGACGTAGACTTCTCAGAAAGTACGGGCCCCTGCAATGTGCATATCATGGTGTCAATTGGGCAGGTTCCTGGCATGGAACGCCGATTCTGGGCCTGGGAAACAAGCACAGACTGGTGGGACCACATAGTGTTGCAGGTCTGGGACGATTCCCAGGGGCTGCGAAACTTTTGCATGCGTAAGGGCACTTTCATGAAACTTTGTGATTTGCTTTCCTCTGCCCTGAAGCACAAGAATACCAAGATGAGAGCAGCCCTCGCAGTTGAAAAGTGAGTGGCAATAGCCCTGTGGAAGCATGCAATGCCAGACAGCTACCAGTCAGTCGGGAATCAATTTGGAGTGGGCAAATCTACTGTGGGGGCTGCTGTGATGCAAGTAGCCAATACAATCAAACATCTGCTGATATCAAGGGTAGTGACTCTGGGAAATGTGCAGGTCATAGTGGATGGCTTTGCTGCAATGGGATTCCCTAACTGTGGTGGGGCGATAGACGGAACCCATATTCCTATCTTGGCACCGGAACACCAAGGCAGCGAGTACATAAACTGCAATGGGTACTTTTCAATGGTGCTGCAAGCACTGGTGGATCGCAAGGGATGTTTCACCAACATCAACGTGGGGTGGCCGGGAAAGGTATATGACACTCGCATTTTCAGGAACTCCGGTCTGTTTCAACAGCTGCAGCAAGGGACTTACTTTCCAGACCAGAAAATAACCGTTGGGGATGTTGAAATGCCTATAGTTATCCTTAGGGACCCAGCCTACCCCTTAATGCCATGGCTCATGAAGCCATACACAGGCAGCCTGGACAGTAGTCAGGAGCTGTTCAACTACAGGCTGAGCAATTGCAGAATAGTGGTAGAATGTGCATTTGGGCGTTTAAAAGCACGCTGGCGCAGTTTCCTGACTCGGTTAGACCTCAGCGAAACCAGTATTCCCATTGTTACTACTGCTTGCTGTGCGCTCCACAATATCTGTGAGAGTAAGGGGGAGACGTTTATGGTGGGGTGGGAGCTTGAGGCAAATCGCCTGGCTGCTGATTATGCGCAGCCAGACACCAAAGCAGTTAGAAGAGCACAGGAGGGCGCGGTGCACATCAGAGAAGCTTTGAAAACCAGTTTCATGCCTGGCCAGGCTACGATGTGAAAGTTCTGTTTGTTTCTCCTTGATGGAAACACCCCACCCCCAGGTTTCACTCTGCTTTCCTGTAAGCTAAGCACCCTCTGCTACCCCCTTTGATCACCGCTTGCAGAGGCAATAAAGTCATTGTTGCTTCACATTCATGCATTCTTTATTTATTCATTCATCGCACAAATAGGGGGATAACTGCCAAGGTAGCCCAGGAGGGGTGGTAGAGGAGGGAAGCACCGGGTGGGGTGGTGGAGGAGGGAAGGACAAGGCCACACAGCACTTTAAAACTTATTGAATGCCAGCCTTCTGTTGCTTGGGCAATCCTCTGGGGTGGAGTGGCTGGAGGCTCCCCCCACCGCATTCTTGGGCGTCTGGGTGAGGAAGCTATGGAACTTGGGTTCGAGGGCAGTTGGTTACACAGGGGCTGTAGTGGTGGTCGGTGCTCCTGCTGCCTTTCCTGCAGCTCAACCATACACTGGAGCATATGAGTTTGATCCTCCAGCAGCCTGAGCATTGACTCCTGCCTTCTTTCAGCAAGCTGACGCCACCTACCATCTTCAGCCCGCCACCTCTCCTCGTGGTCTTATTGTGTTTTCCTGCACTCTGACATGGTCTGCCTCCACGTATTTTGCTGTGCTCTGTCAGTGTGGGAGGACAGCATGAGGTCAGAGAACATTTCATCACGAGTGTGTTTTTTTCACCTTCTAATCTTCGCTAGTCTCTGGGAAGGAGAAACATATGCAGCTGGTGCAGGGAAAAAAAAAGCGAGAGTGGTAGTTAAAAAGACACATTTTATAGAACAATGGGTACACTCTTTCACGGTAAACCTTGCTGTTAACATTACACAGCACATCTGCTTTCATTACAAGGTTGCATTTTGCCTCTTATTGAGGGTATGGTGGTTTGGTGTGAGAGATCACTCACGCAGGGCCTGGCAGCAGAATTTGGCTTGCAGGAAGCCATGGTAAGCCACAGTCTTTTGGCTTCTTTAAACTTCATAACATGTGGGAATGGCTTCAAACAGCAGCGCCCTCATTTCCCGTGCGAAGTAGCCATTGGGTTGGCCATTAAAAATGGGTTGGCAGTTTAAAAGGAGGGGCTGCGGTTTCTGGGTTCACGTGCAGCAGAAACCCAACTAACCGCCCCCCGCACACACATACACCCAATTCTCTGGGATGATGGCTTCACCCCTCCCCCCACCACATGGCTAACAGCGGGGAAGATTTCTGTGCAGCCACAGGCAAACAGCCCAGCAGGAACGGGCATCTCTGAATGTCCGCTTACTAAAACCACCCTGTTTCAACTAGGTGACCATGAATGATATCACTCTCCTGAGGGTAACACAGAGAGATAAAGAACGGATGTTGTTTGAATGCCAGCAAACACCGGGACCATACGCTGCAATGCTTTGTTCTGCAATGATTCCGGACTACGTGCTACTGGTCTGGCGTGGTAAAGTGTCCTACCATGGAGGACAGAATAAGGCTGTCCTCCCCAGAAACCTTCTACAAAGGCTTTGGGAGTACAGCCAGGAGAGGTTTATGGATATGTCCCTGGAGGATTTCTGCTCCATCCCCAGACACATTAACAGACTTTTCCAGTAGCTGTACTGGCTGTGAATGCCAGGGCAAATTAATCATTAAACACACTTGCTTTTAAACTATGTATAATATTTACAAA
Organism: Lepidochelys olivacea; assembly: GCF_965140295.1. NCBI lineage: Eukaryota > Metazoa > Chordata > Testudines > Cheloniidae > Lepidochelys > Lepidochelys olivacea. Next base: position 79,879,476 of record NC_140412.1, read on the forward strand.
GGTACACTTACCAGAGGTCTCTTCTCTGCCTTCAGGGTCCAGGAGCCCACCTTGTGTGGGTTCGAGAGGTACTGGCTCCAGGTCCAGGGTGAGAAACAGATCCTGGCTGTTGGGGAAACCGGTTTGTCCGTTTCCTTGCTGTGAGCTATCTACAACCTCCTCCTCATCATTTTCCTCACCCCCAAAACCCGTTTCCGTGTTGCCTCCCACTCCTTGGATGGAGTCAAAGCACAGGGTTGGGGTAGTGGTGGCTGCCCCCCCCTAGATTGGCATGCAGCTCATCATAGAAGCGGCATGTCTTGGGCTCTGAATCGGAGCGGCTGTTTGCCTCTCTGGTTTTTTGGTAGGCTTGCCTGAGCTTAATTTTCATGCAGCACTGCTGCAGGTCCCTGTTATAGCTTCTGTCCTTCATGCCACTGGAGATTTTTTCAGATACTTTGGCATTTCATCTTTTTGAACGGAGTTCTGCCAGCACAGATTCGTCTCCCCCATACAGCAATCAGATCCCATACCTCCCACTCGGTCCATGCTGGAGCTCTTCTGCAATTCTGGGACTGCATGGTCTCCTGTGCTGATGAGCTCTGCATGGTGACATGTGCAGGTGAGCTCGCCTCGCTGGCCAAACAGGAAATGAAATTCAAAAGTTCGTGGGTCTTTTCCTGTCTACCTGTCCAGTGCATCTGAGTTGAGAGCGCTGTCCAGAGTGGTCACAACTGAGCACTCTGGGATAACTCCTGGAAGCCAATACTGTCGAATTGTGTCCACGGTACCCCAAATTTGACTCAGCAAGGCCGATTTCAGTGCTAATCCCCTCATCAGGGGTGGAGTAAAGAAATTGATTTTAAGAGCCCTTTAAGTAAAAAAAAAAAAAAAGGGCTTCGTCGTATGGACGGGTGCAGGGTTAAATTGAGATAACGCTGCTAAATTCGACCTAAACTCGTAGTGTAGACCAGGCCCAAGATTGGAGAGAGGATTTTTTTCTTTCTCGTCATGTAAATACCTTGTTGGTTTGCCTGCTTTCTAATACTAAACAGGCCTCTTTCTAAAGAATTTCATCAGCATCTGTGTTTCAGGATTTTCTTTTTTACTCCCAGATTTTTTACCAATAAATCTGGCATCCAGGTTCCTTTTAGAATTAATATAATCTGATAGCTGGGGGAGCTAAGAACAAGTAGCTTTCAACATCTGGAAATCTGGTGGCTTGCTCAAATCTGCATTTGGCAGCTTTAGATCGTATCAGTGACTTTTCACCGGTAAGAATATGAGTACTGTATGTGATGTTATTTTAGCTGAATGTGTGGAAGTTACGTGTGTGGGGATTCTGTGAGCCTAATCTGCATTTACACCAATGCCCTTTTACATCATTACAGCAGTGTAAAGGGGCCTTAGTGTAAATGAGACTCAGACCATGTCTGCCTCCTTCATGATGTGCATTATCTGTACATCATTTGCTTAGTCTATTATTTTTCTTAAATGACTTTCTCTGTGCATAACCATATTTGTAATATTGCAGCAGTCTACCTCCAAATCCAAAATCAAACAAATGATTAAAAATCTTTACATTGTACATATAGATTGATTATACCTCTTAACTATTTCTCCCTCCCGCACCCCAGCCCAATGCCCACGCCTCCTGAAAGAGGCACAGCTGTTGGTTCTATGTACATGTTTGTGCAGTATGCACTGAGACTTGCTTAATCTATTACCCTTCTGAGCTCTGGACCATTCCATTGCAATGAAGTTCTTTTGTTGTTCCCATTTGGCTCCTGTCATGGATAAAGAATTGTGCAATGAGTTGGATCCATCTATTGAAAAAAAACGAGGAGTACTTGTGGCACCTTAGAGACTAACAAATTTATTTGGGCATAAGCTTTCGTGGGCTAAAACCCACTTCATCAGATGCATACAGTGGAAAATACAGTAGGAAGATATATATACACACAGAGAACATGAAAAAATGGGTGTTGCCATACCAACTGTAACGAGACTAATCAGTTAAGGTGGGCTATTATCAGCAGGAGAAAAAAAACTTTTATAGTGATAATCAGGATGGCCCATGTCAAACAGTTGACAAGAAGGTGTGAGTAATGGTCGGGGGAAAATTAGCATGGGGAAATAGTTTTTACTTTGTGTAATGACCCATCCACTCCCAGTCTTTATTCAAGCCTAATTTAATGGTGTCCAGTTTACAAATTAATTCCAATTCTGCAGTTTCTCGCTGGAGTCTGTTTTTGAAGTTTTTTTGTTGTAATATTGCGACTTTTAGGTCTGAAATTGAGTGACCAGGGAGGTTGAAGTGTTCTCCGATTGGTTTTTGAATGTTATAATTCTTGACGTCTGATTTATGTCCATTTATTCTTTTGCATAGAGATTGTCAAGTTTGGCCAATGTACATGGCAGAGGGGCATTGCTGGCACATGATGGCATACATCACATTGGTAGATGTGCAGGTGAATGAGTCTCTGATAGTGTGGCTGATGTGATTAGGTCCTATGATAGTGTTCCTTGAATAGATATGTGGACAGAGTTGGCAACAGGCTTTGTTGCAAGGATAGGTTCCTGGGTTCGTGTTTTTGTTGTGTGGTGTGTGGTTACTCACCAGCAATGTCTGAAGGGCAATGTCTAAAAGGCAATGTCTTACTAAGGGTATGTCTACATTGCAGTCAGGAGGTCTGATTGCAGCTCGTGTAGTCATGCCTGAGGTATCTTGGGTATGTCTACATGTGCTGCAATAACACCTCCAGATTGCTGCATAGACGTACTCTAGGTCAGGGGTTCTCAACCTTTTTCTTTCTGAGCACCTCGCCCTCCCCCCCATATTATAAAAATTCCATGGCCTAACTGTGTCACAACTGTTTTTCTGCATATCCAGTGGATTAAAAGCCAGGGACAGTGTTAGGAGGTAGCAAGCCGGGCAATTGCCCAGGGCTCCAGACCACAGGGGACTCTGTGAAGCTAAGCTGTTTGGGCTTCGATTTTCAGCTCCGGGCAGTGGGGCTTAGGCTTTGGCTTTCTGCCCTGAGCTCCAGCAAGTCTAATGCCAGCACTGCTCTCTGGTTGATTTTGGTGGCCCCTCTGCTTGTGCCCCCGCCCCTCCCCAAGGACCCCTGGTGGAGGACCACTGTTCTAGGTGTGTATAACACCTAGCTCTCACATAGCACTTTTCATCTGTAGATATCAAAGTGCTTTAGAAATTATCTCTGCTGGGGAAAGTGAGGCCCCATGTGAGAACCTAGGACAGTAATGATCTGGGGGCATCTCGGGAGTGCTATAATACAACTGATGCAGACAAAGAAGGAAGGCAGCAGCATCCCGGACCCCTTCATTCAGTGTCATAATGGGATTTTAATATTGATGTGGCTTAACAAGCTAGCGTAGATCCTGGCCCACACTGGGCTGTGCGGGCGCATCTTCCCTTCCCCTCCTCCCCCCAGTTGCCATTTGTTGCTGCTGCTTTAGCTGTCCAACTTCAAGGTCAAGCTCTGGAGCTGGGAGTGGGCAGAACAACAACTAGGCCATGGAATGCAGCTGCCTCTTTCCTTCACCTTTTGTAGGGTCTCTTGTGGTGTCTATTAAAGCACAAAGCAGAATGTCTGAAAGCACAGAGCTCAAACAGTCATGCTGGGATTAGGATGCTGGCTTTAACTTTTGACAGGGTTTTAGATAGTGTAGGTGAACAACAATAAGAATAAGTACAGGGTAGATACTGAAAAAGCTTAAGTGATACCATGTGTTGGCTCTGCAAACTATAATAGAAATAGGGAGTATCAGACTTGTACTTGCTAAAATGTATAGGGACAGGAGACTAACCTGTATCATAGCTTTCATCAATAAAAGTTACATTTTTTTACCCAATTAGGCTGAGTTGCTTTATTTTACTACAGGTTTCAGAGTAACAGCCGTGTTAGTCTGTATTCGCAAAAAAAAAAAGGAGTACTTGTGGCACCTTAGAGACTAACCAATTTATTTGAGCATAAACTTTCGTGAGCTCACGAAAGCTTATGTTCAAATAAATTGGTTAGTCTCTAAGGTGCCACAAGTACTCCTTTTTATTTTACTAGTCACTGACAGCATCAGCCTAGGGTCTGTCAGTGCAGTCACATGTGGCATAATTCACTCTCAGCTTTAAACGAAATATCCCAAAATTGGATGGCAGATCCGAAGCATTCAGTAATTCATGCTTTTGCTGTACAGTACTGAGTGTCCTTGCATAGGAAGGGGAAGGGAGACATTGGATTTTAGTGTAAAGGCTATGGTGCAGTCTGAAAATGGTGCTTAATTTATCAAACCTCTATGGCCTTGAATGAATGTGAGGTTATGGCCATCGGAGGGCAGCACCGTAACACTTTCCCACCTATAAGTAAAAAAGGATTTTGAGATGCACTCTCACTTTCCAGGGGTCCAATTGTCATGTCAGATAGCAAAGATCCTCACATATTCCCCATTAAGAATGACTGATCTTAGAGGCAAAGGATTGGGGGGAGGGGAGGAGACAAAAGATGGGTTACTGTCAGCAAAATAGGAAATAGGAGCGAGAACATTACAACTACTAATAAAAATTCCTGATCTTCCTGGCTATATTAGCTGAGTTCTTTGTACTTTTTAGCTACCTCTTTTTGGCTTACCTTGTGCCTTTAGCTTAGAGTTTTGTTTTGTTTTGTGTAGTATTGATTGGGTACAATGCTTAATTTACAAATACAGTTGTGATGAGAGCATATTGTGCCATCCCAACGCCCGCATAAAAGATGTGTGTTGTGGAAAGGGCAAGTTTAAACAGGAAAAGTACTAATGATTTGTAATAATGATAAAGCACCATGGATGTAATTTAATTTACTAGTGCCAGGCAGCACAGAAATTTCTGCCCGCTGAGTGGGAGACAGGATCTCAGTAAATAATCCATAATTACCCTACAGACCAATGAAGATTGATTTGAGGAGACCATTTTTTATCCCTCAGGATCTGAAGGATTTATTTATTCATTTGCGATTAAGTCACTTTACATATGACAAGATAAATATGTACAGTATATACAGTATACATGAAAATATCATAAAAATCATGAATTGCTTAGAGCCAGTTATGAGCCAAGACTCATCCAGGATGAAACAACTCCGGCTTCTGAGTGGGTGTAGCAAAGAGCCCTGCTGGAGCCTGCTCTGAGAGTGACCTCAAGACTGTTGTTCCAAAGGCCAATGGACCGGAAACTGGGGTAATGAGGAGGTGATCATCTTGATCTCAGAGCAGACACAGCTTCCATCTCTGCCTAGCACAAAGCCCACGCTCCCAGCAGCAGAGCAGCAAACCCACAGAGAATCAGCACTGAGCAGAGGCAAATGCTGAACATCCTTTACCTTGCCATGCAGGCTTCAACTGTCCTGAGGCAACATAGCTGGGAGAGACTTAGGAAGCAGGAGAAGAAAAAAGGGCATGCCTAGACTATAGGAGAGCAAGAAAATTCTTTCACAGCTAATTAGCGTGGCACGGTGTCCTAGCTCCATGTTTCAGGCAGACGAGATGTTCTCTCTCCTCAGCAGGAAAGGAAAAAGCCTGTGAACAGATGCCTGTGGCCCCCACCACACATTCAGAAAACGTAAAGGAGGAGGGGAGGAAAAAGTATATTCTCAGCATGGCATCTGATTGAAGGCTTGTATCATTGAATTATCTTTTAAATCAACTAGAGTATCGAGTAGTCAAGGCCAATGCCTTCATTCTTGTGTACTCAGTTTGACATCCTTTACCTACTCTTTCAAATTCTACCAGCTATCACTGAACTATGCTGCAGGGTGCTTGACAAAACAGTGAAGAACAAAGAGCATATACAAATAAAACTTGGCATGATATGTCTTTCTGCCTATCTTAATCAGTACTCGTCCCTGAAACGTAAACGTCCCCAGAACAACTTTCCTTTTCAGAAGATTTTAATTTAGTAGTGTGCATGCAGGGCTAAGTGGCAATAACCATAGTAATTTTATGTACACATTGTATTCTGTATAGATTATGTTGCTTGATTGGGTAAATGTACTGCTCTAGGCACCATGCTCTGAGGAAACAAAGCATCAAGTTCTGGCCTTCTGTAGGCTTCCATCCTGCCAAGACTTACACGTGAGTAATCCCGTTGGCTTCAGTAAGGCTATTCATGTGTGTAAAGTGTGTGCATATGTGTTTACAGAACTGGTGCCCATTTGTGCAGCTCCACTGAAATCAGACACTATAGTGATGAGTGCTATGTAAGTACTTAGGGAGAGAGACAGACCTGGCTTTGCCCCAGATTTCTTTAACTGCACATTCAGCATTTTTTAAAGATTATTTTTAAAAAGAAAAACTGAATTTTAGCAAGCTCAGAATACAGAATGGCAAACAAATAGGCCTATGGTCTAAAAAATTAAATAACCGGTACACATTTCCGTGTTTGTCTAAAGAGGAAACCCCCCTGCACATTTCCAATCTCCCTTAACCTGTGTTTTGGTTTTGGTTTTTAACCAGTGTGGCCCCTAACTCACATTGTTCATGTCATTTATAGACAGAAAAGAAATGAAGGGAGGCAAGAGAAATGCCACTTCTTAAATACATTTTATGGTCATGAAATAGTGCTAGTATAACAAGCATGGAGACTGAATTGCTCTCTTCAGCCAGACAACGCAGACAGCTGCAGTGCAAGCTTCCCCACACTGCTCTGCTAATACGTATTGACCTTGAGAAACCATGCCTAGAAACGCATATATATGTCCTTTTACCAGCTCCAATCAGCCTCCATGCCTCTCTGCTGTGATTGCTGACATTACCACTGATGGGGTTTTGACGAATGGGCACACCCATCCGTTAAGAGCTAGTCGGAGAGCACTAACTCTTACAGAGTTGTCCCCAATCAGCAATGGCTTTCATTCAATACTAATCTGGTCGAGATTGGAATTAATGACTCTGGGCCTACTTATGTCAGATACTGAGTGCTTCCTGTGAGGAACTGAGTGCTCTCAGCCTCTCACTGAAGTCAATGGAAGGATTGTGTCATTGGAGAAGAAGATGGTTCAAAAGGAATTCTTCTCCCGCATTGGTTCCTGGATGACAAAGCCATTAAAGAACCACAAGAAGCCAGCTGCAAACTCCCCCACTGCAGGAGTTTTGTACACTTTTCTTCAGCCCCTGGTCAACATGTGAGCAGGAGAGGCAGCCTATAGCACAATGTGGGGATATTAGGCTGTGGGGCAGACCTTAGGCAGCCTGGGTAAGGCTGACATAAATTAGAACAGTCTGCAAGGCTGTCCTAATTTATGTTGGGGGCTGAAAGGTTGTCTTAAAGCAGGGGCGGGCAAGCTTTTTGGCCTGAGGGCCACAACAGGTTTCCAAAATTGTATGGAGGGCTGGTTATGGGAGGCTGTGCCTCCCCAAACAGCCAGGCCTGGCCCGGACCCCACCACCTATCCGACCCCCACTGCTTCTCGCCCCCTGATGGCCACCTTGGCACCCCTGCCCCATCCACCCCTCCCTGTCCCCTGACTGCCCCCGGACCTCCTGCCCTTGACTGCCCCATCCAACCCCTCCTCTCCTTCCTGACTTCCCCCCCCCAGGACTCCTGCCCAATTCAACCACCCCTTCTCCCTGACTGCCCCCCCCCGGGCAGGACCTCTGCCCCTATTCAACTCCCCCGTTCCCCACCCTCTCACGCCCCCGACCGCTATCCACACCCATGCCCCTGAACTCCCCTGCCCTCTATCCAACTCCCCCGCTCTCTGCCCCCAGACCGCGCTGCCTGGAGCACCGGTGGCTGGCTGTGCTGCAGCCGTGCCACCCGGCTGGAGCCAGCCACGCACAGCACAGCTCAGAGCACCGGGTCAGGCCACGGCTCTGCAGCTGCGCTGCCCCAGGAGCTCTGTGACCCGCCGCCCAGAGCATTGTGCCAGCGGCACGGCTGCAGGGGAGGGGGAACAGCAGGGGAAGGGCCGGGGGCGAGCCTCCCTGGGTCAGGACCTCAGGGGCCGGGTAGGAGGGTCCCACGGGCCATAGTTTGCCCATCTCTGTTTTAAAGCTACCTTTGTCTCCTGCCTGACGTAGGTCTTCCCCTAGGAGGTACAGCATAAAAACCCCTCTCTCTTTGTCCATCTTGAACCACACTCATGTCTCTTACTTTGCCTTTACTGTTTCACTCCTTTCTTCTTTGTTTTAACCCCACCCCAGTTAGCTGGAATCTGAGGACAGACAGAGACTCAAACTCAATATTGCCCTTTTTATCAAAAGTCAATAAGGAGTATGGGAGAAGAAGGGGGTGGGGAAGGAAGGCCAGGCACTGCCTGACTGAATTTTCCATGTTCATTCAGCTCCTTGCATAGAGACACAAAGAGTGTTTGTGAACCATAAGAATTAGCAAATGCCGAGGGGTTTGTCCAGGAAGTTTTCTCTCTTTACAGTAGGGCTGTAGCAGGTACAAGTTCACTAAAGGGCAAACATAAATGCCAGTGAAGTGCAATGAGGAACCAGTGTGCAGGCCACAGCCTATTCCTTTCCAAAGAAAGAGAGGAAAAAACGGAGGCAAAAGAAATATCAAAAAGAGAGAAAGAAAGCAACAGCTAGAGCCAAAAGCAGGAATGAGAGTGGTGATTGTCCATAACACCCTTTTTCAGCCTTTGTCAAAAACAAAATATGCTCTAGCCATATCTTAGATGATGTTTCTCTCCAACCCCTGGAGCTTTCTGGGCTTTCAATCCCACACCTCCCCGTTTTTCATTCTGGTGACAAGATCCACCTTTTTGTTTTCTGGAAAAGAGGGGCTAGCCCCCTGCATAGACCTCACACAGGTTTAAAGGACTCATTTACAGAGACCAGAAGGGGAAGTGAGGGTTCAGTCAAAGTCTTGGTGTATACAGAAGTGCAGCAGTTACTTGAGAGAACTGGGGAAAGCTGTTGAGAAGGTAGCACACTACCCCCACTTGCTACAGTGGCAGGTATAAACCAGAATAGGTTGTCTTCTATTTGTAAAACTAGTTTTAATTCATTCACCTCACAAGCTAATCCTGGAGGAGAAAAACTTTCTGAGTGGCAGACATTTTCCTCTCCCTCTTGCTGATCCATCCCATTAATGTATAGTTGCTCCTTCTCCTCACTTGGTTTCCATTTGGCTGCCAGGATGGGAAGGGACTTGAAGGGGTAGGGGACACACATTAGGTAATGAGCCCATCACTGTGGTACCTGAACACAGCCAGCACATTGTATCCCCCATGATGAATTCAGTAGAGCTGGTTGGAAATTTTTTCCTCAGTTTTCTATCAGAAAATGCCATTTTAATTAAACTGAATTTTTTTTGGTAAAATCCATATTGATTTTGATGAAATTTTGCACATATGCAAATTTTCCCAAAACAAAGTTTATCATTTTGGAAAATTTCATTTCAGGAAAATCTTGTTTTGAAAAAAAATTATTAATTTCCAAATGTATTTTGTTTTTAAAATGTTTATGTATTTTTTATTTTCACATTGTTTCCTGCCATGTCAGTAGCTGTAGCAGCAGTACATGAATTATATGACAGTTGAAATAATCTACTACGTTATTTTATTTTTATATTTTTTTAATAGTTTAAAAAAGTCATTATGGGCAACTGCTATTTAGCATAGCTTGAAACATCTTTATATTATTTTCCAGATCAACACTGTTCATGTTTTAATGACACAAACCCTGTTGATGCTTCTGGAAGCTCAAGAATCAGTTGCCCATCTGTCCTATACAGCCAGGAGGATCTGAGTGGGCAGGTGTGGGAACAAAGAGAGAAGTTTGAATACCTCTCAGATAGACCCTTCCCCAGCTACTACAAGGGGAAAGACAGGCAAATCTGTTCCTCTTTACAGGGGTGGGGGGACTGGAATGTCAAGCAAGCCTCTTCCTGCCTCCTAACAAATACACTGTGATTTGATATGGAGGAGGAGTAGACACTGGAGACCTACCATAACACTAGCTTCCTTGCACAGAGTACAGATGGGCACTGATAGTTAGTTGATGGACATGAATGACTGAGGCTAATAGGTGTTAATAATGGAGCTGGGTCAAATATCCCTAATGAAAATGTGTTTAATTGAAAAGTTCCTGTCTGCAAAAACCCCATACACAGAAGTAATATTACTACAAAATAAAATGTTTTCTCTCAGGATGACTGAAAACATGTGAGACAATTCCTCCTCTCCTCACCTCCAAATTAAATTAAAGCCCCATTGGCTGAGTCTAACCCATAAGGTCAGAAGCATTAGTAGAAGCCATTTTGACTTCTTTTCTCTTAGAGTTGGTTGGTGTGTGTTTTAGGGCATTTTTCTGAGCAGGAGATAGGAATTAACTGTGAAACTAGTAGAGTGATTTTGTGGCCTTTTCTAGTGAATCCCTAAAGAATATCCCTGGAGGGGAGAGCAGTTATTTCACCAGAGATGCCATAGGTTGCCAGTCATACCTGCAAGAAGGTAGGTTGGAAGAAGGGCTGCATGAGGGTTAAGGGGTAAATGGGCTTGATGGGATTCTCTCTAGACCCCAGTATTGTATAGATAAACCCCTGGTGATTTCTGTGGGGTCTGCCTGCATGGAGCATATTGCAAGATTGGGTCCTAGGTTTAAATAAACATCCAAATTCTAGCTCCCCTCCACCTATCCTCTCCCTCCAGATTTATTTGAGGAAATGCTGTAGTTTATAGTAGGTTTTTATTATAGGTGTAGTTTGGATATGCTTATGCTGGGATGTGGGGGGAGGGGGTTGTTTTGTTAATCTCCTTCATCATAGTGCATGGGTGATAAGAATAAGTATGCTACTTGATGTTGGTGGTCAATGCATTGGCTTATCTGTTACTGCACTATAACAACAATACAAGCAATTAATATTATATTTTCAGAGTCTTACTGGATGTAGCTAAACCAAAATTCTGGTTTGAAGTCCCACCCCTTCTTGACTGGGATGAGCAGGGCTTTCTTCAGATCGTTATGCTACTTCTAGAGGTGGAACTAGTATCTGTATCTTGGGATCAATGCCCAGTGTGCTACCAAGGGACTCCCACAAATGTTTCTCCCTGAGCCTGTGATAAACTCTATGTTCCAAGGGTGTGTGTGCAGCACAAAACATGGCTGATGGAGAGGGGAAAGCCCCCTTTAAGCAAAAACTCTCTCCTCTTAACTATAAGGACGGAGGCAACATCACTTGGTAAGCAAATGTGAAGAGACACTTTGCTACAAATATTCCTGAAAAATATGCTCCCTGTCCTTCTGAGGAGGGGGTGGTGTTGAAGTATGTGTGTATGGAATCAATGAACAGTAGGAGTGGCAGGGCATCTTTGTGCAGTGTGGAGGGGAGATGGAGGTAGGCGCGAATGAGGTATGAGTAGAGGGTGAGACTGGTGGATGATGTCAAGTAGTGAGAAGGGGAAAGTCATAAGAGAGAGCAAGGGGATAAAGGTTTCAGACCGGTAGCCATGTTAGTCTGTATCAGCAGAAAGAACGAGGAGTATTTGTGACACCTTCGAGACAAATTTATTTGAACATAAGCTTTTGTGGGCTAAAGCTCACTTCATGCATCTGATGACGTGGGCTTTAGCCCACGAAAGCTTATGCTCAAATAAATTTGTCTCTAAGGTGCCACAAGTACTCCTCGTTCTTTCAAGGGGATAATGAAGTAGTAAATAAATGAGTGAGGATGGGGAAAGAGGGGGGAGAGACGGAAGAAGTGAGAATGTTGGAGAGGGAGAGATGACCCCAAAGGGAAAAGAAGGGGTGAAGAAATTACTGAGGGAAAAGATGCTAACATTTTGGGGAGGGGGCTAATAGGTAGGGCCCTACCAAATTCACGGTCCATTTTGGTCTATGGCTGTGAAATTGGATTTTTAAAATTGTAAATGTCATGATTTCAGCTATTTAAATCTAAAATTTCATGGTGGTGTAATTGTAGGGGTCCTGACTCAAAAAGAAGGTTGGGGGGGATTGCAAGGTTATTTTAAGGGGGGTTATGGTACTGCTACCCTTACTTCTGCGCTGCTGTTGATGGTGGCGCTTGCCCTCAGAGCTGGGAGGCTGGAGAGCATCGGCTGCTGGCTGAGAGCCCAGCTCTGAAAGGCAGAGCTGCCGCCAGCAGCAATGCACATGTAAGGATGGCCTGGTATAGTATTGCCACCCTTAATTCTGGGCTGCTGCTGGCGGGGCGCGGTGTTCAGAGCTGGGCACTCAGCCGACAGCTGCTGCTCTCCGGCTGCCCAGCTCTGAAGGCAGCAAACAAGTAAGGGTGGAAATACTGCAACCCCCCTAAAATAACTTGCAACCCCTCTGCAACTCCCTTTTGGGTCAGGACCCACAATTTGAGAAACGCTGGTCTCCCCCTTGAAATCTATATACAGTAAAAGCTTTGTTATCTGGCATGTTTGGGGAATGGGGAGTGCCAGCAAGTCAAAAATTCTGGTTAACTAAGAGGAAGGGAGTTTGGGTGCAGGAGGGGGCTCAGGCTAGGGGTTGGGAGGAGTGCAGGGCACAGGCTCTGGGAGGAGTTTGGGTGTGGGAGGGGTTTCAAGGTGCCAGTGGGTGGTGCTCACCTTGGGTGGCTCCCTGCAAGCGCCGACATGTCCGAAGAGGCGTGGCCGGGTGGCTCTGTGCGCTGCCTCTGACTGCGGGCACCACACCCACAGCTCCCATTGGCCAAGGCTAATGCTTCTAGGTGGAGGAATAGTCATGGGGGCTCCGTGCACTGCGCCTACCCAGAGGGATGGCTCTGCAGCTCCCATTGGCTGGGGACCATGGTCAATGGGAGCTGCGAGGGTGGCGCCTGTGGGTAGAGGCAGTGCGCAGAGCTGCCTGGCTGCACCTCTCCGGATATGTCGACACTTGCAGGGAGCCACCTGAAGTGAGCGCCGCCTGGATCCGGCACCCCAAAACCCCTCCAGTGCCTCAGCCCCCTGCCCCAAACCCCCTCCCACACCCAAACTGCCTCCCAGAGCCCATGTCCCGCTCTCCCTCCTGAAATGCCAGTTTATACAGCTTTTAAAGTGCCAGATAACTCAGCTTTTCCTCTAGTATAGGGAAAAAGGACTCAAAAGACCAGATTTCACAGTCTGTGACACGTTCTTCATGGCCGTAAATTTGGTAGGGCCCTAGTAATAGGGAAAGGGGAAGGGAGAATTCCCCTAATGTCAGAAGATTTGGCGATAATGGAATGAGAGAGAAAAGCAAGTGCTTATTTTTAATGAAACTTAATTCCAAAGTACTACCATAAATACACACAGGTTTCCCTCCCTAGCTTCTTTCCCAAACCACCCTCAAGGCCCCTCCTGTCTGCTTTCCTGGGATGCTCTTACCTACTCAACTGGACACTGGCTGGAAATAGCCTAATGCAGGCAGCCTGATGACACAGAGCCCATTAATTGTTTTTTTGCTACATGTGTCTCAGATTTCTATTTTTCTCCCTCTGTTTGCATCCCTGAGTAAAGAAAATCTAACCTGGCAGATCTTCCAGAATTATGTGGGGGTGGAGGGTGAGGGGGAGAGAGGATTAGCAGGGTACAAGGCATCATGTACTTCTCCAGTAGCATAATACAGATCTTGCCAATCCATTCAATCCCTAAATTAGAGCACAGAAAGCTGTCTCTGTTGCCTTGAGAACTTAAGCTGCTCTTCCTCCACTGCAGCCAAAGGGGTCGATTCCTAGGAAGTATTACTGTCATCATTTTACACACAGACTCATTAATTTAGAACCTGCCCAGTTGGCTCATGATTAGTGCAGGTATGTCCTAATTGCTACCCATAATGCACTTCTAACCCCAGAGAAGCTAATTTTCCTTCTCTTTCTGCTGCATTTTGTTAAGTGGGCTTATGTTGATGTCATGCAAATTTAAATGAGAAAACACTCTTCTGCCATGTAAAGATGCTATCTAAGTACCCAGGAGGGGCTAACACTTGATTAGCGCTCCAAGTGTTCCTGAATGCAGGACACCAAGGGCAGCAGGCATACTACAATGTGGTTTTAATACAGGGTGCTTTGGTTTGTCTGTATTGCAAATATATTACTTTGGTTCACACGCTATTTTATTTTCCTGTCTTACATTGAAATATGTAGCTCTCAAGCACTAAGACTTCAATTTTCAAAAGTGACTAGTGGTTTGGAGTGGTCTTATTTTTAGGGTAACTCTGAAAATCAGGCCTCTTCTGGATTTTTCAAGTTAAAGTGCTCAGTATCTGCCATTTGAAAAACCGGGCTGGACCCGAGAGCCACATCTATATTGCATAAAAATGGAAGAGACCATATCAGCCCTTGTCATCAATACAGAGTTGCAGTCTACTGGGACTACAGTCCCCGCTGCTGATGTTCCTTCTTGATGTAAATGGGCTTCCACGTATGTCGAGCCAGTTTCTCTACTTTTGTTGTGGCTTTGCCATTGGTGTGAGTGGTGAATTCTAATTCAGTAGTGGTTTGGATCCAATTTGCAGTCACATTGCATAGGTATAACTGACTTCCCATCATCCAAAACTATGGACTATGGACTATGCCTTTAGAAGACTTGCATATGTGATATTTATTTAGGTTGAACAGACCTCTCTTTATTCTGAGTGGATCTTTTAGGAATCCCCACCACCCTTTTTTTTTTTGGTCCTGTTTTTGACCTCTTGGGGGAAATAAGGGTGAGAGTTTGGTCCAATGAACTGCAACTGACTACCAACCCTCAATGCCAGTTTATCTCAATTGCCTGTTTTCCCTCCTTTTGCAGATGAAGCACATGGAAAGATGGTTGGCATTGAATAATATCCAGTAAAATACATTTGTGGCAACATTTTTTTTAAATTAACGATTAGTGCAAGTATCGTAGCCAATACATATTGTATTATGTCTTCTTCAGACCAGGAGTCTTGGTCTGTTAATAACTCAAAACTCTTTCCACTAAAAAATTCATTGCTTCTGCAGCTGCTTTTTCTATTTTATCAAACTACCTCTTAGTTTCTTTGTGAATTCATTTAGCAGGAGTTAAATGCAGGCTGGTAGAAAGTGGATATGACAGAGCTGTTACAAAACACCATTGGCTGTGGTAAAAGACAACAGGGAAGTATCAAGGATTGGCCGGAATTTCTGATTAAACATGAAGAACTATCAAGTATCAATTCACTGTCCCTCTTCTGGTGTTCTTTTACATAAATGATTTAAATTGCTCGTTTGGTCAAAAATAAGACTCCTCTTGAAATCCAGAAGGGTTCTGCTCTAACACTGACCTATCTTATTGATTCTTTACAAATTTTCTGACGGAGCAGCCATTACTCAGCTCCCAGCTGCTAATGGTGCTGGTGCTCTGAGCTCAGCTTGCTCTGGAGATTCACCTCTGGGATACGCATGTTGATGTCACTTAAAAAGAGGCTGGATCACCATCTGTCTTGGATGGTTCAGACACAACAAACCCTGCAACTTGGCAGGGGATAAGACTAGATGACCCTTGCGGTCCCTTCTAACCCTATGATTCTATGAATATCTTAAGGCTCAGATCTGAGCTTCAAAGGCAGTTCATATGTATTATGTAACACCTGTTTTCCTAGCTGCTTTGGTAATATTGCACAGAACCTTTTCAGATGTTCATAAACACAACCATGGGGATTTGTACATCTTGCACTCAGAGCACAGAGATTTTTGTTCGCTGTGCCTTTAATGATAGGTTGATTGCATTATGTTATACTCTTATGTCAAGCTATTGGGATTGCCACTTGTTCACATGGTGGTAGTTGTCTGCCAGCTGGTGGCTATATTTTACTGGACAAATACTAACGTTCCCTATCTGGTGGATGGATTTACTCTGTGTGCATCCTTCATGTTATCACATCTGAGACTTGTTGGTAAAAGGCACTCCCAGGTGATCCAAAACATTCTTTTATGCAACATTCATCTGGAAGTCATGTTTTGCACTTCTTGGAGTGACAGATATGCTATTTAAGTAGTTTATGATGATCCACTTGGGTTTGGGTTCTTTTAATTCCTTTAACACTAAAGTGAAAGTAGGGAGATGGTGCTCCTACTACCATAAATAGTGTACATTTCCTCCCCATCTAACTCCTATCTTGTGATCTTTTATGTAGATGTGATAAGATGTGGTTATAGGGGTTCTTGTCTCATCTAACCCAGTTATCACTTCCATGTTGCTCCAAATTAACATAAAACCAATGACTACAGTGTTTTGCATTGCCTCAGAGTTTGCCCCACTATACCTGCCAACCTCCAAATGATCACAGAAGTCATGCTGTGCATCCATTTAAACTGAAAAGCTCACAAGCTTGGTTGGGTCATTTCAAAGTTTGCAGGGATTTAGCTCTAATCCTCTTAAAATATCAGGCCATGTGACCTGGCATGCCATACTGTCAGCGGTACAAAGGTCTCTTTGATTTTTATTTACATTTCTGCTCATGGCAGGATGCAGGGTGATTCATTACATCTCATAGGGCACCCTTCCCTTCCCCCACTCCTCACAGTAATTCAGTTATGTGGGAGTGTACTGCCTGGGATAACAGTGATATTGCATTTGTTAAGATTGTTTTTCTGAAGCCACATTTACAGGATTCTGGCTTTTGCAAGCAAATGGCCTGGGGTTGGTTGGTTGGTTTCTTTCTTTCTCTTTCTTTTCTTTCCTACATAGGATAAAGTCCCTGCTATAGACAGGGTAAAGCTTTTCATTATAAATGTTTCATGCAGATGAATTCAACAACATGCTGCTTGCTTTTGCTTCACAGCTTTTCAATCAAACAACACGTTTTAAAAGGTTGCAGCAGTCCCAGCCCCTTATGATTTTTGCCTTGAAGTATTTTTTTAAAAATGTTTATAAAGCTGGAAACAGAAGGTATAATGAGTGTACAAAAGAAGATTGCCACAACCATTGAGGATTATGGGTGTGAAAAAATCTAGTGCAGAGAAGGCCCTGGGCCCTACTTCCAGGGTCTTGGACTTTGTGTAGAAGTTTGCAATGTTTGCAAAATGGGTGTAAAATGTTACCATTTTTAGCAGTAGAGCTGTTTGGGAAAAGAGGGGTTTTTTCCCATGGATGAGTTTTTGCCCTATTTTGTAGCAATTTACACTAACTCAAGATAGCTCTGAACAACTGCAAAAGAGGGAAAGGCAGTAGAGATGCAGGCCCTATGATAAAATATATCCTGTTTGCAAATGAAGTTATAGCAAATTTAAACTAAAATATCAGTTCCATATCAAATCTATCTGGTTGTCTTCTGAAGACTAAAATATTCTAATGGGATATGTAGATTCAAACACTAAGCCCTGCTGACATTGAAGGCAAGGGATTCCTTTGTCTTATGTCTTCTTATACAGAGGCTTCCTACTGATGATTCCACTCTCGTGCTTACTTTACTTTATTATCTCTTTAATGTAACTTTTAAATTCTCTAAAGTGCACACACGATCATCCCTGTTAAATAAACCAAACACATCCAAAAAATCTGGCAGCATTTGGTTAGATGCTGCTGTTATGTATTTGCAAATCTGTTTATATTTCCAAACCTAGGCTCCAGTCCTGGAAGAAGTTCTGTGTGAGTGGACTCCTTCACCTGTGAGAAGCCCCATGGAGTTCAATGGGGCCGCATGTGGGCTATGGGATCTGAAGGCACAGAATACCTTTGCTGGATTAGTGCCCAAATCCAAGACTGTACTTTGCATTTAAAGAGGCAATGCAACTTAAATATCACTTCACTCTAAAAATGTTTTCCCTCTCATTGTTGCAAGTAATACCGAATCTACTCTGATAGAGATAAAGGAAAATAACTTCCCTTTTTTTTTTTTTTTCTGGTGATTTTAGACAGTTGGTCGCACTCTGTGTATAATAGACCTGATTGAAAAATGGGGGAAAAATTGTATAGTTTGTGAAAAGGTGCCCTTTTCAACAAGCTCTAGTTCATAAGTCACGTTCACTGTTTTCCCCTATACAGTCAGGTATTCTGTTTTCCTGTTAATTTCTCTGCTCACACAATTAGGCAGAAGAGAAGAGAAATATTTAAAGAAAAATGAGATGCTAAATTGCCTGGGAGTTGTGGGAGCAGATGTAAAAACTGAAACTGCTTTTAATTCATTATCTGAAATTGGCTGGATGGCAAGTTTACAGTGTTTCCTAAATACAGTGCTACCAAACAGTTATATAGCACATATTAGAATTCCTATGTACATCACTGTTCTGGAATGATATACAATCTGTACTGCAAATTAAATGTCATCCTATGTTTAGTACTTGATTCAGTAACGTCTGACAAAAGAGACCTGGGCAGAGAGCTAAGCAGAGTGTGAATGCTGGTGACTTTCATTTTGATCCTGCTCATGCCACATGCGAATGAGGAAAGGAGAAGATGGACAGTGGAGAGGGAAGGGGTAATGCACACTGTCACTGTGATGAGAGGTGATTGTTTGGATTACAGACTCAGATGTATACTAGGTTATTACTTTAAAGCAGGGAAGGAGAGTGCACCAATTTTACATAGCTGTCAGGTTTCAGACATTGGCTGGAGAGAGAGATTTGGAAAGGACTGAAAGAATTTTTGTTTCTTTTTTTATTTGTTGCTTTGCTGTCTTCATCCAGACCTCCTCCTCTCTTCCCTTCCTTGTCATCAAGGCCAGTGTTCTCTAATCATTACAATCAAGGGTTCTCCCTGCTCTGCCTGATACACATTTCCTGAGTGGAGAGCTGAGCAGAGGAGAGAGCAGAGTGTTCTGTTTAACACACATGTGATCAGTGTTTGGATCCCTGCTCTGCTTATATTTCAGGCACTGTGAGGAGTGCTGATGAGAGAAATAGGCTGATAAAGCACTCCGACACTGCCAGGAAAATTGGAGCCAAGGGGCTTCCCCTGTCCAGAATCTCACAAGCATGGGAATTATTTCAAGTCTCACCCACAGCACTTTCCATTGTCTGTGGCCTCCCTTCATCCTCCATTCCCTGCTTCAGAGTATCTCTCTTTTTGCCCCTACTCTTCCCCTAGCCCTCTATGCCCAGTAGGACTTCAAAATGAGTCTTGCTAGGTAGTCATTTCACTTTGTCTCCAAGCAGAATGAGCTCACCACATGGGAAAGGAGCAGAGTCCAGTTGTCCCAGCCGTGCTGTGCTGAACATACAGCTGCTGGCTCTAAGGCTGAATGAAACCTATAGAAAGCTCCACTTTGTAGTCCTGCCAGGAAGAGCATTCAGCTGGCTTGGGAGCAGCTGGGGAGAGAGAGGAAGCTGGTTGGCCTATGTGGAAACCAAAAAAAAGGTAAGGGAGGGCGAGAAAATTCCTTTGTTAAAGGAACTCCCACTTCTGCTGGGAGGCTTGACAAGTTGTGTTCACAAGTGACAAAGCTTTTTTATACATGCTGTGAACTAGGTAGGGAGGGTTAATTAACTCCAACACTCTGTTATGGATTTTCAATTTGAATAAAGAAAAAAGAAATGATTTTTCAAACAATGGTGATATAACAAAATGAGAGTTTCTATACACAACTGCAAGAAGTAAGGGGAAATTAGCAAAAAGAGCTAGGAAGTAATACCAAATGATGGAGAGTATCACCTGGTGAGCAGCACTGACACTTGGAAGAATGATTCACAGAGCTGGAAGCATGATATCGATAGGTACAGTCTATGCAAAAGAGGGAAGAAGTGGTGGGGTGTCAAAAGCATTTACAAAACAAGAGAAACACAACTTGATCATAAAAAATGGTGAAATGATTTAGCTTAGCATACAAGAAATGAAAAACAAAGGTGAAACCAGAGTGGGTATCCGCTGGAGAACCATAGGCTGGTAGGGGAAAATCTGAGGAAAAAGGATTTCCCAAATCAAATATATCACGGAATTTGAAACCAACTACTCTGACATGTGTTGGGCAATACAGCTAAACAACGATTATTTGTCAAAGGGATTCCTAATCTGAGCAAAGCATGATTTATTAGTCCAGAAAGAAGAGAACTCATCTTGAATCCTCCTCTCACCACTGGGGAGGAACTAGCCCATGAAAGCTTATGCCCAAATAAATTTGGTAGTCTCTAAGGTGGCACAAGGACTCCTCATTGTTTTTGATTGAGAGTGACAATACAAGATAGAAGCTTGGTTATAGTGACCATGAACTATCTTAGTTCAGAATGCACAATTAAGGGAGAGGATAGTGATACTTATTTCATCACTAAAGGGTCCCAGAGCACATGGAACTCAAGGAGTTCATTGTGCCTGCTGGTGGAGGGAAAATCCCCACAGAATCCCATCAATGTCCACTGGAAATGGAAGAGAGGCTCCTCCATTGCTTCTCCATTATCCTCTTGAAAGTTCCTGGATGCATGAAGAAGGCCCTGTAGTCTCCCTGAATGAGACAAGGGAGAGAGAAGAAACAAATAGGCTTATGTGGAAGTGGCACATTTCAGCTAACAAAGACAATTTGTAGACAGAGGAAGTCTCAAAGAATATATGGCCCCAATTACCATCCAGAAATTTAGAAGAAGGCTGGATTATAAATACACAGCAATAAGAGCACAAATGAAGACAATTACATGGAAAAAGAAAAATGCAAGGGACCTAAAGTGACCCAAAGAGGATTTATGAAGCACTGCTTTGTGATTTTTTTTTTAAACACACCCTCTGTGAGGGTAAAAAAATAACCAAGAGTCTGTCCTGGAAATTAAGAAGGGCCTATGAAACTAAAGTAAGTAGCTCATGCAGACCTGGTTAATGCTTGCATGGAAAAGATGAGGGCAGCTAAAAACCAGAATAAATTATTACTGCCCAAAGGGATTAAAGAGAAGAATGCATTTACAGCTCTATCAAATGGAGAAAATAAATACTAAAAATTAGGCACATGAATAAAAGAACTGGCAAAATAGTTCAACAACAGCTATATTTAATTCCTATTAATAAAAATAAGGAAAAGCGGCATAGGCCAAATAATGACTTTGCCAATAAGTATGTTTGATAAACAGAAATGAAGGCAATAACTGGGAGAAATTACATGTACATATATTAGCAGGTTGGCATGATTTGAATCTTAGTCTTAATTTATCTTACAAATTTTCCAAAATAAGTGCCAGTGATGTAGTAAAGTTATAGTGAATTAGGCACATAGCAGAAGACTGGGAAAAAATAAATGAAGTACAAAGGCAAAGACCTTGACCGGCCCACAGCCATACAATATCTGAATGTGATCTTCCTGGCTCTTACAAGATAGGGTTGGGCCTAGTCAGTTCTTGGCTGGGAGATCTAAGGGGACACTTAGCATGCTGTAGAAAGGAGTGATTTTTGTAGATTCCTTAAGTAAATCCTAAGCAATGCTCCAGCATGGCTAACTGTTACTGGAAATGTCATCTTCCAGGGAAGAGGTAGAAGAAAGCTCCTGATCACATCCTCTCCTGAAAGATACAAACATAGGAATTGCCATAATGGCTCATATAGGTGGTCCATCTAATTCTGTCTCAGCCAACAGCTGATACTAGATGCTTCAGAGGAAAGTTCAAGAAACATTATAATGGACAACTACCTGGTAACCTGCCCTTAGGTTTGCTTAGCCACATGGCATGGTTTTTGCAAGAGGCATGTGTGTTACACAGTGGCTAATAGCCAGTTAGCAGTTTCAGCAACTATGTTTCTTCTGTCACAATAGCCCCTGTTGTTTCAACTGAATGTTTTTCTAGGTTGTAGTGCTACTGTGTGTTGTTAAGTGGTTGCTAAGCACCACTTCAGAGGTGGCTGTGTTTTACAGTCAGAAATATTAAAATCAGACGGGACCACCAGATCATCTAGCCTGACCTTCGGTATATCACAGGCCACCAATACCACCCAGCACCCACACACTAGCCCCAACAACTGACGGAGACCAAAGTATTACAGCCCACAGGAGACTAGATGGTTATGTGCCACAGAAAGAGAACAGGAAGGGACCGAGGCACACCAGTGCCTGAGGCCCCCACAATGGCAGGGGAATAATTACATGAGAGATCCCCAGATAATCCAGACAAATGACCTGCACCCACAAGGTCGCTCCCAATCTGAATGGGGAAAAATTCCTTTCCAGTCTCTCATATGGAGATCACTTAGATTCTGAGCATGTGAGCAAGAACCAGCTATCCAAGCCCTTGAGAGAGAGAATGCTCGGTGCCACCTCAGAGCTCTGACCCACCCTGTCCAATGTCCCATCTCCAGCCATCTCTGATGTTTCAGAAGAAGGAGACCAAAAGAACCTCCCTGTGAGGAAGCAGAGAAACCGCAAGCCAACACAGCAGGGGTTAAAGAGAGTCTTTGGACCCAGCTAGCCCCACCCCACTATACCTGTAGCCAATGCCAAGCCTAGTGGGGGGATAAAAGACGAGAGCCTGGCTCAGTTCAGGGCTGACTGGCGAAGAGCAAGAGCTAGCTGTCTCTGTGCCTGAACGGATGGAGTGGTGGCCTGCCAGCCAGGGCAGCCACCTGGAAGTAAGCACTGGTTTCCCAGCCAAGGGAGGCTGTGTAGAGGAACCCCCAGCACATGAGGTAACTGACTGAGTGAACCCCAGAGACATTGTGGGGCTCACCCTTGCCAGTTTGCAGCTGTCCTGCCTGAAGGAGCTGGGATTGCAGCAAGGCACTGTCTGGACTACAGAGGGAATCCTGTGGGAAGCAAGTCGCCCAGTAGATGGTACTAGAGGGACCATTCCCCAAACTGAACAGATTGGTAGGAAATAGTGCAGGGCAGTGGATTCTAACTCCCTGACAAGAGGGACACCAACCTCCATTGTTCTGAAGTTGACATACACATGGCCCTGGGCTGGGACTTGGTGGAGAGCGAGGGCTTGAGACCCCCTTACCACCTGCCCCACTCAGCCTTAAAGGCTGAGGCCACCCAGTCAGCAGTGGGGCTGAGAGACAGGCGATCTAACCACTAGACTGCCTGGCCACCCAATCCTATTACACTCCCATAATACATTGGGAGAGGGAGGAGGAATCCCTTCCTGACCCTTGCAGGTGGCCAGCAGAAACCCTGAGGCATGAGCTTTTAGGAACATAAGACCTACATTTTAGTTGTGGATGAAATTATATACTGCAGTTTATAAAATGTTTTTGATGCACACTGTTACATTAAATATTGTTCTTAATTACTCCTGACAAATCTAACTCCAAATTTTAATAAAATAATAGAACCAGAGAAATTCTGTATGCACCTAGGAAATGACAGAACTGCAAACATCTTGCAGCATGGCTTGTACAGAACAAATCATGTCTGAACAATTTTACCCATCCCAAGGAAGTGAACAACAGAATCAATGGTTGAAAGAAATGCAGTAGATGTAGTATTAATACCCACCTCTTGTATAGTGCTTGTTATCAATAGATCTCAAAGAGCTTTAGTAGAACACATACAGTGTCCTATGAAATCATACTTGAAAAAATCATTTGGAAATAGCACTGCCATATAGATGAAATACTCCAAGAAATAGATTGGGTTGAGAGAAGATTTTTGATTGTGTTAGGCCCAGTTTCATTTAGCACCTTTTTATTAAAGCTAGGAATAACCTTTTTTGCCTAATTAACTCACTGCCTAATTTTTGCACTCTTACTTTTTGAATAGTCCTATTAAAATAAATTGGATTACTCACAAGTGCAGTATCACAGAATTTGATTGAGTGTGGCATAATTGGGCCCATAGCCTACACAGGTTGTCTTAAAGAGAGAGAGGATGCAGAATCAATTGATGGGGAAATAAGAAAGGAAACTAGAGAGGTTAGATATATGCACAAGAAATAAAATGAGAAGCAGTTTGGAAAAATGCAGGGTAGTACAATTTGGGGGAAGACTAATAGATTGGAGGGAGAATCCTGGAAAGTACCAATGATGATGGAGATTGAGAGGAGATAGTAGGCAGCAAATTAGATATGAGCTTCGTGCAGTTTTCAGTAGCATTTACAGGGACATCATACCATGGAGTAGGGCAATATCAGTTTGTGTCTCTGCACCACTGCTGCAGGCACACCCAGGATTCGGTGTGAAGTTCTGGCCACAACTATGCTAGAATAATGGTAATTAAATTGGAGGGAATTAATCATGGTTCCTCCTCTTAAGGGACTAGGAGATTGCATTATGCAAAAAAATGTTAACTGCACTCTAGACCTATTCAGATTTGGAGTTTTTCTTAGTCACTGCATGTATCGCAGTGTAGGGGCTTCTGTCCCATTAGTGGCTGGGAGTGAGAATTCCACCCTGGTTGTGTTAAGCTGCAGCCAGCCTGCTGACCTACATCCAGTGGTGTAGTTGAGGGTAAACATTGGCCAAAGAAGTTTAGCTACTTCTCATTTGGGGAATATGAAGGTTAGTTTAGGTTAGTTTACCCACTTTTTTTTTTTTTTTTTTACCATTACACCACTGCCTACATCTACGTTCCCCACACTGCTAGAGGGCAACCACCCCAGCACCTGCTTCCAGAAAGCCAAGGTGTCATGATACGTGCAAGGTGTAGATGAGAGGAAAGAGGCAGCTGCTCATTTGGTGAAATGGCAAAGTATGCCCGTCCAGCACTGTAGCCACCCAATGTAATGGAATTACAGCCATCTGATATGCTAGCTGCTGGTGGAGCTTGGGGTGTGGGGCGGAGATCTGATTCCTCTCACTGCCTCCAGCTTCTTTATATCCTCTCCCCCAATTCCCATTGCTGGATCCTTTCTGTGCATTGTGGATATGGAGGAATGCTAGTTGTTAGGAATAGCTATATGGGCAACCATCTAGGTTGAGGGTATAACTAATACTAGTGTTTCCAGTGGCTGGGTCTTTGCGTATGACAGAGACTCACACCAGCCACCATCACCAACAAGATATTTTTTGTCTTTTTCCAAGAGCAGAGATGTGTGATATTCAATATGGAGGACGATGAGGGATTCCTGGAATATTTATTATGGGAGAAGGAAAGATCCTTTATTTAGAATGTAGATCTGTAGTTTGATTCTAGGTAGAACTGGTAGCTCTACCTGTTATTAAGAGTGCCTGACACATCACATTTTAAGATCCTGTTTGCAGTTGCTTATAACTTTGCAAAACTTTAACAACTTGGACTGAAAAAATTTTCAGGATAGTTGTCTGCCTCACGCTGACACTTTTGGAAAGCTTTGGTCAAAACGGTTCAGCTGTTTGAATATGAAGCTCAAGAAATATACTGTCATGAGCTTGATGAACCTTGCTGGTTAATAGGTGTGAACTCCTCCCCCCACCTAAGAGAAAAGGATTGTGTAAACCCACCCAGGAGTCTTTTGCTGGGTATTGGTAAGGGGTGTGTGTGTGTGTGTGTGTGTGTGTGTGTGTGAAGGCAGAACTTAAAACGGAGAACAGACAAGAAACAGAGGGAGCAAGCAAAAAGTTGAATGCTGAATGCCCTCAGCCTGACCCTGGAAGAAGCCTGAGTAAGGCTGAAAAGCATGCTCTTGATGCTGTGAGCAAAAGAAGCTGTTTTCTAATATTTGATTCCTTCTGTTTTCAAAGACACAGGACTTTGTACATTCTTTCTAAATAAACAAAACTGCATCAAAAAAATACCTGACTGCCACCAATTTCTACTCCCAGCTAGAACATCAGCAGTACCCCAAACTTGGACTAGCCACTTGGGTCAAAAGGGGCAAGAATATATTGATTTTTTTTCAATATTTTATTCAGAAAACTCTAGTGCTGCCCCTCCTTCACTGGCTTTGAAGCAAGGACTTGGAATTTGGCAGGAGTGGTGGCCTTTACATCAGGAATGTGCCTATTAGAGCACATTCCTCTCCACAACCTGGAATGAAACACAAGATTCCCGAGGCTATGGCTACACTACAGCTAAAGTCAATATAACTTATGTCGCAGGTCAGGGGTGTGAGTAAGCCACTCCCCCTGAGTGACATAAATTATACTGACCTAAGCACCGGTGTGGACAGTGCTATGTCAGTGGGAGAGCTTCGCCTGCTGACATAGCTGCCGCCACTCATTCGGGGTAGATTCATTAAGTTGATGGGGATGGTCACATAAACATCACCCTATACCAGAAACCTACTGACCGCTATACTTACTTACATGTCTCCAGCTTTCATCCAGGACACACCACACGATCCATTGTCTACAGCCAAGATCTACGATACAACCGCATTTGCTCCAATCCCTCAGACCGAGACAAACACCTACAAGATCTCTGTCAAGCGTTCTTACAACTACAATACCCACCTGCTGAAGTGAAGAAAAGATTGACAGAGCCAGAAGAGTACCCAGAAGTGACTTACTATAGGACAGGCCCAACAAAGGAAATAACAGAACGCCACTAGCCGTCACCTTCAGCCCCCAACTAAAACCTCTCCAACACATCATCAAGGATCTACAACCTATCCTGAGACGACCCATCACTCTCACAGATCTTGGGAGACAGGACAGTCCTTGCTTACAGACAGCCCCCCAACCTGAAGCAAATACTCACCAGCAACCACACGCCACACGACAGAACCACTAAACCAGGAACTTACCCTTGCAACAAAGCCCGCTGCCAACTCTGTCCACATTTCTATTCAGGGGACACCATCATAGGGCCTAATCACATCAGCCACACTATCAGAGGCTCGTTCACCTGCACATCTACCAATGTGATATATGCCATCATGTGCCAGCAATGCCCCTCTGCCATGTACATTGGCCAAACTGGACAGTCTCTACATAAAAGAATAAATGGACACAAATCAGATGTCAAGAATTATAATATTCAAAAACCAGTCAGAGAACACTTCAATCTCTTTGCTCACTTGATTACAGACCTAAAAGTGGCAACTCTTCAACAAAAAAACTTCAAAACAAGACTCCAACGAGAGACTGCTGAATTGGAATTAATTTGTGAACTGGATACAATTAACTTTAGTCTTGAATAAAGACTGGGAGTGGATGGGTCATTACACAAAGTAAAACTATTTCCCCATGTTTATTACCTCCCCACCCCACCCCCCACTGTTCCTCACATGTTCTTGTCAACTGCTGGAAATGGCCCACCTTGATTATCACTACAAAAGGTTTCCCTTCTTCTCCCCGCCTCCCCTCTCCTGCTGGTAATAGCTCACCTTACCTGATCACTCTCATTACAGTGTATATAGTAACACCCATTGTTTCATATTCTCTGTGTATATAAATCTCCCCACTGTATTTTCCACTGAATGCATTCGATGAAGTGAGCTGTAGCTCATTAAAGCTTATGCTCAAATAAATTTGTTGGTCTCTAAGGTGTCACCAGTCCTCCTTCTCTTAGTTTGGTTTAGAGTGGTAACACTAGAGAACTTACAGCAGCGCAGCTGCATCAGTGCAACTAGGCTGCTGTAAACTCTCTAGTGTAGACATAGCCTGAGTCCAGCCTTTCTGCTGTTGGTGAAGGTCTGTGAAATCTACTGGCAAAGCATATTCTCTTCTCCCTGTAGTATTGATCCACATATAGGATGATAACCCGCTATTGCTATCGGTTACTTCATTAGCTCAACTAGCAGAGGTCTGTGTGAATCTAAAGGTTCCAACTCTGCTCATGACCCATGTGGGTGGCATGATCTTTCTTTTTTTTTCAAAATGTCTAGGATATTACATACACAAACCATAGCCTTAATTCTGGGATTTTCTAACTTTGGAGTCCTTGAGTTTGCAACCTTAAGGTTTTTTTCCATGATGTTTTTTTCCCCTGTATAACAGAATATAAAGCAGAAGAGGTTTGTACTGTTGCACAGAACTGACAATAGGGTTGATGTCTGTGGTACTGAGTGGCACAGAAATGAAGTATCGCCAGAAATCCATTAATTCAAGATTGAGACAGACCCTATGTGGTAGCACCATGCAGTGAAATCTGAATTCATCAATCTTCAAGTTAAAGAACCTGGCAGAGGCTGGGCCTAATTCTTCACTGCCTTTATGTTGTCACTTAGTGTTAAGATATAGATATTAGGTAGTTATAGAGGTATAAAAGAAAGAATCAAAATCACTGTCTGCCAGTGTAAGGGCCTTCTCTTACTGTGACAGTCTAAGGTCCTGTGTTTAGGCTAAGATCTTTGGCTAAGCAGCAGAGGCAGCCATAAGCTGGGAAGCGAACTGGTCACATTGAAATCAGGTGCTATTGAGCTGTTTGGAATACAATTCTGTCCTGATAATGCCTATCACCTCCAGAGAAAGGGAAGTGCCTAGAAGATGTAAAAGGAAACTTAGTTTGATAGCATCCTGTCTGGCAAGAACTCACTTATCAATAGCTGGGATGTGAAATCCTCATTTCTTTGTTGTTCTATCACTGTAGTCCCCATTTCCCTATTGTTTGTCTGTATAATCTCTGTCTGGTTCTGTGATTGTTTCTGTCTGCTGTATAATTAATTTTTCTGGGTGTAAACTATTTAAGGTGGTGGGATATAATTGGTTAAATAATCATGTTACAAATATGTTAGGATTGGTTAAATTTCAGTAAAATGATTGGTTAAGGTATAGCTAAGCAGAACTCAAGTTTTACTATATAGGCTGCAGTCAATCAGGAAGTTGGGCGGGGGAGGGAAATGGGAATGGGGGTGGGGAAATTGGAATCATGTTTAGCTAAGGGCAGGAATGGGAACAGGGACACAGGTAAGGCTCTGTGGTGTCAGAGCTGGGAAGGCAGATACTAAGGAAGGAAACTGGAATCATACTTGCTGGAAGTTCACCCCAATAAACATCAAATTGTTTGCACCTTTGGACTTTGGGTATTGTTACTCTCTCTTCATGCAAGAAGGACCAGGGAAGTAAGTGGGTGAAGGAATAAGCCCCCTAACACTTAGGCCCAGATCCTCAAAGGTAGATGCTTAGGTCCCACTTATTTCAATGGGAGTTAGGTGCCTAAAAACCTTTGAGCATCTGGCGAGACACAATCAGAAATATGGCACTGGATTGGGTAGAAATGATTGCACAAGGGTCAAGGCCATGAGGAACTGAGTCTCAGTAAAGAGGTCCCCCCCTCCATGTATTTACACAATGAAGTCCTGTCTCTTCCCTTTAGCAATGGACACAGCGAGATGGTATGGAAGTGAGGGGGAAATGTTAATGCAAGAACAGTAAAGAATCTGTCTGGCTGAACACTTGGTGTTATCTAAACAATAATGAGTGCTGCCTCTGTAGGAAGTTTGTGTCACTCAGTCTTAACTTTTACATCCCTATACAGGCCTTGGCAGAGATGCACTGGGCTTGTGGGAGGATGGAAGGTAAGAAAATATGAACATCTGAAAGAAAAACCAGAAGTCTAATTGCATAGTCTCGGATGATTATTCTCCCACCATTTCTGAAATGGGAAAGACAGAACAAGGAGACAGACAAGATACTGTAATGGGTGAATGACCAGGGTGCAGTAGGCTTCACTAAAGCCACCACAGGTGTGTGCCTTATGTTAATCAGGGGGGCAGATACACAGAACTAAGGGGAACTGATGGGAAGGTGGGGGATAAGACAATTTGAACACACAAGGCTATAGCTCAAATAAAGACGCATTAAAATTTCCCTGGCTTGTGCTACAGCTTCTGTATGTGTGTGGGGGCTCTTGTAATAACTATTGCTATTTGTTTCAGAGTAGCAGCCCTGTTAGTCTGTCCCCGCAAAAAGAACAGGAGTACTTGTGGCACCTTAGAGACTAACCAATTTGTTAGGGCATAAGCTTTCATGAGCTACAGCTCACTTCATCGGATGCTTTAAGCTTATGCTGAAATAAATTGGTTAGTCTCTAAAGTGCCACAAGTACTCCTTTTCTTTTTGCGAATACAGACTAACACGGCTGTTACTCTGAAATCTGAATTAATATGCAAACTAGATACCATTAACTTGGGTTTGAATAGAGACTGGGAGTGGCTAGGTCATTACACAGATTGAATCTATTTCCCTAAAGTTAAGTATCCTCACGCCTTCTTGTCAACTGTCTAAATGGGCCATCTTGATTATCACTAAAGTTTTTTTCTCCTGCTGATAGTAGCTCATCTTAACTAATTAGCCTCTCACAATTTGTATGGCAACTTCCGCCTTATCTGTGTGTGTATACTTACTATATGTTCCATTTTATGCACCTGATGAAGTGGGCTCTAGCCCACAAAAGCTTATGCTCTAATAAATTTGTTAGTCTCTAAAGCGCCACAAGTACTCCTGTTCTTATTCCCATTTGTGGAATTATTGGGGAAGTGATAGATCCTCATCTCCCTACTCTAAGAGCCAGATTCTGCCCTCTTTCGATTGCACCCTGTCTTCTTTCTTGGAGGCACCATGCTCCAAATGGGCTGGGGAGACTAAGCTGCCCCCCCTCAGGGTGTAAGTAGGAGCATATCCAGCCTCTGCAAGCTCCAGGGAGCATTCTGAATGCCTCAGTGTTCTCCTTGAAGTATAGCTATGCACTACCCCGATTATATGCCTTGTCTATACAACTGCACAGTCCTGAGACAGGCCTAGAAACCTCCATTGATTTGGGATGAAAAATATCCCAGACCTTTCTCATCTTTCAAAAGCATTCATTTACAATAGCGATTTACCCAGTGTTTGTTGTATACATACAATCATGCTGATAACACGTTCTAGCCTTTCACGTGCTGTGATAACGAGCTGAGGTATAAATGTGTAGCAGATGTGTACTACAGGGACTGTGCAAATTAAAACTAATTCCGGGGGGAGACCAGGAGTGTACCAAAAAGGAAGAAATGAAGAACGGGCAGAGGGAGTGATATAGCACCAATACAAAAAATAATCCAAGCCATCTTTATAGATCAGCCAGTACATTTACAGCTACTGCTGAAAGATGAGTTATTGAATGATCCCTATGCATGCAACTACAATTATCTTCACCCAAGCGGTGAACATGTGGACAGTTATCAAATTTAAAGTTGTTTATGAATTGATTTTTGCCTCCTTAAGTTCAGCTCAGCTACCCTTGTAGCATACAAAGTGCTATAACCAGGCTGACAGATTACATTGAGGTTACATTTTACATTTGGAATTCCACATGCAGCATTCAATCTGAAAAGATGATTTATAGAAATCTGGGCGGGGAAGAAGATTTATAAAAAATGTGATATTCTCTTATGTAAATATAGTTCTAAAGATTTTGTTACCTAATACAAAGCCTTGGTTATTGTGCAGAAAAGTCTAGGTATGCTTCTCATTTGTCTTTACCTGCAATATACATTCTGAAGATAATCAGTGCACCATTTTCAGACCAGGCCAAATCTTGTGGTCCTTCCTCCATTTTAACTCTGGACACTCCTATTGAAGACACCGGAGATTTGTCTGAGTACAGACCTGCAGGATTTTTTTTTTTTTTTGTAAAATGGTCCACAATGGTGTCTTTACACCATCCTCTAAAGAATTCTGTGTTGGCCAGCATCAGTGACAGAATGCATCGCTAAATGGACTTGTGGCCTAA
Organism: Lepidochelys olivacea; assembly: GCF_965140295.1. Lineage (NCBI taxonomy): Eukaryota > Metazoa > Chordata > Testudines > Cheloniidae > Lepidochelys > Lepidochelys olivacea. Next base: position 79,910,805 of record NC_140412.1, read on the forward strand.
TGCAAGGCCTTCGTTCCTGGTATTTGACCTGCTGTACCTCATTATTTTGATTTTTTTGAGGTGAATGAGCCATCTTCCTGGCCCTTGTATCTGAACTTGTTTGGTGCCTGCATAGGCTTCATTATGTCGCTGAAAGGGCTGAGGTATTTGCCATTTGGCATTTGCTTGGCAGTACTGTTTCAGTTGGGAGGATTGACATCCTGCAGAATCTGGTTCAGTAAATAAAATGTAAGCTGGTTTAGCAAGTAGGGGTAAAATGTGGGGATGTAATAAACTGGTCCCACATAACAAACATAGGCCTAAATCCTGAAATTCTTATGCAAACATGAATTAGTAATAACCATAGTACTTGGCATTTCTGTATGTTCAAAGCACAGTAAATGCATGAACCAATTAATCTTCCCGAGGCCCCAGTGAACAAGGTGGGCAAATCATTCCCATTTTATAGTTGGGAAAAGTAAGACAGAAGGTGAAGTGACTTGTTCAGTGGCACAGTGCTTCAATATCTGAACCAGACTAAAGAACAAATGAGCAGCTGGCTACCAACCCTGTGCTTATTCCCTAGGGGAATATTTTACTTTTCAAAAAGCCACCTCATTTGTTGGCACTCAGGAGCTGTGTCTCCAAAGAGAAGTTTCAGAGTAACAGCCGTGTTAGTCTGTCTTCGCAAAAAGAAAAGGAGTACTTGTGGCACCTTAGAGACTAACCAATTTATTTGAGCATGAGCTTTCGTGAGCTACTGGTTAGTCGCTAAGGTGCCACAAGTACTCCTTTTCTTTTTTCCAAAGAGAAGGACTCACTCTAACAGTGAGTCAAAACACCTGCTAGAAAGCAAAACTTCAATAGAACCATTCAGACATGAAGCCATAATCTGCATATGTTTTCCCTGATGGTCTTTCACTACTGCAAGCCACTGACTAATAAAAGAGGGGTGGAAAATACTTTTTGACTGGCCAACGTTTTTTTTGTCTCGCTAATAGAAGAAAGAATGTTTACTAAAGATACCCATTGTACCATGTATTTCGCCAGAAGTTCTGACCGATATCTGCTTTGTCAAGAAACAGGGACTGCTGTTTCCTCGATTGTCAGGAGCGTGGCAAGCTAACGATTGGGCTCTGCAGTCAGACATTCAATTATTTGATTCCTGATGTATTGCAAGCTTGTTCATACACTGATCTTCCTTCACCCTCCCTCTTGACAGAAAGAAAAGGAGGACTTGTGGCACCTTAGAGACTAACCAATTTATTTGAGCATAAGCTTTTGTGAGCTACAGCTCACTTCATCGGATGCATCTGATGAAGTGAGCTGTAGCTCACGAAAGCTTATGCTCAAATAAATTGGTTAGTCTCTAAGGTGCCACAAGTCCTCCTTTTCTTTTTGCGGATACAGACTAACACGGCTGGTACTCTGAAACCTCTTGACAGAGCACTTCATGCCAAAGTTAGAATGAAGCAACTGAATATTTTCAGGTTGGATATGACAGTTATTTGCAGAATTATTTTAAAAGTTATTCTCAGTTGGTCTCCCTTTCCTATCCCCCTAATAGACTGTATATTGAACAATAGCGGAGTCAGACTTATAAATCCCTACTGGATTGCTTCTAACTGCAGGGGTGAGTCTGTTTGAGTCGTCACTTTTAGTTTGCATAACGAAAAGAGCCATGTTTTCATTTCAACAAGTTTCACCCTGTTTGGAGTTTAGAGGTTGCTGAAATAAGTTGAATGAGATTCTCTGACAGTGGAAAGAGAGCCAATTTCTCCCTTCTGTTTTGGGAAATGCCATTCATCAGAGAAAACAACTCTCTGTCTGTTGGTTTGAGAATCCAGCCGCTTGTCATGCTAGACCATGTGGCGCTTGCATCTGAGTCCAGCTGTACAGCCAGGATCATTGCCCTAAGGACTCAGCACAAAAACACTTTGATCCCTTGCAGTGACAAGGTCTTTGCTAACAAGCCTCTAGACATTTGAGATGGTATGTCACCACCCTTGCTAAACTAGCCCAGAAGAATGAAACAGAAGAATCTGTAGAGGCCTTTAATAACATCAAATGGAAAGGATACAAGTAAAACATCCAGGTGAGACTCCTCTTTAAAAAGCCTTAGCATCAAGTACGTTGTGTGTATGCGTGTGTGTGAGTGAGTGAGTGAGGCTTTTCTTCTCTTCCTCCTGCTCCTCCTTTAGAGATGAAAAGAGCGATTGGGAGTGATGGATTGTGAATGATGAGGAGCACAAATAATTTAACATACTTCAACTATTGGGTTAGGGTCAGAGTGAGACAAGCTGTCTAAAAGGATCGGAAAAGTCCTAACCTATTTTATGTTGAGTGGTTCAAATTTGCAAATTGCCCCTCTCAGTGATAAATTAGTGGAAATGTTCCACACTGTAAATAGAAACTGAGACGCAACTCCCATGGACAATGGTAGGAGTAATACGCTTAATTCCATTAGCACAGCACTTAAATGCTTCAACCCTGTCAGATATGAACAAAGTATCTGGTATGTATGTGAATTGCACACCTTCAGGACAGCCACGACTTTGGATGGCTGTTTCAAAAGAATTCCCTACCTGTGTGTTCAGATAATAGTGAAGAAATAAAGTAATTACATGCAAGGATTAAACACTCAGGCTGGTGAGTAATTTATAATTTATTTCACTAGACACCTGAAATGTGTGTGTGTGTTTAAATAAACCAAATATATTTCCTGACAGGCAGAAGAGAGGATTAGCTTGATTATCAACAGGAAAGCATGTGAGAAGGATTATCATGTGAATGATTTTAACAGGAGAAAATGCAAACGAAGGGGGAAGGGTTAAGAGTCATTGCCTTAGCTAAAGGAAGAGTCTTAATTTAAAAATTGGTCTACAAAATATTTGCTGTCTACTGTTTTCATAGGATCTTTTTCCTGAGACAAAATCATTTGCAAATTTTTCTATCTCACAGAACAAATGTTTTTGTGGGGAAAATGGTGATTCATATTAAGACTGATCCTGCACCTCAATGACTTTAATGGAGTTTTGCATTCACTTCAAAGGGGGTATAATCAAGCTCTATACTTTCAAATAGAAGTGGAGAAGGGCCTCAACCCACCAAAGCATTTAAGCCTGGGTTTTAATGCTAAGACTCTGAGTTAGGCTATGTCTTCACTGCAAAAAAGGCATCTTGCTGTAAAGATAGCTGTCTTGATGTAAAATCCTAGTGGAGACAACGTGCAAGGAGTTCTTACTGCAATATAGCTAATATATAGCAAGATCAACCCTATACCTCCCATCAGGGGTTTACCTCATTTAACTATGTGGCTGTAATCAACACCTGTGCCTTGCCTCCACCAGGATTTTACACTGACATCTATCTCAGGGTGACCAGATGTCCCGATTCTTATAGGGACAGTCCCGATTTTGGGGTCTTTTTCTTATATCGGCTCCTATTACCCACACCTCCTCCACCCCCATCCCGATTTTTCACATTAGCTGTCTGGTCACCCTAATCTCAGTGTAAAAAATGCACTTTTTTTTTTTCCTTTTCAGTGAATTCAAAGCCTTGGTCCTGTTAATGTCAATGGAGTTATTCATGTCCTTAAAGTAAGCACACGCTTAGGTGCTTCACTTTCCTTCAGCTCCTAGGTGAGCATCCCTGCAAAGAACAGTAGGAAAAGGAAAACTAAGGCATGTTTCCTCATGTTTTGCCATTTTGGTAGTGATTTGGGAACTTAAGGTGCCTTGACACATGACTGTGGAATCATTCTTGTTGTAGTGAACAAAGAGGACATATTTTCACCTTACATATACAGGCCTCTCTGTTCTCATCAAAACTCCTCCTTTGGTTCCTGTTACCATGCCTCTGTGTGTTTTTCACTTTGCTTTTCAAACTTGGTAGTTTGTTAGAATCATGGCTGAAATACGCTGGAAAGCTCAAATATCCTGTATTTCTTAATAAACTGAGCCTCAAGTAATGTTTTCATGGCAAAACTCTCAGCTGTCCCCTCTCCTGATGGAAACTCTTGTGGCAGTGAATGCAAATAGCTCAGTAAGTGGTTTTGGGGTAAATGTAAAAAAACTCTCCCACACTGCCAAGGGGGGAATTCTCAGGAGCATTTCGCAGTGTCAGTCTCCACAAACATCATGGAGTGCCTGGTGGCAGCTGGACTGGCACTGCCTGAATATTTCTCCTCTTCTCTGTATAGTGCTTTGGCAGGTTAGGGGTTTTTTTTGGGTTGTTGTTGTTGTTAGTGGCAGCATTTTCAGGGTTTGTTTGTGCTAGGTAGGTAGCAGCCCCTCCCACCCCCATTGTGTCAGTCAATCGCCAATGCATTCGTGAGGCTAACATCTTTCTGTCTGTGAGGACTCGAGGTTTACCTAGACTAGACTCCAGACTAAGATCCAGGTTTACCACTCTGTTTCCCCCTATTTATTATACAGCAATAGAATATGTATCAATGTTGCACTGAGACCCTGGAGGCATTCCATCATTGCCGACATTTGTTTATCCTTATCAAATAGCTGCACCAGGTACTGAACTCCAAGGTGGCTCCAACTAACCTGAATTAAAGCTAGGATGGGAACAAATTCCAGATGGATTTGTCATATCATTAGGCTGTCTGATGATCAGATGCTCTTTTATAGTCAACTAAGACTACAGACTACAAATATGCACCCAAACAAAACACAGTGCATGTTTTAAATAACTCTAGAGGACAGTTTCCAGTATTCCATCATGACCCTGGGAACAAGTTGTAAATAGCAGAGGAAAAGGGAGGGACAGTTTAAAGAACACTGCATTTTATACTCCTGCAGAAAACGATAGAAGCAGCACACCCATTAGACTGTTCCGATCTGACCTTCCAAGAATGTAACTGAATCTGTGCATATTACATTGTTTGTTTTTGTTAATCATCCTAGGATTCCTGGTAAGCCCAAAGTTTAAATCTTAGCCGTAAAGTCAACCATTGTTAACTTTAGTAGTGAATGTGAGAGTGAGTTTTACAGTATCTGTATGGCCGCCTATGCATGCTTGCTGCCAACTGAGCGCTGGGAGGTCTATAGCTCAGCAAGGGCATGGTGACCTTAACCTCTGGTACTTGTTTTACTGAGGCTGGTGAGCTCTTTCATATTGTTACATTACTTAAATATAGTAACTTTTTTTTTCCTGAAGTGGAGTTTCTAGGTTCAAAGAAGGAAGCAGTGTTGTGATATTTACGTTGACAAGCTTTTCTGTGCAGTTACCACTTTTTTTTAGTTTTGTGCTCCTCTTCTAGCCAAACAACAGTCTTCCATTAAACTATACTGGCCATTCTGGAGACATTGCATCCTTTGGTAACAGTTTTACAGATCTGTGGGTCAGTGGAAGTAGCAGGGGAAGTCTCTCTAATCAAGATAGACAAGGTGGATGAGATAATATCTTTTACTGGACCAACTTCTGTTGGTCAAAGACAAGCTTTCAAGCTACACAGAGGTCTTCAGGCAGATCTGATTAACTTGTGTAGCTCAAAAGCTTGTCTTTCACCAACAGAAGCTGGTCCAATAAAATATATTACCTCACACATCTCAGCTCTCTAATATCCTGGTACCAACACAGCTACAACACCAGTGAAATCAAGATAACCTCACTCACTCAGGTCACGGAAGCTTTCTTTTCTGCTGAGTCTAAGTGTTTGTCTCCTTAAGAGAAGCTACATTTATGATCTCTTTGTACTATCCTGTTACACTGTCTGCCAAGGAGTAGAAAGCTCTAGAATGAGTGGAAAGAAAGAAGCCTTCAGAGGGAGGGCAATCTTCTATGGTATTGCTTTATCTGGTACTTAAGTTGTTAGTAACCCCCGGATAGCTCTGCGTGATAAACACTATGAATCTGATTATCACTTACACTGGTCCTTTTATGTCACTCAGGCAGAATAAAAGGTCTTTAAAGTTGGCATAGTTGCATCAATTTTCAAGGCTCCTTTGCACTGCCAGAATGGTGTGTAAGGGGCCTGAGTGTATACGAGAAGCAGGCCCTATAAGATGTAGAACCTAACTTTTAGTTTTATGCCTTTATGTAACTTTGAATCAGCCTTTGAGAAATGAAGTCTGTGTGTATTTGTCAGCATCTAACAGCGATTTTTTTTTTCAGAACAGACCATCACATCTGATAGCTCCCTAGTTTGGGCTGCAGTGAGAGATGGAATCCTGGAAGCAAGTAGCCAAAGGGGATTGTGAATATTCTTTTGGTCCTCTCTCCAGCCCTGTGACTGATCAAACCTGCTGTCGGGGAATCTGCCTAGAAGAGGGGATTCTGAAGCTCAGCTTTTTTCCTCCCACACCCTACGACATGTAAATTAACTGATCTAGTTTATTTTAAAAAACAAACTTTGCAAGAATTATCAAAGTTGCGCGAAAATTTTGCGGAGACATTTTTTAACCATATTCATTCCTCCCACTTTCCAACTGAATATAAAGCACTGAATAATTCAAGGTTTCAGAGGAGCAGCCTTGTTAGTCTGTATTTGCAAAAAGAAAAGGAGGACTTGTGGCACCTGAGAGACTAACCAATTTATTTGAGCATAAGCTTTCGTGAGCTACAGCTCACTTCATCGGATGCTCAAATACATTTATTCGTCTCTAAGGTGCCACAAGTCCTCCTTTTCTTTTTTCAGAATAATTCAAAACACTCAGCTTCCTAAAGCAATCTGCACTTCAATGCCCTCTCTGTACCAGAAAATTTTACTGCTTTAACTAGACCACCCCACTACCTGCAGTATGGATGTAATATGTAAGTCTATAAGTTGCTTTATAGCTTATTCCTGTACAGGAAGGGCAATAACAATACCAGTATTAATTTGTGATCCAGGCTTAGTCTACACTTAAAAGTTGTACTTGTTGGTTGGGGGGTGGGAGGTGTTTTTGTTTGTTTTTTAAATTGCCAGTATAGCAGCCATAGTGTGGACTCAGTTTTTGTATAAAGCTAAAGGTGACTTAATACTGGTATGATTACCCTTTCCACTGGGGACTAGCTAAACTGATATAAAGCAATCTTTTATAGTCATATAATTTCCTCCACACTGGGGGCGGGAGGGGAGGATTGTACCACTTTACCTATACCTGTGTAGATAAAGCAGTACAACTTTCTAGGTTAGACAAAGCCTTAGGCTAAGACTTCACAAGCAGATGAAACTTATTTGTGTTTCTACAGTTAATGTAAAATATACAGAAATGAAGTGCTATGTATTAATAATCTGTTCTTTGTCATGAATAGACTAGAAAATCTGCCCCTGCATGATGTATACCAATTTATAATATAGAAAGTTCATAAACCATTAGGATAATTTCTAGCATTACTTGCCATTAAAGTATGGAAATTTCTTGTTACACATTTATATCAGTTGCATCATGTATGTATTTAGTCAGCAACACAGACTTTAGAGCTGATTGTTTTCCATGAATTAATTTCTTGTACTGAGAGCTAGCTAGATTATCAAATTATACATTATATTAACAGTGTGTGTTTTATGCATAAAAATTTGCATATGAAAATGATCCAGCTGTTTGAAGCTCAACCACATTCAGCATTTTAATGAGAAAATGGTTGTGTATTGGCACTGTGCTGAGGACTTTTCTGGTGGTAGATACCTGTACTGTTCTCTTCTTCTTTGGATGATTGGGAAACTTGTAGAATCTTGGAGTTGATGTATTTACATGTTATCTAGCACAAGGAAAATTCTGAGACTGAAAGCCATATCTATCTGATTTAAAAATTATATTAGCAACTCCTATAGGAAGAGACATCCTACCGCTCAAGTAAAACCAATTCATATGTGAATGGCACAAGCACATAGTATTATCCTCTCTCATACATAACAAAACAATCCAGGAGAAAGTTAGGTAAATATCTGGTCTTTAAATTGCACCTGGCATCCTGAAGGATGCCAAAGTACTTCTCAAACTAGTTACTCTGCAGGGAATAACTTTTTTGTCATTGAAATGAACTCCCCTGGCCCCCAGCTTTGGGTTGGAAAATTGTAACTACATAATAGCAGCACTGCACCACAGTTTAGAAGAGGAATTGAACAATATTGGACCCAATTAAAATTTCAGGGGACATTTAGATGATAGAAAATAATTAAGCTTAAAATTTGGCCAGGATATTAACATTGCTTATTTGTTTAAAAGACCCCTCCCCACCCCCTAAAAAAAAAAAAAACCACCCTGAGATTTTTATTGGCCACAGTCAGAACCGTGGTTTTGTATCTTTTTTAAAACACAGCACCTGAGTGCTTGGCATGTCATGCAGGAATACTGGCTCAGAATGGACTCAGGGCGATAAAACTGCCTGATGTATTGCCAGGATTTCACTGTGATTATGTCTACACTTGGAGCTAAGGGTGTGATTCCCAGCTTACACAGACATACTTGTGCTAGCTCTTATGGTACTTGTGTGTCAAAAATAGAGTAGTGGCATAGGCTAGCTTTGCCAAGTATTTACCGATAGGGGTCAGGTGGGTTTGTATGCAACATGGCTATTTGTACCACCGCTTGTGCTAACCCAGCTACACTACTAGATGCTAGCTCAATGAGACAAAACACGAATATGTCTATGCAAGCCGGGAGTCACACCTTCTCTCCCCCCCCCATCTCCAAGTGTAGACATACACTAAATGTTTCCCATCCACGTACTTACCAAGCCTGACTCATTTTAGCTTGTGAGCCCATGACTGCCTGAGGTGGTATGGCTTCTGGTCATAGCATGTTTGCAGCTTATGTGACTGGATGAATTTAGGCAGACTTGCTATTGCTTAGAGCTGTTAATATCAATATTTGCCCCCTTTTGTTTTCACTTTTGGCGAACTTTCAAATGACAGGGATTTACTAGAACAAATGTGTGTAGAAAATGAATTTCAGCATCTCATTTGCAAGCATTCTCAGAAACCAAATTTTAAATTTTCACACACAAGCAAATGGTTGAATAACAGTCCTGGGGCATTGTTTCTAGTGTGACCAATCTCAGCTAAGCAACACAGCTTGAACTGATTTGTGATGAATCCAAAGTAAAAATTCAAAAAGACTGTCGAATTTTGACAATGAATAAACTGAAGGACGCTGGGCTCATGGCAGAGATTCACTGAGCAGAAAAAGAAGCTGAATTCAAAAATTTATTTCTTATAAATATTTGCTTAGATCTACAGCAGATCTATTTCTTTTAAGGAATAGACTTCAATTACATCTCTTTGCCCTTCACCCCCTATAAACTTTCATAGTATCCAAATCAATTCATGCATGCCTAGTCCTGATACCTTTTCTTATTGTGACTAATACTTAAATGTCCTTTGTAGAATTACCCTATCCTGTGGCATGGCTGGAAGAAGGTGTATCAAGTTTTAAATCTCAAACAAGAATTTCTTAACTTAATTTTTGTGTTTAAGTTCCTTCCCCTGGGATTCCTGCCTTTGCCTCTGTGTCAGCTACCAAACAGTTTATAAGTGATGTGCTTTATAGGGAAAGTTGTTCTGAATGCAGATCCCATCAGTCCCGGGGAACCAACAGTAAGCGTGAGGAGTGCTTTGCTGCAGTCCAGAGGATGGCCTAAACCTAGCTGTATCTAAGAGGTATCTTTCAACTAGATTCTTTAGGAGGAGAGCAGGATAGTCAGGAGGGCTGAGCTATGGCTAAGGACCATCTTCATATTTCAGTGATTTCAATTCTCTCCATTGGATGAGAGTTAACACAACTAGGTCAGGTGAGACAGCAAAAACAGTTGAAATTCAAGATGCCATTCAGCAAAGAGCCAGCTTCCTATCTCTCATGGGCTTTATAACAGTTTAACTCAGTGTAGTTACTCCTGGCTTGCACCAGTATAAATAAATCAGCTCAGAAAATGCCCCAAGGCATGGAGCTGTACTAATCTAGAATTTTCTATAACTGTTACTGGTTTTGGATCCAGACTTACTTGGCTCTTACACAGGCAAGAGTTCTTCTCACTTCAAGCTGAGTTTTGCTTTAATAAAGATTGCATGTTTTAGCCCCGTGAAAGCAGACAAGGGAAATCTCTTCTGCGTGGAAAATGAGGAAAGCTGTCCAATTATTTCCCCCAAACCAATTCCTAATTCCACAATGGTCTTTTTAAGAAGGTCATTATGAACAAAAAGCCTCTCTGAGGAACAGTTTGTTGAATTTCGCATTCCTGAGGCATGTGTCTGTAGTCAGTCAGGCATTCAGCATGCCTGGAAAAAAAGTGACACACTTAGAAGATTAAATTTGTGCAGCATTCTGTCTAAGGTTAAAAGGAAAAATAGATACGTTTAAACACAGTTGGTAATCCTAAACAGATACTGTCATGCTCAAGACAAGGCTCAGTTTCATAGGCAAAGTAAAGAGATTTGGAGTCTACAGTGATTTGATGGTTCCCAAGGCACAATCCCCCATCTCTTTGACTCTTATCACATGCATAATGTTGTAACATTCCCAGCCGGCAGTCAAGCTATATGGCTGCAACCAGCTGTCTGGGGTTAGCTAATGAAACAGCATGTCATTCTGTAATGCTATTGAGGGGGTGGGTGTGTGGGGGAAGTAGTATTTACTTACCTTACTTCCAGCTGAAGTAAATATCCTTAATACATAATGTGACAGACCCAGACCAGTGGGGTACAGGATTCTGCTTGAAGGTAAATATACTGGCCACTGGATGAGCAGTTTTCTATTCCCTAGGTGACCAGAGCAGGGGCTGTACTAGAACAATCGAGAACCTGCTAGAACACATTAAGACAGGCAAGCTAATTAAGACACCTGGAGCCAATTAAGAACATACTAGACTCAATTATGGCAGGCAGACTAATCAGGACACCTGGCTTAAAAAGGACCTCCCATCAGTTAGGGGAGGGTGTGCAAGGAGTGAGAAGGTATGCTGCTGGAGGACTGAGAAGTACGAGTGTGATCAGGTTTCAGGAGAAAGATCCTGCCTGCTGTGAGGGTAAAGAAAGTGTTGGGAGGAGGCCATGGGAAGTAGCCCAGGGATTGCAGCTGTCATGCAGCTGTTACAGGAGCCACTGTAAACAGTTGCAATCTACAGGGCCCTGGGCTGGAACCTGGAATAGAGGGTGGGCCTGGGTTCCCCCCATCCCCCTCAACTCCTGATTTGAGACAAGAGGCGGTGACCTGGACTGTGGGTCCCACCAGTGGGGAAGATCCCTGACCTATCCCCTGACCTGCTAGGTGGGCCAACAGAGACTGTGGGGATTGTTCTCCTCCCTTCCCCCATGCTGGCCAGTGACGAGGTTAGCTGAGTGAACAGCAGGTTTGAGCCACTAGCAAAAGTGGCCAAACTGAGGGCTGCCATGAATCTTTGAGGCAAGCAAATCCACCCATAAGTGTAGGACCCACCAAGGCAGAGGAGAAACTTTGTCACAATAATTGTAGTGTTAAATAGTCAATTAAGAGACAAAAGTTTCTACTGGGGAAATATGGCAGTATTTTGGGTAATCCCTAATGATACTGAGCAATCGTATTAAACTTAATAGCCAAAGGCAGTATATTTACTACAGGGGCTTTCATATCTAAAGTTAAATTCTAAGAGTTTATCTCTTAATTGGAAGGTAAATACTGATAGAGTCATCACTTTACTCAAAGTCATAAGCCTGAATGAAAATGAAACAAAATTATGTAGATAAATGTCTTGACTACACATCATCATCAATGTTCTGGCATATGGTTATAGTTTAAATATCACTGGGACTTGGCTGCAAATGGAAAAATACAAAGAAGTATTGCACATATGTATTAGATAAAGATCAGTTATTTGAGTAGTATGGGGTGCAAAGCCAAGTCAGTGAATTCAGGGACTAAAGTCAACAAATACCAGTGCAGCCAGACCATGGTGCTTAGTGATAACAGCAGCAATCTCTTCTGTACCCAGCCAAAGCAATATAAACTCAGTAAGCATGAAGGTGACAACATGAGCAAGACCAACAGTTAATGGGTGAATGAGACTGACTTCTCAAGCTTGGAGAGGGCTTGCTGACAAGAATTTGAATCTGCAGTGTATAGCTTGCTGTAGTAATAGAAGTAGTTTCTTCATAGTTTATACCCAGAATAATTTGCAATGGCAAAATGGTAATCCAGTGTGGTTACATTGTGTTTCAACTGGTATTCCTAGCAATGTTACAGAGTACTGTAGTTTCATATATCATGAATACTGTAGCCTTCTGATTGATTTGGGGTGCAAAATGCACTTGTCACTAATAACAGGCTCATTCTTTGGTGCAGTAGAGATTAACTGTGAAAAAGAGAATTGGTGAGATGTACATAGAGACTTTGTTTTATTAATACCACAATCAATATATGCAAAAATCACAGAACTAGAAAAACAAGATAATAGCAGAATCTTCCTCATGTACTCACGTATCTACAGGGCTGTGGGTTACTCTTAAAGTCAGATAAGCATCCTGACATTCCAAGGTCCCACTGAGGGTTGGATTTTACTCCCTTTCATGCATGTATTCCTTATAACCACCTATTTCCAAGACCATATTTGATTAAGTCTTCATCTCTTATCCATATTTGTCATTCCTGCTATCTATCTTTGGGGTCCTGACTACTGTTGTAAGCATTTGCACAAATAGATGGTTCTCTGTGTAATGTGGATAAGGAAGGATGGCTAAATAAAGACTTTACAGTCTACTAAAAGATGTATATCGCTACATCTGCGAACCCAAGGTTGGTTCCTTTTGCTAATTTATATTAGGCCTAATGTGCTCTTATGCTAACTATTACTAGGTCTCAGGCTCACTGCAAAGCCTATTTAAAAACAATTAAGTTTCTTCATTTACTCCTATTTGTGTTATAGCTTTGGTTTCACATGTAGTAATTTAGCAAGCATCTTAACTCTTTCTAAGATATAAATTATTATTTACCTGGTCATCTGATCTCAGTTCATCATAGGTCAAAGATTACTAATATGATTCATCTTACCCACAGACCTTTGAAAATGAGGTCTTGGAAAACACTTCAAAAAGAAATTCAAGCCCAACCAAACAAGGCATGATATTTACAGACCATGGCACAACACTGAGAGTTGTTCAGTTTGACAATCCTATAGGGTCAGTATATGCCTTCCTCTGACGCCCTCAGCTTGTGGGCGTGCAAACTCCAGTGCAGATGTGTACCCCTGCTTATTTTGCGTGTGCACACCTATCTGAGTATGAATTGAGGGGATCATGCACACTCATTGCAGTTTGCAGGCATGCAGGTCAGTGGTACACACAAGTGTATGCAGGCACTTGCAGATCTGCACTACATAAATTAAATGTGACATCCAGAAAAGGACAGGTTGGGCAGTGCGGGAAGAGGGTATGAAGAAAAGGAAAAGTGGCAGCTGTGCAATGGCATGGCATGAAGACAACTGGAAGGGGTATGTTTGTGTAAGAGAGATGAATCATGGTGCTGGGAAAGATGCAAGACCCACCTGCCAATCCATCATAAGGAGAGAGAGCAACGGAAGGCTGGGATCCACCACTTTAAAGTCTCAGCTTTGTAAAAGGAGTTCACAAAATCTGTGCACTTCACCCAAGTTTCACTCTCCAGAAATTTTATTTAAACAAGTGGTGGGAATTTTAAATGATCCATTAATCAGTCAAATCTCCTTAATCCAGTGGTAACTGTTACTTGTGTAGCTACTCCCCCAAAGCACAGCTCCAGCCTCCACCCTGGAGCTTACTAATTGGAGGAGTCTCTCCTCCTTCCTCGCATGGGTAAGGGTCCATCCTGGGTTCTTTGTTGCAATGCCTGGTGCCTCCACCCAAGGTGTATTCTCACTGTACCTAGGTCACAAGGGCTGCTGTTCCTTGGAGAAATAATTGATACTACAATTCTTGACAAGGATTATAACCCAGCTCACCACCAACAAAATACAATAATGCAAACCCCAACAAATGAAATGTCACAGTCTAACAAGAGGGGACTTTACTGGGGACAGGAAACACAGGCTGTAGTGAAGGAAAGGATTAAGAGATACTAAAACATTAACACTATAACAAACTCTCCACCTTCCCAGGCAGATGGAATGTTTAGGATGAATCCACAGATGGGTGGTGTAGCGCTGAAAACATTGGATGGATTAAAGAAAACAAAAGAGGCCCTTTTATACTGTTTTCACCACTGAGTGGGGTCCTTTCCTGGCTCTCTGGGGTCTGGAGTCCTGTTGAGGTCTTGACAAGCCTCACCTGTTCTGCTTCTCTCTCCGCTCCAAACTCAAAAGCTTCAGAAGTGAAACTAAACCTACTAGTCCCTTTGTCCCTGGGTCAGGCTAGTCCCTCCCACTAAAGGAATGGAGCCATCCTGGTTCCTCATTGGCCCAACAAACTGTATACATTACCCCATCAAAAGCCTCTGTATTAGCTTTTGCAGATGTTCCTGTCTATTCATCTCCATCTCAGATTCTAAGCATGCTGGGAAATGGTGTCTGGAGCCTCTGGAGCCACTGTGGTTATACTCTATAGGGTAGGTGGTCCCCTCAAGATTCAAGCCAGGTTGCACTCGCCAAATTAACAAGCATAGCCCCTGTTGTACTATTGCTATTCATAGTTCTGTACTACACTAATGAAACATTCTCTCAAGCAGTAACCACTAGTTCTAATGGGTTCATAACTTAACAGTTTTGATTAAGACTTGGCATGCAAACTGTTGTGTAATGTTTGTGTTCTTGTAAAACAGCTGCTACGTTCCATGGCTGTATTTGAGTGCTGTAAGTGACTCCGATGTGATCCATACATTTTTGGGGTCCTTCTATAGGAAATGAACTAAAAGGTCTTTTATATTATTACTCCTAAAGTTAATGCAAATAGGAGGTATTCTGGATAGTGTGCCACTCAAAGATGTGGGTTTTCTCTAGCAGTCCCAATTGTTGTACTCTGGTATCTTGTGCCTTATAGCAAAACCATGATCCTTCCCTTCCTTTACATTCAGAACTTGTTAAATTTCAGTTGAAATTTTCCATTCTTGGCTTTGCTGAAAGGTGATAAGATTTTTATGGGTTATAACTGAGTAAAGTCCCTTCAACTCTTCCTGGTTATTGAGAATGAGAAGTATAATCAGTAGGGCCCTACCAAATTCACGGCTGTGAAAAATGTGTCATGGACTGTGAAATCTGGTCTCCTGCCATGAAATCTGGTATTTTGTGTGCTTCTACCCTATACTATACAGACTTTACAGGGGAGACCAGAGTTTCTCAAATTGAGGGCCCTGACCCAAAAGGGAGTTGCAGGGGGGTTGCGGTATTGCCACCCTTTCTTCTGTGCTGCCTTCAGAGCTGGGCAGCTGGAGAGTGGTGGCTATTGGCCAAATGCCCAGCTCTGAAGGCAGCAGCCCACCAGCAGCAGTGCAGAAGTAAGGGTGGCAATACCATACCATGCCACCCTTACCTCTGCCCTGCTGCCTTCAGCGCTGGGTGGCCGAAGAGAGGCAGCTGCTGACTGCGGGCTCAGTTCTGCAGGCAGCAGCACAGAAGTAAAGGTGGCAATACCATACCATGCCATCCGTGCTTCTCCTGGCTGCCGCTGTGCCTTCAGAGCTGGGCTCCGAGCCAGCAGCCACCACTCTCCAGCTGCCCAGCTCTGAAAGCAGCACCACCACCAGTGCAGAACTAAGAGTAGCAATATGGCAACTCCCCCTACAATAACCTTGCGACACCCCCACTCCCCCCGCCTCCAAAACTCCTTTTTGGGTCAGGATCCCTACAATTACAACACCATGAAATTTCAGATTTAAATAGCAGAAATCATTCATGAAATTTACAATTTTTAAAATCCTATGACCATAAAATTGACCAAAGTGGACTGTGAATTTGGTAGGGCCCTAATAATCAGTTAAAAAATATTCCAGCCACGCTTTTTAGTATAGCACAGACATTGGAAAACCAGTTGCAGGTGGAAACTTGACAAGGGTTAGGCTTCTGGTGGGCTGGGACAACTTATGCTGACCATTATTGGCTTGTTATTTCCTTGTTGTCTCCTGGTCAATCTGTCTGTATTCATCTATCTCTTGTCTTAGACTTCGATTGTAAGTGCTTTGGAGGAGAGACTTTTTGTTCTGTTTGTACAGCACCTAGCACAGTGGAAACCCAGTGCACGACTGGGGCTCTTAGGCGCTATGGTTACACAAATAATAAATAATGGACTTACACTAATCCTCAGGGAGGTCTATTTGCATGGCCGTGAGATTAAAATAAGTTAGTTTCACTTGAAAGAATATCTCTCCATGCTCAGTGGGCATTTGCTAAGATTTCAGCCTAGCATAGGCACGCTTCCCCTTCTTACCTACATCACTGAAATTTCTCTCTATCTGGACCAATTGGCTGGGCAAGGATAGGAGCCATTATTCTCAAGCTGGGTTAATTTGCATGTCCTGAGAAACATTGTAAGGGTTAAATCCAAAGCCCTTTGAAGTCAATAGAAAGACTGCGATTGGATCTAGTCTGTAGTCAACTGAAATATAGTTATATGCTCCATAATAGACCCATGATCTGATCTTTATAAAACGCTGCCTTGCCTTCCTCAAAGGAAGCAAAACCCTGTAAATTGACAAAGTATCCCAAGCCTTAAAATTTTGTTATGGACTAATGAAATTCCACTGCTGGGCGGTGACAAAACCAGTGCTAATTTGAGAGTATTTTCAGCACTATTAGGTGATGCATGTGAGTGTTTATGCTTGTGCTTTCCTCATATTTATTAATCCCACCAGCAATCTCATCTCAATATTATAAAATGAAAAACTAGTGGATCAGTAGCAATAAAATGAAAAACCATTTGTTGGCTGTAATTATTCTATCACTTTTCTGAACAGCTTCTCTCCCCACTACCCCCACGCGCTTCCCAGTACGCACTTTATCTGATTCCTGTGTTGATCTGACCCAACTCTTGCTTGGTTGTTCTCTTCCTCACTTAAAAAATTGATTAATTTTCCCTTCAAAACTGAACCACTCTCTTTGGCATCTTTGTTGCATTGCCCTTATCTTGCAAAACACATTTGTAAATGATATGTGATGCTGGCATACTACAGAGAAGGCATGAGAATCGAAGCAAAGAAGGAAGGCTAGCAATCCAGTGAAAAGATATTAAACACAAATAAGCGAGGGATAACAGGATAATAATTTGCCATATCATATATCAGTCCAAGCTCAATGAAACAACTGGAACAAGTTTAACAGAAGGACCAGCAAGAGGGATAAAAGACCTTTAATTTTAAAAAAATAAATGGAGAGGACAGTAAATCCCGCATAAAGCAACTGAACTTAATGACCTCTTTATTCTGGATGATAAACTTTGGGTTGCAATGTCTTGATGTTTTTGCCATTGTATCATGTTACAATGCCATTGCTTTATGAGACAATGTCATGAAATGCTTAAATTGTTTCTACCCCAAAGGTATTTTTCGATGCCTTTAAAGTCCTGCTGGCTTTGTAGTTAGGGTGTCAAAGTCCAGTCAAAAACAGAACAGGCTAAAAATACCATACCCACATGTTACCCAAGATGAATGTGTATTTAAGGAGCAACCCTACAGATCACATTGGAAAAATAATCTGTACTTCCTAAAGAGCATCAGACTATAGCAAAAATCCTAGCTACTTGGTAGCACTAATAACTCTATGGTACTTCACCATCATGCAAGGTGCCATACAGTCAAACACAAGGTATCAAGCTCTACCACGTCACTTATACTGTGCCATACTGTCCTTTGTGTGAGCTGGCAGGATTCTTAAAATATATACAGGATTTTTGAACATTTCAGTAGCTACCAAACTACAATAGACAAACCACAATAAAGGTAGGTCTATTTTTTTGCTTTAACAGCATTCCTGTAACCAGCCATTGTTGATTCTACTGTTGGAGCCAACATCGTCTCTCTCTCCATATGTGACAAGCATGGCTGTATTACCCATGCACCTGCTTCAGAAATGCTATTGGATGTGTTTTTATATCTATCAGCCAAACCCTTTTGGGGTGGAGAGAGCATGGGAGAGGGGCTGAGTGGAAGTGTGGTTAATCTGTGTAACCAATAGACAAGGTATTAACTAAAAATTAGACCAGGCTTCGACACCCTTTGACATTGAATTAAGAGTATTTGCAACCAGTGGTTTTGCATGGATTTGGCATAAAACCAAGAAAAACTCCTCAGTCTTGCCTTGAGTTTTTGTGTTCATTTAAATCTCCAATCCGAAAGTGAAATTTGGGGATTGTGGAGCCACCGTGCTCATAAATGAAGTAAAAGCTTTTTGCATCAGCCCGTGCAAAGTTTAACCACCAAATTTCAGGCAGCTCTAGCTGTTGTTCTCTTCTGCCTGTGCTCAAAGGAAGCACAAGCTGTAAGAGAGAGAGTTGTGATACTTTCTTCCAATAGGTGTTGAGTGCCAACACTTACCCTGAATTTAGTAAAGGTCTTTGCCTTCACTTGTTCAAGACAAATGATTTGTACCTTGAAAGAATGAAGTGTAAGGTTTAGAGGTAATAATCTAGATTAGAACTCAATAAAAAAGAATAACACAGAAGGAAGGAATGCATTCCTAGGAATGCAGGAAGTTTGTGATGGCACTTGATCTTTCATATGGATGCCTACTTTACCGCATCCCTTGGCTCCCCTGTGCTCCGCTCACCAGCTCTGACTGCAAAACTACACAAGAGCTTCCTCACCTATATGCATTTTTCCTTCCTACTTTGAGTCCTGCTCATACTGCATCGTTTTTTTGTCCAAATACAGCTCTCAGAAAACGTACTACTAGTGCTCTAATAATAGCAAGCAGGAGCCTAGTTGCTAGTGAGAAATAGAACATTTTGTAGCAAAAAGCATTGTTGAGCCATTTGTAATCCTTTCCCACAGTAGCCAGTTTTGCACTTTTCACCTGCCAGAATTTGACAGGCAGAAGAGTGTTGTTGCACTGTGATTTTTAATTCATTTGTATGTTTGTTTGGTTTTTGTTTTTTTAACCTCCATCTAGTCATCTTTTCATAAATGTACTACAGTGTCTTCCTAGGAAGACCGCCAGCTGAAATGGCAATATGGGACTGTTGATGGGATAATTTCTTTCTCCACTGTGAATAAAATGTTCATTTTTTCTTTAGGTCTGAGCATAAGCATCACATACAATAAGGGCACCAGTCACCTCTTGATCTCCCTGTAAAAAGCTGTGACCTAGAATGTCCCCCTCTTCCTGGATGTGACCTAACTCCTGGCTAGTTTTGTTAGTCATTTGAACAATAAAACAACTTCTAAATCTGAAGTCATTTGAAATGAACCAATGTAAACCGTCTTGCAACAGGGGTGCTTCTGTCTATTCTCTCCTGCTTTGGTTATATGATGCTGGAAAATGTACACAGAATTGAGCAGGGAGGGAAAGGCAGAGAGGTGCTCCATTTCTTTATTAAAATACTGACATTTTCCATAAGATTACTCCTAGAAAATTACAGCTTTACGGCCATGTATGAAAGGTCGATCTCAATTCAAGGTTCACACATATATTGAGAAACTGGATCAGATTGTGTATGCTAGTTTTTCAAAAATAGCACTTCCGTTGCCTTAATGATGCTTTCTAGGCAAACCACAAAGGGGCCTCGTTGGTCATGCACTCACTGAGTGAGTCCCAAACATGGAAGTGTCACCATTAATCCAGAATGGGGACCATCTGACTCAAAGAGCAATGGTTGCCATTGATACTAGTAGATGGAGATTTCAGAAATGTCAGCAGCAGTTGTGATGTATGAGGAGGGCAGAAAGAATGAAACCTGCCTTCCTTATCCTGAAGACACTGAACCACACACAGGAGTGGCTCAGTACTGAACACTGAGCAGCCTATAAATGACAAAGCCGTCTTTGTGCATCTAGTCCACTTCCACTGTTTTGTGAAGCAAAAGAGGCCATTAACTTTTTAAAGGCAAAAGTTGCCTCTGAATAACCCAGACTTCTCTGAATTTAAATAATTCACACTCTAGTCATTCATTTTCTAAACTCATTAAGACATGACCTCAGTGAAATAATAGAACAAAAATTCTGCAGTTCATCTGAGTTCTGCTAACATAGCTGTGAGATGTGTAAGTGTAACAGGAGGCAAAAAACCGAGTTTCTTACTCGGTGTAAGTGATTACAGGGATGTGAAGGGCCGCACCGTGAACTCTGAATCCTAAGTAACATCTGGGGATATTGTAAATTGAGCAGAAGATCCACTGTGATGGGCTGTACCAGTGCACAATTGGAACCCTGGAATGTATTTGTACAGTCTATGGTAAGCTTATGTTAACATGCTGGCTTGGCAAGAGCAGTCAGTGATGGCAAGTGATTTATGAAACATTTGAAAGCCCCAGGTAAATGACCTTTCAGAATTGGCAGAGATCAATGGATCATTAATTATTTCCTTCTTTTTACAATTAGCAATCCTGAATCCTGGTGGGAAATCAGGTGAGACAGTTTGGATACAATAAAAACGGCAATCTGAGCAATAAGAAAAGAAGGGAAAATGGCACTTACAAAATTTCTGACAAACTCCACAGTGCTCTCAAATTCCACACTGTTAAAATGGATTTAGATGAATAGCCAGACAGACTGAAATGTGGTTTTTGTAAGCCTACTAGAAAGCACCAACTAATTTTGTTTAGCATATGTGCCAGCTGTAACAATAGTCTTAAATAAATGTAATTCTTTTATAATACTGTCCAGGTGAACCAAGCATTTGTAATGTTTTAAGGAGATGTAAGGAGAAAGTAATTAAGCTGGATTTTTAATAAGACATGCTGCAAGTTGTTGACCAATGATTCACATTGGACAAAATGTGTTAGTTCAAGTTATTCTGAAAAACATCCATAAAAAGTATGGACACTGGGCAGGTAGGAAAATCTTTAAAAAGGCATAAGAGTGAAGGGTGCATTAGCTAGCCTGGATTTTCCCGTCAAGATACATACATGAAAAGAGCTCTCTCCAGATGCAGAGTCCCTTTATGCCCCTTGTGAAATCTGTCCATTTGACCTTGTGGATGATGCTGTGCTTGTCTGGCGTCTAGGTGTGGGAAAGGGGTGGAGACTGGGTGTGGGCTGTGGGAGGAGTGGGTGGGAAAGAACCAGGACTGGAAAGATGCTTATTATGGATCCCCATTTGTGGCGCTTATCTAGAAAAAGATAATACAGTCTGAGGAGTTGTGGAGTGAGGCCTACATGGAATGATGATACAGTCCCAGGCTGTATTAGCTTTTCTGAATATGCTCTGCAGGTCCAGAGGATGGAAAAATGTGCATACATCCACCTGGCTGTATCCCCAGGCCATCCACCCACTCTTTCCCTTTCCTGATTAGTTCATTCTCTGCTTTCTTCCCTTCTACCAACCTCAGACCTGCAGAGCACCCTCCTCAGATCTGGAGGCTGGGGGGAAAATGCCACAGAGGAACTAAGCCCCCTTCTTTACAGAGGAGCTCCTCCAACCGCAATCTCTTCAAGAGCAGTGATCAGGTCCAATTGGTGGATCTCCACAAGAAGTTTAGGAGATGTACTCCTCCTCTACCTGGAGATTTGAGACCTTTGCAGTAAATTCATCATGCATTTCTGGTTTAGAGTACTGTAATGAAATCATCCCGGTTAAACCACTCGCTACTGCGTGTAGTTCCTTAGTCATCGTCAGTTCATTGAAATGGCTGAGAAGTAAGTTGCTGCTTTGGATAATCCAATGCTCATTTCTCCTAAAGTTTTTTGACTGATTTTCTTGTAACAGGAAGAGATCTATTGCCTCACTCTGATAATATTGGTGTAGCTGAGATTTAAAGGTTTTCTCCCACTTCATAGCACATCCTTATACACCATAGACAGGAACATTTGAGGTTGTGAAATTAATGTGTCTAAATTCTTTAGTCAGCTTTGAAAATCCCAAGACAATGGTCTGCAAAATGGTTGCTTACCATAGTGGTGTTAAAGGATTCTAGCTACTGCAGAACATTGTACCAATTCATCTTCTAAGGGAATACCATGGACAAAAACCAAAAGAGAAACTCTAGCACTAGCTAATCTACAACCAGCTAATTTTTTCCAGGATAAAACTGAGCTTGTGTTTCCTCTCAATTACCAGGATTTCTTAACAAGCAAATGTTCTATTAGACTAAAAATCAGCAATGAATGAAAAGGCATTTTGATTCACAAAGGGCACCCAGCTACACAAGAACAACATATACCGCTTTTAAATAAGCTTTTAACAATCAAGGACTGCAGAATTCTGTAGTTCATCTCTAAATATGAAATCAATACATCTATAACCTTTCTAGCAGCACTTTGTATGTTCTCTCAAGCCCCATGAAAATGTTCCAGAGACAATGTCAATATTGGACTCTTTAAGCATCTACAATTATCAAAAGCCGTGTCTACAACAGGGCATTATGAATTTGACAACCTATGACAAGCACATATAATTGCACTGTCAAATTGTTTTTAGTTAGTCACCATGATTTCATTTACCACTATCCTCTTGCAGAAGCTAGCATGTTGCACTGCTTGCACCACTAAAAGCAGCTTGCACCACTCATCATTCACAATTAAGCATATTTGGGAAGTGAAATTAGCTGGAAAGATGCCTCGCAAAGAAGAATCATTACAACCAGTAACATACAGGCTGTTTGGTTTTCAAACAGGGGCATTTGGCACAAAGGAGACATTCACAGGGAAATTATCTCTGGTACTTGAATTCCTTTTTATATAAAAAGGAAAACAATACTCAAAAACCTAAAGTCAGATCCTCTGCTGGTATAATCTGGCATAGTTCCGTTGACGTCAGTGGAACTACCCTGATTTAACCAACTGAGGGTCTGTTGATCGTGTGCCCACTGATGTATGCAAATCAACACATCAAATCATTGCAATATTACAGTAAAACAAGTGATGAGCTTTGCAAGGCATTTGCAACCACACATAGATACCAGTTTTCCCTCTCATCCTTTGCCTATCTTGTCTGTTTAGATCGTAGACCTTTAGGGCCAGGATTTACTGTGTGTTTATACAGTGCCTAGAACAATGGGGCCCTAATTTCATCTGAGGGCTTAAGCCCTGCTATACTGCACTGTCTTGTACACACTTGGCTTTGTAAAGAAGCCAAGTAGAGCAGGCAGTAAAAATGGAAGCTTCTGTAGACTGCCCCAGCAGTCACTTGAAAGAAAGGGGTAATCCTTTCTATAACTTCCTTACTGTTGTTTTGGGTGTGTATTATTTGCTACTGAATACTGCAGGGTACAGATTTGAGATTGTTCCTCCTAGTTCATTTTTCAGAGTACCCGAGAATGATCTTAAATCATGTTCTTAGCAGGCAAGGAACTCTCCTTATCTGTAAACTTACCCAATCCATTTTTTAATACGTCTGCATTCAATTCTGTTCATACTTCTTCATTTTGACAATTGCCTAAACATCTGAAGTCTGTTCACTTTTCCTGTACCTATAATCAATAATTCCTCTAAACTTCATAGAGATGCTAATGATAAATAATTTCATTCTCCCTCACTTTAAAATAAAATCCATATTAGTTTAATCAACTGGGAATTATTAATACACCTTACTTAACTGAGAATTGATTTGATTCTGACAACTTCTTGGTATCTTTTAAATTGTGGTAAATAAATGCTATCCATATTGCACCTAATCTTCTACTAATGGCAGTTACATTTTTCATACCTTGCAGAATATTGGGTAAAACCTTTCCCTTGCAGAGAGGCATTTGTCTTTTGTATAATGCTTGTGCTGTATTGTATGTATGGACAGTTATGCCAATAAATGGGAGCCACTCCTCCAACCATTCGGAGTTCTAGGTGCTCAATATTGAGAAGCAAAGTCAAGTTTGGGGCCTTTAGCTTATGATTCATGAAACTACACTCAAACACTAAGGTGACCAAACTTCTTAGGCTGATCTCTTTTCCCACTTTATTTCATAATAGCCTGAAAAATTCTGTACAAATTCCTGGTCTTTTAGAAATCTCGTAAAGTTACGTACCCCATTTAATAGCTTGGGAGCTTGAGAGAGTTACTCACAGGTGGTAGTGGGGGTGAGAGGAATAATGCTGGTTGATTTGTTTTAAAGACGTAGCTATATTATAGGTGCATGCCTCTTGCAAATGCAGCATAACATCTGCTTTACATATTTACACCTGTTGCTTAGACTTCTTATTCTAGGCTGTCTTTCTTGTGAAAGACTTTGAAGGGAGATAAGCTAATACAAATACTAGGGTAGAACAAGTTAGGATATATCTTGCTCACAGAGTATAAAAATATTGACAATTTAAGAGGTGTCTAAATAGTTTGGGGGAACTTAGAATCATAGAATATCAGGGTTGGAAGAGACCTCAGGAGGTCATCTAGTCCAATCCCCTGCTCAAAGCAGGACCAATCCCCAACTAAATCATCCCAGCCAGGGCTTTATCAAGCCGGGTCTTAAAACCTCTAAGGATGGAGATTCCACTACCTTCCTAGGTAACCCATTCCAGTGCTTCCCCACCCTCCTAGTGAAATAGTGTTTCCGATTATCCAACCTCGATGCCCCCCATCTAAAAAGGTATTCTCTGCAGTTCAGTTAAACTGATGGTCCTCTAGGATTTGTTTGGCTGTAACGGAACATAAGACTTGTATTTTGATGAATGTGTATGTGGCTATCCACTATGGAATTTTTGAGTAAAGGAGACTGAGTGTATTTAACTGATGGTATATTTAACCTCTTGAATAAGAGGTTGCTAGAGTTCCCAAAATAAACGTGACCAGGCCCACTAGTCTATGCCTATCTGTCAGAAATCTAGTCCAAATGCAGCAGTCTCTTCTGTAATGGGGTTGTCTAGGTAGTGCCCCCTTCAGGCCCATCAGGGCACAACTCACTCCACTGCAAGGCCCTAACAGTCAGTTGTCACCCCGCACAGAACCAGTGCGATAGTGCCTTAGCCCTCCCACTATGGCATGTGTGAGTGCCACCCCTTCTGGGGCATTAGAGTCCAAAACAAAAAAGAAAACCATCTATTTCAAAACCAGGATTGTCCTTAGATTCTTTGGTGGGACCCTGTCCTTCAGCTCTGGGCTTGTCTCCAAGCAGCTAGTCCCTTTTTGTCAGTCTCCCTGGGCCTAGTCATCCCACCCACCAAATGGGTTATTTAGGTAGCAAGCTTCCTCAGGCTCTTGGCTGGAACCAGCTTTTCCTCATCAGAGATAGCTGAGTTTTGCTCTCCCTCCTGCTCAGTCCTGAACTAGGCTAGGTCTTCCTTTAACTCCCCTTTTTTGGCTGCAGGGGTAGTGGGGCAGCTCTCCTTAACCCATGCATTGCAGTATGGGGCCTATCTGCTCCACCACATTTTCCTTTTAAGAAGCGTCTATCCCATATTGTTTTTGATATGCTCGGAAAGAGAGCCACAGGCAGAGAGCGGTGTCTTTCAACTTTCTGTCTTCTGACAAAGAGAGTGGGAAATGAGGACCTGTTAGTGCCCGCAGTTTACATGGATGACTTTAAGCTGCCCAGACGCTGGAACATAATAAATCCTGTTTTAAATTCACAGAGTGCTTATAAAGAAGTGCTGCGTGGATTTAGCAATTTCTTTATTTAAAATGGTGTTGTGAGCATGAATTTCTGCAAGCCTGCTGGGGCAAATTATACTAAAGTGGGCTGCAAGTGCTCTTTAGGCCCCAAGACTTAAGCGTCCTCCCAGCAGGACAGCTTACACAAGCCTGTTGGAAAAATGCTTGTAATGCAACAACAAATCTAAATTCACGTTGAGTGTTAAACCTTGGTATAGTCTGAAATATCCTACTTGCAGATATATTCCCATAACAATACCAGAGCTCACATTAATCATGTGAACTAGGACGATGGGTGACCTTTTCTAATAAGAACTGAGGCATCTAAAAGCAGCCATTACATTTCACAGTAGCCCTATTTACTGTACAACTGCAGCATCCATCATCAGTGAGATGTAAATGTCCTCACACTGCTGACATTTGCCAATCATCCTTCACTGAGGGAGATTGTTCTGAAGTGTGTAGGATGCTAGTTCCCCAAATACTGGCCATTACGGCTTCTTTTCAGCCCTCTAATGAAAGGAGAGCAGCTGTTAAGCAAGCAAGGTTAATAAACCTTTGAAAAACATTAACTTGGTTTTAGGGCTTTTCTAAGCACAAGTTGAAGATGATTGTCTTATGTGGAACCATTACTTTTTCAAGAGTCAAATCTACAAAGTTGCTAGTAAAATGTATATACTTTGGATTTACATCAAAACTCACATGCATACAGACCCAATTCACTGGGGAGTTCTAATAAACAGACTGTTATACAGAGGTGTGGGCATAGTTTAAACTTTGCAGTTTCACTTCAATCTAGGGACTGAACTTATCAGAAATGCAGACAAATATATGTACAGTAACTTGGTGTTTGGGGAATGTTTTCTCTTGACAGATTTATAAAGCCCCAGGGTTACCTCACCATCACTTTGAAAAATTATAGACCTAGAACTCCCACAAGATCTAGCTTCACTGGCAATTCACTTGTGGCTGCCCTATTACATTTCCTGCTTTTGATGCTTTCACAGCTTGGAGAAGTGGATCCAAAACAGCAGCTAGAATTTTGCTGATCATACAGGATCCTGGAAAACCCTTCACTCTTTCTGATGGGTCTGCCCCACATTTTGACAAATGGCCCCAACTTGTGATTAAGAATTGATAGCAATGTTTTTTCCAGCTGCCACATGGTCTTATTTGACAAAATCACATAGCAGATGGTAGCATAACTATCACAGCATCTGACCTCCACCACCATCTTAGACCCTCTCCAATGAAGCTTCAGACTGGTTAAGGTACAGAGACTGCCCTGGTATCACTACTGAGTTTCCTGCTTGTGGCTATGAAGAGATATGAGACATCCCATGCTAATATTGCTTTACCTTTTTAGTGGCTTTTGACATGGCTGACTTGCCTGTGAGACTCTAGGGGCATGGGGATTTTTGCTTTGAAGTAGTCTTTCATTCCTCTCAGGTCTGGGGCTTATGATGGGCAACTACATTCTCTCCCCACTCTTATCCAGGAAATATTAGAAGATTCCATCCCATTTCTCTTACTCAGCATCTGTGTAAGAGTGTTATGGAAGGTCATGTGACTTCACAGGTAATGTCCTCAATATGCCAATAATAGTCTGCCCTTTCCTGTCCAGAGCAGAAATTGGAATCTGGATGAAAGGAACCTGGTCCAAGTCAGTGAAAAGAGCAAAACATGGAGCACCACAGGAGATGTAATCCATCCAGGCTCCCCAACACACGGAGGACAGTAGAGGCATGAGGAAAAATACTCACAACTCCTCTTAGGCACTGCCACAGCACTTCTGAATCAATTTTTTTTTTTTTTTTTTTTTGGTTTTCAGCTGAAAGTTTTAGGCCAAAACTTTCAGGTTTTGATTTTGCACTGAAAAGTCAACCTTTCTTTTGAGGGGGACACTCATATTCTGACCAGTTCTACCACCCATCAGAAGAAGATTTTGATTTGGTTTGTTTGGTTTGGTTTTTGGCTCAGAAAAATGGACGACTTACACCAAACATACCAAAAGACTAGACAACTTTCATATCAAATGCTTGCATAAAATTCTTTGAATAAGATGCAAGACAGGATAACAAATGTGGAAGTGTTAAATTGGGCTGGTATGTCATTTATGGGAATGTTGATTAGTAAGAAAAGACTCAGGTGGCTTGGACATGTCAAGAGAATGCTGGATTACAGGATCCTAGAGAGTGCTGTACTATGATGCTCACGAAGCATCTAGAAAGAGAGAGACACCGACCACTGGGCAGATTTTGGGATGCTTGCAAAGATGACTTAATGTCCTTTGGAATCTCTGTGGATGATCAGGAAAGGGGTGTAGAATGCCGCTCTGGTTGGTGGTGTCCACTTGTAGATGGAGCGAGGTGTTGCGAGGCGGACTGCATCAAGCTTTGCGATGACCAGCATCAGAGAAGGAAAGAATCTGCCGATCAGATTCGGAGCATTGCTAGTGCATGAGTGAGTCCTACATGTGGATGGGACTGTCACTCAGACATTGGACTTAGCAGCCACCAAAGAATTCATCGGCGCATACACCATGATCTGTAAAGAGCGACGGTACCATTGATTGATTTGGTTCAGTTCCCATTCACATCCCACACCTTCTCTCTCAAACCACCCCAACCTGCACCACAGCTATGGGGGGAGGGGAAAGACCATTACAGAGTGGTTCTCTTGGGCATAGAGATACAGACCTGGGTCACTGCCATGGCACAGAAGAGCTTGCTCAATAAGAAAGAGCTTGTAGTCATTGGATCTAGGTAACCTCAAAGAATAAAGTCTCGACCATTAATGTATGTTGTCAAGGTTCCTCCCCCACTCTGAACTCTAGGGTACAGATGTGGGGACCTGCATGAAAAACCTCCTAAGCTTATCTTTACCAGCTTAGGTCAAAACTTCCCCAAGGTACAAAATATTCCACCCGTTATCCTTGGACTGGCCGCTACCACCACCAAACTAATACTGGTTACTGGGGAAGAGCTGTTTGGACGTGTCCTTCCCCCCCCAAAATACTTCCCAAAACCTTGCACCCCACTTCCTGGGCAAGGTTTGGTAAAAAGCCTCACCAATTTGCCTAGGTGACTACAGACCCAGACCCTTGGATCTTAAGAACAATGAACAATCCTCCCAACACTTGCGCCCCCCCTTTCCTGGGAAATGTTGGATAAAAAGCCTCACCAATTTGCATAGGTGACCACAGACCCAAACCCTTGGATCTGAGAACAATGAAAAAGCATTCAGTTTCTTACAAGAAGACTTTTAATAAAAATAGAAGTAAATAGAAATAAAGAAATCCCCCCTGTAAAATCAGGATGGTAGATATCTTACAGGGTAATTAGATTCAAAAACATAGAGAACCCCTCTAGGCAAAACCTTAAGTTACAAAAAAGATACAGAGACAGAAATAGTTATTCTATTCAGCACAATTCTTTTCTCAGCCATTTAAAGAAATCATAATCTAACACATACCTAGCTAGATTACTTACTAAAAGTTCTAAGACTCCATTCCTGGTCTATCCCCGGTAAAGACCAGCATATAGACAGACACACAGACCTTTTGTTTCTCTCCCTCCTCCCAGCTTTTGAAAGTATCTTGTCTCCTCATTGGTCATTTTGGTCAGGTGCCAGCGAGGTTACCTTTAGCTTCTTAACCCTTTACAGGTGAGAGGAGCTTTCCCCTGGCCAGGAGGGATTTCAAAGGGGTTTACCCTTCCCTTTATATTTATGACATATGTATATATATTTGGTGCTTCAACAGGCCTTATTTCACAAAGCTGAAAACAATTATAAGCCAATTCAGTTGGGAAGAAGAATTTAAGCAGAAAAATGTTCTTAAATGATTCCCCAATTATCATTCACACCTTACTAGGTGCCCCAAAAGCCACAAGTGAGAAAGGAGACTGTCCTGGTTAAAAAACCAACCTGCTTTAGAGGGGAAGTGAAGGAAGCTGTAAAAAAATTAATAATAAATAATGTACAATCAATGGGAAAAAAGGGGAAGTTGTTAATAATATAACTCAGAAGTTAAGTATTGTGGAAAATTGGTAAGGGAAGCCAAGGGGTACAAGGAGAAATCTATGGCCAGAAGAGATAAGGAAAATAAGAAGGATTTTTAAAAAATATATTTGGAACAATAAGAATCTTCACAATGGTATTGGTCCATTTGTAGATGGAAATGGTAGGATTATCAATAATAATGCAGAAATCGCAGAAGTGGTCAATAAATATTTCTGTTGTCTATTTGGAGAAAAACAGACATCAACATATGATAAGACTGCATCAACACTCTTTTCATTCCACTAGTATCTTTGGAGGATGTTAAACAGAAATTAGTGATGTTAGACATTTTTTCACTCAGCAGGTACAGATAACTTGCATCCAAGAGTTTTAAAAGAACTGGCAAAAGAGCTTGTTGGATGGTTAATGTTGATTTTTTTTTTCAATAAGTCTTGGAGCACTGCGGAAGTTCCAGAAGACTGGAGGAAAGCTAATGTCCCAATTTTAAAAAGGGTAAAGAGGATGACTGGGTAATTACAGGCCTGTCAGTCTGACATTGATCCCCAGGCAAGATAATGGAGTGTCTGATATGGGACTCAATTAATAAAGAACTAAAGAAAGGTAATGCAACTAATGCAAATCAACATAGATTTATGGAAAGTAGATCCTGTAAAATTAATTTTATCTTTATATAAGATCATAAGTTTGGTTGATAAAAGTAATAGTTTTGACATAATATACTTGGATTTCTGTAAAGTGTTTGACTTGTAATCAAAATGTTGTGCGGTACCAAATTAGAATGCTATAAAGTTAACATGACACACATTAAATGGATTTAAAAAGTGGCTAACTGATGGGTCTCAAAATGTAAATTGGGAATCCTCACCTAGCAGGTCTGTTTCCAGTAGGGTTCCACAGAGATCAGTTCTTGGCCCTATGCCATTTAACATTTTTATCAGTGACTGGGAAGAAAACATAAAATCATCATTGATAAAGTTTCCAGATGACACAAAAATTGGGGGAAAGGTAAATAATGAAGAAGACCGGTCACTGATTCAGAGTGATCTAGATTGCTTGGTAAACTGGGCACAAGCAAACAATATGTGTCTTAATACAGCTAAATGTAATGTATACTCCTGGGAACAGAGGATGTAGGCCATAGTGATAGGATGGGGGACGATATCCCGTGCAGTAGTGACTGAAAATAAAATGGGTGTGAGTGGGGGGGGCAGAATGGATAGTCAGCTGAACATGAGCTCCCAATGTGAAGTTGTGGCTATGAATTATTGCGATCCTGGGGTGCATAAATAGGGGAATCTCAAGGACTACAGAGGTTATTTCACCTCTGTATTTGGCTTTTGACGACTGCTGTTGGAATACTATGTCCAGCTCTGGTACCTGCAATACAAGAAGCACGCTGATAAGTTGGAGAGAGTTTAGAGAAGATCCATGAGAATGTTTAAAGGATTAGAAAACATGCCCTATATTGATAGACTCAAGGAGCTCAATCTAACAAAGGTAGCAGAACCAAAATGGTTTAAAAACATAGACCATGGCGCACAGAGTAGGCAACTGTTAAAATCAACTTTTTTTCGTAATGGAATTTTACGTGCATTTTGCCTTTTTTTTTTTTTTGGCCTTATAGTTGCTCTTTGTCTATAGAAAACCGAATACAGACTTTGATTTGTACAGTGCCTCAGTATTCTAATACCTGCTGTATTATCCCTGTTTCACTATAGGGATATACAGTATAAAATGGTTTTAGTTTGAGCTTCAGAATAATTCCACACAGAAGCAGCATTAATGAAAAGTCAACTGCCTTTATCACTCATTGTTAATCCTTTCCCCTTCAGTTCTCAACTTTCTGCCTAGCTATTTCAATATCCCAGATATTCGTTGTTCTGTGTAATCATACTTGCATACTGTCATACTGTATATTTCAAATAACAGGATACTTACACCTAACTCCTGAAAGAGCATTTAATACACTGCAGAAAGTCTCACAATGCCATTGGAGTTCTGCCAGAAGGATTTAATGAATAACGGGCCCTGTATCCCTCTGTATTTGACTCTGGGGCACATCTGCATTTTTATGTAATTATTTGAACACGGACAGCTGAGTATGTTAGCTGTACTGTATTAATCAGCAAGAAATCCCAAATATGCCAGCACGCTGGCATATAGGCAGGCTTTAGATAATGGCCTAGAGGTAGTGGATTTCAAGAGAAAAAAGAAGGAATTCCTTCTTTTTGGCTGTATCTCTTAATTAACTGCACAAGTGCAGTTTGGCCTATAGACTTCACAGCCTCCGAAACTGGGAAATGAGCTTAATGTGAGTCAACCACTCCTGAAATTGCTATTTTGTTGCTTTTAAAGCTTCTACATTCATTGAATGCAATTACCACTGAAAACTTCAGGTGTTGGGACAGGTGGCTGTTCCTGGATGGCTGCAAAAATACCCCTAAAACAGACATACAGGCTGGACACGTTCACCAAACACCCCAGCAGTAGCCTTATGACTATGAAGGCATGAAAATGACTACAAACCTAGATGTAAGACTGGAAGACTGTTTTACATGAATGTCAAGTTACACTGCAGTATGTGAGACCTGTAAGAACTCAAACACACCTGAGAAGTGTCATTTTTTTCTAATGTTGGCCATAACAAATACATTGGGTCATATTCTGCAGTCATTTGTGAGGGCAGAATTTGATTCTCTTCCATTGGGATGCCTGAAGAGAGGAGGAGAAGAAGAAGAAAGCACATGCATTACATTGCCATTGAGCCAAGGCCCATCAACCTGTACCATAACATTTAACCTCAGTGTCTTTTGTTAGGTGAGGAAGGCTGCAGAAAATATCCGGTGACTCAAACTGTAACAAATGTGAGGCAAAAATTATACTTGCCATCCAGATTGTCAACGTGTCTTATTGTTTGAAGGTTAAACTCGAGCTAAAATATGCCCTTAGTTGGAGGAGAGACTAGAAAAAAACAAGTAAAACACACAAGAGAAAACAAAGCTAAGAGAGCCCATTTATTTTTGCTAAAAGTGACAGAGCAACAATCTGGGACTGATGAGGATCCAGCTTCTGGTCACCACCTGACTCTACCCTTTAAGTTAATACACTAATTGGTCATATACATGTGATAATTTTATGAAGTGTGCGGCGGCCTCTACTGGTAAACAGAAAATGTTACATGTGTGTCTGCACAGTGTTCCATCAATTCTGAATATGCAAGATAAGAAAATCTTATGGGTCTGGCTGCTGAGTCTTCAGAGACCAGTCATAGCAGGTTCCATTCATGCTTGTTTCCTCTCTCAGATAAATTTGGAGAGAAGTTAATTCATCTGTTCCAAACAAAGGCATCCCTTTTCCTTAACTGTGACTCCCATTAATGTTGATAAAGTTTATCCCTTGTATTTCCTCTCTTGTAATCTCCTCTCTACAGTGGCCTCTACCCAAATGGGATACAGAGGTGTGTACAGAGGTGTGGCCACTCTCTGATTTTTTTTTTTAATCTGCTTTACTCAATACATTAATTTCTATCCTATGCAGTTTTTGAGATGAGTCTTTAGATAGATGATGAAGAAAACGTAGTAAAAACCAGTTTCACTTGGTTTCCTGAATCATTATTTTATGGTTAGGCATTTGTCTCATCATTATGAATTCATCTAGCATTTCTTGCTTTAGCACCTCTTTTATAAGAAGTTTATTTGGCATTCAGGTGGATTTTACACGCCCCACTGTAATTTATTATCAACGAATCAATAGTTAATGGATATTTAAAAGAATGTTACAGCTTGTGCTCAAACTCTGTTAACACTTTATTTGCTCCATCATTAATTAATGTTGCTATATCTTTACAGTAAAAAATCAGTCATAACTTCACAGTTAGATAACTGGTACTTGAATAAACTGTTTCTTTTCCTCTCTTGATTATTCTAGATCTGCATGGAGTATCCATTTTACCTTTTTTTTTTTTTTTTTTTTTTTTTTGGAAGAGGGAAAGATCCTATGGTAACAATAAAAACTCGGCAGGCAGTGTGGTTCAAGGAGTAGGGCACTGAAGTGGAGTCAGGAGATTTGGGGCTGTTTCTTGCTCTGTCACTTACGGAGCTGGGCTGGGGGGACAGAAGGGAGAAAATTCCTGACGTTATAACAAAATTCTCCAGCTCCACCACCCAAATTTTCAAAATGTCTGCATTTCAAAATTCAAATGTCAACAACCTGTAGCCTGTGTGACCTTGGGCAGGTCATTTCTCCTCCCTGTACATTAGTTGCCTCATCTGTAAAAGGGGGTAGTATACTTACTTCTCCTTTTGTAAAGGTGTTTGAGATTGATGGATAAAAGTCTGACATAAAGGCTAATCATCATTTATTATTAGCATGAAAAAGCAGAAGATCATTGATCCAGCCTCCTCTTTTCCTCTGAGGTTCTTTGAAATGTTTTTAAGAAAAACAAAATCTACATACCTTCTTCCCTCATTACCATTCTTAACATGCCAGCCTAGCTTCGGACTTGTGACCACCGACTCAGTTGCATCTGTATCGGCACACACTGGCGCATGGTCTCTCTCTTTCTCTCTCAGCCTGAATCACATTTCACTTTAGCAGTACTTGATCACTCGTGCCTCTGTTAATTCCTTTATCTGAGGCTTGCTTTTCATGGCAAACTTAATTGGTGCATTCAGACTGCTAGCTTTGGAGGAGTGAACTTACAAGGCAAATAGCAGTAAACTTCATGAGCTCTGTGGGGCTGGCTGGCTACAGCTCTTGATTTGAAATTCACATGTCAATGCAAACAACAATATCAATGTGTAGTCTGTGCATTTTCCAGCAGACTTCACTCTAGTAGGAAAATCTCATTTATGAAGTACCACAACTGACCAGTTACACTGTGGAACATAGCTCCACTTAACCCACAGCACTTACACTTGCTTTCTCTACAAACAAATCTAAGTATATTTAACAAAGAACAGAGATTTGAAAGATAACAAGTGGAAACACTGGAAACAAAGGGTGACACATAACATAAAATAGTAACATGCACACTGGAGCCTGAACTTAACTTGCTGAACGGACCATAACATTGTCATGGCATACAGAGCAAACGTTCACCCAAAATCCTTCTTGCGTATCACAGCCAGGCTTGGATGTGATCTTCCATTCATGAGACCAGTCATGCTGTTCTCTTGCCTCCTCAGTGGAAGGATGCAGTTTGTCTCTGTCTGTACAGTTACAATAAAAAAAAAATCCATCGTCTGCACTTGCAAAAAGGATAACAACCGCTGCTTGTGTTTTCCTGTCTCAGATCTCCCCTGGAGACTTTGCAATCACTTGATTAGCACTTTGCTCAGACTGTGAACCATACAATACTTTAATTTACACGTGGGCAGACTGATTAGATAAACATCTTCTGCCTGAAAGAAACTTGTTTATAAACTGCTAGCGACTTGCCCCAACTCTCAGACCTTAAGAGCAAAATGTTCAGCATAGATACAGAGCTTCTTACACATTACCCATACGTACATTTTGCAGTGATTATGAAGACCCGTGTGAGACAGACTTTCATAGAGACCTTGCATGACATTCTTTGGTGAACTAGTCTGTGGATACCAGACCCCAGGAATCTCTGGAACCCTTATGCTCCCTTGTGCCCTCTGCCAGTTGGCATCAAGGAGTCTTTGGGGCACAGCTGCTAGGTGCTGCACACAAACACTTGCACAAGTGGGTGAAAGGGTGCAGAGAGCCTGTAACTCCACGTCCCCCAACATGCCTCCTGGCCTAGCTATGCCAGCACATTGGAGCATACATTGTAACAGGTACAGGCCTGTCGCAGCTTATGCCTTCTCCAGGGCAACACAGAGACTGTATATCCTAATCTTACCCCTGGGGCAACCCTGGAGGAACACAGCAATGTACAGTCCCTTACTACGGGCATGACTGCAAACACACCATCTTAGCCACTATATAGGTAAATCCTCACCCTCTTTTATATATCTCCAATGTAATTATGTACTTAGGCTTTCCCTTGTTCCTCTCCTGCATTCCTGCTTAACAGTGCAAAGAAAGCAACGTTCAAAACAATCTGTGGCACTGAAAAAGTCCTTGCTGTAAAAATTGATCATAATGACGGTGTTCCGATAAGCAGCAGTTTCTCAACCATGATGTGTTTCCAACAGGAAAATATTTTTAAGTTACATTGTGCTGTGAATTGTCTTGAGAAACGTCATCTGGCTAAAAAGCTGACATTCAGAAGCTGCATGGTCAGTCAGCGGATGTAAGCTTTAATGATCTTGGATAAAATGGTCAATTTGGAGTGCAATGTAATTTAGATATCTGAACACTACTAATCACCTAGAAAGTCACAATGAACATGTACCTTTCAAAGAGAATCTACTCCTTGGCCTGCAGGTCCTTCCCCGAGCTGTGACAGGCAACTTCTCTGTTTTGCTTAACAAAGCAATGTCATTAAAGAAACTGCATGAAATGAAACTATAGGCTAAGTTTTCACAGAGATTCAATTTTACATGTGGCATTTTTAAAAAAATATATACATTTGCCTATACTTTCCAACCAGCGGTTCTAACACACTGCAGTTTCTTGCTGTTATAAGTGTAGAGAAATAACCACTGTGGTTTTCTTTTTTTCTATCATGGTTCTTTTACCATGCCCACCACCATGGTATCCAAGTGCCTTAAATACCACTGTGCTGTAGGTGGAGGGTAAATATTGACTTATAATGGTGAACACTGTTTGTATAAACACTGTATAGTGCAGTGTTTTTCAACATTCGGGTTGCGACACAGTACTGGGTGGTAGCATAGAATCATAGAACTGGAAAGGATGTCGAGAGGTCATCTAGTCCAGTCCCCTGCACTCAAGGCAGGACTAAGTATTATCTATACCGTCCCTGAAAGGTGTTTGTCCAGCCTGCTCTTAAATATCCCCAATGATGGAGATTCCACAACCTCCCTGGGCAATTTTATTCCAGTATTTAACCACTCTTACAGTTAGGAAGTTTTTCCTAATGTCCAACCTAAACGGCCCTTGCTGCAATTTAAGCCCATTGCTTCTTGTCCTATCCTCAGAGGTTAAGAAGAACAATTTTTCTTCCTCCTCCTTGTAACAACCTTTTATGTACTTGAAGACTGTTATGATGTCCTTCAGTCTTCTCTTCTCCAGACTGAACAAACCTAATTTTTTCAATCTTCCCTCATAGGTCATGTTTTTTAGACCTTTAATCATTTTTGTTGCTCTTCTCTGGACTTTCTCCAATTTGTCCACATCTTTCCTGAAATGTGGCACCCAGAACTGGACACAGAACTCTAGTTGAGGCCTAATCAGCGTGCAGTAGAGTGGAAGAATTACTTCTCGTGTCTTGCTTACAATACTCCTGCTAATACATCCCAGAATTGTTTGCTTTTTTTTTTTTCAACAGTGCTACACTGTTGACTCATATTTAGCTTGTGATCCACGATGACTCCCAGATCTCTTTCCGCAGCACTCCTCCTTCCTTGGCAGTCATTTTCAATTTTGTATGCGTTCAACTGCTTCCTAAGTGGAGTACTTTGCATTTATCCCTATTGAATTTCATCCTATTTACTTAGACCATTTCGCCAGTTTGTCCAGATCATTTTGAATTTGAATTCTATCATCCAAAGCACTTGCAACCCCTCCCAGCTTGGTATCATCCGCAAACTTCCTAAGTGTACTCTCTATGCCATTATCTAAATCATTGATGAAGATATTGAACAGAACCAGACCCAGAACCGATCCCTGCAGGACCCCACTCATTATGCCCTTCCAGCATGACACTGAACCACTGATAACTACTCTCTGGGAATGATTTTCCAGCCAGTTACGTACGCACCTTATAGTAGCTCCATCTAGGTTGTATTTCCCTCGTTTGTTTATGAGGTCATGCGAGACCGTATCAAAAGCCTTACTAACATCAAGATCTATACCATATCTACCGCTTCCCCCCTATCCACAAAGCTTGTTACCCTGTCAAAGACAGCTATCGGGTTGGTTTGACACTATTTGTTCTTGACAAATCCATGCTGACTGTTGCTTATCACCTCCATTATTTTCTAGGTGTTTGCAAATTGATTTCTTAATTATTTGCTCCATTATCTTTCCAGGTACAGAAGTTAAGCTGACTGGTCTGTAATTCCCTGGGTTGTCCTTATTTCTCTTTTTATAGATGGGCACTATATTTGGAATATAAGGCACTGGGTCGCCTTGCTCAGTACCCAGGGACCCTAGTGGCTCTGGTCAGCACCGCTGACCAGGACATTAAAAGTCCCATCAGCGGTGCTGCCCAGCTAAGGCAGGCTAGTGCCTATCTGTTCCGACACCGTGCTGCACTCTGGAAGTGGCCAGCAGTGGGTCCAGCTTTTAGGCGGGGGTTCTGCACGCTGCTCCCGCCCCAAACACTAGCTCCACACTCCCATTGGCTGGTTCCCACATGGAGCCACTTGTGTGCCTCTGCCTAGGAGCCAGACCTGCTGCTGGTAGATTTTTGGGGTACAGGGCCGTCAGCGATGTCAGGACAGGTGGGAAACCTGCCTCTGCACCCTGGCTGCACTGCTGTCCAGGAGCTGCTGGAGGTAAACCTGTGCCCCAAGCCTGCACCCCAATCCTCTGCCCCAGCCCTGAGCCCTCCCAAACCTGGAACCCCTTTCTGCACCCCCAAGCACCTCATCCCCAGCCCCACCCCAGAGCCTGCACTCCCAGCCCAGAGCCCCCCCAACCCTGAACCCCTCATTCCCTGCCCCAACCTGCAGTCCTCATCTCCGCACTCCAACCCTCTGCCCCAGCCCTGAGCCCCTCCCATACCCCAAACTCTCATCCCCAGCACCGTTGGGCCACGGGCATCAACAATTTTCTTCAACTGGGTCCCCAGGAAAAAAGTTTCAAAACTACTGGTATAGAGTGTGCACGTGTGTACAAGATATGTTTAGGGTAGTGTTTGTGTGTGTGTGTGTGTGTGTGTTCAGGATATACTTGAAAATGGGACCTGTAGCATATTGATAATAGTCAAAAATAAAAAAAGTTTCCCAAGATGACAAATTAAGAGATGATGTCAATAAAATATGGTGGTCTCTTTTACCATTAGAGTATTTTTTTTTTATTTGCCCAACATCCCTATAAATATAGTATTTCCTTCCACTTTCCTGTGAAATGTAAGTACTTTTTTAAACAATTGATTGTTAGTGTGTATGTAAGCTGGCAACAGCAGCATCCTAAAGAAAAGTAAATAAACAATGAGTACTTTGAATGTATTACAGAATACTGCAGAAGGCATTCTATTTACCCATCTTCATCCATACACAACATTTCTTAAAGCTATTGTGTCTTGGAATGCTTACATTTTAAGCAGGTAGAAGCTAGGGTGACCAGACACCAAATATGAAAAATCGGGACAGTGTGTGTGGGGGGTAATAGGTGACCATATAAGAAAAAGCCCTGAATATCAGGACTGTCCCTATAAAATCGGGACATCTGGTCACCCTAGCAGAAGGATTCATCCAGATGTGAGATGCCTCATCTGTGGGGGCAAAAACCATTCCTGATAGAGTGTCCAGACAGCAAGTGTGAAAAATCAGGAAGGGGGGGGGGAGGGTAATAGATGCCAAAATAAGACAAAGCCCAAAATATTGGGACTGCCCCTATAAAATCGGGACATCTAGTCACCTTAATTCCTGATGAGGTTGTTAGGTGTGTTGTTTACAACTGAAATGCCAAAAAAGACACCTAATTGTTAAAACCACCTAATACTTATCCAGTTTAAAACTAATATCTATATATACTGCCTCCACCTCATTTTTCTATTATCCCAAAAACACAATACCTCACCTTTTAAAACTTCCTGTGTTGCCTCCATAATCTGTTTTGTCTGTTCACAATATTGGCCACACAGGAGCAGCAAGGTGGCAAGTGCTGTTACATCACCACTGGGTGGCAGCAATGGGTTTCCAGCCAAGCAGTGCGGCTCTGCTACATTGGCAGAAGTTATGGAGACCTATACATTGATTTTTGTTTTGATTCTTTGATTCTTGGCTTATTTCAAATCCAAATGTCTTCAATCTGTCATCAGTTCATGTCTTACAGTGCTGGATTCCAGCCTGTACGCTAACCTAATGTTTTAAGAGCTGTACCAAGTGTTACAGTACCTGACTTGCTGAAGTGTAGTACAGGGAAGGATGAATTACATATGTATAAGCTGCTGATTGTTAGGGATCATAGCCAGTGCTTCACAGATGGAGGCGAATAGCCAGGATTTCATTCTTGGGGCATCCTTCATGTTTAGCTTGATCTGTGACTCTGCTGCTAACGTGACAGACACATTTGTGACAGTTTTTTCAGACTCAGAACCTTTACAGTCACATTGTGTGGTGTAATTCGGGTGACTATACATCCTGTTTTGGCTGGGAAAGTCCCTTTTTTTTAAGCTCTCTCTGGGATGTCCTAACTTTTTTTTTTTTTTTTTTGGCAAAACTGGGCATCTGTCCCATTTGCTCTTGCCATCAATTGACAAGAGCAAATGGGACAAATGCCCCACTGTTTGAAAACCAGGCATAGAGAAATGTTCAGGGGCCAAGTGGCAACATTCAGGGGGGATGCTTATACACCACACACACCCCAAGGTCTGTGCCCTACCCACCACGGAGAGGCTGCACAGGTGCTGTGCTTGGAGCCCTGCCGGAGCCTGGCTGATGTCTCTTCTATGCCCTGCCCCTCCAATCAGGGAGCAATGGGGTGTCACATGCTCATTCTGTGGCCCAATCAGAGGTCAGCACTGTTGGGGTCCTAATTAAAAATCTTCTTTGGTCTCCGCCTCGTGTAGCGTCTGGTTTCCATGGAGACAGCAAGGCCAGCTGGGCCATGCAGCAAGCAGCAAGTTGTGGGCCCCAGGCCCTACCAGGCAACCCAGCTGGTAAGTGCCCAATGAGGTTCCACAGCATCTGCCTGTGCCAGGGCACCAAACACGGCATGCCCCAACCTGCCGAGTCCCCACCCATGCCTTGGCCCCTGGCCCTCGAGCTGCCCCAGGAGCACCCACCCAGGCCTCATGTCCTCCCCACCCCTCTGTCCTTCAGGGTCAATTCCCGGAGCCCTCTCCATTGCCCCAACTGGCCTCTTTCCCTCCCCACTCCGCCTCCAGTCACCTGCTTCTGCCACATCTTGGCTTCCCCCTACCTCCCGAGGGCTGCTATCTGGAGTCTCCTTGATCCCTCCCACTACCCAGAGCCTCCTTCCTGCCCCTCTGCTATCCCAGCCCCCAAAGGGCATTGCACTGCTAGCTGGATTAGAGTCCAATAGCTTCACCTCCTGGCTCTGAGCCAAAAAGTACTTACACACACTCACCCTGCGTTGCTGCCCAGATCCCATACAATGCCCATTGCTCTTCCCTCCTCCCCATCTCTGCTACTTGGCTCAATTGGGGGCATGGAGGAATGTTCGGGGGCCGGGGGGAGTGGCAACTCCAGGTGCCTCGGGCCAGCCCCGCGTGTCCTATTTTCAGTTAAGGGAAATATGGTCACCCTATGCATAATGCAAACCCAAGGTGTGCAGCTGACCCACCTTAAGAACAGTGAAGCTTACCTGCAAGTAGCTTTTCTTTCTTTCCAGGACCCACTAGGGCTGGACGTGGCTAGTTACTTGGCAATAGAGCTCTTTCAAGAGGAAATCTGATGGACTGCTTCTTTTTCCTTAAAGAGTTATTATCCTGCAGTGGATTGAGTGCAAGTGGGGAATAAGGGGTGTGATATTGGGACTGAGGACTGACGTCTCAACATGGGCAATGAATATTTCTTGTGTGATGGCAATTCCCAGGTGCAATCAGTTTCCTGATGCAGAAATCAAAGGATAGCACCAGCCTGGGAGAAGCAAGGAGGACCGCTCTCCCATAGATTTCTGAGAGCATCTTGCCACGGAATGTATGTTTTCAATCCTACCCATTGGTCAAGCATCTGAACCATAGACTGTATGGCTGCAGTCGGAAAGCACAGAGGATGGGACTCTATGTCCCAAGCATTAGTGGAACTGTTGAATGACATAGCTGTAGAGATGATGACAGACCTCTTTGGCTCGTCCACCTCAGGCCTTTGCTTGCTGTTGCAAATTTTAGCCACTATACATGTCTCAGGCTCCTGCTGAGCAATCAGCCAGCTGCTGGCTCCCCCTGCTGGATCAGAGCCAGGGACCAGCAGCAGCAGCTGGAGTTGGTGGCAGCAGCTTAAGTGAGGCTACATCTTCACTGCAGTTGCTCTTAACCACCCTCACATCCTCACACACAAATAGCTGACCTGAGTTTAGTGGGGTTTTCTGAAAACTGTATTAAAATGGCAAGTTACCACTTAAATGCCCAGGGCTCTTTCCCCCCTTGTCCTGCTTGCAGGCTAAGGGGCTCTGCAGTGAAGTGTGTAATGTAGCAGTGGGCAGTCTGGAAATAACCAGCCTAACACAAGGTGGGGTAAATTGTCTTTGTGCCTGAGGGAACAGCCTGCTTTGATGATGTTTTTGGTTACAGTGTGTTATCGTTATGTGGCAACCTTTCAGCAAGAGTATTTAATGTGATTTTTAATCTGATTTATCTGTGTTTTATGTTATGAACATAACACTTTTAACCTGGGCTAGCTGGCCCGACTTGCGGGATAGGTAAAAAGCCTAGGTGAAGCTTGCATTTAGGCTTTTAATCCACCCTCTTTGCAACGAGAATGAAGGCTGAGTACAGATAGGTCTTCAGTGCCTTCCCACCATTCCCCACAGGTACCCAGGGCAGACAGGTTCTCCCATAGTTCCCTGGAAAAGAATCCTAGAGCAGCTCGGCTTACCGCAGCACTAAGAACGCTGGCTAGTTCAGCACCAGTGGGGACCTAGTAACCCAGGTATGGCTTTGTGGTGTGGCTGCTCATGCCCGGGCTAGGCTAACCTGGAAACCCCAAGTCCTGTCCCCTTCCTGGCTGCCCAGCTCCAGTCACTCCTTTGTTTATTTAATCCACAGGGGAACAGCTTCAATCAGAGACAGAGGGAGCATGGCATTAGAATGTCCCATAGCTCAGTGGTTAGAGCACTCGCCTGCTAGACTATAGGAGAGCCAGGTACAATTCCCCCTCTCTGCTACAGAGGGAAAAAGGATTTTAACAGAGGTCTCCCATTCTTCCCCTGTAGCAGAGAGGGGGAATTCAACCTGGGTCTTCTATATCCTAGCCGGTGAGCAGGCTAAAAGTTACCAGGTAGACATTGGTGGTGCTACCATCTCCTCCAAGTCATTCCCACAAGAGGTGTCTTAGGAGCCTGAGCTGCCTGATTCCATGAGGCAGGGTCCATTTGTTGATTGCAAGGAGATTTAGGCACCTCTTGTAGCCCAGACATAGGCACCTGTCTCTGAGAGAGGGCACATTTCTATTGTCGACATCTCCCATTGGCTAGTTTAGGCAGCTCCCTACCTAGCGTGTTGGGGTGTTGTGGATTTCATTCTAAGGTGCCTATCTCCCGCCATGCAGTGTATAGGGAGCCTAGGTGTCTAAATCAGGCTTTGTGGATCAGTGTTGTTCCTGTAATTTTTTTTTTCTCGGTACCTAAAAGTTGGGTACTATGATGCTCAGCATTGCAGTGCCTAAGTCCCTGTGTGGACCCGACCCTCAGTGCTTTACAAAGGTGGGTAAACATTACTGTCCCTAGTTTAAAAGTGAGGGGCCTAGATAGTTTACGTGGCTAACTCTGTTATTCAGCCAACCATGACAGAGCTGGGAATAAAAGCCCATGTTTCCTGGTGTCCAGGGGCTTGCAATAACTACTAGATGGTATTTATTATTAGTATTACCATAGCACGTAGATGCCCCGGGCGTAGGCTGTGACCCATCGTGCTTGGTGCTGTACAAACAAAAACAAAAAGATAGTGTCTGCCCCAATGTGCTGATGCTGCCTACCATATTACCATTCCGATAGTATAATACCATAATAATGTGACTAGAATTTCCTTAATAATTAGAATTTACGCTGAGAAACCACACAGAATAAATGACACTGCTTCTGATTGCATGCAAAATTTATCACCTAAATGTGCATTACTCGCATTATTTGCAAGTCCCAAAGGGACAACTGAGTAGGCTAATTCTTCTGAGTGGGATTAGTATATCCCATGAGAAGCCATGTCACATTACATCCAATCTCTTAATTTTTTAAAACTGCATTTACATTGGTTTCTGGGTATTGTATATGCTCTATTTTCTCACATCTCGCATTTCAGCTCTGGGACAGTAATCACAGGGGACGATTTCTAATCTCATGGTTTTTATTAACATACAATAGCAGCAGCATAAACCACATTATAGCTGAAGAAAAGCCATTGAAGCTAATATGAGAAGCTATATTCCCAAATGTATGAATTAGTGAATTACTAGTTAATCTATGTGCAAAGGAGTTTTAGTGATCTCTGCCTGCTTCCTGTGGTTTCCATTCTCTCTGGAAGCATGAACTGAGCAACACTGCAAACATATATTTTCCACTAACACATATTTTGCATTTCTAGCAAAGCCCCTACTGACCCAAAGGTGCATGGTTGGTTTTTTTTATTATTAATAAATTGCTTAAGAAACTGATAGTCCAACAGGCATAGTCTCCTGTAAGTGATTGTGGCTGGCAAGTTTGTGTAGCAAGCCTAGCAATGAATGTATCTGAGACATTCACATGTCCTTCACTGTGTGACCACATCTCCCAGCTTGGAAACAGAATTCTCCATGTGCTCCCCATGTTTAGCAACCTCTGCCAAGCTGTAAATCAGGGGAGATCTCAAAAATAATGCAAGATTATTAGCAGATTAAAAATGGCACTGTATGCAGCAATACTCAATTTTAAGGATTTTATCATTTTCACTGGTCTGCTGAGCATTTCCAAAGAGTGGCAGAGATTGTGCATCAAAACATCAACCTCTTGCTGATTCGTATGCTTGTTTTGTGAGTCATGCATAGGTTTCAGTTGTTCCAGAAATTGCTCAAGCATGTAATTACAGAGTTGTAGGGA
Source organism: Lepidochelys olivacea (assembly GCF_965140295.1). Lineage (NCBI taxonomy): Eukaryota > Metazoa > Chordata > Testudines > Cheloniidae > Lepidochelys > Lepidochelys olivacea. Next base: position 79,955,357 of record NC_140412.1, read on the forward strand.
GAGGCAACCTTCTGATTCAGGTGATGCAAATGATGTTCTATCCATGACAGAACACCTGAAATTGACACTGATTTTCTGCACAATGGTTCTGTTATCAAGAAAAAGTCAAGTCGGTAGAAGAAAGGTGAGCAATGCCTCCATATTTCTTTTTCACAGTATAATTTGGTCCCACTGTCTGCCTCCGCAAATAGCTCTGCTATGGGCTTAGATGTTTCTGAAGTAGTTTGAAGCACATTTTCCTCAGCAATAAATATATGGACCCAGTAGCAGCAGAAGCCAGAAATGCCCTGCAGTGTACCCCACCTCGCCAAAACTCCCCAAAACTCAGCTTGAAACTCTGCTGAAAGCTCTGAATTTTGCCTGAGTTACACCCATAAAACATTAATTGACCCATATTAACCCAAAACGTAGTCTAAATTAACTGAATATCAAAAATTGGTGACCCTGGCCCAAGTGTCAGGGTTAGAAGGAAACTATTGCACAGCTGTATACTGGACCCAAAAGCATCCTTTCCCTCAAATCCTTTTCACCTGCTGGTGCTCCCTTCTAGGACAGAGCAATAGGACCCTGAGTCCAGTCAGGCCACTGGGTGGATTAGGCATAATTGATGATCAAACACAGCTGGGGAGAAGTTGGACCTTCATAAAGGAAGGAGCACAAGGCAGTGAGAGTGTAGGAAAGTAAGGAGACTTAGCTGAGAGGTAGCTGGGAGTTTCCAGTCCTGGGCTAATGGATGGGGGAGGCCTGAACTAGAGTAAGCTTCAAGGGAAGCCTGGGAGGGCAATGAAGCCGGGGCCAGAGGTGGGTTGTCCTGAGCTAGGAGGAAGCCAGAGCAGTGAAGCCCCAAGAGGCAGAGATGGTAAAGCCAAAGTGTGTTTGGACTGAAGTTTGAGGGGTTGCACGGAGAGAGGGAAGAACTCTACAGTCATTCTCTTGGCACTAGAAAGGGGAGATACCTGGAAGACAAAGGATTGGCGTGGTCTCCCGTGTCTGCCCCTCATACAAGGATAGGAACTAAATGTCTAAGGAGAAGCCAGGGGAGGTGGTGGTCATTACAGTGAGCCCAGGAAGGGGCTGGAGAAGGCCTCAGGAAAGACTAATGATAGGAAGGAAGCAACAAGATTTGTGACACAGCAGACTTGGGCTGATTGTTCCAAAGTCCCTGGACTGGAACCCATTGTAGAGGGAGGGTCTGGGTTTGCCTACCAGCCACTGGGAAGCCTCCTGACATGGCGGGGATCTAGACAACTCAGAGCCTAGAGAGAAGAGTATAAGTCCACTGGGCCCAGTGTTAGGGGCTGGAGGCCTTGCCATGAGGTCATGGAATGATTTGTTTGACTTTTGTTGGTTGGACTTCCTGTTACTCTGGAAGGGGAAACTATAAATGACCTGGCCGAGAACCACTACAGGGCCAGAGCAACTGTCGGCACGGGGTACTAGACAGGAAGAGCTGTATTGCTGTGTCTAGCCCTGAGGAAGCACATCGGTGGTGAGTCTTCCACAGTGGCAACATGTGATCTAGAGATTGAAATGTAAGTGCTCTTTTGTCTAAAGGCTTTTATCTCATACATCTAATAATTGCTGTATGTATAAATATAATAACACTAGGCAATTACAAGTAATTTAATTGCAACAACTAATTTGTAGACTTAGCTAATTGTTTCCCTAGCCACACTATGCTGGCTGGATATACTGAAGTCTGCAAAAGAAGAACAAGAAGCAGAGAATAGAAAAGGACAGTGGCTTCATTTCTTCCTCCCCCCTTCCTCCTCCCTTCCTCCCCCCCATTTTGATGAGTCCCCACAGGTCCAGCTCATGTCAATGTAAGTGACCCAGAAGTCCGGTTCAGAGCCCTAGTATGGCTCCTTGAGGAATTCCAACAGCAAAGGGGGAAAAATCAGTGGAGAACAAGAAAGTATGCTGTTACGCAAAAATATTAGATCACATTGGTGTCTTTTTTTTTTAAATGTAAAGTGATCCCTGCATGTATTATGAAGCTAGGAATGAATACATCCTTGTCTGTATCTTTGATTTCATAAAGAACATAACCTGACTTCTACTTCCAGTTACAGTATGCCTTTTTTCTCTTCTCTTCAACAGCGTATGTTAAAACACTGAAATAATCCTGATCGCTCCATTTCTTCCTGCTGGTAAACAAGATCTCAGACACACATATCTGCTTTCTATCCTTCCTGTAGGAATTGGGTCATTGCACAAAACTTCTGCTGAGAATGGTGTCCTACCACAGTAAGGAAAGGACTGTAATGTTCAGCCGAGCTGGTCGAAATAAACTACAGCAGTTTCTTTAACATCTAGACTGGTATAGTACAAAGCTGGCTACTTTTAGTGGTGACCTGGGAATGCAAACGCAGTGACGATTTATGGCATTACCCCGAGAAGCCAATGTCATAGCTTTAATAATCAATTCAGTACTCATGCATGGTATTTTACAATGAACTAAGGTAGTTGTTGGTATTGCTTCTCAGTACGTAGAATAATAGGACTGGAAGGAACCTCAAGAGGTCATATAGTCCAGTCCCCTGCACTCATGGCAAGACTAGGCCATCCCTGACGGGTGTTAACCTGCTCTTAAAAATCTCCACTGATGGAAATTCCGCAACCTTCCTAGGCAATTTGTTCCAGTGCTTAACTACCCTGACAGGAAATTTTTCCTAATGTCCAACCTAAACTGCCCTTGCTGCAGTTTAAGCCCATTGCATCTCGTCCTATCCTCAGAGATTAAGGAGAACAACAATTTTTCTCCCTCCTCCTTGTAACAACCTTTTATGTACCTGAAAACTGTTATCATGTCCCCTCTCAGTCTTCTCTTCTCCAAATCAAACAAACCTAGGGTGACCAGGTGTCTGGTTTTGGACCAGCTCTCCCGATCAAGAAGGTACTCTGGTAGACTGGTCAGTGGTGCTGACTGGAGCCGACAGTCCAGTTGGCTGCGCTGTGCAGCAGGGCTGGAAGGCTCCCTGCTTGGGAAACAGCCATGCAGCTCCCGAGTTGGGAAACAGCCGGCATGTCCGGTTCCTAATCGTAGGGGTGGTCAGGGGGATCCGCATGCTGCCCCACCCACAGGTGCAGCTCCCATTGGCTGGGTCAGAGCAGGGGAGGAACTAGTGCGAGCATGACTTGCAAGCGCTCAGCAGGTGGCTGCTGAGGGGTCCTGTGGTGCACGCCTCTCCCCCTGCTGCCTGGCCCTCTTCTCCCCCACACTCCTCATGTGGCTGGGCTCAAGCTGAGGTATGTGCCCCGCAGTGAACTGTGGTCTGTCTGTCACCCCATTGCCAGCACCCAGGATTTGGAGGTATGTGTATCTCTGTCTCCAAGTGCTGGGAATGGGACTGCACCCCCATCCCCCTCACTGCATCCCTCCCTGACCCATCCTGTCCTGCCCCCCACACCTACCCATCCCAGTCCTGTATCCCTTACTGTGCTCTTCCACCCATCCTCTCCACCTCCCACAGCCCTGCACCCCATTCACATCCATACACTGCTACACTCCCATTATATACCTATACACCCCTGTGCCCCCCACATCCTCACATAGCTGTAGCCTTCTGCCTCCCCCTGCATCCTCATCCACCCCACATACCCACCCCAGCCTCCTCCTCTCTCCTTCACTTCCCCCTCTGACCTCCACCCTGCTCTCGTCCTTGCCTCTTTCTCTCCCCATCCTCTTCTCCACCTCCAAATCCCCCGCCCTATCTTTTCCCCTCCAGCCCACCCTCCTCCCTTCCTGGCTGGGTGATTTAGGCAGCCCCTGAAAGTGTATGAAAGTGTCTCTGTGTAGGCAAGTGCATGCATGCATTGTATGTGTGTAAGAGACTGTGTCTTTGTGTAGGGAGGTGTGTGTATTGCCGCATGTGTGTATACCTGTGTGAATAAAATTTGCAGCCCAACTCTTTGACTTTTATTCCTTTTGATGGCTTGCACAAAAAAATTGACATAAAATGTGTATTCATTTCATAACAAGTTCTTAAAAGAGAAGGGAGCTCTAAAAGAAAACTATTATTTCTTAAAAAGTGAATGTTGTTGACTAGGAATTGCAGAAGAGCCAATGTATCATACATTTCTCCCCACCTTTGTCTTGTTACATTATAAACTTTGCGGCAGACTCTCTCTCTTTATGTGTATGTCCAGCACCTACCAACCTGGAGCCCTGATCTTAGTTGGGGTCTAGAAGAATATGTGTTAGTAGGGTGACCAGACAGCAAGTGTGAAAAATCAGGATGGGGGTGGGGAGTAATAAGGATCCTATATAAGAGAAAGACCTAAAAATCGGGACTGTCCCTATAAAATCGGAATATCTGGTCACCCTATGTGTTAGTGCATGTTAGATTTGTGTACACGAATACATCTGCCTATCTGCATGTAGGTGTGGGAGTTGGTTTCTACAGATTTATTTATATAGGTATCTGGACAGGTGGTTGTGCTCTATGGATTTTTATTTAGGTCTCAGGATTGGGCCTTTAATGGATCCATTGCAGCTGTGATAATGTGTGGTCCTAATTCCACACACAATTACAATAACTTTAGTAAAAGAAAAACCATGGAGCTGTTTATGAAAAATAGGAAGAATCATGAAAACCTTTGTGAAATTTCATTTTTTTAAAAAATTACCTTTTTTGACTATTTTGCTGCCAGTTCTAGCATCCTGTAACAAATAAAACCTGAACTTAGTATAATACATCTGTCAAAACAATAAATAGTCCTGTTTGGGCCTTGCATTGAAAATGAGCATGTAAGAGAGGGTGGGGGAGAGTAAGCAACAAAAGGAGGTGGAGGAGTGAGCGGAGGGTGGGGCTTCAGGGAAGGGGTGGGGCAGTGAGCAGGGCAAAGGTGTTCAGTTTTCTGGAATTAGAAAGTTGGCAACCCTAAACAAAACCAATTTTTTTTTCAATCTTCACTAATAAGTCATGTTTTCTAGACCGTTAACCATTTTTGTTGCTCTTTTCTGGGCTTTCTCCAATTTGTCCACATCTTTCCTGAAATGTGGCACCCAGTTGAGACCTACTCAGCACGGAGTAGAGTGGAGGAATTACTACTTATGTCTTGCTTACAACACGCCTGCTAATACAGTACATTCCAGAATGATGTTTGGGCTTTTTTGCAACAGTGTTACACTTCAGTTTAACTTGTGATCCACTTTGAGCCCCAGATTCTGTGCACTTTCTGCAGTATTCCCTCCTAGGCAGTTATTTCCCATTTTGTATGTGTGCAACTGCTTGTTCCTTCCTAAGTGGAGTACTTTGCATTTGTCCTTATTGAATTTCATCCTATTTACTTCAGACCATTTCTTCAGTTTGTCTTGATCATTTTGACTTTTAATCCTATCTTGCAAAGTATTTACAACCTCTCCCATATTGGTATCATCCTCAGACTTTTTAAGTGTACTCTCTATGCCAGTGTTTCTCAAACTTGTTCTGCCGCTTGTGCAGAGAAAGCCCCTGGCGGGCCGGGCCGGTTTGTTTACCTGCCGCGTCCGCAGGTTCGGCCGATCGCGGCGCCCAGTGGCCGCGGCTCGCTGCTCCAGGCCAATGGGAGCTGCTGGAAGTGGCGGCCAGTATGTCCCTCAGCCTGCGCCGCTTCCAGCAGCTCCCATTGGCCTGGAGCAGCGAGCCGCGGCCACTGGGCGCCGCGATCGGCCGAACCTGCGGACGCGGCAGGTAAACAAACTGGCCCGGCCCGCCAGGGGCTTTCTCCGCACAAGCGGCGGAACAAGTTTGGGAACCACTACTCTATGTCATTATCTATATCACTGATGAAGAACTGGACCCAGAACTGATCCTTGTGGGACCCCACTGAATATGCGCATCCAGCTTGACTGTGAACCACTGTTAACTATTCTCTGGGAACAGTTTTCCAACCTGTTATGCACTCACCTTATAGTAGCTCCATCCGGGTTGTATTTCCCTAGTTTGTTTATGAGGTCATGAGAAACAGTATCAAAAGCCTTACTAAAGTCAAGATATACCATATCTACTGGTTTCCCGCATCCACAAGGCTTGTTACCCTCTCAAAGAAAGCTGTTATGTTGATTTTACATGATTTGTTCTTGATAAATCCATACTGATTGTTGCTTTTCACCTTATTATCTTCTAGGTGTTTGCAAATTGATGGCTTGATTATTTGCTCCACTATCTTTCCAGATACTGAAGTTAAGCTGACTGGACTGTAATTCCCCAGGTTATCCTTATTTCCCTTTTTATAGATGGGCACTATATTTGCCCTTTTCCAGTCCTTTGTAATCTCTCCCGACTTTTCAAAGATAATGGCTCATATCTCCTCAGTCAGCTCCTTGAGTTTTCTGGGATGTATTTCATCAGACCCTGGTGACCTTGAAGACATCTGTGTCTACCCTATTTTAGCCTCTGATCCTACCTCATTTTCACTGGCATTTACTATGTTAGTCATCCAATCGCTTCTAACCTTTTTGGTGAAAACTGAAACACAGTCATTTAGCACTTCTGCCATTTCCACGTTTTCTGTATTGATTTCCTTCCCCACTGAGTAACGGACCTACCCTGTCCTTGGTCTTCCTCTTGCTTCTAATGTATTTTTAGAATATTTTCTTGTTACCCTTTACGTCTCTAGCTAGTTCAATCTCGTTTTGTGCTTTGGCCTTTCTAATTTTTTCCCTACATACTTGTATTATTCATATTCATCCTTTTATAATTTGACCTACTTTCCACTTTTTGTGGGACTTGTTGTTGTTGAGTTTCAGCCTATTGAAGATCTCCTGGTTAAGTCAGGGTCGTCTCTTGCCATGCTTTCTATCTTTCCTACGCGGTGGGATAGTTTGCTGTTTAATAATGTCTCTTTGAAAAACTGCCAACTCTCGAACTGTTTTTCTCTTAGACTTGCTTCCCATGGGAACTTACCAACCAACTCCTTGAATTGGCTAAAGTCTGCCTTCTTGAAATCCATTGTCTGTATTGTGCTGTTTTCCTTCCTACCATTCCTTAGATCAAAATAGAGCTTTTTTTCCTCTGGCATTTTGATAAATTGAGAGTCTGAGTTGCACTGGCTTCTAAATAAAAAGCCAAATACAAACTGGCAATGAGAGGTTTGAAAGAAATTATGTTGCAAAAAAACTTTCTTCTGACCACTAAGTTTTTTCCTTTTATTTGTGGAAAGGTATCTTTTGCAGGACTGCCAGGTTGGAACTGCTTGGTCTAAATGCTGGCCTTGAAGCACCATAGCAGCAGTGGTTGGAAAATGGGCAGTCAGCAGTCGTCCCCGCCTGCCCCCACCCCATAACTGGGCATTTTGGGATAGCAAGGGTAGCAATAAAAGGCTTATAGGATAAGGTGAAAGACTGATGACAGAGAAAGTAGATGAATCCTGAAGTCTGAGTTACTGTCTCTTCTAGGTATGATTTTTATTACTTTTTGTCCAAGTCTTTTTTTTATTAAACCATCTGCACTACAAGTAAAATATTCCAGTCCCTTTTCCAGAACTCTATGCTTCTGTAAGGAATAAGAGCAGGATAACTGCCATTCTAATGGTCTTTGTGGAGTGAATTTCTAGCTAGCATGAGGATTTTTCTCATTGTGGAGAGATATAAGCATGTTGCCCTCTGGTGGATGGTATAGTCCCAGTGCTTTGGGGTGGAGACTGAAGAGTCAGTCTCTGCTCTGCAGGCTTTGTGTTACTTTATTATGCAAGAGGGTAGTCTCTCAATAATAAGAGTGCAGTCACAGCCCCAATATGTACAGCAGGTTTTCATGGCCCTTGTAAATGTGAGTAAATGGAAAACTCCTCCTTGCAACTCTTGCAGGTTTAAGTATCATTGGAAACTAGAATGTTTCTGGAATTTTTGATTATGTTCTTTTTGAGACTAAGATGGCTCCTCTTTGGAAACTGTCTCCTTGCATCCTCATTGTCACCAAAATTACATTACACCACAACATCTGAAACACAAGTAAACTTTGGCATTGCCTCTTACAAGGAGCAATTTCCAAGAGTAGGAATTGTATACTGGTTAAGGAATCGTCATTATACGAACTACAAAACATGACCTGTCAATTAAGTGGTTAAGGAAAAAACATAAATGGCACCTTCTGCATATGGCAGGGCCACTTGACAGTGTGAGAGGAAATTCCAGAGTCCTTGGTGAAGTGTCTCCAGATGCATTTCCTACCAAAATGCCCCCATGGCTTAGGACTTAACTGACTTACCAAAGGTTATATAGAAAATGTGTCAGAGCTAGGAACAGAACACTGCACTTTGAGGGCTTGATTGTTCTTTGTAGGCACAGTCCCAGAGTAAGGTGCAGTGCAGAGCTAGCTAGAGGGAACACCAGGAAATACTCTCCCTGGCACTCTCTAGCCCAGAGAAGCCACACACCCTGTGCTCTGATATCTCACTGTGAGTGTTGCAGCTTAATCTCCTCTGCAGACAGACATTTCTGGGTTATGCATAGTAGAGGGTAGAGCCCTCTCCTGCCTCTTCCTCATGATTTTTGGGGCAGTGTACGCACCAGGTGATTAGCAAGGGAGCTCCTTACTTCTTCCCAATGCCTAAGAGGGCTACACAAAAGGGAAATCTCCTTAGGCCTTCCCAACTGATATCCTCACCACCCATGCCAACATGAACCTGCGATGGAATCTGGCCTAAGCAGTAGTTCCATATTTTATCTATTAGACCACAGTGCCTATCATACAAATTTGGCTCAAGTCTCTGTACTTAGACCAGTGGTAAAATAGAGAGAACTCTTGTCCACCTTGCAAGTAAGGTGCATTGTATTGATTTAGATGGAATACATGAGTGGTGTTAACATGACCCAGTGATTGTTGAACACTAAACAGTGTTAAACAAGGTTCAAGGTTTGGTACACAGAGACCTCAGCCTTAGTGTAATGGTGGTTGCCATGGTAATATTTTTAACCATTATTAGAAATAAAGAAAAGGAAAAAACAGTTAAAGCGTTTGAAATGTAAAGTATTAAATAAGGCTTTCAGTTCAGCAACATCCCTTGTTTCCTTTAGCTGGAGAGACTTTTGGGAAGCAGGGGAAAACCCCTTGTTTGACAGATTAAAATAGTACCAAAGATGGTGGTAACTGTTTTTGGGGGGGAAAGAGTAGTTAGTTGGGATGGGCTGAAGCTGTTGTACAGTTCAATCCTATTTTATTCTCGGTGGTGGTTTGGATTCAGCTGGAGCCAGTAGAGGAGGCAATGTCAGATGGGTTCCTTTCTCTGGCCCAGTCTGGTCGGAACATCTTTCAGTATTGGGTTGACAAAGGTCCAGTGTCTCAGGAGATGATGAGGTTAGCAGCAATGATGGTGAAGCTCATTCCAATAGCCAGTTTTCTGTCTGTCTTTAAGAACCCAAAAAGGGCGTGGTGGGCAGACGAGGCCATCTCCTCATTATTTTGTCCACAAATTAGGTCTAGTTTCTGACACACCAATTTTTGGTTCAGACTTCTAGCTCCACGCTTTCCTTGTTTACCAAGCCCAATCTTAACACTGTCCTTGAGTTACATTGTTTGGACAAAATCCAGTCTTTGTCTGTCCTTTCAGACCTTTTCCCATCAACATTTGTTACAGGTTATTGTGATATCTGATGAACTTACACTCACTTTTTACAGCTGAATCACAATCAGGGTAAATTTGTAGGCCCAATTATTATAAAGGTGCTTGGAGAGCTACAGTACACTGAATAAAGGCAAATCCATGCTTTTCAGATGACCTGACTAAGGCACAGAGAGCTTCACTGATGAGGGATACATACAGGAAATGGAAGGAGGGACGTGTCACTAAGGAAGTATACATTGGAATATGTGAGCATTTAGGGACAAAATCAGGAATGCCAAGGCAAAGGGTGAGTTAGAAGTTGGGAAATGTTAGATGAGCAGAAAGGGTTCTACAGATATGTCTGACAAAAAAGAAAGATCAGGGATGGTATGGGTCCACTGCTCAATGGAGAAGGTGAGCTGGTAACAGAAAAGAGAAGGCAGAGCTGCTCAATGTCTACTTTGCTTCAGTTTTCACACAAAATATACCCTGACTGGATAACTAGCAAATTATAATAGACAATAAAAGGGAAGGGATGCAGATCAGAATAAGTGAAGAACACATCCGTGATCTTCTGACTAATTTGAATGTTTAGTTGGTTAGACACTGGCTATGGAGCCAAAGTCCAAATAGTGGATGGGATACTTAGATATCCTGGTAGTATTTTGGCATTCTGCCAGCATTCAGAATGAAGGGAGGATGTGTTGCACATATACTCCTGGCTAAATTAGCTTGCTAGAGAACAAGAGTGGGTTTTTTGTTTTGTTGTTTTGGTTTTGTTTTTTTCTAGCAGGGCTTCACCAAAGCCACTTTTAGCTTGACAAGTGCCGTTTACTTTAATTTTAGTCATCTTGTGACCTGGGAATTTCATTTATTTAGATATTTTAGCATGCTTTCATTTCCTCCTCAAAAGAGGTTGGGTTTTTTAGGAAAGAAAGTTGGAAAACCCTACAAATAAGTCTCTATAATTAAGGCTGATAATTGTCGATGATTTGATAGATACATCACATCACTGACAAAAGCCAAGGATCCAAAAGCACAGAACCAAATAGCGGAGGAGACTGTAAATCTTACACTGCCCACATAAACAGTGTACTGTTGTGCATATCACTTTAATTGTGAACAAAAATAAATACTGTACTTCCATCTGTAACCTCAAAATATAAATCTACAACAGATGTACACATTGCTGTTTGTTGCTATCAAATGCAACTCTACAGATATACATGCCTTTACCATAAACTGATACTATATACATTCCTATTAGACTAATGTTTGAATGTAGTTTAAGCCAGGGGCGGGCAAACTTTTTGGCCTGAAGGCCACATTGGGTTTCTGAAATTGTATGGAGGGCCAGTTGGGGAGGCTGTGCCTCCCCAGACAGCCAGGCGTGGCCAGGCCCCGCCCCCTATCCAACCCCCCTCCCCCCGCTTCTCACCCCCTGACGGCCCCCCTGGGACTCCTGGGGGGGGGGGTTGAATGGGACAGGACCTCCGCCCCTAACTGCCCCCTACCACCGCATCCAACCCCTCCTCTCATTCCTGGCTGCCCCTCCAGGACCCCTGCCCTATCCAACCACCCCTTCTCCCTTACTGCCCCCAGATACCCTGACTGCCCCCCCAGGACCCCTGCTCCCATTCAACCCCCCCTGTTCCCCACCCTCTGACCACCCTGACCCCTATCCACACCCCCACCCCCTGACCACCACCCCAGACTCCCCTGCCCTCTATCCAACCCCACTGCTCCCTGCCCCCTTACCGCGCTGCCTGGACCATCAGTGGCTGCCGGCGCTACAGCCGCACTGCTCAGACCACCAGGACAGGCAGCCGCGCCGCCCGGCCGGAGCCAGCCATGCCACCGCGCAGCACAGAGCATTGGGTCGGGTCGCGGTCTGCAGCTGTGCTGCCCAGCAAGAACTCTCCACCCAAAGCATTGCACCGGCAGTGCAGTGAGCTCAGGCTGAAGGGGAGGGGGAACAGCAAGGGAAGGGTCGGGGGCTAGCCTCCTGGGCCAGGAGCTCAGGGGCCGGGCAGGAGCGACCTGCGGGACGTAGTTTGCCCACCTCTGGTCTAAGCACTTTACTAAAAAATTATATTGTCAGTTGAAAAATCTAACAATTGATATTTCCCACTTAACAATGCCACTCTAGGAAAATATTTAGCTTCTGAAAACAAGTTGATAAATGTACATTAAAACCTTCCCACAGTTAAAGTTCTGATTGCTGTATTGTGAAGAAATATGCATTTCTAAATATTTGATAAGAATTGTGTGTGTTTTGTGTGGGCATTGTACAATTTATGAACTCCTTAACTATTCATTCCCTTGCTTTTAAATGCTTGTATTTTGCAAATGATGTGATGGGGAAACCCATTGTTGTCGTCTTAACTTGTTTTAAGTTTTCTGTTTTAGTGTGTGTGTCTAAAAAATTGCCATGATACTTCAGTATTTTTGTCAAGAGAAATGTGGCCGCAGTGGGAGAGAAACTTTCCTTTTTAAAGAAAGGAGGCTAACCATTTAATTCATAGGCTCAGAAACACAGAAAAATTACTCTATTATAATTTATCTGTAGGTTTGTTTACAACAGGCAGAAAATGTTAAACAGAATCCCTGCAAGGTAGAGTTCATACTCTAAAGGCACAAAGGTTCTAATAAATAGCCATTTTCTAGACCTTCTGTAGACTGAAAACCAATACTAGAGAATGGGGCAGGAAAAGGCAGTGCACAGAAGTATTATAGGAATTGAGGAAACCCTAGGTTGTTTCAAGCAAGAAATGGTACTTGTTGGGAAACTATTGTCTGAAAGAGAGTCCCAAGGTTTTATTGTTCAGGGTTTTAATCCACCATTCTCATGTATTTGGTAATTCATGAGCTGTTGGTGGGACTGAATACCAGAAGTAAAGTTTTTTCTGCCAGCAGTCAGGTTTTGATGGCAAAATTGAAGAAGCATAAGGTAAAACAAGGTAACTCTTCATGTGAATGTTGGCTATCTGCACATGGTAGGTGAGACATAGAAAGGTTACCAATTTGAGCATCGACAGGTAAAGCCCAAATATTAATGGTCCCTTATTTACTAAAGTGGAAAAAATCACAATTGTAGTGACTAGAGCAGGTCAAAATATTTTAGAACTGTTGTTTCTTGAAAAAGTAGGTTTGTGAAAATCAAAACAGTTCCTAGGAACATGTCAGTTTTGACAGTTTTTCAATGGGAAAAAGTCAATGTTTTGTTAGTTTCCTTTGATTAATTTATTTTTATTAAAACCCTTTACATATTATATATTTAATGTTTTAATCAAAATTTGGGACCACTGGAACACTTCATTTTGTGGGGAACTTTGAAATTTCATCACTTTATTTTTTTCAGAATGTCAGTATTTCACATGGAACAGAAATTCTGGTACCCAGCCAGCTCTAAGGGTGACACAGCAGTAGGATTAACGTTCACACTGAATCATTATTTAAACCAGCAATAAAAACAAATCCTCACTGAGAAAAGTACATCACTGTTACTGTGTTGCCTCTTAATATTTTATATGGCATTGTCATATTTTTAAATGTGTTGTATTTAACTGAAAATCTCTCCAAATATCTATATTGGAGGTGTAGGGCTGCCATTGTAAAGAAAGCAGGAAAGACACAAAGGGCCAAAGACAGCGTAGAAATGGAAGTTGGAGAACAGGGATAATCATAGTACAATTTATATTGGTAGCATTGTTAATGTATGTAGTTGGCTTGGAAGAACCAATGTATTAGGTTTCCAAATAACCCATATATCAATGACATACTAGAATATTGTTGGCTGGGTGGATATCCTGTTGCTCATCCCAGATGTTGCTAAGAGTACCCACTTGGGGTCATTCAGTCTCTCCCTTCTTCTGTCCCAGATCCAAATGTTCTGATTCAAGGTTATCAAAGGACACGTAGCACCAAGCTGTTTTCATTTCCTTTTCTGGGGCTAGCTGTGGGTATTATTGGAATCCTACTGTGTGCCTAGGCACTCTATTAGGCTCTTTAAAAAACAAAAAAACAAATAAAAAACAATCATATCTCAGCCCTGATCCTGTAATGGCCTTAGCACTGATATTTATGCAACTTAAGGTCTTTTTCCTTGTGATTGCATGGTGCTCTGTTGAGATCAAGTCCTAAATCTTCATTCTTGTCTTCTGACCACTGCCATTGTTTGTGAAGCTCTGTCATTGGTTTGCAACTATGAATGTGTTTACCTTTTTATTTTGTTATGCAAAATATGCAGTCCTAGCAATATCCCTAGCAAGGCCTGTTTATGGCCTTGATCCTGAAAAAACTTATCCACATGCCTAACTTCCTTCATAGGAAATAGATCCTTGTCTAAGTCTCCATTTGACCTATACCTGAGAACCTAGAGCTAAATCTTATTCTGGTTTTATTCATTGACTTTAGTGGGGTTGCATGGACAATCAAAAGGGCATAATTTGGCCCACAATGGCTGTCCCAGAGATATTGAACCGCCCCTCATTACGCTACAGTGTGCTTGGATGTTCACCAAATATGAGAAATACTGTCCAGAACAAATTCTGGGCCTGATCGTACAGTCCTTTCTCAAGCAGAATGCCCACTGAAGTAAGTTAGGGTGTGCTAACGTCACCTGGACAAGCACTCCAATGGTGGCATGGTAGTTTCATAATCAATGGGAGGCTGCAAGGCGGAACTCTTTATCTATGTTCCAGGCCTATAGGAGATGTCTATGTATATTCTTTTTATGTCATGCGATACATGGTATCTAGTGTAAAATAAATAGTTCTGTTGCCCTGGAACCTCTGATCCTTGTCTAAATCAGCCTTGTCCTGAATATACACGTGCATAACTCCTGAAATCATGCAGGCTACATCTCCTGTGGTATCTGACAAAATGAAGAACCCTCTCTGCAGAAGTTTACTTTCTTTTTGAAGGCAATGAGCCTGTGCAGGCTGGCTTATTGAAACCTAGAAGAGCAGAAAGGTATTTTCAAATCCCAGGCACTCAATGAATGAGATGTGAAATGAATTTCACATGGATCAGCCCCCTGGAGGCTTGTCACAATAGATAAGGCAAAGGGGATAGATGCTGCATTAGTTCATGTATGCTACTGAGTAGCAGAGCTAATAACTGAATCATAATTTCACTTCAGGACACAGGGGCTACTATATAGTGTCCTCCTTTGATCTCTTCACCCATAGCATCAAACTGAAAAATATATAATAAAACTTTCAAAATGCATCCACTTGGAAAACAGTAAAAACCTATAAAATATCTAAAATGTCCCATGACCAGTTAACCCCTTCAAAGAGAGTAGCATCACATACACGTTTTTATTTTAAACTGTTCTATATACATAACCCTACTATCAATGAGTTGTATATTGGACAGCATAAAAAAGATTAAGCAAAATCCATAGCCTGTCATGAATCAATCCTTATAATTTTTCTGAGTGGTGCGTTACAAAGGTGTCCAGGTGTCTCTCACAAGACTGACCTGTCTGTTCATCCTGTCAATTAGACAATCACTGAAAAGTGTCGGTGTGTGTTTGGTTTGTAAAAGCCCAGACCAGACTAGAATTCTGTAGGCTTTCTGTGTAAAAATGAATCTTTGGAAATATACTATATTTATAAGGTCAAGCCAACAGCTTGCGTGTAAAAAGATGAATAAACGTGACACCTTCCTGCCATGCTCAACCAGTTGCCTAAGTAATGGAGAAGTTCATCTAGAGTGCACCTATACAGGCAGCTAATACCTTCTAGTAGATCTCCTGGTTGGTAGTACCAAGAACCTGCTTTCTGTGTACCTTCCCAGTCAGTGACACCCTTAAGGACCTGTGCTACCACTGACTTTTCCATGTACCTTCATCCTGAACCCATGCTCCAAGTAATGCTACCAGGAGCAATGTTAACTCTGAGGCAGACTTCTGCTTAGAAGGATCAGAGTGATAAGGGAGCATATTTAGTGTCAGTAGTCCTGACTCCTGCTTCATCTCTTCCTGTCTTGGAGGTGTCGTTCCCCCTTCTCCCTCCCCCCCCCCGCCCCTTCCATGTAGACCCATCCACACTGTAGTTCTGTGAAAGGGCTATGGATGGTGGAGCATCCAACAGTGCTGCTGCTTCCCCAATTTCTATTGGCTCTAGAATCTGTGTCAATGTATGTGATGATCCTCTAGGCTGCAGGAAGGGCCCTCTGGATTTTAAAAAGGCAAAAAGTATTATACTCACATCCATCTCACCCCACTTCCATAAGGAATGGCACTCTTTCCTGAAAGATGCATGTACAAAAATTCATCTGTGATTGTTTCTGCAATCACAGATGAATTATGGAACAAATCTTTATTTTATTACCCTTTTGCTTGCTTGCTTTTTTGTGTGTACTTTCCAGTGGTTTGGATTCACTTCTGCATCATTAGGGAAAAGCTTGGCACAGAGCATGTTGGCAATGGTTTAAGGTTGTGAGTTATTTTATTGCTCAGTATTGGGTTCAGCAAACAAAGGAGGGCTAATGCCTGTAATGTTGTTGCCTCTAATCTAAGCTCCCCAACAAGCAGCTACTGAGGATATCATTATCTTTGCACACAGAGATTAAAAGTATTTTACAAACCATCATCCCTTTTGATAGACTTCTTATTCTGATTGACTAACTAAAGAGGGACAACATGTAATCTAAGCATTTCAGTGTCCTTTTTATTTAATAAACTTTCCAATAAAATGACCGTGATTTTATGCTAGAATCTATGCATCAGTGTGGATATAAATAAAATTACTTTCCAACCAATTGCATCTGCACAAGCTAATAAAATTCTACTCAAACCTCTTTTTGAATGTTCCCTAAAAGATTTAAAATGTAGTTTGGGGTCTGAATAAACTACAGCCTGGAAATGTATAAATCATTAAACACAAATTTGAGCAAGAAAACCAATTTAAATCAAAATCCTCTTCCTACCTAAAATAGGTGAGGTCCAGGATGCTTCAGAAATAAAGTTCCAGAATCAATGAGTTGCTTCAACAAGTTATGATTTGATAGATGAACGAATAATTCCAAATCATGTGCCTAATTTCTGGAGAATAAAATCTAGATGGTGTAATAATTATCTCTTACAGTTCTTTCACTTCTACTCCATCTAGGTTATACGGTACCCCTCACCGTGGCAACAGCATCATGACTTGAGAAGCAAATCCAAAACCCATTTTAATTCTTGTTCTGTAAATCATTATTTTTCCATATTGTGTAGAAGACAGGAGTTTTCTTCACTACCTACTCATTTCAGAGCTTGCTACTGGCCCTATAGGATGTTACATTCTGTTCACTATGGGTCATGGGGTATTCAGATTCTTTTCCAAATTGGCTATCTCCTTTGAGTCCATTAGCACTAAACACAGTCCAGGCTCTAAGTACCTTCTTCCCTTGTGATTTAATAACTGTCTGGACAATTCATACAAATATCTACTGATGGACAAGTATTATGGATTGCTCCTTTTTGAAATAGAGTAAATAGATATTTTGTGAGTGGTAATTCAAAGAGAAACACTTGATAAAAGGAGCAACAACAGATTTTATAGACCTAGGACCAGATTTTCAACCCCACTAAGTCACCTTTGCATTACTCTAGTGATGCAAAGCTGACTTAAAATCACCCTAAATAGGCAACAAGAGATTTCGCTGTCATGGCAGAATCCCATAACCACCTCTTTCTCCACATGTGCTCCTCTCACCTACTGCCCAGGGGAGATGGTATACTGGGGACATGGCTGAAGCATGCTGTGCTCCATTACTCCCACTGTTTACGGCCCCGGAAGTGGTGCAACTTGGAGCAGCCCTGAGATTCTACAGTGAGGCTGCTCCAAATGGAACTGGGAGCAGTCCCAGGGACCGGGCAATGTAAAGCTGCCTTTGCTATCCCCTCTTCCTGAGGTTCATAGATTCATAAAGCTTAAGGCCAGAAGGGACCATTAGATCATCTAGTCTATCCTCTTGTATATTACAGACCGCTACATTTTATCCAGTTAACTCAGTATGTGTTTGACTAAAAACATCATGTTTGTCTAAAGCATGTCTTCCAGAAAGGCATCCTGTCCTGATTTGAAGACATCAAGAGACAGAGAATTCACCACTTCCCCAGTAATCTATTCCAATGGTAAAGTGTCCTCGCTCTTAAGGCACAATTTTTTATTTCCAATTTGAATGTGTCTGGCTTCAGCTTCCAGCCTTTGGTTCTTGTTATGCTTTTCTCTAATAGATTGAAAATCCCTTTAGTATCCTGCATTTTCTCCCTGAGAAGATACTTATACAATGGAAAGCAGTCCAGCTCCAGGTGCACAGTGCTTGTATGATGAAGGTCTGACCCTTAACTTTGAGATGCAAAAAAAAGAAAACCTTTCTGCATTCAAAGGCCTTGATTGTCTGTACATGTACTTGTTAACTGGTGCAAAAGTAACATCTGAATATTCAGATTTGCCTGTCAGGTAACTGCATTCCAATTAATCCACCAATAATCATATGTTATATTCAAGCGGCCACTCTGTAAATGGTTCTCACCTAATGTGGACAAAAGGAGGAATGAATGCAAATTTTGAGTAAGCCCAAAAGAGAAGGCCTCTGAAAACTTTGTCCAGTTCCAAGATATTCTAACTTTTAAGCTGTAGAGTATGAAGGAGAAGGTCTGAATGTGTATTGTGAATGAGATGGTTCATTTACTTAATGATAATACTTAGTTCTGCCTTGAGTGCAGGGGACTGGACTAGATGACCTCTCAAGGTCCCTTCCAGTTCTATGATTCTGACTTAGTACAAATCAAAAGTATTCAACATCTAGTACTGAGCTTTTTTAATAATTCGGACCCAAGTATAGATACTGAGAATTTCTGAAAAATCCTGTAATAGATTTTCAAAAACATGGCTTCCATTGTGTATTTATAACTTTAAGGACACCATTTTATGCATCATTGACAAGAATCCTCTGTGTGTGCAAATAGTGTGCATGTATAAGCAGGGTCTGAATAAGCTCTCCCCTAACAATCTAGTGATGCACTGGGAAAAAG
Source organism: Lepidochelys olivacea (assembly GCF_965140295.1). Lineage (NCBI taxonomy): Eukaryota > Metazoa > Chordata > Testudines > Cheloniidae > Lepidochelys > Lepidochelys olivacea. Next base: position 79,973,916 of record NC_140412.1, read on the forward strand.
ACTGCAGGAACAGACCATGTTTGCATAGACATGCCTATTCTGCTAAGGCGCACAGCATGATGGAACTGCTTTGCTAAAAGGATCATTCTTGGCTGATGTAGGGTTATAGATCACTTTAGTATTGAGCGCAGGGGTAATGAAATGTTGTTTATCCTTATTGTCGAGTAAAAGGCAGTAGAACTGTACTTAGCCTGCCCTCTGTAGGGGAGGGGGTCACGCTAAATTGAACCTCACTAACTAAATATGGGGTAGGGATGCCAAATCCCAGTGAAAGAGAGAGGATGGAGACAGGTGTTCCTACCTGGTGCTGTGGGCTCTGCTTAAGGAGTTTTAGTCACCAGTCGATTCTGCACTGTTTGCAGCGGCAGCTGCAGCAGGTGAGGTGTTGCATGACTCTCCTCCTGGGTGGGAGGTGAACTCACATGAATGCACCTCTGAACTCTGGGTCTTCACTGACCAAGGATAGCAACTGTGAGAGGGGTGCAGTGGAGGGAGAAGGAGGTGGCATGTTAAAGGAACACTTGTTTGTCAAACTTCCTCACTCAATGAGAAGCTGAGGCAAAGGACACTGCCTAGTGTATTCTGGTTGGGTGTTCGTTCATGTCTCTATGCTTTCATATCATCATTGTGGTGTCTCCCAAAATTAATGCTGTGTTCCTTTTTCTCTTTTAATAAGTTTTCTTTGCTATACACAGACTTAGTGCTTGAGAGAGGGGAAGTATTGTCTCTGAGGTGCTTAGGGTTGATGTTTAATTTTCCCAGATTGCTGGTTGGGGGCTTAGGGTGGTTCTATTTTTGTATTGTTAAAAGGAACCCCTAGATATTGAATCCGTCCCTTGTGGCTGCCAACTCCACCTGGCAGAAGGGTTAAACATGAGTTATGCATACATAAATTCAGTCACTTGTATGCATAAACAGTAACTTGTGTGCTGTCTTCCACACACACGCGAAGCTGCACGTGTACAAATGGAGACCAAGCTGATGCATTAATAGACTTGTGAACTAAAGTCTGTAGTGCTCCTGTGACTAATATAAACATTGTATAATTGTTGCCTTGTCAGCTAGGCAGATTTTGATTTAATGAGCAGAAAGTAACAAGGCATCTGTCTCCCACTTTCCCTTCTCCGCCCCTCCCCCAATATCTGAGGTTACTGTAATAAAAATTATGGCAACAAAGATTTTCAAATGTTAGCGGCACAGGACATTTTGTCTCGTCAACAATGAGCTAGAAAGGTCTGAACTTTAAATCAAGCATGTGGTGGTAGTGTAGAGCATTCGTTCTGTGCAGAATGTCCTGGGGGTTGTAAGATCAATTCAGCTTTGCTCAGCCATGTCGGCAACGGCTGTCTTAAGATGCTGACATGGCTCAGCTTGATAGGTTGAAGAAATTTAACTGCTTTGATAAGGTTAAAATGGGCATCCAACCAAGAATAGAAAACACTGCTCAGAAGCTTGATTGCACACTCAAGCAACCCGTTGTCAACTGACAACATAACCAGCACAAATTGCCTCCTTTCAGAAGAAAACAAACATATATTTAAAAAAAAGAACTAGTCGGTCTCTGGAAGCTTTGCTTCTCTAACTGACGTCCTATGACGGCACCTATAGAACATATTGCATTGCTGCTCTTCTCAACATCATGAGGCCCGTCAGCATTTGTGTTAGAAACTCTGATATTCAGAGGTTTATCTCACATGCAAAACTTCACTTTGGGTTTAAAATTTGCTTTATTGGACAGGGTGGATTTGATTTAAATCATGATTAAAATCACTAGTCAGGAAGACTCGATTTAATCATGGATTTCTACATAAAACTACATTCTTGTTGGTTGTTATAACCTTAATACATGTTCTTCGCAACTCAGAGATAGATGTAGGTTTCATTGTTAGAAGGTACACACTAAACATTTTTAAAGTGATTTATTTTGAAAACTTTTCCGATTAGTTTTACAGCTATATCAGAAAATGATTTATTGTTTGGTTATTTCATTTACCAAAGGTAATTGAAGCAGATATTTTTCATCATTGGGAGGTGAACGATCTCCAATTCAACAGGTTAATCATTAATATTTGGAGGATTTTCTTGCCATGCTGTATCAGGAGGAGAACATCACCAGACAAACATTTAAATTGTTTTATTTAACTAAAACAACAACGTTATATATTCAACAGCAAACATATATAATATTTTAACAAAACAAGTATATGAATTTTTGAATTTAGTTGAACATTCAAGTTTTTTTTAAAATCAGGTTTGTTTTTGTTTGTTTTTTAACTAAAATAGTTAAATGAAATATTTTTTTTAAAAAGCAAAAATTAAACAGACTATGTCAGCCAGGTCAACATGAGAAACTTAAAATATTGGCTTCTGCAGCTAACTCAGTCATCTTCATCTTCATTTTCCTGTTTGTTCATAATCTGGAAAAGAAAATCAAGCTTTCCTGCTTTTTCAGGTCCCAATGAAATGGATGAATTAGTCCAAAGGAAGAAAATACTCTTTCTACACTGACAGAAGAAGCTACTGCTGATAAAAGCGAGATTATCACTTCAACAGTCTTTGAATCCAAGTGCTTAAGTGACTTCCACCAGTTCATTGGTGTCACTTTTTCTTTAAAACATCATCAGCAAAAATATTTCTTGAATGGTTCTTATTCCCAAACTGGGTCTCTTTTACGGCCTGTAGCCATTATAGGTTTTCCCTTCCAGTGAGAGAATGGTATGGTAGATCTCAAATCAATGAAGGCTACACTCAGAAAGACCTCAAGACTCCTGGAATATGCTGCTCAAACACTTTTTCACTTTTGTTTCTACTGCCTGTCCCTCCCTTCTCACATTTATCTCCAGACTTCTTCTCCTTGTCCAGATCTATTCCGCCCCCAACAATCTGCTAGTCATTGAACTTTTTGAAACTTTGCACTTTTAGAGAGAGGTAAGGGATTGACACTGTGTACACACATTTTCAGAGAGGCAATAGGGTTGAGGTCTGTAATTTCTCACCTCTCTCTATATTATTTATTTTAAAACATTTTTGCTGTTTACAAGCATGTTATCTCTGGAGACACACATACACAGTCTGAGAACTGCAAAACTAAGCATCTCTGATGGTATCTCCCAGACTGAGCACTGAGTGCCATTGGGTAGATAGAAAGATTAACCTAAATAATCTATACAGAAGTCCCTGGAACCCCATAAAATTGGGTCCCTAATCCATGAACTATTGGAACTCATTTACAAAACTTTTCTTAAACATTACATGAATATATTGTCTCATACTATAGAGTCAGAATTTATAATCCCTATTCCATGATGAGATATCTTTGAGCTATAATGTATCTTAATTAAAACTATCTTTAGGTAGGTTTTTTTCCTCAAAAAGCATTTTATCAAAAAAATCAGATATAAAAAAATTGGATTTTTTTTTAAAATCATTGATTTTTATCCACCCTGTTAATGGATAAGATTTCCGCCCATGAGCAAGTTTTTTTTTTTTTCTTAAAAGTTTTGTGGGGGAAATAGTTTGGCACTTTTTTAACAGTTGTGTTCATTTAAATGATTAATCCCAAAGCCTACTGGTTTGGCCTTTAGTTCAAACCCTTAAAAAAGTTGGTTTCTAATGCTTAAATGTGTGTGTGGTTCAAGTCTGACTTTAATTTTTAAAAGACTTTAGGAGCTCTTTATCTATGATATGAATTAGATCTTTGCTGTTGATCTGTGTAATTTAAATCTTCTACTTTGTTTTATAATACATATATGCATGTTGTAATTTTAATACTAACCACTCTAACCAACTGACAATACAGAACACATTTACAAGAGATTTTTTTTTAAATGACTAACTCACATTCAGCTATAACCCCAACCTGATCCAAATCCAAGCATTTGAAAAGCTTGGATAAGTCACCTGTCCACTACCCAACACACAATCTACACCTAACAGCGATCCCCTTCCTTTGACACCTCACATTCAATGGAAGGAACTCATCCTGTCCAGCTGTCTGCATTGTTTGCTGCTGTCTTCACATCTTCTGTATTCTGGGCTTTTCCTAGGCTCAGAGGTATGCAGTGAATTAGGAGTATCTCAGACCCAAGAAACGAAATACTTGGCAAAACTATCAGATTTCTTGAGACCTGGGCCCCATCATAGATCTGGCAGAATACCAGCTAAAGTAAGGTGGGTGAGGCTCAAAAAACATCCTCATTATGGTGATTAACAAGAGATACCCTAGATAGGAGATGGAAGCCACCAGGTTCAGGGCTGGAGAAACCATCAGAATAGTTGGTATTTGTAGAAAGGAAGCTGAGCAAACCTGGGGTTCTGATCAGACGAATTTAGGACCAAGGAAAGTTGGGATCATTAAAGGAAGATGGTCTGAATTAATGAGAACAGAAGGTGGAAAAATGGGATGGAGAGACATGACCATGAAATAAATCTCTAAAATGTAGAGATTATCTGGACTTGAGGTTTGCACATCACTGTAAAGTCAAGAATGTTTCTTTTGAACAACTGTTTAAATATGGCTTCCAATCACTCTTGAGTATTTGACGGGCACAAGAACTAAGAGAGGAAACATATCAGGTCACTTCACATAATTAGGAAGAAAGAAATGAAATGGAAGAAAGGAAAGTTGAGGCTGGATATCAAAAAGAATCCCAAACAGGGAGATCTAGGAAAAGGTGGAATAATATTTTTAGAGGGATGTGGGGAAAGCTTGCACGCTTGTGACTGAGCCTGATTGGTGCCAGGGCTTAATAACATCCCATGCAAAATAATATGGTATTGGCAGGACCTAAGGATAGGCAAGCCATCCTATTCCTAAAAAACAGGAACTAACTTCCAACTAATTTCAACTATATGAAAATCCATCCAAATTTTGAGGCCATAGTAATTGAGTTTGTGTGGCTAATTAAATCCCACAGCTAAAAAGATATTCAAGTTATCTTTCTGATAGGAATTATAGGATTTGCCACACTGAACCAGACCAGTGTTTTGTGTTGTCCAATATCCTCTCTCCAGCAATGGCGAATAGCTGATATTTGAGAGTTCAGATAAACTCCTCCTAATATGCCTAGCCGATTGTCCTGCTACTTATTGTTGGGAAGTGGACTCCCTTCTGACACCAGCCCTTTTATCTAATGTATTTTTAAACTTCGCTCCAGGGCCAAATTCAGAAGCAATAATGTATACCCCAAAACCCACTAGAATTGTAACTGATTTCAGTGAATTCCTCTTTGTTCAGGAAAGCACACGATTAGGTGTGATCCCGCCTTGTTTATGCAGCCAGAATTGCCATTGGTTTTACTGGAATTCAGAGGCATTCTGGGCATGCAAGGAATGCAGAATTAGTCCCTACACTTACCTTTGGTGGGGAAAAAAGATGACCTTTTCTGCTGAAAACCCTGAGGCAGGGCAGGTAGAATTACCGCCCATGGGGTTCAAAAGGATTAGATTGTGCAGGACAATACAAATTAGACTCTTGGACTGGTTTGGCCCATAATGAATTGACGTTTACTTTCTTGTCACTGGTCTTAATGTTCTAGTTTTATATATGACACCAGGTGAATCTCTCTTTCTCAAAAATAATCACTTTGTCTGCTGGTAGCTAGAACTGTCTTCTGTCTTAATGGCCTCGGGAAAACAGGATGGGCATCTAGAAACAGGTGCTTGGCTCATCTGTTGCATCTCTTATCACCATTTGGATCAAAGTTCCATCATTCAGGAAGAATACATATAGCAATGGGGACTTTTCTTTTTTTTTAGCCACACCAGGGGGCATGCTCTACAGGAAAGCTTTCCTGAGATGCCACATCTTATTTGTAGGGTAGTCTCCTGCACAACAGTAGAATTACCAGATAGGACAGAATGGCATGACCTTGTCTGCTGCTGTTCTTCAACTATTTTTCTAGCATTTCTATATAATGCAATAACTTTTCTCACATTACTTCTCAATGCCCTGAAGAACTGCCAGTCAGTTCACCCAAGAAAATCCTGCTGGGACCTGCACGATGTACCCTGTGTTCTACTTGGTATCCTCTTTCTTGATAAATCAAAAAAAAGAGATGAGGAAAATGTCATTAAAAACCAAGTTTCTTGATGTTCTTCCTTTAACTGTGTAGGTTAAATGATTGATATTTCTTGTGTCAGAATTTCAGGATTATATCATAATGTCAGGGTTATATATGCCCTGTTAAACTAAGTATATTGTCAATTTCTTCCCCCTGTCATCATGTTAATATATGCAGACCTACTAGTGCATTATTTGTTAAAATAATGATATAACTATTGCTCACTCAAGCTGATGTTTTGAATTATTGTGTAATCCAGAACTTCTATGGGAGGCAGTCTATCCTAGTGGAAAGGGCACTGGCCTACCAGGACACCTGGGTTTTATTCCTGGCTCTCCTACTGGTCACTAAGCTTCAGCAAGTCACTTGACCTCCTTGTAGCTCAGTTTTCATATCTGTAAAATGGGGCCATTGATACTGATCTCTGTTCATGAAAAATACTATACAAGAGCTAGGTATTATTACTATTACAATAAGGATTGGATCAAAGTAATCCCAGAGAGTGGCAAAAACTGATACAGCAATTTATCAGATCACTTAACACATTCTACAGATAAACCAATACAATGGGAGTTTTCCCAGTAAACAAACAAATATAGTAGAGACTACAGTTTTGCGAATTTATAATGCAGATTATTGAAAACATAAAATGCAGAACACTGAGTCTTATAATTGGGCTCTAGGAAATTTATGATGGAATTCCTGCTCTAGCTTCATAGAGGCTTCATTCTTCAGTTTTTATAATCCCATTGTGTGTGTATGTGTAAAGTTGTAAGGACAACAAACATTTTAAGGTTTTGTGGGTTTTTTAAAGATGCTTTGAGGTGATGGATCCTGGTACATCTGGATTACTGGAAGTAACACGTATATTCATATGATCAAAACAGTACTATCAGATTTGTCATACAGAAGCTGGGTTCCTGTTTGGGTGTGGAGAGAACCCGGTGGTTGTAGAATAACTGCTATAAAAGAAAAGCAGGGCAAATTTTGAGAATGTTTATCAAATACTAAGTAGCTTTTGCTCCAACCCCTCAGACAGAGACAAACACCTACAAAATCTCTATCAAGAATTCTTACAACTACAATACCCACCTGCTGAAGTGAAGAAACAGATTGACAGAGCCAGAAGAGTACCCAGAAGTCACCTACTGCGGGACAGGCCCAACAAAGAAAATAACAGAACGCCACTAGCTATCACCTTCAGCCCCCAACTAAAACCTCTCCAACGCATCATCAAGGATCCACAACCTATCCTGAAGGATGACCTATCACTCTCACAGATCTTGGGAGACAGGCCAATCCTTGCTTACAGACAGCCCCACAACCTGAAGCAAATACTCACTGGCAACCACACACCACACAACAGAACCACTAACCCAGGAACCTATCCTTGCAACAAAGCCCGTTGCCAACTGTGTCTACATATCTATTCAGGGGACACCATCATAGGGCCTAATCACATCAGCCACACTATCAGAGGCTCGTTCACCTGCACATCTACCAATGTGATATATGCCATCGTGTGCCAGCAATGCCCCTCTGCCATGTACATTGGCCAAACTGGACAGTCTCTACGGAAAAGAATAAATGGACACAAATCAGACGTCAAGAATTATAACATTCAAAAACCAGTTGGAGAACACTTCAATCTCTCTGGTCACTCGATTACAGACCTAAAAGTGGCAATTCTTCAACAAAAAAACTTCAAAACCAGACTCCAACAAGAGACTGTTGAACTGGAATCAATTTGCAAACTGGATAAAATTAACTCTAGGCTTGAATAAAGACTGGGAGTGGAGGGGTCATTACACAAAGTAAAACTGTTTCCCCACGTTTATTCCCCCACCCCACCCCCCACTGTTCCTCAGACATTCTTGTCAACTGCTGGAAATGGCCCACCTTGATTATCACTACAAAAGGTTCCCCCCACACACACCCCCGCTCTCCTGCTGATAATAGCTCACCTTACCTGATCACTTTCCTTACAGTGTGTATGGTAACACCCATGGTTTCATGTTCTCTGTGTATATAAATCTCCCCACTGTATTTTCCACTGAATGCATCCGATGAAGTGAGCTGTAGCTCACGAAAACTTATGCTCAAATGAATTTGTTAGTCTCTAAAGTGCCACAAGTACTTAGCTGAAGCTGAAGCTGAAGTTTTTCCCCCTGGACATCAATGGGAGTTTTGCCATTGATTTCTATGGGGCTAGGATGTCACCCAAAGTTTCTTGAAAGAGTCCTATTACTGATGAGTACCCAAACACTGAGATAGTTGATAGCTATACTTTTTTTCCCCTTGAGAGTTTGTGGTCTGGGTAAAATTGTTTTGATTCCTGCTGTGAACCTGGGGAAATATCAGAGGTATAGTAATTTGATAAATCTGTAAATCCTATCCTCTTCCTGATTTGTGTGTGCATGCGTGTATACACACACACACACACACATATATATTTTACAGTAGTGCTTTCTACTTCAGTCTGTTGTGGATCTGGATGTGTGTATCATGCTGCTGTTTGGGTATACTGCATTTAACATTTTGTTGTAGTAAAAAGGTAGAGGGATGGATTTTCTGAATTGTTCATTTTTGCAAGTCAAATCACAGAACCATAGGATTAGAAGGGACCACAAGGGGCATCTCGTCTAACCCCCTGCCAAGATGCAGCTTTTGTTGTGTATAAACCATGCAAATTCAAATGGACCCGAGAATGCCATCTGCTAAGTGCAACCTTTAGCAATAAGAGTTAAGGATTTTAAAAACATTGAATATCTGACATTTACCATTAAAGTCAATGGGAGCTTGTGTGTGCTCAGCACGTCTGAAAATTTGGCCACTTATTTAAGAACTTAACTTTGATTCTAGTTTTTAAAAAAACAAGCCCCCCCCCACCCCACCCACCCACACTTTTGGCTAACACGAACAAAGGTGTCACACTTCCCAACCCTCTCTGATCAACTTGAGATAGTCAGACCTAGGTATTTCAACCTGTCACCCTGGCATCTAACCAACTGAGTAAATAGTGTATTTAATTTGATATTGTACTTCTCTCAGAAACTTTCTCAAGCTTTATCACTATTTAAAATTGAGACGTTAAATAGCAGCAGCAGACATTGTCTTGAGCTTTCTGGTCTGGTAGTTGTCTTTTGGATTATACAGCATACCACCAAAGGTTGTGAAACTGCCATTTAAACAGGCATCAGCCACATATTTAGAGGCAGTGAAAAGCTTTCTGTAATTACAGATTATTGCATGTCAGATAATATAACAAAGAGGGGGGAAAATGAAAAGATTGTTTAAATGATCAAAATCAGAAAAAGATGAGTGGTGACATGATACTGAAAATTCCTGAGCACTGAACCAATAACAAAGCATACCTCTTAATTCTCCTTAAACAAAGCCTGTAAGAAAAACAAAGTAAGGCTGGCATTTTCTATTCTTCTTTCTCACAGTTTTGATCCTCCGCCCATTACTTTGAACGCTGGGTTGGATAAAAGCTTAAGTGAACTGATAGCACCTTCATTATTGAAAAGGTCACTTGTGTGGGGGAGGGTTATGCTAAAAGCTAGAGGGGAAAACTTGAAAATCAAACCGAAGCAGTCAGGGAAGAACCTGTTAAGTAAAAATGAAGTGAACAAGTAGACCCAACAGGAAATTCTGAGCTGTGTTGCCCTTAACGCAGTTGCTTGTGCATGTCACTGGAGAAATACGCTAATCTTGTTAGATCCAGTGAAACAGTATTACTTATCCTTTTAGAAATTATCCTTCCCCATACTAAGCCATTGATAAAATATACAACTACCTTTTTTAATTTTTAAAAACATAGCACAAGTTATCACCTGTCACTTTCAATCTGGCCTCTGGTTGGGGCTCTGAAACCCTCAGGCCAAAAGCATTTGTGTTAAAGGTAAATAGGATTTAACCTTCCATGTCTCAATAGTTTGGGTCCAGACTCACTGATGCAAAAGGCTACAGTTCCAGGACAACAGCAACACCTTCACTATTCCCAAAGCAGTTGGGGATTATGTGTCAGCTGTGTCCTATAGCTCAATAGTGCTGACAGCTGTCACTAAGAACAAGCCTGTTTTCCTGATCTTGCAGTGTAGTGGTGGTGGCGGTAGGAGACAACCTGATACTCTCCAATGTTTCAGGTTTCATGGCAGGCAGCAGCTTATACGAGGCACCTTTCCAAACTGCCTGATACGAGGAGTGCATACTCAGAAGTTCACTTACCTAGATTTTCCTATGGGACCCTTCACTGTGGAATTTGACCTCTGAGACAGTGGGAGAGGGAGAAGGCCATCAGGCTTCATTTTCAACATTAAAGGTAAGGGATAGGGGGGCGGGGGTGGAGAGAAAAGAAGAGTTCTAGTTACTAAACTAGTAAACTGGTAGGGTGGGTCTGTATGTATGTAGCGGCGTTGGGATCCCTCTTGGAATTTCAGGATATTTGTGCCTGGCCAGCCCCTACAAACTGAATTTCAGGGTTAGTCTGTGATTTTTCCCTCATGAACTAAACCTGGCCGATTTCCAAAAGCCATATTAAATTAAGAGATGGGCCTGAGGCATAAAGTTCACATCTGACTTTTCTCAAAGTTCAGGGGTTCCTGCATCCAACATTTTGCTTTGCCTTATTAGGAAGATGAAGGCCAGTCCCTTGGGCATGGTTTTCTGTTGGCTTTGATTACACTTTGTAAAATGAGCAAGTATGTTTTGCCATTGCTGGCAGCTACTACAAGATAGGGCATATTGTATCTAGGGCAGAGGACAGGAGGAAGAAATACCAGTCCATCCCCACTCCAGCACACACTGCAAGGGGTGGGAGGTGTCTCTTATTAGTAACCAGGAACTAGTATCACAGGTTGCCATTTTCTGACTGCTCCAACCCCTCAGCCATTGGTGTAAAGAAAAAGCCCCTCCAAGCTAACTCCATAGCACCTCCTCCCACCTTACTGGCTTGTTTTGACCCTCATTGAGGCCCATAAAGGAAGGTGAAAACCACCCACCATGCCTCCACACAAGGTTGGGGTGATGACTCTCCAGACCCTGCCAAGGCCATAAGGAGGCAGAGGCTCCTGGGTACTACCCTTACAGACTTGGGAGCTTATGAAGAGCCTTTTGCAGTCCGTCTGCATTAGGCCTGGGAGGGTGGAGCTGAAAAATCTCCCAGAAGTCCCACTAGGTCTGAGTGATTCTCCTCCCCCACCCCCTTGTCTCTCTTACCAGGGCTTAAGGGGAAGTAACGAGCTTTATGATGGTGCTACTGGTAGCTGTATGACTGAATAGTGTTTGGGGGCTATCTGTGTGCAGGGGAGGAAGATGGGGTGGTCTGCATGTGACAGATGGAGTGAGAGAACGCTGGGAGGAAAAAGGGGAGAGAATGATGTGAAGGGTGTGTATGTTAGAGGAGAGAGAGATTCAGAGGCTGGGTTGGGAATAAGCAGGGGCTTATTTTAAAAGGGAAAAAAATCTCATGATCTCTCCTTTCACAATACCCACCACTCAGTACTTTCACTAGGCCTCTACGATTAATTTATCTTCTGGCCTAGTTCCTTGAATTTACCCTAGTTAATGAATTTTAAAGGACTTCCTGAAGGAAGAGCATAGAAAATTATTGGCTAGAGGGTTTTACTATCTCTCTTTCGTCAGCTTAGTAGGAAGGTAAAGAAAAAGTAGTTCTCCCTTTCTCGCTAAGACCTCCTATATTTTTTTTCTTTTCAGAAATGTTCTGAGCTGAATATTATAGCCAGGGCCCCATGAATTTCCTATTCTGCAGCCACAATTACTATAATGAGATTTTCATGCAATCGTGGCTCCAAACCCCCCCCCCCCGCTGCCTTCTTCCATTCAGCAGTCTTTCATGAAAGAACAGTCGTGCTAATCAGCAGCACTCTGCTCACTCTTCCTGGATTCAAGAAGAAAAATCTTTGCTGAGATTACTTGTTGCAGCTTTTATACTGGCAAAGCCTCATAAATTAAGACTTAAGGCTCATGCAGTGTGCGTTTGCATTCTGAGCAAACTACTGTGGTCTCCTCTGAGGCTTTGGAAGGCTGCTGAACCAATAGAACTGGTGCAGTTCCACTGGCTGGAAAGAGAACAGAACATGTGCCGAACGTCTGCACACTGTGCGTGCAGTAGAGTCGGCTCTGTACAGGCTTCCTCTGTGAACCCTAAACAGCAGCATTTTGATACCAGGACAGAGAGAGGCTAAGGAAAAGTGGGAGTAGACTGGTGGATTCAGCAGCACAAAAATTTTTGAGGCACTGCCTTGCCAGACAATGGCAGAATAGCCGCTTCAGGGGATACTACAGTCTTAAGCCTGCCACTTAAGCCTGCTACGCTTACAAAGAGCATTGCTCCCCACCAGCACCCATGAAAATCTTCTGCATCCGGCCTGGTTTCTAGGCAGGGAATGGGGACCGGAAGATTTGGGTCTGACCTTGCTCATAGTCTTAACCTTGATTTCATTGGGAACAGCTGCAAACCCTAGGACAAGGTTTTTGATTTCATAAGTTTTCTAGCAGCAGAGCTGTGATTAATGTGGCACATATGGCAAATATTTCTTTTCCAAACACAGGTTAACTCTGTAGTGGAACAGTGTAGAAATGGAACATGCTGTACCATTGTGGATGCTGAAATATGAAGTGACACTGAATAACTGTACGTGTGTGTGTGTGTGTGTTTGTTTCAAAAATGTAACGTAAATTATAGGTTAAATGACATAGTAAAATCAGAGATTCCCTAAAGAAAACATTCATTTTGCAGATGGCTTATATGTGAAGAGGATAATTCTTTTTATAGAAAAAAATATAAAGCAGAAAAGGGGGCTTCTGAGAAACATTGTTATCAAGATAAATGACTCAGATCAGGATTACTATTGTTGTATCAGCTGCTGGGGCTGAACTGTTTTCAGTATTCAACTTGCTGAAGCTCTTGGACTATCAGGGGGATCACTTTTCTAGGATGCTTAAAGCAATGCCACTGTGATGCTCTGAATCATCAGCACCAAACAGAGACAATAGTTCAGGACACGAACCTGACTGTGAGGCTACCTGGAATCCAGAAAACCACAGGTTTTTGTTTTTGTTTTGTTTTGTTTTTGCCAGTCTCAGCAAGCTCCTGCCCCCCTTTTCATTAATGAAGTCACTTTACTGATTTGCTGAAAAAGATGCATGATCTCCACATATTGTCTGAGTACCAGGCTCCCTCAGCAGATATTTCTATTTAGGGCTTATCTAGACTACCTCATAAGTCGATGTAACTTACGTCGCTCAGAGAGATGACAAAATCACCCCGCTCAGCAATGTAAATTACATTGACTTAAAACAGTGTCTGCGCTGCGCTATGTCGGTAGGAGACGCTTTCCCGCTGACATAGCTTCCGCCTCTCACTGAGGTGGAGTAATTACATCAACGGGAGAGTGGTCACCCATCAACATAGTGCCTCTTCACCAGATGCATTGCATTGGCACGGCTGCATCAATGCAGTGGCCGGTGTAGCATGGTAGTGAAGACAAGCCCTTGGTTTTTCTTCTTCCTTGCAGTATCGTAGCACCCTGTAAGTCATATTGGCAAAATTCAGGATGTGTTTTTAAAATAATTTTCGTGGATGAGATCAATGTTTTATTTTTAAGCACCTTTTTATTTTTATCAACTAAAATGATCTGTTGTGCACAATTATGGGGGAAGGGGTCAGACAATAACTATTTAATGATGGGATGTTGAGATTCAAATGGTTATACAGACAGTAAACTGAGTCACAGGGAGCTTAAGTGACCTTGACCAAGAACACAGAGGAAATTTGTGATTGAGCTGAGGACTGAGCCCATATCTTCGGTGGCCCAGTTCAATTGCTTAATCACAATGTAGAGATATGTTGATGAAAGATGGTGATTTGGAGATGCTCCTTCATAAGGGACCATGTTGAGTGTGGGAATTTGGAGATGTGCCCTGGAGGGGGAGGTTGGTAACAACACATGGCTGTGTGCAGCAGTTCACCAGAGATGCTCTCCAGTTTGTTTTAACTAACGTTTTATTCCTTTCTCATTCACTGGTCTGTTTAATGACCCCCAAGATTGTTACACACACAAGACCATGTTTTTCTTCTCCTTAGAATTTAGCTGAAAGGCCTCACACAGTAACCATCTGCATATCTTAACCCCCTGCACTTAATAATTTTAAGAGTTGACAGAAATGGTGTATGTAGAGAGTGATTTAAGGTTAGGGAGAAGTTGTGGCTAGTGCAGGGGACCTGGGGCATCAGGATGCCAAGGTTCTATTGGTGACTTGCTGTGCAAATTTGGGAAAGTCACTTAACTGCCTGTTTCTGTTTTCCCCCTAACATGTACTTCAAAGACATTATTGTAGTGCTTAAATAAACGTTTTAATCTGCTTTCAGATCTTTGACTGTGAGATGTTATAAAAGTGTGAAGTGTTCAGTTTTGCACTAATTAGCCCTCTCTGACTCTACAAGTACAGTAACTTTAGACTGGCGTTTATATTTCTGTATTGAAGCTTCTGACACAAGGTTAAGGATTCTGGAGGGAAACATGAAGAGCACAACTGTATTTACAGGAGAGAGCCAAAAGTGCTTCCTCCTGTTCTATAGTGACTTACGGGAGCTGGGCCTTGTTTGTCTCAATGTTTTGCTGCTTGTAAATCTGAAAATAAAATATAGTGTACAGAGGACTATAATTCTGTTCTGTACTATTTTTCACCTTTCCCCCAGTCACAATAATTTTCTTTGATAACAGAATAGGGCAATTATATATATCTATATACAGTGTAAGTGAATAAGACACTGTGCTTGTCAGCATTTTGGTACGTCTGCTCCTTTATGCTCCGTAAGTGAGGGAGCAATGAGGACTTCACACGCCCACAGACAAAACCACAGGCCACTTCCAGAGCCAGAAAGAGAGGGAAACGAAGACAAACTTGGCCTCCTTTTATCACCCTTCAGTATTCTTCATTTCTCAAACTCCACCTGCCATTTTCAAAGCAGGAGAATCTTCCCTCCCCACCACATTTATTCTGAAAACTCCAGTGGACCCTGAACTCTTCCATATACCTCTGTGAATTCATCAGGGTGAGTAAAAGGTTTTAAGTTTTCTGTGTGAAAGGTGACCTTGCAGTGATTCCTACAGAGTGCGATAGTTGCTATATTTACTCCCAGTCACAGCAGTGTTGGGGGAGGTTTTTAGCTGAATTTTCTTTTTAAGTAGCCAGCAGTCAGTACAGAAACAAAATTTCCTTCTCTTTGGGTAAATGATTCAGATTTGGAGGTGGCCTTTTGTATTCCTATTCTCATTTTTTCCCACCTCATGCATAGGCAAAATATAATCAGCCTTTTAAAATTTCCTAGGATGAGCTAGGAAGGGTTGTGGCAGGGTGTGTATGTTTTTTGTTTTGTTTTGTTTTTTACAAAAGGTAAATCTGCAGTGGCACAATGCATTTGTTAGCAATAATTTTCCCCACTGCATTATGTCCTGGAGTTTCCCCAGTCAGCACAGATGAATATTTCATATTTTCCAATTTTATTGTATATCAGTGGAAGAAGGTTAGAGCAAAGTAAGATGGAATTGAAAGGATTGTCCATTCGTTAGGTCAATAGGCTAGGGCTTGGGAGACCTGTGTTGAAGTCCCTGCTCTGTCCCAGACTTCCTGTGTGACCTTGGGCAAGCCACTAGCTTGTCTGTGCCTCAGTTTCCCATCTGTAAAATGGGGATGATAGTACTACCCTACCTCACAAGGGATAAGTACTAAAGATTGTGAGGCACTGGTGATGTTGAGGCCGTACAAATATTCAAGAGATGAGAATGATTATTCTCATTATTCTTGGCAAGGCACTGAAACCAGCTGTTCACTGATGGTGACTAATTGTATGTTCTATTTTTGGGTGCCCAATTTAAGACCCCAGGGCTGAGCACTCACAGTTGCAACTGAAGCCAATGGGCATTCAAAATACTATGTAACGCTAATAAATACTCTGAAAAACTAAGCACATGGCATTTCAGACTGGGTACCCAAAATTAATGGATGCTTTTAAACTCCGTTCCTCCATCTGTAGAATGGCATAGTAATACCTAATCACCTCAGAGGTTTAGTGAAAATAAATTATTGTTAGTAAAGCACTTGGGTACCATAGTAATGATTGTCATAGAAAAGCCCAGGAGCAAATAAATAATTCTGTCTTCAGAACAAGGTTTGAAAATTGTACAGTAAACAAGTCATAGGGCTACACATTGATGAGGAGAAAACAAAATCTTGAGTAGTTTCTCGTTTAGTGAGCATCATCTAGCCTGTGCACTGAATGAGGAAGGGATCCTGTGGAAAAATAGTATGTGATCATGTAATAAAGACGGTATCATTAATGCATACACATAAGGGGGCTGAATTAAGGTTGCATAGGCAATCTTAATTCTGGCATTTCCTAATTATTGAGTGCTGAATTTGCAACTTTAATGTTCTTTTAACATAGTTTTTGTGTGTTTAATACTATATGAACAGCACAAGTGGCTCAGCTCTGAAGCAGTGTTTTCAAGTTATCTTGATCAGTGTGCAAGGGTTCCTCTTTTTGACAGATTGTCACACAGATACGGCTTGCTTTCTTAGCACTTAATCATGCATGAAGCATAAACAGGGTAAAGTGTTCTTCATTTCAAAGTCCATGAATAGTAATCTTGCTGGCTGCTGTCTAGGCCAAATACCTTAGGATGTTACTAATTCTATTGGTTCAAGTAGTAGGCTTGTAAGTCTCATGTGATAAATGCACAGATCTTTGTATGCTCATGATGGTCTTCGCCACCTGGACCTGTCTCAAACTGCTTTTGCACACTAAGTCAGCAAATCTATGTAGCTGTGTTTGCACCCACATTAGTCATCTTCCTGACTCCAGTCCCTATCTAAGCAAAGCTTCCATTGACTTCAGCAGGAGTCTTTCGTCTGCATATGGACTTCAGGATTTGGCTCTGTATTAATAGCAATTGGAAACAGTGGAAATATGAGCTGGATATAACAAAATGTAAAATATGGCTAATATTTTAAAATGTCACCTGAGGCCTCCCAGTGATCTAGTAATACATATGTAAAGAAATGTTCAGTGATAACATGGGCTATCTTCTCCATCTCTGCAAGGTCTCCTGCCACTGTTAACTTCTGGTTTCCTTGGCCTACTATAGTAGATGTGACATTCACGTGGCCGATTATGCTGGCCGAGGAAAAAAGTAGATATGTCACAACTGTGAATAGTTGCACTTCGTACAAGTTACTTCCTTAAAGTAATAAAGGGCTGCCTGTGTGCATGTGTGGAGAGAAATTTTGTTGTTGTTGTTGCTGCATTGGAAAGAAGGAGGTTAAAAGATACTAGCAGGGATGAAACCACTATATTTTCTTTGTATTCATGGTATCAAGAGATCATGTACCCTGTTAAAACAAAAGGTATGTAAGTTCAAAATGCCCAATATCACTAATTTTGAATGCTTTTTATGATTGCAGAATTTAAAAAATTCAGTAGCCATTTTAACATTTACCATAAATGCTGTGTTCATTGAATTACGCTTTTACTTTGTAAATGGCCTCTTAGCAGAGTAAAAAGCATGAGCTGCTACAACTTGAGCAGAAGGGCTAAGTCCTGTAGTTGGGACCAGGTTTGTAGAGCTCTGTGCAACATGTAACACACAGTGCCCTCCACCTCTCTCGCTGGGTCCTCCATCTCTGTGCATCTGTTGTTCCTTCGCTCCAGCCATCCCTGCAAACTTTCCCAGGCATTGATAGCAACCTCTCTTACCCTCTATAGCCTTTAGTGACGCCCTGCCACCCCACTCCCCATTCTCTCCCAAACACATGCATGGATCAGGAAGCCAGGAGATGAAACCAAAGCACAATTGTCCAAGCAGGAACTGGGGAGAACAGTCAAGGAATTAGATCTTTCCCACAGCCTGTTGCCATCAGAATCGGACAGGATAGTGGATGGGGAGTGAGGGCTGGATCTTTGGCTGGCAGGACGTGTGTGGGTTTATTTTGCAGAGGGACCTTAAGTTAAAACAAAGGATGTGTAGGCATGAAACCACTATTTCCATTTTAAACTGTTGTCGCTGGAATCCTTGCTATCCTGATTGAAATGTCCCCTAAAACAACATAGGTGGTCTTTTGTTTTGTATACAACCCTAGGTCCTCTGATCATTTAGGAATATCCATACTAGACCAGACCCAATGTCCATCTAGTCCAGGACTCTGGCTCTGACCGTGCCCAATACCAGCTGCTTCTGAGGGAGAAAAGTGGAAGGTATGGGATAATTGAAATGGCACCTTCTCGTCCCTAACAAAAGGTTTGTTTCCTCGCTTTTCCCTACACCCACAAGTAGAGGGAGGTGCATTCTAAAGCCCTGTGGTGATGGTTCATCAGCACCCAGAAGTGTCCTAGGCCCTGCACAGAGAGACGAGAAGACTGCCCCAAACAGTTTATAGTCTGGACTTTGGATGTGGTCATGTAAGTGAGAGTGGCAGTTGGCAGATGGGTTGAGGAAGGCTGCTTATCTGATTTGAGGCATGTGATTCTCAGACAGCTGCCATGTTCTTGGTATTGAACCGAGCACCTCCAAAGCTAAGTCATGCGCTGCTGCAGTTTGAATTGAAGGACCAAATCCTAGAGGTGGGAACTGTGATTGCTTCCTATCCTCTGTGGTAAGGCACAGAGGGAGGGGAGGTGGGGGGGTACACAATTCAGCGCACAGTGGGTTATAAAAGCGCATCTTAAGGATTCTGCTCTTTAAAAATGAGAAATGCTCATTTAATAACTTGATTTTAAATTTTTTTAAATATGGAAGTTTTAAAAATGTATTATTACTGTGAACTCTGCAAATTAAACTTAACTTACCTATACTGAATAATCCACATATGCATATTTGTCTTCTAGCTTCTATTTCCTGCTTTTGTCTAGCTACATTCTGTACTGTGCAGTGCATACAAAACAGGTAATTACAAACTTTCTGGTAATTATCTGCTTGTATGTCCAATTACCCATTTTTCTCATTCAGATACGAGTTGAAACACAAAAAGGTGTGTTTTATGCACACCAGGTGTACACACCTCAAATTTTACAGGTTCAACTTTGGCAACATTCTTCTTTCAATTGCAGAGGAGGTGTCAATTTTTAAAACACAGATCAAAGATCTTTTGTGTCATGAGGCACTGAAATACCATCAGGTAGCTTCCAATGCCCAAAATACCCTCCTAAAGTATGTAATGCAAAACCTGTAAAGTAAGATGCCTGCCTCTGCAGGAGTTCAAAAGACTCTCAACCATTTTATTCCAGATGTAAGATTTAGAAACCAAACATTTATTTGAAAAATTCCTACAATGATAATGATGGGATGGAGGTAGAGTGGAAATTTATATAACAAAATACACATGGCACAGTCTTCTCTCATGATTCAGGAAGTATTTTTATGACTGTATAGTAGGAGGGGTTTCTTAGTATGTAGTCAACTTCCCTTGACAGTGTAGACTATTTATCAGATTAGATTCAAGATTGTACAGCCAGAAGGGAACACTCTGATCATCTAGTCTGATCTTCTAGCACAGGCCACAGAACTCTCTCAAAATAATTCCTAAGCAGATATATTAGAAAAACATCCAATCTTGATTTATAAATGTCAGTGATGGAGAATCCACTGTGACCTTTGTAAACTGTTCCAATGGTTAATTACGTTCACCTTTGCAAAATTGTGCCTTATTTCCAGTCTGAATTTGTCTAGCCTTCCAGCCATTGGTTTGTGTTATACGTTTCTCTGCTACAATGAAAAGACCATTATTAAATATTTATTCACCATATAGGTACATAAAGACTGTAATTGTCACTCTTTAAACTTTCCTTTGTTAGATTCAATGAGCTTAGTCTATTTAGCTTATCATTATAAGGCATGTTATCTAATCCTTTAATCATTCTTGTGACTCTTCTCTGAACCCGCTCCAATTTATCACCATCCTTTTTGAACTGTGGGCACCAGAAATGGATACAGTATTCCAGCAGCAGTTGCACCAGCAGGCCCACCAACAGAGGGGGAGCAAAGATGGTAATTGGCCGGGGTCCAGGCGATTTGAAAGGGCCCAGGGTCCCTGGCCACTGCCGTGAGACCCGGACCCCTTTAAATCACCTGGGCAGGCCACAGGGCTCCTAGGTGTACGCGGGATGGTACCAGCAGCGGCGAAGGCAGCCAGGCAGGCATGTGGAAGCCTTGGCTGTGCTGGAAGAGTGGGCCCAGCAGCACAGCCAGCAGCTCGCTGGGCACCAGGTGTAGCATCTCCCAACTGTCAGGTGGACCGTGTTCACGGCATGTGCACACGTGCACCAGCTGCTGCATGTGGTCCAGCTCCTCACCCATGTTGTGACACTACGCTGGGCCAGCAGCAGTGTGAGGCCCAGCTCCAGCCCTGCAGCCTGGAATTGCTGTCAGCGCGCCTGTGCACCAATGCCGAATACAGAGGTAATATAACCTCTCTCCCCTGTTTATCCATCCCAGGTCTGCATTAGCTTTTTTGGCAATAACGTCACAGGGAGCTCTTGTTCAGCTGATTATCCAACACAATCCCGAAATCTTTTTTGAGTTACTGCTTCACATGATAGAGTTCCCTATCATGTCAGTATGGCCTACATTCTTTGTTCCCAGATGCATGCATTTACTTTTAGCCGTATTAAAATACATAGTTTGCTTGCATCCAGTTTACCAAGCAGTCTAGATTGCTGTGAATCAGTGACACATCTTCTTCAGTTTTTACCAGTCTCCCAACATTTGTGTCATTTGCAGACTTGATCAGTGATGATTTTATGTTTCCTTCCAAGTTATAGACAAACGTGTTAAGTAGCCTAGAACTGATGCCTGCAGAATCCCACTGGAAACAGACCCACTCGTCGTTTACAGTTAGCCAGTTTTTAATCTATTTAATGTGTGCCGTGTTAATTTTATGTATGAAGTGTTGCTGTAGCCATATTGGTCCCAAGATATTAGAAAGACACAGTGGTGAGGTAAAAGTTTTTTATTGGACCAAATTCTGTTGGTGAAAGAGACAAGTTTTTGAGCTTACACAGCACTAAAGAAGAGCGCTCTGTAAGCTTGAAAGCTTCTCTCTCTGACCAACGGAATTTGGTCCAATAAAAGATATTACCTCACCCACCTCGGGTAAATTTTATATCATTCTAGGGTTTTTTTTTTTCAAAATATCATGTGGTACCAAGTCCAAATGCCTTACAAAAGTTCAAGTATATTCCTTTAACACTATTATCATTATCAACCAAACTTATAATTTCATTTAAAAAAATGACTAATTAGTTTGAAGGATCTATTTTCCATAAACCCATGTTGATTTGCATTAATTACATTAACTTCCTTTAGTTCATTATTAGTTGAGTCCTGTATCAACTGCTCCATTATCTTGCCAGCGGGCAAGATAATGTCACACTGGCAGATCTATAATTACTTAGGTCACCTCACTTACTCTTTTAAAAACTTGACACAACATTTGCTTTCATCCAGTCTTCTGGAACTTTCCCAGTCCTCCAAAACTTGTTGAACATCAACTTTAGTGGTGCAGCAAGCTCTCCAGCCAGCTCTTTTAAAACTCTTGGACG
Source organism: Lepidochelys olivacea (assembly GCF_965140295.1). NCBI lineage: Eukaryota > Metazoa > Chordata > Testudines > Cheloniidae > Lepidochelys > Lepidochelys olivacea. The sequence continues at coordinate 79,995,600 of NC_140412.1, forward strand.
CAAGTTTTCTGGCCCTGCTTTTTTTTTTAAAAAATGTCTAACTTTAATAGCTTCCATTGAACATCCTCCAGAGATGCTAGTGGAATTGAAAGAGTGTTATCACCATAGGATAAGACTCCATCTGTTTTTTTTTCCCCATAGGGAACAGAAATATTTATTGAACACTTCTGCCTTTTCTGATTATTGATCTACCATTTCTACCTTATCATGGACCAGTACCATTGTCAGGATTCTGTTTATTCCTAATACATTTTTAAAACTTCCTTCTTATTATCGCCAACTTCCATAGATTTCTCCTTGTGTCCCTTAGCTTCCCTTTTCAATTTTTTACAATTCCTAACTTCTGATTTATATTCACTACTATCAACTTCCTCTTGTCGTAAATTTTATTTTTCATTTTTATTTTTCACAGCTGAATTCACTTCCTCTCTAAACCATGCTGGATTTTTAACCAGCACAGTCTTCTTCCTCATCCTGCCCGCCCCCCCTGCCTCCAGTGTGAGGGAGTCTTGCTTGTGCTCGGCTGTGGAACAGCTCCCTAACGCCACCAGCCTGTTAGCCACTCAAACACTACCTTCTGGGCAATGCTATCCCTTATTTTGCCTTGCAGGTTAACAATAGGTGTACCCAGTCCCTGAGTCCCTTTGAAATGTTCCCCTGTAGAGTCCAGCCCCTTATCCAGGTCTGCTGTCCCCAAAGTAAAAGTGTGCACACTAGTTTGTATGATTCAGGATCAGTACTTTGCTTAATATCACAGCACTTAAATATATTTGGCCAGTTGACATTAACACATGCTTGAATCACAGGCCCTTTCTCCCTAGAAGTAGCAGCAGGTGTCCCCTATTTCTCTTCCCCACCCACAAGAGACAGAGGTAGCAGATATGGAGAGACTGTAGTGCTGACCCTCCGTGATCAGGATGTGTCTGCTTGGGTGGGTGGTCAAGGCCTGCTGCACTTTTTTTCTCCTGCCACACACACAAACAGTTCTCTGCTGGGGTGATGTTGGCTGGGTTCTCCACTGTTGTGCACATGGACCTGTTCACACCTCTCAGCTATTGTTTTGGGCCCTCTGCAGTCTCAGGTAGATGTCACAGCATCAGTTACACCTGGGTCGTATTTCTGAGCTTTTCTTTTCACCTTTGGTGGCTAAAGACCTTTTTAATGGAAACTTAGATTCTGATGTGTAATCACATGACTCTGTGAGCTGCGGCCCTAGTAATGGGCCTAGAGTGGCACTACCAATACACACTCCCCAGACACGAAATGATCCCCCTCGCAGTTTAAACATTTGTTGTTTGCTTCTGAATCGAATACTCATGAAAGTGGTAGAATTTTCTAAGAGCTTCCCTTACATCATTATTAGCTCATTTTAGCATGTACACACAGCTCTACAAATGCACCTTAATCCTAATCTCAGTGTTCCTACAATTCCAGTACTATCTCTGTATCTCTGTGAGTAAAGGCTAGCCAGCAGTTATGTTAGGGTATGTCTATGCTACCCGCTGGATCGGCAGGCAGCAATTGATCTAGCGGGGGTAGCTTTATCGCGTTTAGTCTAGATGCAGTAAATCGACCCCCAAGTGCTCTCCCATTGACTCCTGTACTCCACCGGCAGGAGTCAATGGGGGAGCGTCAGCAGTCAGCTCACTGAAGCGAAGACACCACGGTGAGTAGATCTATGTACATTGACTTCAGCTACTTTATTCATGTAGCGGAAGGTGCGTAACTTAGATCGATCCCCACCCCCCTGTGTAGACCAGGCCTTAGACTTTGTTAGTTTTGTGATGTGCCCCAAACTGAGTCTAGGCTGTAAGCACCAGATTCACGTTTACTTGTTGTGGTGGATTCTCCATCACATGAAGTCTTTATAAACCACAATTCAAGATCTTTCTGAAATCAGCCACAAGATATTGGGTTTTGTTTTGTTTTTTTTGCAGGAACTGTTGAGTGAAGTTCTATGTCCTTCATTGTACAGGAGGTCAAAGTAGATGAATGCAATGATCCCTTTTGGCTTTAAAATGGATGACTCTTTAGAATTACTAGAAAGGGCTGGCGTACCCTGCCGCCTCATCAACAGGAACGATCTGTTTCTTGTATCCTTATGCTAAACCTGAACACTGTAATGTGACCTGGGTGTTTCATTGACATAATAATTGAAGCAGCATTTTTTCCATATTAAGAAAGATGACTTCATAATAACTGATTTTACTATAAGTAAATAAAGGGTAACTATATAACCCATAGCTCAAAGCATTGCATGGTCCGTTCTAGAGCCTCATCCAGAGAAGTGTGAGTCCGCTATAGCTCCCCGCAAAAAGAGTAAGTCTTTCAGCTCCCGTAGAAGAGACTTATGCTTTTAATGCAGAAGGTCCAAGGTTCAAGCCCACTGTCAGCAGAACCATGATTGTCTACAGTTGGACTTGTCAGTATTCAGAAGTCATTCACGGTCCCCCCCGCCCCCGGATTGTTTAGCCAACCTGCCCACTTCTAATTTGAGAACAAATCTATGTAAAATTGCTTGCTGTAGTGTAGGGGTTTTCTGTTTGAGATTCATTATGAGCCCAGGTTTCAGAGTAACAGCCGTGTTAGTCTGTATTCGCAAAAAGAAAAGGAGGACTTGTGGCACCTTAGAGACTAACCAATTGATTTGAGCATAAGCTTTCGTGAGCAGCTGTAGCTCACGAAAGCTCATGCTCAAATCAATTGGTTAGTCTCTAAGGTGCCACAAGTCCTCCTTTTCTTATTATGAGCCCAGGTTACTTTTAGCACTTCTGAACCAAAAATTAAATTCTGGCAGCAAAGTGACAGCCAGGAACGTCAATTAAAAGGAACAATAAATATAGATATAAAAGAATATTGCTTTTTTAAAGGTATAAATTGCAAATCACACCATGGTGACAGGCTGCCTACCTGAGCTGTTTAACAATAAGCTTCATACCTCAAAGTTCCTTGAGGAAAGCAGGCAGACTACTAGAGCTGTCGTAATACTTCTAGCCTTCGTTCATTTTGATATGTTTCGTCTCTCTAGTCAAGGTGCTTTCTGGCTCACCAGAATAGTAGCAATACCTTGGGTATACCGGGCCTATTTGTTCGCTCAGTGTAACAGGCATATCTTTGATTTTGTTGCATGAGGAACACACACTTTTTGGATTTAAATATATTCTCTCTGGGCTCCATTCTGTATAGTGCCTTCTGAAAGGTCCTGCAAAGACTGTTCTTCAGCAGAGGGTTAAGCTTTCGGAAGGAAACTGTGACCATATATAATGAATCCTGATACCTGTTTACATTTCCCTATATATGCCATATAGAGGTCATGGGTCATATTCAGAGAGGATCTGTAAGGTGGTGTGAGTTAAACTTTCATGTGCTTGACCATGCTGGAAGAAGGTGAGAGTTAAAATAGCTCTGACCTGCACTGTAATGTTCATTGATGCAAGTGCTTCTTGATGGCTATTCTGTATAGGGAATGCACTGACTCATTTGGTGGGAAAAGCAGCTAGTTATGTTTGCAGAATCAGTGGTTTTAACTGCACAGATTTCTGATTAAAACTTTCCCAGTGCCAAACAAAGGAATTGCTGGGAAATGACATGAAGGACTTGTTGACTGTACATGGATTTGTAATTAATTTTTTTTTGCCACCCAGTTGATCATTTCCCAACAATCTTTGTAGAGTTGCTTTTCATTATAGAGTGGGCATTTCAGCTATTTTTATTTGATCTAGATATCAGCCATTAGGCTATCTTTACTCATTCTACATTCAGGATAGATAACTCTACTAGGTCAGTTTTTCAAAGTTCAGGAGTGTCCCATATTCTCTTGAATGTTTGCTGAAGTCCTACAGGATGTTCTTTGTGGTGTACTGTATAGCTACGATTGTCTTCTGTGCACGTATATTTCAAACAGAAGTGTGTCTGCTTCTCTGCTGGGGGGTGGGGCTCTAAGAAGGCTCACAGAGAGCGAGAGGCACATTTTTGCTTTCTGTTTCATGGAGTTTTTATATTCTATTTTTCTAACATGAAAATCCTTAGACTTAAGCTATAAGTAAATGTATTGTTCTTTGTGAATGGAAAACATACACCTTCACAGGCCTGTCAAGTATCACATTTCACAGCCCTGTCACACCTGCTTACATCTCAGCTGGGTTCCTATGGATTCAGCTGAGGCATAAGGAAGGCAGTTGGGATTTGCCTGAAGTTTTACTTTCCAGGTATATGGGGCCACTGAGAGAAGGGCCTACTGAGCCAGGGCTCAGGCACTTTCTCTGCTTCCCCTCTCATTGCTCCTCTGACTGGATCACAGCCAGGAATGAGTAGCTGGGAGGTGGCACCGGCAGCAGGAGCACAAGGGGAGGAACCCACTACTGGCTCCAGGCTTGTGCACCCAGTGAGTTGCACCAGCCTCCACCCTTCACAACTACTCTGGTAGTTTCTACTATTTGTTTGTGTAAAGGTGAACCACATTAAGTGTAACACGAGGCCTGGGGTGGGACAGCAGCCTTTTCTCTTTAGGGTTATGAGTTCACTTATAAGGGCGGCTGATATCTCCACCCCGTAGTGCAGAGAACTCAGAAGGCTTGTCTCTTGTTGAAAATACTGAACACTCAGTCTCATACAGAGGAATGTTAGTCAGAGTGCATGCAAATAGAATAGTTATTACAATTCCCAGAGTAATAAAGCAGTAACCAGAGCTTTATTAGGTCTGGGGAACTCAGAATAAGGGACAAAGGGATCAGGATAATAAATGACAAAAACAACAATACATAAACTCCACCCTTCTCTACATTTACAGCCTGTACAAACTACCCAGTGTTTCCTCCCAGCACCTTTGGCCATCATAAGACCTAATCACATCAGCCACGCCATCAGGGCCTCGTTCATCTGCACATCTACCAATGTGAGATATGCCATCATGTGCCAGCAATGCCCCTCTGCCATGTACATTGGCCAAACCAGACAGTCTCTACGCAAAAGAATAAATGGATATAAATCAGACGTCAAGAATTATAACATTCAAAAACCAGTTGGAGAATACTTCAATCTCCCTGGTCACAGACCTAAAAGTCACAATATTACAACAAAAAAACTGCAAAAACAGACTTCAACGAGAGACTGCTGAATTGGAATTAATTTGCAAACTGGACACCATTAAATTAGGTTTGAATAAAGACTGGGAGTGGATGGATCATTACACAAAGTAAAACTATTTTCCCATGTTTATTTTTCCCCCCTACTGTTCCTCACACGTTCTTGTCAACTGCTGGAAATGGCCCACTTTGATTATCACTACAGAAGTTTTTTTTTTTTTTCTCTCCTGCTGGTAATAGCTCACCTTACCTAATAACTCTCCTTACAGTGTGTATGATAACGCCCACTGTTTCATGTTCTCTGTGTGTATCTTCCTACTGTATTTTCCACTGCATGCATCCGATTAAGTGCGTTTTAGCCCACGAAAGCTTATGCTTAAATAAATTGATTAGTCTCTAAGGTGCCACAAGTACTCCTCGTTCTTTTTGCGGATACAGACTAACACGGCTGCTACTCTGAAACCTGTGATAGATACTGAGAGTCAGTCAGCCCAGGACTTTATTCCTTATGCTGCCACAGGGCTCCTGAGTGACCTTGAGCAAGTCATTGAACCTTATCTGTAAACAGAGTTCATGATTCTTACCTATTTTGCAGGGCTGTTGTGAGGCTGTCCTATGTTTGAAAAATTTGAGGTCCTTGGATGGTCTATGTACGAAGCTGTAACAATGTAGTTGTTTGTAGTCTGCTTGTTAGCATTTTGCTGATTAAAGATCTGTTATCCAGTGGCATCATCTTTCACCTACTGATCTGTTCAAGGATTTAGGACTCCCTCATCTGAAGCTGTGAGCTGCCACTGTCTTTTGGGACTTTTTTTAAAACATGTTTATAAGTGTGGATTTCAAAAAAGTGCTGACTGCTATTTCAGCTTTGGAACATCAAGCAGCTGCATGAGCGTAGTGTATTTTCAAAGCAAATCCTCTTTATTTTATATACTCTTCTTACTAAGAGCTAGAGACTTAAATATTACACAGATTGTAATAATAATAATAATAGAGAAAAGGTGAATGAGTCAGATTTTGGCCATCCCTTAGTGAGGACACCAGGGTCGGAAGAAAGAGGACACTCTCCTTATTCCAGCCCCTGGCCATAGATGTGCAAGGGGCAGCCAGAATCCTGGAGAGGCATCGTACTGCCACTGAGGGTAGACATTCCAAGTGGGATATGGATGGGCAAAACCATAGTCCTGCTGCCTTCTTCACAGTCAGGGAGACCAGGGCAGATGCTTGGGAAGTGTATACCTCCTTTCTAAATGACAGTTGTAGGTGACATCCTTCAACGTCTTTCCCAATGCTTCTGGAGCAGGGGGTTAAAATAAAGGGGAGGTGGGGAGTGTAACTTTCCCTCCTGGGCTAAAATCAGAGAGGAGCTCTCCCACCTCTCCCTGGTTTGGGTAAGCAGTGCCCCCCTAAGTTCCCTTGCTACTCGGTTGTTGCAGTGAGAGCTCCCCCTTCTGCTTCAGTCTACTTTAACTGCTGCCCTGGGAGCATTCTACGTGCCTAAATAATACATGTAAGACTTCAGTTTGGATTGCAGGAGTTTATCACCACTAAGATCAGGGCCTTACAGTGTAGCACACAGAGAGATCAAGCAAAAGAGACAGGATTTTGTATGTGTTGAAGATTTGGAACTGGTACCTATGACACACAGATCCAGAAAGGATATTACAAACTGCAGGAAGAGAGGAATATACAGTGCAGGAGAGCAGATTATACTACGATCTTGAAATGACTAGGAAGCCAAAAGAGAAGTCTGATGAAGGGGGTGAAAGATCTATTCTCTTTAGATCTGTATTTCTGGCATACTGAGCATTCTAGGGTCTAGAAAGCTGGTGCTAAGAAGGGGGAAGAAGGGAGGTGATGAAGACAGATAAAGACTTCAGCTGAGGTGAAGTCAAGGTTGTGTCACACATTGCTCATGTGGCAGAGGTGGTGCACCTGTGAGTAGATCCACAAGCATGTGAGATGAGAAAGGAGAACTCAAGATTGGAGATGCAGGAGAGCTGCTTTAGCATGGGTATGAAGTTTTGTTTGAGGGCCCATCTCATTTCTGCCTTTACGGTTGTTGTTAGCTTGCCACTCTTGTGTCTGTCTTTTGGTGCATTTTTGACATCCAGCTTAATTTTCAGTCACTAGAGTTGCAAAAATTAGATTATCTGATTCTAATTATCTTGTCCCCATTTTATCCTAATTTCTTTTTGTGCCCAATTGTCCATGTATTCTAATCAACATTTTTTTTTGTCTTAATCATTTTAACTAATGTTTCCAACACAGGAAATGAATCAAGTGAGTGCTAAATTGCATCTAAAGACCAGCTGAGGCTAAGGTGCTTGCTTCTTGGGTGTCAGGCTTCCCCAAAAAAAGCATTCAGTATATAGAGCTTCAGAATGATACCAGAATTAAACATGCTGATTCACAGTTCTGGCAGATAAACAGGGAGCGCTACACTGAGGACTATACCAGTCCCTGTAGTATATAAAATCAGAGACCCCATAATCCTGTCCTCTGGCCTGTCACACTGTGCCTCCTGAGAAATGTACCACAGAATGTAGCCAGTTAGCTGTAACCTGTGCCCAATCCCCCACCCTAAAGGACTTGCTGAAGGGAGTAGTCCACCAGTTCTGAGGAGCAAACCTCTGTCTTTCTGTAGGCATTTAAGGTAGGAGGGGAGATTCAGAATTTGTTCGAGAAGGAATGGAGGACAGGTCAGAAAGAGGGGATGTACCAACTGGCCACTTAGGTTTGCAGACCTTACTGCCACAGGTTTATGATTACAATAAACTTCAAACCAATGCTAAGTTGCCATGGGTTCAAGGTTGGTTGGAAGAATTTCATAGAACTCTGTATGTACCATATATTAGAGTTGTAACTTGAAATTGAAATTTCATTTCCAGCTGTGTCCATATTTAGTGGAGAGACTCTGCAATTCTGGTGGTTAAATATTCTGTGACACTGTTTGTTTGTTTGTTTTTTAAAAAGCATGTTGTAAGTAGGATGTGTCATAAACACAATCAATTATTTCCAGCAATTACTGAGAAATACCAATATTGACAAGCATAAGAACACCTTCAGAAATTAAGCTTACATGATGAGGGCCTCAAAATAGAGTAAACTACTCTTCCTAAAGGAAATTGATGGAATGAATCTCTCAAATGCATTACCCAGTCATCTGGACATGCAGCTAAATATAAAATACAGCACAATTACAGATCCTTTCCTATCAAATCAAGATAATTCATTTTAGGATTTTATTCCTGCTAAACCAATGTAAGTATTTTGTTTGTTCTTTCATACTGAGTATTTTTTCTCCTGACATTGAACCCAGATGGTGAGATTTATTCCCCTTTATAAGATAGTTCTAGAAGGAGGATAAAATTACTTTCAAGCATTTTTTTTTGTCTGTGTTGCATAAACATCCATTCATTTTAGAAAAATGTATTTTGAAAATTGAATTTCCCTTGGAAAATAATCCTTCTTAATTAAAGGGAAAATATCCTGTGAAACTCAAAACTTTCACGATACACAAAACTGCTTGTGTTCTGGATTTTGAGAAAAATTTCCTCAGTTTTCTTGAAATCCAAAATCCAGAAAGTAATGCAGAGCTTCTTGCTTTCTTGCCTAGGTACATGCTGTTTGTACAAAAAAATCTTCAGAAAATAATAAATGAAAGATAACACTGTGTCATAATTAGAAAGGGAGGAGCCTAGTTTTCACAAATGGTTGATTCTGCAGTCAATTTACAGGTCACTTTTGATCAATTTTCTAGTGTTTCCTATATTTCTGGTGAGGAAGTGAAGACTTGCATCCATCATGAGATCACCCCTGAATAATATAATGGCTTTTGAACTAACAGCTACATCTGTATCCCTTCACTGTTGCTCTCTGGTACATGACAAGGAGCCCTAATATACTCTGGCCTTATATCTGGTTTGCTGCTATTTGCATATTATTAGATGGGACTATCAAAGATTTAATGACTCCTATAAAGTTGTTAGGGTTTCTGCAACTGGATGATAAACATGTTGATGTTCATCATAGAAGGAAGATGTATTATATTTCTTTAGCTCAATTAGCTGCACTTAGCTAGAGGTAGGTGACTTTCCCATCAGCTCTAACATGCAGTCCTGATGCTCAATTTAGGGTCAGAACTCTCATTTCCTACCTAGGGTTTGACTTCAACAATAAGACAACATAAAATCCAGTCTAAACCTTGCATCCAGGCTTGGCTGTTCCTGGGGTTCGTTTTTCAGGTCTATTCAGCCAACCAGTATGTTTTTTCTTCATCTGAGACCCAAATTTCTTTGTAAGGCAGAGAAGAACTCAAGCCCATTTCATCCGTTTTTACTCCCTCCAACTTTAGAGCCATTCCTCCAGGTTGGTATTACTGGCAGGTGTTGAGACGAGGCCTACTTTAGCCCTAGTTTTTAGAACACACCCTATGTCCTGGTCCAGTGTGCAATTTATCTACCTCATCGCAGGGAACCTGTGAGTGATGTCTTGCAGGAGGGATTAATTCAGCAATGCCTAGGCATTCTCTGCCCCAGCAGTTGAAGGAATGCTTCTTTTTCTGAAATGTTACATGGGGGAGGACAAGACACCAATGAGCAAAGTGTCAGTTTCCTAGTTGAGTGTGGCCTGGCTGGGACATAACACGCAGTGCAGTGATATCTGAATCGGTAAAAGTTGCCATCCATTACTGTTGCTGCTCCTCTTTGTGTTGCTTCAAAGACCCTGTGCCAAGCATCTGCAAATCTGCAGTAAAAACATTTGTCTCATGCTACAGAAACCAGTGGCTAACAGCTGCACCTGTTGTCTCCAGTGTTGTAAACCTGTCATCAATGCTGTATTGTTTACATATGACTACAAGGCCTTGCAGCCTTGAGCTGTGCAGCCTCAGCAAATGCTTACATGACAGCTGTGTCAACTGGAAGCAGCACAGCGGGCTTATTTGTTTCATCTGAAGCTTCAACAACCCCACACCCCAAAGATACAAATCTGAATTTTTCATTTTTTTTAATGGGCTTGTTGTTAATAATAGAACAACTGCAGTGCAGATGCTGGAAAGGAAAGAGCTGGCATTTCACTAATAAGGCTCATAATTCTACTAGAAATAATGGATTTCAACTGAAATAGCTGGAGCCAGGAAGGCAGCGGTTATAATTCATGACTGAGCATCCAAAATGAAATTCAAAATCTGGGAAACATGCAAAGGCTCTAATTTTCTACATCAATGGAACATATCAAGTTCCCATTGATTAACATGAAACGTGGTTTGGTTGTTCAATTCACAGAGCTTTGTTTTGCTTGCACAGACATTAGAAAGAATTGATTCAGATGTTTGCAATAATATTTGGATTTGCAAAATGCTTTTAAAACTGTAAATCGATTCCCTCTGAATTGCAAGTGGCTCTTATTTAGTAATTTTTTCACTCCCATCTGAGTGCCAGGCTCCTATTTACCGAGGAAAATAACCCTCTTCTTGGGATACACACTTACCATGGCATTTCTCAGAGAACTGGAGGTTAATTCATTATTGCTTCTTCTACAAGCTCTCTCTTTCTCTGTAAATATTTATTGTGTAATGCTACTTTATGTGGTTCAAAATGGCTCAGTTAACCAAGAAAATGTTCCTAGGGTTCTATGTGTAATATGACTTGAAGTTGCTTGGTAAGAGGAGTACTATAAAATCATTTACTTCAGAACAATATCCTACTTACCCAAAACAATTGCAGAAGTATTGGTGCTCCCATATATTACCATTTGTAAAAAATGGAGGTTAATTTGATTACCTTTAAGGTGGAGATTAATAACACTAGCTAAATGAGAGTAAAGTGCGGGCACGTGGTGTGCAAACCGCCTCAGCTCTGCCACTGAACCTCAGTCTTGACTTGGAACATTCTGACCCTGGATGAGTCTGGTGCAGAAAATATCCATTATGCTAAATAATGGAATGGGTTTGGAATGTGAATAAATCCCCCTAGGTTCTTGAATAAGGCTACCTGTGTAACTTTTATGTGCACTTCCTTTCACCCACCGCTGTCTGTCTAGATCGGGGTGGCCAACCTGTGGCTCCGGAGCCACATGCGGCTCTTCAGAAGTTAATATGCGGCTCCTTGTACAGGCACCGACTCCGGGGCTGGAGCTATAGATGCCAACTTTCCAATGTGCCGGGGGGTGCTCACAGCTCAACCCCTGGCTCTGCCACAGGCCCCACCCCCACTCCACCCCTTCCCAGCCCCGCCCCCTCCCCTGAGCCTGTAGGGTCCTTGCTCCTCCCTCCTCCCCCTCTGAGCCTCCTGCACACCACGAAACAGCTGATGGGGAGGAAGTGGGAGGTGCTGACTGGGGGGCTGCTGGTGGGTGGGAGGCGCTGGGAGCAGGGTGGGGGAGCTGATGTGGGGGGGGCGGGGCTGCTGATGTATTACTGTGGCTCTTTGGCAATGTACATTGTTAAATTCTGGCTCCTTCTCGGCTTAGGTTGGCCACCCCGATCTAGATTGTAAACACATTGGAAAGTTTAGGACCTGTTCCTGCAATATGCTCAGTACCTCCTGTAAAGTGCCCTCAACTCCCACTGAAGTCAGTGGACACTGAACGCCTTGCTGCAGATGCTCAGCACCTCACAGCATCAATCCCTTAATTTTCAACCCCCCAAGCGTTACTAATGTGACTGTTATTGTGGGAGGGCTACTTAACAACTAATATTGTAGTCATAGTTTTCCTGTTCTCTGCCAATTTGGGCTGTGAAAACCATGGCTTTTCATAGCCCTTAGACTCTTATCAGAATACAGCAGGACTGAAACACTTTAAGGGTAACAGAGAACTTCAATATTAGCAATAACTGGGAGTGTGGTTTGTAGTCAGGCCACATCCACCCCCATACGTGCTAAAATCTGAAGCTATTGTCCATAACAGGGATTCAGCCTACTGCTTGCCATTCCCCAGGGAGTGTGCCAGAGGAGAGCAGTTTTAAATTGGAGCTCTGCCAGTAGAGGTCGCCTAGGAGAAGTGCCGAATCTCCTGGTCGGCCTGGATATGTCTCTCCTAGGTTGTTCCTAACTGCTTTTGAGGCAGAGTTGGGTGGTTGTGGTGTCTCCAATGAAGCAGGGTTGTAGATGGCTTCAATGCTGCTCCCTGTCTCCTGATGGATTTTCTACCCATGCAGTGACTCTGGGGCATTTTGTCTAGAGCATTTTGTTTATGTAAACCTGTCTACTAGTTTATCTTTCAAATGGACTTAACAAATGAGCCAGGAATAATTTTCTTTGTTTAATCTGGTGTATTAATATACTAGTCTAAATTGCATAGGACAAGACAAGTTGCCTCTAATGGGTATGTTTGTGCAGCCTGTGTAATTGACCCTCCCAGTCTAGGTCGACATACTTGAGCTTGCATGACTGTGCTACAAATAGCTGTGTTGACAACGGTTTGCATCTTGGACTGGAGCTCGGACTCTCAAGGCCACCCCACTCTCTAAGCTTCAGAGCTCAAGCTCCAACCTGAGCTGCAATGCCTACATGAGCCCAAGTCAGTCAACCCAGGCTAGGTAGGACACTTGATTCCGCAGGTTTGTGTAGACATACCCAAAGTGTCATGTAATTACACTTCATCATCCAGAGTCCTCTAAAATCTTTGGTATATTCTTGATTTTAGTGTTTTGCTTTAAGGCCCTTGATAAATCTTAAGACATTTTCAATTCTCCTACAATAAGAACAAAACCTGGCAGCAAAAATGCAGCATTTTTAAGAAGGACGTGCTTTAGCCCTCTCTCTTAGCATCTGGCATGATCTAGCATTTTGAAAGGGAGAATTACTTTACTGGAAAGGCTTTGTGGTCTATCAGATAAATATCTGTCAGCATCTCTTAAAAATGTAGATTGACTAGTTAAGCCACAGGAATAATATATCTGTGTTATTTAGGACTGTTTACATTAGGTCTTAATGTAAATTAATGACATTAAAGTCAGGAGTACCCTTCTTGGGCACTAACGAATTAGCTGCTTCTTGACATGAGACCATAATGCTACCTCTTTATGATCAATTACAGTTGATCATGAATTGGTCTATTTAGACTTTTAAATTCATGGCTCACTGATAAGACTGACTGCAGCTTTTATTCTTGGCCCTATTGCAGCCATTTCATGTGTGCAGGCTAAAACGGTGCCATATGAAATTTTTGCTGAAAAAGAGACAGATTGTAAATTTAATAATTTCTTTTTTGAAACCAAATATTCCGTTGGTTATTTGTACCCAAAAAATATTATCTTAATTACTATTGTCCAGTGTGAACAAGAGAGTTGCAAAATATTGTGGTCCTCTATTTTTGGATTTTAAGTCTTTTTTTGAAAAAGAATCTGAAATACTTTCTTCACCCCTCTAAATTTAAAGTGGTTTTTATTTTTCATGAAGAATTTGTTCAGGGGCTGAAGTCTTAGGTCTGGCCAACCTGCATGGAATTAATTGCAGAACTTGGGTTTAAAAAGTAAATTCATGTCCAGAAGAAAATGTACTGACTGGGTTTCAAGTTCTTGTTGAATATGGGGTTGTACTTAGTGGTCAAATACTGTCAAATTTTGAAATTTAGTAGAATTTTGGTTTGAATTGATGGGGGAAAAGGGAATAAAGTTTTGTGAAAATATTTTGATTCCCCCCCCCTTTCCCAATCATCTATATTAATGGAAATGTTGATGTGCATTTAACTAGTGGTATGAATAGTATTGGTTTAGACTCAGTCTTCGGAGTACTTGAAAAGAGGATATTTGGCAATAAAAATAATGAACAAAAGTACAAAAAATGTTGGTACATCCAGTTACGGGAGTGCATAAACAGGTAGCTGGACTGACCAAAACTCTAGTTCCAAACCCTGTTATGTATTTTCAGGTGGTGGAGCCACAAATGCCGAATTTTTTTTTTCTGAGGCCTTGTCTACATACAAAGTTTGTATTGTTTTCACTGTACTAGGATAGTTAAAGCAATACAACCTCTCACCCACCCACACAGTGTCTGGTTACAGTTATACTGTTTATAAAAGTGCTTATACCAGTGTAAAAAGAAAAGGAGTACTTGTGGCACCTTAGAGACTAACCAATTTATTTGAGCATGAGCTTTCGTGAGAATTCATTTGCAAATTGGATACTATTAATTTAGGCTTAAATAGAGACTGGGAGTGGCTAAGTCATTATGCAAGGTAGCCTATTTCCCCTTGTTTTCTCCTACCTCCTCCCCCCAGACGTTCTGGTTAAACTTGGATTTAAACTTGGAGAGTGGTCAGTTTGGATGAGCTATTGCCAGCAGGAGACTGTGTGTGTGTGTGTGTGTGTTCCCCGGGGGCGGGGGTGAGAAAGCCAGGATTTGTGCAGGAAATGGCCCACCTTGATTACCATGCACATTGTAGGGAGCGTGGTCACTTTGGATGAGCTATTACCAGCAGGAGAGTGAGTTTGGGGGGGGGGGCGCGGAGGGTGAGAAAACCTGGATTTGTGCTGGAAATGGCCCAACTTGATGATCACTTTAGATAAGCTATTACCAGCAGGACAGTGGGGTGGGAGGAGGTATTGTTTCATGGTCTCTGTGTGTATATAATGTCTTCTGCAGTTTCCACGGTATGCATCCGATGAAGTGAGCTGTAGCTCACGAAAGCTCATGCTCAAATAAATTGGTTAGTCTCTAAGGTGCCACAAGTACTCCTTTTCTTTTTGCGAAGACAGACTAACACGGCTGTTACTCTGAAACCTATATTAGTGTAGTTTATTCTCTAATGAGAACGGGAATAAGCAATACTGGTATAAAGCACTTTTATACTGGAATAGCTAAATCAAGAGGGTAACTAGAGGGTAGTTTCTAGAGGGTAACTATTTTGTAAAAATCGCATCTCTAACAACAATAATTAATTTATACTGTTGTAAGTGTTGTGTCTAGACTAGACCTCAGTATGATGTCTAAATTTGATAATGTGTTAATTTTTGCTTTATTCTGCCTCTGTGGTTTGTGTATTGTGATTGAAAACCCATACGAAAATCCGAAAACTGTCTGTCCGCAAACCATTTAACTACCTCCATGAGATTGGATGGCTTGTGTCCTGTTTTCTAACTGGCCTAGTCCCTAATCAGTTAGGGGAAAGAGGATATTTACTTTAAGTAAATGTGTCCTTATTTCAGGCACCGAACTACTTTTGTTGCTTATTCTCTGTGTGGCAACTATTAGGCCTGATTTGTACATGGTTCTTGTGCCAATTTAATTATTTCAGATAAGGATGTGATTTTTTTCACTGAACTAATTAAATCTGTGCAACCCCTAATAGGGGTGCAGTTGCACTGTACAAAGATGATATATATTGATACAACTTACTACTATAAATGTCATTGGTTTCTAAACCAATATAGTTAAAGCAGTACAAAAACTGTGTGTGGACAAGCCTGTAGTTTGTCTCTGATTGCAAAAATAGGCACAAACTCCTGGGTCATCTGAATATTGTAATACTTGCTTATAGAAATCAAACCATTTATTGGAATACTACCAGTAATAACTCCAGTACACACTGGCATGGTTAAAAGTCTCTGCAAAATCCCCCGATCAGATACAACAACATGACATGAAACCAGAATAACTTAGCACTGAGATACAGCACCACATATTGATGGAGGTGTTGTCTACGCTAATCAGTACAATATTTTTCATAAATTGAAATCTGCCAGTTATATTGGGTTGACAGTACCAGTTTATAATATTTCTCAATTTCCTGTCCCTTACTGAATCATCTGAGTTGGAGTTCTGTTGACAATAAGGAAGCTGCAAAACATAAAGACAGCCTTCCAATACAACACCAGGATCATATAAACTGTACACAGGGCATGATCATGTGAGAATCATGACCTTGAAAGGCTCTCTGTGTTGGAAGCACCCACTTTCACAGACTTGGAATAAGGAAAATGATATTTGGCAGTGATATGTGAAGTTGTGTTGTGCTTGGATCTGATTTCAAGCAAACCATGTCATTTTCATGGCACTCTGAAATTCCATCTCTGGAGTCTTAATGTGTTTTTGGTTACCATCCTTTGCTAATTTGAAGTTGTTACCTGAGACGTTAGTGGTGATACAGCAAATACAATCTGAGTGATACCCTTAGCAAATATTATCTGCAAATCTTGACTAAAAACATGGAAAGTGAATTTGAAAGCAGGCAAAAGAAATAGATACAGTAAACCTAACTTCTAAAGACCCTAAAATCAGTGTAATATTTAGAAGGAAAGAGCACATATTGTCATATTACTTAATATATGTCTCAAACATAAATAGTTTGAAAAAGAACCTGTGAGAAGTTGACACCATATTGTATTTCAAACCTACACAATCATAGATGGGTATCTCAAAAGGCAGGGGCTTAGGGATGAACTAAAACCTGAAGTACAGCACACATCTATTAAGACACAAATGTGCAACTTCAACAGGAGGGGAACGTAGTACCTTCCACTGTAAGTTCTTTGCTTCCCTTCCCAAGGGGTACATCAGTGATGGTTCCGTCTAAGAGCTGATTTAATGCCCCACAACAAATTGGAATTTAGAAGCTTTCATCCACCCTCTGCTGCCTCACCCAACTGATCCCTCTTTCCACCACAACACACTGCTTACTTGATACATCCCATGTAAAGATGGGGTCACTTAAAAATAAAAATTGCTCTTTTCTCCTGAAATAGTCCTAGGAGAAGCCACTGGATTCATGTTCCTCCTCCTTTTTCCTCCAGTTGATTGCCTTCCCCATTAAGGACTATGTCACAGGGCAGTCCAGCCTGTAGCACCCTCCGTTGTCAGGACACAGTAGACAAGTGCACCTGCCTCAATTCCCCTTGGGACCACCCATAAAAAGAGCACAGTTTCTTTCATTGTCTGAAACAGAGCCCCACCTCTGGGTATACATATATATGTACCTGAATCAAGTAATCTGCCAAACCCTCATGATAAAACTCTTCTGCCAGTTCCCCCAGTTAAACATTTCAAGATGCAGTGATTATCCACTCCCCTCTCCAGAGACATACTTCCAGGTCATCACCCATGAGTCCACCAGCACTTGGTTCCTAGTTCCTTTCTGCTCTTGTTCCAGAGTCCCACACTCCAGGCCATCCACCTGAGGGTCCAGTCTCATGACTCTTCTACCATAACGTAGTCCAACAACTCAACCCTGACAGCCTCCTGGAAGTGGATCTCCAGCTCAGGAAGGTCCTAGCCAATGTCTCCTTCTTCCAAGAGAGAGCCTGCAGATCTTTTTTATAATTATTATTTTTTATTTATTTTCATTTTCTTTTAAAGAAGTTTTAACATGCACACAGACTTTGTATTTAATGACACACAATATGAAATATTCATAGATAAATAATTCCCTAACCATCCTCCCTCCCCTCCCCCAAAATAGCTTCAGAAGCCCAGTTTACCTGCAGGAGCCAGTTTTTAATGTTCTCATGAAAACCAAGTGTCTTCATAGTGGAGTCTTGTTCTCCTATAGATTAATGCTGGTTTTTCCAGGAGAGTGGCATTGGTTAGCTCAGTTATCCAGTCAAAGAATGTGGGTGGAAAATGACTCTTTGGGGCACTACAAGTGCTGCAGCTATCCTTTTCTTGGCATTACTCAAACAGGGTAGAACTTCTGGAATGCTCAAAACAGAGGCTTGATGCCGGGGAAACCCCAACCCCAGTCACCTTAGAGCACCATACATTTTCTTCCAAAATGTGGATATACTTTGACATTCAAAGACTACCTGAGACAGGTTTGCATTGGAGCTGTCACATCACCTCCAACATTTACTGTGTGGGGTGTCACAGAGTGTGGGGGAGTCAGGGCCCTGCACCCCCCACTTCCTGCAATTCACCGTGACTCTCAGCCAGCCAGTAAAACAGGTTTATTAGATGACAAGAACACAGTCCAAAACAGAGCTTGTAGATACAGAAAACAGGCCCCCTCAGTCAGGTCCAAAATTGGGGGGTAGGAAGCCCAGGTCCTGGTTCTGGGCCTCCCTCCGTTTTCCCAGCCAGCTCCAAACTGAAACCCTCTCCAGCAGTCTCACCCCGCCACTCACCCTGGCTCCTCCTCCAGCCTTTTGTCTAGTTTCCTGGTCAGAAGGTGTCACCTGGCCCCAACCCTCTCCTGGGCTTAGGTTACATGCTCAAGTATCATCCCTTAAGTGAAGTCACACCCTTACATCCCACCACCATCTAGTATCAATGAAGACAGTAAACTAGTAATACTCCCATGCAACATTACCAGGTTAATACTCTCTACTCCGTCACATGGGGTGTGCCCAGCTTTATGCAATCTCTATTCAGAATTTTGCTCTGAAAGAAATACAGAAACAGAGAACTGGATGTTCTGCATATATTGTGCCAGATGCTATCCCACCTGTCAGAAGAAATGGAGGTGCTTCTCTCCTTCTCCGTTTTTCTTTTAAGGAATAGCCAGTAGGATAAATGAAGGAATTCAGCTATTTGTATGTGTTACCCATAAAAATGTTTTTGGCTAACATACTTTTTAAGGTACAGTTCAAGTGGAGTGTTATTTGTGGCCTGCCAACAATTCTGCAGCTCGTTTATAATTTTGCATCAATGCTTATTGTAGAAAGGATCTTGCTTTATTGGTAGCTGATATTTATCACAAAGATATGAACAGGAGGCTAAAGTTGTCCAATAATATCTTTTATGATTAATATGCCTTTGGTTAGCTAGGCAGATCTGAGCTTAGAGCTACTAGCAAACTTAAAGTGGGGATTGTTCCAGATTGGCATGGAAAGAGTGTTCATGACATTAGAAGTAGCAATGGGCATGATTTTCTGAAGAACATTCCAAGAGGAGGTAAATATTGTTTTTCCTTAAAGGTGCGAGCAACCATTTTAAAAATGGAAGTGCAGAGAGAGACACGCATAAAGGGGTTAATGCATTTTTTTCAATCTCAAAACACCATGAGGATTGGGAAGAGTTGAGTTTAATAAGAACCATCTTATTAAAAATCTGTATAGAAAAGCCAGGTGATATAAATACAAATCCGGTAATCCCACCTCCCATTTGGTCATGATTTCCTAAGTATCTTGTGGGTCTGTGATGTCTTCATACTCCATAAGAAATGTTGCATAACTCTGTTTATTCCTGTGAAAGTTGAAGCAGGAAATTTAAGTAGAATTTAAGATAAATATATACATTAATCATACACTTTCAGGTCAGAAGGGACCATTATGATAATCTAGTCTGACCTCCTGCACAATGCAGGCCACAGAATCTCACGCACCCACTCCTGTAACAAACCCCTAACCTATGTCTGAGCTATTGAAGTCCTCAAATCGTGGTTTAAAGACTTCAAGGTGCAGAGAATCCTCCAGCAAGTGAACCGTGCCCCACGCTGCAGAGGAAGGTGAAAAACCTCTGCCAATCTGCCCTGGAAAAAAATTCCTTCCTGACCCCAAATATGGTGTTCAGCTAAACCCTGAGCATGTGGGCAAGACACACCAGCCAGTCACCCAGGAAAGAATTCTCTGTAGTAACTCAGATCCCACCCCATGTAACGTCCCATCACAGGTCTTTGGGCATATCTACCGCTAATAGTTGAAGATCAATTAATTGCCAAAATTAGGCTATCCCATCGTATCATCCCTTCCATAAACTTATCAAGCTTAGTCTTGAAGCCAGATGTGTCTTTTGCCCCCACTGCTTCTCTTGGAAGGCTGTTCCTGAACTTCACTCCTCTGATGGTTAGAAACCTTCGTCTAATTTCAAGTCTAAACTTCCTGATGGCCAGTTCTACATTAAGTTTTAATAACTTCTACTTTTCCCAGTAAAGATATTAGCAGTGAACACCATTTCTCCATGGCTTTTGTCACTTCTCTGAGTGTGACATCTATGTTTTCAGATACTTTTTTTGATAAATCATAGAATCATAGAATATCAGGGTTGGAAGGGACCTCAGGAGGTCATCTAGTCCAACCCCCTGCTCAAAAGCAGGACTCATACCCAATTAAATCATCCCAGCCAGGGCTTTGTCAAGCCTGACCTTAAAAACCTCAAAGGGAGGAGATTCTACCACCTCCCTAGGCAACGCATTCCAGTGTTTCACCACCCTCCTAGTGAAAAAGTTTTCCCTAATATCCAACCTGAACCTCCCACACTGCAACTTGAGACCATTACTCCTTGTCCTGTCCTCTTCCACCACTGAGAATAGTCTAGAACCATCCTCTCTGGAACTACCTCTCAGGTAGTTGAAAGCAGCTATCAAATCCCCCCTCATTCTTCTCTTCTGCAGACTAAACAATCCCAGTTCCCTCAGCCTCTCCTCATAACTCATGTGATTCAGACCCCTAATCATTTTTGTTGCCCTTCGCTGGACTCTCTCCAATTTATCCACATCCTTCTTGTAGTGTGGGGCCCAAAACTGGACACAGTACTCCAGATGAGGCCTCACCAATGTCGAATAGAGGGGGACGATCACGTCCCTCGATCTGCTCGCTATGCCCCTATTTATACATCCCAAAATGCCATTGGCCTTCTTGGCAACAAGGGCATACTGCTGGCTCATATCCAGCTTCTCGTCCACTGTCACCCCTAGGTCCTTTTCCGCAGAACTGCTGCCTAGCCATTCGGTCCCTAGTCTGTAGCTGTGCATTGGGTTCTTCCGTCCTAAGTGCAGGACCCTGCACTTATCCTTATTGAACCTCATCAGATTTCTTTTGGCCCAATCCTCCAATTTGTCTAGGTCCCTCTGTATCCTATCCCTGCTCTCCAGCGTATCTACCACTCCTTCCAGTTTAGTATCATCCGCAAATTTGCTGAGAGTGCAATCCACACCATCCTCCAGATCATTTATGAAGATATTGAACAAAACCGGCCCCAGGACCGACCCCTGGGGCACTCCACTTGACACCGGCTGCCAACTAGACATGGAGCCATTGATCACTACCCGTTGAGCCCGACAATCTAGTCAACTTTCTACCCACCTTATGGTGCATTCATCCAGCCCATACTTCCTTAATTTGCTGACAAGAATACTGTGTCAAAAGCTTTGCTAAAGTCAAGATACAATACATCCACTGCTTTCCCTTCATCCACAGAACCAGTAATCTCATCATAGAAGGCGATTAGATTAGTCAGGCATGACCTTCCCTTGGTGAATCCATGCTGACTGTTCCTGATCACTTTCCTCTCATGTAAGTGCTTCAGGATTGATTCTTTGAGGACCTGCTCCATGATTTTTCCGGGGACTGAGGTGAGGCTGACTGGCCTGTAGTTCCCAGGATCCTCCTTCTTCCCTTTTTTAAAGATTGGCACTACATTAGCCTTTTTCCAATCATCCGGGACTTCCCCCCTTCGCCATGAGTTTTCAAAGATAATGGCCAATGGCTCTGCAATCACAGCCGCCAGTTCCTTTAGCACTCTCGGATGCAACTCATCCGGCCCCATGGACTTGTGCACGTCCAGTTTTTCTAAATAGTCCCTAACCACCTCTTTCTCTACAGAGGGCTGGCCATCTATTCCCCATGTTGTGATGCCCAGCACAGCAGTCTGGGAGCTGACCTTGTTCGTGAAGACAGAGGCAAAAAAAGCATTAAGTACATTAGCTTTTTCCACATCCTCCGTCACTAGGTTGCCTCCCTCATTCGTTAAGGGGCCCACACTTTCCTTGGCTTTCTTCTTGTTGCCAACATACCTGAAGAAACCCTTCTTGTTACTCTTGACATCTCTCGCTAGCTGCAGCTCCAGGTGCGATTTGGCCCTCCTAATTTCATTCCTACATGCCCGAGCAATATTTTTACACTCTTCCCTGGTCATATGTCCAACCTTCCACTTCTTGTAAGCTTCTTTTTTATGCTTAAGATCCGCTAGGATTTCACCGTTAAGCCAAGCTGGTCGCCTGCCAATTTACTATTCTTTCGACACATCGGGATGGTTTGTCCCTGTAACCTCAACAGGGATTCCTTGAAATACAGCCAGCTCTCCTGGACTCCTTTCCCCTTCATGTTAGTCCCCCAGGGGATCCTACCCATCCGTTCCCTGAGGGAGTCGAAATACAGCCAGCTCTCCTGGACTCCTTTCCCCTTCATGTTAGTCCCCCAGGGGATCCTACCCATCCGTTCCCTGAGGGAGTCGAAGTCTGCTTTCCTGAAGTCCAGGGTCCGTATCCTGACCACCAAATCAGACCATGCCTGATGCCTAAGTAGGTTATCTCTTTACATGAATGAAAGGAAAATTTATTGTATTTAAGAGGGATTTAGTCTATGAGAAATATCCATCACTTGAGTCTTGTCCCAATTTATCTGAAGTCCTCATATCTCTCTGGAGTATGCTGAAGCAGTATTAACTTTTCTACCTGGATTATCTACCTGGATCTTCACAGGTTTTGAGGACAGCATGTCTGAACCAACTCCTCACACCCTTGAAAATCATCCCTTAAAGTCCCACTGAACTCCTACAGTGTGGTGTGAGCATGAAGGAGATTCTGGGCTTTGGGGTGGTAGAAAGGAAAGGGAAGCACATTGGTTTGGTTCCACCTTTCCATTGATTTTGCTGCCTTCCCATCCCATTTTTCTTTCATTTGCTCTCTTCTGTCTTTCACCAGATAGGGCTCATAGACAATACAGCTGCAGTGTTACTGCAAAGTTATTACATGGCTACTTGTGCCTTGTAAAATAAAGCAATAACAGTGTTTTCAGTGTGTCATGAATTCAGTTTATTATGACCATAAAAAATAAATATGGACTAGGAATACTGCTAGCTGTGTTTTTTCAACCTATTTTTCTTATTACTGAAATAATGTTTTAACTAAATTGCAGTTTTTTCATGTTGCATATTTCCTGTACTCTTTTTCATTTGTTAATGTACCTGGGAAAGTTATGATGCTGAACTGAAAATTTTCATTCTCACATCTTTTCTGTAATGAAAAAACTGCATGTATTTGTTACTAAGACTTCATTTTCTGAGTTGAAAGAGGACCCAAAACAGACTCCTATTGAAGGTCAAAAGCAAGGACTATTAATAAATCAGTAAAGGCATCAGCCTTCTTACATTATTTATTTTTTAATTATTGTAGTTATATTTTAATGTAAATGAATTGATTACTGATTTTCATGATGGCTTCAAAACTGAGAACTTCTGAGCCCAGGCTTAACAAATAAGGGTGATAAACTGTGAATATATAGTTAAACATTAGCCTGGAAGTGAAAGATAAGAAAGCATATGCTATGTCTGCAGATCAAGCAGGTAGTCAGTCAAAGCTGCAGAAACATAGCTGAGGAGTTTAAGAACTGAGGAGAATCTAAGTTCAGGGACCCAGAAGGAGAAACATAAGACCAGACAATGTGCCAATTAATGGAATTAAACTGAAAGGATTTACAAGGGGTTTCCCTCAGGAGACCGTATGAAAGAAAAGACAACGGTTAATTCAATAAGGACAAAAGCATAAATGAGCTAACTATGAGAGGATGAGAATATTAGAAATGGTGTCTGAAGAATTATGGAACACTAGCTTGCAATTACTGTGAATTTATTATGCTCCAGTAGCACGTTCTAATCTGGTCTCCTCTCACCTCTGAACAAATATGCTCTCCTTAAACTCCAGTGCAAAAGGAATAATCCCTTTCGGTTCCAGTCACACTATGAAACCGATTATGATCAGCAAAAATTCAGAGTTTAACGAACAAAGGAGACAT
The DNA here is from genome assembly GCF_965140295.1 of Lepidochelys olivacea. Classification (NCBI taxonomy): domain Eukaryota; kingdom Metazoa; phylum Chordata; order Testudines; family Cheloniidae; genus Lepidochelys; species Lepidochelys olivacea. Next base: position 80,019,354 of record NC_140412.1, read on the forward strand.
CACTCAAGTTGTCTGTCCATCGTTTGTATTGACATTTGCAGGCTTCACAGCAATTTTTGATTTATTTAACACAGTTGTGTTGGTGGCATTCATGAGCAATGCAGGCCCCAGTGCTCCATTCCCCATTAAGTACAAAGACTGAGAGGGGCAAGATAGTAGGAATGGCATGGAAGTGGGGGATGGGTGGTTCAGAGCCCCTCCTGCCTCCACCCAATTCCATGCATTTAGGACTCTGTTGGTCAGCACAGGGTATGTAGGGGATGGAGTTAGAGAGAAGCAGCTTTCTGTATTCCCTTCCTAACTTGACAGATATCTCCGTGGAAGCTGAATCTCTTCAGTTCAGTTACAAGGTATGGTGCAGGCAAGACTGCTGTATTGTCCAGAGGACAGCCTGGGCTGCCCAGCTCCCCAGGGAGCTAGCTGCTTTTGGAATTGGGTAGCCCTGGGAGACAACTCACTGGGGAGTCGGGCACCTGTGAGCAAACCAAAAAAATCTGTTTTGATTCCCCAAAACCAAAATATTTCTTCCTGCCAAAATTTTTTACTTGTCTGAGAAGACCTTTTGTCCCATGTCTTTTCAAATAATCAAAATGTTTTGTGGGAGGGAAACTCCATTTTCTGACCAGTGCTGACTGGTTCATAGTGAATCAGAACTGCTAATTACTTGTACATGTTCTCCAGCAATATGATTGTAATTAGCTATGGTGCTAATTAGTGGCACTAATTGAGGGTACTATCCATCAGAAAAAGTTCAAACTTCACACCACCCCTGTCACCATGACCTGCAAGTAGCATCTTTTACAGGAACTTTCCCTGAAGCAGAGGGGACACTTCATAAGAGAAACTCATTTCCTATGCAGTTTGTCAGCTATCAAAGGGGTAGAATGCCTCTTTTTGTTAATCCTTCTTCTAGAATTTAGCCGAAAATGCTAGCTAAAGCAGATTGCATTGCTTACTAATGCAAATATAAAATAAGTATCTTCAAAACAGTTGTCAAGGTTCCTCCCCCACTCTGAACTCTAGGGTACAGATGTGGGGACCTGCATGAAAAACCTCCTAAGCTTATCTTTACCAGCTTAGGTCAAAACTTCCCCAAGGTAACAAATATTACCCCCGTTATCCTTGGAATGGCCGCTACCACCACCAAACTAATACTGGTTACTGGGGAAGAGCTGTTTGGACGCGTCCTTCCCCCCAAAATACTTCCCAAAACCTTGCACCCCACTTCCTGGACAAGGTTTGGTAAAAAGCCTCACCAATTTGCCTAGGTGACTACAGACCCAGACCCTTGGATCTTAAGAACAATGAACAATCCTCCCAACACTTGCACCCCCCCTTTCCTGGGAAATGTTGGATAAAAAGCCTCACCAATTTGCATAGGTGACCACAAACCCAAACCCTTGGATCTGAGAACAATGAAAAAGCATTCAGTGTTTTACAAGAAGACTTTTAATAAAAAATAGAAGTAAATAGAAATAAAGAAATCCCCCCTGTAAAATCAGGATGGTATATATCTTACAGGGTAATTAGATTCAAAAACATAGAGAACCCCTCTAGGCAAAACCTTAAGTTACAAAAAAGATACACAGACAGAAATAGTTATTCTATTCAGCACAATTCTTTTCTCAGCCATTTAAAGAAATCATAATCTAACACATACCTAGCTAGATTACTTACTAAAAGTTCTAAGACTCCATTCCTGTTCTGTCCCCGGCCAAGACGACTACAGACAGACACACAAACCCTTTGTTTCTCTCCCTCCTCCCAGCTTTTGAAAGTATCTTGTCTCCTCATTGGTCATTTTGGTCAGGTGCCAGCGAGGTTACCTTTAGCTTCTTAACCCTTTACAGGTGAGAGGAGCTTTCCCCTGGCCAGGAGGGATTTCAAAGGGGTTTACCCTTCCCTTTATATTTATGACACGCCCCCCAAATCTCAGCTAGGGTGAAACACTGGCTGGGATTTCTTCCTGGAGCTCTAGGAAAACAGAGTTAATAAGACACATGCATCTCTAAATATACTACCAAGTACATAAAGACTAACAATATTTTCCACATCTCAAGGACGATTTTAACCAGTTGATTCTGGGAAACTTTCACGGGAGAGTGCATCAGCCACTTTGTTAGAAGCTCCTGAGATGTGTTGGATGTCGAAATCAAAATCTTGGAGAGCTAAACTCCACCGAAGAAGTTTTTTGTGAGTTTCTTTGACGGTGTGAAGCCACTTTAGTGCAGCATGGTCGGTTTGCAGGTGGAAACGCCGTCCCCAAACATATGGGCGTAGCTTTTCCAGAGCGTAGACAATGGCATAACATTCTTTTTCAGTGACTGACCAGTTGCTTTCCCTCTCAGACAGTTTTTTGCTGAGAAACACTACAGGGTGGAATTCTTGATCAGGTCCTTTCTGCATTAAAACTGCTCCCACACCACGCTCGGATGCATCTGTGGTTACTAGGAACGGTTTGTCAAAGTCTGGGGCCCTTAGTACAGGGTCAGACATGAGCGTCGCTTTAAGCTTGTTAAAGGCCTTCTGACACTTTCCGGTCCACTGAACAGCATTTGGCTGTTTCTTTTTGGTTAGGTCTGTCAGTGGGGCAGCAATTTGGCTGTAGTGCGGTACAAATCGTCTGTAATAACCGGCCAAGCCTAAGAAGGATTGAACCTGTTTCTTTGACTTTGGGACAGGCCACTTTTGGATAGCATCCACTTTGGCCTGTAGGGGGCTGATAGTTCCTTGACCCACCTGGTGTCCAAGGTAAGTCACTCTGTTTAGGCCTATTTGACACTTCTTAGCCTTAACAGTTAGTCCTGCCTCCCTTATGCGCTCAAGGACTTTTTGTAGATGTTCCAGGTGGTCTGCCCAGGAATCCGAAAATATGGCCACATCGTCAAGGTAGGCGACTGCATATTCTCCTAATCCCGCTAGGAGACCATCTACAAGTCTTTGGAAAGTGGCGGGTGCATTTCGCAGCCCGAAAGGGAGTACATTAAATTCATACAGCCCGAGATGCGTGATGAAGGCTGACCTTTCCTTGGCAGATTCATCTAGCGGTACCTGCCAGTACCCCTTGGTTAAGTCCAAGGTAGAGATGAACTGGGCCCGTCCCAGTTTCTCTAATAGTTCATCTGTGCGTGGCATGGGATAGTTTTCTGGGCGAGTTATAGCATTTAGCTTACGGTAGTCCACGCAAAAACGTATTTCCCCATCTGGTTTGGGAACTAGAACCACTGGAGATGCCCATGCACTTTCAGAGGGGCGGATTACACCCATCTGTAACATATCCTGGATCTCCCGTTCTATAGCAGTTTTAGCTTGAGGAGACACCCGGTAAGGTTGGACCCTAATTGGGTGAGCATTACCTGTGTCAATGGAGTGGTATGCCCGTTCAGTCAGTCCTGGGGTGGCTGAGAACGTTGGCGCGTAGCTAGTGCACAGCTCCTGGATCTGCTGTCGCTGCATACGCCCAAGGGTCATGGAGAGGTTCACCTCTTCCACACCACCAGCACATTTCCCTTCGTAGTAAACACCTTCAGGCCACTCAGCGTCGTCTCCTCCCTGGGCTGTAAACTGACAAACCTTTAATTCTCTGGAATAAAAGGGCTTTAGAGAATTAATATGGTACACCTTAGGCTTTCGGTTGGAGGTGGGGAATGCTATGAGATAATTAACAGCTCCCAGGCGCTCCTGGACCGTGAATGGCCCTTCCCATGATGCTTCCATTTTATGGGCCTGGAGTGCCTTTAAGACCATGACCTGGTCTCCTACTTTGAAGGAACGCTCTCTGGCATGTTTATCATACCAGGCTTTTTGCTCTTTTTGAGCATCCTGTAAGTTTTCTCTAGCAAGGCTAAAGAGGTTCGGAGGGTGTTTTGTAGGTTGGTTACAAAGTCCAGAATGTTAGTTCCTGGAGAAGGTGTAAATCCCTCCCATTGCTGCTTCACCAACTGCAATGGCCCCTTAACCTCACGGCCATATACAAGTTCAAATGGAGAAAACCCTAAACTGGGATGTGGTACAGCTCTGTAGGCAAAGAGCAACTGCTGCAATACTAGGTCCCAATCATTGGAGTGCTCATTTACGAATTTACGTATCATGGCCCCCAAAGTTCCATTAAACTTCTCCACCATGCCATTTGTTTGATGATGGTAAGGAGTGGCAACCAAGTGATTTACCCCATGAGCTTCCCAAAGGTTTTTCATAGTTCCTGCCAGGAAATTAGTCCCTGCATCTGTGAGGATGTCGGAGGGCCAACCTACCCTGGCAAAAATGTCTGCTAGTGCCTGGCACACACTTTTAGCCCTGGTGTTGCTTAGAGCTACTGCTTCCGGCCATCGGGTGGCAAAATCCATGAAAGTCAGTATGTACTGCTTTCCTCTGGGTGTCTTTTTCGGAAAAGGACCCAGAATATCCACAGCTACTCGCTGAAATGGAACTTCAATGATGGGGAGTGGCTGGAGAGGAGCTTTGACCTGGTCTTGGGGTTTTCCCACTCTTTGGCACACCTCACAAGACTGGACATAGGTAGAAACATCCTTGCCCATTCCCTCCCAGTGGAATGACCCCCCCAAACGGTCTTTGGTCCTGTTCACCCCAGCATGGCCACTAGGGTGATCATGGGCTAAGCTCAAGAGCTTGGCCCGGTATTTAGTTGGAACTACCAACTGTCTCTGAGGATGCCAGTCTTCCTGGTGTCCCCCAGAAAGAGTTTCCTTGTATAAAAGTCCTCTTTCTACAACAAACCTGGATCGATTAGAAGAGCTGAGAGGCGGTGGGTTGCTCCGTGCCGCCGTCCAAGCTCTCTGGAGGCTTTCATCTGCTTCCTGTTCGGTCTGGAACTGTTCCCTTGATGCTGGAGACATCAGTTCCTCATTGGATTGGGGACATAGGCTTGGTCCCTCTGGAAGCGATATAGGGGATGGAGCTGTTTCTGTTGACTGTGAACCGCTCTCCGCTGGTGCACTATGTTGGGATTCAGGCTCCGGCTGAGCCTCTTGTGTAGGGTTATCGGCTGCTGCCAGTTCAGGTTCGGTGGGGCCCTCTGGTGTTGAGGTTGCAAGTACTGGATTCAGTGCTGGCACGGGGTCTGGTGTTGGTTGTTTGGCTGGTTCCGGTTCTGGGACTGGTTCCGTCTGGGTCTCTGGGACTGGATCCACTACTGCTGTTGCAGACATTGGCCTGGGGTCCAGGTCCATCACCTCTGACTGGGTCCTGATAGAAGTTTCCGGAACAGAGCTAGGCCTCACGGCTTGTTTAGCCTGGTTGCGGGTGACCATTCCCACCCTCTTGGCCTGCTTCACATGATTGGCCAAGTCTTCCCCCAACAGCATGGAGATGGGATAATCATCATAGACTGCAAAAGTCCACATTCCTGACCAGCCCTTGTACTGGACAGGCAACTTGGCTGTAGGCAAATTGAAAGAGTTGGACTTGAAGGGTTGAATCGTCACTTGGATCTCTGGGTTGATTAAATTGGGGTCCACTAAGGAAGCATGGATAGCTGACACTTGTGCTCCGGTGTCCCTCCACGCGGTGACCTTCTTCCCACCCACACTCACAGTTTCCCTCCGCTCCAAGGGTATCTGGGAGGTATCTGGGCCTGTGGACCTCTGGTGTGATTCCGGTGCAATGAACTGTAACCTGTTGGGGTTCTTGGGGCAGTTGGCCTTTACATGCCCCAGCTCGTTACATTTAAAACATCGTCCAGCTGACGGGTCACCGGGGCGAGGAGGGTTGCTGGAGAACGGGGTGGTGGGACGATAAGGGGTCTGGAGGGTTCTTTGGGAGGTAGGTGGGGCTTTGGGCGGCCCCCGGTAATAGGGTGTGGTCTGGGGTGGTCCCTTCTGGTCTCCGCTCCAACTGCGACCAGTTTTCTTCTTCTCTGCCACCTCCACCCATCTGGCTCCAATCTCTCCTGCCTCAATTACAGTTTTGGGTTTCCCATCTAGGATGTATCTTTCTATTTCCTCAGGAACACCCTCTAAGAATTGTTCCATTTGCATTAGGAAGGGCAAATTTACTGGAGATTCAACACTTGCTCCTGATATCCAGGCATCCCAATGTTTTACAATGTGGTAGGCATGTCGGGTAAATGACATGTCTGGTTTCCACCTTAGGGCTCTGAACCTCCGACGAGACTGCTCGGGTGTTATCCCCATTCTGACTCTCGCCTTGGATTTAAACAGTTCATACTTGTTCATGTGTTCTTTAGGCATTTCAGCTGCCACCTCAGCTAAGGGTCCACTGAGCTGCGGCCTCAGCTCTACCATGTATTGGTCAGTAGAGATGTTGTACCCAAGGCAGGCCCTTTCGAAGTTTTCTAAGAAGGCCTCAGTATCATCACCTGCCTTGTAGGTGGGGAACTTTCTGGGATGGGAAGTGGTACCTGGAGAAGGATTGCTAGGGTTTGTTGGTATATTCTGCTGGGCCTTTATCCTCTCCATCTCCTCCACATGCTTCCTTGCCTCCATTTCCCTCTTGTGGGCAGCCTCCTGTACCTCCTTCTCCAGCCGCATGAGTTCTATCTGTCTTTCATGTTCCCTTTGTTTTTCCTCAGCCTGAAATTTGGCTAATTCCAGCTGTAGTCGAGCTGAGGATTTGGCCATTCTAACCTCTCTGTTTTTAACTAACTTTACACCCGAGGTTTAGAAATAAACAAACAAAACTTGGCTGTAAACTTTTGCTGTGCTGGAATAGAGTACCTATTCTCTGATAGTGATTGTCAGCCTACAGAAAAAGACAATTCCCTTGTCTCTGCTCTGGGCCCAAATTAAAGCAAAAAACCTCCAACTACTTGGAAAACTGCTTACCCAGCCCAAAGAAAAAAAAAATTTCTTTTCAAACCTGTGCTCCTTGTAAAACAAAAAAAAAAAAAATCAAAATCCTAAAAAAAAACCCTGCCACTTTTGTCTCCAGGCAAATGGGTAGAGCACACACCCCCTATTTACTTTTAGGAAGAAAAGAAAAAAAAAAACCTCTGGGTTGGAAGACTGTGAATTTCCCTGCAGGAGTTAAGTACCCTGCCTCCAGGCAAGAAAACCTGCAATTCACAAGATAATCCCCTTTTGTCTCTGCTTGGCCACAAAGCAGAGAGAAACCAAGCTGCTTTCAGTTTCAAAGCTGCCTTCTGGACTTCCTAAAAATTCCTTTTTAAAATCTGTATTTCTAGTTCAAAAAATCTCAACTGGATCTCAAAATGATTTCAGGTTAATCCCACCACTGTGCCACCATGTCAAGGTTCCTCCCCCACTCTGAACTCTAGGGTACAGATGTGGGGACCTGCATGAAAAACCTCCTAAGCTTATCTTTACCAGCTTAGGTCAAAACTTCCCCAAGGTAACAAATATTACCCCCGTTATCCTTGGAATGGCCGCTACCACCACCAAACTAATACTGGTTACTGGGGAAGAGCTGTTTGGACGCGTCCTTCCCCCCAAAATACTTCCCAAAACCTTGCACCCCACTTCCTGGACAAGGTTTGGTAAAAAGCCTCACCAATTTGCCTAGGTGACTACAGACCCAGACCCTTGGATCTTAAGAACAATGAACAATCCTCCCAACACTTGCACCCCCCCTTTCCTGGGAAATGTTGGATAAAAAGCCTCACCAATTTGCATAGGTGACCACAAACCCAAACCCTTGGATCTGAGAACAATGAAAAAGCATTCAGTGTTTTACAAGAAGACTTTTAATAAAAAATAGAAGTAAATAGAAATAAAGAAATCCCCCCTGTAAAATCAGGATGGTATATATCTTACAGGGTAATTAGATTCAAAAACATAGAGAACCCCTCTAGGCAAAACCTTAAGTTACAAAAAAGATACACAGACAGAAATAGTTATTCTATTCAGCACAATTCTTTTCTCAGCCATTTAAAGAAATCATAATCTAACACATACCTAGCTAGATTACTTACTAAAAGTTCTAAGACTCCATTCCTGTTCTGTCCCCGGCCAAGACGACTACAGACAGACACACAAACCCTTTGTTTCTCTCCCTCCTCCCAGCTTTTGAAAGTATCTTGTCTCCTCATTGGTCATTTTGGTCAGGTGCCAGCGAGGTTACCTTTAGCTTCTTAACCCTTTACAGGTGAGAGGAGCTTTCCCCTGGCCAGGAGGGATTTCAAAGGGGTTTACCCTTCCCTTTATATTTATGACAACAGTGATAAAAGAAAACCTTATTTGTCCTCTTAGGAGACCCTCCCTTCAGAAGGGAAACTCCTGTCTACCATGCAAATCCATGCTTAGAGCTACTGCATGCATTTATGGACATTGAAAAATCAGATTAGGAATCCTTATAAAAGCAGATAATCTCAGCATGCACATTTAGTTATTTCTCAAAGTTAAAATGGCAGCTGCTGTACTTCGTTCTCCTCCCCAAAAAGAATTCCAGAGGCAATTACTCCTTGTTATGGACTAATCATTTGCCAAATTAATTTTGACAAATCAAATCCCTATTGAGTCCTATGCAAGGGAGGGGAATGTTTGCTCTCATAAATTTTCAAATGAGCAAACTGATATTTTTTAATTTGCTTAAATGAAGATTGTTCCCTAAATGTAACACTGTGTGCCAAGTTTGAGCCTGGAGCAAATGTTTTTACGGCTGAGTTATACAATGGGAGTGTGACATCTCACAGCACTGCACAAGAAAAGCCCTGCTTCTGTCCAATTGCTTTATGCCAGATTACATCTCTGCCATCTCAGCTGTTAGTGGGTGTCTCAGGAAACACTCTCCTAATCTATCATGGGGTGGTAACAGGTGAGGAAAGGAGCTTCATGTAGTGTTACATTCCTCTTGTTATGTTTTCCATGGCACTAACTAATGCTTCAAGTAACGGCATAATGTATCAAAAATAGAGTGGGCATGTCCAGAGGAAATATTTCAATGTCTCCCATAAAAGCAGGCATAGTGTTTTGACTTATTAGAGGGTAGTTCAAACCACAGATGAATCATATCTGACCCACCCATCTTTATAGATAATATTAACTGAGAAGAACGCTGTGGTTATTACCCATGCCATTTCACAGAAGCATAAATGAGAAGTGCCACCAATAATTCATCTTATTTATTTTCTCCTTTTACAATGTCCATGGAGAAAAGTAAATGGCTATTGCTTCCACAGTTCTTCTTTCCCCCTTCCCTTCCCCATATATACTGTATAGAAAATGATCATTACATGGAGTAATGCCAGCTCCTAATTCTGCAAATCGCAAATGTTGCGGAACAGCAGCTCATCAGTTGTCTTGGTTAGTGTTGCAAAACTAATTTTATTTTTGTATTCTGAGTAGCGCTCAGCTGTTTTGCTTTTATTGTATAATAATGAGTTTAGTCACTAAGGTATGATCTTACTAAATGAAGCAAGCAGAATAATAATTCAGAGATTGTGCTGACTACAGTCTCTATATACAGCCTAAAACAGCCTCTGTGGCTGCTGCCCACAAATACTCCACAGGGTTATGCAGTTGCAGAGCTTCTCCCTATTCTGAGGGGTATCTCCTCAGAAGCAGATGTATAATGTCTGAAGTGACATGAAGACTGCATCCTTCTATCCTGTGCAATGTCATACATGGCAAGCCGACTCATGGGAATGACACATAGAACTGGAACTGCATGAGGGGGTAGATTCCTCAAAGTATTCTAGAGATAAGTACAAAATCTCCCTTACTGATAGGTCCATTATTACTGAGGACTGGGGTCCTACCATCCCTCCCCGGTACTTAGGTTTGTATAGGATATTTCACCACACACACACACACATACAAAACCACTAACGATTTGGGTTTTTTTAAGGATAATCACCAAGTAATGTTTTTTTCACCTTCTAGAGTCACACAACCCCTTCAAAAATGTCTTCATCCATATCAGAAGGGAGTGTCCTTATTTTTTAACAAGACCCCAACAAAGTTGTTGTTTAATATTTGTAGAGCTTGCACCGTACAAGACAAAATAAAAGAAATCCCTTCTGGAAATACTTGCAGTCTGAAAAATGAAATAGAGGATTCACTGGGAAGAGTACTGTAAGTATTAATCTTTGAGCTTTTATATATATTAGACCTGTACAGAAGAGAGAAGTTCTGATTAGCAACGGATTTTGGAATTTTGAAATTTGGCTTCACTTTCAGTTGGAGGGAAATCCAAATATTTCTAACTTCTCTGCAAAGGAAAACTCTCTGGGGGAAAAAAAAACCCCTTTGCTTTGGGTCAATCCAACCTTTTGTTTCAACAAAATCTAAAGTTACAATTCAATTTTAAACTTTTTTCTTTTCTATTATTATAATGTATACTAATAGCAAATCAAACCAATTTTGAAGCAAAAAGTTTTCTTCAAAATGAAAAATTGAAACGTTTCATTTTAAAAATGTCAAAATGTGATGTTCTGTCATTGTTGAAACTTCTTTCTGTTTTTCTTTTAGACAAAATCTGGGTGAAATCTATCAGATTTCAAAAATCACAAAAGAGTTGTGAACACAGCAATTTGTTAAAAAATGTGGATGAAAACTCACAGATTATTTTTTTCCAATGTTTATCCCACTCTAAAGAATTCTAGAGTCAGCCTGATAAATGTTGAATCATACTGATTTCTTTAAGATTGGCCACACTCTTTTCCATGATCACACTCTAACCTGCGGGTACTTAGCGCCATCAATTTACAGAATTATCAAAATTTTGCCAAACCAAATGAAGACTAAGGGGGGACTGATAACAGTTTTCAAATATGTTAAGGGCTGTTTACAATTCTTCTCAATGGTCACTGAAGGTAGAACAAGAAGGGCTTAATCTGCAAAAAAGGAGATTTAGATTAGCTATTAGGAAAAACTTTCTAACTATAAGGGTAGTTAAATTCTGGAATAGGCTTCCAAGGGAGGTTGTGAAATCCCCATTATTAGAAATGTTTAAAAACAGGCTGGACAAATACCTATCAGGGATGGTCTATGTTTACTTGGTTCTGCCTCCGTTCAGGGGGCTGGACTTGTCCCTTCCAGCCCTACATTTCTATCATTGTATAATTTTATGAAATTGGGGTGATTTCATTTGAATTCTGTTTTTTTGGGGGGGGGGAATCTGAGAATATCAAAACAGTATGTTTTGACAGCTGCCTTAATAGCATATTTTGATTTTTCATTTCGAATTGTCTTTTTGTTTTCATTTTTATTTAGTTTTATATACTAAAAAATAAAAGTCAAAATGAAACATTTCTAGTGACACAAAAGAAAAAATGTTTTTTGGAATTTTCTGTCCTGGAAAATTTCACAATTTTCCATCTACATTACAATTCAGAATAAAGCCAAACTTGAAAAACTAAATCCTTTGCAATACAACACTTCCATCCTCCACACAGTTCTGCCTGCAATCTCCTCCAGTTCAAGTCAACCTCCATTGATGGTTGTTTACAGTCAGTAGAGTGTAGTGGCAGTAATTGGTTATGTTTATGTTTATTAATTACAGGCTAATAGTTGGGAAGCTGAGTTCTAAGGGTGAAAGGAAACATGGGGGCATTGCACTACAATGTTTGATTCTGTAGGTAAAGTCTATTATGTAAGAATCTGGGATTCTCCTTGCGTGATAATCAAAATGCCTAGTGGATGGTTAGCCTATAACTAGTAGTTGGTGAACCATCAAAAGGCGTGGACATCCAGTTCTTATAAGCATGAAGTCTCTGATTTAGCAAGGTATTTAAGCATGTGCCAGTGTGATTTCAAGCATGTGTGTAATCTTATTGACTTCCATAGGACTATTCCAGTGTTTAAAGTAAGGTACATGCTTTGATTCCTTGCTGAGTTAGGAACTAAAACATTTTGTGCTTATCCATCCTGTGACAGATATTGCAATCTCATGCCATATCACTGTGGGCCAGGGATTGTAGCAACTTTGGAGGTATAGGTTACCACAGAAACAATGGGAGGTGATAAAGATGAATCACTCATGTTCTAAAAACCTCCAGATAGGTACCACCTCATGAGAAAGCTTGCATATACTGGTTCAAACTGGGGTTTCCAGAGACCAACAGACAAAGAGAAGGGGCTTTTGATCTAAAAGGCTGGGCTGAAATTGATTCTGGACCTCTTTTGGCCAAGCAGGGGTCCAGCTCTTGCAGAAGTGTTGGGAAGGCTTTGCCCTAGTAGGTCCCCATAAGACTGAGAGGTGACCTCTGGTAATCTTTTAATATGGGCATAGGTTCTTGGTGGTGGTTTTTTATTATGTTTTCACTAATGCTTTTGTCTGAAGCATAAATATGCTTGCTTAGAAAAAGCTTGTAACTTGTAGCTGCCGACAATATGCTCCTTGTAGCCTTCAGAGAGAAAGTAACCTGCAGGCACTAGACTTGAGGCAGTCTGGCTTGCTGGGGATAGCACAGTATAAGGCAGGGAGCTGTGCAGCCTCAAAACCCCCCAGCCAGGAGGGGAAGAGAGACATGGTTCTCCACCCAAATGAGGTGTCGCCTGGGAGCTGGAAACCTTAAATGAGTGCCCTTGAGGGAGAGGGGTGGAATACAAGGACAGTTACCTTGAAGCTATGGTATGGACTATCTTCGGTCTGCATAACTGGTCTGGAACTCTCAAGGCAACATCCTTCCCTCTTTAGACTTCCATCATTTTTTGCACCTGGTCAGTCAAGATATCGGATGTAAGCAGTGTCAGGATGAGCTCCACCCTGACATCTGGTGGTGAGGTGTGGCAAGTTGTGGAAAAGAACTTCAGGGGCCGATCTCATTTGCATAGTCACACCCACCCCGCCTAGAATGAGGCCACAGCTGCCCAAATGGTCACTTTCGCTGCTATGGGATCCCCAGTGTCTCCGTTATTCGGGCAGGAAGAATAAATTGTTATTACCCTGATTATGGGAACTGTGCTTGGAACTGTACTTGGCCTTTTGTTATGATGGAGGGACTCACCATCAACTAAGTAGCACTCGCTAGGCAAGGGTCATGGGTTCCAAAACTCTGTGAATTGAGAGAGACTGGGGACCAGTATTAATACTTGGATGCAGAGCGAAGCAGTTCGTGGACTGGCTGGTGGAGCAGTTCATGGGACGGCGGGAGCCACTTGTGGGATGCGGAGCGGAGCAGTTTGTGGGACGGCGGGAGCCGCTTGTGGGACGCGGAGCGGAGCCGAGTGAAGCAGTTTGTGGGGCGGCTGGTGGAGCGGAGCAAAGGCCTATGGATCTGCGGGGAGGTCAGCTTCAGATCATGTAAGGTGCCCCTTACCTTTCCCCCCCCTCACCCGCATCTCCACCCACGTTGGGAGGTAAAGCTCTGCAGATAAAATTTCGAACTCTGGGGCTGCCCTGACCAGGGACAGAGACTTTTGGGTCATTGGACTTTTGGGACTTTGGGTGATTTGGGGTTGCTGGACTCAAGAACCAAAGGGAAAAGGCATGCCCCAATTTGCTTGGGATGGGTTTTTGCTCCTGGGTTGTGTTATGAATCCTGTTGGTGGTGTTTCCCCAACATAATGCCACATTGTTTCTCTCTGTTATTAAAAGGCTTTTTGCTACACTCAGACTATGTGCTTGCGAGAGGGGAAGTATTGCCTCTTGGAGGCGCCCAGCAGGGGTGGTATGTATTTGTCCCAGGTCACTGGGTGGGGGCTCGAGCCGGTTTGCATTGTGTTATTGGAATGGATCCCCTAAATATTGAACCCGGCCCTTGTTGCTGCCAACTCTGACGGGCAGAAGGGTTACACGTACAAGAGGAGCCTTTCTCACAGTATTTTGATATTTCTGCTGCCTGGCCTATACTGGAACCTAGAAATGGATGAATATACAAAGCAATGAATACCTTTCTTGAATCCATAAAGGTTGTGTTAGGGTTCAGTTTGAGCAGATGTTCGTGGCTTTTATTTTTTTCCAGACTGGTTCTTCCATCTCTGTTTACTGGGTATAACATTACAATTTTGGGGGGGAGGTGGGTATATTTTGCACATCAAAATAGCTGTCCTCTCTTCCCCACCTCAAAAATGGTGTTAGATATTTATTTTTACCCTTACATGGATAATGTGACTTTCTGCATTGGTACTATTGGTCCATTAGTACTGTTGCTGATTCCTTTTGAGTTTATTACCTTCTAACCACATTTTTCCATTGAATAGTGCACATCATAAAACTTCATAGTCTGCCACAAAGACAGGTAAATGGTGTCAATTTAGAGAGCTCCTGAGTGAGTTTTATTTTGTTTTTGTTTTTCAGTGACCATTTCAGTTAAACTAAACTGGGGCTACTAAAATAATTTTTTTAGTTATTATGTTTATATATCAAGATATCCCCCCAAAAACATTCTTTTTTTATTATTTTTAATTCGTTAATGATACAAGATTTCTTAGGATCTGAAAATGAACATCAAATCCCTTGCTATAGGACACAGAGGCAAGATGTTCCTATGATGAACACTGCATTCAAGGCCTCCCTGTCTAGACAGATGCCAGGATTTTAGGGTGCTGTTTTCATAAAGACTTCATAAAGTTGCATGTGGAGTTCTGGACACAGAAAATGACCTATTTTGTCCTCTTTAGATACTGAGTAAAATAATGTAAAGCTCTTCAGTGACTTAGGCACTTAAGAACTTAGGTTTCTAAATCAAAATGCTTTTGAAAATTTTACCCACTGACAATATGCACATCTAGGACATGCCATTTTTATATAGAACCCAGTTGAGTATCTCTTGAAATTCTAAACTAGGTTATTTTCAAAAGGAAATAAGGTTTGTCTTGTAGCTGTTTTGTATGAGCAGATTTAGTGATATCTTTCTGGTCTTATCATTTATGGTCAAACATGCAGTAATTAGAGGCGGGGTCCCCGGACTCCAAGGAGCATGGAAACTCTCTAGCCTAGTCCTTTCAAGCATCTTGGGTATGAGAGGATCTCACCTCATCCCAACATCAGATTTAGAAGTATTTTTATAAAGGGAAGAGGGAAGGGAAAAGTCAGGTTAAATAGAAGACTAAACTCAGGATATGTGACCGTTTTATACTCACATTCACCGATAACTGCCAAAGCCCATTTCTGCGTAATCGGGAAGGTCTGTCATAACTACAGTATGAAGCTTTGCATTCTCTTTTTATTTTAAATTATTCTCTAGTTGCTAGATTTAATAAACTATTTTCTTTAAGATAAATTGTAGTTGTGGACTGTTGGGATTCTTGTTGTGAGCCATCCAGAGGAGAGCTAAGTTTGAAGGTAGCCAGTCTCTTAGGTGAGTTTGAAAGAAGGTCTGAACCTTAGCTCAGTTTGGGTTCTTGATCATGGATGTTGACCAAAGTGTCCTTTCTCACAAGGTGCTGTTGTCACTCCAGCAGAGTAAACCCAAAGCACAGAAGTCATCTGAAGAAAACATAAACTTGTGTTATCTGAGGCGAGACAGAACAGAGTTAAACAGTATCTGACCTAGAGCAGAATGGAGTGCATTCCTAAAAGGTAGGCCAAGTTGCTGTCTGAGGTCATTTAGGAGTATGGATGTAATAAAGATACTGGAGATTGCAAGGTCAAAAGGATCAGGCCCTTTATTTGAGATTATGCTGGCAGACAAAAGAGAACGACTATTCACCACTCATTTCTATACTACATCCTTTCTGCTGCTTTTTGCAATTTTGAATATATGCTTTCTGGCACTGGAATTTTAATATATAGCTAAGGCATGGCAGCTCTTAAAAGTGGAGAATATCCGACCACTACCATAATGTACATAACTCTTTGGGCCTCAAATCATCCTGACATAAGTCAATCAAAACTTGACAGACTTACACAAGGGTTGAACTTAGCCCATTAAGCCTCAGGCGAGAACTTATGGTCCATCAAACACAGCCTTATAAACCCAGAAGATAAAAATCCACCTATACTTTATCTCCTCATCTTAACTCTCATAATGCTGTCATTTTTCAGCTGCCTATTCGGTTGATTTATACCATTTATATTGATGACTTTAGCACTTTGTACCTTTTGTGTTAAGAAAGCTGTCTGAATTGCTTATTGGCTACTCACTCCTTTAACAACTTTGGTGCCATAGACAATCTATGTGCAGGGGCTTTGCAGGTTGTATTACATGTCATTGCTTTCAATTCAGTGTTGTGACTCATGTTGTACAATCGTATGAGTGTCATGCTGTGCTTCACATCCAATATACGGATGGGTGCACATTCTGATGGGTGCAAGAGTCTTCTGCATAGGGCAGCTCTTGCATATAAGGAGGATAAATCTTTACCAGGAGAGATTTGGAAGGAGTGTGCTCCATTCTCTTAATCCCCCAATGCCCCTGTGGGGATTGATCTTCAGCCTGATAGCTCCATGGCACCTAACAGACAGCTCAGTTTCTGCACAGTCAATCAGCTTCCCTCTCTTTAACCTCATGCTCTGTCTGACATCCCCAGCATCAAATTTTGTCTCTTCTTTGTTCTAGACTAACTACGATGCTTTTGCATGTTAATTGTCCAGGCTGGAAGTGTTAACTAGAATCTACTTCACTCTTGCTCCTTAAATATATGCGGCTCATAGCATTGTTTATACTAGAGAAATACACTGTTCTAACAGCTGTTTGCCCCCGTAAAATGCTTGTGAAACACCTGTGGCCATACACAAATTGGCTCCAACCAGCTTACATATGTTCCAAAAGTTGTTTGCATTATACTCGCTTTGAGCAGGTCTAAGAGCTGTGTCAATCTGAACCATTCTAAAGTGCCTGTGTGGACGGCACTAAAACAATTCATACAGAAATGGTTTAGCGAGTTCTCTCACTACAGATGCGCAGTGCAATGGTGGCCTTTCCCACCTCTTCTGAGATACCTGCTGCTAGCCAGAAAGCACGGCGACTGAAAGGGTTTAGAACAGTGCTAGTGGGGACATGGCAAAGCTGTAACGAATCAGCCGAGCTAGTGTGGACACACTGAACTACTTGTGCTTAAACCAGTGCAATCAAATGAGTTCAATTAGGAATGATTCAGTTCTCTAGTTTAGACATGATGTTTGTTCTACACTGTATCAAATATAAATTTCAGATTAATTTTGATCTGCAACAGACCTGATCTGTGGCAGGGTAGAATCCATTCTGATGAGGTACCACAATCCAGCACTAGATATTTACAGTAGCTTATAACATACCCAGCTCCATATTACCTACTTCACAACTGGGAAAAAAAAATTGATTACAGAACATTATAGAATTTGATGTAAAAGGAGCAAGCTGAGAAATTTTTCAATCGTTATCAGGTTTTAGGCAACAATTTCCAAATGCCATTAGTGGGGCTAGTCACTGGGATGACTAAAGAAACATTAATGGTTTTGCCTGTAAATTACCTCTTTTATTACATCTTTGTAATAAATGTTTATGCAATGCTAAATTTAGAGCAATTGTTGTGTTATGCATATGTCATATTAGGTAAACTCTATCATTTTGCTCAGTCCCTCAATGACTTTGTTTGTATCAAGAGTAAAGATTTCAGCATCTGAATATATAAAGTTAATTGCAGAGCGGAGATAGAACTATGATCCAAGAACTTAATGCCAGCTTGCAAGGGGGCCAGAATGTCCATTCTAGTACGTACATCGTGTTTTACCAAAGAATGTCATATAAGTCTTAAATGAAAGCTGAGGTCACACTGGTCATTAATATCTTTGTGAACAGTATGTACAGATATTATGTAAGGAATTATGTATTTATATGTACTGAAAATATGTTTTTAGAGTCTGTATCAAGATATAAGCCATCAGCAGAGGTGAAAACAGGTTTTCCTCGAGTCAGGAGGAAGAAATTTAGAGCTGTCTGTTGGGAAGTAAATTAAGCACTATAGGCTAACACAATGGATGCCTAATGAAAGATGTGAGGTCAACAGGGAAGCAGCCCATACGAAAATCAAGCCATGGGTGGTTATCCTGTTTCTGAGGTCAGATAGTAAGCGTTGTGGGTATATGTAAGCGAGAAAGAAGACGTCCCCGCATCCTACACCTACGAAGTAAATTGGCAAAGTGTTTACAGTCATGAAATCAGGATCTCAGCCAACCTTGGTTGAAAAACTGCAAAAGACATTGGGGAGAGAAATTTTGTTAGACAGGAGGTTAATCTGTTAGTTAAGTTTAGTCTTTAGAACACTTCTTATGATTTTGTTTTTAAATATAACCTTTTGTTTCCAGTGTCCTTACTCACTATCTCTTGAGATTTGAACCTTTGATTATAAACTTATTCTTGTTTTCATGATAAATATATCTAAGGGTATGTCTACACTACGAAATTAGGTCAAATTTATAGAAGTCGTTTTTTTAGAAATCGGTTTTATATATTCGAGTGTGTGTGTCCCCACAGAAAATGCTCTAAGTGCATTAAGTGCATTAACTCGGCGGAGCGCTTCCACAGTACTGAGGCAAGCGTCGACTTCCGGAGCGTTGCACTGTGGGTAGCTATCCCACAGTTCCCGCAGTCTCCGCTGCCCATTGGAATTCTGGGTTGAGATCCCAATGCCTGATGGGGCTAAAACATTGTCGCAGGTGGTTCTGGGTACATATCGTCAGGCCCCCGTTCCCTCCCTCCCCCCGTGAAAGCAAGGGCAGACAATCATTTCGCGCCTTTTTTCCTGAGTTACCTGTGCAGACGCCATACCACGGCAAGCATGGAGCCCGCTCAGGTAACCGTCACCCTATGTCTCCTGGGTGCTGGCAGACGCGGTACGGCATTGCTACACAGTAGCAGCAACCCCTTGCCTTGTGGCAGCAGACGGTACAGTACGACTGGTAGCCGTCATCGTCATGCCTGAGGTGCTCCTGGTCGCCTCTGTGAGGTCGATCAGGAGCGCCTGGGCAGACATGGGCGCAGGGACTAAATTTGGAGTGACCTGAGCAGGTCATTCTCTTTAGTCCTGCAGTCAGTCCTATTGAACCGTCTTATGGTGAGCGGGCAGGCGATACGGACTGCTAGCAGTCGTACTGTACCATCTTCTGCCGAGCAGCCATGAGATGTGGATGGCATGCAGTCCTTCTGCACCGTCTGCTGCCAGCCAAAGATGTAAAAGATAGATGGAGTGGATCAAAACAAGAAATAGACCAGATTTGTTTTGTACTCATTTGCTTCTCCCCCTCCCCTGTCTAGGGGACTCATTCTTCTAGATCACACTGCAGTCACTTACAGAGAAGGTGCAGCGAGGTAAATCTAGCCATGTATCAATCAGAGGCCAGGCTAACCTTCTTGTTCCAATAAGGACAATAACTTAGGTGCACCATTTCTTATTGGAACCCTCCGTGAAGTCCTGCCTGAAATACTCCTTGATGTAAAGCCACCCCCTTTGTTGATTTTAGCTCCCTGAAGCCAACCCTGTAAGCGCCCCTCCCAGCGTCAGAGCAATGGCAAACAATCGGGCATCTGAGAGTGCTGTCCAGAGCACTCACAATGGAGCACTCTGATGGGGCTAAAACATTGTCACGGGTGGTTCTGGGTACGTGTCGTCAGGCCCCCGTTCCCTCCCTCCCTCCGTGAAAGCAAGGGCAGACAATCATTTCGCGCCTTTTTTCCTGAGTTACCTGTGCAGACGCCATACCACGGCAAGCATGGAGCCCGCTCAGGTAACCGTCACCCTATGTCTCCTGGGTGCTGGCAGACGCGGTACGGCTTTGCTGCACAGTAGCAGCAACCCATTGCCTTCTGGCAGCAGATGGTGCAATACGATTGGTAGTCGTCCTCGTCGTGTCCGAGGTGCTCCTGGCCACGTCGGCTGGGAGCGCCTGGGCAGACATAGGCGCAGGGACTAAATTTGGAGTGACTTGACCAGGTCGTTCTCTTTAGTCCTGCAGTCCTATTGAACCGTCTTATGGTGAGCGGGCAGGCGATACGGACTGCTAGCAGTCGTACTGTACCATCTTCTGCCAGGCAGGCAAGAGATGAGGATTGCTAGCAGTCGTATTGTACCATCTTATGCCAGGCAGGCAAGAGATGAAGATGGCTAGCAGTCGTACTGTACCATCTTCTGCCGAGCAGCCATGAGATGTGGATGGCATGCAGTCCTTCTGCACCGTCTGCTGCCAGCCAAAGATGTAAAAGATAGATGGAGTGGGTCAGAACAAGAAATAGACCAGATTTGTTTTGTACTCATTTGCCTCCTCCCCTGTCTAGATCACACTGCAGTCACTCACAGAGAAGGTGCAGCGAGGTAAATCTAGCCATGTATCAATCAGAGGCCAGGCTAACCTCCTTGTTCCAATAACAAAGATAACTTAGGTGCACCATTTCTTATTGGAACCCTCTGTGCAGTCCTGCCTGAAATACTCCTTGATGTACAGGCACACCCTTTGTTGATTTTAGCTCCCTGAAGCCAACCCTGTAAGCCGTGTCGTCAGTCGCCCCTCCCTCCGTCAGAGCAACGGCAGACAATCGTTCCGCGCCTTTTTTCTGTGCGGACGCCA
Source organism: Lepidochelys olivacea (assembly GCF_965140295.1). Lineage (NCBI taxonomy): Eukaryota > Metazoa > Chordata > Testudines > Cheloniidae > Lepidochelys > Lepidochelys olivacea. The sequence goes on from NC_140412.1 coordinate 80,039,718, forward strand.
TACCAAGGCAAGCATGGAGGCCGCTGAGCTCATTTTGGCAATTAGGAGCACATTAACCACCACACGCATTATCCAGCAGTATATGCAGCACCAGAACATGGCAACGCGATACCGGGTGAGGAGGCGACGTCAGCGCGGTCCCGTGAGTGATCAGGACATGGACACAGATTTCTCTGAAAGCATGGGCCCTGCCAATGCATGCATCATGGTGCTAATGGGGCAGGTTCATGCTGTGGAACGCCGATTCTGGGCTTGGGAAACAAGCACAGACTGGTGGGACCGCATAGTGTTGCAGGTCTGGGACGATTCCCAGTGGCTGCGAAACTTTCGCATGCGTAGGGGCACTTTCATGGAACTTTGTGACTTGCTTTCCCCTGCCCTGAAGCGCATGAATACCAAGATGAGAGCAGCCCTCACAGTTGAGAAGCGAGTGGCGATAGTCCTGTGGAAGCTTGCAACGCCAGACAGCTACCGGTCAGTTGGGAATCAATTTGGAGTGGGCAAATCTACTGTGGGGGCTGCTGTGATGCAAGTAGCCCACGCAATCAAAGATCTGCTGATATCAAGGGTAGTGACCCTGGGAAATGTGCAGGTCATAGTGGATGGCTTTGCTGCAATGGGATTCCCTAACTGTGGTGGGGCTATAGACGGAACCCATATCCCTATCTTGGCACCGGAGAACCAAGCCGCCGAGTACATAAACCGCCAGGGGTACTTTTCGATAGTGCTGCAAGCTCTGGTGGATCACAAGGGACGTTTCACCAACATCAACGTGGGATGGCCGGGAAAGGTGCATGATGCTCGCATCTTCAGGAACTCTGGTCTGTTTCAAAAGCTGCAGGAAGGGACTTTATTCCCAGACCAGAAAATAACTGTTGGGGATGTTGAAATGCCTATATGTATCCTTGGGGACCCAGCCTACCCCTTAATGCCATGGCTCATGAAGCCGTACACAGGCAGCCTGGACAGTAGTAAGGAGCTGTTCAACTACAGGCTGAGCAAGTGCAGAATGGTGGTAGAATGTGCATTTGGACGTTTAAAGGCGCGCTGGCGCAGTTTACTGACTCACTTAGACCTCAGCGAAACCAATATTCCCACTGTTATTACTGCTTGCTGTGTGCTCCACAATATCTGTGAGAGTAAGGGGGAGACGTTTATGGCGGGGTGGGAGGTTGAGGCAAATCGCCTAGCTGCTGGTTACGCGCAGCCAGACACCAGGGCGGTTAGAAGAGCACAGGAGGGCGCGGTACGCATCAGAGAAGCTTTGAAAACCAGTTTCATGACTGGCCAGGCTACGGTGTGAAAGTTCTGTTTGTTTCTCCTTGATGAAACCCCCCGCCCCTTGGTTCACTCTACTTCCCTGTAAGCTAACCACCCTCCCCTCCTCCCTTTAATCACCGCTTGCAGAGGCAATAAAGTCATTGCTGCTTCACAGTCATGCATTCGTTATTCATTCATCACACAAATAGGGAGATGACTACCAAGGTATCCCAGGAGGGGTGGTGGAGGAGGGAAGGAAAATGCCACACAGCACTTTAAAAGTTTACAACTTTAAAATTTATTGAATGACAGCCTTCTTTTTTTTGGGCAATCCTCTGTGGTGGAGTGGCTGGTTGGCCGGAGGCCCCCCCACCGCGTTCTTGGGCGTCTGGGTGTGGAGGCTATGGAACTTGGGGAGGAGGGCGGTTGGTTACAGAGGGGCAGCAGTGGCAGTCTGTGCTCCAGCTGCCTTTGCTGCAGCTCAACCATACACTGGAGCATACTGGTTTGGTCCTGCAGCAGCCTCAGCATTGAATCCTGCCTCCTCTCATCACGCTGCCGCCACATTTGAGCTTCAGCCCTGTCTTCAGCCCGCCACTTACTCTCTTCAGCCCTCCACCTCTCCTCCCGGTCATTTTGTGCTTTCCTGCACTCTGACATTATTTGCCTCCACGCATTCGTCTGTGCTCTGTCAGTGTGGGAGGACAGCATGAGCTCGGAGAACATTTCATCGCTAGTGCGTTTTTTTTTCTTTCTAAGCTTCACTAGCCTCTGGGAAGGAGAAGATCCTGTGATCATTGAAACACATGCAGCTGGTGGAGAAAAAAAAAGGGACAGCGGTATTTAAAAAGACACATTTTATAAAACAGTCGCTACACTCTTTCAGGGTAAACCTTGCTGTTAACATTACATACATAGCACATGTGCTTTCGTTACAAGGTCGCATTTTGCCTCCTCCCACCGCGTGACTACCCCCTCAACCTTCCCCCCTCCCTGTTGCAAACAGCGGGGAACATTTCTGTTTAGCCACAGGCAAACAGCCCAGCAGGAATGGGCTCCTCTGAGTGTCCCCTGAAGAAAAGCACTCTATTTCAACCAGGTGACCATGAATTATATCTCCCTCTCCTGAGGATAACACAGAGAGATAAAGAACGGCTTTTGGTTGAATGCCAGCAAACATACACTGCAATGCTTTGTTCTACAGTGATTCCCGAGTACGTGTTACTGGCCTGGAGTGGTAAAGTGTCCTACCATGAAGGACGAAATAAGGCTGCCCTCCCCAGAAACCTTTTGCAAAGGCTTTAGGACTACATCTAGGAGAACCGCAAATGCCAGGGCAAAGTAATCCTTTCACATGCTTGCTTTTAAACCATGTATAGCATTTTAAAAGGTACACTCACCAGAGGTCCCTTCTCCGCCTGCTGGGTCCAGGAGGCAGCCTTGGGTGGGTTCGGGGGGTACTGGCTCGAGGTCCAGGGTGAGAAACAGTTCCTGGCTGTCGGGAAAACCGGTTTCTCCGCTTGCTTGCTGTGAGCTATCTACAACCTCCTCATCATCATCATCTTCTTTGTCCCCAAAACCTACTTCCGTATTGCCTCCATCTCCATTGAAGGAGTCAAACAACACGGCTGGGGTAGTGGTGGCTGAACCCCCTAAAATGGCATGCAGCTCATCATAGAAGCGGCATGTTTGGGGCTCTGACCCAGAGCACCTGTTCGCCTCTCTGGTTTTCTGGTAGGCTTGCCTCAGCTCCTTCAGTTTCACGCGGCACTGCTTCGGGTCTCTGTTATGGCCTCTGTCCTTCATGCCCTGGGAGATTTTGACAAAGGTTTTGGCATTTCGAAAACTGGAACGGAGTTCTGATAGCACGGATTCCTCTCCCCAAACAGTGATCAGATCCCGTACCTCCCGTTCGGTCCATGCTGGAGCTCTTTTGCGATTCTGGGACTCCATCATGGTCACCTGTGCTGATGAGCTCTGCATGGTCACCTGCAGCTTGTCATGCTGGCCAAACAGGAAATGAGATTCAAAAGTTCGCGATTCTTTTCCTGTCTACCTGGCCAGTGCATCTGAGTTGAGAGTGCTGTCCAGAGCGGTCAGAATGGAGCACTCTGGGATAGCTCCCGGAGGCCAATACCATCGAATTGTGTCCACAGTAACCCAAATTCGAGCCGGCAACGTCGATTTAAGCGCTAATCCACTTGTCAGGGGTGGAGTAAGGAAATCGATTTTAAGAGCCCTTTAAGTCGAAATAAAGGGCTTCATTGTGTGGACGGGTGCAGGTTTAAATCGATTTAACGCTGCTAAATTCGACCTAAAGTCCTAGTGTAGACCAGGGCTAAGTGCTGTGATGTTTAGGAAAGTGCTGGTGCAGAGCTGAATCTTATAAGTTGATGTGTATGCTGATCTTTTGGGGGTACTTCTCTGAGTAGCTAGTGTCAGTGGCTGGATAACACAGGGGGACTGGGGTGCGCCTATTGTTAATCTGCAAGACAAAGTGAGTCCTGGCGTAGCCCAGAGGAGAGAACTTGAGTGTCTAGAAGGCTGGTAGTGTTAGGAAGCTGACACCCAGCTAAGCTCAAGCAAGACTCCCTCATGCTGGAGACAGCAGGTAACGGTATGCAAGACTGAGAGTCACCTTGAGAATTGTCACAAGGACATGACCTGGTTTCTGACTGATCACCTTTCCCCCCACATCTCCCTTGTAAATTCCACCTAAAAAGCACCTAATGGTCAATAAATCAGTAGCTGTTTGATTTAACTGGATAGTGATGTAAATAACCAGAGCCATAGAGAGAAACCATTTTCATGGCACTCAGAGTAAATCCGTAGGGAGGAATATGCACCCAATGACAGTGGGGTAAATTTTCATAAGCCTACTCTTCATTTTGAGGGTGCACTTTGCAAATCTGACTACTACATTAGCAGACAGAGGCCAAGCCTCAACCTGGCTGAAAATATGTCTGTCTCAGTATACTGGGCTACAGGAATGCAAAGACTATCCCTATGTATAGCTTAACAATAAAGTTCATGTTCCTTTGGCTTTGTACTGATAGGTGATGCATAAGAATAAATTCCTAGTTTGTAAAAATGGTCTGTTTTAGTTAAGGTTTATAGCAATTCCAAATTAATGCACTTCCAGTTATCAATATCAATTTATAATAAGAATGTGCACTCGAATCAGGAGAAATGAATGTTGATGCCCGTAGTATATAGAGACAAATTTAATTCTAATGATTTCGTAATAAAGTAATTTGTTCATCGATCACAAGGGGATACAAGGAAGAAACTGCGAATGGTTGGCTAAAGTAATTATTTTTCAGCATCTAATTACACCTAAGCAACTGATTTGGGCTACATTTGCTGAGCTAAATGATGATACAGAATGTCTCACTGAGGTTCCAATTCATCGTTAAAAGCAAGTTCCTGGCCTTTGACAACAGGGCAGAGCTTTTTCTGAAAGGTAATTTAATATAATTAGGAGGATATGATGTTTACTAACTGCACAGTGTGCTTTCTTTAGATTTAAATCAAAAGAGAGTCATACAGCTTTAAAGAGAAATGTACTCCTGCCTTACTTTACTTTACTGGGACTTTGAATGAAGCATGTTGGGAAAATTCAAACAAAGGGAGATTAGGATTTTCATAGTTCTCCGGTGAACTGTTCATAGCAAACAGTTTATTCAGTTAATTTTGCCCTACAGACTGATTTTTATAAATTTGTCTGTGCAAAATAATTCAACCAGATAACAGAAGGCTGCTCAAGGGTGGCGTTTACCACAGGTGTTTGCTATTTGTTATTATTGCTACCTAACTGGTCACCTTATTCATATGGCATTGTTTCTGCTCCCTGCCTGGATGAGTGTAATTGTAATAAAGAGAGGAAGAGTGTGGAGAAGTCACTGGGATGTGTGAAGAAGAGCAGGTTAATCATTTTTGAGGTTAGGAGGAACCATCAGAAATAGAAGATTTTTAGGATCTTTTGAAGGTGGCCTGCAAAAGATTTTAATAAACAAAGCTTGGGTCTGGGCTGGGAGGCTCACTCTGAGCTGCAGTGTAGACATATCCTATAAGATTATTTTTTGTTCCAGGGCTCACTTATCCTTCTCTCCAGCCAGACTAGGGGCAGAAGAGCAAGCCTGGAGATCTTCAAGAAAGGGAGACTACCTGGTTCAACTCCACTGCTACACCATCCTGCAGGTGGTACACTACCAGCTGGTGTCCCTCCTGCTGCTCCTTCTAAGGTGGATGCTGTGCCAGGTGCTGATAAGGATTAGGAGTCTCTCTCACCTTTGATTCAGTTTATCCCTTTGGTGAGTCTGCAGGGGAAGAGCCTATGGAATTGAAGTGCCCACCTTGGAATGGGGCTTTTTAGGACCTTGGCTCACCTGCCTTTCACAAAGATTGTAGAGTGCTTGTTCCCTGCAACCTCTTTTGAAGTGGGTTCATTTAGGTAATGAGTGGATTCTCTTTCTGTCCCCCCTGTTCCTCTTCCAGTGTACCCTACCTCTTTCAATACACTCTTTCTGCAAGAGTGCCTACCCTTCACTCCCAAACACAATAAAATTCCAAGCTGGCTATTACACTACTTCCATTTCCAGCTGAAATTTAACTAACATCACCCCAAATTCTGGCTGTGAGCTTAAAATTCATTTCCCACAAACATTCATATGAACAAAATTTGGCTTGAGGGGATGTGATCATGGAGAGTTAGGAATTTAGGTTTTAATTTGATGAAATGTTTCAAATAACATTTCTCTTTATTTGCTTCCTTTGATTCAGCATAATAAATATGCTCTGCAAAGGTGGGAGATAATATGTATGCCAGTTATTCAAAAGAAAAGCTTTCCTGTTCCATATATATTTCAGATATAGTATTGCTTAGGACAGTTTCACCCCTGTGAAACATATTACCCCTGCGCTGCTATAAGGATGCTATCAAAATGCCTTATCTGCTGTGTAAGTAGCAGTCACATAAATTAAAGCTGCCCAGAGGCAGTTTACATTGACACCTAACAGTTTTGAAAAATGACCTAATTTTGATTGCAGTCAGTGTAACTACCTTTTTGCGTGATAGTCCTTCTTTTTTATTCTCCTCATTCGCCAGCCTCTATTTTTGGCATCTACAAACACTTACAAAATAGTATTTATTTTATGAAGATTTTTAGAAAAAAACAAAAGGCTTTTCAAGATATTTTTTAGCTGTATACCTGTTTTAAGTAGGAAACGTTGAATTAAAAGAAAACTGAAAATAAACAGAATTTCCACTTACCCCTCCTGTGGTTTTTTTTAATGAAGTTCTGAATCAGCCTTCAGGGGGAAAAATGGACGTGTTTTTTTTTAATAGGGCTTTCTTTAATGTTGAAATATCTCACCAGCCACAATAACCATTCCTCCTCTTTTCCCAATAACACCCCAGTGGAGCATCTGTTTAGATGTAATGGTTTGACGAATATGTAACCTTATGCATTATTAGTAGGGGCACATATACTGTGAAACACATTCCTTAAAACAAGTCAAATCGCCTTGTAAATGCACAGGATACGATTTTGATTCATAACCATCCCATCCCAGAAGCAGACCAGAGAATGAAGTCTGACTCAGTCACAATTCCTCCCCTCATAGTCTGACAAAGGAGTAATTTAATTCGCCCCTTTTCACAGAGTAGCTCATTCCCCTCTTTGTGTCTAGCCAGCCACTCTGTCAAATAAGCAGGTGGGCCAAGCTAGGACTCCTCCTACTCCCCCATCCCTGCATGCCCCCTTCCCAACTACTTGCTCACAGCAGACAGTGTCCGGTGAGTGTCCTCACCAGAGCTGTTCCCTCAATCTGAGCACAACTGAGCAGGGGAGTAAGAGGAGGGGCCTTACTCCTCTCACTGCCAATTTAGGGCTGTGCCAGCCTAATACATACTGCATTGAAAAGGATGAACATTTCTAGGGAAAATAAATATTTGTAATATGAATTTCATAATTTTCAGCACCCAGTTGGCTTTAACATCTCTGTGGCCCAGTTTCATTATCTATAAAACAGGGATGAGTCTATGTTACTGCCTTGACAAATTTAGCCTTACAATGTATGTAAAGTTCTCTGAGATCCTCAGATGGAATTTGCTATTGGGTATAAAGTATTATTAGTGTACTAACAATATAAAGCATGCATTGTAAGCCAGCCTAATGGCCAAGTCCTTTTAGCCTTCACATGGCTAACGAGCATCTGAGTTTGACTCCTGATTCTGGTCTTTCCATTACAGGAGGTGAGTGTTACAAAGGGGCCACTCTCAACTCCTTAGAGAAGGGAATACTTCATGCTGTCGTCTTTGTGTCCTTTAGTCTACAAGATAGGGTGACTATGGCAAGTGTGAAAAATTGGGACGGGGGTCAGGGGTAATAGGCACCTATATAAGACAAAGCTCTGAATATCAGAACTGTCCCTATAAAATCGGGACATCTGGTCACCCAAATACAATATGATTTCTGTGAGAACCAGTGCTGTGAAATGACCCCCATCTGGAAGAGGATGTTGCCCACAAAATGCCATCTGATAGAGGGATTGATTGTACGCTGATTTACATCCACAGAGGGTCTGGCCCAGAGAGCCACAGTCCCTTTACTGGTATTGTATGGGTGAAACTGCAGGCACAATTTAACCCACAATATCTATTATTTGTGAGTGTGTAATGTAATAGCAGCATTCTTCCTAGGGAAACCTTATGGTCAGTCAGGTGCCAATGCAATTTGGAATTCATCAGCATCTGAGTGTTTAGTGCTCTGCTGTAAATCAGAAGAGTGCACACCAGTGTTGGAAAAACACTGTGTGTGTCAATTCATTAGTCAGTGGAGTGGGAAAGATCTACATATCCGTCATGAAGATATATGAAGTCTGCCTCTTAATGATGTTAGCTTGTAGGCAGATTGTGATGGGACCTTTGTGGCCTGATGACTGTGTTTAATATGTGTAATCCATACCCCAATAAATCTGTAGCTGGCAATCAGAGTGAAGGCACTTTGTTCCATTTATGGAAAGAAGTACACAATGTATTGTGGGCAGCATTAACATTTAACCATGTTTTGCCTGAACATCGGGAAGTTCTTTATTGGATCCAAGTTAAAAAGTAATAATGACCCAATAAAAACAATCAGCGTGGGTAATGCTGCTTTTCAAGTCAGGCAAGTTACCCATCAGATCCCATTACTGCTGCGGTCACGTCAGCGTCTGGAGAAATTGGATGCTCCATGGACTGCAAAACCACATCAATCACTCCAGGACTTGTCTCTGCGGAGAGCTGTACCAGCAGAAAGTGTGGGTGAGGGCTGACTCACAGCCTACAGTCACCCTTTTGAAAAAAACAAGAAGCTGGAGAATACTGTGGATTTCAAACAAACCAACAAATCCTCTGCTCATGATTCAAAGATTAAAAAAGAGGGATTTAAAAGAACAGAGCTTGCACAGATTAGGTGGTCAGAATGATGCTTATTTATCTGCAAGTAATTGTGCGCAACATTAAGCAATAAATCCCTAACTGGTGTAAGCTGGCTCCACTTAAGTCAATGGAACTATACCTGTTCACAACAGCTGGGAATCTGGCCCTATGTGGGTAGTTCTATAGGTTCTTTCTAATATTTCTGGTAGCCGTAATAATGGTGGGAGCTTTGTTTTGCTTTTTCTCAGGCCACTTCATATATAAAGAATCAGGAACCTCATTCCAATCATTTTAGGTGACACTGATTTGTTAACAATCAACTAGAATAAAGTAGTAACCTGCACAGATGATTCAAATTGACTAGGTAGCCAGTCTGTCCAGTTAATCTCAAACTAATCAGAAATTGTAGTTGTGGTCTCATTTGCACACTCAAGAGTCAAACTGGGTGGGGGGAAGAAGTGTTGGTATTCTACCAGAATTCCATCCACAATCCCAGAGTAGCTAGATGCAATTGCTAAAGCAAACAGTGAAATAGTTAACATAGTGGAAATTTACATTGTCTCCACCATTGGGCCGCAGAATTAATACCCCCCTGAGATGTATGGCGCAGTCCATACATCCTATAAGAAGTGTGGTAAATTGTCTGTAATCTTGGCAAAAGAGCACACCTGTGGTTCACATTGGTAAGTTTGGGGTGGTTTGGTTTTGTTTTTCCACATTTATAAGAGCTAGGAACATTTTTTTAGATAAAAGTTTGCATGCTAGAAAGAGCAATGAGGCCAAGTGCCAACTTGGTGCACAACCAAGGATAGGTTTAATCTCTGGATACAATTTCACATGTATAGATTTTTGGTTGAATTACAGGATGTAAAAGTGTTTCTACCAAAATGATGCAAACAATAATTCAATTTTGGAGCCCATGAAAACTAGAGATAAAGGTGATGTTGTGGGGGAGGGATAGCAGGCACCACTGAATCAAGCCTATCAACTTTTGAAGGTATTAGCACATTTTTTTAAGTACTGCATTTTGAATGACGTGTGGGATAGGGCTGAAATTTCAAATCTGGGTAAGACATCATGTGAGTGAACGTACTGAGGGTGGGGTCCCTGCATGTTTGCTTTATTTTAAATTTAGCCAAAAAAACTAGAATGGGGAAGGGGGTAGCTTTCACGTAACCTCTCGATCTTACCACTTACCTGTTATTCCTAACAATAGACTATTTCAGCTGTCCCACTTCCTTTAAACAATAAGATACAATTCCCAAATGTTTAACAGATATGTAGGGGTCCCAAATTCCATTTGGGGGAAAAAGCAGCTCTTTATCAACATTCGCCCTGTAGTTTGAGTATACAATGATGATTCTTCATATCCTGTCCTAAACTGTTGTGTAGGGTGTGTGCTGTCTAACATCTTACCACAATCCATCCTAGAGAGGGCTGAATTTAATCAGGTGAAGTGTTTCCTGCTTACTGTATGTACATTTACTGTACCTTTGGGAGCCTCCAAATGAAAGGGGCCATATACATGCAAGGACCACATTAAAATTCTACTCCCAAATCTATTTTGAGGGCAAGCATCTTTCTGTTGCAGGTGCATGGCTGGTTATCAGTAAGTTAATGCAGCGAAGAACCTTTTATTATTTCTGTCTCTCATATTCGGACTGGCCGTCATTCAGGGAATGGGAAGCTCAACACTGTGTGGAGAATTCACTGTTAATGGTTAATTTCATCCTTTCAGCCCTCAGGGATTCTGTAGATGACTAGTTATATTTAATTTTTTTCTCAAAAGGGAATTTACTGTTATGCTTTATGTTTAGTTTTTTAATGGATTTTCATAGGTGGGTTGAAAAAAAAACTCATTCATGTTCTCTTATTTTAATAACAGTTTGTAATTAAAATTATTTGCATTTCTATTTTAAAACCCCTGAAATTCTGTTTGTACCAATGTATTGAATTACTCACTCACATTTCTTTTTAATCATATGAACACAAGTAAACCCCATGGAAGGTGAGAGAAGACTATTTATAACAAAAATATCTACTGAGTGCTTTCCCAATATGCCTGATGCCAAGTTGTCCTCGTTACTATTATGGGCCAAGCAACGTGAGATTTAAAGCTCCTCTCAATGGTATTTCTCGGTTTGTCTGTATACCGTGTAAATTTGGAATGTTGTACCTAATCAACTCCAAAATTTCAGGGAATTTTCTCGGTGGCAGTGGGCACAACCCTATTGATTTTTGGTGCAAAGCAGAACACCAGAAAAGTCTGATTCACAGGCAGATCCGGGGACCGTGACCGCCTGGTGCTGCAGCAGAGGAATCTCTGTTGCCTACAGTAACCAGAGGCAGCAGCTGAACTTGCTATGTGGGGATATTGTCTGTGTCCTGGGCTCTAACCGAAATGAGAGCCTTACGGTGAGGACTTATAGGGAAGGCCCCGAGAAGGTGAGGAGTAGAGTAGACGGTGGAGGGGAAATGGGGACCCAAAATAGTGGGAGGAAGTAGCAAGTGCTATTGAGATGAGAGCAGTGATGCTGAGGAAAGCAGGAACCAGGGCGGGGAGGGGAAGCAGAAGGGAACCAGAGTGCAGGAGATGGGTGTGTGGTGGAAAAGAAAAAATCCATAAGGGAAGGGAGAGGTGGGGAGTGATGGTGATGAGGAAAACAGAGACCCAAGGGGGAAGTGGATGAGTGGGTGGGCATGGAACCAGGCATGCTGAGTATCGATGTAGCATGGAAAACTGAGGAAGGGAAAGCATGGACCGGAGGTGTGGGGAAGGGAGAACCAAAGGCCTGGAAGACGGGCAATAAAGATGGACAAGGGAAATGCAGATGATGGGGACGGTGTGGGATGTTTGTATGGGTGGAGGGCTCACAGATTCCCTGGCATGGGGAGAGGGAGGAATGAATATGGTACACAGAGCCATTGGCATGTGGTAGAGACTATGAAAGATGGACATACAGAGCCCCTGGCACAAAGGAGGGGTGGGAGGAACTGCATGAAGAACCTGAAACAGAGGGGTATGGGAGGGTGGCACAAGGGGAGCTTGCGTGGTGGAATGAAGGGATGCAAGGAGCCGCTGCTGTGGACATTGCGCTCAGCCTACATAAGCTCTGAGATGTTTATGCCTCTAATTATTTATTTACTGAGTGCTGAACATGTGCTTTGCACTGGTAAACACCAGAGAGCAAGAGAGAGTGAGTGTGTCCCCATAAGAAACACAAAACCAATACTTGGTGGGTATCACTCAAGGGCCTCCCAGACTAAATGGTTTCAGCAAGGGATTTAAAAGCAGAGTCAGATCATTTTGTAGAGAACCATGTTCCGGTCCTCAAGACAAAGGACACTTCAGCTGGTTGCTTGGGAGAGGCATAGGCACTAGATGGGGGTGGAAGAAGGAATGAGTCCAGAGAATTCAATAGAAGCAGGCAAGAAAGTGCCTTGCAGGTGAGCACAAGGTGTTTGAATTTGATCTGGAAGGTTAGGCAGGTACTCAGAAAGGTGGGTGACAGAAAGAAGACTTCAGTGACGCTGTTTAGAATAAACTGCAGCAAGGCATGAAGGAGGTTGAAGTAGAGTGACGTGGCCAAAAGGTTTGGCTAAGGGGATGGATTTTGCAGATGTAGAGGAAGAACAGACAGGATTTTGCTGGGGAGAGAAAGGAGTAAAAAGTAACACCTACTTCCTGGGCAGGGCTGTGCAGTGCCTAATTTGGGATGAAAAAGAAAGTGTAACAGGGCAAGCTTCTTTCCTGTCCTGAGATCCCACACAAACACCCTTGCATACTTCCTGTTTATTAGCACCTTTAAGAGTTTTATTTATATTACCTCCACCAAACCACCATCACAATCCTGTGCAGTAGCACACTCTATAGTTTTTCTGAGTCATCAGCTCTTTCTCCAGGAAGAAGGAGACAACTCACTGTCCTGAGCTTTTACCTCCTCTGGACTTTGCTAACCTCTCTGTAAGGTGAAGAGTCACTCATGTGCTAGGCTCCAGCCAATCCACAAACGAGGAACTGGTCATGTGACTCCCAGACTAGGTATATAAGCCCCACAGGTGGAACAGCAGCTCAATCTGGTCAATGTCACTCTAGGGCTTGGAAATCTCTCCTGCCTGATGGTAGCAACAGACTCTCTTAGCCTGCTCCAGCCTCACTCCAACCCTACTCTGGACTCCTGATTCTAGTTACAACCACTAGGCCTGACCATTTCCATCACAGTTTTTGACATTCTCCCTCAGAGCTTCCTTCTAGTGCTTTTTAACTACCCTCTCAGCTAATGCAGTAATTAGCTCCTTAGCTCTTCAACCCCACCCCCTTCAGTCTGATTAAGTAATTCAGTACTCCACTCCTCCATCAGGTCTTTTCTTGGGGTAGCCAATTAATGCGTCCATGATCAGAGTGCAGGGTCAGCCACTGACTCTAAGCACACTGTCACATGAAGAGTTAGTAAAAACTCTAATTAGTCTGATTTTTTTTGTCATGTTGAGTCTGAGATGAAGTTGGGACATTCAGGAACAGATACCCTCAAGACAGTTTAAGATAGGAGTCTAAACAGAGGGAGATACTGCAGGCTGGAAGTGGAGAGAGAGAGGTGTGAATTATCAGGGTAGAGATGGTATTTGAAGAGGTGTAAAGAAAGGAAGCTATCCATTGATAAGAGTACAGAAGGAAAAGAGGAGGTGATTCTATTGAAGTAATTGGCAAAACTCTAGTTGACTCCAGTGAGGCCAGAATTTCACAATAAAGGAGCAGCCAGATGTAGGAGGTAAACCAGGTGATCTCAGAGAGATGAAAGTCCAAGAAGAGAATGCTGAGGAGGAGGGAACAGTTGGAGCACTGAAAATGAGAATAGAGATGTGGATATGAGTTAGCCTTGAAGATCTCGGGAAGATGGTGTGATATGGGCTGAAAGCTGATTAGAGGATCCAGAAAGAGTTTGGAGAGCTAATTTATTTTTAGGACAACACAAAAAGCATGTTTGAAGGCTGTCAGAAAATTCCTAGATAAGAGAGAATGGTTGAGACTGAATAAAAGAAAGAGAGGGAGTGTGAAAGGGAGTTAGAGAAGTCAGGCTCTGGTGAAAATAGGGCTAAGTGGACAAGTTGGCGAGTGAAAGAAGGAGAATAAAAGGTGTCTGAGTCTGGCTGAAGCCAGCATGTCTGGAGAATATATGTGGAGGTGGGCAGAGGGGTGGGAGTGAAAAGATAAAGAGAAACCTGCTGTCTGGGTAGCATCAATTTTCTCTCTGAAGAAATTGACAAGAACCTGAGCAGAGGATGGAAGAAGGTAAAATGGTTTATGGATAGTTATATGCAGAGGTGAGAAACAGCTATCTAGATACTCTGGGATACCATGGTATTGTGGGGATGGGCACATTACAGATGCCTGAAGTAGAATGAATTGGGGGAAAGTACTAGTGCTAATTCAATTGAATATGACAGAGTTGTATGAGAAGAGGAGGAATTTGTAGTGAGGGAAGGTGTGTGGTTCTGTTTTCCTCCAAGGCCTTTCTGAGGTGTAGGGAAGCAGGGGTATGCCAGTGAGACATGGGGTATGCCTACACTGCAATTAAAAACCTGCAGCTGGCCCCTACCAGCTGACTCAGGCTTGGGCTAAGGGGCTGTTTTAATTGCAGTCTAGACAGCCGGGCTGGAGCCTGGGCTCTAGGACCTGCCCGATGGGAGGGTCCCGAAGCTCGGGCTGCAGCGAGAGCCGGAACATCTACATGGCAGTTAAACAGCCCCTTATCCTAAGCCCTGTGAGCCCAAATCAGCTGACACAGGCCAGCCATGGGTACTAATTGCAGTGCCAACACACCCAGAGAGATAGGAAAAGGGAGCAAAAGAGGGTGGGCTTGAGGGGGAAGAGGGCTATATGCAGGAGACAGTGGAGTTGTAAGTGAAGATAATGAAATAATTTGGAGGAGGTCTGCTCAGTGAAGGGAGGGGGAAACTGAGACCAGCAGGAAAATCAGAGATATTGATGGATTGAAGGTCATAAAGAAATCGGGTAGAGGAAATTAGCTGGTGATCAGAAATAGGATCTTTGGCGATTGAGAGATCAGAACGGTACTCGGAGAATATGAGGTTCAGACAGAAACCAGCTGGTGGTCAGAACAGACAGTAAGGGAGCACCAGCAACTTCAGCAGTTCATTCTCTGTGGCCCTGAATGGAGAATCTACCCTTTGTTTAAAATAAAAAAAAGTCTGGAACAGGCCAAGCCTCTGAGGCACAAGTTCAGTTGCTCTTAGCCACTGAAAATGACAAATGAGCTAAATTCGAGGTGCTGGCCTCTGCAAAGGTGTTTACTGCATCCTAATGAAGACTGACGATGCAGCAAGAAGTAAAGTAAGTGGCTCGGAATTCATAGCTCAAAAATACTGAGTTGCCCTTGAGGCTTTTCCCAACTCAAGCCAGGTAACTTACTTTGGTGAAATGTGAGAACAAAAAGATGATAGTCCAGAAAGATTTATCCTCCTAGCAAGGCCTTGCATTGCTTATCAGGTTTAGGGTTACCAGTAGACTCGCTGCCCAAGGCAAAGGGTTGCATGACAAGGTCTGACTAGAAGCAAAGCTCTGTGGGCTGAGATTGTTTCCTGATTGCAAATGCAGGGGCTAGGGGATTGTTTGGTAAACTGTGTGTGTGTGTTAGAAGAAAGCAGACAGACAGCAAGAGAAGCAGTCATGACTGTGGTCCTAAGAGCGAGTAAAAACACAGACCTCTTTTAGCATGCAACTGACTGGAAAGGCAGGCTTGGACATTGTAAGCAAGGAAACTGATGGTGTCTGTTTCTCCTGTGTTTGGGGAAACAGGACTTTGTGTACATTCTTTGTAACTAAACAGGATTCAGTCAAAGAAAATACCTGATGCCAATCCTCCATTTCTTTTAACAGAAACAACTCTTCAAGGCTTATTAGCTAACCTCCTTGGCCAAACGGACAATGGTATGTTCAAAAGTAGTTTTCAAAATTAATGCTATGTGTTTGTTATATGAACCATGTGTTGTTGTTTCTATTGTATGATTAGATGACTTATGTTACTGATCAATGCAGCATGAACTCTGATTGTTGCAACTGAATATGCAATTCAAAATATCCATTATATCTGTTAAATATGCTAGTTATAGCACAAATTACAGATTGGGGGCTGGTTTCTCTCTTCCACCTGAAGAAATTTGTGAATAATTTTGATTAACAAATTGTTTTAAAAAAGTCATGATCTAGAGGTGGAGAAATTCACAGACAGAAATAGGGTCAAATCTTGGCCCACTGACTTCAGTGACAAAACTCTGGTTTTAATGGAGCCATGAGCTCAGCTGTAATGCTGAAATTAATCAGATAATTTATTAGTAGCCAATTACACGCTCCATTGTAGTTACCAGCTACGTTGTTTAACTTCTCCTTAAACAAATGACAGCTCATTAATATGTGTTGCAGGTGAATCAGTGCAACTGTGCTTTAATGGGGACTTGTGAAGTGTACAGTAAATATTTGGCCGTAAAGGCCTTCTGCTGATTCTGCTGCTCTAATGACTGAAAATGTAGAGGTTTTTAGAGCAAACTTAAGTCAACGGGAGGAGGGAGAGATTCTCACTTAGAAACATCCCCAATGGTGATGTTTCTGAAAATTTTCTGTTCACTAAATTAGGCTAATATCTTTTTCTCACATAAGACATAGGGACAACAGTGTTGCTGGATGCACAATGCCGTGAGGAGCGGATAAGCTCTGCAATACTACTAAATAAACAGTAGTGTGAAATATGTACACATGAGCTTTATCTGCCTTACAAGTTGCATTAGATTTTCCAATGTATTACTTTGTTAGCTGTATCAGCACATGACAGTCTGAAAGAGTCATTAATGAGGATAACTAAATTAGGAAAGGGGAGAAAAAGAAACTGTTAGTATTTCGAAACTGCAGCGTATTCTCTCAGATTAGAAAGCTGGGTTACTTCCACAGAAAAGATAAGGATTAAATAAGCATTCCGTACAAAAGGCAAAATAAATTTACTCAGAAATCAACTGACTGCAATATTTTATTATTATAAGCAATACATTATAATGAGGATTGACAGAGTCAAATATAGGAAAAATCTTAAATCAATCAAACTCTACCATAGAATTTTTAAGGATAGAATTTCACACTTGAATAATACGATTATAGCGGCAGGAATATACTACTGACCACCTGACCAGAGTGATGACAGTGATTGTGAAATGCTCAGAGAGACTAGAGAGGCTACAAAAATAGAAAACTCAATAATAATTGTGGATTATCAAACACATACATGAACACAATATGTTGAGGAAGAGTCAACATGGCTTTTGTAAAGGAAAATCATACCTCAACAATTTCTATCCAATGGATATAGTATATTTGGATTCTCAGAAATCCTTTGACAAGGTCCCTCACCAAAGGCTTTTAAGCAAACTGAACAGTCATTGGATAAGAGGGAAGGTCCTCTCATGGATCAGTAACTGGTTAAAAGATAGGAAACAAAGGGTAGGAATAAATGGTCAGTTTTCAGAATGGAGAGAGGTAAATAATGGGGTCTCCCAAAGATCTGTACTGGGACCAGTACTATTCAGCATATTCATCAATGGTCTGGAAAAAGGGGGTAAACAATGGGATGACACCAAACTATTCAATATACTGTAGATCTAAAGCATACTGTGAAGAATTCCGAAGAGATCTCACAAAACTGGGTGACTGGGCAACAAAAGGGCAGATTAAATTCAATGTTGATAAATGCAAAGGAATGCATGTTGGAAAACATAATCCCAACTAGACATACAAAATGATGGGGTCTAAATTAACTGTTACCACTCAAAAAAGAGGTCTTGGACTCATCATGGGTAGTTCACTGAAAACATCTTCTCAATGTGCAGTGGCAGTCAAAAAAGCTAACAATGTTCGGCAGCATTAGGAATGGGATAGCTAATAAGACAGAAAATGTAATAATGCCACTATATAAATTCATAGTATGTCCACATCTTGAATACTGTGTATATAGTTCTGCTTGCCCTATCTCAAAAAAGATACATTAGAATTGGAAAAAGTACAGAGAAGAGCAACAAAAATGATTAGGGATATGGAACAGCTTCCATTTGAGAGATTAAAAAGACAGGGACTGTTCAATTTAGAAACGAGAGGGAATATGATAGAAGTCTATAAAATCATGGTGTGGAGAAAGTGAACAAGGAAATATTATTTATCCCTTCACATAACATAAGAGCCAGGGGTCACCCAATGAAATTAACAGGCAGCAGATTTAAAACAAGCAAAAGGAAGTACTTCTTCACACAATGCACAGTCAACCTGTGGAACTCATTGCCAGGGGATGTTGTGAAGACCAAAAGTATAACTGGGTTCAAAAAAGAATTAAATAAGTTTGAGGGATAGGTCCAACAATGGCTATTAGCAAGACGATCAGGGATGCAACACTGTGCTCTGGGTGTCCCTAAACCTCTGACTGCCAGAAGCTGGGACTGGATGACGAGGATGGATCATTCATTAATGACCAGCTCTGTTCATTTCCTCTGAAGCATCTGGTACCAGCCACTGTCAGAAGACAGGATACTGGACTAGATGGATCAGTGATATGGCCCAGTATGGCCATTCTTATGTTCTCATATGTATATAGTATTAATTTACAACATATACCTTTAATATTTTAAATGGATTTCATTTGGTTGATTTCTGTGTAAATGTACTATGTTGTCTCTATTGCATCTTTATTCATAATGAAAGAATCAAGAAAGAGTGAACAATGTATAAATTAAGGATTTATTGCACATCACACTTGGATAGTTTTATTTTAGATGACATCATTCATGCCTGCCTGGAATAGGATAGCTTAAGCTCTGTTTTTACACTTTCACTGGTGATCCACTATAGCGTGAACCCCAAACCTATAACTTCTTAAGCACAGGCAGATGGCTGGGACCATGGCTAAGAAGTTCCCAGATTGGAGCCAGGATTTGTTGATCTTTAAGGCATAGTGGTTGCTTGGGCTTTGGCCTGTGGGGGAGCCTAGTGGGCTGTTCTTTCTTGCTTGAGGTGTGTGGCACTGCAGTTTGTCCATTTCACTCAATGTTGTGGGTTTAGAGCGGTTTTATATTTTTGCTTCTAGAGGCAGTGTGATAGTTTTGACAAACTAAAACAGAGCACGTTTTTAAAATATCAGGTGGTAGCTACTTCTCCTCCTTTCCCCAGTTGATGGCTTGAGATTATACTGAATTACTTGGACTCTGCCACCCACTGTTTTACAAGAGGATGGAGAAGACACTCAGCTTCTCCTTCTTCCAGCTAATGTAGCTGGGACTTGAGTCAACAGACACAGGTGTGTGTAAAACAGAAGCTGATCGCTATTTCTTCTTTGCAATGGTTATTCTGGCCATGTTCGTCCCAGGATATTAGAGAGACAACAGGGGTGAAGTAATAAACTTCTGAATGCATCTGCAAAAAAGGGGGAAAGAGGGTATAGGGAGCTACAACTAGACAGGTGCTAGGCTTGACAAACTGTGCCTTCTCTTGAAGGCTAGGTTGTGGCATGCCCAGGGCAGTTTCACAGAAGCACAGCCAGCTGGGTTGGATGCATGACCAGAACTCTGCACTCTACCCGCTGCATACTTGACGTGGGGTGTATCCTATTCCTTTCAAAAATGTGTAAGGATTTCTACCCAGCATGCTCACCCAGTGCTTCATAAGGCATTCTGGCTGCATTTGCCCTGAGCAGCCAGAATGTGTCACTGTCTAGCACGGTACCGTACACCTACCTAGCACTGGAAAAAGGAAAAAGGCCTATACGAAAGTTGAACCTATATAATGACCCACAGTATAGTCTATAAATCTGAAAGAAGAGTTACAATGTCATAAACTTCACTTTTGTTTATTACTCTTTCTTTTCTCATACATTGTACAGTACAAATTCTCCTTAGAGTGTCCTCCAGAATCCTGGTAGGTATGTATGCCCAGGTCATTGCATGGTCAGAAAGTTTGTTTCCTGAAAAAGCTGTGTCATAGGGGGTGTATCTTAGTCTTTTGCCTCATTTTGTGCATAGTTACCAAAATATGTAAATTTAAAGATTTTTTTTTTCAGGTAATGGTATTTGCTTTTACAATCATGTGATTTGACTTGGACCAATGAGAATGTGAACGAACAAACAGAAAATTGTGTGTGCACACATATATATTTTGTTTTTAACGGCTTTCCTTCCTCCTCACATACCAAAAATCCCACACACGTCTCTTGTAAGTATTACAATATCTCACCTTGCATAGCTTAATGTACTGAACCTCTAATCAGAAGATTGAAATAATGAACCTCAGAGTCTGGTTCAACTAGCATAGGAGAGAGAACTGCAGTAGGGAGAGATGAGAGTATACTAGTGACCCCTGGTGTTCAAAATGAAGGATGTGAAAATGTAGTCAAGTGAAAATGTGGTTTTGTATTTAAGCTATACTTTTAATAACTGACATAGGAGGTGCTGTTAATAAAGTTTTTGTTCCAATGGTAGTAAATGTCCATTGTGTATGTGACATTAAGATATGGTCTCAGGGAAAGGTTACTGGAACATAATGGAAGAAAGGAAAACACGCATTTTGACGTTAAGAAGCACAGACGCTATGGCCAATGACACCTCATAGCCTTGAATGGAACTGCAGAAATCTAAGAAAGGCAGTGATGACATTGGATCTGTATTTTGCTTCAACATGTCTGCCACCTCTGAGAAAAAGTGACAGAACAAATGAGAGCCTCTAATGGCACACAGCAGCTGACTCACCACTGTCATTACAAGAACACAGATTATGCAGAGTGTTTTTGGTTTTGTTTTTTTTTTACATGTTATTTTTAGGCTATTGAGTAAGGACAGCAAAGTAAGAAACTAGTCAACATAAGTAAGGTGGGACAGAATTTGGCCTTATATTGCATCAAACTGGTCTTTCAGGAAGAGCAAATTTTAAAGTGATATGAACATGTGAGAATTAATCTAACCCATTCAGTTACATAACAAATTATTACAACATTCAGAGTTCTGTTTAAAATTTGGTGACTACAGTATGGCCTGCCATCTTAAACTTTATTTCTACTTTCCTTACTTTTATATCTAGCATACATTCACTCTCCTTGCCCAGTGGAATTTTGAAGAGTAATTTAATTTGTAATTTAATTGAGCTGTGGGCAATGACTGGATGGCCATGTAGATTATTATTATTACATTTCTATTTAAACTGTGCCCCCCATTGTGAATAATGTGGTAAAGAGATGGAGCAATATAGCCTGACTTCTTATAGAAAAGGAGGATAAATGCTTTGGAAAGCAGCATTGAGAATTTTATTTGCTTGCTGTGTAAGCTAAATTCTACTTACTTCAATGTGCAGAGGAGCTCAAACCAATATAATGTCAACTGACATGCTTCACAAATTCAAAGAAAAGGAAGAGATCATACCAGCGGTAGTTGACACCATCTAATAACAAAGCTATAGGTTGCTGAATTGAGTGTTCCTAGTAGTGAAGGTATCTGGCAGTTGAGCAGTTCTTGGATCTTTTAAATATTCATTTTTAAATTTTAGCTCCTCATGATAAAGAGAGCTAAAATAAATATATCAACCTAGTGTAAAAGGATGAATGGGTTCATACTAATCCAGCAATGTTAAATTAGTTAACAAGTGAAGAACTAAACATTTTTGCAAGTGACTCAAAAATACAAATAGTATAAAAATATTATAAAAGTCTGTAATGAAATAATATGCTTAGAAAAAAATATACTATGTAAATACATGTTTTAAAAAAAACAAGGGATTGGTTTCCCATGAAATTTATCAGTAGGTAGGAGAGAAAAGGTAACAATGAAGCTTGGTCATATGGGAAAGTTACTATATAAATAAAATAACAGACTCACAGACTGGCTCATTATAGAGAATCCATGTGAAAGTTTAAGAATTTGCTTAGACCATAGAGTCTTGAATACATCTATACTTGAAGAGATTACTTCAAAGCTTCTAGATGCACAGGACTCTTGAACCAGAGACAAGTTGCAGGTTTTGGTATTTTAAATTAGATTAACCTAATCTCATGTTTGGTGCTTTGAAAATACCATATAGTCACTCGAGGTTTCTCAGATGACTTTCTGGAATAAGTTCAGCACCTGTAGTGTTTTGTAAAATAGTGACACAACTGTTAAAGATTATGAAGTGGAGATCATAGAGTGGTGGTGATTTAAACAAGAACATGGGACACAGCACAGAAAATGACTAAGGAGGTTCTGAGAGATGCTGCCAAGTATTGAGGAAAATTTCATTATAGGGAAGTACCTTTTAACATTTTGTAACAAAGAGGAATCTCATGTTAAAATGAACTCTTTGGCAAATGCAGCTATACATAGATGACATTTTGGCACAGAATGCTGCTAAGAAACAGCGTGACCACCAATTAAGACCAGCTGAAGACGAGACAAGACAAGCAAACCTCAAACTAGAGAATGGCATGTGTAAAACATGCAGTTCAAAAATTCAGCTCACAGGGTGCATGCTTCTAGAAACTGAGGCAAGAACAACCCACTGTAGAAGCTGTAAAAAGTGAATGGCACTGAAAATGAGGCCTAGTCTAGTCTAAAAATGACCTGTTGCTGAAATGGGTGTTAGCAGGGGGTGCAGCTGAATTGGTGCTGGACATATTTTAGCTGCTAGCATAGCAAAAACCAAACTGTGCTCATAAATGCCTTTAAAAATGTTTTTACCATCAGTCTCTCCATTTTCCCATCTTTAGCATAAGGCTAAAAATATTCACTTTACTCACAGAGAATAAAACACTTTGAGAGTCTCGGATGGGAGTTGTCAAATGTATTAAGTGCAATTTATTATTTCTATCATGGATTCTACACAGACCAAAAGGACAGGAATGGGAAATACTGTAGAAGGATTGTAGTCAGCTGCCCTTGAATAAAGCAGTGAGAACTTATTCCACTGAGTAGCTGATGTTGTGGTTTATAAACATATGTATTTCTCAGTAACAGAGTTCCAGATCATGGCTCCTGCCCTGATCCATACATGGTGGTGGTGCATGCATCACCCTTCTGTCTAGAAAGGGTGGCTCCGCTGCCTTCATGGCACCACCTAATTGCATCTTTTCTGTGTTTCAGAATGAGCTTTGAGGGGACAGAGATGGTGTGGACTACGATGGAAGGGGACAGAATAGTGGTGACAATTCATACAGCCTAAGACACTATTCTATTTCCTGCATGACTATACTCCCAAGTTTGTGGGAGTAGCAGCTTTCATGGAGTACAAGGTAGCATAGTTTTGCTGGAGAGCGTGGGGTGGGGAGATACTTTGGGGGCTGCAGGATCCAATAAGTTTAAGGGTGAGTCCGGCAGTTATTTCCATATGGAGCAAATCCCATTTCCCTCATACATACCCCATGTCCTCCAAATGGACTGTGTCGTTGGAAGGATTACCTTGTAGAGAAGTTCTCTAAAAACTACCTTCCCTCCTCTTTTCACACAGGAATGGATAATTTGTCCCATTGTTTTTATGCTAGGAAATGGATGTAATGTGGGATTCATTCTGAAAGTGTAGTCATTATTCAGAGTCACCACTAGGGGACATATAGTAAGGAGTCTTTGTAAATGGGAAATATAATAGAACCTCAGAGTTACAAACATCCTGGGGATGGAGGTTGTTCATAAGTCTGAAACTTTGTAACCCCGAACAAACATTATGGTTCTTTCAAAAGTTTACAACTGAACATTGACTTAATACAGCTTTGAAACTTTACTATGCAGAAATAAAATGCAAGGTGCTTCTACAGAACTCATTTGATATGGCTACTACTTTTACTCTGACTTTCTTGTAATGTTGGTATCCCTAACCGGATCATTAGAACATCTGTAGAAATTGTTAACTTTTCTAACATTCCGATCTCCTTAGATAATCATAGGACTGATATGAATCTCAAAAGTTTTTCGTTAGACTAGCAGTGATACCTGTTAAATTCTAAATCACAAGTGTTTTATGCTTATATCATAAATAAACCCTTTCCTCAGTAATCTCTGAACCATGTGTCCATATGAGGAGAAGAGTACCACATTCTAAATCAGTCTCCTTTAAATCCACCTACAATAAAGCTGATTATGTTTCACCTCCTTAATGGGATTAGGGACATAATGGGAAGAGCTATGAAATTAACCTGATTTCCTTTGCATTGTAGAGGTTGATAACTCTACTAACTTTGAAGGTAGCCTTAATTTTATCTGCAATGTGTGTGATATATTTTGGTAATGCCCTACTGGGTCAGATTCCTTTGTGCATTACAGCCCCCCTTGCACTACTCAGGCTATAAAGAGGCTGTAATTTGGCCACAAATTTCTAGCGGAGAATTCCCCTGGCGTAGGGAACTCAGTGCCACTGTTAGGTCGGTGCTTCCACCTACCTCTGCTTTCGGAGGAGGGGTGCTGTTGGGGGTGGGAGAGAAGAAGGCACATGGAGGGTGTGGTGAGGGAGAACGGAATGGCACCAATCCTCCATTCACATAGGGTCCATTACGTAGGCGCTGGCTTCCTCCAGGCCCTGGGGTTGCTCAACCCCCCGCTCTGCCCCAGGTACCACCCCCATCCGCATCCTTCTCCCAAACTCCCACCCCTGTTCCGCCTCTTCCCACCCATGGCTCACCTCAGGCTGTAACAGTGGTTTTCTGGGGCAAGAAAGAAGCTTGTGTTTTTAAGATCTGGAGTGAGATCCTCCCCTCACTCTGGCTCCTTTATGTTTGATAAAGGAGCCCTAAAAGCCCTAGTTTCAACAGGCGGAGTAGTCGCCACGCACAGGTACTGCAGAAAACAGCCATAAGGCTGCCTCCCAAGGATCCCCTCACAAGACTCGGCATAAGGGGCATGCTGAAGTGAAACTGAGGGTGGGGGGGACGTGTTGGGTGTGGCGCTGCAGCATATTGCTCAGTATATTGTTGGCTGAGGCTATTCCTCAATACGAGGATGTCTGCCGGGGGAAAACGTCATTGAGGAGACTTAAGATAGCTGAGGAGTCCAATCAATGCTCTACAGGTTTTTCCACATATATGACAGATTGTTGCTTGGAGAGAGCACAGCTGCTGGCCAGGATGCTGTATGCTTCTCTTTCTCCTTTGCCGTTTCTCAGCCTCTCGAGCAAGGCGATTCTCTCAAAACGAGCTGCAGCTTGATGTATGGTGCAACGCCATTGCAGTCTATTGCTAGTCAGCTCTTTCCAGTTCATGGGGTCAATGTCTCCCTTCTTATGACATACTTTCAGGTGGTCCTTGTAGTCTTTCCTCTGTCGCCCACGAGTACTCTTACAATGACTAAGTTGAGAAAAGAGGACTTGCTTTGGAAGACGAGTATCAGCCATCCGCACACAATGGCCATCCCAGCTAAACTGATGTTTCATAAACTTTGCCTCAAAACTGGTGATGTTAGTTGCTGAGAGAATGCTGGCATTGGTGTGACGATCTTCCCCTCTGATATGGAGAATCTTCCTAAGGCAGCGCTGTTGGTACCACTCCAAATGCTTAAGATGGCTTTGATATGTCACCCATGTCTCGCACCCATAAAGAAGAGTGGGCATGCCTATGGCATTGTAGACCAGGATCTTCATCTCCATCTGCAGATCTGTCAATAAAGACATGATAAAGCAACTTTCCGAAGGATTCACTGGCACAAAGGATCCTATGTACGATCTCCACTGGGAGAGGTAGCTACCACGGTAAGGGAGATGCTCAGTGTTTTCCACTGATGACAATTTGTGTGTGGGGGTGGGGGGACGGACAACTTATGCTAGACAGGCCGTGGAGCACCTTAGTCTTCCCAATGTTGAGGGAAAGTCCCAGACTATGATAGCCACCCGAGAAAAGATCTAGGGTGGATTGCAAGTCAGTGTATAGCTCTGGCTAATATGACCCATATGGCAACTCCCAGAGGCTGCTCTGATTTAAATAGGGCAGCCCAAGATCAGGAGTGTGCAAAGGTGGCTTAAAGCCACCTTAGCCCCTGCTGCCCCTAGGCTATGACTTCTATGCTCTTCCTCTGAGAAGCATAGCACTGAATCTCAGTATAGGCATCATAATTTGCAGTTTACTGTGAGGGGGAGGATAATGCCCAAGACATTTTGCCCGTTGGTACAATGGCTTAAGTAAATAACCTTTTCTTGAGATTTCCTTCACAGGAAAGGCCTGTGAGCACCCGCATTTACCTCAGTGGAGGCAGGATTGGGCCCAATATACATACAGCTTGACTTACTCCTTATGTCTACTACAATATGAAATTGGATCACTTATTTCTGTAAGGTCCTTCACTATAAGTCTGCCCCTGATATAAAGCTTAAGAGCTCAATTCCTTTGAAATCTGTTACAAACACCCTCATCATCAGGCTTACATCCAAAATAGGCTTATAGAAGGAGAGTAGTGTTCAACTAAGTGCAATAAGCAATTGCGCCAGTTTTCTATTACAGGTATATAGACTTTACCAGGATCATTCTGTATTTCAAAACTATCAGGGGAAAGTATTTTAAAAGTGATTTGTGTTTATAATACAAAAGGTAGGGTTGCTGCCTTTCTGATTGCTGGTAACTGGACCCTCAATGCCCCACCTTTCCCCCAAAAGCCCTGCCCTGTCTCTTCCTCCAAGAGCCCGCCTGTGGTGTTTAGATGCTGTTTGTAATTATTAGAACTGGGAGCACTGGCTGTTGGGAGTCTGAAAGGAAACAGGAAGGGGGGCAGAGAATTGAGGAGGCTGAGTGAGAGCTACCAAGGATGCAGCAGCAGCTTGGTAAAGAGGTTTCCACTTTAAGAATAAAGGCCTGTTGAAGTTTGTTAGTACTTTGCCTGGTTGTTACAACATTTTGGTGACAAGGTTGGATCTTCTGCCTCTGAACCCACCTGCACCCTCTCTGCAAAGCCCAGGTGAGTCTCCAATTGCTTTTACTGCCTAGATCCATGTTTGAGACTTATCTGCTTGCAATCAGTGCTACAGAGATTTCTGAAGTAAGAAAGCGTGCTCTGCTAATCCACTGCCTTGGAGCAGAAGGGCAGCATATATTTTACACTTTTCCCCTTGCAGATGATAAATATGAGACTGCATTCACTGCATTAAAGAACTTTTTTGTGCCAAAAGTAATGTAGTAGCTAATCGCTACAGATTTCGCCAGCGTGATCAGAAAACAGGGGAGACTATAATGCAGTGTATTGCTTCCTTGAGGAGTCTGATTGTAACTTGTGACTTTGGGAATATGGCAGATGAGATGATTAGAGACCAGCTCATTGAGAAAACAACCATGCTTTATATAAGAGAACGCTTACTTCTAGAACTACAATGTACACTAGAAAAAGCAATAACCACTGCTACTCAGATTGAGTCAGCTACAGCTGAAGCCAAAATAATGAGCATGGATACAGGAGGCACAGTCCAGGCTGTGACTCCTTTGCAGAACAGTTGGGTTTGGTGCATCCATTTCTGGCAGTTCATGCGGTTCCTGCAAAGCACCACCCCTCTTCCCAGAGAAAAAGACTGCGAAAAAGTGTTTTTATTTACATTTTATACCACAACATAGTGTGTTTTATTATGTTGAAAAAAACATTCTAACTGTAAAACTTGTTCTATTTCAGTTGACCACCGCCTTGGTATGCACTTAACACACTCAGGGATCACAAACTGTCCTATTTATTATTTGTACTACAATATCGCATAGAGCAGGGGTGGGCAAACTTTTTGGCCTGAGGGCCACATTGGGGTTGCAAAACTGTATGGAGGGCCCGGTAGGGAAGGCTGTGCCTTCCCAAACAGCCTGGCCCCTGCCCGACCCCCTCCCACTTCCCACCCCCGACTGCCCTCCTCAGAACCCCCAACCCATCCAACCTCCCCTGCTCCTTGTCCCTTGACCACCCCCCTCTGCCCCTCACCACCACCCCTGGGACCCCACTCCATATCCAGCCCCCCCCTGCTCCCTATCCCCTGACCGCCCCATCCTGGGACTCCCCCCCCCCCCACTCCCTGACTGCCCCAACCCTTATCCACACCCCCGGCCCCTGACAGGCCCCCGGGACTCCCATGCCTTTCCAACCCCCCCCTTTCCCTGTCCCCTGATGGCCCCCCAGAACCTCCGCCCCACCCAACTGCCCCCGACTGCTCCCCGGGACCCCCACACCTATCCAACCGCCCCCTGACTGTCCCCCAGGACCCACCGGGCTGGTCCCGGCCCTCTTACCATGCTGCCCAGAGCAGCATGTCTGGAGTCGCACCACCCGGCTGGAGCCGGACACTCTGCTGTCTTGCCCTGCAGGAGCGCGCAGCCCCGGCACCCAGAGCACTGCCAGGGAGGCGGGACAGCGTTGGAGGGGCCAGGGGTTCGCCTCCCTGGCCAGGAGATCAGGGGCCGGGCAGGACAGTCCCGCGGGCTGTAGTTTGCCCACTTCTGGCATAGAGGCACTAGTCAGTGATCATTGTGCTGCTCACAGTACAGACACAGTCTGCCCAGAGACCTCACGATCGAGGCTGTCACAAGGTACAACAGGTGGATTAGACAAGTGAGACTTAAAGGAACTAACTGAGTAGTTCTTTTGAATGATATTTTTTTTAAATAAATCTTGGAAAACTGCAGAAATTCCGAAGGATTGGAGGACTGCCAATGTAGTGCCAATATTTTAAAAGGGATGACCTAGGAAACTGTAGACTGAATCAATCCCATGTAAAAAGTGGAACTGTTGTTGTCTTGGGAATTTATTAACAAAGAATGAGAGGCTAAAAATATCACTAATGCTAGTTAGAACGGTTTCACGGAAGCTGGTCATAGTTTCCAAGACCAGAAGCAACCATTGTGATCATCTAGTTTGACTTCTTGTATAACACAGAGCATATCTGTTTTTAAAAACTCATCCAGTCTTGATTTAAAAATTGAGAATCCACTGTGATCCTGGGTAAATTGTTCCAATGGTTAATTACCCTCACTGTTAAAAATGTATACGTTATTTCCTATCTTAATTTGTCTAGCTTCAACTCCCAGCTTTTGGACTGTGTTATACCTGTCTCTGCTAGATTAAAGAACCCACTGTCGAAGTTTCCCATGTAGGTACTTACAGAATCAAATCATTCCCTGACCTT
This sequence comes from Lepidochelys olivacea, assembly GCF_965140295.1. NCBI lineage: Eukaryota > Metazoa > Chordata > Testudines > Cheloniidae > Lepidochelys > Lepidochelys olivacea. The sequence continues at coordinate 80,068,529 of NC_140412.1, forward strand.
ATCTTTGCTAGCTCCTTGAGTCTATCAATCTAAGGCTTGTTTCTTAATCTCTTAATCATTCTCGTAGCTTTTCTCTGAACATTCTCCAGTTTATTAACTTCCTGCTTGAATTGTGGACACCAGAACTGGACACAGTTTCCCAGCAGTGTTCACGCTAGTGGCAAATACAGAGGTAAAATACCATAAACTCTCTGCTCCTAATCAAGATTCCCCTATTTATACATCCAAGTATTACATTAACCCTTTTGGCCAGAGCAACACACTGAGAACTCATGTTGAGCTGTTATCCACCATGACTCCCAAATCTATTCAAAGTCAATGCTTCCCTGGATAGAGAGTCCTCCGTCTTGTAAATATGGCCTACATTCTTTTTACCAAGCAATTCAGATTGCTCTGTATCGGTAACCTGTCATCTTCGTTGTTTACCACTCCCCTAATTATTTGTCATCTGCAAACTTTCAGTGATGATTTTGTTTTGTCCAGGTCCTTGATAAAAAATGTTAATTACTTAGGGCCAAGAACCAGTCCCTGCATGACACAATTAGAAACACACGTGCTTGACAAGGATTACCCATTTACAATTACATTTTGAAACCTGTTAGCCAGTTTTTATTTCATTTAACATGTGCTTTGTTAATTTTTATTTGTTCAAGTTTTTTCATCAAAATGTGGTGTGGTACCAAGTCAAATACCTAACAGAAGTCTAATTATATTACATCAACACTCTTACCTTTATCAACCAAACTTGTAATCTCATTTAAAAAAGCAATTTACTTTGACGGGATCTGTTTTCCATAAACCCATGTTGATTGGCATTAATTGTACTACTCTTCTTTTTAATTCTTTATTAATGGAGTCCTGCATCAGTTGTTTCATTATCTTGCCCAGGATCGATGTCAGACTGTTTACTCTTTTTAAATCCTGACCCAATATTAGCTTTCTTCCAGTCTTCTGGAACTTCCGCAGTATTCCAAGACTTACTGAAAATCAGCATTAATGGTCCAGTAAGCTCTTCAGCAAGCACTTTTACAACTCTTGGGTGCCAGTTATCTGCACATGCAGATTCTAAAATGTCTGGTTTCAGTAGATGCTGCTCACTATTCTCATGAGTTACTACTGCAATGAAAAGAGTGTCGTCATCATATGGCTTTTTCCCAAATATAGAACAGAAATATTGAACACTTCTGCCTTTTCTGCATTATTATGGATAATTTTACCATTTCCATCTAGTAATAGTAAGCCAACACCATAGTTAGAATTATTTTTGTTCTTAATGTATTTAAATGCCTATGTATTGTCCTTAACTCTGCAAGCCACAGATTTCTCCTTGCGACTTTTTGCTTCCTATATCAATTTTCTACAGTTCTTCACTTTTGATTTATATTCATTACATTTTATTTCCCTCTTCTTCCATTTGTTATAAATTTAATTATTTTATTTTATTTTTATAGTTGCCTTCACTTGCCCTCTAAGACAGGTAATTTTTTTTAACCAATACTGCCTTCTTCCATTAATGTGGCTTTTGGGGCATCTATTAAAGTGTTCTTAAATTTCCAGTTATCATTCACTTTTTTCTAATGAAATTCTCCACAACATTTTTTATTAAAAGCAGAACTAAAATTTCTTTTTTATACTTAAAAATTTAAATTTTAGTCTCCCACTTTGGCACAGTAACTCTCCATAGGACAATTGAATTTTCTATGTAATTTTTTAAAAGAAAAAGATTTAATAACTTTTACCAAGAAAACATTTAAATTTGCTTGTAATTCCCTTCATGACAGCGTGTAATATTGAACATCTGTGTATGATTCCTGTTTATCTAGTGTGAACCAGAGGCCCACTGGTGCCAGTGACAAAGGGCTTGTTACTCTGTATCAACAAGTCCTAACAGGCCTGACAAACTCATTACACTTAACACATTGCTTTCAGAGTGTCTATCCATAAAGAGTGTCATGTGAGATCTTAAATGAAAGCCCAGATCATGCTGGTCATTAATATTGTGAAATGTATGTACTGATGCTATTTAAAAAGCTATGTCTATATACTGAAGACATGTTGTTATAGTTTGTATCAAGCTGTTGCTCCCCAGCAGAAGCGAGAAACTGGTCTCATGCCAGACCAGAGACGTTTGTCCATCTAGCTGTTGAAATATAAATTGAGTATTGTCTCATTTATAGTCACAAGGCTGAGCTAAATGCAAATTTAACAGGAAGAGCTGAACAGCAGGTGGTGGGGGGAGAGGAGGGAAGAGCTTTATTTAGGGGTGCACTTCAGAGGTTTATCTGGACTATAACTGGCGGAGAGGTACTGCATCCTGCACTTTAGGAAGTAATCAGGCAGTGCCAACTGTATTCAAGGAAATGAGGAAACCTGTTCTGGCTGGAAATCCTGCAAGAAAGCTTTAGGTGAGAAACTGCTTTAAACATGGATTTTAGCCTGGTAAAGTTGAGTTTAAACTCTAAGGCCTTGTCTACACTAAGGCTCTGTCAACACTAGAGTTTACAGAAGCACAGAGGTACCGATGCAGCTGTAAGATTTCTCATGTAGCGCTCTTTGCTGACAGGAGAGGGCTCTCCCATTGACCTAATTAAACCACCCACAACAAGCGGTGGTAGCTATGTCAGTGAGAGAAGCTCTTCCGCCAGCATAGTGCTGTGCACACTGCCACTTATGCTGGCAAAGCTTATGTCACTCAGGGTGGTTTTTTGACACCCCTGAGCGACATAGATATTGCTGACATAAGAAGTGGTGTAGACATGACCTTAAACCACCACAGCTGCAGCCCTTAGTGAAGACACTACCTGTGCTAATGGGAAAGCTTCTCTCCTCAGTGTAGGTACCCAGCCTTCCCAAGAGGAGGTAGCCATGTAGACAGAAAAAGCCCTCCTGTCAACAGAGTGCTATCTACACCAGGAGTTAGGTCGGTATAACAGCATTGCTCAGGGTACAGTCTGGACTGTTGAAAAGCTGTGGCCCAGTTTAGCACCAGCAAGTCCTTCTCTTGTTGAGGCAGTGGGGGTAAATGGTGATTCATGGTCTTGGTCACCCTGAGAAAGTGTTGCAACTAATCAATGTGCAAGATACCGTACCTGTTCCTGAATGCCATCTAACTTCCTAAAAGAAATATGAATTACCTTATGTAAACGTTTTGTATGACTGCATTCCTCATGCAACAAATAGGAATACAGTGGATGACTTGTAAGGCCCTCATTCTCCCCTGGTTTGTCCTCCTGCAGTCACTTCCACCAGCGCAAAGTGCGTATAATATACTACCATCCAGTGTGAGTGAATGGAGAATTCTGATTTGGTAAATGTTACGTCTATTGTTCGTGGGTGTTAGTGACTGAGCCAAGGTATAAGTCAGTGGAGAGTCAGCCCCCTTGATAGACACCCCTCTCCCATGAAATTAATTTTATTGTTTATAATTTTATATTTTAGGAATTTTTATTTTATTTTGTCATGGTAGGCCTGGGTTCAGGGGGCGCCCTTGGATGTGGGGTGTGGTCTGTGAAGTGAGCCTGCCCCGCACTCACTCTGCAGAAGCTGTTCCGGTCCTGCAGGGCTGGACCCGGCTCCAGGCATTGCGACTTGGCACACGGGATTGTAGTGCCAGTCAGCTTTGGCCTGGTTGCCTTCCATCATAACAGAGGGGTGCAGGTCATGATCCCCTCTCACTCAAAGTTAGCCCTGTCATGATGGAGAGGCAGATGGACCAAACCTCAGCAATGTTGAGACCCAATGTGCAACACCTATAGCAGGAAGCTGGGCCCAGCCCCATAGGATAAGAGCTGCTGCAGGAACCACTTCAGGGCTAAGTCTTTCATTTTACTTTATTTTATAGGTTGCTGTTTATTTTATTTAATATTATTTTGCATCTGCAAAAAAAGGACAGGGCCCTACCCTTTGAGTCTCATGAAATGGTGGATTGGAAAAAAAAAACATTTTGGACCTTGCCTGTGCTAGAGAAATTCCCAGTTACCCATTTAATGCAGCTTTTAGACCCTGAAGCAGCACAAAGGGACCTTAGTGAGGGCCAGAATCTGGCCCTTTATTTGTAAAGTATCTTCCAAAACTTCAGTTCAGAAATAGATATATCTAATCAAAAAGAACATTCTCTGAAAGTATTATTGTATAATTTTTTGTTCCATCAAGTCATTCATGAGTGCGATGCAACTGAGTGTGCCGATCTGCAAAGTCATCTTCATCAATTGGCATCAAGGGGACTGCTCCTATGTGTAAGGATTATTTGCACAAGTAAAGCTTTGCAGAACTGGATCTGAACATGGTGCACTATCCACAACATGATGAGTCAAATTACTGGACTTACTCCATTGGTCCTATGTGACCACTAGCATTAAAATAAATGCTTCGTAAAGGTCAAATTCTAAATATTCGTTCTTTGGATGGTATGAAACAAAATACTAAGGGAGCAGATATTCAAGTATTTACATCCCCAACTATTCAAGATATTTCTGACTAGTACAATGCATTTTTAACTGTTATCTGCTAAAATATCTTCCTACCTGTCAAGAAATATGGAGTCCCATAACAAAGATTCTGGTCTGGGGCTCAGCCCGTTGTAGTTTTCCAGGTCAGAAAAAAAAAAAAAGAGAGAAAAGAACAAGAAGAGATGTCACAGAGGCAGAGGACAATAAGAAACTTTAGTGAGATCTGACGCAGCCAATTTGTACAGGATTGTTCTTCAGGCCATGAGCTGAACAATTCAGACGTGTAGAGTTTGCCTGGAAATCACCTAATCAGAAAGATGGACAGCATAACTCTAAAATCCTCTGCTTGCCATGCTGAGTTCAGCCTTTACACATGCCAAGTTCAGCCCCTCTAGCTCGGAAATCTTAATGAAGCTTCTGGGTTTTGGAATAATCCATTTTGTGTTTGAAGTCCTGAGCTCTGCGGGGGTTTCCCATTGTGCATGTTTGGAGATGTAGAAAAATCTCTGGTTGTTTTTGTCTTTCTCTTTGCACAAATACGAACAGCTGGGAGTGTACAATGCATCTGAGAAGACAAATGCTATTTGAAAGGCATTATTCTTTTGACCCATTTTCATACCCAATTTACTGAACACAAAGAGCTCTTGGTTTTAACTTTGTCCACTGTCATTAACAATGCCTCATAACGTTAATTAATACTGCGGAACCTTGGGCTCGGTGCCTCGTATGTGGGAATATCTTGTGTGGGTTTGCAGAGCAACATCTGCCAATGAATAGGTTTTAAAAAAAAATTAATTAAACAAAAGAGAAGCTCTGAGCTGAATCTGTGGCTAAATGATTAATATCACTTCATGTTTAAGATTTTTTTTCCAGCCTATTTTGCTTAATGATTTTCAGCGATGAATATTACATATCCTTCTGCAGTTAATTATTTAGGCTGATGAAACATGGCACTCACTGTGCCCTTGTAGGATTCTAAATTGAAGGGAACACACTTTCTAGTTCCTGCTTTTAGAATAGCTTTGGCTTGTGGAGGTGTCTTTCAGTCAGAGATAGGGCTGTGATTAGACAGATCGTTGGAACTTTAAAGAATCATTGTTCTTTAAATTGTTAGTTTTTTCATTGTTGAACCTTCATGTTTTTAACCCCATCTGCCGATTAAGCTCCTTAAAATTGCTGCCTGGAGTTCACTGGCAGAAATTGATAGGCCTTCGCCACTGCCGACCACCCACTGTTTGTGCCGGACTGCCAGCTCATTGCTTCAAAGAGCAGGGTCTGGATAATCCTTTCCTTCCTGGTGGGAAACTCTTTCAGAACAATGGTTAATTAGAAGTATTCATATTTCAAAATTATCACATCGTTTCAGGAACAGTTTGTGTCAGCCCCAGACTCCAAGCCCTGCTAGAAGTCCACGTACCCAGATTTCAATAGGAGACCAAAGCAGGCCTGCTGAAAGGGTCCTATTAAGGAAGAGTTCAGCTCGTAATGACCATATGCCAATTATTTCAATCTTTCTAGGTGATGGTTGTAGCTGCTGCAATCCATTTTGGTGCTCCAGTAGCCCATATTATTTTGATAATTGTGGAATTGTTGTAGGGAACTGAGAGAGAGGCTATTCCCAAATTTGCAAGCAATGCAAACACAAAGGAACCAAACTCATCCCTGAAGTGAATGGAAGCCGCCCCAAGGATAAATTTGCCCCGGGACTGAATATGAATTATAGTGATTACACCAGGCTGTCTTCTGGGTAGTTTGGAGTATCTAAGTTGAAAGTAAAAGATGTTATAGCTACAGTTATGCTCTAGATAGAGTTTTTTCAACAGAAAATATATCAGATGGGGCTGCTTAGAAAAATTCTGACAAAACGTTTTGTCAGAATTTGCTAGTTTGGCAAATTTGAAATGTTTTGCGGAGACTGTCCTATTTTGCCAAAGTCACAATGGAACTCTGGCAGAGTTTTGAAACCTGCCTGGTATATTGCCAGCTCACTTGCCTGGCTTCTGGGCAGCCCACCTGGCTGGGTAGGCTGGGTTTCCATGGTCCACTTGGTCGCCCCATTCAAAAATGATATATTGGAATTGGAAAAGGTGCAGAGGAGGACAACAAAAATGGTTAGGGGCATAGGCATCGAGTTTCTAATCTGTAGGGGGTGCTCCCTCAGGCCCCGCCCAGGCCCCACCCCCACTCCAACTCTTCCCCCCCCAATGCCCCACCCCTGCCCTGCTTCTTCCCACCCCCGCTCTGCCTCTTCCCTGCCCTGCACCCTCTCTCCTCTCCCCTCCCATCCACCCAGAACCTCCTGACGCCACAGAACAGCTGTTTCACAGCAGGCTGGAGGCACTGGGAGGGAGGGAGAGGTGCTGATCAGCGAGGCCCACCAGGGGATGGGGCAGGAGCTATGCGGAGAGGGAGAGCTATTGATAGGGGGGTTTCCGGTGAGTGATCAGCACTCACCATTTTTTCCCTTGGGTGTTCCAGTCTCAGAGCACCCACGGCATCAGTGCCTATGGTTAGGAGTTTGGAACAGCTTCCATATGAGGAGAGATTAAAAAGACTGGAACTTATCAGCTTGGAAAAGAGACAACTTAAGGGGAAATATGATAGAGATCTATAAAATCTTGACTAGTGGGGAGAAAGTGAATAAGGAAATGTTATTTATTCCTTTACATAAAACAAGAACTAGGGCTCACCCAATGTAATTAATAGGCAGCAGGTTTAAAACAAAAGGAAGTATTTCTTCACACAATGCACAGTCAACTTATGGAACTCTTTGTCAGAGAATGTTGTGAAAACCAAAACTATAACAGGGTTCAAAAAAGAACTAGATAAGTTCATGGAGGATAGGTCCAGCAATGACTATTAACCAGTGTTCCTAGCCTCTGTTTGCCAGAAGCTGGGAGAAAACTACAGAGGATGGATCACTTGATGATGGCCTGTTCTGTTCATTCTCTCTGAAGCACCTGGCATTGGCCAGTATGGCTGTTCTTATGTCCACAGCCCTAGAGAAGTCCACCAGGTGGATTGCCTCGGAGTTAGGGCTCTAGTCTCTTTCACAGAGCATTTCAAAATTTGGGGGGGGGGGAGGGTTATTCCAAATTGGAATTCAACCATATATTGAAATATCAAAATCCTCTGTGAAATGGAATTATCTTTCTCCCCCAGCTCTAACCTCTGATTCTCCTAGTGCATAAAAGTAATTTTTTTCCAGCCAGATATTACTTGTTCAGCCAATTTATCTAAGCAATGTGTAGATGCTACCCTTTTTTAACTTGTATCTTCATATGCCTGTCCTGCACCACAAATCACTTGTGAATTACAAACTCCTTAACAACAGTTCTCGAATGAGTCAGGCCATCAGAATTTGACCTTTGTAATAAATTGGTTGTAGCTTCTCTCCATTATAAGAAGCGTGAGTAATAAGAAAGTGAGTAATGAAATATTGGACAAGCCCAGGAGAAATCAAACGTGCTGTAACCAACTTCACTGCAGGGTGTTGTGGTAGACCAGTGTCAGCTACAGTATGCAGAGCATGCTGTTATGCACCTGAGATTGGCCTTCCCTCCAAAGTTGTCTTGCAGGCTGCTGCCTGACAGATGCCCTACAGCTCACTGTCACACGCACAGACCCTGTCTCTCTCCCTGTGCCTGATGCTAATGCCTTTGTATTTGTTCCCTTTTCTGTTTACTAAGCACTATGTAGTATTGTAGTATCAGATGCTGGGTACAGATGCTGAGTTGAGTCCTTGCCCCTCCCAAAATAACATGGGGACCATATTGTTTCCTTCTAGCTCACACATGGAGGTGTTGGGGAGCTGTACCCAATTATGAGCCATCAAATTCCCGCACCTGTTTGAGTCGTGATGCTGCCACTCATCTACATAGTAAAAAACAGATTCCTCTGAATTACACCTGGGGTGTCCTTGACAGGAGGCTCTGGCCCTTCATCTTCAATCCTACCTCTTGGAAACATCTCAAGCCAGTGTGCAGAGGATGAGTATGTTCTTTCCCACCTGTTGTTTTCACTCTAGAATATCACATTATCCATGTACCCAGCAGCCAGCCTTTCATGCTCTGGTTCTTGTTCCCCATGAGGTTCATTCAGTGTTAACTTATGTAAGTGTAACCTACTAGTTAGTGTGTCCCACATGTCCCTCTCTGGGTCATCCACAGAGTATATTGGTCTGTTACAGCTCTCAGTTGGAGAGCCTGGCTTGTTAGTTCAAGCTGTGGCTACTCACCCTTTCAGCCCTGAAGGGCACCTGCCATTACATAAGCACACACCATCACCAGCAGGTCTGCTCAGAGCGCTTTGTACTGAATGTTGCTGCTGTTTTATTCGTTATAAAATCACTGGATTTTTCTTCACAGTGGGCTTGTCTTAATCACACCTATAAAAATACCACAAGAGTGGATCCAACTCAGTTAAAAAGCCGAAGGCTAAAATTTTTAACGTGCCAGTGTCTCACTTCCAAAAGGGATGTTAGACCCTTTCTTGGAAGTCAGTGGGACTTAGACTGTGTGACTGGGGGGAGGGGTGTACCCTACACTGGCACTGAAAGAGTGAAGTGGAGCTGATGAGCTCAGTTAGGGTGACTGCTTGCTCCTGGGATGTGTGCCAGGCCCAATTAAAGATGAGTCCCAACTAGAGGAGGAGAGAGGGAGTTAGGTAGTTGGAGGGCTACCATAAAGGGAGGAAATGCTGGGATTCTCTCCTGATTAGAGGATAGTGGCAAGAGACCAGGAGAGAGATACAGAAGCCAGTGGGGTGGAGCTAGCTCTGTTGGTGACCCCTGACAAAAGGATAGAGCTCCAGGGAGGTCTTCAGGTGAGGAACAGAGCAAAGGGGACACATAGGAGGAAAGCAAGTTTGAACTTGAGGGCAGAAGTGCTGTAAGTTTGTACAGGCTGAAATAGGAAGAAGCCCAAAGAGGTCAGAGGGGATGGGTCTGAATAGACAGATCTTGCCTTCTTATTCCAGGGTTCCTAGACTTGAACAAAGAGGAGAGAGCACTGGAAAAGGTGACGTGAACCCCCTTGATATACAGAGATAAGGAGTCTTGGAAGCCCTGATGCCAGAGGAGGCTAAGGACCTGATGTAAGGATACTGGACTTTTTATTTGTTGGGCTCTGCTATCCTGGAAGGGTGAGGTGGGGACTATAAATGACCAGGCCAGAGGGCTGAGTCACAAGAAGAGGTGGACCACTGCAGGGCTGGAGTAGCTGCTGGGGGAATGGGAGAGCAGAAGCTAGATGAGAAGAGCCATGACTGGGTGTGCCAGCAGTGAATCATCCCTTGAAATGCTCCAAAGGGCCAGATTTTTAAAGGTATTTAGGTGTCTAAAGATGCAGATAGACACTAAGTGGATTTTCAAAATCCCCTAGGCACCTGGAGTTAAGTGCCTAGGCACTTTTGAAAATTCCATTAGTCACCATCTATATCTTAAAAATCTGCCCCTAAACAACTAAAGTCACTTTTTTGAAAATGAGTCCAAGGCCTGGTCTACACTAAAAAGTTATGTTAAATTCTTCCATCAGCCTACCTACCACCTCTCTGGGAGGCAGATTATCTACACCAATGGAAGAACCACTCCCATCAACAGAGGTAGCATCTACGCTTTAAGTGCTACAGAGGCTGCTGTAGATAAGCCAAGTCACTTACATGCTTTTGAGAATTTTACTGCGGGTTCCCTTGCCTTGATTTCCTCCTTCTATACAGATCATCTCTATTCAAACAGATTCACTGGCTTTAATCAAAATAACATCCTAAATAAAATAGTATTCTCATTGAAACTAGCCATCCTCATTTCCACAGCTTTCATCGTTCACCTCTGATCCTGGATCTTTATTACTTGTCATCACTTGTGTTTGCTTTTACTGTGTCTGACCACTATTGGTATTCACTTTCCTCTTTTCTTTCATCTTTCCCTAAGTCCATCTGCATTTGTCTTGTGTTATTTTATGATTTTATTTTTACTCCCCCATGTAGCTTTCTATCAAATGTACAACTTTGTAACTGACTTTACCATCATCTTCCTACTTTTTTTAAAATTTTCTTTATCATGTTTTGGGGGGATTAGACAAAGGCTAACAATATAAACATCTCGAGACTTTCCTTCACACCCACCCACACAACACAAACACTCATAACACTTCCCTGATAAACAGCAGAACAGAACCTTGCCTTTATTTGTTATTCAGATTAGGTTGAAGGCTCTTTGAGATAGCAAAGTCACTAATCAAGCACACAGCATTTATTTATTACAAAAAAGAAAAGACTTTCCCAAGCTATAGGCATTTTTACCATATATTCAAATAGAAGCAAACTAATAAACAAGAATAAAATCAGCAGCTTTCCTACAATCAAGATGAGGAAGGGGGAAAGAACCATTTTGCAGAAGTTATTCAATCCTAATACCAAATGTAGCCTAAGATGGGACTTTTTTTAGATAGATCCTGTTTGGGGGCAGGAAGGAATCCATGCAGGTACAGATTTTGTCAGTTTCTCCCATGCCTTGCATGCTAACAGTGGGGAGATTTGCATAGATCCTATGTGTAGATTTCCCCCCCCCCCCCAACCTCACACAGTGGAAGTACACTGGTTGCACTACTTCTGTGTCTGCGTAAGGTGCAGCTAATGTGTGGATACTAATGTCATGAGAGAATTTCTCAGAGAACCACTGCATAAGTACAGTTATAAATGTAATAATTCTGAGGTGTATTGCCTCACTGGATATTGTGCCTTTCATAAAAAGGATCCCAAACTGCTCTGGAAACTTTTTTCTTTTTCACCCCAAGGGAATTCAGCCACTTCTGAGGTGGAAAGAATCTGACAGTCATTCTATGCTGGCAGTCAGACAGAACAGATTTGGAGAGGGAAAAGTACAGAATAACTTCTCCACTTTGAGGTTTGCATGAATCCAAAATTGTATGTTGTCTTAAAGCTGAATGAGAGGCCATCAGGCAGATGTGCAATGTTAAAGCTTCATTTTCTACGTTTGGGTATTGGAAAACTGAAAATGGAAAATTTGGGCACGAAAATACCTTCATCAACAACACCAGCTGTGTGCTTAAAACGTCCCTGATAGCTCAGGACTCACTTTGGAGTTCCTTGAATATAGTTTGGTTTGTTTGTTTATTTGGGGACATCAAATACAGCCACATGGAGTGATTTCCTATGCAGCTTCAAGAGGAAGGGATCAGTGGTCATGTCCTTCTGTTGAAAAAACTAGTCCTGACAGAGGTGTCAGGGACAATCTGCTTCAGTTGATTCTGAATTCAGCTGTTTGTCCCTCAAGCTGTTGGCTTGGCATAGACAAATCCAAAATGTTGCTTGAGAAAACTGAGCTCACATATTGTAAAATTTGCAGCAGAGCTGTCCTAGCATAATCCCATTTGAAGCCAAATCCTTCTTAGCCTTTTGTATCATACTATTAATTTAAACAGGTAATGTAAGCCAGATTTAGCCCTAGAAGGTATAGCTTGAATGAAGAGGCTGTGTTCAAACATGTGAAGAGTGCTAGCTGAAAACATGACAGCAGAAGTTCCTTTGTGCTTGTAATCATCAGCCCTAAATCAGATTTCCATGATGTTTTCATTCCCTTACTGTTGTTGTATCTCTGTCCTCTGAGATGCTGTCTCTAAGGAAAGGAAGAGTGTTTTCTTCCAGAGAGCTCAGGTTCACTCTCATGGTGGTCTAGCTATTAAAACTAGGTTATACAGTTATGAGCAGTTCCCTCTTACTATAAGCAAATATACTCGTGAATCTGTATTCACTGGTAAATTACCCTGGTTTATGTGAACATCTAATATTAAACACTTTTGTTTCTTATTGAATGCTAAAGTTGAGTAACCAAGTATTAACTCTGACACCACTCAGAAGGATTCTCAAATCTCTTCGGAACATTCCACATTTTATCAGAGAGTTTGTCTCATAGAATATCAGGGTTGGAAGGGACCTCAGGAGGTCATCTAGTCCAACCCCCTGCTCAAAGCAGGACCAATCCCCAGTTTTTGCCCCAGATCCCTAAATGGCCCCTTCAAGGAGTGAACTCACAACCCTCGGTTTAGCAGGCCAAAGCTCAAACCACTGAGCTATCCCTCCCCGCCCATGCACACCTCTCTTCCCATTCAGCATCAGACAGACCACCTCACCCACTTGTGATTTTTAAAAATATCCCCATAGAAATTACAATAACTGCTAACATGGAAAGGTAACAGTAAGCAGATATTTAATGCTGTTTTAGGATGTCTTATAATGCAATTTAATAACTGAAAAGGTGGAGGAGGAGCAGGCAGCACCATGTAGGTGCTAGCCAATCACAAGTGCTCAGTTCAAGAACCTCTGTCTTAAAATATATTATTGGACAAACAACGCTATCAAGGAAAAAATGTAATATATAATAAAATACAAAATGAAAATTCTGATACAGTCTAATGCACAGTAAACTCTTTCTACTGTACATATTTGTATTCTGACTGTTTTATGTTGCGGCAGCACTTAGAGGCCTCAGTCAAGAATCAGCACACCATTGTGCTAGGTGCTGTACACAAACCTAATGAAAAGATGGTTCCCATCTCAAAGTGTTTACAATTTAAGTGTAAGGCAAAAGACAACAGATAGGTACAAGTACACTGGGTGAGAGAGTTTTGTCTAATAAGCAGCAATCCCAAACCCCAACCCGGCCTCCCTCCAGCTGCCTAATTGTTGTCAGGTATTTTGTAGGCATCATGGTATAGGCCAGAGGTGGGCAAACTACAGCCCACGGGCCACATCCGGCCCGCAGGACTGTCCTGCCCGGCCCTTGAGCTCCCCACCGGGGAGGCTAGCCCCCGGCCCCTTCCCAGCTGTCCCCCCGTCCCCCGCAGCCACGCCGTCTCATGGGCAACGCTCTGGGTGGCGGTGCTGTGCGCTCCTGCAGGGCAGCGCGGCAGCGTGTCTGGCTCTGGCCGGGTGGCGCAGCTCCAGATGTGCTGCTCTGAGCAGCATGGTCAGGGGGCCAGGGCCAGCCCGGCAGGTCCCGGGGGGCAGTCAGGGGGCAGGGAGCAGGGGGTGGTTGGATAGGTGTGGGAGTCCCGGGGGGCCTGTCAGGGGGTGGGGGTGTGGATGGGGGGGTCCGGGCAGTCAGTGAGCGGGGGGGTTGGATGGGGGCGGGAGTCCCGGGCTGGCCTGTCAGGGGGCATGGAGTCCCGTGATGGGGTGGTCAGGTGACAAGGAGCAGGGGGGGTTGGATGGGTGGGAGGTTCTGAGGGGGGCAGTCAGGGAGTGGGAAGGGGGCAGATAGGAGGTGGGGGCCAGGCTGTTTGGGGAGGCACAGCCTTCCCTACCCGGCCTTCCATACAGTTTTACAAGCCCAGTGCGGCCCTCAGGCCAAAAAGTTTGCCCACCCCTGGTATAGGCTTATAATCATAAACTGTAGCAATTGTATTGTTCCTGTAACCCAGCCCACCACTCAGACAGGCTTCCTTCCTCCACACCCAGCTTGGACTAGATGCCACAGACACTGAAAGCAAATACGTCTATGTGTATTTGTTCAGTCATTCCTGAGCTATAAGCACTACAGTAATACAGTTACATCTAAATTGATGATATGGCAATTGTATTTTCTTTGAGAAACTGAAAAATACAATACTGTATTAGAATTTCCTGAAAAGTGTGTATGTCTGTGCTGTACAAAAGATGATTGTTTGCACTCAGTTGCAGTATTTCATGATCTTATATCTGTTCAGATTTCAAAAATACTTTCAAAAGACAACTGTCCTCTTGCTCAAAGACACCCAGAAATGTATTAAAGCTCCGTTGGAAGTATAAAATCTGTTAAAATGGAAAGTAGTTGATGGATTTCATTTTAGACAATAGAGCAATATTTTAAATGTACTTATAATAATTTATACGTCAGTATTGTAGGTTCATTATAATTTCAGAAGTATATTTGTTTAAATGTTTCTAAAGCATATGCAAGATGGAAAGTGCTATATAAACCCACAATCCTGCAACTGACAATGCTTCAGTGGATTGTTGCTTTCACTGACTTCAATAGATCTCTCTGCAGGCAGAGCAATCCACCTACACGCTATCAATTGCAGTCTTGGGGACTAAATGGTTACTGTTGTTATAATACTAAATTAAAACTATATAATATATAATTGAAATTCTATCTATACATTATAACCAAAACATATCATTAATAAACAGTATTAGAATTCGCAAAAAGAAAAGGAGTACTTGTGGCACCTTAGAGACTAACCAATTTATTTGAGCATGAGCTTTCGTGAGCTACAGCTCACTTCATCGGATGCATACCGTGGAAACTGCAGCAGACTTTATATACACACAGGGAGTATGAAACAATACCTCCTCCCACCCCACTGTCCTGCTGGTAATAGCTTATCTAAAGTGATCATCAAGTTGGGCCATTTCCAGCACAAATCCAGGTTTTCTCACCCTCCACCCCCCCACACAAATTCACTCTCTTGCTGGTGATAGCCCATCCAAAGTGACAACTCTCTACACAATGTGCATGATAATCAAGTTGGGCCATTTCCTGCACAAATCCAGGTTCTCTCACCCCCTCACCCCCCTCCCAAAAACCACACACACAAACTCACTATCCTGCTGGTAATAGCTCATCCAAAGTGACCACTCTCTTTGAATTGTATGTTGTTAGTTTTTAGCATATCTTTGTAACAGTTGGACAAAGCTGAAAACAAAAATCAAATATGTACCAGACAACATAAAATAATTTACATATTGAATGATACAACTTCATATCAAGTTAGTTACGGTCATTTTAAAAAAATTAATGTTTTTATGCAAAATAATTTTACACTTTTGCTCACTGACACAAGGGCACCAACAGAGAGTTTGTCAGTCCAATTTCAGTTTAACTTGTCCATTTGTCCTCTCCTTTTTCTGGTTCACAGGCCATGAGGATATTCTGTTGCATAACTTAAGAGACGAGACCATACACTGTAAAGTTCTTCATTTAGTTTTTAATTAAGTCCAACACTCCACCATGTTCAATATAGTGCTTCCTATGAATGAAATTCATCCCTGCGTAGAAGGCTCTATGAACCACGTAAGTTTTTCTTAAGTCCTTAATGTAAGATGGAGATGCTGAATTCCATTTTCTTACTTTAGTATATTTTCCTGCCAGAAACAATATATTTCAAGTGTTTCTCTTTTAGCATCTGTAGTGTTAATCTCCTTCATGGAGAATTCATTGATTTTCATTCTGATACCATTTTGGTAACTGTTACAGTTCTGCCAGCATATCTGCTTTTTTGGGTCAGAACCCAGTTTGTTGTCCTAAATTCCTTTCTCCATTACAGTTTTTCCAGCAGTGCTTATGAGGTAGTAATTCCATGACCTACAATTGGGAATAAATATAACAGAATCTGTATAAAGGTTTATGCTGCGTTTTCATCAAATTATAGGCAACAGTGTTATGCTTATAAGAAGCACACAGAATCTTTTTCAAGGGGATAAGGCAATATGCCATGTTTATTGAGAGTACAATTTAAGCATTAAATTCAGCATATGGTTCCATTCACACACACACACACACACACAAACACCCCAAAAGATTCTGTAGCTGGATCTTATAGTTACCAGTCCTTAGTGTTGCTCGGTCAGTTCCAGTGGCCAGCTGAAACTGCACACGAGGGAGGGGAGAAGCTGGAGCTGGGTCTCTGTCAGATGCGTCCAAAGCTCCAATGTTGATGCAGAATGAACCCAAAGTCCAATGGCAATACACCCTTCTTTTATAGTAATAAGTTCCCATACAAGTCCATGGACCTTGCTTTGTCACACCGGAGCTGTTAATCACGAGGTAGTCAGGGTCGCTCCCAATCAGCAATCAATTATTTTGGGTTGTTATTGGGAGTATCCGCAGCTGTTTCTTATTTCATCCCCCTGGCTCCGCTCTTTATCTTGTCCTTTGGGCGTGTGCCTTTGCTTCTGCCATCCGGGTGATTCTGATAATAAGGCTGGTGCCTCTTGACTTCTCCACTCCCCTCTCGACCATCCAGCCCATCAGTACTGGCACCTCCTGTCTCTTCTCTGTTAGCATGCCATACATTCTTCACTCACACACAAAACAGTAAATAATTTCAAAAGCAAACATTACAGCCATAACACTTCTATCTTTCTAAAAACACTCATTAACACATAAAGCAAAGAATAAAACTAAAACAATTTCTTCTTACTAATTCAAAGGTAACAAAATAAGCAAAATGGAGTAAAATTTACTCGAGACAATTTCTCCCCATTAGGCTTTTGGCCTACAAGAGTACTGCTTCTTGAGTACCTTATCTCTTCCACTTAGAAGTCAAAGATGGTATTTTCAAAAGCACAGTGTTAGCACTTTTGAAAATCCGAGTCAAAATGTTTGTTCCTATTTATCTTCAATATTTATTTTGTTTAAACTATATGTAAACTTCTACCTGTTACTCCTTTCTACTAGGAATCCTAGAATAGAACTGTCTCTAAATCAGTTATGTCTTCAGTCACTTATTTTGTTGTTGTTGCAAAACTACACAGCTGGCAACATAGGTACAAAAGGACATTACAAAAACCCCTTCTGTTTCTGATATTGCTGGTATAAATTCTCTTCTCTGAAATAAACTACTGTATTATTTAGTTTTCAGTTCTTAGCTAGGCTACTTTCCCAATCATTTAGGTCTTTTGGGTCAAAAGATGGAGGACTCCCATTGACTCCAGAGGGTAGTGAATCAGACCTCAAGTGATTTAACTGGGACTACCATGTGTTTTATTCCCAGTTACATATTTTATCAAAGTTTAAATGGAAATTATGCTTCTTAAGAATAGGCTTCTTATGCTCTGTCCATTAGAAGGTACAGGGAGATGTGGACGGAGTCAGCTCCTCCTCTGTTTGGATCCAATGTCAATCTTTATTCTAGGCTGCTTTCACTCTTGCAGTGTGGCCTGGTGGCTATAGTACTAGACTGGCACTCAGGGGACCCCAGTTGTATTTCCAGCTCTGCCACCAGCTTTCTGGGTGACCTTGAGCAAGTCACTTCACTTCTCTTTGTCTCAGTTTCCCCATCTTTAAAATGGAGATAATGATGTTGACCTCCTTTGTAAATCACTTGGGAATCTACTGGTGAAAAGTACCATCTGAGATATAGATGGTATTATTATTAATGAGCTGCCCAGTTATACTGTTTAAGGTTTGGAAGCCCAATGCCTCCCTGCTCTGAAGGCAACTCAACACTTTATTTTTGATCTAAGGGCTTTTTAAGACACACACAAATATTGTTGCAATTTTTTGGTCTACCTTTTCAAAGATTACAGGCAATTTTATAGGAAGCATATTAAACAAGTAAAAAAACCAAACATGCTGAAGCCCATTTGTATTTATAGCACATTGTCGACCTAGTCAACTTAAATCAGACTTATTCCGACTTCCAACTTTCTTCTTCAGTTTTTGTCAGAGGGGAGGAATCACAGCAACATAGAGTGAGTCCGCTGAAGCAACTACACACGTACCTAAATATTCCGGGCCAGAACCACAGCTTGTATAAATCACCATTGGCATCAATGAGATGGTAACGTACACCAGCTGAGAAACTAGCCCTTTATTTTTGTAAACATTGAAGAGATCTGACATGAGGTTTTGAGCTGCTCTGTGGTTTCTTGCCTCATGAGTATATCTTTTACATATCCATTGTGACAGAGTCAGGCCAGATGGCTATAGGAGAGTAGTAGAAGGCAGATATATTAGCCCCAGGCTAAGTAGGTCCCTTTTCCCTGGGTAAGGTAACAGGGAAGCTTCCAGAACAATCAGGAACCTTCTGGAGACAATTAAGACAGGCTGATTAGAACACCTGCCGCCAATCAAGAAGGTGCTGGAATCAATTAAGGCAGGCTAATCAGGGCACCTGGGTTTTAAAAAGGAGCTCACTTCAGTTTGTGGTGTGCGTGTGAGGAGCTGGGAGCAAGAGGCACTAGGAGCTGAGAGTGAGAACGCATATTGTTGGAGGACTGAGGTGTACAAGCATTATCAGACACCAGGAAGAAGGTCCTATGGTGAGGATAAAGAAGGTGTCGGGAGGAGGCCGTGGGGAAGTAGCCCAGGGAGTTGTAGCTGTCGCACAGCTGTTCCAGGAGGCACTCTAGACAGCTGCATTCCACAGGGCCCTGGACTGGAACCCAGAGTAGAGGGCGGGCCCGGGTTCCCCTCAAATCCTCCCCCCCAAACTCCTGGTCAGAAACAGGAGGAGTCAACCTGGACTGTGAATTCAGAAAAATGGCCAAACTGAGGGCTGTCGTGAAGCTCCAAGGTGAGCAAATCCGCCAATAAGCGCAAGACCCACCAAGGTAGTGCAGGAACTTTGTCACACCATTTTGTAGCATGATATATGGCTAAAAGTATAAAATGCAGTTTTTGAGCATATAGCTGGTGTAAGATGCAGAGGTACATCTGTGTAAAAAGGCAATTTTGTGGCTTGCAGTTTTTATGAGTTCTGTAATATTCTTATTACCTCTAATTTCCTCTGCAAGTGGTTGTAGTGATAGGACAAATAGAAGTGGTAGGATCAGACATCCTTGTTCCCTTTTGGATGACTATTTGTTTAGTAAAAGAGCCATTTACCAAGATGTTGGCTCTTGCAAGTCAGTATAAATTGTTCTTTAAAATCACTGAGCTCTGGAGACCTAATTTTTAAAGCTTCCCTGCTTTCTTACAGATGGTTTTCATGTGAGTGAAATAAGGAGAAGGTTGTAATATCTTAAACCATCTCTCATGCAACTCTCATCATTTCTGCTTGGCCTGACAGCTTGAACTAAATTGCCTATCACACTGACACACTCCTCAAAATAAAAAATTAACTATCATCTTTGAGTGATGTTTATAGTTTCTTTTTAACAGTGTTTGAAACTACCTCTCCCAAATGCCTTTGGGTCCTTGACGGAACTTACAAGCCAGTGGTTTTTTTGAAGATTGTTGTTAGATAGGTGTCCTCGAAACTGTAAATAACTTTTAAATTCAAGAACCTTGTATTGCAAATGTCTTGTGTTTGGGTGAAATTCAGCTGGTAGCCAAGGCCACCAATGCAGCAAGTGACCTATGAGTAAAAGGAATGCAGCTGTAGAAAAGGCAAACTGTATCTCTTCAGTGCACCACCTTTACCCTATGGAGCCATGTCAGAAATGACTGAGTCGCCTTATAAAAACCAGTTGAAGCTCTACCCCACCCACCACAATGGGTAAAGGAACCAGAAAATGCACCTACTCTTCCCGCCATCCCAAATAACAGTGGAAGTTTCCAGAACAAAGTAATAAAAGCCCTTATTTCAAACTAGTGTTCTAGCCTCATCTGGCTTTCAGCCCAATTTCCAGAACTTGCTTTCCTCCTCTGTTTTTATCTGCTTGCTGTTCCTCAGGTGATTATGCATTTGCCTAAGTAGCCCTTTGGTAATCTAACTCTTCTAAAAAAGGTAGATTGTCTATTCACAAACCCCAACAGTGTACACTATATGGATGGGGAGTAATGCAACATCATCTTCCTCTTCAGGAGTTCATATCTTGGCATGGGGATGGGATGTGCAATCACAACTCCTTCCACCCACAAGAATGAATCAAGTGCGCAGACTAGGTCAGTAGATTCTTTTTAGCCGAGAACTATATACAATGTGAATGTACTCCTAAAATGTATGTAGATTACAACGCTAATATCATCCTGCAGTTTTGAGGACATGAATAAATGACTTGAATTTCAATCTAATGGTTTAGGATGTAACCATAACATGCCTGATAGCATTATATCCTCATTATCTATGTGGGAGCGTACATTATTCCTCAGATACCAGTAGGACTACTGTTTTCCCATAATGGACTAACTGCTATGTCTAGATAGTTGTTTATCCCCTTCTAAACACTCTATCATATGATATACTTATTTTTCCTATGGGTTCCTTGGTATCCCCCAAATGTAACTCTTAGCACTGCTCTCATCAGTGGTGACCTTCCCTCCAAATAGGAGAGCAAGAGCGTTCCTCAGAAGACTGAATGTTTTAGCTGGCCACAGGGGGGTCACTAAAAATCTTTGGAAAAATATTCCTTCCTGCCTCTCATCCCAGACGCAAAGCAGCGCTAACATCTTGTATGACATTCTGTATTAATTTCAGGGATTCAGTGAGGGAACAACAGCTTTGATGGTTTTCCTTATAATTAGAGCTGGCTAGAGAATGAAAATTCACAACTTTCAAGGTTTCTAAATTTGTTGTCATTCCACATTGGGAAAAAAACAAACTTTTTTGATGTTTTTGTGAATGGAATTGTGTCAAAATGTCCTTTTTGCAATTGAAATGATCAAGTTTTTGATTTGGGTCTTTCTGTGGGTTTCTCTCTCTCTCTCTCTCTGGAATTGACTAGAAAACAGACTCTGGACTGGAGACAACTCTCTAAATTGACATCTCAGTAAAACATTTTGGCTTCAACAAAACAGAATATTTCAATGAAAAAAGTTTTGTTGAAAATGTTCCAACCACCTCCACCTATAACCAAAAAGCTTTTACAGCTGATAATTACCCATTTTTACTAGATTAGTGATTCCCTGAGACTATATCTTTTCCTTGGTCAACAGATCTCAGTGTTTAAAAGCAGAACTATCTATCCATTTCTTTAAGATGATCTCCTGTGTGTATCTCTCCATTGCATTTGAATATTAAAATAAGTGAGCGTAAAGGTCTCCGTTTTGGTGTTGTAATATTTGTTAAAGTGGCAAAGAGTCCTGTGGCACATTATAGACTAACAGACATATTGGAGCATAAGCTTTCATGGGTGAATACCCACTTCGTCGGATGCATGCATCTTTGCCGCTTTTACAGATCCAGACTAACACGGCTACCCCTCTGATACGTAATATTTGTTTTGAGGGGGCAGAATAGTGGCTTCTTGCAAAGCATGGTCATATTTCAGGTTGGAATTACAAGAAGTGGCCAACCAAGCTCTGTTCACTTATCTATATCATGTCTGCCTCCTGTTTATTTTTTCCCTCTAAGTTTCCACATAGCTCATTTTTATTGTATCAGTGGTTGCAGCATCTAGTCTGCTCAACATTCTTCTGTGTGTGTAACATTCTGTTCCTTCCAAAGGATAGTGGGAAATAGTCATGAGAAGATTTATTCTGTGAGAAAGCAAACTGTATGTACTATAGATCATAGTATTGAGGTTTTACTATCTGTCACTTTTGCAATTGACCATAAAGCTTGGGAGCCTCAGAGGCTTTACAGTAAATAAAACAATCACACAAAAACGTTTTCATCTCATAAAGTTAGCCAAATGCAATTTGATTATTTTCATTTAGGTGGCTAATGGGGCAAACTGATGTTAATTAATCTTAAACAGGAATAGTGCATATGCTGAAGATCATGGGGACTTTGAAATTCCTTTACCCTTCAAGACTATAGCCATTTGTCTTGAGCAATTGCATTCCAGGCCTGATGCCAATCAAATAATATTTGGAATAGATTAGGAAATAGAGTTTAATTTACTGAGGCAGTTACAGCAAAAGGATAGGAATGGTTTTAAAATTAAAAAAAAAGAAAGCCAAATGGTTGAAATGGTCAGGGAATTATAGTCCAATACAATGAGTTATTGCACTGGAAGCATTTTGCCTCTTTCTCATGATACAGTTTGCATAAGGGATAGGAAGTAAAACTATCTAACTCTTTGCTTCTGACAAATTTGAATTTAACCCATCCCAATTTACAGTTGAAGAGTAAAATCTCATTAGCCCTACTGTTGAGTGACTTGGGCCATCCAAGGCCATGCTATTATGAATGTACGTTTGGTATGCAAAATACAAAAGACTGATTTTTATGTTTGTCGCAAAAATTCATGCAACGAGCACTTCAATGGCACTGGAGTTCGGTACCCCTCTCACTGCTGCTCCTTGCTGAAGCTTGTGTGTGGCAGCAATCGATTCTGAAGTGCCAGTGTTCTTCTGCAATGCTGATAATTCATTATTATTATTAAATCCATACCAAAAAAGCTGTTAAAAGAAAATTTAGGTTGCAAAGTCAAGCACTTGAAAGTTAGGAAATGCCAGACTTACATTTGCCCAGGCAACCTTAATTCTGCTGCCTTGTGCATGTATATGTGCACTGAATGAGGCAGGAGTCCTGTGGAAAAAATATTATGTGATCATGTAATTAAAGACTGTATCATAAAGCATATGTACAGAGAGCTGAATTAAGGTTGTGTGGGCAACCATAAATCTGGCATTCCTTAACTTTTGAATACTTAATTTTACAACCTATATAATATCCTTTTAACATACACTTTTTGTGTCACATCCTAGAGACTTTTTTAAAGGAAAAAGGTAAAAACAAATTATGTTATTTACAGCTGTAACAACCTTCCCATCGTCATCATTAAGACTTGAGCCTGAACCTTCAGCATTGGCTTCTACTACTTGTGCTACAAGTCTATAAAATCATGAGTGGTGTGGAAGAAGTAAATAGGAAGTGTTGTTTACTCCTTCTCATAACACAAGAACTAGGGGTCACCAAATGAAACTAATAGGCAGCAGGTTTAAAACAAACAAAAGGAAGTATTTCTTCACACAACACGCAGTCAAACTACGGAACTCCTTGCCAGAAGATGTTGTGAAGGCCAAGACTATAACAGGGTTCAAAAAGAACTAAATAAGTTCATGGAGAATAAGTCCATCAATGGCTATTAGCCAGGATGGGCAGGGATGCAAAACCATGCTTTGAATTGTCCCTAGCCTCTGTTTGCCAGGAGCTGAGAATGGACAACAGGGATGGATCACTTGATTACTTGTACCGTTCATTCCCTCTGGGGCACCTGGAATTGGTCACTGTTATAAGACAGGATGCTGGGCTAGATGGACCATTGGTCTGACCCAGTATAGCTGTTCTTATTAATTATATCACCTGGTAGCGGGTGAAAGCTGTTATCTGAGTGCAGGGGAATGAATTGCTGGGTCCTAGGGATGGTTATAATGAACCTGGTCCATCTCTCTCTCTCTCTCTCCCTTCTCCACCTTTAGAGTTGGAAGACCTTCAGCCTCATGTGATGCTCCCTGTGGAGCGGGAAATGCTGGGAGGCAGGTGCATTGGGGGATGGGGTTATTGTGTGGGATCCCAGCCTAGTGCCTGCCCCAGTGTGGTTCTCTCAGAGAGGCGCATGGCCACTGGGGCCCTGTGCTAGGTCCAGCAGGGGAGGAGCTCAACTTTTCTTCTATCCTTCCCAATACAACTGCTCCAGCAGCTCCCTGGCATTCCCAGTTGAGTGGCAGCTGCTGCTGCTGCTGCTCTGGAAGTGGGGTGAGCCTGGCCTTAGAACATTTTGTTGTTTTGTGGACATGCTGCCAAAGTTCTCTTGAGCAATGCCAATGAAAGAAGGGAAATGGTGATATTTTGTATCTCAGAAAAAATCTGAAGAGAACTTGATGGAACAAAAGAGATGCAATTCTGTAATCTTGCTGAATAGCAAAGGTCTGCTGCAAACAATGAAGGCATTTGCTTTTTTAAAAAAAGAAAATCCTGCCTCAGGGCCCAAAATAAGATCCCACTGTGCTATATTGTACACATTGTAAGAGACAGTCCATGCAGTGAGGAGCTCACAGTCTGAATAAATAACAGGGTGGCGTGACACTTTTTGGGGGGTTACCTGAGATGTCTGGGATGAATCACTACCATCTGCTTACACCATGAGAGAGCCTTGTTTGTGCCCACCAGGGCAAACCCTCCCCAATTACTGGCTGCTGGAAACATCAGCACTCTGCTCTGGACTCCAGGGGCTCTCGCACTCCATTTTCAGGCTAGCAATTTACACACCCCACTTTGTTATGCTCGAGTCCCTTATTTTGTGGCCACCTGCAATGAACACCAATCTGCTGCCTCCATGGTAGCTGTGCACCCCCGTTCACTGGTTTCACTACAGTTCAGCTCTTTCCTTATTGCATGGCATTTAGATGTGTCTATGGTGAAACCAAATTGCAGTTTATTTAATGGAGCTTGAGGTACAGATTCAAATAAACACAAGTACAAGGATTTGGAAATATAGGGCTACAGGTAAAAGAAAAATATAAAACTCAGTCTATAGCCTGTACTTATTAACAGGCAAGGTTCCTGTCTATGAAGGTATTTTTCACCAAATGGTCAGTCCTTGCAGCACTTGTGCAGTTCAGAAAGCTGGGAGCCACTTTCATAAGAGACACCCTATCATAAATATAAAGGGAAGGGGAAACACCTTTAAATCCCTCCTGGCCAGAGGAAAAACCCTTTCATCTGTAAAGGGTTAAGAAGCTAAGACAACCTTGCTGGCACCTGACTAAAATGACCAATGAGGAGACAAGATACTTTCAAAGCTGGGGGGGAACAAAGGGTTCTCTCTGTCTGTGTGGCTTTTGCCGGGACCAGAGCAGGAATGCAGGTCAGAACTCCTGTAAAGAGTTAATAAGCAATCTAGTTAGATATGCGTTAGATTCTGTTTTGTTTAAATGGCTGATAAAATAAGTTGTGCTGAATGGAATGTACATTCCTGTTTTTGTGTCTTTTTGTAACTTAAGGTTTTGCCTAGAGGGATTCTCTATGTTTTGAATCTGATTACCCTATAAGGTATTTACCATCCTGATTTTACAGAGGTGATTCTTTTACTTTTTCTTTAATTAAAATTCTTCTTTTAAGAACCTGATTGCTTTTTCATTGTTCTTAAGATCCAAGCGTTTGGGTCTGTGTTCACCTATGCAAATTGGTAAGGATTTTTATCAAGCCTTCCCCAGGAAAGGGGGTGTAGGGCTTGCAGGGACTTTGGGGGGAAAGACTTTTCCAAGTTATATTTGTTAGACGCTTGGTGGTGGCAGCAATAAAGTCCAGGGACAAAAGGTAAAATAGTTTGTACCTTGGGGAAGTTTTAACCTAAGCTGGTAAAAAATAAGCTTAGGGGGTTTTTCATGCAGGTCTTTACATCTGTACCCTAGAGTTCAGAGTGGGGAAGGAACCTTGACACGACTGCTGGCACAGTCTCTTTTCTGTAATGGATAAAATCTTTTACCTTTTTTGTTTTGTTCATTCCCATACAGTTACAGATTATTGTCTTGTAACCCAGAGGCCTCCTCTTCAGAGATCTCTCCTTGGTTCTGTTGTCTTGGTAAATGTTCAAGTCTCCACCTGGTCCAGACAGTAAATGTAGGCTGTCTCCAAAGATGCTCATTGTTCTCAATGCTTATCGAGTTAGCCCTGACACCTACCTCACTTCGGGTGACAAGTTTCACTTCAACAGTTCTGAAACCCAATATCCTACATGCTATACAACTCTCTGATTATTTGCTGTACAAACATCACGCTACAATCATAACAATCAGTTAGTTCTTAGCGTTCAGAAGAGGCCACACAGGGCCCCTCTGCCTTGGGTGTAATATTGAGATGATTGGGCAAGGAGGCACTATATCCGCCCAGATATATCTGTGGCATAGGTGGGAGACAGGGAGTTTCATCCCCATTTTAAAGATGGGGAATTGAGATATAGGCAGACTACATGACTTGCTCAAGATAGCAGAGGCAGGAACTCACCCCAGATCTCCTGGCTCTCACTTCAGTGCCTTAACCACAAGACTATCTTTTCTCTTACAGCAACTTCCTCCTCCATTATTGTGTTCAAAGACAAATCACAGTACCTGGTACATGAGCCCTTACCAACGGTATATTTTGCCCTGTGGATTAGACAGCAGCAATCAGTTTAATAAGATGTGCTGTGGAAACTGTATTGTACTACTGCATGCTTGGAATGGAGCTAAAGTTGAAGGCCCCAAAGTAGGTGCTTGTTGAGGAACAAGGGAGAGTTTGTTCTGAACTGAAAAAGAGAGATGAGGTAAACACAAAACTTAGCACATGCATTTTAAAAGGTGGGTGTGCAAATTGAAGTTTCCCTGGGACTAATTCCAGTAATTCTCTCATAAATACATTCTTTCTGAACTTGGCAGTATTACAGGCACCTACTATATTTAATAATGACTTTCTCATGGATAAATTCTTCAATGTATTAGGCACAAGCAGGCTTTTATTTAACATTAATTGTGGCATATTTTTCCACACATTTTTCTCAAAACTATTCATCATGACCATTGCAAATCAACATCCCCCTTAGTATCAGAGTTGCACCATGTCCTCCTCATAATATCCAGGGTAGCCAAAAATACAGTGCACATTTCTACTCATGTCATCTTAGTATGGTACTGTAACAAGAGGCAGAGCACTGCCTGGTCCCCAGTGAGCAACTTTTAACTCTAGGTCAACTTCTCTCCCATTGCAAAAGGACTATTCTATGAAAGATGAGAAGAAAGGATTATGGGAAAGTAGGGTCCATGGCCAAGTTCTTAGGACTGGGCTGTGTAAGTTTTTTCTATTTATTAAAGGGACAATCTCCCTAAGAACTATTTATGCCTCACCTAAATCCAGATTATAGCATTTCCTGTGGAGTTAAAGATGACAGTAACAAAATAAACAGAACACTCGATATTTCCTGTATCTAAAACATTTCAATAGAAGTACATCCTCGCTCTGTTTTGATGCATAGAAGTGGCTAGATATGGTGATGGGTATAAATGTCTGAGTAGATAGACAAATTACTGTCAGGGTGATTCTTAAAGGTTCAGAGAGTTGACTTGGTTTGAAAAAGCATCTGAACATTTGGATGTGTTTCCTAATAGCATCCCAAATATTTGATATTTCCTACTTCCAGAGAGGAAGGAAATACTGCAACAGCATCCTGTTTCATGAGATTTTTGAAATTTCTGTTTCTAGCCCCATCTGAAACTGGGAAGTACAGAGCTTCATGTAAATGAAAAAATAATCGAAAAGACCTCAGCAAAGGTTTGCTTTTCCAGGGTTCTCGGTTACTGTAGTGATAAGCAGCAGCAGAAAAGCCTATGATTTAGTTCAAGTTTTGTCCAAAAATTTAGGTCAGTATGAAAAATAGTCCAATGAAAAAGGACTCACTTGGCGCCTTGACTCATCATTTCCTCTTGTCCTTCATGTAGTCATCTGCACTGGTGCAAAAAATAGGTGTAAATTGCCTCCATTCTGATTGGGTAGCATTTTACACCTAGTTTCAATATATCTAAATGACAGCACAAGAGGCAAGAACCACATCCTCTTTCCATGTTTTAAATCTATTATCACCAAAATGTCAGGGCAGCATGGTGGATTTTTGGTTGTGTGTTTTTTGAGTCCCGTACTGTGTGTTGTCCTTCCTTGAATAAGATATCAGGTAAAGACAGGACGGAATAAATTAATTATGGAAGGACAGGGTCCTTTATACTCATGGCTGTTGTTTCTAGAAACAAACAAAATGTTCTTTTCAAAAAGCACCAAGCCTAAGACTTTCCTTGAAGTGTTTCCAGAACCCAAAGCATATAGTTTTTCTGAGCCTTAGAATAATGTGTGTGTATATTAGGAACTTTTTTAGTAGAAATCAATATCTTTTTATTTAATATAATGAATAATAATAGATACCTGTTATTCTGTGACACTCTGTTTGCAAAGGAAAACAGAATTTTGCAGCTACTGCCAAGATAGTATATTATTAGATCTTAGTACTTAACTGAGTTTCCTCACAAACTTTGATTTGCTGTTGCTGTTGTTATGACTGTTTCCAAGTGGTTGTACAGTTTAAAGAAATATGCAATTAAATTTAATTCAGGAATGCACTATCACAAAACTATACTTGTTACATTTATGTCTGTCTTGGAAAAGCACTTTAAAGTGTGTCATTTGAATCTACTTCAGAAATGCAAGGCTCAGTTTTTACCAGCAGACTCCTAGATCTTTTTCCCAAAAAAACAGGAAGAGAGACTATCTCTAACAGAAATGTCTCCCCAATTAGAATTGCTCCCCTGAGACTTCTCCACAGCCCCTCATAATGATGCATATCTCCCATTTTTGTCTCATGTTTATCTCTGATCTACCCAGACTTGATGTTCTCCCACTTTTAGGATAAAATATCACTTACCTCAGAAACACTGCATCTTAGAACTAAACTTGAAAGGGAAGTCAGTGCATGCTAAAGAAATGAATACTGCATCATTTTAGGCTTACGGAACAACTGTTATTTTTCCTGATGTCCCTTGTTCGGTGTCTGTTATAAGAAGGTTTCAGAGTAACAGCCATGTTAGTCTGTATTCGCAAAAAGAAAAGGAGTACTTGTGGCACCTTAGAGACTAACCAATTTATTTGAGCATGAGCTTTCGTGAGCTACAGCTCACTTCATTGGATGCATACCGTGGAAACTGCAGCAGACATTATATACACACAGAGATCATGAAACAATACCTCCTCCCACCCCACTGTCCTGCTGGTAATAGCTTATCTAAAGTGATCATCATGTTGGGCCATTTCCAGCACAAATCCAGGTTTTCTCACCCTCCGCTCCCCCACCCCAAACTCACTCTCCTGCTGGTAATAGCCCATCCAAAGTGACAACTCTCTTCACAATGTGCATGATAATCAAGGTGGGCCATTTCCAGCACAAATCCATGTTTTCTCACTCCCCCCACCCCCATACACACACAGACTCACTCTCCTGCTGGTAATAGCTTATCAAAAGTGATCATCAAGTTGGGCCATTTCCAGCACAAATCCAGGTTTTCTCACCCTCCACCCCCCCACCCCCCCCCCCCACACACACAAACTCACTCTCCTGCTGGTAATAGCCCATCCAAAGTGACCACTCTCTTCACAATGTGTATGATAATCAAGGTGGGCCATTTCCTGCACAAATCCAGGTTCTCTCACCCCCCTCCAAAAACCACACACACAAACTCACTCTCCTGCTGGTAATAGCTTATCCAAAGTGACCACTCTCCCTACAATGTGCATGATAATCAAGGTGGGCCATTTCCAGCACAAATCCAGGCTTTCTCACCCCCTCCCCCCCCTTTTTTTTTCCAGGGACACACACACACACACAAACTCACTCTCCTGCTGGCAATAGCTCATCCAAACTGACCACTCTCCAAGTTTAAATCCAAGTTTAACCAGAACTTCTGGGGGCGGGGGTAGGAAAAAACAAGGGGAAATAGGCTACCTTGCATAATGACTTAGCCACTCCCAGTCTCTATTTAAGCCTAAATTAAAGTTTCCACGGTATGCATCCGATGAAGTGAGCTGTAGCTCACGAAAGCTCATGCTCAAATAAATTGGTTAGTCTCTAAGGTGCCACAAGTACTCCTTTTCTTTTTGTTATAAGAAGTAAAACAACAAACTCAAACTGTAATGACCTCAATGTTCAAAAGTGATTTTGGGTGCCCAATTTTAAGACCCCTTAAAGGAATCTGAATTTTCAGAAGCTGAGGCTCAGCACTTTCTGGATATTAGACCCCTTTGTAACTCTTTGCTGACCATTTTATTTAGTTTTTCAGGTGGGTAGTCGTTCCAGAAATTTTAACATATGCTACTGAAACTTTCACTGTGAGGAATTTATTTTCATCATCCCAACTGTATTGCACCACAGTAGCAGAAAAGAATCCATTGGGTTCATTCACCTGCGTAGTTTGTTTTTCCATCCATGTTAATATTGGGATCGGTCCCACAGTTTTGGAAGTTGCAAGTTTGGCCCAAGAATGGATCAGCAAGATCAGGCCTTTTCTATGTAGTCTATGAATAGGCAGCCCCTGAGCAAGTGTAGCACCGTTATAATAGATGGGCATCATGCATTCAACATCAACAGGGGTATCCTCTGCAGGGAAGCAGAATAAAAAGAAACTCTTAAATGATAAAAATGCAGAGAGTTAACCAGGGTTATGTCATCACACCTTTCCTATTCATTGCCCTGTTCATTACTTCTACTAGTACATGGGATCTGGGTTTCCACTTAAGATCTATCTCTGAAAATGCTATCAGGGCTTGGACTCAGAGAGTGCTAAGCCAAAGTCTACAAACGTGTGCTCTGAAGGTCTCTGTAACCTGAACACATTCAATATTCTTTGTTAGCAGTTGCCAATTAGGATTTTTCATTCTGTGTGTGCTTTTCAAGGATCCATGTGAAAGAGACTTGGTTTAAGGCATTACAGGGGAGACCAATTATAATTAAGGCTATGAGTCGGTCACAGAGGTCATGGATGCTGAGATTTTACGTGACCTCTGCAACTTCAGCCCCAGGGCACTGGGTCTGAGGCTTCAAGCCCAGGGTGCCAGGGCTTAGATTTCAATAAATCCATGATTCATTGTTTATTGCCCACATCCTATCCACGACTTTTAATAAAAATACCCATGACAAAATCTTAGCCTTAATTCTAATTTTCAAACATGTCAAACTTAAACACTTAAGTAAACTGGGGCCTGCTCCTTCAGCCATGGCCCATCTTCTATTTGCAGAGTTACTGAGTTCTATGTGATTCCTGGAGTTACTTTTTTTTGTCAACATGGGCAAACTTTTTCTGATATATCTTTCAGTGTTTCCTTACCACTCTTCTGTTCTCTCCCTCCCATCTCCTCTTTCTCCACTGCTGTATCTCTTTGCTCATTCCCTAGTCCTCACCCTCCCGCCCCCCCGCCCCAATTTATTGGTTTTTTTTCTCTCTGCCCATATTTCTCTCCTGTTCTTGCTCCTCACCTTCCCCCTGATATCCATTATTTCCCCTTCCTGGTCTTTTCTTCCACACTCCCACCTAACCTCCTCGTTCATCCAACCAAGCCCTTTCACTCTCACCCACAAACACACACATTGTCATTTTCCTTATGGCCGCCTCCTGGCGGCAGATGAAAATATGCTACACTTAGAACAGACGAGAGCTAAGAGGTGGGTAGGCAAATATGAGGTACCCTTGACTGGTGACCTTCTTCTTATTCTCTGTCATTCCTCCCCACAGCCTATCCTGCTTTGTGAACATAAGAGGCACAGCTAGAGCTAGGGAGCCAGTAGTTGGAACAGTGAGAGTGAGGAAAAGGGGGCAGACCTGGCTGCTTTCTCAGCAGTCCCTAAACGGCTCCTCACACCCAGGGCGGGGATGAGAGAAAATTTTGCTGCCTCCCTGCAGTCTCATTGGTGAGTGACATGTCAGGTGGAGTTGACGGCCTGACTGGTGTCAGGGGAAAGGTGCAAGTATGGCATGTATGAATTGTTCTTGTAGAGACCCCATACTGCTGTATTTATGGCATCACAGACATTACCATTGCAACGAGCGGGCACAGGTAGAAGCAAAGTGTGAGTCTCTGCTGTTATTACAAAATTATAAATACCTTCAGTGGAACCAAATGGAAAAGAATTGGTGAAATAATATTTTTGTTTATAAACAAAATTCAGTAAATATTAGTTTGCCCAAAGGCTGAAGTCCCCTCTGATGTACCTTGAATTCAAACCATCCTACTTTTTTCTTCTTCTCTTGTCATGGGGCTGCCTCTGCTCAAAAGCACACAGTGGCTGGTTGGTAGGATGAGATTAAGTCACTGGTGAAGTACAAAAGGCAGAGAGACAGATACAGTAGGCATACGGAGCACTATCATTTCGAATTTACAGATTGAAAAACTGAAACACAAAGAAGGCATCCTCAGGCAGGTTGTTGGCAAAGCTGGAATTAGTTGTCAAGTGTACTGATGTTGTGTCTTTGCTCTACGTACAACGTTAAGAATATGAGGAAACGACACGGACACAGTTAAGTTTCAAATAACCATGTTTACTAACTATACAAATATACAAGGTTTAACTACATACATACATTGCTGCTCTGCTAGGGTTCAGATGGCTTCTGCAATAGAACAAGAGAGGCCATTAGATAGCTTCCAAACTATTTAAAGGGGTATTACTACAACTGACAGGTTTCTGCTCAAACCTGCCTCTATTCCCCAATGTTAAATATAAAACTGAATATATTTGTTCTTTTTTATTAGTGCATACCAAAAATATACAGGATGTGCAACACAGTCAAGTTAACATTGCTAGAGTAATCTTAACTTTTGAAACTTCCTAACTTTTTTAAATGCTTGATCTCACAATCTTAGTGTTTCTTTAATGACAAAATTTTGTTTCCTTTTACTAAAATTAAGGTTTGGGCCAATCTTTTACTTTACTTGTACTGGTATTCTGTATGTATAATCATCTTATTACTTTTTCAGTTAGTTTCTTACTTTGAATGAATTCTTAAAGGGACAAGATACTTGTTTAAAATTTTCAAAAAGCTACAGCAAATAAAAATGGAGTAATTATGAAGCATGCAATAGACTGATGACACAAGAATATGTCAGTCTCAGTCGATACGGAACAGTCAAGGAGATATTTTCACAGATATAATGTGGTCTCAGTTTGCTTAAAAATCTCTTAGATGTTAGTGGGATTTTCAAGATGAAGAGCTTTGTATAGGAAAGATACAAATGTTTAGATTCTGCTGAAAATGAGCAATTTCTAGACAGCAAGAGAAAATGTACAAATCACATGCAATGTAACAAATCCCACAGTTTGCTAAAATTGCTGAAGAGAAATAGAAGGATACGTGCTGTCCATAAAGTTTTAGATATGAATCTCTGAATTCTGAAACAGCAGAAATGAGCATTTGGTGGGAGCTTTGTACACAAACATGTTTTTCTTTATTTTAATCAGTAGCTGAAGATTCTGCTAAAAAACTGATTTCGATAATAGCTTTATATACTATTCTTACAAGTGCGGACATGTTTGGCAAGCTATATTTTCTAAAAAAACCCACTTTGTAATGATTTTCAGAAATCTTCTCCAGAACACGAGGCCAAAGGCAACTACCTTATAATTCCATTTGCTCTGGACTGGACAGAGTCATGGTATCCCTTAGGATAAGAAATTCAACGTGCCTTAAAATCTCCTCAAGCAGAAGACACAGTGCACAGTCTATTGGGCATTACCTTTTGGCCTTGAAGATAGACTGGTCTACAGCTAACATGGAAATCTTAGGGGATTTGGGTCACTTTTGTGCCCTGTGCAGTGAATTAAAGAAATATTTCAAAGTCAGACTTGCCCTCCAGACACAAAAATATATTGGGCATGTCATTAAAGGAATTTCTATTGGCTAGAAATCCTATGACTTACAGTTTCATACAAGGCATCTATTGCTTATCTCCAGATGTAAATATTGGGTATTATGCAACATAATTAACTAATGAAAAAGCTTTTAATATATTATTTATCTTTTCCTACATGGAGCGTAATAATACTGACCATGGCATTGTACCAACATATGAAAATTGAATAGAGTAAGCAAACATGAAAGCATCTGTTCTCTTGTTTAATTCAGTAATCATCAAGTTAATGGTGCAGTCATGTAAAACTTCTCCCTTTAATTACATTTTAACCATCATCTAACAGACAGTATTATGTCATATTATGGCCATCATTTGTACAGACAGGGCTGGCATGCATGCTCTAGCAAAAGAAAGAATCATGTAGCTAATAACATGCATTTTCATCACATATGATCTATTCCTGCTTTCAGGAATTGCAATTATTTGTGTTCCCACATATTATAGAAGTACATTAACCATTATATACTGTAATCCCAAAATCTCCCTTGTCCTGTCTAATGAGGCTGACAATAGTGCTGTCATTTGTGAGGGTGGGGTTTTGTAATGTGGATGTTTTGTTCACTAGAAGCTGGGCTAAGACTATCAAACAGCTCTTACCTGGTAATGCCTTTCACTGACTACCACCCTTGGCTAGATTTGGACTACTGCTGTCTTCGACATGAAAGGCAAAGCCCCTCAGTCTGAGGCTCTTGGTTGTTCATGTGGCATCAAGTTCTTGTCTTAAAATAAAAAGTCACACTGGCTCAGTTTTGTCTTAATTTTAGGCATGTCTGATCATGGCAGCTGTGTTCAGCAATCATTAAATAGGCTCCAGATGGTAGCTTAAAAGTTGGCTTAAAAAGTTTTGTAACCTTCAGTTGCACTTCCTTCATGGAGAGCTCCACAGATGCATGACATGCTCGATTTTGTACCCAGCTCCACTCTGCAGATAAAATGTTGAGGTTCATCAAGAAGATGGATGATGATGTTATCTTGTCTTGAATCTGCTGCAAGTGAAATTTGTAATAGTCATCTGTACACTATTAGCTGAAAAGGTTACAAGGAAAAAATATCCAGGTAAAAGTGTATTTTTCAGTCCTCAAGAGAACTGAAAAAACGTTTTGACTTGAGTTTCTTATCCATCATCTGATAAAAATGAATCTATTTATGCAGGATGTTTACTTTTAAGTTATCCTAGTAAAGACTTTTACTTTTGCTAGGTGTTTGTCCTTCTAACAGAGTGCAACTAAACTTTAGGTGTAAAGAGCGATTTAAAAAAAAATTTAAAGGAAAAAACCAATAGATTTTTACACCATTCACTATTAGTTATTACAGGGTTTTCACCAGACCTATGCAGACTCAAGCAATAGATTGATTGTTTGCCAAAACCTGTGAGAAAGTTGGTCTTCACTGAAAACTTTGTAACTTAGGAAATAACTTCTAAAAATTTAGTATAGAATTTCCCATATAACTTCATTTTGAGAAGTTATTGCTCATCTCTCCTTTAAAAATAGATGCTGTTTCCACAGCAAAGCTTCAATATTCCATCTCACATATGGCTGTATGTGGTGAATGAATATTTGTTTGATTTTAAAGAAATTGGCTTTGACATCTTTTACTGTTCTAGTGATAACTTTACTAGCAAGAGTACACACTGAAATGTATCGTTGTAAATGAATATGTGTATACACAGTGGAAACCCAATTCTAAAAGCTACATTCACCCATTCGGAGAACAGAAATGTCCCATGTGACCAATACAGCCAATCAAACCTAACCAAAACAGAAGAAATTTGAATACTCACACGAAGCTGTTTTCTTACTATTTACAGACCGAGAATTATTTGCTTCAATTTTTCAGTGAATGGTTTCAAATACGTTAAATTGAGAAGAATATACCATGGACAAAGAGGTGAAATGTGTTGAATAAATTATTTGCCATGGGTTATTCACTCCATCTTGATGTAAAGACCCAGTGATGGGGTGTACAAATGCCACAGTGGAGAACAAGGAGTTAAGGAGAAGCTCTGGGCCCAGGCTTCCGCACCCAGCTGCACCTGCAAAGCCTGCACAACCTGGAGGCGGAGCTTAAAAGGGGAAGCTGAGCTGCTCAAAAGGAGTAAGCAGTGGAAGGGGACAGACCCCTCCACTCTTTGGGGAAGTAATAGGCCAGGAGCTCTTGTTGCCTGAGCGCTGACCACATGACTAAATCAAGCCTGCAAAGGAGAGACTGGTGACTTTGTGGGAAGATCAGAAACTTTATTTTCTGTTCAGTTCTTTAAATTTACCCTGCTGGAGAAAAGGGGAGCTCAGGAAGGAAGTGATCCAGACAGGTAGCTATTTAGCACCCTTAGGTGTAGAACTTAGCTGCTCACCACTGGGCCCTGGATTGGAGCCCAGTGGAGAGCGTGGGCTCAGGTTCCTCTACCAATGCCAAAAGGTGGGACAACAAAAAAAAGTCTACTCCTCAGCAAGGTATGCAGTTGGGGAAAGCCCTGAATACACAAGGTCCAGACCTGAAGCTAAGGAGAAAGCCTTTGCAGGTACAAAAAAAGACTTCTCCATTATGTGCGCACATGCCCTGAAAGGGGTGGACTGCATTGCAGGACCTGGCCAGAAGGGTGAGCAGCAAAAGAAGAGACCCATCTCACAGGACTGAGTTCTGGAGGAAAGGGGAGACATCAGGAAGGGGGACCACTTGCCATGCCCTTGCCTGACCACTAGGCGGCACTTCAGGTGCGGGCCACTCTTCACAGGGCTATTTTCACCTAATACTCCCCGCTATCACCACACCACCAGTGGTAACAGTAGGGAGAGCTTTAATGTAGACAGGGCATCAGGCACCCACTGGCTTTTTGACCACTATGTAAACTTAATACTGCACAAGGCAGGTCTATGCTACACTGGAGCCTTGACTACACTAGCATTCCCACCATTGTTACCACCAATGGAATTGCACCAGTAGTGGTAACCACTTCTCCATTGACATTTTAAAAACTCCCGCGCCCCAATCTGGGTTTATGCTGGTTATGTACTATGTATGTATCATGTGAACCTTGTAAACCAATACTTGTAATCCCTCATAACTCAAGCCTGGCCCCAGATGTACAGTACCTTTCCTCTTAACTTGTGTAAATTTGATTTTAAACATTAATTTTAGGGGAGTGGGGAGACTGAAGCATAGACAAAGTCTGAAAGTTGAATTTGGCCCTTTATTTGTAAAATACTTTGAAATCCCTCTGGATGAAAAGTGCTCGATAAATATTGTTATGCTGAAGGTGTTAGTGATAGCTCTCAAGTGGGTTTTTGATCTATAGACATTTGCAGACCTCATTAAAGACAATGGGTGTGCTAAGCACCTTTCTTTCAGGTTAAATAGGAGGAGCAATTAAATGTCCCATTATGTAGTGATAGCTGGAACAATAGGGAGCCACCATCCAAGACAAATGGCTGTATGGCAAGCTGAATCAGAATCTAGCCAGGTGGGCAAAGGCGTTTCCATGGACTGATTGTAAAACGCAGGGACTAGGGGACTGATTGATTGCAGTGCGGTGTGCCTGTTTGTGAGGCTTTGTCTACACTACGCAGCTTTTAGCAATACAGCTGTTCCACTAGAGCCGTGCCACTAAAAGGTGCCCAGTGTAGCCACTCTCCCACCAACAAAAAACTTCCACCCCTAATGAGTGTCAGTAGCTTTGTTGGCAGGAAAGTGCTCCTGCCAACAAAGCAATGTTCACACTGTTGCTTTTCCTTGAAAAAACTTTTGTCTTTCAGGGAGAGTGTTTTTTAACACCTCTGAATGACAAAAGTTTTGTTGTTCACTTGTCAGTGTAGACAAAGCCTGAGAGTGAAGTGAGAGATGTTTATGAATGTGGCACTGAGTGAGCCAAGATACAGAGCTTCCTACAGGTATGTTACTAGCTGGAAAGACAAGCGTGGATTTCTGAACAAGGAAACTGCCTGATGTTATTTGTTTCTACTGTGTTCAGGGAAACAGGACTTTGTGTACATTCTTGTAAATAGACAAGATTGCACCCAAGAAATATCTGACTCGGAAACAATCCGGCAAGGCCCAAATATAGTCTAACTGCTCAGGCCAAAAAGGTGCAACAATATGTTTAGCCTTGGCAGAATTTGATTATTATATTTTTGTAACGTGGGATAATATCGATTT
This sequence comes from Lepidochelys olivacea, assembly GCF_965140295.1. Classification (NCBI taxonomy): domain Eukaryota; kingdom Metazoa; phylum Chordata; order Testudines; family Cheloniidae; genus Lepidochelys; species Lepidochelys olivacea. The sequence continues at coordinate 80,106,162 of NC_140412.1, forward strand.
TTATTTTTAAGCATTTTTTTCAATTTTGATCTCTTTGAATTTTCACAGTTATGGGAAAATAAGGGATGTAGGATTCGGGCAGTGCTGACAGCAGGGCTGCAGGAGGCTCCCAGTGCAGCTGAGGGTCCCAAGACATGCAAGGGCAAGATGCAGGGGATGCTGCAGTCCTGCTTGATGGAGGAGAGACCCCCCCAGCCCTGGCTGTGGGGAGGAGGACTGGCCCCCGGCCATTTGGGAGGCCACCCTGCTGCTGAATGGCTCCTGCCCAGGGATGGCCTCTGCACTCCCAGCTAATGAGTGAGTGAGCGGAGCCATGATAGCGGGGTTGCTGAAGCCTATCTACATGGCTGTGGGGCCAGGGACACTGAATCCTTCTGGGTGTTAGGTGCAGGGGAGGCTGTCAGTGTCAACTGTTGTCAATGGGTTTTGGGGGGTTTTTTTGGTTAATTTCTGTGTCGAGGGAAATACACATTTACCGACAACTAATGATTTAAACTGAATCCTGCCAAGCTTAATATACTGCTTAGACCCCTTTGCTGTTAGCCTTTGTTGTACTTCATAGGTGACACAGCCATTACATCGAGCAGCATTGGCCATGGCTTTTAGCCTTTTATACCAAGTATTTAGGCAGCACCAAAATAATTAGCCATGTTCAGCATGCTTTACTTGTACTTGTGAACAGTGTAGCTAGTACAAATATACTCTCGTACATTTTATTTCTGCACAATTGTTGGACTTATACTATGAATCTTTTCTTATGGAAGATTCTGTTGAATACAGTTTCAGAGTGGTGGCCATGTTAGTCTGTATCAGCAAAAAGAATGAGGAGTCCTTGTGGCACCTTAGAGACTAATACATTTATTTGGGCATAAGCTTTCGTGGGCTAGAACCCACTTCATCAGATGAATGCAGTGGAAAATACAGTCGGAAGAGATATATATATACACACTGAGAACATGAAAAAATGGGGGTTGCCATACCAACTCTAACAAGTCTAATCAATTAAGGTGGGCTATTATCAGCAGGAGAAAAAAAACTTTTGTAGTCATAATCAGGATGGCCCATTTCAAACAGTTGACAAGAAGGTGTGAGTAACAGTAGGGGAAAAATTAGCATGAGGAAATAGTTTTTCGTTTGTGTAATGACTTATCCACTTCTAGTCTTTATTCAAGCCTAATTTAATAGTGTCCAGTTTGCAAATAGTTATAATTTTATAATAATTTATAATATAAATTTGTTAGTCTCTAAGGTGCCACAAGTACTCCTCGTTCTTTTTGTTGAATTCAGTGTACGGCATGGAAAGGGATCAACTGTAAAAATGCTAAAATAAAATAATAGACTTTTAAAATTGTAAAGCTTTTTATGTCTCAAGAGCCTGGGCAGTGCATTCATTTTAAGATGACTATTCATCATAAGGCCTGAACAAATTAAATCAGCGGTATATGCCTGTTCTTTTCTCCTAAGAGGTGGCATGTATCCAAATCTAAGCCTGGCTTTCCACCCTGGGTGAACTCAATGGAGTTGTCAGAATTGTAATTCAGGGCCAAAATTGATCTGTGCAGCATAAAGAAAAAGGAATTCTTCATTCTATTGGAGTTATTGTGGATTGGAAGTTTTGATAATGATGAATTAAGGAGTCAAGATGAATTCCTTAAGTGTAATTTGAAACTATGGTACAAACTTGGTACAAATTTGTCCAGAAGGATGTTAAAGTCAATATAATTACAGGGTGAGTAATTAGAATGCATTCAACAAGGAAAGTTGCTGGAATCCTAAGATAGAAACCAACACATATTTGGTGGAAATCATAATTGTAATGGGTGCATTATTTAAAATTAGAAGATAACCTTGGTATATTTTTTAAAACTTACTAATTATATATCTCACTAATACTCCCCCTGTGGTTCTCTGCTCAGTGCACATATGGCTCTCCATAGCTCTGTTCAGGGCTTTTTTCTTTAGATAAGTACGTGGTTACACAACAACCTCACTTCAATGTTGCGGCTGACCTGAGGGAAAAAGTGTCAATTTAAAATGAAGACACAGATATTTTCATTTATGTAGGTAGATGGATTCAATCCATCTCTGTGCTGATAGTCAAGGTAATGTAAACTTTTATGCTGATGATTTAACTTTAAGAAAATTGTCCTGGTGCCAGTTCAATATAAACATTTCAGAGTGGCTGGAGCCTGGTCTACAATAAAACTGCAGAAAATTTTAAAATTGGTTTAAAGAAGAACTGGCTATAAAGCTATTCAGAATTAGTGGGGATGTGCAGACCACGTTTAAGTACTTACCCACCTTTTGTAAAACACGTTGAATATCCTAGGATGAATCATGAGTGCCCCAAGGGTCGGTCCTCAGGCCAGTTTTGTTCAATATCTTCATTAATGATCTGGAGGATGGTGTGGATTGCACCCTCAGCAAGTTTTCAGATGACACTAAACTGGGAGGAGAGGTAAATATGCTGGAGGGTAGGGATAGGATACAGAGGGACCTAGACAAATTAGTGGATTGAGCCGAAAGAAATCTGATGAGGTTCAACAAGGACAAGTGCAGAGTCCTGCACTTAGGACCGAAGAATCCCATGCAGTGCTACAGACTAGGGACCGAATGGCTAGGCAGTAGTTCTGCAGAAAAGGATGTAGGGGTTACAGTGGACAAGAAGCTGGATATGAGTCAACAGTGTGCCCTTGTTGCCAAGAAGGCCAATGGCATTTTGGGCTGTATAAGTAGGGGCATTGCCAGCAGATCGAGGGACGTGATCGTTCCCCTCTATTCGACATTGGTGAGGCCTCATCTGGAGTACTGTGTCCAGTTTTGGCCCCCACACTACAAGAAGGCTGTGGAAAAATTGGAAAGCGTCCAGCGGAGGGCAACAAAAATGATTAAGGGACTGGAACACATGCAACCTGTGCAGCTCCAACTTTTTGATAACTTCACTATCATTCATTTTCCTACTTTTCTGTCCCTACTTCTCTTTCCCAAAATAAGAAAACAGAAAATAACAAACCAGTAACCACTCTGTCTGTTCTCTAGCCACCACACTTAAAACTCATTCAAAATCACCACCAGTGTTTCAGGGCAATAAGTTCTGCATACTATCCTGCTCGACTACACCACTGTGACAGTGCCTTAATGGGTCACAACTGAGAATGCCAAATTCAGGATGAACTGCTGAGAAATAGGGCAGATACACCCCAAGACTGGTAGCTAATCCCCATTAGGATATACCAAACCAGCAACAAAGGTAAACTTCTGTTTCACCACACTGGCTAACAAGAAAACATAAAGGCAGTTTCCTTAGGCATTTCAGTTCTTACATCACCACCAAAAACACTGGATTCAGAGATGAGTGGTTCTTTACAACCAGTCTCATCAAATAATAGGTTCTTCTGATCCCAAAGGACCAGCCACACACCCAGGTCAATATATAACTTAGATCTTACCCAAAAATCACACTGATGCCAATCCTTTAGTATCTAAAATATAAAGGTTTATTCATAAAAAGAAAGAAAGAAAGGTGAGAGTTAAAACTGGTTAAAGGAATCAATTACATACAGTGATGGCAAGTTCTTGGTTCAGGCTTGTAGCAGGGCTGGAATAAACTGTTGGCTTAAGTCAAGTCTCTGGAGTACATCCACATTCAGTCATTCAGTCCTTTGTTCAGAGCTTCAGTTTGTAGCAAAGTTTCTCCAGAGGTAAGAAACAGGATTGACACCCAAATGGAGGTGTTTCCAGGGTCTTTTAAAGCTTTTGCCATGTGGAGGGCATCCCATTGTTCTTACTGTGGAAAATTACAGCAACAAGATGGAGTTTGGAGTCACATGGGCAAGTCACATGTTCATGCTCAATTTCCCTCAGTCATTGCAGGAAGCCATTACCTCCACTCCAGACAGCACGTTTACATGACAGATGGGCGTCTCCCATTGTCCATTGTCAACCAAGTGTTTCTTGATGAGCCACTTAATTTGAATAGTCCCTCCAAGATGTGCTGGCTAGCTACCTTGTGGGTGGTACATTTGAAATCCAGGTATAGAGTGAATACTTATAACTTCAAATACAAAAATGATATGTGCATACAGACAGCATAATCATAACCAGCAAATCATAACCTTTGCATAAACACCTAACTTGACAACCTTTGTACAAGATTTGCTGCAATATATAAAGTAGTTGCAACAATGATCTACATGGTCATATTTTAATCAGATAACGTCACACATTCAGCGTCTAAATTTTGCAGTATAAGTTCACAAGACACCTGTGTTTCTACAGATCCCACCAGATGTCTGGATGCCTACACCCCAGAGCAATGAACAAACCAGGAGACGTTGGGAGTTCCTTCAGCTAACTCATGTGCAGGAGCCAATCCAGGAAGTGTAGTCAAACCTCACCTATCGGACTGAGCTCTTACAGGTGAACTTACACAAAATGGCCAGGGGGAGGAAGGTGACCTATCTCATAACCTTTAATCCAGTGGTTAGCGTACTCATCTGGAATGTGGGAGACCCATGGTTCAAGTGTCCCCCTCCACCTGAGGGACAGAAGGGATTTGAACAGGGGTCTCTCAACAATCAAGTGAATGCTCTAACCACTGGGGTGTGGGGTAGTCTAATATGAGGCTCCCTCAGTCTCTCTTATTGAAGCTGTTCCACTGTGAATAGCTAATTTTAAAAATTCACTGGTGCAAGGGGACAGGATCCTGGGTCTCCCACCTGCCAGGTGAGTACTCTAGTATTTCTCTCACCCAATGTTGAAGGTGTTGCACTGTGGATAAACAATGAAAGAATCATTGGGACAGAGAGAGGCCACCAACAGCACCGCCTCCCCGCATGCCCTGGGCTTCTTGGTGCCTAACACCAAGAGATGGTTTATAGCTGAGAAGCCCAAGCAGAGATAGGCATCTCCCTGCAGCCTGGGATTGAGTGTCTATCTCTGAGGGAGAGATGGGACTTAGCACACCTCCTTCAGCTTGGCACCTCCCATTGGCTAGTTTAGGCCAGGACCCTCCAAGTGTGCAGGCTTTTCTGCATCCCCTATTCTTAGGTCCCTATATCGCCCCACTCCTTGTATGGAGAGCCTAGATACCTAACTCAAGCTTTGTGACTCCTGGTGCTTTTCTAGGTGCCCCAAAATTAGGAAGGGTTACACTGAGCACCACCATGCTTAAATTACTTGGTGAATCTTGCCCAAAGTGTACAGCTCCCACTGTATTCAAGGGGAGTCTATTCATTGATTCCAGTGGGAGTGTGTTCAGTCCTTTATACTGTAATAACATTTCTACATAACCTTTGCAGTTCTTTAAGATTTTTTTTTAAATAAAAGAACAAAGAATTTATGATCAAGCACTGCATAATCTACCCTACACAAATGGTCAAATGTCAACCTTTCAAATTTTAGGGGAGTTGCCTAGCTAGGCACTAATTTTTGTTGTAATTCAGCTGTGGCGCGTGAGAGAGAGTTTTATAAGCCAAGAAAATAAAGATTATAAAAAAGAAAAAAGTAGGAGTGATGAACAGAGAGGAAGTTGCAGTTTTAGCCTATTATCACTCTGATCTGGTCAGTACATCAATCTCAGAAAACATGGAATTCTACATAATGCACAGTTATTTCTATGGTCTGTGGGTGAAACAAAGGCTTGGCTAATCAGGCAAAATCCATCTCCCAAACCAAGCAGCAAGGCTGCAGCATAGTCCCCTTTGGCAACTACTCCATCCTATAGGCTGCAATGCCAGACATAGCCCTTCTGTTTTATTAGAGTGTATTTGTGGATCCTGTGTCCCTTCACTGGGTTGGCTACAGGCTTGTCTCCAAAGGAGCTGGCACATGTCTGCTGCATAGCCACTCATTACCCCTCTCTCTGTGAATTTCACCATATGGGCTAGATCCTGGCCCCACTGAAGTAGCTCAAGGTCTTTTACACTGATTTCAGTCGTGCCAAATTTGGTAATAAGAGCATCCCATATACATAGTATACTGTAATATACTATACATTTTTGTGGCTTTCTACAACTCCATTCACTGAAGTGCTTCTTATCAAATTAAACTCCATGTTCACAAATTGCAATAGAACAGCCGCATTTGCCTCAAACTTTTGTTTTATCACTGTTATGCATAAGACTGGCAAGACATATAAAAGTATTTCCTCTGATTACTTCCTTCATGTTTCATTAGAGCATGTTTCTGCATTAATTCAGATATTTCATTTCACTATTTATGACTGCTTCCCCTAACACAAACAATTCTAGCTTGGTTTTAGAAAGAAAGGTTTATATGATTTCCAATAATTGCCTTAAGTGACAGCAGCCACCATTGCTAGCTCACTACATCTGCAAGGTTACTGGTCTCTAAGTGCATTTCTTGCTTTTAATTGAATTTCTACATGCTTCTAAGTTTTTTCCTTTGGTCTGATAATTAATTTCTTCATTCCCTCCTACAGTTTTCATGTTCACACACTAATTGTCTCTCTCAGGCTCCTGAGGTGTTGTGTGTCCCTTAACCTTGTGTCAGAGTTCTCTTCAGAATATTCTTGTTTTTAACTTGGGGCCAGAGTCTGCTCTCCCAAACCATGTATATCTAGAGTTACCCCATCCCCTTCAATAGAATTATTCTGGATTTACACTGATGGTGTGATCAAGGGCAGAATCTGGCCCTCAGTTGGGAATGAACTGCTTTTTCCCTGCTATGCAGCTCCTTGCATCACCTAGCATTTGGTACGGTATTCTTGACTGTTCTGCATGATTGCACCAAAAAGTAGAGCTAAAATGCAGGAAACAATTGCAATACTTGCTATTATGTTTCTTCTGCCTTCCAAATGATTGCAGTGAACTTGGTACCTAAGAGAAAGCCAGTGTGACTAAAGGTTTAGTTCACTTCTCTAGAAAGAATGGCTAAATTCAAATTCAGCTGGTTATGTCTGCCTGGCCAGCTGCTATTTCTTCTTGTATGCCTGAGGAACTGCTCATTCACTGCTTGATTTAGGGACTGAAAAGCCATTTACAATCATAGGGCCTATGCTTCCCTCTATTAAACAGCAGTTAGAAGCACAGGAGCAACTAGTCATACTGAAAATTGGCAGCAAGGAACAGACAGCTATATGGTCTGAGCCAATGGCATCATATATAAGCCATCAGCCCATCTGCAGCAATTACATGGCTGACCCATTATGCAGTACCCAGAGGTCTGGCCTGCCAGTGACGGAGGGGCCAGGGACTAGCCACTCACAGCATTTTCAACCTGGAAAAAGTTAGGCCACATTTTTGGCAGCATTAACTTTCTCTGTTCTAGAATTGCCAACTCTCATGCCGAAGAATTAGGGACGTGTTTGAACAAATCCGTTATAAAGTACTTAATGTAACTTGTTCTTTAATAACAAGCTTTCACACAAAGAACTAAAAATTATATGTACTGCACTGAGGTGCCTTCCATTTAAATTTCTGAATAATGTACGTCAGGAAGTACTGAAAGATAAAAATATATAAATGGAAATTAAAGATATGAAAATCATTAAATCTCTGATCAGCAATTAATAACAAATTTCAAGCACTGAAAATATCAGATACTAGCTCTCTTGCAACACCAGGTGATTCATATTGTATTAGGCGGACTATTCAAGTTATCCAGGAACAGCCATAGAGTTAGGCTTACACTTCTGTCAGATGTTTTACCTATCTATTGTTGAAAGCAACACCTGAAATTACTCCTGCTGACCGGTATTAGAGAAGTGATTTTCTCTGTTTTTTCAGTTTGAGTAGTTTCTTCACTTAAAGATGAGAAACCAGTTTAGGCAAAAAAAAATGTCACCAAGGAAGACACAGGAAATCAGCCCCCTGCCCTTCTGTGGAAGGTCATGACAATGAGAAAGTCAACCATGGTTGGAAAGAAGAAAGATTGGTAAGAAATCTACTTTGAACAAAGACTGTAGCTTATTACATTTAGTCTTAGCCACTGAAAAGCATATTTTGTTTTGTTTTACTTGTAACACTTTCTATCTTCACTCCTCTATATTTTAACTCACTTAATCCTATGTATATTTTGTTATTTTTTAATTGTTACTATAAACCAACTCAGTGCTGTGTTTGAAGGGAAGTGTGTATTTACGCCAGTTAAGTTAATAAGATGTAATATACTTTTGTCTCTTTAAAGGAGCAACAACACATTATTTCTCGGAGTGGTCCAGGTGAGAGCTGGACACATCAGGGCACGTGGTTTTGGGGAAATTTGGGACTGGGAGTGTGTTGGGGTCACCTTGCTGGTTGTAACCAAGGCTGGTGGAAGCCAGAGGAGGGCTGTAGACAGGCTGGTGGGGTCAGGGTTGCTGAACCATGGCTGGCAGCATAGCACACAGACACTCAAGGTGTGACCTGCATGCTCGTTGCGGAATTGTGAGTGTCCCAGGCAGAGACCTACAGTAGGAAAGCATTGTGAGGCACTCAGGATTAAAAGGTAAAAAGTGACAACCCTTCAGTGGTCAGGATTGCACCTCAGTCCATGATATAGTCCCTAAATGCATGACTTTGCACTATTAAATTTCATCCCATTGCTATTACTCCAGTTTTCAAGGTCATCCAAATCTTGCAGTTGACTATTCCAGTCCTCCCTATATTGGAAATACCTCCCAACTTTGTGTCATGTGCACACTTTATTAACACACTCCCACTTTTTGTGCCACGGTCATTAATGAAGACATTAAATAAGATTGGTCCGAAGACTGATCCTTGAGAAACTCCACTGGTAACCTTCCTCCAATCTGACAGTTCACCCTTCAGCATGACCTGTTGTAGTCTTTCCTTTATCTACTTTTGATTCTCATGTTAATCCCCATCTCCTCCAATTTAACTAATACTTTCCCAAAGGGAACTGTTTCAAATGCTTTATTGAAATCCAGATAGATCTACTGAATTTCCTTTGTCAGAGACCAACCTGATCTCTATCTTTTATAAAAATCGTGTTATATTTTATCCCAATTACCATTTACCTCTATGCTCTCTTTTTAACTACTCTTTTTTCAAGACCTGTTCTAAAACCTTGCATACAATTGAGGTCAAACAGGCCTGTAGTTTCCCAGATCACTGTTTCCCCTTTCTTAAGTATAGGTACTATATTTTCAGTTCTCCAGTCATAGGGTATGACAGCCCCTCCCCCACCCTCTGAGTTTTCAGATTCATTAAAATCCTTCTTATTGGGCTTGCAATTTCATGTGCCAGTACCTTTATCTGGGGCCCCTGGTTTGGTCCCATTAAGTTGGTTGAGTTTAGCTTCCACCTCAGATGTGGTCATTTCTACTTCCACATCCTTATTCCCATTAGCCACTCTGCTCCAAGTTCCTCATTACCCTTATTAAAAACTGAGGCAAAATATTCATTTAGGCATTAGACCATACCTAGATTATTTTTAATCCCCACCCCATCCTGTGTATAGAAGTCCCACTTTTTCTTTCCTTGTTTTCTTTTTATTTGTGTGGCTAAAAAAATCTTTTCCTATTGTTTTAATTCCATTTGCAATGTCTAACTCTGCTTGGCTTTTTGCAGTTCTTGCTTTTCACAATTCTCACTTTTTCCCTATTCTTTATGATCTCCAAGAGGTAGCTTTCCTTGTTGATCCATCCCATCTTCTATTCCTTGTAGGCTTTCTGCTATCTGTTAACCTGTCTGAGATGCTTGTTCATCCAGTTTGGTCTGCAACCTTTCTGTACAATTGTTTCCCCTTGCTTGGGATGCAGGCTTCAGATAGTTTTTGCAACTTTGACTTAAAGTAATTTCAAGCCTCTGTCACATTCAGATCCTTAAATTCTTCAGTCCAGTCCACTTCCCTAACTAATTCCCTTGATGTTTTTCAAGTTTGCCCTATTGAAATCAAGGACCCTCTTGTGGACCTATTTTTTGGTTTATCCTTCTATTTGGTTTAAACTGAATTAACTCATGATCACTTGAGCCAAGATTGTTTTCTAACCAGTTCTTTTGAGGTTCTTGCTACTTACCAATACTAAATCTAAAATGGCATCACTGTTTGTTTGTTCAGTGATTATTCGGTGAAGAAATCTGTCGGCTATCACATCCAGGAATATCTGGGGCCCACCATTATTAGTAGCACTTGGAATATATTTGGCCCTCTTTGATTGCTTTGAAATCTCTGTTGAAGTTACAAAGTCATCCTAACACCCTTTGTCTCAGGGATCTGGCAACTACCAGGGAATGTGGTGCAATTAATGCACAAAATTATTATATAAGGCGAATTTCACATACATTTTGCAGGGCTGGGACTGAAAACCTGACCCATCAGCTCCTAAACACAACCATCTGCTGCAGCTGAAGAAGCCTTGTCTGCTGCTCGTAGTAGATCTGTAATCACTTCTCTACAACCTCAGCCACAAGAGGGCTTCATTACTTACAAATGCAAAGCATTGATAGCTGCCTGTGCTATATGTACCATTTTAAAGGGTGAAAAGTAACTTCCCAGGAACTGAGGAAAGCTGGGTATCCCCCCCAAAAATCTGTATAAGACAAACAACATTACTCCTGTTTATTAAACTCAGTTTAGTTATGTACATTTGATAAAAGAATGGTACTGAACAATTTAAACTTCATTTTGCCTGAAAGTTGAATTGTCTGCTGGTTGTTCTAACAGGCTGGCAGTGTTTCCCTGAAATGCCCTATCTTGTTAGCAGGTTTTGCTGTTGCTGGGGGATACTAAGTAGATTCTGCTGTTTCATTGAGACAGGTAGCTAGTTACCCATCTGGAAAGAAGGAAAGTAGAAATGGTAGTCTAGAGAAGGATGACCTATGGTATGGGCTGAACATTTATGAGATGGAAACCCCTGGCGCAGCTAAGGGTAAGAAGATGGGTTGAGCTGAGCTGAGCTTAATGTTGTGTTAGTATGAATTTCTGTGTTAAAATCAAATTCCAGGAAGGGGATGAATTTGAGTTCTATGTACTGTGTGGACTGTTTCTATCTTTGGTACTTTTATAGGGCCCACTCACTTTAGTTTGAGTGCCTCACACTCTTTAATGTATTTAGATTCACAACACCACTGTGAAGTAGAGAAGTGCTATTCCCATTTTACACGAAGGGGAATTGAGGCATAGAGAGGCTAGTGACTTGCTCAAGGTCACAGAGAAAATCTGTGGAAGAGCTAGGAATTGATGTTTGAGAGCATGTTGCAAATGACACTCACTAATAATGATTGATGTATGTATTTTGTACTATACTTGATATTTTATGAACTGGGGAGCCTGAAAATGTACATAACTGTTTGTTTGCTTTTAAACACAATATTTAGAGGATCTCTTCACATCAAAGCCTAAAAGAGCTTATTTAAAACAAAGCTTCACAGTCTTACTGCGCTGACATGAGCAGCAAATGGTAAGAAACTGGTGTCAGGAATATACATAATGTAAAATCTGATGTCTGTGAAAGAGAATAAGAGAAGTCAATAAAAAAATCCTGTTACTTGAATCCACTGTTTGAAGTTTAAATAGTATTTGATCAGTGCTGCTCTTTACAGATGACCTGGAAATCAAAACAAAAAACAAAACCAACAAACAAAACACAGAATGTATTTGTAAAACCGCAAAAGTGTTTGCCTACAAAAAATTGAACATTTTATTTTGACTACATTTGAGACAATTGCAGTAGAAAAAGTGTCCAGCAGTGGGGTGTCTATAATGCCCAAAGCTTCTGATTGAGGACATTCATGGTTAATCTGGGCCCACATCCATCAGAAAATAAAAACAAACAGTGATGTTTAACTTACAAATCTATGATCATTGCTACATTATAGGATGTACATTTTGATTCCACTTCAAGGAATATTTATGTTAAAAATGCAAATTTTTCTCAAAATAAATGTCAGTGTTTGCTCCAATGATTGTAAAGCTTTTCCAATGTTTAGCTGAACGTTTAGCTTTTAGCAGCTAGTATTCACAGAACCAGGAAAAGTAATAAATAAAAACAATAAATTTTCCTTTACTCCTTAGCTGCTTTTGTAAATAAGAGATTTATCTTAATATTACAAAGCAACAGAGATGGTAAAGCCTTGCTGTGTCAAGGTTTGGTGAAACTCCCAAACTGATTTTAGGGTTTACAAAACTAGTTTGAGTAGGTGAACCTTTCTCCCCACCATCCCCTCTTCGGATTATCTGGATAGAAGTACTAAGGCACCCATCATAGTCAGTGATATATGAGCTCTAAAGTGAATTAAACACATGCTTAAATAAAACATTCAGTCTGTAAGGCCACAATTTAGGAAAGCACAGGTAAGTCCCTTTGGGTATTAAACATGTGACTAAAGTAAAACACATGGATAAGGATGGCGTGAGGCACATTCTTAAGTGTTTTCATGAACTGGGGTCAGACTGCATTTTCCTCCCTTTCCTCGTGTAGCATTGTGAGGGTGTGATGTTATGTTCTCTCGACGGATAGTTATTGGGGGAGGAAAGCTATGGGTCAGGTGGTTTTATTCTGAAGATGAAGCAATGCAGAATCACTATACTGTCTGGCAGAGGGGGAGTTCATTAGTCATGGGTCTGCTGCCAAGAAAACCTACAATGCAAGGGGGCTCAGACAGTTCCAGCACCTCTGATGAATGCAGCTGTTGTGCTAGGTCAAGGAAAGAGAGATGGTGTTTGAGTAGCTGGACCCCAGGCCACTGAGGCCTTTGAAGACCGGGGCCTTACATTGGATTCATTAATGGACAGAGAACCATTGCAGCATCAGAGCAGAGGGTGATGTTTCTTTAATCACTCTTTGCTGCTCTGAAAGCAAGCTGCTGCACGTATCAAATGGAACTGCTTCATGGCATTCACATTCAGCTCCTGGTACATCATGCTCCAACAGTTGATGCTGCAGGAAATACATAGCCATGTTTGCATTTGGCAGAAAAGGACAGAACCGAAAATGGTAGAAAACGTTTCTGGCAGCCAGCACTGTCTCTATATGGAGCTGAAGACTAAACTACCCCATCGGTGGGCCAGCTCTTGAAAATCTTCTCCTCTTTGCCACCAGCATCACCTCTGTCTTGCCCAGACTTAGGCCTTGTCTACACTACAAGGAAAATTCGATCTAAGCCCCGCAATTTGAGTTACGTAAATAGTGTAACTCAATGTAGCTTAGATCAACTTACCGCGGGGTCCATACTATGCGATGTTGACAGGAGACACTCTCCAGTCGACTCCCATTACTCTTCTCGATCCGGTGGAGTACAGGAGTCGACAGGAGAGTGATCGGTGGTCGATTTAGTGGGTCTTCACTAGACCCACTAAATCGGCCACCGATGCATCAATCACAGCTCCTCGATCCCTGGTAAGTGTAGACAAGCAAGTGCTTAGAGTATCTTGCTGTAGCACTGGGAAAGCTAGCTTGTAATGATGCCTGTGTTTGCTATAAAGGAGAAGTGGAGTCCGGTATCAATGCATGCTCCTGGCACTTAAGTGCCTTTTGTCTCACAATCTCTTCTAGGAATTTTGAATATATCATGATGTGCATAGGACTGAGCCAATATGGAATTGCACACAACACTCTCTAAGATCTGTCTGAGACAACAGGGTGCAATTCTGTCTGTCCCTGTCAGATCTCAGGCAAATCAGGAACACATCATGGCCAACTCTGTCGGAGGTGAGGGTGGGGATGGGGGCACACAGGGTCACGTACTGCCCTCCCCCAGATTTCTCCCAGTGAGTGGGTTCAAAATACGTGAGTGCACAGTGGGGGAGTGGGTTCAAAATACGTGAGTGCACAGTAGTTTATTTCAAAACAGACACCAGCAATAGCGAGGTGCACCCCTTTGTCCTCCCCCTTTGCAGGCCTGGCTCACATTGGTGCTGACCCACTGCTACCCTCCAGCAGGCCAATGGGCCACACCTGGGGAGCAAATTCCACACCTGCCCAAGGATTGCAGGGCTGGGCTTTCCAGGGGGTCACTGCTGACCGGTGGGGCCAGCTGCCTGCCCAGTGTTTGTTTGGGTCTCTCACAGAGATCCAGGGCATGGAGGGATTTAACCAGGGCCATGAGGTGACTAATGTGCAGGAGCCCCTAGGTGGGGGGAACCTTGGAAGCCCTGGCTGGAAACTACCCAGCCCCCAGGGGCTCAGGGAGGGACTGTCTGACTCCTGCATGTGAGTTTCCTGTTAACTCAGAGTTGGCCCCGCTCGGTCACATGGTGCTTCCAGGCCTCCTCCCTGCAGAGCAGCTGGAAAAGCTGAGCCAGTCAACTGACGTCAGAAGCTGGGAGAGCCCCATGGGGAGAATCCAGAGCAACAGCTGGGCGCTGCAGGGAGAGGCCGCTGCTTTCCAAAAGGGGAGACTGAAGCTAAGATAGGGGCCGCCATGGTGGGGGGCATGATTCAAGTTTTTCGGGGCAGCTGAACCTTGAAATTGTGTCCACCCCTACTGTCAACAGTTAGGTGTCGTCTCTGAACTGTCAAACCCTGCTGACAGATCTAATGACTTTGCTAATGTACCTAGTCTACAGTTCATATCTAAAAGGAGGTGATTCACTAGAGCAATTGGTGCTGTCTCAGTGCTATATCCTGGTCTGAAATCTAGCTGTGAGAGGGTCTAGGAAGTTGGCAGAAATCAGTTGTTAAAGTTCCCCCTTGGTTTTGCACCCTCAAGGGTGATTCAACTTCTAGCGAAAGTTGAAGCCTGTACTATGAATTATAGGTAACGTTTAAAAAAACAACTAAAAAACCTTCCAAACTTAGGCTAGCACAAACGCATGACCTATATAAGGCGCACATACTTTGATTCTTCACTGGGTTGCACCTTGTGCAGTCACTTACCCCCGTGTAAAGTGGATGTAGAATGATAAGAGTTGTGCACCCATTTTGCCACATGGAAATGACTACACAAAGTACCTGGCAATTGAGAATCAGACCCACTATATTTATGTTTTCATTAGGAATTCTCTCTTCCTGTCTCTGCTCCTTTACACAGTCTGTTTTTTTCATTCTACCTCTGTTTTTGCACTGGAATTTCCCTCTCTACTTAGGGTTGCTGATTTTAGTTGGACATATTCCCGGAGGTTTCATCACACGACATAATCTTTCATTAAAAATTAATCTTTAATTCCTGGAGACTCCAGGACAATCCCTGGAGGCTTGGCAACCCTATCTGTATTACTGTTCCTCCCACCACCCCCATAGTGTATGCAAGCCCAATAACATCCTAGGTTTGAAGTAGACTTTTGAAGCTAAGTTCTTTGAGTGGGTTCAAAATGTTATCATTTCTAGTAAGCAATGTAAACATTCACAGCATAAAATGATCCTGTGTGGATAACCATACAATATAATCTTTTGTTGCATTCAGTCTTCTTCAGAGGAATTTAGAATTTGATGTGTGACTTCAGGGCAGCTGCTGGACTGTCATGCCTTCATATTTCTGCCCTACTTTTATTCCCAGTATTTAGGGTGTTTCAGATGGCAGTGGAATCCTAATGCAGAGATTACATATTTAATGGTGCAGTGTCTTCATTCAACAGATTGAGAGTCACTTAAAAGGCACACACTGCTCCACATATCACATTGTCCTCCCCCCATCCATCTATAAAGTCACCTTGTCAACAGGTATAGAATCAGCGTAGAACTTAACTTACTATTGAGAGTGCTGCTGGAGTGAGAGAATTTGGAGAGTCTGGCTGTGATGGGGCTTAACCCCCATTACCTGTAAGGCAAGAGAAAGAATCCCAAGTAGTCATGCTCTGTACATGGCGAGGGGAGGGTGAGTAACTAATTGCCTCCTAGCCAGGGGAGGCAGAGGAAGGCCTTATAAGAAGACTGGGGGAGCTCCATAGGGGAAAGCCTATACAGGACACAGGTTTTTCTGGTGGAGATAAGCTCTGGGGTAGGGTTTAACAGTGAAGAAGACTGTTACAGGAACAGGTCATTCTTCTGCAGGGAAAGGCCAGAGGTAGAGTCAACAAGGGAATTACAGTGAAGCCTGACGGGGCAGAAGGGCTCTAGGCTGAAAACTTCTCTGGATTTTTGTGTTACTCAGAAGATGTTCAGATTTGTAACACCCGGAAGGCAAGTCAGGAGAACAGGCAGTTGGAGAGGCCACTGTAGGTCTAAGGGAGAAAGAACAGTCTCCGATTCTTTGCAATGTGCACTAAAACTACACACTATTCCTTCTAAGGACACTACAGGGAGCTAAGATTATGGTGAGATAAACATCTCCTTTTCCCAGAATACAGACTAGAGAATTATAATGGTGCCCAGTTCTTCCAATGAAATTCAAAAGCACTAGGAAATCAGTCCTCCTTTTGAGCTTCCTGGGGGAAATGAATGAGCCCTGGTTTTCAACTGAACTTTTATCTAGTTTTGCAAATGAAGACAAAGGGTATTGGCTACTCGAAGATGATTCTGGTTGACCCAGGCCTTCTTTCAAAAGAAAGCCCCCTTATCCTAGTTAAGGAACCCAATTCTTAAAAGTTTTTTGGGGATGAGGTAGTCGTCTTCAAACCTCACTTTTAAGGAGAAAGAAGGAGCTCTGGTGAAGCTGCTGCCTCCCAGTCTTCACTAGGGGTTTTTGGAGAGGACTCCCTCCCCTCTACTAAAATAATGGGGCATTCTCTGCTTCAAAATACCATGTTCTGAGCATAATTTAGGTCTCTAGCCACAGTCCAGCTGGGACTGTTTCCATCCCTGTTGCTGATGGCAGGGCAGTAGCTATCATTTCTCCTCTGAAGAAGAGCCTTAGAGGACTGTAGGGCAGTGGACACATCAACCTAAAGAACAGAGACCAGGGAGGAAGTATTTGAGGTCTCCTTAGGAAACTGAAGCCCATTAGATTAGTCTATCAACACAACTATTTGATCGGAAAGCTTTCAGGCATTTTAAATATGAAGCTTTCTCAACTGAAGAGAACAAACCTCATTTGAATCCATAGATATCTTTGAATGAGCAGACAACAACAGTTCTTGCTGAGAGGCTTTGATGTCCCCTTCAGTATGTGAATTAATGGGTGGATATTTTTTCGGCTGAAATGCTATTGGGCTGGATGTTCCTAATGCTATAGCATTGCTTGATAGAGTCAAATTTTAGGCTTTTGACTGAGAGAGGACGAGGTATTCCACCTGGTCTATTTTATCATGCAATATCTCTGAAAAAGGGATTCTTGTGGGACTTACCTTTTATGCAGACTTATTAACCAAGAGCAAACAACAAAAGAAAACATTACCAGTAGATTTATATTCTACGTAGACTAGCTGAAACCCTAACACTCAAGAAATCTTTAAAAAAGAAATAAAACTTTGATTTACAGTGAGTCTTGAAGCAGAGTACACCACCAGATTCATATTTCCTCACTCAGGGCTTGTCTACCTTGGATGGGGGAAATCAACACTATTAATGTAGCTATGCTGGTGCACATACATTGGGTAAACCTCAACTTGCATCCATGTGACTTATCCTGGTGATTTGCTGGATTAAACTCCACTGGAAAAGGATCAGGCCCTACAGACACATTTTCTAATCACGGTTGCTACTTGAGTCAAAGGGTTCAAGTTTTCTAAAAATGTTTTATAAAAACATATGACACCTTTTGGGGTTTTATATATATGTAGATAGTTGTGTTAGGGACTATCTGAACCTGCTTTGCTGAAAACTTCGATAACTGCTAAATTAAAACCTGGGCTATATGGCAGGCTCAATTAAGGCTAGTGCTTTGCTACAGCAAGTCTCATATCCTGTGACTTCTGAGATTTGGAGGAGGGGGGTGGGGGTGAACCAGAGCTTACACAGCTGATAGTGCTGAGTAGCAGCAGCTATGGCTTTCTTCTTGCACTTTCTTCCTCACTTCTGCTGCTGTGGGGCTGATCTGGCAGTCTGCCTGAACAACAGTTTGAAATAGGTTTAAACTGTTTTTTATTGCACAACAATTGCCCTTTTCATATTAAATAATTTTGGCAGGTTTCACTATACATTTGTGGCTTTTGCCTTTCTTCTGTGACCAGACCATGATGCAGCAACTGGGTCACTACTACTTTAGATGCTATCTCGAGGATTGCACCATGTGGACAAGAAAATAGTTTCTTTTGAGATACGAAAGTTGGCTCCCACAACTCCAGATGACTCAAACAGCCTGAAACCACCCTTTCCTAATTGTTTCTCTTCTGCCGTGTGCCAGGCTTCAAAGGGCTGCTGACTTAATTAGGAAGGGCACAGACCATGTACATGCCGTGTCTAATCTTGGGAAGATTCTTCAGCCCACAGCTGGAATATAGACCCTGTGTTGTAACTTGTAGGGGTAGTGTGGTATAATCTTGGGAAGATTCTTCAGCCCACAGCTGGAATATAGACCCTGTGTTGTAACTTGTAGGGGTAGTGTGGTATAAGCTAAGTACACTTCTGAAGTGGCAAAACAAAGTTTCCCTTTTTGTTATGGGACAATTAATCTCCTCCCTTTTCTTTGAAAGGTCACTGTGCCTGACATAGTTTACAGATATACCTTTAATCAGGTGAGGGCTAGGGCCTTTAAAGGCTTGTCTACACCACAGATGCAGTAGCTGTGCCGCTGTAACATGTACACTTGGTACAGTGATGGGGTTTTTCACTACTGTAATTAATCCACCCCCTCAAGAGGCAGAAGAATTCTCTCAATCCACGGTGTCTATAGTGGGACTTAAGACTGCTTAACTTCATCTCTAAGGCATGTGAATTTTTTTTACACCCTGCGTGATGCAGCTAGGTCGACCTAAGTTTTAGGTATAGAACAGGTCTGAGATCAGCAGATACTTCTCCAGGTAAATCAAAGTTATCGCATTCAGGGTGTATCTTCGATCACTACTAGAAGAAATGTGAATATCCCCATTAGAATCTTTCAATTCGTCTGTGTTGTCCCAGGAACCTGTAGCCCAGCATGTTTATTGTTTTGTTCCAACATTTATGTGGATAGTGCAACCAACTGAAATTTTCTCTGTAGTTTTTGCTAGGGAGTATGGCTAGCCTAACATCAGATGCCTGCCAAGTTACTTAGGAAGAGGCTCTGAACTCAAGAAAAGTGGCAGGAACCCTACATGCCCATGTGTTGTGGAGTCCTGCTGAGATTAAACCAACTGCCTAACTGTTGTATGTGCATTTGAGCCATGGCAATAGTGATGGCTGTGATAGTCTGTACTCCTATATTCACCCCCTTTACAGAAAGAACTCATCCCCTTGTGAGGTATCATTTCAAAACTTATAATATGCTGATCATTATCATCCTGGTGAAACGTGTGGCAATGTTGCATGTAAGGTTATAGGATTCCTCTGTATGGTATTACTAGACATGTTCCAAATCTGGGGGGAGCAGCCACAAACCAGTTCCTCGGAGACAGAAGGCTGGCCAATGTCTCAGTCAGCGGTCCACAAAATTAAATGGATCAAGTGGTCATTCTTTGGCAGGGAAGAGGATGTGGGTGAAAATGTACATCTTGACAAAGAAACAGCTGGGGGTCCCCATACACACAGCCTTTCCATCTCCTGAACCTCAGCTGGAGATGATTCTCTAAGAAGAGAAAGAACTATACGACGAGCGAGAAGGTGCCCCAAATGATTCCTCCCTTTCTCTCTACCCATGGCTTCCACAACACCTGAAGAACTAAAGAAAGTGGTTTGGACTGGAGGAGGAATACTTACTGAAAGGAATTCAGCCAGTAAAACTACTGAAGCATGTGGTGTGAGAGACCTTTACTTTGAATTCACTTAGCTTATTAAGTTAGGTATTAGTTGCATTTTACTTTTATTTTCTTTAACCAGTCCTGACCTTTATGCCTCATTACATGTCATTTGTAGTAGAAAAGGAGCCTGAGACATGAGCCCTTGTATCGGAAGCCTGGCCTGAGGCCTGAACCAAAGTAGTGGTCGAGCCCTGCTAATAGAAAGCAAAGTTAGTAAAAGCCAGGCTGTGAGCAAACATCAGGCTTGGCCTGCATGCAGTTCACAAATCTGGCAAGAACAGGGCTGATATTGCAAAAAACATATGCATCCCTCCGAAATACTAGGCACAGGACACTCATGCAAACACATTCCAGAAGGGTGGTACCAGAATACCCCCATACCAACTATGATACAAACACAATCTCTGAAGATGATACAAGGACACACTTACTAAAGGTAAGGTCAGGGTGACCGTTTGATAGAGATGTTTTGATGGAACCAACATGTATACGGTAATGGGTGGTAACAAACCATGTCAGGGGACAGTAACTAACTGTGTCAGAAGGGCAATACATAACTTTGTTTGTATCGGTGTATAAAAAGGAGTCTCAGAGGGAGTGCTTTGACCAGCCAAGGGGGAACGGAAAGTCCTGCCATTCACTGAGCTGAGTCCATTGCAACAGGTATATATGTGTTAGTATACCTGTAACCATTGAACCAGGGCATTAGGACCATACTTCATTGACAATAAATCTGACAGAGTGCCTTCGCTTCTGAAATGGGTCTTGTGGTCTCACGGGGCAATTTGATCGAGGTCTGCTGTGCCAACTATCTACGCAGAGCTGGGACAACACACAGAGAGAACACACATGCAGCCAACATCTACTGGGTCATCACTTAAAATCTACCTACTTGTAGTTAATAAACTTGTTCTACTGTTTTATCTGTGTTTGGACTGAAGTGTTTGGGAAACTCCATTTGGGATGACAGGATTTGTGCATATCATTTTCTATTCATAAAATGATGGACTCTATATGAGCTTGTGTTGTCCAGGGGAGGGCTGGGCAGTACAAGACGTACATTTCTGGGGGAAAGTCTGGGACTAGGAATTTATTGGTGTTACTCTGCAGTGTAATTCATGAGTGGCTGGCTATAGCACTCATACAGTAAAGCTGGGAGTGACTTACATGCTGGAGGCTTTGTGTGAGTGGACCATGAGTGGTGGCTCTCAAAGCAAAGTAGCATAAAAGGCAATCCAGGTTGGAGAATTGAGCTGTTCATCAGTCCAGATTGTATTCTGGGTAATGTCACAATGGCGATGGGGTAAATGTGGCAGCATGGAAGACTTTCTATAACAACACCAGAAAAAATGTTGGCTCCATTATTGGCTTTGAGAAACACGTGAGACTTCACTGCTGCAGAGTCAAGAAACCGCCTAGGTCTTCTGTGAGCTAGTAGCCTCCATAGTGAACTAAGACTAAAAAAATCTCTGAGGTAGAAGAGGGACTGGAAGTTGAGAGGCTGTACGACCATCTTCTGCCATTGTCTGCTCACACAACACAAGCTAAGCAGAATCAGCATGTTAGTTCTTGTATGGGAAATCCCCAAGGAACATATGTATACAAAACATAAAAATGCTGTGGCCATTTAATGTCTCTTTTTATATTAAATTGGTGTTATCTCTCGAGTCTTGGCTAAATTCTCTTTTAGGTAAGCATGTTCTCCCTAGCTAAATCACTCTGGAAACTTCAATTGCGAACGGTATTTTACATTTGGTTGTCTTGAGTTGCTTTGCGATGTTCAGCAGTTATGTTTCACTCCAAGATTGGTGTTAAAATGATCCTGGGACACCATCTGTAGCTAAACTGGGCAAACAATGAAAGGATACATTACTGTTACTCTATTAAGGGGTTACACCTGTAAGTGGGTGATGGGACAGAGTGTCAGTGTTCAATTTGCTAACTACTCACTGAAGTAATTCTAGGAGCAAGGTAGTATAGCATTTTAAATTCAGCTGGAGCTATTTGGAGTGGAGCTGCAGTAAATATTTTCAACCCCCTGAAGATTTTACAGTATGTTGGGAGAGGAGGCTGTGGGGGGCTCTGGGAAATACTCTAAGAATTTAAGCCCTATACTTCTGTAAAATGCTTAAAAGGGAGAGAGGTGAAGACTAGTGTTTGGGGCACAGGTCTGGGAATTTGGACCTATTGAGTGCTGATTCTGGCTCTAACAATAGTTCACTATGTGGTTTTAAGAAAATTGTCATTTTGCCTCAATTACCTGGTCTGTCAAAGGGGATAATACTACTTGCCTGCATCTCAGGGCTATTTTGAGAATGTTAGTTAATCTTTGCAAAGCATTTTGAACATGTAAAATGCTATATTAGTTTTAATTAAGGTATTTACTGTGGATTATAATCCCTAAAAGATTTTTGCACTGAATTATATTACCTGCTACTGCAATCTTTAACCAGCAATACCATTGTTATTCCTATTAGCAGCCCTCACAGCTTACTTTATATAAGGCTTCAGAGTAACAGCCGTGTTAGTCTGTATTCGCAAAAAGAAAAGGAGTACTTGTGGCACCTTAGAGACTAACCAATTTATTTGAGCATAAGCTTTCATGAGCTACAGCTCACTTCATCGGATGCATACTGTGGAAAGTGTAGAAGATCTTTTTATATACACACAAAGCATGAAAAAATACCTCCTCCCACCCCACTCTCCTGCTGCTAATAGCTTATCTAAAGTGATCACTCTCCTTACAATGTGTATGATAATCAAGGTGGGCCATTTCCAGCAAAAATCCAGGGTTTAACAAGAATGTCTGAGGGGGGAGGGGGGAGGAAAAAACAAGGGGAAATAGGTTACCTTGCATAATGACTTAGCCACTCCCAATTTCTATTCAAACCTAAGTTAATTGTATCCAATTTGCAAATGAATTCCAATTCAACAGTTTCTCGCTGGAGTCTGGATTTGAAGTTTTTTGGTTGTAATATAGCAACTTTCATGTCTGTAATTGCGTGACCAGAGAGATTGAAGTGTTCTCCGACTGGTTTATGAATGTTATAATTCTTGACATCTGATTTGTGTCCATTTATTCTTTTATGTAGAGACTGTCCAGTTTGACCAATGTACATGGCAGAGGGGCATTGCTGGCACATGATGGCATATATCATATTGGTGGATGTGCAGGTGAACGAGCCTCTGATAGTGTGGCTGATGTTATTAGGCCCTGTGATGGTGTCCCCTGAATAGATATGTGGGCACAGTTGGCAACGGGCTTTGTTGCAAGGATAGGTTCCTGGGTTAGTGGTTCTGTTGTGTGGTAGTTTCCTCCGGAAGTCAGTGGTGTCTCCAACACCACTTTCTACAAGCCATTACCCTCTGATCCCACTGAGAGTTACCAAAAGAAACTACAGCATTTGCTCAAGAAACTCCCTGAAAAAGCACAAGATCAAATCCGCACAGACCACACCCCTGGAACTCCAACCTGGGATATTCTATCTACTACCCAAGATCCATAAACCTGAAAATCCTGGGCGCCCCATCATCTCAGGCATTGGCACCCTGACAGCAGGATTGTCTGGCTATGTAGACTCCCTCCTCAGGCCCTACGCTACCAGCACTCCCAGCTACCTTCGAGACACCACTGACTTCCTGAGGAAACTACAATCCATCGGTGATCTTCCTGATAACACCATCCTGGCCACTATGGATGTAGAAGCCCTCTACACCAACATTCCACACAAAGATGGACTACAAGCCGTCAAGAACACTATCCCCGATAATGTCACGGCTAACCTGGTGGCTGAACTTTGTGACTTTGTCCTTACCCATAACTATTCTACATTTGGGGACAATGTATACCTTCAGATCAGCGGCACTGCTATGGGTACCCGCATGGCCCCACAGCATGCCAACATTTTTATGGCTGACTTAGAACAATGCTTCCTCAGCTCTCGTCCCCTAACGCCCCTACTCTACTTGCGCTATATTGATGACATCTTCATCATCTGGACCCATGGAAAAGAAGCCCTTGAGGAATTCCACCATGATTTCAACAATTGCCATCCCACCATCAACCTCAGCCTGGTCCAGTCCACACAAGAGATTCACTTCCTGGACACTACAGTGCTAATAAATGATGGTCACATAAACACCACCCTATACCGGAAATCTACTGACCGCTATTCCTACCTACATGCCTCCAGCTTTCACCCTGACCACACCACACGATCCATCGTCTACAGCCAAGCTCTGCGATACAACCGCATTTGCTCCAACCCCTCAGACAGAGACAAACACCTATAAGATCTCTATCAAGCATTCTTACAACTACAATACCCACCTGCGGAAGTGAAGAAACAGATTGACAGAGCCAGAAGAGTCCCCAGAAGTCACCTACTACAGGACAGGCCTAACAAAGAAAATAACAGAACGCCACTAGCCGTCACCTTCAGCTCCCAACTAAAACCCCTCCAACACATTATTAAGGATCTACAACCTATCCTGAAGGATGACCCAACACTCTCACAAATCTTGGGAGACAGGCTAGTCCTTGCCTACAGACAGCCCCCCAACCTGAAGTGAATACTCACCAGCAACCACATACCACACGACAGAACCACTAACCCAGGAACCTATCCTTGCAACAAAGCCCGTTGCCAACTGTGCCCACATATCTCTTCAGGGGACACCATCACAGGGCCTAATAACATCAGCCACACTATCAGAGGCTCGTTCACCTGCACATCCACCAATGTGATATATGCCATCATGTGCCAGCAATGCCCCTCTGCCATGTACATTGGTCAAACTGGACAGTCTCTACATAAAAGAATAAATGGACACAAATCAGATGTCAAGAATTATAACATTCATAAACCAGTTGGAGAACACTTCAATCTCTCTGGTCACGCGATTACAGGCATGAAAGTTGCTATATTACAACCAAAAAACTTCAAATCCAGACTCCAGCGAGAAACTGTTGAATTGGAATTCATTTGCAAATTGGATACAATTAACTTAGGCTTGAATAGAGACTGGGAGTGGCTAAGTCATTATGCAAGGTAACCTATTTCCCCTTGTTTTTTCCTACCCCCCCCCCCGATGTTCTTGTTAAACCCTGGATTTTTGCTGGAAATGGCCCACCTTGATTATCATACACATTGTAAGGAGAGTGATCACTTTAGATAAGCTATTAGCAGCAGGAGAGTGGGGTGGGAGGAGGTATTTTTTCATGCTTTGTGTGTATATAAAAAGATCTTCTACACTTTCCACAGTATGCATCCAGTGAAGTGAGCTGTAGCTCACAAAAGCTTATGCTCAAATAAATTGGTTAGTCTCTAAGGTGCCACAACCTTTATCTGGTCTCATTCACACTGGTTTGATATTGCTGGGGAGTCCATCTGGGTTTGTGCAAACAAAACATGTAGGATGTTGGCGGGGATGCCCTTTAAATAAATAACTATATGGATTTTGCAAACAAACTTGTCCTGCTACACTTATCATGCTCATTTACCAATCTTAAGGTGTGGGTTTTTTTACAAGCTAATTTTCATGCAGTGCTAGCAGCAAGGCCATCCCCGAGGGTGGAGGGTGCAGACTCCAGGGCAGAAGTGACAAATCCATCACTGCTGGCATTGACCTACCACTGCCAGGACCCACGTGCTGGCCCCTGGGGCCCCCCAAAGTGTGGTGCCTGGAGTGGTTGCCCTGATTCACTGTACCCCAGGGACAGCTCTGGCCAGCAGGGAACCTGATTGAGTGAGTGGGGTTTCACAGGGGAATCAAGTTTTCCTGTGTGAACGGGCTTGTTGGAATATAACCCTGGGCTGGTCCCTGTTAGGTCAAACTGGCCTTCAGTTTAGATTTTATAAGGCCAGGTTTATTTTTAAACTTCAGACCAAAACAAATATCTCCGTGCAGTTTTGTATGCAGTGTAGTTGTACAGAAGATTAGAGAGACAACATGGGTTAGGAATTATCTCTTATTGGACCAACTTCTACTGCTGCAGAGAGAGAAACTGGGGGTACTGGTCCCTTATAATAATGCTAACTACTTAAGCTAAACAATCTGGTTTCAGAGTAGCAGCCGTGTTAGTCTGTATCCGCAAAAAGAAAAGGAGGACTTGTGGCACCTTAGCGACTAACAAATTTATTTGAGCAGAAGCTTTCTGAGCTTACTTCAGGGGATGCAACTGATCAACTGTTCCACCTTAGAGCTAGCTATGAAGCTGGGTGTGTCTTTCCCACACCTGAAGAACTCTGTGGGGCTCCCAAAGCTTGTCTCTCTCACCCCCCAGAAGTTGGTCCAATAACAGATCTAGCCTCACTCACTCCCCCCCCCCCCCATGCCGTTTTAAAGAGGATCAGGCTCCAAGCAAGGGCAAACCGCTTCTGCTGCCGTGTTTGCAAAGTCAGATGGGGGGGGGGGGTAGTGCCTGGGAACAGGAAAGAGAAAGTGACCACACAGACGCAGGGGAAACTGCTAGCTCCCAATTAGGGGAGCGCCTTCCTAGGGGCTTCCGCGGGTGATTACCTGGCGCGGTGGCCACGTGAGTGAGGAACTGTGTAATGATTTCTAGGCTTTCAGCCACACTAGCTGTAGCTCTGTGGGTTAATTCGCAACGTGTCCCCTGCAGCAGTGGGGTTAGTCGGCCCGTAGGAGTGGAGCACTAGGGGCGGGAAGGCGGCGAGTGCCCCGCACGTGGAGCTGGGGGAAGGCGGGCCGGGGGCGCGGCGCGGGGCGGGGCGGGGCTGCCCCCTGTCCGGCGAGGGGGCGATGGTTCCGCCTTCCCCCGGCAGCTCTGCGGGTGGCCGGCCAGAGGCGGGCCTGACTCGGCGCGCGGGGGCTCCAGCCTCCGCTGCCCCGGGAGCTCTCGCTGCAGAGGGAGGCTGGGGAGTTTCCGCTGGGACCCGAGCTCCGGCCGGCGGAGAGCCCGTGACCTCCGGGCGGCTCGCCGCTCGCCTTGCGGTAAGGGCCCCCCGCCGCAGGAGGCGGGTACGGGGGCTGCTGGCTGCGTCTGCCCGGGGAGGGAGCGAGAGACACTTTCGCAGCTCAGGTGACTGTGTCTCTGTGCGGGTATCCATGAAACGCGCTCGGTTCTTCCCCACCGGGCTGCCTAAACCTGGGCTCTGCTCGCAGCCAAATTACCCCGTCTCTGCCTCCTGCCGCTGGCTCGCCATGGGGCCAGCGTGTGCCCGGAGCTCTGGGTCGGCTCGGACGCGGTTCCGATCTCTCTTTCTCCCCCACAGAAAACCTCTCTTGATCTCTCGAGAGCCAGGGTGGTTCTGTCTGTGGTACCAAAGGATGCGGGGCTGAAATGTCAGCGCTCCTATAATGCAAAGTCAGTCCCTTTGCAAGGCTGGAATGAGGGTTTCTTGTCGAGGTTTAAACTAACTTTTTCTTCCTTCTTGTCTTAAAAGTTCATTCACATCCGTTTATTTTAAATCTCTTTGTGGTGTTGGCTTTCACGAGCTGCCCTTGAACTTCTAGGTCCTGATCCAAAGCTCACTTGAGGTCACTGGGGAGAAACTTCCACTGACTTCAGTGGGTTTTTGGATGAGCTGTATAGTAACTTATTTTAGTGTGTTCCTCTTTTATCGTGAATGAAGGCATGCAGAGAGTACCTCAGAAACGAGACAATTGATCAAAGTCTTGATGTGAACTTACTACTTAATCATTCAAGGAGCCAGAAGGTATTTTCACATAACCGGTGTTGTATAATACTATAGATCACTTGGCCGCTTTTGAGTTCAGTTTTGTTCAGTGTATGCAAATGATGTATATCCTTGTCATTTTAAATGTAACTAATTTTTTATTATGTATTTTAGTGGCACTCAAGTGGCAACTCAGCAATGAAAAACGCTTCAAAAAAATCTTCACAGGAATAAAAGAGGAAATGAGCTCTTTTAGTGAGTTTGAGGTAGGGGAGAGAAGGAGGACAGAAGGAAAACTTGTTGTTTTGGGGGGTTTTTAGGGACATCAATGTGTTATGGACAAATTATGTCATTAAGAAGTTAAAGGAACTCTGTAGCTAGGTTACTTTATTCTGTGACAAGTGAGCTAAGTGAAAAGGTACAAACCTCCTACCTTTCCACTGATGGACTTTTATTTTAGGGGGGGCAATATTGTTGCACAGCAGAAACTTAGAATTCAGGACATGGATTCAAAAATGAAAGGTAGTGTTACCTGTACAGTTTTTTGGGTAGCAGAGTGAGTGAGTGGGGCAAAAAGCAAGTCATCTTGGCATTCTAATACCACTTTGATTCACTGCAATCAATAAACAAGAACCCCTATTTGAATGTAGAGAAATTATGAAAAGATTTTGCTTTTTGTCTGTCTAGTTATACACACAAACACCAATCCTGCAAATGTTTGAACATGTTTTTGACTTCACGCATGGTAATCCCATTGCCTAAAATTAAGCATTTGTATAAGTATTTGCAGGATTGGAGCCTCAGGTGTTTTTAAGCAAGCCTGTGTCTTTATTACTGCTCTACCTCCCATGTTCCCTCCCATTGTTTATTACGCTTCCTTGTGTCTTGCCATAAATTTAACTGTAAGATCTTCAAGGCAGAGATTAAGCTGTTTTATGATTATTTACAGCATCTACCCAATTCCCCCAATCATGATTGAAGAAGGAAGTACAGCTTTCTATGCTTATCACTGCCCTTCTTCCTTTACATAGTCCCTGTAGAGGAAAAATAAAAATCTCACAAAATGAGACAAATAATTTTCTCTCCTGAAGTGATTTTTGTTTGTTTACTGCTTAATTAATACGAAGGCCTTCTATATGAAGCATTTAAGGGGTAGGTGCCATAATAAACTGAGACTGCAAAATCATATCCCAAAGACAGGGTAAATAGGAGCACATGGTTTACCTTCTGTATACCATTCATCCTATACAATATATGGCGTGGTTTAAAGTGCATTAATAACAAGGCATAATTGCTATAACAGTATTAAGGTTTACATTGTAATAAGGGGAAGTGAAATAGAAAAATGCTAAATACATGAGCAAGTGGGCTGAGCTGAGCTTGCTCTGGTAATGTTTGTATTTAGAATTTCCTGAGTGTTCTTGAAGCCTTAAGAAAAGGAGGACTTGTGGCACCTTAGAGACTAACCAATTTATTAGAGCATAAGCTTTCGTGAGCTACAGCTCACTTCCTCAGATGCATATCGTGGAAACTGCAGCAGCCTGCTGCAGTTTCCACGATATGCATCTGAGGAAGTGAGCTGTAGCTCACGAAAGCTTATGCTCTAATAAATTGGTTAGTCTCTAAGGTGCCACAAGTCCTCCTTTTCTTTTTGCGAATACAGACTAACACGGCTGCTACTCTGAAACCTGTCTTGAAGCCTTAATATTTTTCAAGCTGTAGGGATTGGAGGGGTTTTGTGTGTGTGTGTGGTTTTTTTGTTTTGTTTTTTAGCTCTACTCTTTGAAGTGACTTGGAATTGAAGATCCATTTTTGTTTCAAATTCCACATCAAATGTGGAACTTTACAACTAAAGATTTTTTTCCCCTTCATCCTGAGCTCTATGAACGTTATGTTGGCTTCCTTACTCACAATATAATAATGCCGGTAATAAGGGTTCTGAAAGCCAAATGATGCCTTCAGTTACATTTGGGTATGGCTGTATTACAACTGGTCTAGCAATTTGAAGAACTGTTGAGATGTCTGCTTTCCTCTCCATCCCCTCATACTTCTCTCTCCACTGGGTTCCCGTGCAATCAAAATGGCTGCCAGGTACCTGTTCTATTTGACTGCCTATTAGTTCAATGCCTCTAATTAGCAGTTGTGGGCCCCCCTCCCCAAAAAATCCTGATCTTAGAGAGAAATGTATGCCTGCAACTGAATTGATACCTTGGAGCTAAAGAGACTCCACAGAACACAAAAAGGAGAATGAGCATGGAAGGTGAGAAACTTAAGCCTAAATCATCCAATATGTCAAAGAAATCCTCTAAATTCCACACTTTTATATTCCAGGAGAAGTAAGTGATACAAGTCCAATGGCTGAATGTTGAACCAGAAATAAGGTGCAAATTTCGAACAATGAGGGTAATTAACACCAAGTGTCATGGTGGATTCTCTATCATTGGAAACTTTAAAATCAAGATTGGCTCTTTTAGAAAGAAATGCTCTTATTGAACTTGAAGCAGTAACTAATTCAGGGCATTACTTTATGTATTTATACATATTTATGTAATACTTTTATACATGAGGCCAGACTAGATGATGATCTATGAACCCCTTAACATTTGAATCCTTAAGCCGGAACCTTTTTTATTTTTTAAAAGCCCAGTCTACAGTAGGGAAACTTTCTAAAACTCTTCCGCCATTGCTAACATTGATTGAAGGCATTGTCAATTAAACTCTGTCTTGGTGGGACAACTTGGTAAGAATTTTTGGAAAATTTCTCTAGCATACTTAGAGCTGCACAGTTCAGATCGGAAAGTTTTATTTCAAATGTATTCCATTTGTCCTTATACTGAACATTTAGTTCTCAGCCGCCTTTCACCTGAGCCCCCAAACTAGACATGATTTCTTGCTGGAGCCCACCCATCTCACAGTCCTCTGACTGCAAAGGGTTGTAAGTTAGATACAGGCATGAGCATTGATTGGCTGAGTGTGCTGAGGCTGTAGGGAGAATGGTGAATAGGTTGTACTTGGAGTGAGGTGTGGATGGATGTCTTATTTGGTAAGCATGGGTTTGTTTCCCCCCACCCACCCCTTCCAACCAAACAGTCAGCAGTAAGGCTGCACCACTTCAGATGGAAGCTGTGGCATTAGCTCATGTACTAGAGATTTTCAGTCTTGCAACTTGCACAGTGTTCTGGGTTTTTTTTTTTTTAAATCAGGTATCCTGTTTTGCTTACCCACCGCGCACTATGTCCACATGCAGCACTTGCTGCAAACTTTGCAGTGTCTGTGGGCTATTGCATCTATCCCAGAGTGCTCAGCTACGTTCCAGGAGCAGGAAAATGGCGATGGTGAATAGTGCACATGTTCACAATTTTGATTTGTTCCAATGACTGATAAGAATAGCTCTGTCCAGTATGAGGAACCACATGTGTTATGAAGGGCTAGGGCTATGACAGAGTGTCAGCACCTTCCTCCCACCTGTGTTCCTGGAAGTCTGGCGTACGACCTTTTTGAGTTTCCATAGTTGAAAAGGTGAGGAGCTGGATTTTTCTTTGTCCTTTTAATTGCTTCGGTAACTTTTTATGTTTCTTGTTGCTGAACTAATAACTTTTTAACTCCTTGTTTCTAGGATACAGAGAAGGAAATAGGCTGGAAACATCCATCCATGGAGCCCAGAAAGTTCTCTCAGCATGCCACAGCACTACAATGGAGTCACTAAGACACACACTGTTCTTTGGGGAAGGCTAGGGAAAAATGAGCGTGTGCTGGAGGACTGTGGAGAGGTAAGTGGCTTCATCTATGGTATGAGGGGTTGTGATAGCTCTACTATGTATCTTTCAAGTAATGACCCTGTTCTGTTTTCTGTTTATAGGTGTGTGTGAGGAACCACTGAGGTAGTGGGTTGACATCTGTGGCAATGACCAGTAAAATAAATGCACAGGAGGGGATTGTCTCAGTGTCTGTGTCCACCTCTCTAACAGTTAATCTTGGTCCTTTTCTGTCTTTCAGGAGAATACCAAGGAGAAAGGGGATGGGAGGAGACAGTGTTGCCAAACTTCTATAGTTTACTATTTAAGTTTCTTTTACTCTGTGTTGACTTTGATTTTTGGGGTTGTGATGTGGCAGTTATAGGGAGGTGTGAAAGTAGGAGTTACTCAGCTCCTCTGTGCTCTGGCTACCACCAGATTTTCATGTGGACTTGCATGCTAGGAATCAAAAATCAAAAAAGTGATATGAGTGTCAGATATCTCTAGTGCAGACAGAACTGGGAAGTGTCATGTAGCTCCAGGACAAGAGTTTTGCTTGTGGGGAAGGGAAAGGGTGAGGACTGAAAGAAGTGGGATTACTTAGAAGTTGTGGCAGAGGCATCAGGAGCTGCTTTTCCTCATTTCTGCTGGGTCCTGGT
The DNA here is from genome assembly GCF_965140295.1 of Lepidochelys olivacea. Classification (NCBI taxonomy): domain Eukaryota; kingdom Metazoa; phylum Chordata; order Testudines; family Cheloniidae; genus Lepidochelys; species Lepidochelys olivacea. The sequence goes on from NC_140412.1 coordinate 80,137,854, forward strand.
GCCCAGAGTATTTTACCAGGTGATGCTTATCTTGCAATGGGATGTACCTCTCTGGATTACACCTAAAATCTGAAGGGAGGAAAAATAAAATGACTGTATGTTAATGGTGTGGGAGGTTTCTTAAATATGACGATGTTACCAAATACTATAGCTCTTAAAAGAACTTGAAATATTAAAAGTTAATGAGTATGGCTCACTAAAATTTCTAAGCTCTCATTTCAAGCTCAGTAACTAAAAACTTGTTGCTGATTAGCCCTGGAGTTGAGTGCTGAAAACTGATATGTGCACTTCTGTTCTTCTAGCTTTCTTTATCACTTATAGATCAGAACAACATGTGGTAATGTATCCCAGGCTTCTAATGTCTAAACCTTTTGGTATGAATCTTATTATGGAATTCCTCTATAACTGCCTGTATTGAAGTCAGTGGGGCAGATTGTGACCCTGTTGATCTGTGCGGGAGGGGTTCACCACCACTGGGCGAGTGCTGCACTTGAGGAGTGGTGGTATGGAAATACCAGAAGGGCCATAACAACCCACTCTGGCTCCCCAAAAGGGTGCTGGGATGGCATCCTGGAGCATTCCGGCAGGATTTGAGCACCATTAGCCAGACTTGGCTCATCCCACCTTTGCAGAAAAGCAGGGCTTGAGGACTCCCATGGTGCTCTCTCACCTATTTCCCCCTCTGCCTTTTTTTTGGATCTTGTGGAGCCCCCACCTTTGTATCCAAGGGTTTGTGCTTGGAGAGCCAGACTGGACTGAGGGAAAAGTGGAGTTGGCTCGGGGAGAAAGGGACGCAAGTCTCTCTCAGTTGCATTAACATTACCCTATAGCCCCCACTCCCAAGATTGCCTGGAGTAGTTGAGGTCAGGGGGAGTCCCTGATAGTATAGTTCCACTGGAGCCACACGGTCAAGGAATTATGGATAGAAGATGACCCGGGGTTACAGCTAGAATGGGGACACAGGCAGCTCTACTGAGGTTAGGGCAAGCTTTGTCATAGGGGAGGAGCAACCCTCCAATCCCCTCCACAAGGAGTGGGGACTAATCTCTGAGGTAATCCTTCCAGAGCGTCCCTTTTTGTGGCGGGGGAGAGAGTTGTTCCCCTCCTGCAGTTTTTAATGCCAAAGGGGACAATCTGTCACAATGTTGCTGTGGCTGCTTAAAATGTTCTGCAGTAGATTTGTAGACCCAGAGGCTTTATTTTAACTATCTCTCTGATTTTTCATATATAGATTACAAATCATTGAGTTAACTAAATTGCACTAATTATTCAGGCTAGGCAGTTTTAAAATTGTATAATGAAGCTGTACGGCTCTGTTCAATGTGCACATAATAGTCTGAGCTGTGCTGTCTGAAGTGAAACTTGGCCTAAACATGAACACACACAATTTAAAACAACGCATGTAGTGAGCGCTCAGTAAAGAGATAATTGTGCTGACTTTAATTGATACTGTTCTTGTCAGATGGGTATATTCCTAACACACCGTGACTAATGCTAATTTGTGTAATTTCCCTCCCCGGACCCAGCTTTCTTCCACAAATAAAAAATATATGGGAGTGCATCTTGAGATTTCTCTAAAGAAAACACTGTGGAATTCACAACCTCAAAGCAGAAATTGTGCCAAGAGCAAGCTGTTTGCTTTTTTTGCTAATGGACTACCTTAATCTGGTATCCTCAGAAGTAATACTAGGTATCTTCCTACATGCTTGAACTGTGTCACTGAAAGGGGCTGAACTGGCAGCACAAGACATTGGAGGCACACTTTCACCTAAGGCGCCTAATAAAGTCTCTCTTGTAGACCCCAAATATTGCATTAATTCCCGAGTGGTTTGATTACAGCCACTCCCATATGATCAGAGAAAAAGAGACTGGAAGGAGAAGCAAGAAAACTGCACATGTTTAGTTATGTGTGAGAGAAATTCCCATTCAGTGCATGTATTCAGGTTGTTTATCTTTATTGTAGTAAGACACACAAAGCTATGCATCCTAAATAACTTTTCCAAAAAAGCTCAGGGTTTGGTAACTGCTAGAGAACATTTCTTACCATTATACATTCAGACTTTCTGAGCATCAAACAATGTTACTTGTTTTGTTCTGAGTTCTTATCCAAACTAATATCAGTGTTATGCAAATAACACAGCTTTCTATGGGTGATTGAATTAATTTTCTCCTTATAACCAGAAAGGGATCCAAACTCTTTATGAAGCAGGAATGCTTCTATCTGTTTGTTAGAGCTAATCCTATGGATCTGAATACAGCACATTCGTTTTAGTAACTAAAGTTCAGGTACAGGGAGTGGCAACAATAAGTAGGCTTGTTCTGGGTCTCCCTCCCTCCACCCCAAAGAGCCTGAAGAGTTGAGAACACTAGGAGCACCATGGGGAAAGGGGTTGAATGGAAAGAGCCTCCTAGTTAAAAGAATGGAGGAGTTGGATCCCACCTCCCCCACCATTCTAGAAGCAGTTCACACTAAAAACATGCTGCATATAAAGGAGGGAGCACTGGTTTCTCCTTCCACCAGTTTCTGACTACTAATATCCAGGCAGTGTACCATATCTGTAGCTGGAAGTGGAAATAGCTTCCACAGCGGGAGATGACAGCTCTGCATGTTAGTTAACCAGAAAGGAATACTATGAAATAAAGCTACTTAATTGGCTTCCTACAGAGTTCCATGTCTGAACTAGTTGTTTCATGCCATATACAAAAAAAATCAGCCAGAGTATAAGTTCAAAATGGTGTCTGTCACACTTGTGTCTAGGCATCTACGTTCTTCATAGGTATAATGCATAAAATGGCAAATATGACATTGAGATATAGCTTAAATTTAAGCTAACAGGTTTGGAAGCAGTTTTCATTGTACTTTACGAAGGATTGTATTTTAATTAGGGCTGTCAAGTGATTAAAAATTAATCACGATTAATTCTGCGGTTAATCACACTGTTAATAGAATACCACTTATTTAAATATTTTTGGATGTGTTCTACATTTTCAAATATATTGATTTCAATTAGAACACACTACGAAGTGTCCAGTACTCAGTTTATATTTATTTTTTGATTACAAATATTTGCACTGTAAAAAACAAAAGAAATAGTATATTTCAATTCACCTAATATAAATACTGTAGCACAATCTCTTTATAATGAAAGTTGAACTTACAAATGTAGAATTATGTACAAAAAATTACCGCATTCAAAAATAAAACAATGTAAAACTTTAGAACCTACAAGTCCACTCGGTCCTACTTCAGCCAATCGCTCAGATAAACGAGTTTGGTTACAATTTGCAGGAGATAATGCTGCCCAGGTCTTTTTACAATGTCACCTGAAAGTGAGAACGGGTGTTCGCATTGCACTGTTGTAGCTGGCATCGCAAGATATTTACATGCCAGATGCGCTATAGATTCATATGTCCCTTCATGCTTCAACCACCATTCCAGAATACATGTGTCCATGCTGATGCCAGGTTCTGCTTGATAATGATCCAAAGCAGAGCGGACCAACCCTTGTTCATTTTCATCATCTGAGTCAGATGCCACCAACAGAAGGCTGATTTTCTTTTTTGGTAGTTGGGGGTTCTGTAGTTTCTGCATTGGAGTGTTGCTGTTTTAAGACTTCTGAATGCATTCTCCACACCTCGTCCCTCTCAGATTTTGGAAGGCACTTGAGATTCTTAAACCTTGGTCGAGTGCTGTACCTATCTTTAGAAATCTCACATTAGTACCTTTTTTGTGTTTTGTCAAATATGCTGTGAAAGTGTTCTTAAAATGAACATGTGCTGGGTCATCATGCGAGACTGCTATAACATGAAATATATGCCAGAATGTGGGTAAAACAGAACTGGAGACATACAATTCTCCCCCAAGGAGTTCAGTCACTAATTTAATTAACGCATTATTTTTTAACAAGCAACAGCAGCATGGAAGCATGTCCTCTAGAATGGTGGCCGAAGCATGAAGGGGCACATGAATGTTTAGCATATCTGGCACGTAAATACCTTGCAACGCTGGCTACAAAAGTGTTATGGAAATGCCTGTTCTCACTTTCAGGTGATATTGTAAATAAGAAGCAGTCAGCAGTGTCTTCTGTAAATGTAAACAAACTTGTTTGTCTTAGCAATTGGCTGAACAAGAAATAGGACTGAGTAGACTTGTAGGCGCTAAAGTTTTACATTGTTTTGTTTTTGAGCGCAGTTATGTAACCAAAGAAATCTACATTTGTAAGTTACGCTTTCATGATTATGAGATTGCACTACAGTACTTGTATGGGGTGAATTGAAAAATACTATTTCTTTATCATTTTTACAGTGCAAATATTTGTAATAAAAAATAATTTAAAGTGAGCACTGTACTCTTTGTATTCTGTGTTGTAATAGAAATCAATATATTTGAAAATGTAGAAAACATCCAAAAATATTTAATAAATTTCAGTTGGTATTCTATTGTTTAACAGTGCGGTCAATCATGATTAATTTTTTTAATCGCAGTTAACTCACGCAAATAACTCAAAAATTAACTTTGATTAATTGACAGCCCTAATTTTAATGGCACAGAATTTAAAGGAAAAATATATTTGACATTGTATTTTCAAGTTCTGAACATTACTTTACATTTAGAATTTAACATGAGCTTCCTATAAACAATAGGTATATCCATACTAAAATGTGCCAGGTGAAAGATTAAGCTTTCATACAAAGTAAAGTCAAAGTTTATATGTCTGCAAGCACTGAGTTATTGAAATAGGTTCATATTTTCTCTTTCTTTTTGTGAAACACATGAAGCTCTGGATTTCTCTGGACAGCATATATAATGCTTTTGTCATGCAAGTATAACTTGTTAAATACCTGCTACTTTTTTGTTTCCACAAACATGCACACACTAGGAATAGACTTATTCCTTTAACAGAGTTCTCATTTAAAACACTTCTTCAGTTGGTTACTCGTGTCATCTGAAAGCTTAAGTTTTCATTATAGTTTTGATTTAGTCTGCTAAAAGTGTCTTTTATCAGATATTCATTTACAAGGGCTTCATTGTACTGAATTTCAGAATATTTTTATTTGCGCTGCAATCTAATTTAACATGTACTTCTACATTGTACTCCATTGCTTTCAGAATCCAGCACATCCTAATGCACTTTAAGAAGCTTTACATTTATATTGTACAAAACCTTTTGTACCTTACTTTTATGAACTCTTAACGTCAGCTTTTCAGTGGCAGGTGCTAGTTGCTAAAGGAACAATTTCCTTCTCCTGTGGCTCTGTGCCATACAAGAAATAAGATTTTTTTCAGCCAAGCTTTGGGCTTGATTCTGCTACCAGGGAAGTCGGTGGCAAGACTCAGGCTTTTAGCCTCTTTCTCTTCTCCCTCCCCCATATATTCGTAATGATTGCAAAGTGGCCAGATTCAAAATTCCATTAGTTCTCGTCACTTCAGGCTGGGTTATATAATCTGATATAGGTTCTTACTGGTTTAGAGAAGGCTACATTTGACCTCAAATAACTGAATGATGGAGGGTGAAATCCCTGCTGTGATGTGGGGGGCCAGTGAAAGACCTTGTATATCAGTTACTAATAAACTCCAGGTAGGGGCTGCAATGGGGGACTGTGGGCACACCAGCTGTGCAAGGGTGAGTCTATCCCTTACTTGCTGTGGAAAGGGTCCTCACACTTGCTTTATGTAGTCTATAAAAGACTGGAATGGAGCAAGAAGAGGAGCTACAATATTCTCAACTGCATGGATTTAGTAACCCAACATTCTCCACAACTGGTATGGAGGAGCTATGTCCTTTAGTTTTATAGCTAAGAGGATGAAATGACATTGTGGGGAGCTGTGTGTCAGCCTCTGGTCTTGGCTTCAGGTTTTGGGGTTGATTTCCTCCCTCTCCCTTGGCTCTCCATATTGCACATTCACAGAGCATGAACACTCTGGCTTTATGTAATGGATTTTTGCCTTCACTCCAAAAAAAAAAAAAAAAGATTTGTCTTTGAGATTCATTCGGGAAGTGTGAGTATTATGGAAAAATTGTTAGGACTATGGACATAAACTCAAGTGTTGCCAGTGCCCCTTGCTTAGTAGCTTACATAACCATTATGCTTTATATTTACACAGGTTCTCCTGAAGAAAAGCCACTTAAGAGACATAGTTAGTTCTTATGTGCTTTTTTATTTCAGGTTGCTGTCTCAAAGGAAAGGATGCTAAAGATGATACAGCTAAATTAAGAACCTATTGGAAAGTGAATCATGCACCTTTCTGAAAGGAGCTGAAATGCAGCCCTCTGACAGGGTCATGAACCTGAGACAAGTCTTTGTGACTATATTGATGTTTGGAGTAGCAGGTCTACTCCTCTTCATGTACCTGCAGGCCTGGATTGAAGAACATCATACAGGTAAAATAGCTTTCTTAACTGTATTGCCTCCATAGCTTTAAGTTGCTGCTTTAAGCTAAAAGAATGATTTGTTGAGAGGGTGTGGTGTGGATTTTTTATGGGAAGGGAGGGCAGCGGAATTGGGACCGTAACACTTTATACTACGATGCAGCAATCAGCATACATATCAAGGAATTGCCCCATGCTATGACTTGCATTTATCAAGCATCTTTGCTGCTACCTAAGGCCTTGTCTACACTACGGGGGTAAGTCGACCTACGTTACGCAACTCCGGCTATGTGAATAATGTAGCTGGAGTCAACGTAGCTTAGGTCAATTTACTGCAGTATCTACACCACGCTGCATCAACGGGAGAAACTCTCTCCCATTGATTTACCTTATTCCTCTCATTCTGGTACTGGAATCGACAGGAGAGTGATCTGCAGTCCATTTAGCGGGTATTCACTAGACCCACCAAATCAACACCCGGTGCATTGATCGCCACAGCATCGATCCCAGTAAGTGTGGACATGCCCTAAGTGTTCTGCATGAATAAACACAAATGCAGGCAGTGTTCCACTATGGCAGGAGTGCCACTGTTGTACTAACTCATCATACAGCCGTAAAACAGTTTTTGGTTTTCTCTGAGTTTCATCTGAGTGACACGTTGTCTTGCGAAGAGAAGGTTTTAAGTCCTCCCTTCCCTTCTGTCCCCTCAACCCTGAGCCCTCCCGCCCCCAATTTAAAAAGCAACTCTTTTTATTCCAAACACCTGTATCTCCTTTACAGCACCTCCCTGCTGTTTACTGTCCCTGATTATGATCTCTCTTCTAAAAATATGGTCACTTAAATGTTGCTACTAAGTAAAACAATTTGAAACATTTGTGAACATACAGTGCAATTTGAGATTACTTTAATATGGATATTGAATTTACTCTTCAACTGGATTTCTTACTTTATTGTCTGTATACCTGTGGCTTTTTGGCAATGAACTAGCTTGGAGTTTTGGGAGGTTCCAAGTTGACAACTATCAAAAAGATTTTGTGTGCTTCTTTAATCATATCAGTAGCAGCGTGCTGCTAGTAAGACAGCTAGAGGTTCTTAGTCTGAAAATGACTGTGTTTTTTTGTTTTGTTTAAAAAAAATGTAAAGCATGCTTTGTGCACACTTTGGAACTGTCACGCTAAGAGCCTTTAGGGACAAATGTTTTTGCTGTAGGCGGAACTGGTTTTAGCCTTTGCAGTGCCCTGCTCAAAATGTACAAGTGTCATGTCTGCATGCAGCTGCTATGTGACTGAAAACTGGCTAGGTTTGAGTTTAGAAGATTATCTGCTCCTACAGCACTGAGCATTCAGTTTCCTGGTATATCTTAATTGAAGCCTGGTACATTGCTGGAGCATCTGCTAAACTTCACATTATTGCTAATATAAATGTTCTACTCCGGTTTCAAAGGCTCTCCTAGCTGTGGTGTTACATGCCTCCTAACCAGACCTGGATTTTTGTAGGGAAGCAGAAAACTACATGTTCATTAGCACTCTGTCCCCTGATAGGTTACAGGTTAGATATTTACTTCCACTCTAATAATTTTTTTTCCTCATTAGAATACACTCTTTGCTATCTCTCCTCTTTCTCCAAGTGCTCATGTATGCTCACACCGGACATAACTCCATGTTCTTCTATGGCTTGATTTCACTCGCTCACCAGCCCCTCACATCTTTCATTTTTCAATAGTGCTACAACTCCCACATTTGCCTTATGAATGTCCTCTTGACTTGGTCTTCCCCAAGCATCTCTGTGTCCACTCTGATTTAGCTTTTCACACTTGTTCTGTCACTCTCACCTCTCAGGAAACCCAGTTTAGAAAGTAACTCACTAATCTCAAATCCTTCCTGAGCCATCTGTTGATTCAGTGATCTCAGCTTCCAACTCTACCATGTACTCTACTCTTCTGTCCTCTGCTCCTCTCTCCCACTGCTCTGTGCACCTGGAATCATCTTTTTGCTCTTTCAGTTCATGCTCCCTGTCCTTGTGTACAGCAAGGAAAGGGGAAGAATAGTAGCTAAAGGGGTCTCAGAAGCAGCTTCTTTCAGGAGCCATCTCCTCTGGTTTGCCAGAAGGGACTGTCTGATGGGACTGAGCAGGTGCATCATACTGTCTTCAGTAAGAGAGGATGAAGGCCTCCCAGAGGGTGAGGGTAAGTATGCCCCCTACACTTATCTTAGATTACTAGAGCACTGTTGCCTGGTGTGCTGGATTGAACTGAGCAGAGAGCTGTATGGGGTAGCACAACACTAGTGTGCTGAGGCATCAGTGCCTGAGGGCTTCCCTGCATGGCTACTGGCCTTACCTGGGCAGAACTTCCATTGAAGCCAACATGTATACAACAGTCTTGAAGTGTGGCCTTTTATGTGATGTCAGTGTGAGTTTTGCCTGAGTAAGGATTACTGGGTTTCGCCCATTCTCCATGCCATCTGATGTACTTCAGAGAAAACATCAAGTATTGTGGCATGAATTGAAATGTAGTAGCTATTTCTTAATGTTGTTCTTTAAATTTAAAGACCCTGTGAATAATAGCTGAGCTGTGTGGCTGAGGGACAGGTGCCCTTATGCCTGGGCCGCTTCCTACCTTGGCTTTTGTTCCTCCGTCAATGCCACTGGTCTGTTTCTGGATTCCTTCTGGAGTTCTCTGTGCTCCGAAAGGTCTTCCTTTATTAGTGGCAGTCCATCGTTCCTGGTCTCCATGGGGTAAAGGACTTATGGCCGCTCAGCAGTGGGGCCTGATCTCTGCCACATAGAGCCCCAGCAGCTTCTCTGCAGGAGCTTGCTGTTCAGGACTTTGTGCACCCAGACTGAGCTGAGCTGCTCCATTTTGAGCCCCACCTCCAATGTGAGCATGCCAAGCGGCTGTGGCTGGGCAGGGCCTTCTGGGCCCAGAGCTATTCTTTAACCCTCAGTTCACCAGGGTGTATGAGCACTATACCATCGCACTCTTGCACATCAGCCCTGCAAAGTTACCACACCAGCATTCCAAAACATACAGTTAGGATCCTTAATTCCAAAATTTCTCCTATTAGTTGATGTCTGGCTCCTGACATGAATTAATGTGGCTTAGTCAGTAAGTACAGCTGGCTGAAGACTACAAAATAATTCGTGAATAGATGCTGTAAGTTTGGCAGCTTGGTTTCATTGTTTTTTTAATAGGGTTATATTGCTCATTGTTGGCAAGTATTCCAATGGTGGTTGGTGGTCATGAAAACATACATGAATGCTGAATTTCCTTGGACTTCAGAACGAATGATTCATCTGGAAAGTTATGCCATATGCCCACTCCCGGAGCACCACTGGTTCCTGAGGATGGAAAAGTCCACTTATTCATCCCTCCTTGGTGGCTTTGTAGCTCACCTGAGACGAATCTGGGCTCTCTATATGCTTCTCTCCTTCCCTTCTAGAGCATCAGAGAAGCTGTGTCCCCTCCTGCTGCAGTCAGACTCCCTGCAGTTAACTTTCTTCTCCACAACTCCCGCTCTGTCTGGGCTCAGCAATAAAGCTGATCAAAAAAATTCTGCCAAAACATTTTTATAAGAATTTGCCAATTTGTCAAAATCAAAATGTTTCACCAAGATGGTTCAACTTCCACAAAATTCCAGAACCGAGGCAGGGTTCCATCACAAGAGTGCCTGGTTTCCTGCAAGCTCGCTCACCCAGCAGCACACCAAATGGACTGCCTAGGACCTGGGGCTTGATTCCCTTTTATGGAGACTTCTGAAATTTTTGGTTTCTCATTCAAAATCTGAACAAAACCAGATTTCAAAATATTGATTTCCTCTGCAGAATAGAACATCTTTTTCTGCCTAGCTTTACCCATCACTCATGCCTGGGCAGTCTCAATCTTATGCAGGCTACCCAGGGCATGTCAGTCAGGCTCCTTGTTCCTATAGAGTGTTCATGGTTCAGCCACATTAATAGGCAGATCCTTAAGGACTGGAGAAACCTGTTCTCATCTGGAACCTCCAGATAGCAGGGGGATACATACCTAAAGGATTAGATTTAGTATTTCTCATTTGTTAAGCTTTTATTAAAAGACAATCTAATCAGGGAGCAGAAACAGTATCATGTGACTTAGATGACCAATCACACACCATGAACTGCCAAAGCAAATAATTCATGAATAAGCCTGTCATAACCATAAGGGTAGCCTAAAATTCCTCCTTACCTGTAAGGGGTTAAGAAGCTCAAATAACCTGGTTGGCACCAGACCAAAGGAACCAATGGGGACAAAAGATACTTTCAAATCTTGCGGTGGGGAGGGGAGAAAGGCTTTTGTTTGTGCTCTTTGTTTACGTGGTTGTTCTCTCTTGGGACTGAGAGAGCCCAGACAGAAATCCATCTTCTCCAACCCATCCTAATCCAAGTCTCCAATATTGCAATCAGTATAAGTAAGCTAGGCAAGGCGGATTAATTTATCTTTTGTTTTATGTGAATTTTCTCTGTGTTAAGAGGGAGGTTTATTCATGTTTTCTGTAACTTTAAGGTTTTGCCCAGAGAGGGATCCTCTGTGTTTTGAATCTGAATACCCTGTAAAGTATTTTCCATCCTGATTTTACGGAGATGATTTTTATCTTTCTTTTTCCTCAGGAACACCCTCTAAGAACTGCTCCATTTGCATTTAGAAGGGTAATCTTCTGGAGATTTAACACTTGCTCCTGATATCCAGGCATCCCAATGTTTCACAATGTGGTAGGCATGTCAGGTAAATGACACGTCTGGTTTCCACCTTAGGGCTCTGAACTGCCGATGGGAATGCTCGGGTGTTAGCCCCAATCTGACTCTCGCCTGGGTTTTAAAAAGTTCATAACTGTTCATGTGTTCCTTAGGCATTTCAGCCGCCACCTCTGCTAAAGGTCCACTGAGCTGTGGTCTCAACTCTACCATGTATTGGTCTGTAGAGATGCTATACCCAAGGCAGGCCCTTTCGAAGTTTTCTAAGAAGGCCTCAGTATCATTATCTGCCTTGTCGGTGGGGAACTTTCTGGGATTGGAAGCGGTACCTGGAGAAGGATTGCTAGGGTTGGTTGGTATATTCTGCTGAGCCCTTGCCTTCTCCATCTCCAGTGCATGCTTCCTCTCTTTTCCCCTCTCCTCCATTTCTTTTTCTTTTGCCTCCATAGCTCTCTTGTGGGCAGCCTCTTCTGCACTAATTTCTAATTGTCTAAGTTCCATCCGTTTGTTATGGTCGTTTTCTTTCTCTTTTGCTTCCAGTCTAGCCAGCTCTAGTTTAGTAGCTGCTTCACTGGTACTCATGTTCCTGCTTTCTTGTGCTTAACTCTAGCTATACTCTAGAGTTAGGGGAAAAAAAAAAAAAACTTGTGAATTTCCCTGCAGGAGGTTAACTACCCTGCCTTTAGGTAGAGAAAACTCCAGCTCAGAAAAGAAAAATCCCTCTGTAAAAACACCTCTTTTTCCAGGTAAAGAGTCAGAAAACCCTCTAGCTGCTCTCAGCTTAAAAAAAACCAAAACCTCTTCAGCCTGTGCTTTTGGTTCAAAATGATCCCACAGCTGCCACCATGTCCAGGTTCCTTCCACACCCTGAACTCTACGGTACAGATGTGGGGACCTGCATGAAAGCCCCCTAAGCTCATTTCTACCAGCTTAGGTTAAAACCTGATACGCTGCCACCACCAAGCGATTTAACAAAGAATCAGGGAAGAGACCACTTGGAGACGTCTTGGAGACAAAATATCCCCCCCAAGCCTTACACACCTCCTTTCCTGGGGAGGCTTGAGACTAATATCCTAACCAATTGGTTACAAAATGATCAAAGACGCTAACCCCTGGGTCTTGGAACAATGGAAAAATCAGTCAGGTTCTTAAAAGAAGGATTTTATTTAAAAAAAAAAAAAGGTAAAAATCATCTCTGTAAAATCAGGGTGGAAAATACTTTACAGGGTATTCGGATTCAAAACACGGAGGATCCCCCTCTGGGCAAAACCTTAAAGTTACAGAAAACAGGAATAAACTTCCCCCTTAACACAGGGAAAATTCACATAAAACAAAAGATAAACTAATCCGCCTTGCCTGGTTTACCTATACTGATTGCAATATTGGAGACTTGGATTAGGATGGGTTGGAGAAGATGGATTTCTGTCTGGGCTCTCTCAGTCCCAAGAGAGAACAACCATGTAAACAAAGAGCACAAACAAAAGCCTTCCCTCCCTCCCCCACCTAATTTGAAAGTATCTTTTGTCCCCATTGGTTCCTTTGGTCAGGTGCCAACCAGGTTATTAGAGCTTCTTAATCCCTTACAGGTAAGGAGGAATTTTACGCTACCCTTATGGTTATGACAAAGCCTTTGTGTGAAATTTGTTCAAATATACTAGTCTGTGACTACCTAATATAATTGTAGAAACCAGGATCAGTGTGCAAAAAGGGCCAACTTAGCAATAGACATTTTCAGTGAATAATTTAACCAGATCCTTTTTAGTAAGCTTGAAATACTTCTCTAATAGGAGTCTTGGGTAGCTTATAGGGATCATTTTTTGTCTGTCTATCTTACAAACTCAGCAGTAGCAAAACAGTAATGCAGTAGTCAACCATTCTTCAGTTACTGGTTTGAAATGCTCCATTTCTACTGAGGCTGCCCTTCTGGGAATATTCAGTATTTATCCCTGTTGTCAAAATACCCACTGTGCATAATTTTTATCGAACCAGTAATGGCTTGAGGCAGAAAGAGAGGATTTAAAGGGATCAGTAAATGCTGTTTTGAGGGAGGTTATAGTGCTATTGGAAAATCTCCCAGAGAGAACAGGATATAAGTGGATGAATTTCACTATATAGATCAAAACAGAGTTGGCTTTTTCTCTATTAAATGTATGTATGCTGAAGGGAGGCTGTACAGTACTTTTCTACTCCTGTATTTGGCAAATATCTGTATCAAGGGTAGAGTTTGATACTTTGCATTGTAACAGTCTTAAGAGTAAAGATATAGGAAATGCCATACTGGATCAGACCTAATGAACTTAGAGTCTTATCCTATCTCCAGCAGCAGCCAGGACCAGATATTTCAGAAAAAAAGTGTAAAAATCCCCATAATGAAGCAGAACAACCGTGTCCCTTGTGGGGGAAATTGCGTCTGCACTCCAAGCATCTATTGGGTGGCCACTATCCTGAAACCTTTCTTCTAACTTTGTTTAACCTTATGGTAACTGGGCATGCATTATCTATATAAATATGTAGTCCTCTTAGAGCCTACTATGCTATTTTCCTCATATTGTGGCGGAGTTCCACAGTTTGGTTGTGTTCTAAATGATTGATTTTAATTTCCTTGGATGTCCCCGTGTTCTTGCTGTGTAAGAGAAGGTAATCTGGGTGCCTTGGTGGCTTTCTCAATGCCATTTATACAATATGTGTTTAAATATGACAAGTGAAATGGAAGTGGGGTGTCCTAAGCACCTGTATTATAGCTTCAGTTCTTACTATTCTGGATAGTTATCCATTCATGTGAAGTTGAAAATAGCTAATACATGACAAGAGGTGGGATATAATCTTTAAATATACTGTAGAAGCATCGGGCACATGATTTCATTTGTTCAGAATGAACTGAACAGATGTTTTTGAAATAGGCACCTACAGCTTTACTGCTATAATGGGATGGGATTTAACTGAATTGTTTTTCATAACCTTCTCCCGCCCCCGCCCCCGCCCCCCGGATGATTGTCTGCCAGTTTCATTGTCCTCAACGTAACCTCTTTGCCAGAGTTGAATCTGGAGAATATAGTGTGACATCTTCAAATTAGTGTGACATCTTCAAATCACTTTCCTGTTTTTCATACCCTCGAAGCAAAAAAGTGGATGGGGTCTAGAAATCAAAGCAGTCAAATTTGCTATACTGTTTTGTGTGAAGCTCTTGGTGGGTGATCTAAAAAGGACTATCTATTAATGGACTGCACTGCTGATTGTACAATAGGCCAATATAATGTGTACTGATTAATTTCTTTATAATGCCGAGTCAAAAAGGGAACTTTATTATTGGCAGCCAGTGTAGTATCAATCCCCCGTAATGGCCCAGGTTTGGCTTTTATAACAATTCTTAGTTTAATAGATGTATGATTCCAGGTAATGCTTTTCTTAGAGATTGACAAGTCAGGCGAGGAAACCTGCCTTGTTTCCTGACAGCTTGCCTGCCAGGTGGGCTACTGCAGAGCCTGGAGGCTCTGGAAACCCCAGCTGGAGCCTAAACTCCTAGGGCTGCCAAGAATCCTGCACAAGGTGGGGAACCTAGAAACCTGGAGAGCCTGTGCTCCAGCTGGGATTGCCAGGTGCCTGGCTCTGAGTCTAAGGCAGCCTGCCAGGGGCGTGATGGGTGAGCTTTCAAGAAATCAGGCAGGTTTCCACTGGACAATTGGATGAAACTGACAATTCCAGCAGAACATGTAGATTGTCAAATTGGTATTTTCCAGTTTAAAAAAAAAAGTTGAAAAATTTCCAGACAGCTCTCTTTTATAACATTACATTAGTCTTATTGCAGACCTAGCATTTCATTTCATTTGGGAAATATTGAAGAGAGTCCATTGTCTGACTTTTGATGATCATTTGGTCACATCGGAATTGAGCTACTTATTATATTGGTATATTAATGGAGGAAGAATGGTCCAGTGCTTTGGGACCCAAGTTCAATTCACAGCTCTGTTTCAGGCTTCCTGTGTGAAAGTAGGCAAGCCACCAGCCTTAACAGGAATAATAGTGCTTCCTTACCTCATAGGGTTGTTGAGGTGTTTTAACATACTATGATGATGGGGTGATTGGGAGGGCATATATACCTAGAATAGATCAATATTGCTATACAAACAGCATATGATTTAGTTGGAACTATTCAGGACCAATTCTTGGGTTGCAAAGTGTTCAAGGAAGAAAATTGTCTCTACGTTGGGTAATTTTTTTTAACTAAAGAAAAGAAGAAACTCTGAAGATGATGTAAAAGAAAAAGCAAGACAGGCAATCATTTAGTCTTTATTATAGTACTTAAGCACATGGGGACAAACTATTTTCTACAGTTTTACTGTGTTTATGTGGAAAACTTCCCACAACTTTTAATTGGGGTTCAATGCAACCTATTCATGGTCTTATATTTTAATTTGAGGCTAGCATAGCTGAAAAGTACATTTCACATCAGGAGGTACCTTTTTTTCCTGCTCTGCTACTTCCAGTTTTGACCCCTGGATGTATTTGTGACGTGAATGTTACCAAAATACGGAGTAAACTAGTACCATGTATTAGTGTGGCTTCTGAGTCTTTGAAATCTTCTGCCAGTCAAGTCTGGTTTAGTAGTCGAATCAATATAATACAAAAAAATCTTTCGTCTTTTTGTGAAATCTTCACAATTAATTTATTTAGGGTAGTGATTTTTATGACTTCTGTAGGACAGTGAATTTGAGACACTACTATATGTACACTGTGGAAGAAACTGTACTCTGTTACACTTGTGCAGCCAGTGGAACTAAATAGGGTTGAATGTATGTAATGAAGAGCAGAATTTGACCATTTGGTTTAGGTGATGATTAATGGAAGACGTGGCTAAATCCCTCACTGCTTGGAAAATCTCAACCTGTATGTGTATCCCATACAAGGTATTAGCAATGTTATGTAGCAGCACTCCTTCCAATCAAATTCCCTACTGCAGGGCTTCTCCTGGAGACCAAATCCGTAAGTATCATTGTCCTCTTACACAATGTGCATCTGTATCTTCTGACAAGTATTGCATAATGAGTGACAAATTTTATAACAAGACTTTGGCCTTGTCTTCACTACAGAGTTTTGTCAACAAAAGGCAGCTTTTATAGACAAAACAGTGAATGCGTACACATTGCAATGTGACTTTCTTTGGCAAAAATGCCATGTTTCGCTGATAAAATAAAACCACCCTGATGAGAGAGACACAAGACTTTCTGCACAAAATTTTTGTTGAGTGCCAGTGTAGACACCGTGCGTGATTTTATCGCTCTACTTGGCCTCCAGGAAGTGTCTTGTAATGCCCAATCTGACCACTCTAGTCAGCAATTTGAACTCCACTGCCCTACAGCCAGGTAAACAACCATGCTCCCCTCCCCCTTAGAAGCCCTGGGAATTTTTGAAATTCCATTTCCTGTTGGCTCAGCATGGAGAGGTCTCATCACATCTTCCCAGGTGACCGTGGCAGGTTATCACAGCAAACGCTCTCCTGCTTGGACCACTGCGGAGCTGCTGGGTCTGATCAGTATATGGGGAGAGGAGGCTGTGCAGTTCCAACTGTGTTTGAGCTGTAGGAATTTTTATATCTACGGGCAGATCTGTTGAGGTTCATGCGAAAAGGACTATGATCTGGACACGCAGCAGTGCAGAGCAAAGATAAAGGAGCTGAGGCAGGCCTACCATAAGGCGAGGGAGGCAAACCGTCACTCTGGTGCTGCACCTAAGACTTGCTGGTTCTCCAAGGAAGTGGACGCTATCCTTGGTGGTGACACCACCTCCACTGCCAAGAGCCCTCTGGATACTTCAGCGGGCCTGGAGGAGGTGGAAAGAGGACCTAACCCAGAGGACAAAGTCATTGATGAAGAGGTGGAGTTAGACAACAATGATGAGCTCCCGGTGGGGCAGGCAACCAGGAACTGTTCTCCACTCCGGAGGTGTCTAGCCAGTCTCAGCAGTTGCTGTCCAGCGAGCAAGAAGCAGGAAAGGAGATGCCTGGTAAGTGGCTGTGGTTTGTGTAGTGCGGAGGTGGGTTCAGGGTATAGAAATGTACAAGGCTGGCTATTTCTGTATGCTACACATTTGCCCGTGCATCTAATCATTACGGAGGAATAGGGTGTTGATGCATGCTGAGATATTTGGGGAATCCTCCAGAGCAGGGGTGGCCAATCTGAGCCTGAGAAGGAGCCAGAATTTACCAATGTACATTGCCAAAGAGCCAGAGTAATATGTCAGCAGCCCACCATCAGCTCCCGCACCATGCTCCCCGCACCCCCCGCCCACTGGCAGTCCCTTCGATCAGTGCCTCCTGCTCCCTCCCCCACCTCCTGATCAGCTGTTTTGTGATGTGCAGGAGGCTCTGGAGGAAAAGGAGGAAGAACGAGGGCTCTGCAGGCTCAGGGGAGGGGGCAGGAAGGGGTGGGGTAGAGTGGGGGCAGGGCCTGTGGCAGAGACGGGAGTTGAGCAGCGAGCAGACCCTGGCACATTGGAAAGTTGGCGCCTGTAGCTCCAGCCTTGGAGTCAGTGCCTATACAAGGAGCCTCTTCTAACTTCTGAAGAGCCACAGGTTGGCCACCCCAGTCCAGAGAGATCTCTAGGAAAGTTTCCTGGAGGTACTCAGCAATCCTGTGCCAAAGGTTCCTTGGCAGAGCTGCTTTGTTCCTTTCCCCATTGTCGGAAACTTTCCCACCCCATTCAGCAATCACTTGTGCAGGGACCAAAGCAGCACACAGGTGAGCAGCATAGGGACCAGGGTGGAAGCCATAAGTGTGTAGTAGATGTACCCTCACTTCCCTACTTACCCTCAGCAATGAGATCTGCTATAATGATCCCTGCCTGTGGAAAAGTGTGGGAGAATTTTAGAATTTTTTCCCTAGTCAGCTGCACCACAACCCTTGCAGAGTGCTCTTTTTCCCCATGTAGAGCACCATGCCCAACCAACATTCATCATGCTTTGGGTGTTTGTCAAGATGTGTGCTTTCCAAGGGTCAATGAGAAAGTGATTGTTATGTTGCAAAAGGTGTATTTTACTGAAATGTTTCAGTGCATTGTTCCTTGTGCTTTGGAAGATGTGGCCTTCAGGAACACCCCCCCCACACACACACACTCGCCAAATGTCTCTGCCAGATAAGAAAGCGTCCAAAACGGAGCAAAGAAGATATGTTCCGGGAGGTACTGCATCTCTCCAATGCACAGAAAAGGGAACTCAAGGAGGGAAGCAAAAAGGCAGGACAGAAAAGAAAATCAGAAGTTTGTGAAGGACACCACTGAGCAGATGATTAAAGTAATGGAGGACCAAACACAGATGCTGAAGTCCTTAATAATGCTGCAGACTGAGTAGATGCATGCCCACCCTCCCTGCAGCACATTGAGAACTCTTTTATATGCGCGTCCCCCCGCCCCTCAAAAAAAATTTAAAAAAATGAAAACCTTCTGCCTGCCCAGTCCTTTCCGGTTTCCGGGTCTTCTCAGTTTCCCCTTCATTCCCTCTTTTCAGAATGATAGCTGGACATACACACAGCTCTGAAAGTCTGCCCTTCCATGGTACCTCCTTTCCTACCAAGTGCGCCTGTGAGAGTGTGTGTGTGTGTGTGTGTGGTGTTGCTTTATTAAACAAGAAAATGTTTTGAACAATAACTCATCTTTGTTTCCTACAAATTGAGATAACAGGCACTTTCTAATACATACACAGGCAGTGTAATCATTTGCTTACTGGAATCTAAGGCCCTAAATGTCATCATTGCTTCCTAGGAAAACTACATGTAATGTAACATTACAGCACCAATCACAGAGATATACATTATTGGTTCTCATTTTCAAAGTGTTGCCTCAAAGTCTCCCTGGGCCCCTCTGATAGCCCTGGTATCTGGCTGCTCAAAATCAGCAGCCAAGTGGTCTGCCTCAATATTCCACCCCTGAGCAAACCTTTCACCCTTAGCTTCACAAAGACTATGCAATGTACAACATGTGTCTATGACCATGGGAATATTATTCTCATTGAGGTCTAACGTGCCACAAAGGCATCGCCAGCGCACCTTTAATCTGCCAAAGGCATATTCCATGGTTATCTGGCACCTACTCAGCCTGCTAAACCGCTCCTTACTGCTGTCCAGGTTTCCTGTGTAAGGTTTCATAAGCTATGGCTGTAAGGCATACACCCAGGTCTCCCAGGATTACTATGGGTATTTAAACATCCCCCGCAGTAATCTTCTGATCCAGGAAAAAAGTCCCCGCTTGTAGCTTAAGAACATAAGAATGGCTATCCTGGGTCAGACCAAAGGTCTGTCTAGCCCATTGTCCTGTCTTCCGACCATGGCCAATGCCAGGTGCCCCAAAGGGAATGAACAGAACAGGTAATTATCAAGTGATCCATTCCCTGTTGCAAATTCCCAGCTTCTGGCAAACAGGCTAGGGACACCATCCCTGCCCATCCTGGCTAATAGCCATTGATGGACCTGTCCTCCATGAATGTATGTAGTTCTTTTTTGAACCCTGTTATAGACTTGGCCTTCACAACATCCCCTGACAAAGAGTTCCACAGGTTGACTGTGTATTGTGTGAAGAAATACTTCCTTTTGTTTTAAACCTGCTACCTATTAATTTTCATTTGATGACCCCTAGTTCTTGTGTTATGAGAAGGAGTAAATAACACTTCCTTATTTACTTTCTCCACACCACTCATGATTTTATAGACCTCTATCATATCCCCCCTTAGTCATCTCTTTTCCAAGCTGAAAAGTCCCAGTCTTATTAATCTCTCCTCATACGGAAGCCGTTCCATACCCCTAATTTTTGTTGCCCTTTTCTGAACCTTTTCCAATTCCAATATAACTTTTCTGAGATGGGGCGACCATTTCTGCACACAGTATTCAAGATGTGGGCATACCATGGATTTACAGAGAGGCAATATGATATTTTCTGTCTTATTATCTATCCCTTTCTTAATGATTCCCAATATTCTGTTCACTTTTTTGACTGTTGCTGCACATTGAGTGGATGTTTTCAGAGAACTATCCACAATGACTCCAAGATCTCTTTCTTGAGTGGTAACAAGTAATTAGACCCCATCATTTTATATGTATACTTGAGATTATGTTTTCCAATGCGCAATACTTTGCATTTATCAACACTGAATTTCATCTGCCATTTTGTTGCCCAGTCACCCAATTCTGAGAGATCTTTCTGTAGCTCTTTGCAGTCTGCCTCAGACTTAACTATCTTGAGTAGTTTTGTATCATCTGCAAATTTTGCCACCTCACTGCTGACCCCTTTTTTCAGATCATTTATGAATATGTTGAATAGGACTGGTCCCAGTACAGACCTGTGGGGGACACCACTATTTATCTCTCTCCATTCTGAAAACTGAGGTTGGTGTTCCTGAAGATGCATGCATCATGCTCCTTCCCAGACCACCCCGCGTTGATGTCAGTGAAATGCCCACAGTGATCCACAAGTGCCTGCAACACCATGGAAAAGTATCCCTTCTTATTGATATACTCCATCACAAGATGGTCTAGTGCCAAAATTGGAATATGTATGCTATCTATCACCCTTCCACAGTTAGAGAAACCCATTTCCGCAAAGCCGTCCACAATTTCATGCACCTTTCCCAGAGTGTCAATCCTTCGTAGCAGGATGCGATTAATTGCCCTGCAAACTTGCATTAACCCAGTGTTTGACTTCCTGACTTAAAATTGATTTGTGACTGACCGGGAGCAGCCTGAAGTCACCAGCTTTCACACAGCGATTGCCACACACTTCTCTACCGATAGGGCAGGTCTCATTCTGCACAGTTTCTGCATCTGAAAGTTCTGTAGCCACTGCTTGTCATCCCACACCTGCATGACATAGGATCCTACCATTCAGTGCTTGTTTCCTGAGCCCCAAAGCGATGGTCCACCCTCTACAGCTGTAAGCCAAATGCAACCTAAAGTTGCTCCTATCCTAAAGTTGCTCCTATTCATGTCACACAGTATGTCAGGCAACTGGGAGTCTTCTTCAGTTAGGAACTTGGTGATTAACTGCAGGAACTTTGTGATTAACTGCACTGTCATTCGCAATGTCTTCATGACAGTTGTCAAAGCATAGGAGAACAGTGCGGGATCCATCCCTTCTCACAAAGATACCGGGGTGCACAGCAAACAAGGACCATTGAAAAATGCCACAAAAGAAAGCCGGAAGCCCCTGGAATGCTGGGACAGAAAGCAAAGCATCAGGGCACATTTTGAGCCGGGTCCCAAGATGCGCTGCGATCCACTCTGCCTTCCCACAACACCTAGTGCCAGAAGGTGTCGAGCTGGACTGTGGGATAGGTACCCTCAGTGCATTGCTTACACCGCTGATAGTGCTCCAACTGTGGACACCCTTTGCCAACACAGGGAGCGTGTGAACATGACATATCGATTTTTACCATAGCAATTTTTGAGTGTCTGTCACTTTTGTTGACCAAAACTCTGTAGTGTAGACAAGGCCTTTGTGTTCATAGTGACAATGCAACTTTCTATCTGCACGATCATGCTTGGAATTCACAGTGCACAGCTTTGCAAAAGCTGGCTGTGTAGGCAAAGTCATCCTCCAATTTCCTACTAGCCAGCTTATCACCCTCCATTAAAGACAATAATATGGCAATTATCAGCATACCCGAAGGCTAATAGAGATTTTCCTCTGAGCCTTTGCAGTGTATGTGGGCAGAATAAGTCTACTAAGCAAAGACAACTTACTTCTAGCTATTGCCTTCACATCTTATTATTGTAGTTTAAACTCAAATGTTAGCCTAAGATTCCTTCTAGAATTTTTTGATTAAAAGATAGTCCTTTGACTTGCCATGACTGCAGAATTAGGATGTTACCATTTAAAAAAAATCTAACTGACCCTTGATACATTTACCAATAACCTTCTCCTTGATTTTTCCACCATATGCATTTCTCGGTTCTTGTGTTCTTTTGCTCTTTCACTTCATTGTGATTGGGTTTTTTCCTTGTCTGTGATTTGGAAATATATTTGATTCATATATAACCAAAACACTCAGACCAAAACAGAGGAAGTTTTAATGTACTTATTGACAGCATAGCTCTACTCAGATAGTTTAGCTTAACTTCTTTCATCCCTGCCCCCTTCTCTGGTCATATAGATGGGCTCCTATAGGGTTTTTTTTTGCCTCCCCTCCCTCCCTCAAAGTTTGAGAGGTTGCATGAAGTATTTCACTACAAATAGAGCATATAATGGCACCATTTACCCCCTAATGGTATATCTACACTACAGTACAAGTGCATGCTTGAGACCAGGCTCAAGCCTAGCCCCCCTTGCGTCTATACTGCAATTGTGCTAACCCAGAGTCCCGGGATCTTGCAGGGCTAGAGGGTCTGAGCTTGAGTTAAGCCAGGATCCAGGGTCTGAGTCCTATTGGTTTGCAATGTAGATGCAGCCCTGCTTGATTTGGGTCCTAGGAATCAGTTAGAAGTATCCCACAATTCAATGGGACAACTTCCTTAGTCCTCTCTATTCTACCAATCTGCAATCCACTCTATTGAAAACTGAAGCTATCCCCTCTTTGCAAACAACAGCAACTCAGGTCAGCATTAACCTATTCTCTTCGAATCACCGATCTGCAAGCACACTATCACAGAGCTTTCTGGGTTTGCAATGGAAAGCGAGCCAATGAAGCCTTTTGTAAAGTGAACTACTTCCTGGTAATGTACAGGATGGGCAGTAAAGTTTTTTACCATAGTCCTAGGGGTGGAGTGGCCACATTTTGGGGAAAGGAGGCGCTAGGGATTCTGGGATATAGTTATTTTGACTTGGGTCACCGCACTGTAGTGTGGGTGCCACAGAGCCCTAACATACGGTTAAAATACAGTGTAGATGCTCAAGCCCAGGGTTTCTTGGCATGGGTCAACTGACTCAAATCCCACTAACTCTGGGCTTACATTGCCGTGTAGAGAGAGAGTGTGTGTGTGTGCACACACTGCTTGTCTAAAGTATAGAAAAGTTGTTCTAAGATTAAAAAAATAGAATACACGTTTTAAATTATGGGCTGTGTAGGGTGAGAAGGTAACGTTGAGCTCTGTATCAGTGTATGAAATATCTAACTCTGTGGTCACATAATGTAATTTAGGTTGTATTAGCTGCATAATGAAGAAGCTTCACCCCAGGATCTCTCTTCCTCCTCACTCTCCATTTCTGCAGTATGCAGAATTTAGGAGGAAAGAGGGCAAAGCTGGCTTCAAGCTACCATTTTACATCTCCTGTGTTCTGCTGTGATGGGGTCTACAAATCCCACACAAAACATAGGCATGAAGAGGTTGAGAACCTTCCCTGTATGCAGTCACCAAAACCAACCCCAGACCTGTTCAGGTCTGAGAAATCTCCATTATGGAGAGTGATGACCCCAGAAGCAGAAGCGGCTGGAGCCAAGGCCTAAATACTTCCCAAGTTAAGAAACCCAAGTAACTTATTACAAGCATCCACTTAAAAATAGCTCCCATGTGATCTGCGATCCTCTTAAGCTGTGGATTGTTCCTTGGGTTCACAAATCCCCTTACATGAGTTGATTGGAGGAGGAGAAAGTTGAAGGGTGTTTTTATGTTAATCCCACGGGGAGAGCATGGTGTGTTGGTTTTAGCTAATTCAGTTAGAAACACTCATTTGTGTTAAATGTGAAAAAATATTCATGTCTGGCACTTCAAAAGTAGAATTTTGGAGGTGCATTGTGAAGTGAGGAAAGCATTTTTAGATGAAAAATGCTAAAATAACTTTCCTCACATAAGTTGTTTTTTTATTTCTTAAAGAATAGGCAGACACTATCAGGTGAGCTGAGGGGAGCAAGCCTATTTGCTATTGCAAATCTCTTATTTGCAAAAATTCTCAGATTTGGACAAAAATAATGCCTTAATGGGGACATAAGTTTTGATAATCCCCATTCTCTTTTGGGAGAATGCAGTGGAGAGGGAAGTTGTATGGTTTAAATGAGAAGGCATTGTTCTTGACCTAGAACAGCCAGTGCTAACTTATTAGCATGGTATTTTATCTGACCTGGTAAACCCTAAATTATGATAGTGTTTACTTTCTTGGTCTGAGATAGGACAGAAGTAGTAGATAGTCCCGGCATAGAATACTCTAGTACTGCTAGGCATAAGGAGATAGACTTCCCCCAGTTCTCATACTCATTAAACCAGCCATTCAGTGGCTTTGTGACTATGGCTGGCAGATTAAATGAAATGACATGTATGTTATGCAAACTCCATGTGAGGAATGGCACGAGTTCAAACCAGTACTCTTAAAGGACATGCACAGTCAATCCAATACAAAACAGCTATTCTCATTGATGGCGGTTGGGAGAAAAAAGTCACAAACTTTGTGACCTGGTGTCCAGGGCGTTGCCCTTTGTAATACATTATGGAGCTCATAATAGAGTAAGAGGAAACCACAGCCCCTTCATTACAGGATGGCTATGAGAGAGAGAGAACTGAAAACTTACGGGGTTTACACCTTTTTCCTTTGTCCTCCACCTCCTACTCTGTTGCTAACTTTGCTCTTATAGCCTGTGACCCACAAACCTTTCAATGCCAACTGGCAAGGGGCTTACAAGGCTATTCTTATTCTGGTATGTAGATTCTAGTTCACCAAAGAATGTCATGTGAGGTCTTATGAAAGCCAGCGTCACACTGGTGATTAATATCATTGTAAAATGTATGTACGGATACTCATTACGTATATTGAAAATCTGTTCTAACGTCTGTATCACAGGAGAGGTGGAGAAACCAGTTTCCTGTCAGATGTTTGTTTGCCTATCTCTGTTGCCATGTAAATTTAACATTGCAAGCTAACTCAATGGGGGAGAGTTATTTACATACAAAATCAACTGGGGCAGGAAGGGGATGTGAAATCACTAGGCAGCACATCAGAGAATAAGTTACGGGGTTATCCTGACTCTGAGAAGAGACAATGAACTCTTGGGGATATAAGGAGAAGGCAAGGAAGACACCCCTTTATCCTATACCTAGAAAGCAATCAGCTAGTGTGATTATAATCATGAAAAGAGATCACAGCCAGCCTTGTGAAACACAGCAAAGGGCATCTGGGGTGAGAAACTTCGTTAGACAGAAGATGAGCCTGTTAAATTTAATTTCTAGAAATTATGACTTTATTTTATCTGTAATTTGTTTCCATTATCCTTACTCACTAGCTCTTGAATCTTTTGATGATAAACTTGTTTTTCACTATAAATATATCTGTGCTGTGGTATCAAACAAGAAACTGATCCTGAATTGAATCTTGCTAGCTGGTGTGTACACTGTTCTCTGTGGGACAGCAGACCTGTATTTCTGTGAGCTTGCATTGGAGAAGCAGCTGGACATTAAAGGAGAATGCTTTACAGGGGAGTAGGGTACACTTATGATTAACCTGCAAGACAAAGTAAGAACTGGCATAGCCCAGAGGAGAGCGTTTGGGTGGCCTACAGGCTGGTAGTGTCGGAGAGTTGACAGTTAAGCACCAGCAACTCTCCCTCAAGCTGGAGGCAGGCCAGGTAACAAGAACCTGGGTACCAAACTATTGAACAATCCCCACATTATAGGAGGGACTTTAGCTCTCAAAACTTGATTAAAACTAGCTGTAAGGATTGGTGGGTCTGGAACCTGGCTCAACAGAGCCACCAGACATTGGACGCCTCCCTACAGCTGTAGCAGCTGTAATCTGGCAGCTTCTCACAAACCAGTGGATGTATGCTATAGGAAGTCCCACCTGAGAGACTGGCTGGCAATCTTCTTGGAGGCTCTGATTGGCCATATAGAAGCCCACAGGGTGTACCAGGAAGTGTTCAGGCAACCACACGGATTCCTTGCAAGCTGCCATGACAGAGTGTGCTTCTCTGCTCCCTAACTCCTGGCATCAATCTTGGCTCTGACTTGGGTTTTCACTTGGAACCCCAACACAAGTTCAGACCTCTGCTACTGACCTCAGGCAAGAAACCTGACCTCGGACTGCTTGAGCCCCAACCCAGGACCCTGACAGTTTGCATGTACTACCCCTTAGCCCTGGTGAAGGCCAGTCCAATGGGAACATGAAGGCCGTAGGTCATCCCCTACCCAGCATGTCTCAAAGGGCACCACAAATGCCTGTACAAATTGACTGTCTTCAAGAGGAACTCCACATGTTGAGCACAAGTGATTGTGACTCTTGCTGGAGAACCGGACCTTGTGGGTGCAGACGACACAGAAAACATTGCGCTGTGGACTCAACTGGCCTAGTACGCTGCCGAGGACCAGTCCTTGCAGAAGCAGACTCCCTTGCTCCTAAGCAAGAATACTGCACTCCAGACATGCACCACACCCAGCACCCCTGCATACAGGGGCTGACTGTTCCCATTCCTGAATGCTTCAGCAGAGACTGCTGAAAATTCAGGGGTTTCTTAATGTCATTTACAGTTCCAGCTCCACCCCTAATCCTACTCCACTGATCAAGCTAAGGTAGGTTTGGTAATTAGCCTCTCAGTGGGAGAGGGGTTGGATTGGGCCTCACTCCTGTTAGAACAAGGAACTCTAATGCTGATGAACTGGGAAGCCTTCCTTCAGCCATTTCCTGCCACTTTCTTAATGATCCCCAGTGCACTTACTCTGCTGAGGTGGCCCTGTGAAAACTCTTGACAGGGAAGGAATTGTTTGCCTATACTGCCCTCTTCAGGTGACTCATCTTTCACACTGAGTACAACGAGTCATCCCAGCTGTACCAGATTCAGTGGGGATTACACGAGTAGGTTTAAAGATGAACTAGCTTGTGTGGAAATGCTGACCCATTTGGTTGCCTTTTGTCCGTCCATATAGTGAGGTCAACTGATTGCATGAGCAATGCAAAGAAAGGAAGGGGTCAGTGCCACAGTGTAGCCAACAGTCCCTGGTAACATCCCTCAGCCTGGTCCCAGAACCCATACAGCTTGCTGCTGTGTGATTCCAGAGGAAAGATGCCATCACCACCATGGTGTGTGGTTTCTATTGTGGGAAACCTGGCAAGTCTTCAGTTTCCCCCACAATGGGCACTCGGGGCAGCAGACAACTTAATGGATGCTGATGCTGCACAAGCTATGAGCATCCTAGTGCAGGCCTAGGCAGCCCCCAACTTCATAGATACTAGATGGCTCATTCCTGTCTTCAGGCCCAGTGACATAGCAGAGTATGCCTTGGGAAGTGTTATCCACAGTCACCAAGGTACCCTAAGGGTTGGAGTGATCCGCTCACCACACTTCCCCATAATCCTCTGCATCTCATGGTTAGTGACCCCTGACCTGCACGCCCTGTGGCAGAAATGGAAAACCATTTCTCAAGACCTCATGTCTTTGGATCAGCTCAGTAGTAGGAGGAAGCCCCCGCCCAATGAACATCAGATATGGGATGCCTTACTCTATTTTAAGGGTTGCTTGTACATCCCACTGGGATGCTCCCAGCTGGAGGTCCTGGGACTCCACCACAGTTTCTTGCTAGCAGGCCATGTTAGCAGCCTCAAGACCCTTTGCCTGACTGCTCACACCTTCTGGTGGTCCTGGATGTTAACAGTGGTGCATTCCTACATAAATTATTGTGAAGTATGCACTCATGCCAAGAGGACACACATGAGACCCCTCCCCCACTTTGTCACTCCAGTACTTAGAGACCCTGGCTAGACTTTGAGTGGCCACCACCCTGGACTTTATAACCGTGCTCTCTGTGTGATGGATACACTGTCATCCTCACCATGGTTGATGCAATAACCAAAACGGCCCGCTTCACTCCCATTGCACGCCTGCCCATTGTGGAAGAGATGGCTCAGTTCCTGGTGATGCACATTGTCTGTCTCCATAGGCTTCCCAAATAGGTCACATCCAACCAAGCTCTGCAACTTTTGGGTCACCATTATGGCAGAAAACCTTGTAGCTGCTCAGGATCCTCACTTACATGTTCTCTGCCTACCAACCACAGACAGATGACCACTGTGAGAGAATGAATCAGGTTTTAGAACAGTATCTACGGTGCTTTACAAATAATCACCCAAATGATTGGTCGCTCTCCTACCTCGGGCAATATTCACCCACTATAACACCAACCATGTCTGCACCAGGCAGAGTCCATTCTACATGAATTTTCATGTTCTGTTCCCATTTTCAGCTGGCTGTACCTGCCCTCTCCATGTCAGCCGCTGTGTGGGTATAGCAGATCCACAATGTCCAGGGGGAGCTTAAGACACATCTTGAAAATGCTAAGAGGAACTCCAAGTGATACACTGAGTGCCAGCTCCAGAATACCCTGATTTTTTTGGCAGTTGGACAAAAGGTCTAGATCTCAGCATACCACCTCCCACATGGACCATCTTTGTTGCAAACTGGATTACCAATAGCTCATCCTGATCAACCCAGGCTCCAGCTGCCCAGATCCTTCAGGGTATCCCTGGTGTTCCATGTATCGCTGCTGAAGCTACGTGTCAGCGATACACTCCTTTGCTTGCTGACAGCGGCCTCCACCCTCTCTAGTACAGGTCCAGGGTCACGATGAATACAAGGTGCATGAGATTTTTGGATTCTAAAATCAAACATGGTTCCTGTTTGGTACCTCACCAATTCGGGAAGATTACAGCCCTGGGGGGAGCAGTCCTGGGAATGGGCCTCCCAGGTCCATGGGCCTGACCTCGTAGCAGCCTCCTATGTAGTCCACATAGACAAACACTATGCTCGGGCAGGAGGAAGGTGTCCCTGGAAAGAGGAGGTTAAGTAGGGACTTAAACCTGGGTCAGCAGAGCCACCAGACAGTCACCTCCACATTGCCACTTGACGTCTATAACCCAGCCACTGCCCGTAAACCATTGCAGAAGTACACTATGGGAAGTCCCATTCAAGAGACCCAATTGATAACCTCCTTAGAGGCTCCTGATTGGCCCCTTGACCCCACAGAAGCTCACACGGCATGCCAGGAAGTGTCTTAGCAAGAACATAGATCCCCAGCGAGCTGCTATGACCAACTGTGCTTCTCTGCTCCCAACATTGACTTTGGCTCTTGGATTCTGACCCTCGCTCTGGACCCAGATCCCCCGTCACAAATTCTGACCTTGATCTGGAAATCTGACCTTGAGCTGCTTGAGCTCTGCCCCAGGAACCTGACACTAGTGCAATAAAATCTTTCTTTATGCTTCACTAATTTGCACAAAAATCTTTGTCAAAGATTAGGAGAGATCATTTAATGACTCAGCACTGTACTGAAAGCAGTTGCTAAGACTTCATTATTTTCACAAAACATATTGCAGTAAATTAAAGTATTGTAAATTATTAAAATTAAACTTGTCAAAATGAGGAAATTACTCTTTGATGTATTCGGCTTACTTTTTTAGTCACTTAGCTGCTAACTCAAAAGGTTCATTAATTCACAGTGGGCCTCTGTCATTACTGAGAATTAACAAGGTACATATGTAAAAGAAATGTATTTGTATGGGAGAAATAATCCATTTCTTCCTCTCACTTGGAGCTCCTGATGATGTCAAACATTTCAACGCTGAAGTACCAAGGAGGAGGAAAAATAAGACTTGCTAAAGTGTTACTACTCCTATATTTTTAATGTTACCTAATCAGAACAAAATATCTATTTAATAGACACAAAGAATAAAATGGACTTGATTATCATGATTGTGATCTACAATTGTTTTGGCCCATTACAGATGGGGAAATAATTTCAGCATTTTTGCCCTCTGTCTCCTTTGTTTTACTGACCTACTTAAATGTTGAAAATGAGCCTCCACATTCTTGACTGCTTGTGTAGGCCAAAATAGTTACTGATGAAAGAGTGAATAGTTCAAAGATTTCATTAGCCCATGAGCAGAACTTCCTTCCTGCAAGAATTCATCTCATATGGCTGAGGTATGTTACTTTTATCTTTTAAGATATGATTGATCACGGAGTATGACAAAACATTGACATCATGCTTGAGACTGATTAACCCAAATCACGCTACTAGATTGTGTGACTGATTTGGCAGGTACGTGCTAGCCTAGGTGGGGGAGCCAAGTTTATGTCTCCAGTTACATAGGCTCACTTAAATATAGTGGAGTTGGGATGATTGTTTGCTAAGAAGAGCACATTTTGGATGGCAGCTGGGAGGCAATTTAAACCAAACAGAGACTGAGCTCTGTGATGACTGCCTAACTACAAATGTATAGGCTACTTTCTCAAGCTACAAGTTAACTTGAACATTTAATATTTTTAAAATGGGAGTATACCTGCTTAAGGTGGATGCCAGTCTGCATTTCAAACAATAGTATTCATTTGGGAGATATTTACTTTTTGTATCTTCTTATGCACTGTCCATTTTTCCCTCTATTCCATGGGGCCCCACCCCTGGAAAAAATATTTCAGTCAAATTGTAGAACTGAATTTTTGCTGTGGTCTGTCTTTCACGTTTAGATGGGCAGGAGGTTCAATTACAATTTCCATTTCCCATTAGAAATGAGGAAAATTGAAACTGCTTGTGAAACTCACTATCCTTTTTTGCCCTATAATTAGATATTGCTTTATGGATCAGTGGAATGACTGCACTTAACTCTAGAAATGATAGCTCACCACTTTCTTCTCCAAGGGCAATGATCAAAGTATTAGCAATAGAAAGTGTGAGCACTTAACCAACTTCTAATGTTGACAGCAAGAGACATATGTAGTGGACTCAATGGGGTTTACTGAAACACAGTTTCATAACAAAAAAAACCCCTGGTAACAGAGTTTGCCATTAGCCCTTTTAATCTTTCCTCATTGGTCAATGTCTGCCTTCCTCTTCCCCCACCCCTTTTTTTCTTTTTCCTGTTCTTTTCTTCTCTTCTTTGACCAGCAATGGAATTGTGCAATAAGTAGATCTAGCGCACAGACAAAATAAAACCTTTTGCCAGATAAAGTAGATTGCTCTGTTCAGCTATCAGGTCTTTTTATATTAAGTAATGCACTTGCAATTTAGTAAAACATCTGACACTGTTTGTCATCTAAAACCTGAACTAGACATTTGATTGTATAGGAATACAATCATGAAGAGTGAAAAATGACTGAAGTTTTAAGGAATAATGAGCATCCATGTATCAAGCTAGGGGTGTCTATTGAAGGCTTGGGGTTAGTTCTGGTGCACCTTAACATCATTCTTAATCTGGCATCTTAATAAAACTCACCACTGATAGAGGAGGTAAAGTAGGAGGAATAACTTCTGCTGACAAAGAAATAATGTCCGGTGACGGAAGAATAATCTGAAATCCAAGTATTTAGTGGAAGGAGGAACCTGAAAAGCACCAATAACTATGCATCCACAGAGGCATCATCTCACAGCCATGTTCTCAGCAGGGTGGTAAGAGTCCCTCTCTGTATTTGTCTGAACTAATCACACTAGATTAGTGTGTTCAAGTCCCCTGGAAACACATTGCCAGAAAGATACTGACAAATTAGAGGCAAATCAAAGAGCAACAAAAATAATATGGTGAGTTTGGCCAATAAGGAAAGATTAAAATGATGAATTATACTTAGACTAGTTTATGATGTGCCCAGATCCTTTATCTAAAATATTTCAATGTAAATGCCAAGGATATGGAGAAGAGACATTTAAGGTGGTGTAATTAAAAGTGTTAAAGAGAACTTTCCAGACTGAACACTGGGAGAAACGTCTGGCAGTCAGATAAAAATTAGGCTTTGGAATTCCCCATTGTTTAGAGCTAGATTTGACAAAACACTAGAAAATGAACTGTAGGAAAAAAACCCTTCACTGGCAGATCTTCCAGTCTATTTATTCCCCACCATATTACTCCTTTAATTCTGTGAAAATGTTTTTCATGAGAGGGTGTGTGATCTTTTATCGCTGAAGGCCACAGAATATTTTTCCCATTTTTGTCCCTACAGAGTCAGGAACTTTGTTGTTTTGTAAAAAAGATAGTTAAATAATGTGTGTGTTCTGGATCTACAGAAATGCACCGCTAAAAGTGAGATTTTTCTTGGTGATCAGTACCTTCCACAGATTCCTCTAGCAAGTATTAAATGTAATAGGTTATGGATGGTTACATCACACTAACTACATATGTGCCAAAGACTCTGGTTATATCTACACTTAAAACACTATGGTGGTGCAGCTCGCCACTTCAGTATAGACACTCATTACAGTGATGAGAGGGGTCTCCCATCACTGTAGTTAGTCCACCTCCCTGAGAGGCGGTAGCTAGGTAGATGGAAGAATTCTTCCATCAGCCTAGTGCTGCCTATGCTAGGAGTTAGGTTGGTATAGCTACGTCTCTCAGGAATGTGGATTTTTTCACACCTCTCCAAGTCATAGCTATGCCATTGTAAGTTTCCAGTGTGAACCAGCCCATAATAGTAAAGCTATGACTATGCTATGGACCTTACAGCAGCACAGCTGTACCACTGCAGCTGTGCTGCTGTAAGATCTCCTATCTAGCCGCTCTTTTCTGGCCAGAGAGAGTTCTCCTGCCGTCATAATTAAACCACCGCCAACAAGTGGAGTTCGCTATGTCAGCAGGAGAGCGTCTCCCGCCGACATAGCACTGTCCACACCAGCGCTTTTGTTGGTGGAACTTATGTCAGTCCGGGGTGTGTGTTTTTTCACATCCCGACCGACAAAAGTGGTAGTGTAGAAAAAGCCTAAATTGGAGAATGCTGCTCTAATTACTTTAAAGAGGGGAATCTATTAAACTGTAGTCTTGACTCTTCTGGGATTTAAGTTCCACCTTTGAAAGGTCTAATTCTTGATTGCTTCTAAAAGTGAGAGCTTGCTGGCACGAGAGGTCACAGGTCTGCTGGATTTCTTGGGGTCAGGTTGAGCAGCACTTCCCTCTAAGCAGTACAGCATTTCTCTGCTAATGAGGACAGTAACAGGACTGAAATAGTCATTAGCTTTGTTGAGGTGAATGATTGTTTATGTTCAAAGTCAAGAAACATGCTTCTTCCAGTGCTGAGATTCAAAGAGGAGAAAATAAATGAGGACTCACATTTTATGCAAACTTTCATTAAGGTGGGCAGAATCCCATATTTATTTAACATGAACATGAACAAAATAATGTCGCTTGTAATGATTGGCAAAGGAGTTTGATTTTGTGGGGTAGGAGAGAAGCATTTTACCATGAAGAGATACTATATACATGTTACCTAGGCATTGATATTTTTCTTTTATCGTCTTCTAGGATTAAGTAAATGTTAGTGCAGTCTAACAAAGACAACAGTAAATTTGACCAGATATGAGGAAGTAACTGTCAGCTTTCATGGCTGTTTTCATTTTGTTTTCCTGTCTCTTGTTTATATTCCCATAGATAGAAGCTAGGAAATTAAACTGCAGATATTTTTTCAGTAGTCGTGGAACATTAAGAAACTTCTTAACTCTTTATTACCCATAACGGGATATAAATTCAGTTTATTGTATGCAAAAACCGCCTAAATTCACTCAAATATATTAGAGATCCATTGCAAATAACTGATTAAATGAATTTGTGAGTGAGAAAGAAAATAATAATGCATCACTTTATGTATTTGACAAATGTATTTTAATTAGTTATGATAGTACTTCATAGAATACTTTCAAATATTCTGTAATGGCTTGTAAAAATAATTGATTCCTCTGAGACCTCACTACATCACTCTGCTATTAAACTTTTACTGAGAGGTGAAGAAGCCTCAGAATTTCGTAAGTGAAATTCTGTGTGCGTGGATGCGTGAAGTGTGAATTAGAGAGGTTCTAATACACCTGCTTTTGACTGCACTTGGTTAAATATGGCTGTAGATGAAACCCTCTTGGGGATCCAGTTCTTTCAAGTAAAACCAGCATGACTTTACAATACAGATTGCTGTTTGTTACAGGACTGTCAGCTACCCTAAGGGTTGTTTTCCCTTTTAAGTTGTTTGCAAAAGGAAGAAAGGGAAAGGCAATCTTTATCCATAGATCCAAATAATCCATAACTAGAGCAGGTAAACAAATTGTAAAGCTTTCTGAAAGGTAATTTTAAGCCATTTGGTTTTGTGAGGAGTTCAAGTATTAAGTCTGCCTTTTTTAACCTAGTTGATGCAGAAACCTGATATTTTTTAATAAATTTATTCAGATTAAAATCTTTTTACAGTATCAATAACTATTTTTGGTAATTGTCCAACAACTAACAGGTACAAAAATTATTTTAAAAATTCTTGTGGTTTTCTGCTGACCTAGCTAACGTATTTCTTCTAATAAATCCTCAATCTTTTCTTCAGAGCATTGCAATAAACTAGAGCATGGTAATCACTCTAAGTTCCATTTCTAAATTGATAGGGTTTTATTTTAAAAAAAACCCAGGCTAATCTCATTGCTACCATCCTAAAACAATACTGGGTCCCTGAATATAAAACTGGATTTCTAAAGCTGCATAAGAATATTGCATTGTACATAAAAATGATTCAAAGTTTAGTAGCAGAAAGTGACACAAGCACTTGAACAGACAAAGTGACAAGTAATAGAGGAGACTGTAGGTTTATGTAAGCTTCATATAGCTTTTGCTTGATAGACGTGTCAGTATAAATTGACTTCCTGGCCCCTTAAATTGCAAAACGTCAGTCAATTGCAGATTTTTACAGAAATTAAGTTAGTGTCAACTCACTTCAGTGTTACACTGTTGATGCCTAAAACAAATAAGACTTTCAACCTCACTTGTGGCCAAAGGAGTTTGAGATATTTCTTTAGCTGAACCATAAAATGATGTAACTTGATTTTCTTGTTACATTCACAGATGACACAGCAGTTGCCACGAAACCAGCTGCATTTTCTGTGCCATGGTATCGTAGCATCAGAGAAATACGCGCACACACACACACACACACCGGAAGAAATGAGACTACAGTGTATTTAAATTCAATAATCCTTTAATACAGAAACCCATTGTGCTGACCCCCACACCCACTACTACATTCAGTTGTGTAGGATGTATATCTGACATGCAGTCTTCTCACAGTAGAATTAGAATTCTCGATTACCAGTTGCAGTTTGTCACCATTTCTGTTTCATTAGGATCTAAACAACAATGCAGTGTGCCATTAGGTAAATGACCATGCTGACATATGAGTGGGGGCAAAAGTATCAAACTCAAAAAACGTGGGGGGAGCCCCGCTTCAGTCTTATATTTATTGTGCGTGAAGATGTGAAAGTAGACCTAAATGACTACTCATTTCTTGTTTGACTACCACCTGAGCTGGAAAGCAGGAGAAAAGACACATAGGTATAGTACAGTGCGGTAGGGTTTCCAATCGTGCATCCCCACAATACTGGACAATACCGCACATACATTTCCCCCCTCCCACCCCTCCACACCTGCATGACCACAGTCATGCTGCAGGGAGGATGCCATTTTGACGAGCATGCTGTCCTGCCCCCACTGGCATGACCTTGCAAGCCCAGTGCATGTGAGATCGTACTGGTAGAGGCGAGTGGCGCACTCTTCAAAATAGTGTGCCCTGTCCATGATACCGGTCAAAACCATGTCTGATTTTGTCTCCGTATCAGATTAGAGATGAAACCATAGAAAAAGAGGACTATTTGGCTTAAAGTCAGACAAATGGCTTACCGACAGTGATATGTGCTCTTTATAAATACCTGAAAAAGTGCAGAGGGCTTCCATGGAGTTCAGATAGCATCCAGACAAGAATATAAGAAAAGATTCATAATGCTAAGCTACATCTTGTTGCAAAGTTTTGCCAGGTTCCTTCAGGGCCATCCTTTTTTTTTTTTTTTTTCTTGTTAAGTGAATTGGTGGAACGCTGATCATGGAAGGCTAAATGCTCCTGTGAGGTATAGTGCAGCAAAGCACAAAACTGGTGGAGAGGGCTTGATGATGATGTGGCTCAGTAAGGAGGAGAAATGGGGCTACACAACACACTCCTTTCTTTTCCTTGCAGTAAACCCACAGAAGTTTCTTTGTGGATTTTGAGGGAACATGTCTGCTCTTTGAAGGGCAGGCTCCATATGACATGTTTGGCTGGTAAATTGCCAGATTTCCAAACAAAAGCCTATGTGGGCATGCATGTGCCCTTTACAGCAGGATTTCATCACAAATCCATTTACCCCCTCCTTCTAGGAAGAAAGGATGACATTGCAGACCCTATACTGTGACTGAAGAGACCTGAACT
Source organism: Lepidochelys olivacea (assembly GCF_965140295.1). Classification (NCBI taxonomy): domain Eukaryota; kingdom Metazoa; phylum Chordata; order Testudines; family Cheloniidae; genus Lepidochelys; species Lepidochelys olivacea. Next base: position 80,174,064 of record NC_140412.1, read on the forward strand.
CAGTTTCTGGCTCTGCCACAGAGTTCCTGTGTGACCTCGCACAAGTCACTTAATTGTTCTATGCCTTAGTTCCCCATGTAGAAAATGGAAATACTACTAATTCCTCTACCTCCTGGGTTTTGTTAGATTCTCAGATCCCATAGTGAAAGGACCATTGAAGTACCTAGATACCAGTCTTAACAGGTGCTTTCAGAATGACTTGTAATTCCTGCTGGCAATCACTGGAAACTTTCTTTGTTGGATATTTTTAAATCTCGCAAATAGAATCCATGGAACTTCACATTCTTATTTTCTTTTTAATCTCTCAGAAAACCAAAGGTTGTTACACTTGGAATACCAAGATTTTATCTTGTAGTTCTGTGTTAAAAGTCAAGCTTGGCTTTAATTGTTTATGAAGATGCTGTAATCCATTGATAGTATTTTAATATTAAAATACTATTCACCTAAATATAATCCTTATTCGGAAAAGCAAACACTGTATTTGGAAAGATGAACAACATTTGATCAAACACATCTCCACAACAAGCTAAAGGTCAGATTATACTAGCTGATTGTATGCCTCACATCACTGTATAGAGCAGAGACCTGTCTGATGTCAATGGCTAACAAAAAGGGATTGGAAGCTGCCCATCACAGATTGCTGAGGAAGATACTACATATTCCATGGGAAGACAAAATAACATTCAAAAGTAAGTGAACTGACAGTAGGATATGTTAGAAAATACCATCAAAGGAAGAAGTCTCAGCTGGTTGGGACATGTCTCCCATCTTCCATGTAATGTACATGCTAAGAAAGCATTGAACAGGATACCCAAGGGGGGGAAAGACAAAGTCAAGAAGGTCAAGGAAGAATTGGCAGATGATAGTAACAAAGGATATTGAATATGCTGGAACTGCCCCAAAAGGAGTTCCGCAACTAGCAAGCATGACACAGAGGCCTATTGGTGGCAATCTGCAGTGTTCATTGTTCTTTACAAGCAACTCCTGTCTCAAACCTGACAAACTCACTACGCCTAATATACCACTTTCACGGTACTTCTCAATAAAGAGTAGTATGTGAGGTCTCTACTGAAAGCTTGTACCTTATTAATACTCATAATCATTGGTATGTGTTTATGGGTAATATTTAAGGACTAGTTACATTAAAATTATGTCTTATGGTCTTGGAATAAAAGTTAATGATCAGGGAGTCATATGTCTCAGTAATGCTCCATTCAAGCAAGAGAAAATTGTAATCCTCCCTGGTTCGCCAGTGACATAATGCAGGGCTTAATTGTCTACCCTTGTCCTATCGCCGAACAGTCAGTGGAAAACCATCAAAGACCACTGAAAACATTTGAAACCACATGGAGGTAAAAAAGGGAACATTATAACAGATTACCCAGTCTGTGAATAAGGACAAAAGACTGATGCAGTATATCACAGGGTGGAGAAAGACACTCTGCATCCATTCACTGAGGAGACATCTTGTTGAGCAGAGTGTTTCATGAAAGACTGGATCCTGGTTCCTGTGAAACCAGCCAGCTCTGCAATTGACAGCACTTGGGGTGGAAAATCCTACTTTATTAGACAGGAAAGGTAACTATTAAATGTAGACCCTAGTTTATGTTTTATTATTTTGTTTTGTGTAGTAACTATTTGTTTCCATCAATCTCATTTGTAGTGGAACCTCTATTCTTTCTTAAATACTTACCGCTATTGCATTTGGAGATGGGATTTATATTTTTAATACAAATAGTTTATATTTTTCTCCTGCCTGACTAGGTAATAGTGTTCTGGGGTAGTGAGAAAAGGGTTGTTTCTGTAAGTAGCTGAGATATGAATAATTAAAAATTCATCTTTTCCCTTTCATCTCTTTCCCATCCCTCCTCTTCTTCCACCCACCCATCCATCTTTCAGAGCCGTTTAGAGCAGAATTTAGAGCAGTTTCTCTCATCTCGTACATTACTAATTGCAACCTGAACACACAAGCTTTTAGAACTTGCATTAAAAGTATGTGATATCTTTCTTTATTAGCACTTGCTACACAGATCATTCAATGTGGTATAATGCTTATTGCAATTAAAAAAAATCTTGTCTTACCAAGAGCTGTACAGTTTCACTATTTTAACTTTTATCAAATTGTATCTCTCAAGGTACGATAGGAAGGAGGGAATTAGAGTGGCTCTGAGAAGGAAAGGTATGCTTTGTTCCTTCTGGCTAGAAATGTAAGTCTTTCATTAGTTTTTGTATACTGAATTATCTGGAGGGGGTAAAAGTACAAAATGGCACTTTGTTTATTAAATGATTAATCTGCTGGAAGTTTAGTGGTCAGTTGGCTGATGTAAAAGGACAAAACACTTTGCTAGTAGGTGTCACTGAAAGTAATGGCACGTACAGAGTTTCAGTGAATCCAGGTAAAGCAAGTGACCATTACAAAATGTTTATCATCACGTACTGTATTCTTATTGTGATGCTGAACCTCTGCAAACTAACTTTTCACAAAAGTTTGGACATGAAGGTGTCAGAAGCAATAGAATTAAAGTGGAACAGGTAAGCTGCTCACTCCTCCAACCTAACCCACTTTAGATATATTTGTGAATTACTTTGTGATTCTAAATCTTGGGTTTAAAAAAAAAAAATTTCTGATTAAACTGTCAAAAGTGGCATAGGCTCCTAAATTCCCTTGATTTCCTATAAGACTTAAACACTTGGAGCCTAAATCACTTTTTACCTTTTGTTTTTAATTTCTCAGTGAATTTAAACAAAGATATTTGTGCAAAAATATTTTGCTATAGGAAAATGTAATTGCTAAATCACAAAAATCACCAGGGATGTTGGGGCAGGGGATAATAACTGAACTTGTTTGTTTTTTGCAACTGACTAGATTTTTAAATGTTTCATATAAGTCTGACAATGTCCCTCCATAATATACTGGAGTACAGAGTATTTCACTCTTACAGGAAAACAGTAATATAATGGAATAGTTTTTTCCTTTAGGAGAGTGAACACCATAGTATTAAAGGGCAGTGTTCTTTGTTTAGGCAGCTTGGTTTTTGTTCACTGGTGCTCATTTGATTAAAATGAGGACTATCTAGATTGGAGACTCATCTGTTACTAACTTATATAGACTGGTTTTTAAAATGTTCATATTGCAGTATTTACCTCACCATCGAAACTGAGTGTTCATCTAGCTGTTTATTTTATGTTCTGTTTTGTATTTATAGATCCGTTGCACTATAGCAATTAAAAGTTTTGGCTCTGAAGAATTTACAAGATTAATGTTTCAGAAGTTTGACAATGGTAATATTGTCTACTGCACAGGGTCCAGCAGTGTTCCTACAGTACCAAGGGCATGCAAAAGCAAGTGTTAAATATGTAAAAATGTGGATACAGGCTGCTGCAGTTCGAATAAAGATACAGTAACTCCTCACTTAACGTCGTAGTTATGTTCCTGAAAAATGCGACTTTAAGTGAAACAATGTTAAGCAAATCCAATTTCCCCATAAGAGTGAATGTAAATGGGGGGGTTAGGTTCCAGGGAAATTTTTTTTCCCATACATATAGTATGGTACAGTACTATAGTTTGGAGGTGCCCCTTGCTTACCCCACACAGGCTCGGCCCACTGGCACTGGAGACAATGAGGCAGGCAAAGAGGCTGAAGGTGCTGTAGGCAGAGAGAAGCATGTTGTACAGCAGCTGCGGCAGCTTCCCCTACTCTGCAAGCACCAGGGGTGGGGGGCTCAACCCTCAGCCTGCCCACTCCACCCCTTCCTCCAAGCCCCCACCCTTAACCCACCTCTTCTTCCCCCCCCTTTACTCCGCGCACCCCGTCCTCGCTCTTCTCCCCCCCCCCCCCCGCCCTCCCCTGCCTCCTGCTCACCGGCAATCAGCTGGCTTGCAGCATTCAGGAGGGCGGGGGACAAGGACATGGCGCACAGGCTCCCTCCCCCCCTCCCCTGCCTCCTGAATGCCGCAAGCCAGCAGATTGCCGCAGGCAGGAGGAAGGGAAGCTGTGTGCCGTGTCCTCATTCCTCCCCCCGCCCTCCTGCCTGTGGCAATCAGCGGGCTTGCGACGTTCAGGAGGGTGGGGGGAGGAGCAAGGACTCGGCATGCAGCCTCCCCCCCACCTTCCCTGCTTCCTGCCCATGGCAATCAGTTGGTTTACAGCGTTCAGGAGGCACGGGGAGCCTGCACGCCAAGTCCTCTCTCCTCCCTGCTCCCTCGTGAATGCCACAAGCCAGCTGATTGCCGCAGGCAGGAGGTGGGGGGAGGAAGGGGAAGGCGCTGATCTGCAGGGTCTGCCAGCAGGCGGGAGGCACCAGTGGGGGACGCGTAGAGGAGCTGATGGGGGGCTGCCAGCTGTGGACAAAGCAAGCAGCCAAACGATGTTATAGCAAAGCATTGCAAACTTTAAATGGAGCATGTTCTGTAATTGAGCAGGGCCGTAAGATCGAAACATCGTTAAGCTAGAGGATGTTAAGTGGGGAGTTACTGTACACATAATCAGGCTTACTTAGACTCTCAGACTTTAAGGCCAAAAGGGACCATCCTGATTATCTGACCTTCTGCACGTTGCAGGTCACAGAACCTCACCCACTCACTCGTATTATAGACCCCTAACTTCTGACTGAGCCACTAACGTCCTCAAATCATGATTTAAAGACTTCAAGTTATGGAGAAGCCACCATTTACTCTAATTTAAACCTGCAAGTGACCCATGTCCCATGCTGCTGAGGAAGGCGAAAAACCCCCAAGGTCTCTGCCAATCTGATCTGGGGAAAAATTCCTTCCCAACCCAAACTATGGTGGTCAGCTGGACCCTGAACATGCTGGGAAGACTCAACAGCCAGACACCTGGGAAAGAATTCTCAATGGTAACTTAGAACCTTCCCCAAGTAGTGTTCCATTTCCTGCCACTGGGGACACTTGCTTCTTGCAGTCACAGATCCTCTACATGCCATTGTAAGCAGCTGTCATACCAACCCCTCCATAAACTTATCAGACTCAGTATTGAAGCCAGTTAGGTTTTTTGCTCCCACTGCTCCCCTGGAAGGCTGTCCCAGAACTGCACCTCTCTGATAGGTAGACACCTTTGTCTAATTTCAAGCCTAAACTTGTTGATGGCCAGTTTATATTTGTTTGTTCTTCTCTACACACTGGTGCTTAACTTAAATACCCTCCCTGGTATTTATCCCTTTGATGTATTTATTGAGAGCAATCCTATCTCCTCTCAGCCTTCATTTGGTTGGCTAAACAAGCCAAGCTCTTTGAGTCTCCTCTCATAAGGTTGGTTTTCCAGGCCTCTGATCATCCTAGTAGCCCCTTCTCTAGACCTGTTCCAATTTGATGTCATCTTTCTGAAACCGGTGAGAGCAGAATTGCACACAGTATTCCAGATGAGGTCTCACCAGTGCCTTGTATAATGGTACTAACACTTTCTAGTAGAAATAGGGAATACCTCACTTGATGCATCCTAGGATTGCATTAGCTTTTTTCACGGCCCCATCATATTGGTGGCTCATAGTCATCGTGTGATCAACCAATACACTCAGGCCTTTCACCTCCCCTGTCGCTTCCAACTTGCAAACCCCTAGCTTATTCAAAAAATTCTTGTTGTTAGTCCCTAAATGCATGGTCTTGCACTTTGCACCATTAAATTTAATCCCATTTCTGTTACTCTCGTTTTCAAGATTGTCCAGATCATCTTCTATGATATTCTGGTCCTCCTCAGTACTGGCAATACCTCCCAACTTTGTGTCATCTACACATTTTATTAGCACACTCCCACTTTGTGTGCCACAGTCATTAGTAAAAATGATAAATAATATTGGTCCCAAGACCGATCTCTGAGGAACTCCACTAGTAACCTTCCTCCAGCCTGACAGTTCACCTTCCAGTATGACCCATTGTAGTCTTCCCTTTAACCATTTCCTTATCCACCTTTCAATTTTCATATTAATCCCTATCTTCTTCAGTTTAATAACTTCCCATGTGGAATTGTATCAGCTGCTGTACTGAAATCCAGGTAGATTAGATCGTCTGCATTTCCTTTGTTTAAAAAATCAGTTATCTTCTCAAAGAAAGAGATCAAGTTGGTCTGACACGATCTACCTTTTTTTAAAACCATGTTGTATTTTATCCCAATTACCATTTACCTCTATGTCCTTAACTACTTTCTCTTTTAAAATATTTTCCAAGACCTTGCATACAATTGAGGTCAAACTAACAGGCCTCCCAGATCAGTTCCCCCCCCGCCCACTTCTTAAAAATAGGTACTATATTAGCAGTTCTCCAGTCATAGGGTATGAATCCATAAACTCATAGCCCTGAGTTTATGTATTCATTAAAAATCCTTGCTATTGGGCTTGCAATTTTCATGTGCCAGTTCTTTTAATATTTGTGGATGGAGATTATCTGGTCCCGTTAAGCTGATTGAGTTTGACTTCCACCTTGGATGTGGTAACTTCTACTTCCATATCCTCATTTCCATTAGTCACCCTGGCATTACCCCTAAGCTCCTCGTTACTCTTATTAAAAACTGAGGCAAAGTATTTGTTTAGGTATTGAGCCATGCTGAGATTGGACCACCCCATCGTCAGTGCTTAGTGGTCCCACTTCTTCTTTCCTGTTTTTCTTTTTTTATATATATATGGCTATAACTTAGTAATTTTGGAGGTGGTTAGAAGTTATTAAATTAAGACATCTTTGAGAAGTTAAATGCATTTGCTCCTTCACTCTTGTCATTATTCTTAATGAATTATGGAATTGCTGTACAGCAATATTGGAAAATATCTGTTGTCTGAAAGGCTACAGAAAGAGAGGGTAGCAGGAGGGTAGCATTGCAGATACGAGTCAGCCAGTGACCTGTACTACTTTGATAAACATTTGGAAGATGTATAGTTCATACAATGATTTTTATGTTTGCAATTAACAATATTTGAAGCCTAGAACTGGGAGTCAAAATGTATCAAGATTTGTATGCTTATGCTCTAGAGATAATCTATTTCCATTTATTATACCATGTGGAAGGCATTTATCTCAGTACTCTACTTAATCATGAGTATATTTGTTGCTCTCTCAATTCTATTTATCCAGTTCAGTCCCAACATTCCTACCCTGTTTTTACATTCCAAATACAGCATCTTGAGGCCAACGTTACTGAGCTGCTGGAACAGAGGGAGGTGGAACTATTCACAAAAATAGCATATAGGGATATTGTAAAGTGGCTCCATATCAGAATTGGCTGCCCTGGTCCTTGAACTGAGAAAACTTGCCTCATGAGGACAGAATATAAGATGGAATGGAAGAACAAACTTAGACAGGGCCCAATTTCCAACAGAGGTCTTTCAAACTTTGGTATCACTTAAAGAAATGGGGATATCATTGAGAGAGACTGGCTGTGGGGAAAGGAGTCACTGATCATTAGAAATGGTTGTGGTAAGTGGTTATTATGAGAACAATTCTATGACTTGCCTACAAGGTACAAAGGTGGTGAATCATGTAGAAAACTGAGGAAGGGCCTTGTGGTCATATATATTGGTAACAAAGGTATAGGAAGGTGGAAGGTGAGTTCTGGAAGCTTAATGTAAGTTATTAGGAGGCAAACTTAAGCTCAGTGCTTCCATGGTAGTTTTCTTTGAGGTGTTTCCAGTTGCATGCACAGAGCCATCTAGATGGGGAGACTTCAGGGTGAAAGTGTGTGGCTGAGATGAAGGAGTCAGGAAGATGGATTAAAACTTACTGGGCACAGGAGAACTTTTGGATAGAGGGAGCGCCTGTACAGTAGTGATGGACTCTTCTTTAACCAACGTGTAGCCATACTGGTGACACACACAACTAACTTTGCTTCAGTTGTTTAACTTAGAAATGTGGTGTAAAGCCAACAGGTACTGAAGAGCACTTCAGTCAGATAAAGACATCTGTTGGTGAGGTCTGTAATAGAAAAGCAGCTGGCTATCCAGTAGAAAGGGCAGGACAGAAATTACATCTGAACTGTAAGAGGGGACGGATTGAGATCAGAGGTGCATTTCAGAAATATAACAGGATCTCAACCACTGGAAGGTACTTGACATACTAGGTATTATTGAAAAATTAATGGAGTATTTGCAGGGAGGGGAGACTAGGTTGTAGAGGTGAAGAAATAGTATTAAACCTGAAAGATTTTAGAGATTCTAAAGAGAGAGAATTTCTAAGTTGAGCGGACCATACTGTATTGTAGTAGTATCTATATAGATACAATTCCTAACTCATAAAAATAAAATAATGGGGTTATATTACTGACAACTGCATTAGGTAAAATATAGGGGGAGGGATATCTTAGTGGTTTGAGCAATGACCTGCTAAACCCTCGGTTGTGAGTTCAATCCTTGAGGGGGCCATTTAGGGATCTGGGGAAAAAATTGGGGATTGGTCCTGCTTTGAGCAGGGGGTTGGACTAGATGACCTCCTGAGGTCCCTTCCAACCCTGATATTCTATGATACTTGTTGCCTCTAAAAGTGACAGCACAAACAACACTGGATCTCAATGAATGGTAATAACTTAGGAAAGGTTTTCATTGTGTCTGGCCATCTTGGTACACACCTACCAACTTCCCCCTCAACATAGTAGCTGGCTGTCCAAACAACTAAGGACAACTCATTGAAAACATCTGTTTAAGGCACAGTAGCAGTCAAAAGCAGAAATATTAGGATAAACAGGTTAGAAAATAATTCTAAAAATTATTGAAATGCCATTGTATAAAGTAATGATAGTCCGTCACCCTGAATGCCAGTATCACAAACTCAGAAAGGATTTAGAGGTGAGTGGTGAAAAGTAGAGATATGGGAAGATTTCCAAGGGAAAAAAGATGATTCAGAGAAGAGAGAAATCAGGGGTCAAAATGTAAAGCAGTGGTCCCCAAACTGTGGGGCGCGTCTCCTAAGAAGACGCAAAGGACATTCAGCAGGGTGCACGTCACGGCCGGCCAGCCCCCCTGGGAGGCAGGGAAGGAGCACCCCCCAGCCGCAGCTCTAGCCACAATTCTGTTCCACTCCGCCCCAGCCACAGTTCTGCCCTCAACCCTCTCCGCCCCCATACTCGGCTCCACCACCTCCTCCAACCCAAGCTCCTCTACTGAGGAAGCCTTGGCTGTGCTGTACTGGAGGGGGGACGCAGACAGATCCCATTACTGGTAAGTGGGGGTGAGACAGGAAAAGTTTGGGCATTCCTGATGGAAAGGTATGTAAAAATAATGAATGACAGAGAGAAAATAATCCAAGTGCTCGTTTCCCTTTTCTCATAATACATGGGCAAAAGGACATCCAGTGAAACTGAGTGACAACAAATATAAATTTGATCAAATACTTCTGCAACACACAGTGAATCTGTGAAACTCACTGCCATAGTTTACCATTGAGACCAAGAGCCTACCAGGATTTTCAAAATGGTTTAGGCATTTATATGGATGAAAACACCTACTGTTACCCTAGACAGGGTAAGAAATATGAGAAATGCAAGCCTTTCTACTTGAGGTCGTAAACCAATCTGAAACTAGGAAGAAGCTTCCCCTATGGGCAAGTTATTCCTTAGCTGTGCGTTAACTGGGGTTCTTGCATCTTCGTTGGAAACATGAGGTATCAGCCACTGTTGGAGGTAGCTTACTGGAACAGATGAACCACCGAGATTGATTTGATTTAGCAATTACTAAATTCCTGCACTATGTTCTCCTGAGCAATGCTATAGTAACTGTATGTTCATCACAAAATCATACTCTGACTGATTCTGCTTGCTTTTCTTACCTCAGGCTCTGACACCCATATGTTTTAAAAAAACCTTTATTCTAATTCTTGACTGAAGCAACTTTATAAAATTGCATCTTTCCAAATTGTGTGGGCTGCAATCCTGACCAAGCCAAATAAGATTTTTTTTTCCTGAGAATTGTAACCACTAACACTTGTCTGTTATCAGCTTTCATGGCTAAATGTAGATCCAGAATACTACCACCATCTCCAATCACCCTCCTTCCCTTAAATAAATAAATTAAAAGCAGAAAGTGGCAAAATGGTACTTTGGGGACTGTCCCTCTACTGAAACTGACAGTCACAGATTAGGAGTTGAATGTATTTACTGTATCCCGTATGAGGAAAAAAATTTCTTCTATAAGCCTGAAATAGGGCAGAAAAATAAGTCAGGCAACAATATGGATTTACTTGCTATGGAACGTTATTAAAGCAGAACTACCAAACCAGAAAGCATAGCCTTGTAAACGTAAAGCAATGTCATTTTTGATCTAGGTGTTTTTGCTTTCAGAAGAAGTGCTTAATCTTCTAAGTGAAACTGAACATTTTTTCCCTGAATGAATTTCAAGAAAATATTAGTGTAGTGTCAGTACAGTTTACTTGCAAGTAGATTTCCACCGGGATGAATCTCCATTGATAAAGTAGCATCATAGAACTCTTATTTTACCATAGAAATCAGTGCCATGTGTGGATAGTTGTAAACGGTGCTTGGCATAGATTTTTAGTAGCACCAGCAAGGGTGAATCTATAAAGATTTGATGAAATTTAATAATGATTCAGGTTGGCAAATTCTGGCTTTATATCCAGGTCTGATTTTTAGATTTGGAAAAAAGGTTAACTAATGGTACCTACTAGGGCTGTCAAGCTATTAAAAAATTACTCGCGATTAATTGTGCTGTTAATTGCACTGTTAAATAATAATAGAATACCTTTTATTTAAATATTTTTGGATGTTTTCTACATTTTTAAATATATTGATTTCAATTACAACACAGAATACAAAGTGTACAGAGCTCACTTTATAGTTTTTTTATTACAAATATTTGCACTGTAAAAAACAAAAGAAATAGCAGTGCCAGCTACAAAAGTGCCATGTTCTCATTTTCTGGTGACATTTTAAATGAGAAGCTGGCAGCATTATCTCCTGCAAATGTAAACAAACTTGTTTGTCTGAGCGATTGGCTGAACCATAGGCGCCGACTCCGTGGGTGCTTCGGGGCTGGAGCACCCACGGGGAAAGAATGGTGGGTGCTCTGCACCCACCGGTAGCTCCCCACCCCAGATCACCTCGGCTCTGCCCTGCCTCCGCCTCCTTCCCTGAGCACGCCACATCGCACTTCTCCCCCCTCCCTCCCAGCGCTTGCCACCGCAAAACAGCTGTTTTGCATGGCAAGCGCTGGGAGGGAGGGAGGGAGGGAGGAGGAGCAGGAACGTGGTGCACTCAGGGGAGGAGGCGGGGCCGGGGCCAGGATTTGGGGAAGGAGTCCAATAGGGGCAGGGAGGGGGTGGAGTTGGGGTGGGAACTTTGGGGAAGGGAGTGGAATGGGGGTGAGGCAGGGCTGGAGGAGGGGCTTGAGCACCCATCGGCACTGGGAAAAGTTGGCGCATATGGGCTGAACGAGAAGTAGGACTGAGTGGACTTGTAAGCTCTAAAGTTTTGCATTGTTTTGCTTTTGAGTGCAGTATGTAACAAAAAAATCTACAGTTGTAAGTTGCACTTTCATGATAGAGATTGCACTACAGTACTTGTATGTGGTTAATTGAAAAATACTGTTTCTTTTGTTTAACATTTTTACAATGCACATATTCGTAATCCAAAATAATAATATAAAGTGAGCAGTGTACACTTTGTATTCTGTGATGTAGCTGAAATCAATATATTTGAAAAGGTAGAAAAACATCCAAAAATATTTAATATATTTCAATTGGTATTCTATTGTTTAACAGTGCAATTAAAACTGCAATTAATCGCGATTAATTTTTTTATCGTGATTAATTTTTTTCAGTTAACTGCGTGAGCTAACTGTAATTAATTGACAGCCCTAGTTCCTACATATATAGTTTATTTTCTTGTTTGCAAGACCTGTGTATTTAAAGACTCCTGGCTGCATGTTTTATTTAAATATAAATTCAACTGTAAACCAAAAGTAAGATTTGGCCCCATACACCAAGTCTCTGCAGTCCTCCATCCCTGATATTATCTTTGAAGATGCCTGGTACCTCCTTGCCTTTACCAAGCAGAAGGTTTGCAGTCTTGCAGATTTCTTATGTTAAGGGAATGGACAGATCCCATACGTATGCACAGTATTGTGGCCCCTTCATCTTCCTTCAGAACTTATTGGGGTCCATTTTAACTTTCCACTCCAAGCCCTGCTGATGAATAATTGGGCCAGCCTCTCATTCCAGCCACTGTAGGAACTTTACCACTGGAATGGCAAATGATTATTCAGCACCATTGTGCGAGGCACCCTGTCCATTCCTTTCCACAAAATCTTAACATTGGATTCAATATCTTTATGAATAATGTCCAAAATAAAAATGCTGCCATCTTGGTAAACCTCATGCCTCCCATACACAATCTGCTTATTTCTGACAATCTGACCCTTAATGGCCAGGATACGCATCCCAATCTCCCGTTTCTAGATAGTTTGGATGCCCCCCACTGCTAGTAGTGGAGTTATCCTTCATCCTGGTGCCGAGGCATGCAGGCCTTGTGCTTTAAGCAGCAAATCTATGCCTTTGAGTGAACTGCCTCAAGTGCTTAGAGGAAGCTCATAGGAAAGACCACTGCCAAATTTGTAAAGAATTCATGTCCCGGATCCAGAAGGACCGTGCTGCTTGTCTGAAGGTTCTGCTCGTGGAGGCAGCCTTAAGACTGGCCTCAGAGCCACGCTGGGGCTCAGCACCAAGCACCTCAACGAGAGTCCCTCAGCACTGATCATCTTCACCAGTGCCTAAGAAGAAACACTGCAAGTACCAGGAGAAGACCTGATCTCTGGTGCCAAGGGACAAAGGGGACAGACAAAGTGAGACCTATGTCAGGCTGCTTTTCATCCCCAGTGCCGCATTGCCTGATGCTCACAGCCCTGGCTTCACAGCATCATACAATGCCTACTCAAGGCCAGTGTACCCCCAGGTGGCAGGGAGTCTGCACCAGCACCTTGACTGGTACCACGTCATCTGTCCCAGGTGAAACCCGCACTCAAAGCCTCCAAGTCCCCTCGGTGACCTTCTCCAGCACCCAGTGGCATGGCTCTGCTCTGGTCTCCACAGTGCATCTCTTCGCCCGCATCGGACTCAGAGGGGGAATCATATTCCTACCATTGAAGCAGTCAACCACACTGTTCCCCTGGCCACTCCCACTCTGTCACAGCACCTAGCTCGTTGGAAATTCCAGGGGCCTGGCCACAGTATCCAGGGGCCCCGTCTGCTATGCAGTGGCCTTTTTGGAACCAGTGGGGGTTTCCACCATCTCAAGGGACCCCTTCGAGATTATCTTATTCGGTCATCTCAGTGGCTAAAGCACCTCTGGTGCCGCATACCGAACATGATACCAACCCCAAGAGGAAGACTTGCAGGCTCCTGCTGAAATTGAGGCTCCCTATTGAATTGAATTGAGGCTCCCCATCTGGTTCTAGCCTCCTCCTCATCCTCTCCAGATAAGGCCACAGTGGCACCTGGAGTGTCTCCAACTCCAGATGACCATAAGGCATATTAGGACCTACTGAAGCAGGAAGCCTCAAACCTAGGGGTCCAAGAGGAGGTGGTTATTCTGGCTTGTGTTCTTCCCCCTTGTTGTTAATATTAATTGTGTTATGTATCTGATAAACATTTTTTTTTTGGTGAAGACTGAAGCAAATTAGGTATTAAGCACTTCAGCCTTCTTGATGTCATCTGTTTTTAGCTCTCTTTCCCTGTTAAGTAGTGGACGTACATTTTCATTTTTTTCTCTTGCTCCTAATGTATTTAAGAACCTCTTCGTATTGCCTTTTATGTCCCTTGTTAGATGTAACTCATTTTGTTCCTTATCCTTTCTGATTTTGTCCTACATGCTTGTGCTCTTCTTTTGTACTCATCCTAAGCAATTTGTCCGTGCTTCTGCTTTTTGTAGGATTCCTGTTTTAATTTTCAGGTCCTTAAAGAACTCCTAATGCAGCCACATTGACCTCTTAACTAGTCTTCCTATCTTGCCTTTACATTGGGATAGTTTGCTGTTGTGACTTAAATAGTCTGTTTCAGAAACTGTCAGCTCTCCTGAACTCCTTTGTCCCTTCTATGGGGGAACACATGGAAAGTAATATATCTAAAAACAGATGTTTTTTAAACATCTAGGAAATCAATTTTATGCAGTAGATTTTGCCCATTTCATCTGCCTCAATGCCGTCTGTGTGTGTGTGTGTGTGTGTGTGCGTGCCCTTGACATCTATGCAGATGTGCCAACTCTGTGGGTTTGCCAACCCATCTTCTGGGAAATCTCCTGTGATTAGTTGTTCTTCACCATTATCCTGGGGAAATGCAGCTAATCAGAGATACTGCACAAGCTTAGGGACAACCCAACCCTTAGCCACTGGAGCAGGCGGAAGCCTGACCATGCCAACCATCTATCAGCTGTGAAAACAAAGGGCTGAGGGCTTCAACTGTGCTCAGCCTTTGATTCTGGTCAGTTGGGAAGCAGCTACTCTTCCTGCCCCTAGCCAGGGATGGGCAAACTACAGCCTGGGGGCCACATCCGGCCCTTCAGATGTTTTAATCTGGCCCTCAAGCTTCCGACAGGGAGCAGGGTCCAGGGCTTGCCTGGCTCCGTGCCATGGGTCTGCACGGCTCCTGGAAGCAGCGGCATGTCCCCCATCTGACTCCTACACATCGGGGCAGCCAGGGGGCTCTGCATGATGCCGCTGCCCCAAGCGCCCCCCCTGCAGCTCCCATTGGCCAGGAACCTCAGCCAATGGGAGCTGCAGGGGCGGCGCCTGTGGACGGGGCAGCTTGCGGAATCCCCTGGCTGCCCCTATGCGTAGGAGCTGGAGGGGGTACATGCCACTGCTTCTGGGAGCTACTTGAGGTAAGTGCCGCCCAGAACCTGCACCCTCTGACCCCCTCCTGCACCCCAACCCCCTGCCCTAGCCCTGATCCCCCTCCTGCCCTCTGAGCCCCTTGGTCCCAGCCCAGAGCACCCTCCTGCATCCCCATCCCAGAGCCTGCACCCCCAGCTGGAGCCCTCCCCCTGCACCCCAACCACCTGCCCCAGTCCAGAGCCCCTTTCCACACTCTGAACTCTTCATTTCTGGCCTCACCCCAGAGTCCTCACCCCTTCCACACCCCAACCCCCAATTTCATGAGCATTCATGGCCTGTCATACAATTTCCATACTCAGATGTGGCCCTTGGGCCAAAAAGTTTGCCCACCCCTGCCCTAGCCCCTCCACCCAGGCAATGTGGACTAAGCTCATGCTCTTCCCACTCCTTGAGGTGGGTGCTTCCCACTCTAAGTGCTGCTGTTCCTCACCAACTGTAAGGTGCCATTTGTCTCCTATGTCCCATGTATGGACTGCAAGACCCAGCTTCTGGCTTAATATGGGCATCTTCTGGAGAAGTAAAGTGGTCTCCTCTCCTTCTGACTCAAAGGGATGGCCGAATGCTTCCTACGTGTTCAGGAGACTGCTGTCCATTCAGTCCGATGGAATGCCAGGATCTTCAGGAATGGGCTGCAGCTTCCCCCCAACACAGCAGTGCCCACCTCTCAAACTCAGTGGTGCTGAATTCCACCCTGCTGGCTTTGTTCAACTTCACGCTTATGGGGCGGGGAGTTCCCCTGGGCCAGCGGGGTTGGAACCAGAACTTGACAGCTCAGTCTTCACATCATGGAGGGGGAAGCAGCACCTAACAGGAACATGGGGAGGGAATAGGGTAGGAGCAGCAGCATAGGTGTTGGAACTACAGGTGCTGGAGGTGCTGCTGCACCCCTTGGCTGGAAGTAGTAATAACGGCCCAAAGGCATGGTTTCCACCTTCACCATCCCAACTATAAACATTGTTTCACCACCACCACATAGAAGCAGTAGCTCAGGGGAGTACGGTCAGAAGCTCAGGAGTCATGGGGAAGCACCAGCACTCATCCTAGGAGGGATGGGGGGCAGTAGCACATCTGTTTGGGGGGCTCATGAGGAGTGCACTGTGGGGAAAGAGCCAGCTGCATGGGGCGTGGGGAGATTTGCGGATTTCTTGGCCAGGAAAAGGGGAGACAAGGAGAAGATCACAGAGGCAGGGGGTGTGGTGTGGTGTGTCCACATGCAGGAATGGAACTTCTGAATACTGGGAAACCTTGCTCTTCCCCTAGGCTCTGCCTCTAAGGCCTTTTATTCACAAGGAGAAAAGGGGTGGTGATGACGAGAGTTAGCTAACCTGAGGTAAAATCCTAGTGAGGATAAGGCAGTGTGTAGTTTTCACACAACATAGCAGGTTGCATTAAAAACCATGAGAGATCCTAGGATTTATCTTGACCTGCTAACCTGTGTGAAACCTACCAACTGCCTTGTCTTCACAAGGATTTTACTTCAGGTTAGCTAATGACTTAAATACATACCTTTTTTCCTAGTGAAGGTGCCCCCTAAAAGGTCGATCCTATGTTTGTGCTGTCCCACCCCTTTTGATGTGTAGAGGTTAGGCTGGTGGAGGCAACTGCTGACTGTTCTGGTCCTCTGAGGTGTATGTGCGGAAGGCCTGAGTGGAACGTGTGAGTTTGGAGTAGCGGGATGTATATCGAATGAGTGGCTATATTTATGCAGAATGAATCAGAATCGGTGATAGCACTTTCCATACCTACCCATTCATTTATTTTCTCTGGGGAACCACGTGTGGTTAGAATGAAAGTGGATGTGAAATGACAATGAGTTGGGTATGTAATGGAGTAAATGCAGGGAGTGGCTATGAATGGGAGAAATGGCAGCAATCTTCATGTGAATTTATACAAGTGTATGTATAACTTATACATATCTATGCTAATTAGAATCTACTGGGTTTCTCTTTTTAAGTGTTGGTAGTCTTTCCATTAACTTCAGCGGGTATTGGATTAGGCTCATAGTATACCTTATTTTGTAATAAGGACATCATTCCACTTACACTGCCTTCGTTCCCACAACTTATAAGGCAGTACATTATTCTTTGGTTTTTATACACTATTGCATGTCTGCCAGTTTTCCAAAAACATCCACTTTCCAAATGAAGCTGTGCCATGCAAGCTCAAGATTAAATTTCCCTTGTTTTTAACCTTTTTAAAAAATTCTTCTTTGTAATGCCTGTTCTACTAGCTGATGGTCTTGATTTAAAATGTAGTTATGCAAGGTAGTTTTTGTGTGAAATCTGTGCATTCCTCATGGCACTTTGTTAGAAAGGGAAACATTAAGTTTAAATGAACGTTCTTTGTATCCTAGCAACAGGATATGATTAATAATACCTCTTACATAAGTATTTGTAGATAAATGCCTGAAAGTGAAAGCAGATTCAGAATTGGTTCATGAGAGATTGGTAGGGCAGTCAGAGAGAGAGAGAGAAAATAATGTGATAATTTGTAGTGATCTTATCTATAAAAAGAAAGAAAAGAAAGGATATATTTATTGAGAGAGATCTCTTCAAGTGCCAAATAGGATGCATAGAGACGTTCCCTTCCCCCCACCCATTAACAATTAAATGATGTATGGAGGGTCTTTCTATAAGAAGAGTTATTCCGGAATAGCTATTCCTGAATAATTCCATTGGTGGACACGCTTATTCCAGAACAAAAGTGCCTTATTGGCAAGAGACCAGGACATGACTGGCCATGCCTAGTGGTTGGAGCAGGAGTCAGCTGCCATAGCCTAAGGCAGGAATCAGAGCTAAGGGTCAAAACCTGAGTCAGAGACCAGATGCCAATTCAAAGTCAGAAAACACATTTGAGGGTCAGGACTGGGTAACCTGGAGTGACGTGGGGCAAGGGCAAGGCTGGGTTCAGGCTACGAGCTATTACAGCCATGGGTGAATGCTTTGACCAGGCACTGAATTACTGTTGCAGCTAGTCTTAAAAGCCAGTCTGCTGACTTTTCCAACCAATCAGGTGGGGCCATCCATCAGATGAGCTAGTTGATGTGGCCCAGCTGTGCTCATTAAGCTGTCAGGATTCTGAGCCGGCAGAGCTGCTGGGGATTCCTGACACTTATTCTGACTTAATTTAGTGGATTGACCTAATTCAGAAGAAGGCACTATTATTCTGGAATAAGTGTCCACACAGGGAGTTACTCAGGAATACTTAGGGTTTGAATTTAAAATAGACTATCTTATTCCAGATGAACATTCATGTGTAGACAAGCCCTGAGAGGGAGTATATAAATATCCTTGTTTCCCACTGTTAGTTATCACTAATTTACCATCCATGTTTTCAACTTGTGAAGAAGCTGAAACAATCAACAATAATTACTGTACTATCATAGTTAAAAAGAAATGCAGTACAATTTGATACTTATTTAATCTCTTCATAGGACAATATCAGCTGTCTTCGGTCTAAAACAGCTCTTTTAACTCAATATTGAGCTTCTTAAAATTAAAATAACTCAAACATAGGATATGGTATTTAGTTTATAATTAAACTTTTTTAAATACAGAATTGCAGTTTTTTTGTTACTGACCAATTCTGTATTAAATAACTGTTATTCAGCTATTAAAAATAAATAAATAAAAAGCTTTCGTGCAGCTCTAAATTTAATCGTATACAAAAAAACATTATGTTGAAACATAACTTATTCTGTATAGTCTTGCATTCGAAAGTTAGGAAATGCCAAAATTTAGATTCCTTCTTGTGTGCTCATCCTATGCATTGACAGAGGCACAGGTCATGTGGAAAGTAACAAGTGATCATGTAACTGAAGACTATCATAATGCATATTCACTGAATTAAGGATGCGTAGGCAACTGTAAATATGGCATTACTTAAGTTTCTACGGTTTGACTATGCAATCCTTTACCTTATTCATTTGTATATAATTTCTAGGGTTTTTAGGAAAAGAAAGGTAAATATAAATTCAGTAATGTATAACTGTAGCGAACCTCCCTATTGATATTCCAGGCTTGAACCCTGAACCTTCAGCAATGCAGCACAGATTTCTGTCACTTGAGATACATAATGAATTTTTTCAGATGACAGTAGGAACTGGATGTTCTCTTGTAGGGGCAGAAGAAATGGGTGTATGGGCTCGATGCTGGCCTTACGGGGCTAGTTGTCAGGAATTGAACCTGGCTCAATCCCTGCTGTCCCCGCCACCCTCAGATGCTCCAGCAGCTTCTGGGTATTCCCAGCCCAGCATGTGCAGCTACTGCCAATTTGGTGGCAGCACAAATCCAGCCTTAGAATGTGTGTTCCATTTATTAATTTGGCAACTTGCCGGAATTTTCCTGCACAACCCAAACATGATACAGGAAATTACATTTTTTAACAGTTTATATCTCAGCAAAACCTGAATTGCATTTCATGGTACAAAGCAAAGGTTTTTCTCTGGCCCCAGAGATTTTTTTCCCTACCAAATATTAAAGGTCTGCTTCAAACAGCCAAGATATTAGACTCTTTAAAAAAAAAAAAAGTTGTAAGAATCTTGTATAATGGAAGGTGTTACGCAACCTAAATGTAGAGGTTGCTCCCAGCTCACCCTATAATACTGGGCAAATTAGTGTTTGTTTAAAAAATATGGAACAGCATAGCTCCTCACATGCAGGATATACAGGTTCTGGTTATCCCCAATACAGTCCTTTGGGTTTTACCATACATACTAGCATCTTTATTCTGCCATCTTTTTTGCCAACAGCTTTTACAGAAAGCCTGAATCTTTATAAACCTCCACCTTTGGAGCAGAAATAAGCTATTATGATGCAGAAACACTGTATCTGTACTGAAAACTATAGCTCAAAACCTGAGGAAGTTATTTTTTTTTGAATTTTTTAATTATGCTGATAGTGCACTATCTTCTACATGGAACTAGTAGAGAATTTTTCCAATTTTACAGGACTGCATATAGTTTATTTTTATTTGCTGTTCAATGTCAAAGTGACACTTTCAATTTATTACTTTTGAGTCACAGAAGCTGTGGAGAAAATCTTTTGCAAGGTTAACTGTTGATAGCATACCTTGTAGCCGGCCTGCTATATTTTCAGTTACTAAACTACAGACCAGCAATCGTTCTCCTCCTCACTTTTTTTATTCTATACATGCAAGGCTATTCTGTCATGCATGATTCTATACTTTACTAATAAAATAGATGGGAAATGTTTCCTAACATAATTAGAAAATGTTATTTTGCTTAGTAGGATTACAGTTTGTGCATCATAACATAGTTTTATGTTGTAATTTTGTAATAGAGTAGAGGGTTAGGATTTGCTGTACTAAATCAGGAAATTGATCCAACTCAAATATCTTCCTTTTAGAAAGAGTTGACTTGTTTGTGCAACAATTGACTATTTTGCATCAATTGTAGCACAAGAGCATCAGATCAGCTGGACGTTATTGGGTGAGGGAGGTACTCTTGCCTTATTTCCCTACTAGAGCTGCCCCAAATCTATTCAGCTGCAATGCTCTCTCCCAACATGGTGTGTTATCATGTCTGACAGCTGTCAGAGCTGACAGCTTGCTCAACAAGAGAACCTTTACCAGTTGAGTCTCCCGCACAGAGTCTGCCCAGTTTGGCCATGCCCCTCACATTATGGCCCTCCTCACACTTTCCCTCCTCTGCTCTGGCTCCACAGGTCTTCATCTGGTAATCAGTTTGTGGATCCCTGGCTGAGACTCCATTTCAGCCCTCCCAGACATTCCCTTCCCCAGTATTGTCCTTTTCATGAACTTTCATTCATTTCTAGCAGTGTCTGCAGATCTGATTCCTCAGCCATCAATGGTTGACTGGCTGGAGCCATAACATGAGGAGTGGAGCCTTTGGCTCCTCAGAGTGGGACTTGCAGCTGCCATACCTGTATAGTTAAACCTTCAGATGTTTCTACCTTAGAAAAAGAAAATAAGGTTAACAAATTGTACTTTCTCAGATATGAGATTAGAATCCGTAGAGCCAGAGATGTGTAGTAGGCTATTATTAAAGTATAATCTCAGGGACTGGTATTTGGTATAATAAATACACTCCTGAATATTGACGGTTGAAGTATTGACGATACTGTGACAAAGCCATTGGTTTTGTTTAGCCTTTTTAAAAACTCCTAATGCTTCATAGGAATTCCTCTAATATGTCATATCTAGAAAGGATTAGCTAAAATGAATCCTGGGGAGGAAACAAATTAGATATTTTTTCACACCTGGGGACTGATCCTGCTCTGACTAAAGTCACCAGAAATTTTGCCATCAACTTCAATGGGAACAGGATCAGACCTTTATTACTCAGCTGGCTCCATTTTCAATGAAGTCTCTCTAGATCTCTGCCTGTGACCTACACGATCCATCTACTACAGGTTAGACCTTCAGAGCAAATTCTGTCATGAGATACATTTCCCTACCAGCGTTAATGGATTCCCTTTAAAAATACAAAAAGGACAAAAACCTATAACCAGTTTCTTTTTGGATTATGGTTTCAGTGCAGCATTTGTTGTGCTGGCCAATCGTATTTTTCACCCACAAAAGAGAGACTCTGGCAGGGCCCTCAGTTAAAATAAGATGAGAAATTATTTTGAAATGTTACTTTCCAACCAGTCAAGTTCTAAGAGTACAAGTAACAAAACAGCTGTGCTCTGCTGTTATGGAAATGCATAAGATTTTATTGTTTAACATAGTATTGAAATACAGTGTGTTTATGCAAGCAAAACAAATCTGAAATGATAAATGGCTAATGCAGGAAAAACTGACGTTGCCTCATACTGACAAAACACAGATATGAAAATATTTCCATACGAAATAGGTGGATGCCACAGTATTAGATGAAATCCGTTACAAGTAGAGAAGCCTGTTTCCATTGACTAATAACTAAGAAAGGAGTAATTGCAGGATATGTTTATTGCGGTGTACATAGCCTAAATTTTCAGAAGTCACTTGTGATTTTGGGGTAATTTTCAAGTGCCTAATTTGAGATTTCTTGAAGGCGCTTGTGTTTCAGAAAGTGCTGAGCATCCATCTGCCCTAGGTCAGGGAGTAGGGGGACAAGGGAGAGAGGTAAAGGACTGTGGAGTTTGATGCCAGTTTTCTCTCTGACTCTGTCTTTTACTGTAACGTGTGCCAAGGTGGTTGGTTTTTTTTTCTGAAAGGAGAAAAGCGGCTGGAGAGGTAGAAGGAAAGGAGTGATTTGGCGGAGGAGAGGGAGGAGAGAGCATTGTTTCTGGCTCCCCATTTAGTTAGTAAAACTCTTGCACCCATCTTCCTGATGCTGAATAAAATGGTCCCCCTGTGCCCCCCTGTTTCGCTTTGTGAATTCGATCACTGCATCTGTAAGTACCCTCAATATCACAGCATTTTGCTATGTTGATGAGGAACAACTACATAAGCTGAGAAAAACCTTTGCTAAAATATTTGTCTCTGGTCAGTGTGGCCAAAATTTTTTTGGGGGGTGTGGTGGGGTGGGCAGGATTGGGGCAGTGGGACCCTCTCCAAAAGAAGATTCCAGGAGCAGTTTGAGAACACTATTTTGAGCTCATACCAAAGAGCAGTTAGACTTCATGTTTTCGTTCTTTTGGAGGTCTATGGCAGGCAAAGGTGCGCTAGTGAGTATATTATGTTTGCTGAATCCTGTTCAGCAGACACAGAGTGATGTTCATATGGACTCGCCCAGTTTTCTCTTTCACACATGCCTACTATGTACAATGTTACCATTGTTCCTCATTGTGGAATGAAGAGAGATATGAGATCCTTTTTTTTCTTTTAAAAAAAAGCAAACTGTCAAGTCAGACTAATCATTTCTGCTTTCAAATGGCTTCTGGAATCTTGTCCTCTAGTAAATAGGTAAATATGCTGACCCAGTTGACATCCTTTTTAAATGTAACTTAAAATGGCTTTGAGGCTGTTTGTTATTTTTA
Organism: Lepidochelys olivacea; assembly: GCF_965140295.1. Lineage (NCBI taxonomy): Eukaryota > Metazoa > Chordata > Testudines > Cheloniidae > Lepidochelys > Lepidochelys olivacea. The sequence continues at coordinate 80,196,839 of NC_140412.1, forward strand.
TTCATACCTCTGCTTTCAAGTGTTTGGGGTTTTTTTCTTCTTCAACCTGATATGTTTGGCTTTTTCGTTATATTCTATTCTCCCAGCTATTACCAGCAGGACAGTGGGGTGGGAGGAGGTATTTTTTCATATTCTCTGTGTATAAATAAAGTCTGCTGCAGTTTCCACGGCATGCATCCGATGAAGTGAGCTGTAGCTCACAAAAGCTCATGCTCAAATAAATTGGTTAGTCTCTAAGGTGCCACAAGTACTCCTTTTCTTTTTGCGAATACAGACTAACACGGCTGTTACTCTGAAATCTCCCAGTCTGTTCAACATTTAACTTGGTTTTCTGCAGTTCAGTCTTTTTTCTCTCTACTTGTGTGTATTTTCCTCTATATCTGCCTTTTGTTTCATGAATATTTTAGAAATGTCTATTTTTCGTATTCAGGGGGGAAACTGTGCAAGGGTAACCTCTCTATTTCTTTACCCATCTGTGTACACTTGTGCTATTCAAGCCTGAGCACTTCCCATCAGTTTTGCCTGGCTATGATAACCCAGCTCCTGATCTGAGTGGCATAACTGGATGATACAACATCACCCTTCCACTGCTGCTCTTAACAGAAACGCTCTTCAGCTATAATGCTGCTTTGATCTGGAACTGGATTGCCTTGCACATCTGTTTAAGTATTCAGTTGTAACATTCTGATCTTAATCTTTGTTTTCCCCTGACTAGCTGAGAAGCAGTGTCACATTGCTTGGCTATGAATTCATATTGTCCCAGACTCTTGGGGAATAACATTTTTCCAGTCTGCTGATCTATCTTTATTGCTTATATGAAAAAAAAAATCCACCAAAAAAATGTAACACATACTCAAACTGCACTCAATAAGCCTTAGCTAGTTCAGTGAAAGTCCAGGTGGACTTGTGGGACACAGTGGTTGAAATGGTCTATTTTTATACTTACATTATCTGAGTGTGGAAAATATAGACATATTAGCTCTCTGGATAAAGCTGAAAGGCTATCTTAAAACAAATCTCAAATTCTCCTGCTTGTGAACTCTTTTGTTCTAGTAAAATTTTACCTGTTGTTGACCTTCAGTACAGGACAGTTTTTCACACCTGTTGTGCTTGTATTTGCACATGCACACAGGTATATGTGCATGCACACTGAGTAACAAAGAGCTGGCATTTAAAAAAAAACAGAAAAAAAAAAAGGAAAGGAAAACGAAAATGAAAACAAAGAGAGCCTAAAAATGAAATGGCAAAAACAAAGCCACAATAATACAGTAAGAAAAGGTTTGCAGGGAACTAACAGTTTATTTTTAAAAATGTGTTAATGCTAGCTATGAGCCAAAAGGGAAACAAGGGGAAACTTATAAAGATAGGCCCTGATCCTGCACTTGACTTTGTACAGAGCCCCATTGTAGTCAGTGGTGTATCTCGTGGGCATGGGCAGTCACCTACACTTACACTTTTATTCTCACTTTCTCCATCTGTAAAATGTGGGCTGACACTGATCTGCTAAATAGGATTTGTAAAAGTACTCACTGAGTTAGACCCTGCAAGGTACAAAGAACTGGAGCATGTAAGCACATGCGTAACTTTCAGCACGAGTTCCCCTGTTGATGTCAGTGCGACTTCTAATATGCGCTGAAGTGCTTTGATAGGTGATCCGCACCTTGCAAGATCAATTTGATATCGCACTTTAAAAGCCTTCTTTAGTAGATCACTGTAATAACGATCTTACTATTTTGCATTTAAGGTGAGTCAACGGCAGAGATGAACAGAACTCAGCATCTCCTGGCTCCCATTCCAGTGCTTAGTCCATCTGATCGTTTCATTTCTGTGTGGGCATTGCTCTAACTTTTCAGCAGCTTTTTCAATATCCATTGACTTTTCAGCTTATCGCACACAGTCAAATTCAGTGAAGCTATGAGTACTCAGTGAAACTAGAGAAAATTTCAGACGTTTTACAAACTGTGAAAACAGCCAAAGTTTGTTAGGGGGGAGGATTGGGAGTTGTGCTTATTTTGCCTGGCTGTAGTAATGCAACAATAAGCAGTATAGGCTTATAAAGGATAAATCCATCCAGATTGTTTTCTTTCCTGATAGGATTACAAAATTAACTGTTGAAGGGGAAAGCGGTAGGTATACAGTATGCTCCCAATTATCTGAATAGCATGGGGAACATGGATTTTATTTGGATAACTGGGAGTTCAAATAATAGAGAGGGCAGGAGCCATTCAGCAGCATGGTGGGCTGCCCCCTGGCAAGTGGCTCATCCTCCTCGCAGTCCTGGCCAGGGTCTTCTGCTCTGCCCTGCCGGGACCATAGCCTTTCCTGCACCTTGCATCTGCAGGTGTCACTGGCCCTATGGCAGTGTTGAATGCCTTCTGCAGCTCTGCTATCACAGCCCCACTCCTTTGACGGTGGGTCTGCACAGTGGCCTCCCCCTGGGGCTTGGAACTTGTCCTCCTTTTTGCAGCACTGGTCTGGGGGCTCATCTCTATTATCTGAACCTCTGCATTATCCAAACCGCTTCCATTCCCCCCAGCATAGATTCATGCTTCAGAGGGTATGTATCTCATGCTGGGGGACAAAGAAGGGATTCAGATAATAGGTTTCAGATAAACAGGAGTATGCGGTAGTATCTGCTTGGATTTCAGTAAAGCGTGTGATACTGTCTTATGAAAGCTTACCTGAAAAACTAATTCAGATTGGCTGGGATAGGAACACTGACGTGAACTTTAGATTAGTTGAAGGACTGTAAATAAAGAGCAGTGATAAATAGCGAAGTATTGAGGGGGTGGGGAGAAAGTGGACCAAGGGGTGCTGTAGGCATTCAAATTAATCCCAATTTTTATTATTTAACATCTTCATTAATACAGCTCCTGAATATACAGTTTACTCCCTTTTTCATTGCAAGCACTAGTAGATAAATAATACAAAGGCAACTAATGAGATTAGACATGGCAGAAAACAACAAAATAAGATTCATCTTGAAAACATTCAGATTAATAAATCTAGTGAATAATCCAGAAATACTTACCTGAAAGCAGGAAGAAACAAATTAGTAATTCTGAGAGAGAGATAAGGGTTGTAGTGGGTAGCAGTTTTGAGAGATCACTTTGTAACTCTTCACAGTGTGCTTTGGACTTAAATATCTTGAGTAATTTTGTA